>NC_092734.1:13606267-14869274 GCF_047496885.1 Scyliorhinus torazame
TACGGGAACGAGGGGCAGAATGGTCTCCTTCCGTACTGTATGATTCTGTGAATTGATCCCAACAGCATTCAAAGGTCGGCAGTCTGGGCTCTATGAGGGAACAATAAAGACGTCAACTGGAAATAGAGCATTCACTGCAATGGGGGGAAAAAAAACCAGAAGGGTTAGCTCAACAGAGGTTGGGCCAACATGCACTCACGCCATTTTCCGAATGAGAGGTCAATCGCCGCACATAACTTGCACCAAAACACAACTAAAATACTGTGGACGCTGGAAATCCAACGATACATCACACGGAGGACCCTGCGGATCAACTCACCGAAAATGTAATCGTTTTACTGGTCAGAACCTTGTATCAGTAATTAGAATAATGGTTCAGCAGCCCAATTCATTAACATATGGAGTACAACATGAAACAAAAATGTGGCAACGTTCAACAGGACTGGCATTACCGTCAGAAGTTAAAGATTTAACGGTTTCCAAGCCCCTGGAAAAGGGAGACGGAATAGGTCGGAAAGAACACAAGGGAATGTTTTTGTAGATTACTTTCTTGTAAACTGAAATAAATGCTTCCAGTTCTGACCAAAACTCATTTATTCTGAAATGTCAACTCTCTTCCCCCTTTATTAACAAACGCTCCATATTCTCAACATTTTCAAATTTGGAGAGAGTACAAAGGGCCATTTAGTCTGATCCTTATATCCCCACTTACCCTTTAGCAGCTTAGCCCCCCCCCCCAACCCTCTCCCCTCCCCTCCACCCCCTCTCTCCCTCTCCCACCCCCGCCTCTCCCACCCCCCCCCCTCTCCCACCCCCCCCTCTCCCTCTCCCACCCCCCTCTCCCTCTCCCACCCCCCCTCTCCCTCTCCCACCCCCCCTCTCCCTCTCCACCCCCCCCTCTCCCTCTCCCACCCCCCTCCTCCCCTCTCCCACCCCCCCCCCCCTCCTCCCTCTCCCACCCCCCCTCTCCCTCTCCCACCCCCCCTCTCCCCTCTCCCACCCCCCCTCTCCCTCTCCCACCCCCCCTCTCCCTCTCCCACCCCCCCTCTCCCTCTCCCACCCCCCCTCTCCCTCTCCCACCCCCCCTCTCCCTCTCCCACCCCCCCTCTCCCTCTCCCACCCCCCCTCTCCCTCCACACCCCCCCCTCTCCCTCTCCCACCCCCCCCTCTCCCTCTCCACCCCCCCTCTCCCTCTCCCACCCCCCCTCTCCCTCTCCCACCCCCCCTCTCCCTCTCCCACCCCCCCTCTCCCTCTCCCACCCCCCCTCTCCCTCTCCCACCCCCCCTCTCCCTCTCCCACCCCCCCTCTCCCTCTCCCACCCCCCCCTCTCCCTCTCCCACCCCCCCCTCTCCCTCTCCCACCCCCCCTCTCCCTCTCCCACCCCCCCCTCTCCCTCTCCCACCCCCCCTCTCCCTCTCCCACCCCCCCTCTCCCTCTCCCACCCCCCCTCTCCCTCTCCCACCCCCCCCTCTCCCTCTCCCACCCCCCCTCTCCCTCTCCCACCCCCCCTCCTCCCCCCCCCCTCTCCCTCCCCCACCCCCCCTCTCCCTCTCCCACCCCCCCTCTCCCCTCTCCCACCCCCCCTCTCCCTCTCCCACCCCCCCTCTCCCTCTCCCACCCCCCCTCTCCCTCTCCCCACCCCCCCTCTCCTCTCCCACCCCCCCTCTCCCTCTCCCACCCCCCCTCTCCCTCTCCCACCCCCCCTCTCCCCTCTCCCACCCCCCCTCTCCCTCTCCCACCCCCCCTCTCCCTCTCCCACCCCCCCTCTCCTCTCCCACCCCCCCTCTCCCTCTCCCACCCCCCCTCTCCCTCTCCCACCCCCCCTCTCCCTCTCCCACCCCCCTCTCCCTCTCCCACCCCCCTCCCTCTCCCACCCCCCCTCTCCCTCTCCCACCCCCCCTCTCCCTCTCCCACCCCCCCTCTCCCTCTCCCACCCCCCCTCTCCCTCTCCCACCCCCCCTCTCCCTCTCCCACCCCCCCTCTCCCTCTCCCACCCCCCCTCTCCCTCTCCCACCCCCCCTCTCCCTCCTCCCACCCCCCTCTCCCTCTCCCACCCCCCCTCTCCCTCTCCCACCCCCCCTCTCCCCTCTCCACCCCCCCCTCTCCCTCTCCACCCCCCCTCTCCCTCTCCCACCCCCCCTCTCCCTCTCCCACCCCCCCTCTCCCTCTCCCACCCCCCCTCTCCCTCTCCCACCCCCCCTCTCCCTCTCCCACCCCCCCTCTCCCTCTCCCACCCCCCCTCTCCCTCTCCCACCCCCCCTCTCACCCTCTCCCACCCCCCCCCTCTCCCTCTCCCACCCCCCCTCTCCCTCTCCCACCCCCCCCTCTCCCTCTCCCACCCCCCCCTCTCCCTCTCCCACCCCCCCTCACCCTCTCCCACCCCCCCTCTCCCTCTCCCACCCCCCCTCTCCCCTCTCCCACCCCCCCTCTCCCTCTCCCACCCCCCCACTCCCTCTCCCACCCCCCCTCTCCCTCTCCCACCCCCCCTCTCCCTCTCCCACCCCCCCTCTCCCTCTCCCACCCCCCCTCTCCCTCTCCCACCCCCCCTCTCCCTCTCCCACCCCCCCTCTCCCTCTCCCACCCCCCCTCTCCCTCTCCCACCCCCCCTCTCCCTCTCCCACCCCCCCCTCTCCCTCTCCCACCCCCCCTCTCCCTCTCCCACCCCCCCTCTCCCTCTCCCACCCCCCCCTCTCCCTCTCCCACCCCCCCTCTCCCTCTCCCCACCCCCCCTCTCCCTCTCCCACCCCCCCCTCTCCCTCTCCCACCCCCCCTCTCCCTCTCCCACCCCCCCTCTCCCTCTCCCACCCCCCCTCTCCCTCTCCCACCCCCCCTCTCCCTCTCCCACCCCCCCTCTCCCTCTCCCACCCCCCCTCTCCCTCTCCCACCCCCCCTCTCCCCTCTCCCACCCCCCCTCTCCCTCTCCCACCCCCCCTCTCCCTCTCCCACCCCCCCTCTCCCTCTCCCACCCCCCCTCCCCTCTCCCACCCCCCTCTCCCTCTCCCACCCCCCCTCTCCTCTCCACCCCCCTCTCCCTCTCCCACCCCCCCTCTCCCTCTCCCACCCCCCCTCTCCCTCTCCCACCCCCCCTCTCCCTCTCCCACCCCCCCTCTCCCTCTCCCACCCCCCCTCTCCCTCTCCCACCCCCCCTCTCCCTCTCCCACCCCCCCTCTCCCTCTCCCACCCCCCCTCTCCCTCTCCCACCCCCCCTCTCCCTCTCCCACCCCCCCTCTCCCTCTCCCACCCCCCCTCTCCCTCTCCCACCCCCCCTCTCCCTCTCCCACCCCCCCTCTCCCTCTCCCACCCCCCCTCTCCCTCTCCCACCCCCCCTCTCCCTCTCCCACCCCCCCCTCTCCCTCTCCCACCCCCCCCTCTCCCTCTCCCACCCCCCCTCTCCCTCTCCCACCCCCCCTCTCCCTCTCCCACCCCCCCTCTCCCTCTCCCACCCCCCCTCTCCCTCTCCCACCCCCCCTCTCCCTCTCCCACCCCCCCTCTCCCTCTCCCACCCCCCCTCTCCCTCTCCCACCCCCCCTCTCCCTCTCCACCCCCCCTCTCCCTCTCCCACCCCCCCTCTCCCTCTCCCACCCCCCCTCTCCCTCTCCCACCCCCCCTCTCCCTCTCCCACCCCCCCCTCTCCCTCTCCCACCCCCCCTCTCCCTCTCCCACCCCCCCTCTCCCTCTCCCACCCCCCCTCTCCCTCTCCCACCCCCCCTCTCCCTCTCCCACCCCCCCCCCTCTCCCCTCTCCCCCCACCCCCCCTCTCCCTCTCCCACCCCCCCTCTCCCTCTCCCACCCCCCCCTCTCCTCTCCCACCCCCCCTCTCCCTCTCCCACCCCCCCTCTCCCTCTCCCACCCCCCCTCTCCCTCTCCCACCCCCCCTCTCCCTCTCCCACCCCCCCTCTCCCTCTCCCACCCCCCCTCTCCCCTCCCACCCCCCCTCTCCCTCTCCCACCCCCCCTCTCCCTCTCCCACCCCCCCTCTCCCTCTCCCACCCCCCCCTCTCCCTCTCCCACCCCCCCTCTCCCTCCTCCCACCCCCCCTCTCCCTCTCCCCACCCCCCCTCTCCCTCTCCCACCCCCCCTCTCCCTCTCCCACCCCCCCCTCTCCCTCTCCCACCCCCCCCTCTCCCTCTCCCACCCCCCCTCTCCCTCTCCCCACCCCCCTCTCCCTCTCCCACCCCCCCTCTCCCTCTCCCACCCCCCCCTCTCCCTCTCCCACCCCCCCTCTCCCTCTCCCACCCCCCCCTCTCCCTCTCCCACCCCCCCCTCTCCCTCTCCCACCCCCCCCTCTCCCTCTCCCACCCCCCCTCTCCCTCTCTCCCCCCCCCCTCTCCCTCTCCCACCCCCCCTCTCCCTCTCCCACCCCCCCTCTCCCTCTCCCACCCCCCCTCTCCCTCTCCCACCCCCCCTCTCCCTCTCCCACCCCCCCTCTCCCTCTCCCACCCCCCCTCTCCCTCTCCCACCCCCCCCTCTCCCTCTCCCCACCCCCCCCCCCTCTCCCTCTCCCACCCCCCCTCTCCCTCTCCCACCCCCCCCCTCCCTCTCCCCACCCCCCCTCTCCCTCTCCCACCCCCCCCTCTCCCTCTCCCACCCCCCCCTCTCCCTCTCCCACCCCCCCCTCTCCCTCTCCCACCCCCCCCTCCCTCTCCCACCCCCCCTCTCCCTCTCCCACCCCCCCTCTCCCTCTCCCACCCCCCCCTCTCCCTCTCCCACCCCCCCCTCCCCCCCACCCCCCCCTCTCCCTCTCCCACACCCCCCCCTCCCACTCCCACCCCCCCTCTCCCTCTCCCACCCCCCCTCCCCTCTCCCACCCCCCCCTCCCTCTCCCACCCCCCCCCTCTCCCACTCCCACCCCCCCTCTCCCTCTCCCACCCCCCCTCACCCTCTCCCACCCCCCCCCCCTCTCACCCACCCCCCCCCCCTCTCCCACACCCCCCCCCTCACCCCACCCCCCCCTCTCCCTCTCCCACCCCCCCTCTCCCTCTCCCACCCCCCCTCTCCCTCTCCCACCCCCCCTCTCCCTCTCCCACCCCCCCCCTCACCCCCACTCCCACCCCCCCCCCTCTCCCTCACCCACCCCCCCTCTCCCTCTCCCACCCCCCCTCTCCCTCTCCCACCCCCCCTCACCCTCTCCCACCCCCCCCTCACCCTCTCCCACCCCCCCTCTCCCTCACCCACCCCCCTCTCCCACTCCCACCCCCCCTCTCCCACACCCACCCCCCCCTCCCTCTCCCACCCCCCTCTCCCTCTCCCACCCCCCCCTCTCCCTCTCCCACCCCCCCCTCTCCCTCTCCCACCCCCCTCCCCACCACCCCCCCCCCTCCCTCTCCCACCCCCCCTCTCCCTCACCCCCCCCCCCCCCCCCACTCCCCCACCCCCCCTCTCCCTCTCCCACCCCCCCCTCTCCCTCTCCCACCCCCCCCCACCCTCTCCCACCCCCCCTCTCCCCACCCCCCCCCCCTCTCCCTCTCCCACCCCCCCTCTCCCTCTCCCACCCCCCCCACTCCCACTCACCCCACCCCCCCTCCCCTCTCCCACCCCCCCTCTCCCTCCCCACCCCCCCTCTCCCTCTCCCACCCCCCCCTCTCCCTCTCCCACCCCCCCTCTCCCTCTCCCACCCCCCCCTCTCCCACTCCCACCCCCCCCTCTCCCTCTCCCACCCCCCCTCTCCCTCTCCCACCCCCCCTCTCCCTCTCCCACCCCCCCCTCTCCCTCTCCCACCCCCCCTCTCCCTCTCCCACCCCCCCTCTCCCTCTCCCACCCCCCCTCTCCCCTCTCCCACCCCCCCTCTCCCTCTCCCACCCCCCCTCTCCCTCTCCCACCCCCCCTCTCCCTCTCCCACCCCCCCTCTCCCTCTCCCACCCCCCCTCTCCCTCTCCCACCCCCCCCTCTCCCTCTCCCACCCCCCCCTCACCCTCCTCCCACCCCCCCTCTCCCTCTCCCACCCCCCCTCTCCCTCTCCCACCCCCCCTCTCCCTCTCCCACCCCCCCTCTCCCTCTCCCACCCCCCCTCTCCCTCTCCCACCCCCCCTCTCCCTCTCCCACCCCCCCTCTCCCTCTCCCACCCCCCCTCTCCCTCTCCCACCCCCCCACTCCCTCCCACCCCCCCTCTCCCTCTCCCACCCCCCCTCTCCCTCTCCCACCCCCCCTCTCCCTCTCCCACCCCCCCTCTCCCTCTCCCACCCCCCCTCTCCCTCTCCCACCCCCCCCTCTCCCTCTCCCACCCCCCCCTCTCCCTCTCCCACCCCCCCTCTCCCTCTCCCACCCCCCCTCTCCCTCTCCACCCCCCCTCTCCCTCTCCCACCCCCCCTCTCCCTCTCCCACCCCCCCTCTCCCTCTCCCACCCCCCTCACCCTCTCCCACCCCCCCTCTCCCTCCCCCACCCCCCCTCTCCCTCCCCCACCCCCCCTCTCCCACCCCCCACCCCCCCTCTCCCACCCCCCACCCCCCCTCTCCCACCCCCCACCCCCCCTCTCCCACCCCCCACCCCCCCTCTCCCACCCCCCACCCCCCCACCCCCTCTCCCCCACCCCCTCCCCCACCCCCCACCCCCCCTCCCCCACCCCCCCTCTCCCACCCCCCACCCCCCCTCTCCCACCCCCACCCCCCCTCCCCACCCCCCCCACCCCCCCACCCCCTCTCTCCCACCCCCCACCCCCCTCTCTCCCACCCCCCACCCCCTCTCTCCCACCCCCCACCCCCCTCTCTCCCACCCCCCACCCCCTCTCTCCCACCCCCTCTCTCCCACCCCCCACCCCCCCCTCTCCCACCCCCCACCCCCCCTCTCCCACCCCCCACCCCCCCTCTCCCACCCCCCACCCCCCCTCTCCCACCCCCCACCCCCCCTCTCCCACCCCCACCCCCCCTCTCCCACCCCCCACCCCCCCTCTCCCACCCCCCACCCCCCCTCTCCCACCCCCCACCCCCCCACCCCCTCTCCCCCACCCCCCTCTCTCCCACCCCCCACCCCCCCTCCCCC
Organism: Scyliorhinus torazame; assembly: GCF_047496885.1. NCBI lineage: Eukaryota > Metazoa > Chordata > Chondrichthyes > Carcharhiniformes > Scyliorhinidae > Scyliorhinus > Scyliorhinus torazame. The sequence goes on from NC_092734.1 coordinate 13,613,244, forward strand.
ACCCCCCACCCCCCCTCCCCCACCCCCCCACCCCCTCTCCCCCACCCCCTCTCCCCCACCCCCTCTCCCCCACCCCCCACCCCCTCTCCCCCACCCCCCACCCCCTCTCTCCCACCCCCCACCCCTCTCTCCCACCCCCCACCCCCTCTCTCCCACCCCCCACCCCCTCTCTCCCACCCCCCACCCCCTCTCTCCCACCCCCCCACCCCCTCTCTCCCACCCCCCCACCCCCTCTCTCCCACCCCCCACCCCCCTCTCTCCCACCCCCCACCCCCTCTCTCCCACCCCCCCACCCCCTCTCTCCCACCCACCACCCCCTCTCTCCCACCCACCACCCCCTCTCTCCCACCCCCCACCCCCTCTCTCCCACCCCCCACCCCCTCTCTCCCACCCCCCACCCCCTCTCTCCCACCCCCCACCCCCCTCTCTCCCCACCCCCCCACCCCCCTCTCTCCCACCCCCCACCCCCCTCTCTCCCACCCCCCACCCCCCTCTCTCCCACCCCCCCACCCCCCTCTCTCCCACCCCCCCACCCCCCTCTCTCCCACCCCCCACCCCCCTCTCTCCACCCCCCACCCCCCTCTTCTCCCCCCTCTCTCCCACCCTCACTCCCCTCTTCCCCCCCCACCCCCCCTCTCCCACCCCCACCCCCCTCTCTCCCACCCCATCCCCCTCTCTCCCACCCCACCCCCTCTCTCCCACCCCCCCCACCCCCTCTCTCCAACCGACCCTCCCCCCCCCCACCCCCACTCCCCTCTTTCTCCCCCCACTCCCCTCTTTCTCCCCCCCCACACCCCCTCTCTCCCACCCCCACTCCCCTCTTTCTCCTCCCCCCCCACCCCCCTCTCTCCCACCCCCCTCTCCCCTTCCCCCCCCCACCCCCACTCCCCTATTTTTTCTCCCCCCCCACCCCCCTCTCTCCCAGCCCCACTCCCCTCTTTCTCCCCCCCACTCCCGTCTTTCCCCCCCCTCTTTCTCCCCCCCACTCCCGTCTTTCCCCCCCCTCTTCCCCCCCCCCCCCCCCCCCCCACTAGTTGGTTGGAGTTGGTTGGTTGGAACTGGGATGGAAAATCTTACTGACTGTTTTTCTCTCTCCTTCTCCACATCCTCCCAAATTAAATATGAATTCTGTGATAGAGCCAGTTGAGTTGGCTATTGTCCTAATAGCCGCAATCGAGGTGGAAGGACGTCGGCCATTGCGTAAACGCCAAGCCAGACTGGAGCCTGCACCACAGTGACAGGAGGGCCACAGGCTCAAGACCCGGCCACCCATCAGGCCGACGAGGGGGGCCAGAAGGCTACACCGATGACGAGCTAGGGTGTACAGAACTCTATGGGCCTTCAATGAGCTGACAAACACCATGTGCCACAGAGACTGTGTCTCGCCAGGGAGGGGGAGGAGGAGGCCATCCACTCCCCGGTGGCCGGGAAGGTCACGGGTGCCCTCAATGTCTATGTCACCGGGTCATTCCAGGGTCGAGTAGGGACCTGTTTCAGCATCTCACAATCGGCAGCCTACCGGTGCATTGGGAGGTAACAGATGTGCTGGATATCCACTTCAAGCTGGACCACAACAAGATGTTCAGGCTGCAGGATGTTCAGCCATCACTGGGACGTTCCACATCCAGGGGGCCATTAATAACACGCATGACACACTGAGAGCACTGTGGCATCAGTGAGTGCCCTTCATTAACAGAAGGGGGGTTCCACTCCCTACAGATCCAGTATGACCACCGCCTTAGGACCATGCACGTGTGCACACAGCGTGCATGACAATTACATCCTGGGGCACTTGGAGATCCCCGGGGTCTTCGAGGACCATACCAGGCTGATGGGTTGGCTCCTGGGGGGACAAGGTATACCCATTGAGGCCATGGCTGATGACTCCAGTGCCGAGGACCGAGACCAAAGCAGAATCTCATTACGATGAGGCCCACGCTGCCAACCGGATGGTCATTGGGCATCGTGCTGCTAAAAATGCGGTTCAGGCCCTCTGGACCACTCTTGACGGTGCTTTGCAATAAGTACAACCCCCCCCCCCCCCCCCCAGAGGGTCCCCAGCTTCGTTATGGTCTGCTGTGCTCGGTGTAATCTGGCAAAACAGCAGGGCAATATGGCGGAGGAGAAGTGGAATGTGCGGCCTTGTCTGAGGAGGTGGCCAAGCCCAAAGAAGAACAAGAGGATGGAGGACAAGGGCCTGTAATGGCCTGACTGACCAGGAGGAAGAGAGAGGCCCTCATCACCTCCAGATTCACATAATTGGAGGCTGCGTGTCTGGAAGCCGAATCCCCTCCACCCTGCCTCAAACGCCCCACCAAGGGTTGATTTGGCATCACACCAGGGGTCTGGGTTATGAGCCGTACACACTAATGAAGAATACAGAGCAGTGCTTGCTGTAGTGGGGTACAAATATAAAGTGCATTACAGTCCGTGTGCCAGCTGAATATAATGAAAGAAAATTCACAAAACATCATGAGCGATCTGAATGCTAGTTATTTCTTTACACAGAACTCTAATTAAATGTAACTTGCTGCCTGTATGCACAGCACAGATATTGTTGAAAATAAGAATGCAGCCACAGAACCAGATTTAATTATCAGAATGGAAGTGCCCTTTGTTACATGCTGTGAAAATGAGCATTGGGGCTCTAATATTTTTTGTGTGAATTTCCATTTATGTAATTGTTAAAGTGCATTGTCCAATGCTAATTATGCTACAGTACCCCATGTCATAATATGCACCCATGCACATCATGAGGCAAAAACAGGCAGTGACAGACACCCAGGTTAGTCGATCAACATACAGGACAGAATACAACCAATCACCAGACAGAACACCAGAGGGGGGCATCCAACTACAAAACACACGAGGCATCAGCACTCTGCCTCTTTCCACTGGTGACAACTGTAGTGACAGTCAGGGTGGATATATCAGTCAGCACCTTCTACACGTGGATCAGAGCTAGCCTGGTCTAGTAAGTTAGAGTTAGTACACTTAGAGTAGTAGAGTGTCAATCCACAGCCAGCTGTGCGCATTGTTACAGAAGTTCAATAAATTGTATTGAACCAACGCCTACGTTTGGTGAATGCTTTACAGTTCATCTGCATCCTGTTGCAGTCCGTGTTACCCCCAGGGTGAATAACACAACACCCCCATAGAATCTTTTTAAAGGATGTGTCATCTTGATGACGCTACCGTTATACCAAGTCATTCCTTCAGATGCGCATTCAATCCCATAGAATTTTTACAATGCAGAAGGTCATTCGGTCCATCGAGTCTGCACCCACCATCGGAAAGAGCGTTCTTCCCCGCCCTATCCCCAAAACCCCACCCAACCTGCACATCTTTGGACTGTGGGAGGAAACCAGAGCACCCGGAGGAAACCCACGCAGGCACGAGGAGACGGTGCAGACTCCTCACAGACAATCACCTTAGTCCCGAATTGAACCCGGGTCCCTGGCGCTGTGAGGCAGCAGTGCTAACCGCCCATTTAAATTAAAATGTTAAAACTTCCTTCCCCATTTTGTGCACTGCGTCTTATGGAATCTCACAGTGAGTGCTCCGGTTTCCTCCCACGGTCCAAAGATGTGCAGGTCAGGTGGACTCGCCATGCTAAATTGCCCCTTGGTGTCCAAAAGGTTAGGTGTGACTTCCGGGTGCGGCGATGACCAGCTGAGTCGCACGTTTCGGCAGCTCCCGGTGAAACGGACTTTTGGGCTCTTGATAGGAGCCCCAACGGCAATTTTGACGGCTAAAAACACTGTGCGGTAAACCAGAAGGGAATCCCCCCTGAATACGGATGGAAAAAGGAGGAGAAAGTGGCCGGATTGCAGTGGATCCTTTAGAACAGCGGCAAGGAAGGCAAGCAAAAACCAAGATGGCGTCGGAAGGTGGCAGTTTAACATGGGGCCCTGAACAACAAGAGTTCTTGAAATGCTGTGTGGAAGAGCTCAAAAAGGAAATGAAGAAAGAGCTGTTGGCCCCGATACTACAGGCGATCGAAGGGCTAAAGGAGGAACAAAAGACCCAGGAGCGGGCGCTTCGGGTCGTGAAGGCAAAGGCAGCCGAGAATGAGGACGACATACAGGGCCTGGTGGTGAAGACGGAGACGCATGAGGCACATCAGAAACGATGTGTGGAAAGGTTGGAGGCACTGGAGAACAACTCAAGGAGGAACAACCTGAGGATTCTCGGTCTTCCTGAAGGTGCGGAGGGAGCGGACGTCGGGGCATATGTGAGCACGATGCTGCACTCGTTAATGGGAGCGGAGGCCCCGGCGGGTCCGTTGGAGGTGGAGGGAGCATACCGAGTGATGGCGCGAGGACCGAGAGCAGGAGAAATTCCCAGAGCCATAGTGGTGAGATTCCTCCGTTTTAAGGATAGAGAAATGGTCCCTAGATGGGCAAAGAAAACTCGGAGCAGTAAATGGGAGAACGCAGTGATCCGCGTTTATCAAGACTGGAGTGCGGAGGTGGCGAGAAGGAGGGCGAGCTTTAATCGGGCCAAGGCGGTGCTTCATAAAAAGAAGATAAAATTTGGAATGCTGCAACCGGCAAGACTGTGGGTCACATATCGAGGGAGGCACCACTACTTTGAGACGGCGGATGAAGCGTGGGCTTTTATTGTGGAAGAAAAACTGGAATGAGCGGGTTATTAAAAAGAACGTTTGAACAAAGTGGTGGGGCGAATGTGGGGGGCGAAGAGGGGGGTTAAAAAGGGGGGAAAAGAGGAGTTTTATGTACTAATCCTGCGAGGTGGTAACTTTTCTCTCTTCCACAGGTGGTGATGGGGGGAGGAGGGGAGGTGGAGGAGATGGGGCGTTGGCCATTGGGGGTGGGGCCAAGGGAGAAGCGCAGGCTTGGTTCCCGCGCTATCATAATCATGGCGGGAATAGAGAAGCAGGAAGGAGGGGGCGTCGCACGGTGCGAGCCGAGGTCACGGGGGGAAGCCGAGGTCGGCCAGAGTTGGCTGACTTCTGGGAGCAACATGGGGGGAGTAATTACGCTAGTGGGGAATCTAGCGGGGGGGGGTGGGAGGGGGGAATTACTGGGTTGCTGCTGCTGGGGAGAGGGGGGAGCTGGTATAGGAGGGGATGGGCGGGGGGGCACCGCCTGGGGGAGATACAGCTGCGTGGGAACCGGGTGAGGAGCTGGAAAAAGGTGATGGCTAATCGACAAGGGGGGGGGGGGGGGGTAGGAAGCCCCCCAACCCGGCTGATCACGTGGAACGTGAGAGGGCTGAACGGGCCGATAAAGAGGGCACGGGTACTCGCACACCTGAAGAAACTTAAGGCAGATGTGGTTATGTTACAGGAAACGCACCTGAAACTGATAGACCAGGTTAGGCTACGCAAAGGATGGGTGGGGCAGGTGTTCCATTCGGGGCTAGATGCGAAAAACAGGGGGGTGGCTATATTAGTGGGGAAGCGGGTAATGTTCGAGGCAAAGACTATAGTGGCGGATAACGGGGGCAAATACGTGATGGTGAGTGGCAAACTACAGGGGGAGACGGTGGTTTTGGTAAACGTATATGCCCCGAACTGGGATGATGCCAATTTTATGAGGCGGATGCTAGGACGCATTCTGGACCTAGAGATGGGAAAGCTGACAACGGGGGGAGATTTTAATACGGTGTTGGAACCAGGGCTGGATAGGTCGAAGTCCAGGACTGGAAGGAGGCCGGCAGCAGCCAAGGTACTTAAAGAATTTATGGAGCAGATGGGAGGTGTAGACCCGTGGAGATTTAGCAGACCTAGGAGTAAGGAGTTCTCGTTTTTCTCCTATGTCCATAAAGTCTACTCGCGAATAGACTTTTTTGTGCTGGGAAGGGCGTTGATCCCGAAGGTGAGGGGAACGGAGTATACGGCTATAGCCATTTCGGATCACGCTCCACACTGGATAGACTTGGAGATAGGGGAGGAAACAGGAGGGCGCCCACCCTGGAGAATGGACATGGGACTAATGGCAGATGAGGGGGTGTGTCTAAGGGTGAGGGGGTGCATTGAAAAGTACTTGGAACTCAATGATAATGGGGAGGTCCAGGAGGCGCTGAAGGCGGTGGTTAGAGGGGAGCTGATATCAATAAGGGCACATAAAGGGAAGCAGGAGAGTAAGGAACGGGAGCGGTTGCTGCAAGAACTTTTGAGGGTGGACAGACAATATGCGGAAGCACCGGAGGAGGGACTGTACAGGGAAAGGCAAAGGCTACATGTAGAATTTGACTTGCTGACTACAGGCACTGCAGAGGCACAATGGAGGAAGGCACAGGGTGTACAGTACGAATATGGGGAGAAGGCGAGCAGGTTGCTGGCACACCAATTGAGGAAAAGGGGAGCAGCGAGGGAAATAGGGGGAGTGAGGGATGAGGAAGGAGAGATGGAGCGGGGAGAGTGAATAGAGTGTTCAAGACATTTTATAAAAAATTATATGAAGCTCAACCCCCGGATGGGAGGGAGAGAATGATGGGCTTCTTGGATCGGCTGGAATTTCCCAAGGTGGAAGAGCAGGAAAGGGTGGGACTGGGAGCACAGATCGAGGTAGAAGAAGTGGTGAAAGGAATTAGGAGCATGCAGGCGGGAAAGGCCCCGGGACCGGATGGATTCCCAGTCGAATTCTATAGAAAATATGTGGACTTGCTCGCCCCGGTATTGACGAGGACCTTTAATGAGGCAAAGGAAAGGGGACAACTGCCCCCGACTATGTCTGAAGCAACGATATCGCTTCTCTTAAAGAAGGAAAAGGACCCGCTACAATGCGGGTCCTATAGACCTATTTCCCTCCTAAATGTAGATGCCAAGATCCTGGCCAAGGTAATGGCAATGAGAATAGAGGAATGTGTCCCGGGGGTGGTCCACGAGGACCAAACTGGGTTTGTGAAGGGGAGACAGCTGAACACGAATATACGGAGGCTGTTAGGGGTAATGATGATGGCCCCACCAGAGGGGGAAACGGAGATAGTAGTGGCGATGGATGCCGAGAAAGCATTTGATAGAGTGGAGTGGGATTATTTGTGGGAGGTGTTGAGGAGATTTGGTTTTGGAGAGGGGTATGTTAGATGGGTGCAGCTGTTGTATAGGGCCCCGATGGCGAGCGTGGTCATGAATGGACGGGGATCTGCATATTTTCGGCTCCATAGAGGGACAAGGCAGGGATGCCCTCTGTCCCCATTATTGTTTGCACTGGCGATTGAGCCCCTGGCGATAGCGTTGAGGGGTTCCAAGAAGTGGAGGGGAGTACTTAGAGGAGGAGAAGAACACCGGGTATCTTTGTATGCGGACGATTTGCTACTATACGTGGCAGACCCGGCGGAGGGGATGCCAGAAATAATGCGGATACTTGGGGAGTTTGGGGATTTTTCAGGGTATAAATTGAACATGGAGAAAAGTGAGTTGTTTGTGGTGCATCCAGGGGAGCAGAGTAGAGAAATAGAGGACCTACCGTTGAGGAAGGTAACAAGGGACTTTTGTTACCTGGGGATCCAGATAGCCAAGAATTGGGGCACATTGCATCGGTTAAATTTAACGCGGTTGGTGGAACAAATGGAGGAGGATTTCAAGAGATGGGATATGGTATCCCTGTCACTGGCAGGGAGGGTGCAGGCGGTTAAGATGGTGGTCCTCCCGAGATTCCTCTTTGTGTTTCAGTGCCTCCCGGTGGTGATCACGAAGGCTTTTTTTTAAAAGGATTGAAAAGAGCATCATGGGTTTTGTGTGGGCCGGGAAGACCCCGAGAGTGAGGAAGGGATTCTTACAGCGTAGCAGGGATAGGGGGGGGCTGGCACTACCGAGCCTAAGTGAGTATTATTGGGCCGCTAATATTTCAATGGTGAGTAAGTGGATGGGAGAGGAGGAGGGAGTGGCGTGGAAGAGATTAGAGAGGGCGTCCTGTAGGGGGACGAGCCTACAGGCTATGGTGACAGCCCCATTGCCGTTCTCACCGAGGAACTACACCACAAGCCCGGTGGTGGTGGCTACACTGAAGATTTGGGGACAGTGGAGACGGCATAGGGGAAAGACTGGAGCCTTGGGGGGGTCCCCGATAAGAAACAACCATAGGTTTGCCCCGGGGGGAATGGATGGGGGATATGGAATGTGGCAAAGAGCAGGAACAACGCAACGGAAAGATCTGTTTGTGGATGGGAAGTTCGCGAGTCTGGGAGCGCTGACCGAGAAATATGGGTTGCCCCAAGGGAATGCATTCAGGTATATGCAACTGAGGGCTTTTGCGAGGCAACAGGTGAGGTAATTCCCGCAGCTCCCGACACAAGAGGTGCAGGACAGAGTGATCTCAAAGACATGGGTGGGGGATGGTAAGGTGTCAGATATATATAGGGAAATGAGGGACGAAGGGGAGACTATGGTAGATGAACTAAAAGGGAAATGGGAAGAAGAGCTGGGGGAGGAGATCGAGGAGGGGCTGTGGGCAGATGCCCTAAGCAGGGGAAACTCGTCGTCCTCGTGTGCCAGGCTAAGCCTGATTCAGTTTAAGGTATTACACAGGGCGCATATGACTGGAGCACGGCTCAGTAAATTTTTGGGGGTGGAGGATAGGTGTGCGAGGTGCTCGAGAAGCCCAGCGAATCATACCCATATGTTTTGGTCATGCCCGGCACTACAGGGGTTTTGGATGGGGGTGACAAAGGTGCTTTCAAAAGTAGTGGGGGTCCGGGTCGAACCAAGCTGGGGGTTGGCTATATTTGGGGTTGCACAAGAGCCGGGAGTGCAGAAGGCGAGAGAGGCCGATGTTTTGGCCTTTGCGTCCCTAGTAGCCCGGCGCAGGATATTGTTAATGTGGAAAGAAGCCAAGCCCCCGGGAGTGGAGATCTGGATAAATGACATGGCAGGGTTTATAAAGCTAGAGCGGATTAAGTTCGTTCTAAGGGGGTCGGCTCAAGGGTTCACCAGGCGGTGGCAACCGTTCGTCGAATACCTCGCAGAAAGATAGATGGAATGGAAAAAAGAAGGCAGCAGCAGCAGCCCAGGATCGGGGGGGGGGGGGGGGCGGGGGGGGAGAGAGGAGGAACCAGAAGGACTCTCAGGGTTGTTAATATATACTGTATAATATGTATAGGTCGTTGCGACAGATAATTATATATTGGACTGTTAAATTATATTTTTGGAGAGTATTACTTGTGATAAGGCAGTTGCCAATTAGGGTTAGTTTTCATTTTTGTTATTTATTATTTATTCATTTTTGTTTATAAAATAGGTCATTGTTATTTGTGTTGTTATAATATTGTGTAAAGGATGCACAATGTACTGTGTTGGTTGACCAAAAATTTTCAATAAAATATTTATAAAAAACAAAAACAGAAGGTTAGGTGTGATTACTGGGTTACGAGGATAGGGTTGGGGCTTGGGCCTCGGCAGGGTGCTCTTTTAGAGGGTCGGTACAGGCCTGATGGGCCAAATGGTCTCCTTCTACACTGGAGGGACTCTATGAGCACCAACTTCTTAAATTACTGCCAAATATTTTTTTCTGAAGGAGATTAGAGACACAGGCGGCATTGTCATCAACTGAGGTAACGATGTGGGAGATTCAAACCTAGCGGTCGTAAATCACAAATAAATCCAATTAGGAATGGACGATAATTTTCTCTTTCCAGACAGTGATTAGAATGTGGATCTTGATACCACATATCCGTGACTGACCTGAACATCTTCTGCTTTTGGCTCCTGCAGCTGTGTTCACCATCATGGATAAATGTTTGTTTTCTGCCAACATCCATACGGATCGCAAAAACAGAAAATACTGCACAATCTCCATGGGTCTGACAGCATCGGCGGAGCCAGAAGGGAGCGAACCTTTCAAGTCTGGATGACTCCGCAGTATATTGCTTTGATCCTTATGGGTAGGACCAGTTAAAACAGGCATGACCAACTGAGATGTACTCCTGATAATGAAAAACCTTAAAATGTAAATAATGTGAAGATGGGTCTTGGGTCTTGAAGATGAGCTATTTTCTTTGGCACCTTGTCCCATTGTTGGATTGTCCTTGGGTAGAAAGATTGTTGATGCACGCGCTTGGAAACAAATGGTCTTTGTTGCTTCCTGGATAACTACCTTGCGTTTTGTCATTGCTGGAGGATGCCAGGAGTTTTGTTCCATTGTTTCCCAGCAGCCCCATATTGCATAGAACATGGTCAACCTACATCAGAGACGATCAAGTGGAAACCAAGGAGGTGGAAGAGGAAGAAAGGAAGAGAGAGGGGGTTATACTGATCAGGCTGGGTAGGGCATGACAGGAGGAGGCTCATGTGGAACATAAACTGTAGCAAGGCCCACCTGGGCATGGCCCACCTGGGCAGAATGGCTGTTTCGGAGCTGTAAATCTTATGTAGTTCTGCATAGTTACAATGTCCTTTATTCCCTGCGCTATGTTGAGAGGCTGTTGCCAATGGCAGCTGGGAGAAAAAGTGACGTAAGCGGAACTATCAATGGCCTCCAATCCAGAGAGCCAGGTGAAATGCTTTGAGGACACAGGTTCAAATCCTGCCATGGCAGCTGGTGGAATTGGCATTCAATTAATTTTTTTAAATCTGGTATATAAAGCCAGTTTCAGTAATCATCACCACGACAACTATCATCGATTATCCCAAAGACCCTTCTGGTTCACTAATGTCCTTCAGGGAAGGCAATCTGCTGCCCTGTCCCGGTCTGGCCTACGTGTGACTCCTGTCAACGTGATAGACTCTGAACTGCCCACTGAAAGGACCAAATAGGCCACGTGGTTCAAAGGCAATTAGAGATGGCCAACAAATGCTGGCCTTGACAGCAACATCCACATCCCATTAAAGAATTATTTTAAAAACTCCAGCCCCAGAGTGAGGTCTAAATAATTGGACGGATCCTTAAAAAGTCACATCACATGACCTCCCTCTCCCCCCATTGGTCATCCACCGTCATCACATTCTGACACTAACTGAAAAGCAAATAGATTTCATTTCTCAATTCTGTGACGCTTGAACACTAAAAAGGATTTTTTTTTAAAAAACCATCGTCAGCATTTTTTAAAAAATTACAACAAATAAAACAGAACAGCAAGTGATTAGCACTGTGGCTTCACAGCGCCAGGGTCCCAGGTTCGATTCCCCGCTGGGTCACTGTCTGCGCGGAGTCTGCACGTTCTCCCTATGTCTGCGTGGGTTTCCTCCGGGTGCTCCGGTTTCCTCCCACAGTCCAAAGACGTGCAGGTTCGGTGGATTGGCCATGATAAATTGCCCTTAGTGACCAAAAAAGGTTAGGAGGGGTTATTGGGTTACGGGAACAGGGTGGAAGTGAGGGCTTAAGTGGGTCGGTGCAGACTCGATGGGCTGAATGGCCTCCTTCTGCACTGTATGTTCTATGTTCAAGAACACTTTAAAAAAAAATTTTAAATCACTTCTTTCAAACTTCTTTGAAATTTCTCCTGGAGGTTACTTGCAGCCGTGCCCTGGAGATTAATCTTCAATTTCCAGAGCAACCAGCACAATAATAAGACTGTTGGCGACTCCAGCTGGAGTGCAAGACTGAGGTGAACTCATGACCACAAGAGGAGTTTTTCTTGGTGAATCGGGGTTAAGGGGATAAGGGGGGGGTGGGCTTGCATATTCGAAGGGTCGGTGCAGACTCGACGGGCCGAATGGCCTCCACCTGCACTGTCGGGATTCTACGAAGGCACAGTGAGTTGATGTTTTGGAGCACAGGGCCCTGTATTGTTGTGTATTTCATGTCTGCCCAACAGACGGGAAAATATATAGGCTACAAAAATCAGGTTACTGCTTCGGATCGTCTTTGGGGAGCCGCACAAGTGATCATTAAGAATTGATCCTGAGATGTTTAGTGCCTAACGGACTGTACAAAAATGAATAAATATAGGGTATTCACGGTAGAATAAATAACAAATCCATAAATTTAACTAAAGCTCTTCTTTTCCAAGCGTAATGCTACATTCTAGATAGATCTCCTTTATCACAATTCAGTCATGCAAATAATAATATTTTCTCAATGTATCACAGCTGTCTAATGTCATATCATCATTCAGGAGTTACATTTTAGGTACGCCAGTTGAACGAACATCAGAATGGCCACAATTTGCTGCTATTTATTTTGATAGAAATAGCAATCACATGAAAATTGGTGCAGACATCTCCCTCATTTTACATTATTTCAACGCATTCGCACCACTCTCCTGTTTTGTTACACGAGGCAGCATGTTTGACCGTGTGGCTTGGTTAAGGATTGGACTGCTCAATGTGGAACTGAGGCACAAAGATTACCGTGGCGACAGATTTGGCGGTTGCTGGGTTAGCCTCGCTGTCTTTAGTTTCAGGAAGAGAAAATTGATTTACAATGGTCAGGGTAGAATCAGGATATTCAGCCCAACATCACCCATGAGCGCCTCCTTCTACCCCTCTTTTGAACATTATCCAACCAGACCTCTGCACCCCCCCCCCCCCCCCAACCCCTCCCTCCCTCCTCCCTCTCCCCGGAGGAGATCCACACTAAGAAATGTCAAGGACGTAGGGTTTAGCATCGGAGGTAGGCCATTCCGGCCTACTCGGCTATTAAATACAATCATAGCTGAGCTGATTCTGGCCTCAGATTCACTTTCCTGTCTGTCTGCCATAACTCTCGTTGGTCAAAAATCTATTCCAACCCAGCCTTGAAGAAGCTCAATGACCCAGCCTCCGGGGAAGAGAGAGGCCCAAGGTCTTTATCGTGGGGCTGGGCCCAGTGGAAGAGCCAGCCCACCACTCACCAGACTCCTGGGGAGAAAACAACTTGCAGCAGCTAATGGTTGGTTATCCATGGATGAGCAAAACACTTGGGAACTCACAAAGAATGGACTCAGCATCGCCACAAAGTACAGCGATTGCCCGCGCTGATGAAATTAATAATGCAAAAAAGATCCCAATTCACTGACAATTCAATAAAAGGAACGGCAAGTCTTCCTTCAGGCACCACTTTATTCCAAATTACCTTTATTTCTAGAACAATTTTTCTTCAAACCAGGGCATACATAAACATAATCACATCGGTCAATCAAAAATATAACAATCCCCCAAATTTAACATTTTCTCCCCTTAAGCCTCCCCCCTCCCGCCCGTGGGCAATGAACAGGTGCTCAAACAATGACTTGAACAGCCTCCATCTCGCCCAGAACCCCCCCCCCCCCCCCCAAAAGGGCAAATTTAATTTTCTCCATCTGATGGAATTCTGCAACATCCCCCAACGAGACCAACACGCTCGGTGGCTGCCCTGACCCGCCTCTCAAGTTCAATTCACCACCAGACGGTCAGCTTGGCAAAAGCCACTACGTCAGCCCCACATTCCCCTCTGGCAGCTCCGACACCCCAAAGATCGCCGCCACCAGAGGGCCCAGCTGCATCTCCACTCCCACAATCTTCGATACAATTTCAAATACCGGGCCCCAGATCCCCACCAGTCGCGGACGTGACCAAAGCATGATGACATGATTTGACCACAAAGAGGGGAATCTGCTCCCCCTCAATCGCCCTCGACCAATCTCCCTGCATCTCTTAGCTGATGCTGAAGTTCTCCTTTAATCATCCCCATCCATTGCTCCACTGGCAATGGGGTAGACGACGATTCCCAACCTCCGCCATGTCTTCTGTAACTGCGCCACAAAGACCTTCCACCTCCAACACCATCACCTTATTCGACCTCTGCCGGGTGCAATAACCTGTCGACATTCGGAAGAGAATTCACTCCCCACCACTTAGTCCACCAGCTTTCCGACCGAAGAGCTCATTTATCGGGCAGATGGGGACCAAAACCGAGACCATAATGCAGGAGCGACCCTGCGTGCGATCGATCAGCACTTGGCCACCACCGGAAGTCTCCAGATTGCCTTTTTAAATTTCCACTATTGTTTCTTCTCAATATTAGTCACAAAGTGTTTATATGATGGAAGCTGTTCTTGTGTGGGACATTTAATAAAACAATCGGTGATAAATATCTCTTTCATAACTTAAATTAATTCCCCTTTTTTTCCCCTCAAGCTGGAGGGCACAGAAACTTAATTGATGGATCATATTTAATTGATGAAAGAGGACTGGGTCTGCAGAGCTGACGGAACGCAAGTCTAAATGAGACCACGGTGTAATAAGAAGCTGACATCACCTCCAAGCGAGTGATCTTTCACTCAGGGAGTCAGGGCGATTGAGTAGATCTAGTGCTGCGTCACTTTCTTCAACATGCACTCGGCTGAAATTAATTTCAGGCTGGCAGCTACCAGACAGTGATTGGATAATGGATACACCGGACATCATTAGCACCTGGAACGCAGCCTGCTGTGTGCTGAGGCCTCTTAGCAAGGTTAATGATCACCCGATGATGTGAGCGCAATTCTGTGAGGCATCTGTCCCTCTTGTTCAACTGTTAGTAATCAGAATGTGCCATATGCAGTAACATTCAGCATGTCCGTCTCCTGCTCGGAGTCACTGGTCAATCTCCACATTGGTTACGGATTTTGGAGGGGGAGGAAATCAGTATGTGAACCCGCTTTGCTCCATCTACAACGGGAATCCAATTTACAGTCCAGTATCTAACGAAAAGCTTGGAGGAGTTTGGGCTCAGCCTGTTTTTAAAAGCCTTCTTCGCGCTGCTCTCATGCACCACTTTCACCACACACTCTTAAGTGCACTTTTAAAAATATATATATTTTCTAACTGGTTATTTTCTAGTTTGTTACTCCCAATTAAATCACACTAAACCTTTTATCGGTTCTTTCTCCCCCAGCGCAGGGAGGGAAGGAGGGTATCTACATTTAGGTCTGTACAGTGTCTGCGTTAGTCACGACGCCCTCATTCGATCTTATTATCAACTCTATTGATGCAAGGGTTATGGAAAGCAGTTAAGGAGCAGGGACTCTGACCGATAAATTCTCTCTTTCACTCAGGAGATACAGAAACAAATACAAACCTGTGTCTTCCCCTGATTGAGACTAACTAGGGCAGCACAGATCAAAGACCGCATCGGACACTTTCGTGACCTGTGGAAATTAACACAGATGCCGACTGAAGCTACCTGGCAGACATTTTATACCCTTCCATGCACCAACAACAAGAGGAGGGGGGTGGGGGAGGTAAATATTAGGCCCTCAACATAGGTGGAAGCCATACCCTTCAACTCAGCACCGACAAGTTACCATACAGCACCTTGTTAAATGGATGTGAGGAGCCAGCCAGTTTGGTTCAATTATTTTAAGTTCTAAACATTTTGTTGAAGCTTTTTGTCTTGCACTTACCAGGACGATTGCAAGAATATCAGTGTCGGGGAAACAACAACTTTAGAATGCTGCCCATGGCATTGAGATTCTTGCATTTCTGATGAGTGCAAGGCGAAAAACTTTGACAAAATGTCTCTTCTCAGCCATACTCAAATTCTGTACTACCAAATGACTAGTTTTAACTTGAGATGACTATTTACAAAACAACCATGAAACCATGGTGCAAACAGTGGGCGAAGCAGAATCCATAATAGCTTTCGAAAGGGAAATGGATACATATTTAAGAGGGGAAAAATTGAAATGATTCTGTAGTATAAGAGTATCTGGCAAAGTACTGTATAAGGTGGGGCATGGGAAAAGTACCACTGACACAGACCTGTGTAGAAGCAAGCACGGAGTCAGCTCACAGCTTGGGATGTGCCATGTATAGATGTACATAGTTAGGCGTGATCATTGAACAGCTGATGTTCAACCATACCGGACTCAGAATCACTTCATGGCATTTACTGAACAGACAGACGTACAAGACAGTGAAAGGGAATGGAAAACCTCAGAAACTTCGAGAAACTGGAGCATGAATTCCAAAGCCAGAAAATTGAAGGAGCATTCTGACCCGACCAAAAAGTTGGATTCAGGACGGTTAGCTTTTTTTAAATAGAATTTTCCTTCCACGCCCCTGACATGAACCGCAATCTCAGATTCTTTGACAAGGACAGTCCAAATGAAAATTAGCGGTCTATATTGCAACAGTAACTTCAAAAGCTTTAGTGAGGTCTGGAGGTTGTGAAAGGTGCAGTGTAAAGGCAAGTCTTTCTAGAATCTGAAGATAAATTTTGACTTTAACTTTAAATTTTGCATTTATTGAAGAACAGAAACAAAATTGCAAGTGGCAAATGCTCATTCTTTTCACCTAAATGTTACAGCTAACAGCTCCAATCTTCTCCAATGACCTTTCTGTTTTCAATTACCGGAGCCTAACTGGCAGTAGCACCATCACTGGAGCCCCATCTATCTTGCAGCCTTCATCAAGAAAGCATTCAATTCAAAGAGTAGACAATGCAAACAGAAGGCAATTTTGCCAGCATCTCCCCACATGCTGCCCCAGGAGCACTGCCCATATTAAATCATCATTCGACAAATGGAACGCTCCTGCAGAAAAGGTCAGCAGGGTTGAGTGTGCCAAGGGTCCTGCACGTCGGACAAATGAGCACCATGTTCACAGCAGACTCCAGGGGAGCTCACACGTTTCTCTCTCTGCATATTCTGTGGAAGCTACAGTTGGTTATAGAATGGGGTGGCAGGGTGGCACAGTGGTTAGCACTGCTGTCTTGCAGCTCCAGGGACCCGGGTTCGACTGAGACCTCGGTGACTGCCTGTGTGGAGTTTGCATCTTCTCCCCATGTCTGCGTAGCTTTTCTATGATTCTAGGAATTTTATGGTTCTATTCTATTCTATGGCCCTGAAGAAGTCTTGGAACCACAGAGTCGCTGCAGTGCAGAAGGAGTCCATTCGGCCCATTGAGTCTGCATCGACCCTCCAAAAGAGTACTTAACCTAAGTCCACTCCCTGCCCTATCCCCATAACCCCTGTGCATTGACCAATCCACCTAACCTGCACACTGTTGGACACTACGGGGAAATTTAGCGTGACTGATCATTTTTGACTTTCAGGTGATTTCGGTAGGGACTCACCCACAAGTGGGAAGAGATGCAAAAAAAAAAAAAAAGGCTGATGCGATTTAAACACGAGGTTGAGAATTTGTGATTGGGTGGGTTGGGCAACTGGGAGCTGATGTTGGTCAGTGAGAACAGGGGTGATGGGTGAGTGGGACTTGAATGGGGGTTAGGAAATGGATCGCAGAATTTGGGTAGAATTGCAGCTCATTTTCTCCTCTTCCATGATTTCCTAATACCACCGCTGAAAGAAGAATGGAATTGGTTGGTAGAGGTTCGTAAGGGGGAGGGGGGATGTTCGGACCTTGCTGCAAGGAGAGCTTGCACTGAAGTGGGTGCGCAGCCTTGAGTGGCTCCATTCGCCTTTCGGACAATGTGGCGCCGACGTTCCTCTGCAACTCCAGCCATCCACAATCAGGGAAACGTCCTCACAGATCTCCACATGCTTCGGTTTCCTGGGCAACCTGGCCAGCTGTGGGCAGGTGTGTGATTAGTCACATAGCTGTCCTGCCATTCAGAATTGCAAGACCCAGGGGTAAATGAGTCTTTTTCAGGTTGGCAAGCTGTAACAAGTGGCGTGTCACAGGGATCAGTGCTGGGGCCTCAACTATTTACCATCTACCTCAATGACTTGGATGAAGGAATTGAATGTATGGTTGCTAAATTTACCAAAGGCACCAAGATGGGTGTGGAAGCAAGTTGTCAGGGCGAGGTAGAGAGTCTGCGTTGGGATTTAGACAGGCTAACTGAGTGAGCAAGAATTTGGAAGATGTAATATCATGGTGGGGAAATATGAACATGTCCACTTTAGCATGAAGAATAGAAAAGCAACATATTATTTAAATGCGGAGAGATTGTAGAACTCGGCAGTAGAGGGGGGTCTGGGCGTCCTGGGACACGAATCACAAAATTGGTATGCAGGTACAGCAAATGGAATGGAATATAAACGTTTGAAGCATTATACAACCTTGATGAGAATGCATCTGGTCCAGTTTCGGTCTCCTTATTTTAAAGAAGATGCAATTGCCTTAAAAGCAGTTCAGAGGAGGTTCGTTCAATTCGTTCCTGGGATGTGGGGGCTGGTTCTTATAAAGAAAGATTTGGGCCGATGCCCATTAGAGTTCAGAAGAATGAGGTGATCTTATTGGAACATACAAGGTCCTGAGGGGGCTTGACCGGGAAGATATTTCCTCCTGTGGGAGAGAGTAGAATCAGTGGACACTGATTAAGAATGAGAGGTGAGGGCAGCACGGTGGCGCAGTGGGTTAGCACAGCAGCCTCACAGCGCTGAGGTCCCAGGTTCGATCCCGGCTCTGGGTCACTGTCAGTGTGGAGTTTGCACATTCTCCCAGTGTTTGCGTGGGTTTCGCCCCCACAACCCAAAAGATGTGCAGGGTAGGTCAATTGGCCACACTAAATTGCCCCTTAATTGGAAAAATGAATTGGGTACTCTAAATTTATTTAACAAACAAAAAAGAATGAGAGATGTATCGTTTGAAGATGGAGATGAGGAGAAATGTTTTCTCACAAAGGACTTTACAAAATGGCAGCTTAAATGTGCAGAACCTTCAGCAATACAACACTGAGATCACATGGAGTCGGAAACATCAATTTGCCCTATTTGCTGGTTAACGGTTTATGCAGTAGAGGGTTCTGGTGGGCGATGGACTAAATGCTTGGCTTTAACATGGCTCAGACTCTGTCATTTTATATTCAGCTCTAATTGGTGATTAACTCTCTCTGTTTAACAGACTGCAAAGACCTGGATTAGCTCTTGCATTTAAATACTTTAATCTCAAAGGAAGAAATTACAACGTGCAACGATTCAATGGAAGGCAATTCCCCTCAGTGTGTTTACATTGCCGCGTCTGAATAGTTATCTGCCTGTTAAAACAGCTTGCATAATCACAAATCAAAAAATCATTGAGGTAGATGAGTAATTGAAAACGGTTAAGGTCTTTTATGTGCTTTATGTCCCTTTATGTGCCGCACATATTCCCGCACGGTTTACCCGGATGATTTCTCACTGCCCCCAAATTTCCACAACTTTATGGTGGGCTGAGCGAGGCCTGGCCCAGCCTGCCGGCTCTTGCCCCAATTTTCAGGCTGCTGGGAGGAGTTCAGGGGCAGTGCATGGAAGCCCAGGAAAGTGACCCTGCTCAGGCTTTGGGTAGGTGGGGTGGGGGGCTCCCTTCAACATCAGTTTCCACCCCGACCCGCACAAAACATAGAATTGAATCATGGAATAGAATCCCTACAGTGCAGAAGGAAGCCATACTGCCCATCGAGTCTGCACCGACCCTCCGAAAGAGCACCCCTATCTAGACCCAATCCCCCGTCCTAACCCTGTAACGCCACCTAACCTTTGGATACTAAGGGGGTAATTGATCATGGCCAACCCAGCTAACCTGCAACATCTTTGGACAGTGGGAGGAAACCGGAGCACCCGGAGGAAACCCACGCAGACACGAGGAGACACAGACGGTGATCCAAGATCTGAATCGAACCTGGGTTCCTGGTGCTCAGGCAGCAGTGCTAAGCACTGTGCCACCATGCTTTCTGCCTCAAGAGGTAGAATCCTCCCTCCCCCCCCACACACATAAACCCTCACTACACCCACCCTTGGCTTTACCTGCTCTCTCCACCTTCTGACCTCGTCCTGGACCTCCGGGATTTAGACCCTGCAGGTTGTTTGCTGTCTCAGACCAGTCAAGATCTTATTGAATCAAGGTGCAAGCTCGCGGGGCTGAATGCTCCTTTTCTCTATGTTCCTGCATCCATTGAACCTTCTGGGGCTAGCAAGCTGCCGGCCAATTAGGTTGGCAAGCAGCACTCTGAGATGGGAACGTTAAATTGTGACAGGGGTAGCCAATATTAACAAAGAACAAAGAAATGTACAGCACAGGAACAGGCCCTTCGGCCCTCCAAGCCCGTGCCGACCATACTGCCCGACTAAACTACAATCTTCTACACTTCCTGGGTCCGTATCCTTCTATTCCCATCCTATTCATATATTTGTCAAGATGCCCCTTAAATGTCCCTATCGTCCCTGCCTCCACTACCTCCTCCGGTAGTGAGTTCCAGGCACCCACTACCCTCTGCGTAAAAAACTTGCCTCGTACATCTACTCTAAACTTTGCCCCTCTCACCTTAAACCTATGCCCCCTAGTAATTGACCCCTCTACCCTGGGGAAAAGCCTCTGACTATCCAATATTGGCGGCGAGGTGTTCGTCACCAACTCCTCGGGTGGCAGGATGGGAAAAACGTCATGTGAAAGATCCTAGCTATGGATCCCACCTGTACACTTCCGTGAATATCCATAGCAACTTGTCTTGAAAGATGTGTGTTGGTGAACCCCTAGGTCCCACAGCCCTGTTAAAGTAAGTGTGGTTAACCTTTTTCTGAATTACCAATGCAACACACCGAGATACATATGTTCATCTATATTCAGAACAGTTCAAACTAATGTCCTCAAGAACTCATTTGAACAGGAGTACATTGAACTCAGGAAAGTCAAACATCGGCCATAAATAATCCTCTCCTTTTCCGACTGTTGTGCAAGCTCAGCCCCTTCCTGACCCCATCGCCCTCCATCGGACCACACTGGGCAATGCATTCAAACCACAAGAGCTAGTGAAATGTGCACATTAAGTAGGAACGCTGATTAAGAACGTTTCCGCTGCAGAGGTTGTGTGAAGAAAGAAGGTTAAGTGAGAGAAAGATCAAGGAAAGAGAGCTGTCCTAGCATGTTTACAGCACCTAAACCGTTCTAACGCTAGCCGAGGCAGATCAGTGACTGATATCAAGGTCTTTTTTCTTCATGAGGAGTCCATATAGGTGCAGGTTGGGTGAATGGGTCATGAAATGGGCAGCGTGGTAGCACAGTGGCTTCACAGCTCCAGGGTCTCAGGTAGGTGTTAAACCAAGGCAACGTTTGCCCTCTAAGGTGGGCATAATAGAGCTAATGGCTGAATTCAGAGGAGCAGGTAAGCTACCCCCAGGGCCCTGGCCAAGAATGACACCTCCATATGCATCACTAAAGCAGATAATCTGTTTTTTATCCACATTGCTGTTTTATGGGAGCTTGCTGTGCACAAATTTGCTGCCACGTTTCCTACATAACCACAGTGACTACACTTCAAAAATACCTCATTGGCTGGTAAGCAGTTTGAGGTTTCCTGGGGTACTGAAAGGTACGATATAAATGCAAGTATTTCTTTCTGGGAAGGGTGACTAAACAATAATAATCTTTTAGTGTCACAAGTAGGCTTACATTAACACGGCAATGAAGTTACTGTGAAAAGTCCCTAGTCGCCACATTCCGGCACCTGTTCGGGTACACAGAGGGAGAATTCTCAGCCGATACGGGAATTGAACCCGCGCTGCTGGCTTTGTTCTGCATTGCAAATCAGCTGTTTAGCCCACTGAGCTAATAGCTATCAAGACTACTTTTCCTCTTAACCACAGTCAGAGTACGGAGACCAGCTATGATATACAAGCTAACATCAGTTAATCTATCCCAGACTAGCAATCAAACATGGGCTCATGCTGCTCCTAACAAATCAGAGTAACTCAGCAGTGAGGGTCCTTCCTGTTAATTCCCTCATTTCCCATTTCTTTTACTTGGTGGTTATCTTTTTAATCTGTGGATGGTTAATGTCGAGCTTCACGTCGAGCAGAGGAAGTGAGGAACCCAAACCTTGCAAAATGGTGCGCTGTGCTACGGACGTTTAGCTTCTCAACTGGAAAACACAATCCTTTTGGTACCAGAGAGAGTGGAAGGATCCATTCGATTGGTTCGCTGGTGGCCTATGAATTGGCAAAAGGTTGTATTCTGCCCGGCGACAGGCAGTGATTGGGTCCTACCAGAGGGATGACTTTCAGAGAACCAAGGACAGGACAGTCTGGATGCTGATTGGAGCAGCTGAGAGCGTGTGTGTGTGTGTGTGTGTGTGTGTGTGTGCATGCGCGCGCGTCTCTCTCCCGAGATACTGCCCGTCTCCGCTTTCTGAACTTGGAGAGCTTTTTGAGATCTGGATGAATCTACAATGAAAACCATCACAGACTGAAATCAAAATCCTCCAACTGAGCACCTAGATTGAAGAAAGATGAACTGGAAGTTGTCCATCTGAAACAGATAATTAAATAATAGTGAGGTCCGTTGTATTTGCTGCAACTGATTTAATTATCGTTATTGCTATTATTAAAATTGTGATTAAATTTACAAACCTGGTGACTGAGCTATTAGGCAGCCAAGGGTCAGAGACGTCGGGCTGGAATTGACCGTGCCCTAACCCAGGGGGGTCATAACAGCAAATAATAAGAGATTGCATCAAAACTAGCTCCAACGAGGAAAAAGAGCCAATCCTTCAGCAGTAAAATTAGAGTGCGCTTGAAACCATAGTGATGAGAGAGAGAGATCGTTTCCAGATTGTCATGTGACTTTTCAAGGTGCTTCATTGCAAAAGAGATGCCAGCTTCCAGGCACTGGGGGAGGGGAAAGGTGAAGCAGGGAAATCTCAAAACAACATTTTCCAATAAAATTGAAAGCTGGGGCAGGAGTACAAATTGTATTCACTATAAATCAACAGTACTCAATGCACCATTGGTGGCCTTGCGGTCAGTTGTCTAGGTCCCTAACTCTGGCATATCCTCCCTGACTCTCCCTACCTCACCTTTGAGACACTCCTTAAACCTACCTCTTTGACCAAACTTCTGGTCACCTGACCCAATATATCCTTCTGTGGTTCGGAGTCAGACTTGGCTTTATAATGGTCCTATGAAGCACCTTACATAAGAACATAAGAACTAGGAACAGGAGTAGGCCATCTGGCCCCTCGAGCCTGCTCCGCCATTTAATGAGATCATGGCTGATCTTTGTGGACTCAGCTCCACTCTCCGGCCCGTACACCATATCCCCGAATCCCTTTATTCTTTAGAAAGGTATCTATCTTTTTCTTAAAAATGTTTAAAGAAGGAGCCTCAACTGCTTCACTGGGCAAGGAATTCCAGAGATTCACAACCCTTTGGGTGAAGAAGTTCCTCCTAAACTCGGTCCTAAATCTACTTCCCCTTATTTTGAGGCTATGCCCCCTAGTTCTGCTTTCCCCGACCAGTGGCAACAACCTGCCTGCATCTATCCTATCTATTCCCTTCATAATTTTATATGTTTCAATAAGATCCCCCCGCATCCTTCTAAACTCCAATGAGTACAGTCCCAGTCTACTCAACCTCTCGTCATAATCTAATCCCCTCAACTCTGGGATCAACCTAGTGAATCTCCTCTGCACTCCCTCCAGTGCCAATATGTCCTTTCTCAGGTAAGACGACCAAAACTGAACACAATACTCCAGATGTGGCCTCACCAACACCCTATACCTTGGGACATTTCATTGCAGTAAAAGATGCTAAATATTGCATAATGTGGTGATATTAAAATGCTGTGATTGACTTGATTTCAACAGACATTTGTGGCAATGTAATCTAATAACTTATGTGAAAAACATTTCTCTTCACTGCAATAAAGTGAGGAAAAGGAGGGCAGATTCAAATGTGTGTACACATGGAGTTCACAATTTAGATACAATGGTAGAATACACTCCGGGAAACATTCTTCCCAACAATCAACTATACAGTCTGTACGGATTATTCCTCTTTTTCACCCCCCCCTCCCGCGACAAACAGCCCCTCAAACACGGTCACAAACGTCCCCCACCTTTCCTCAAACCCCCTTGCTGAGCCCCTTAAATCATACTTTATCTTCTCTAACCGCAGGAATCGTACAGGTCGCCCAACCAAGCCGCTACCCCCGGTGGCAATGCCGACCGCCACTCCAGCAAAATTTGCCACCGTGCAATGAGAGGCGCGAAGGCCAAGACATCAGCCTTCCTCTTCTCCATGAGCTCCGGCTTCTCCAAATACCGCCACCAAAGGGTCCGAGTCCACCTCCTCCTCCACGATCCTGGCTATGACCGTGAACACTCCCACCCAGAACCTTCCCAATTTCTTGCAACCCAAAAACATGTGCATGTGATTCGCTGGCCCCCGCCCACACCTCTCACACTCATCCGCTACCCTATGAAAGAACCCACACATTCTTGCCCGAGTCATATGCACCCTATGCAGCACCTTAAACTGTATCAGGTTCATCCTTGCACAAGAGGTCTCATTTATCACACGCAGTGCCTCACTCCATTACTCCCCAATTGATCTCCCCTCCCAACTCCGCTTCCCATCTCTCCTTGATCTTCACCACCTGCTTGCCTCCCTGCTCCCCCAGCCACTTGTATATATCCTGAATTCTTCCCTTCCCTTCCACATCCGGGAGCAGCCGTCGCTCCAGCAGGATATATCCCGGCAACCTAGGGAACTCCCTCCAGATCTTTTGTGCAAACTCCCCAACCTGCAGATACCTGAACTCATTCCCCCCTCGGCAGATCTACCCTCTCCCTTAGCTCCTCCAGACTGGCGAACCTTTCCTCCAAATACAGAGCCCTGACCTTGACCAGCCCCACTTCCCCCCACCTCCTGTATACACTATCCATCCCCCCCGGCTCAAACCCACGATTCTCGCACCGCGGCGTTAGCCCCGACATCCCGTCCACCCTAATATGCCTCCTCAACTGATTCCATATCTTCACCATGGACTGCACCACCGGGCGCGCTGAATACCTACTCGGAGTCATTGGCAACGCTGCCGTCACCATAGCCCTCAAACTAGACCCCTTTACAAGATCACCCCCACCTTCTCAAGGACAATAAGGGACGGGCAATAAATGCTGCTCTCGCCAGTGATGCCCACATCCCGCAAATGAATTTTTAAAAACTGGGGAGTGATGGGAGCAGAGGGCACAAACCTCGACGCCTCTGTCCTTTCGCACACTGAAGTCTAACATTTTAGTCAAACCCTAAACTTTCACATTCCTGATCGGTGGGCTGGAATTCTCCAGCTGCTGGGAATGTCTTTTCCCATTGGCAGTACACCCCCCCCCCCACCCCCCCACCCCCAGCCCGTGGGTTTCCCAGCGGCACGGGATGGCTTCAATGGGAAATTCCATGGACAAGCGGCGAGAGTAGAGAGAATCTCGCTGCCAGTGAACGACGCGACACCGAGAAACACGCGGCTGGGGACCGGGAGAATTCTGGATTGGATTAGTACGGGTAAAAGTTTCCAAATTCCGGCCCGGCAGGCTGTCTGACAATTCATGCTCCGAGATGGCAGGACTAGGACATGACGGGAAGAGATGTCAGCAAGCTCGATCTGCCGTTGTCACGTAACTTGCAAAGCTCAACGCCAAGGCTCCCTCATAATTGATGTCCACTCGCGCAAGCCCCTGAAATCCTCGTCATAGCAAGGGGGGGGCTAGCACCTTCAGTGGGAAAGGGGGATGAGGAGACGCGATGTGAAAGATTGGCAAAAGAATTCACAGAGAGTTGGGGGGGGGGGGGGGGGGGGGGTGGTGGTGAGAAGAGAGCAGAGAGAAAGATAAACCCAGTCTGGGAAAAGAGAAGTTGATGGATGTGAAATTGGAACTGGACTTTCATCTTCAAAAGCTGCGGCGAAAAAGCCTCGAGGCACAAATTTGAGAACATTTTTCATGACAACAGTTGTGGATTTTGAAACACGGCTCCAGTCCTAATGCTTCCTACTTTACTTTGTTTTCTCCCCTGCTGCCTTGAAGGCAGAGCTCATGTTGGGGTCAGGTTGCACGGACTCTAGCCACGCCTGGCCAACCTTCCTGTGCGAAGCAAGAGGGGGACAATCTCCCCTCCCCACTGCCAGGCAGGAGTCAGCAATGACAATGGACAGCAATGAAAAGCGGCATTTTTGCCTGCTTTGTTTTTCGGATGTGTGCTCTTTCTTTTTTGGGGGCCTGTGGCGCGCCCACAGATAAATTAAAGGAACCCGAACTCGGCCTTCAAACCCAGTGCTGGAAAATAAATGAGCTGGCCTGCGTCTTACTGAAGGCGCTTTCATTCACCAGCTCGAGAACAAATACCTGCCCGCAGGGCCTTTTAACTATCTTGTCTCCACAGTTTCAACCCGGGGGAAATTCACGTGACTGTTGGGTCAGCCGCTGTCATCGAAGAGCGATGAGGATACGAATGACCCTTGCAATCCAGCTGTATATGTGCTGTCCTCTGCTGTTGCTAAATCTCTGGATCTTCCCATCAATGGGAGCAAGAAAATACCAAATAGGGGTTCTCTCAACAGAATGTTTCCTGGCACTGGCCGAATGAGGGTGAACCACAGCCAATTTAAGAATCGTCACAGTACAGGAAACCATTGTCCCCTGGAGTCCATGCCAGAAAGCTTGTTTATTTCCATCAAGTGCCCATCCAGTTTTCCTTTCCAAATCATTTGTAGCCTCTGCTCTCACCACTCGCGTGGATAGTGAGTTCGAGATCACTGGCACTCGCTGTGTAAAAAAAAGTGCAGGAGGCGAAAGAGGCCGGCATTCTGGCCTTTGCGTCCCTGGTAGCCCGCGAAGGATTCTTCTTCAGTGGAAAGATGCGAGGCCCCCAAGCGTGGAATCCTGGATCAACGATATGGCGGGGTTTATTAAATTGGAGAGGGTGAAATTTGCCTTCAGGGGATGGTTGCAAGGGTTTTTCAGGCAGTGGCAACCGTTCTTGGACTTCCTGGCAGAACGGTAGACAATGGTCAGCAGCAGCAGCAACCAGGGGGGGGGGGGGGGGGGTTCTAATTTATTTTTGTTCGTCTATACTGGGGAATCTGAGGGGGTTTGCTGTGTTTCGGCAGGTGTTAATTTTTTATTTATGTACAGGGGGGAGGGGGCACTGGGTTGTTTTGTTTGGTATTTAATTCTATTGGGTTCCTTTTACATTTTGTTGTTGATATTTTGTGAAAACTTTAATAAAAATAATTTTTTAAAAAAGGTCTTCCACACATTCCCTCCCGTCTCCACCCCCCCCCCTCCCCCCCCCCACTAACCCAACATCTTTTGCCCCCCAAATTAATCTTACTTCTATGCCCCCTGATCCTTACAACACCAGCTAATGGGAACAGTTTTTTTCCTGAGTCCCCTTATCTATACCTGTAATATTGTACACTTAAAGAATCCTCGAATAGGGGCAGCAAAATGGTGCAGTGGTTAGCACTGCTGCCTCACGGTGCCTTTGTTCGATCCCGGCCCCGGATCACTGTCTCCCCGTGCACATTCTCCCCGTGTCTGCGTGGGTCTCACCCCCACAAGCCAAACAGATGTGTGGGTGGATTGGCCACACTAAATTACCCCATAATTGGAAAAAAAAGAATTGGGCACTCTAAATTGATTTTTAAAAAAAGAATCCTTGAATAGAATCACAGAGTGGTTACACATACATGCAGAGGCCAGTCTGCCAATCATATCTATGCTGGTTCTCTGTAAGAACTACTCAACTAACCCCACTCCCAATTTAAACTTTAAACCAGTTAAAACTTCTGGGAAAAAAAGTTCTCCCAACTTTGCACTCAGAATACTTTTCTCCAAACTGCGAAAGATACCAATTTAATCTGGCTCATTAAAATAGCATTTGAATATTAGCAAAGCCAGACAGGCGAATGCGCCGAAAAATCTTTTTCTTCCCTTCAGCAATTTTGCTTAAATCTCAGATGTAACTGCTCTCACTTTGAGGCCTATTAAACCAATCCCAAGCTCAAAGGGGAACATAAGCGTTATTGTCTGGACGGGGAGGGGGGGTTGCAGTCAAGAAATAAATCTGACGGCAAATGAAGGCATTGTTTAGTCACTTCAGCGCTGAAAATGTTGGCAGACACACAGGTGAACCCCTTCTCCCTTAATTTCACACCGACATTAAGAAGAAGGGGCTACATTTCAAATTGCAGCAAACTTAATAACTTGTGGCTTTAATCGTGCAGTAGTTCAGCTTTCAGAGATCTGGTTCTGGACTTGGAACACAGGATCAAAAAGGCTGCCAAGGACGATTTGCAGATGATAAGAATCGAAGCTGCATCTTTGCAGTGGAGTGCGTCGGTGGAAAGCATCAATGTATTAGTGCCATCCTGAGACGGAGCTCCCCAAACTTCAGAACACCAGGGATCCACGAGCAACCCCCCCCCCTGCCCCAAGACAGCAGCTTTCTTCTCACCCGGGGCTAGGTGGGCTACGCTCCTTGAGCAACACCCTGGGACTTTTAGCCAACTGCACATAATTAATAATCTAATCTCGCTTCGATTATAAATTCCTAAACCTGTGGAAAGGCAGCCGCAATGAAACAAGCTTGACAACACAAGAACAGCATGCACAACGAGCAGACTTTAATATCATTCTGCCAAGCGGAGAGGTCCCTCGACAGATGGGCACAGCAGTGGAAGATGATGCCACGTCCTTGGCAAGCTACAAAGCACTATCCCCAGTGTGTAAATTCCCTCTCCAAGGAACTCCGTTGATGCCAATTATTCGGAGAGTGACAGAACCAATCATTGTTGAAGCCCAGGGCACATGCTGTTGGACATAATTAATGCATCTGGATTCAGCCAGTGTGGCCAAAAGGCAGACGTACAGGTCAAAACTGTCAGAATGTGTTGCGCCCTAGTTACATAAGAAGGGAGACAGAGGCTGTATTGGTACTGCAGGGAAGTGAAGCGGTCCTTAGCATTCCTGTGACTATGTCCATCTTGCCGCTAGCCTCTTTGTGTGGGATGGAACTCAGGTCAAGCGGCCTGCTGGATTTATACCCAAGTGTCTCAGTCGCTTCACTGAAAACACACATGCACCAATTCCTACAATCAGGTCTCAGAACATTCACCGAGGCATCTATGGGCTCCAGTAACAGACAGACACAGGAATACTGTCACAGTTTAAGGAAGTGCCGATTTACGCATCCCGACTGGAGTGTCCACATGCCCACCGTAATTTAGATATATCGCTTGACCCCTCTTCAGAAATTGGCGCAAAAAGGTTTAACGCAAAGAGCTACAAATGTAGCAATAAGTAAAGGCCATTCATTCTGTTCTGTCCCTCATTATTTAACAGATTCGCCCAGGACACGAGCCGATAATTCACTCAGAAAGAGAAAGCCAGATTCCTACAGCAAAAAACATTCTCGCGTTCCAGGTTTGTAAGAAAATTGCATACCTTGCGAATGCCATTACAGCTTTCGGGCACTTTCTCAGACATATTTCCTCTGCTCTATGTGCTTTTGTCAGTTTCTCTCTCATCAGATACCAGAGACTCTAATCTGGTATGCAATGACGCGGTTTTGAAAGGAAACAAATTTTGCCTTGTAGACGATACAAGGAGACTTTGTATGCTTTGACAGAAGGAAAGGGATATCTCACAGTGCATTACAAGACAATACCCTTTTTGAGGGCTTCAGAGGGTGTAATCTGATCTCTCTCTCTTTACGGCACCCAGACATGCAGTATTACTTACACCATTTACAGAAGAAAGGGAGATTTTTGATTTAGGATAGATTTTAATGTTTCACAACAGCTCACTTAAAGGAGGTATTTGTCGAATCATGCGTTCTGGGAGCTATCGCTGAGGCACATCTTAAATCCAGTTCCCACATACAGGCCACCGTCCCAGTTTTGCTCTGCGTGATTCTACAGCTGGGATTTGGAAGCTGGCTCACCAGATACAAGACTTGCAGAATCCAAAGCCAATGAGGACCAGGATGAGAGCGATAGTCATTCAGGTGATGGTTGTAGAACTGGCCTAAGGGGCTTAAAAGGGGAGCGTTGTAAATATATGATAACGTCCCCCATTTGAGTCATCAAATCAGTAACTACTGCAATGTGTACATATTTTGAAGTCAGGTGTTAACAGGGTGAGAACCCCTTACTAAGACTATTGCCATTGAGCCCTAAGCACGAATCCGATTAAAAGCAACAGTTTGCAATTCACATGGAATCTTGAAATTCAAAAAAATCAGAGCACTTCACAAAGGCGGAGCAGAAATGGATGCCAGGATGAAGGTGGTGAGATCGGCAGTCCTTAGCAGCTGGGTTTCAAGGGAGGGCAGCGGTTCAATAGCCCACCCACACCTACGATTCAGGGTCATCGCAACATAATCTGCCACTCTCACCTGAATCTGACCCAAGACCCACCTGAGTACTAAATCTAGGTTGAGGCTCCAGTGCAGTACTGAGGGAGTCCTGCGCTGTTTGAGGCGCCACCGCAATGTGGCGACTGGGGGCTTTTCACAGGAACTTCATTGCAGTGTTAATGTAAGCTACTTGTGACAATAAAGATTATTATTTATCTTCCCACACACACAGATTATCCGCTCATTATCACACTGCTGTCCATGAGAACGTTCTGCGGGCAAACTGGGTGCCGTGCATCCCAGATTACAATGGTGCCTGCACTTTAAAAAATACATTGCAACAGCCGTGCTTTGCGGTGTGCTGAGGTTGTGATAGGCGCCATGTAAACACAAGTCTTTCACCATCTTCAGCCAAGGAAAGGAGAAAGGGTAAGAGAAAACGCAGGCAGAAGCAATGGTCAAATTGCTTGACAAATTGGTGAGCGAGCAAAAAGATACAAACCCAAGCAGTTTGCCAGTCTTCTGTCTTGTACAGCAAGTACGAGCTCTCGTCATTGTGCACAAACCTGCTTTTTAAAAAAATATAAACACAGGACTAATAAATCACAGCTGGACTTAAAGGTCACTGGTGACAAATGGACATCTCAAAAAAGTAGGCCGCGTGTCTATTATTTTTCCCATTAATTTGATTTATTTTGATTGATGAATTCATTATTGAGGTAATTGTATCTTAATTGCTTGCGGAGTGTCAAAAACCGCGAAGGAGCCTCAACAGTAGGGTGCTGAGCGAATGCGGTTAATGGAACAGGTTCGGGGGGTCACAGGGAGTTAAGGGTTAAACGTATCCATCATTTTTAATAACTGCAGGCACTATTCCTGCTCTCTTGTTAACATAGGGAAAGCATCACTCTAATATAAAAGGCAAGGTCAAGCCATTTAGAATACAAGTGCCCCCACTATGATTTAACATCACTGCTATAAAAAGCCCAGGAGCAGTTGTTTAGGCCAAGGACACCTCAGAAAATGCCAAGGTTACCATATACATTACATATAGACGGGAGCAGTAAAATGGCATTGGAATGGGAGACACGCAGATAGGCAGGACAGTGAGGGACTTTGCCCATGGATTAGTCAGTTGCTGACGTCCGTGTGCGCTGGTATTAAATTGCTCCCACGGCTGATTTAATAGAGGTGATAACCCATTGAAAATCAACAGATTTCTGCTGCCCGACAGCAGAGAGACGGATTTACGCAGGTCATTTCCACGCTCCTCACAAGTCAGAACAAGCGTCAAACACAAAATCAAAGAAAGGACTAAATTATTCAATATATGTATTTAATGTTTAATGCTTCCACCAGTTCCTACCGAAGTTAAACACCATCAGCTGTTAATGGAATCAGGGAAATTTAGCCACCCATCTGTCAGAAGGTAGATGAGATGCCATAATAAAACACCCTTACTTTTTCCATAGCAGCCCCATACTAATTTACATAAACGCCCCAATTCGTTCAGCGAAAAGAGGTCTGCTGGCGAGGTCGGCAGAGAACCTGCCTCTGAGCCAGAGGTTTCTCAGTTCATGTCCCACCACGGGATTAATGGCATGGCCAAACAGATTGATTGTCAGCCTACAAAACAGTCCCACATGACTATGGCAAGTGGTAAAAGCAATAGAGTTTCCTGGTCGCTGTACAACAGCCTCCCCACATTAAAAGATACCATGTGCAAGTTTGCCCTCGGCACGGTGGCACACTGGTTAGCACCGCTGTCTCACAGGGCCAGCGACCCGGGTTCAATTGCAGCCTTGGGTCACTGTCTGGCGGAATCTGCACGTTCTCCCTGTGTCGGCGTGGGTTTCCACCGGGTGCTCCAGTTTCCTCCCACAATCCGAAGATGTGCAGGTTAGGTGGATTGGTCGTGCAAAATTGCCCCTTCGTGTCCAAAGGTTAGCTGGGGTTACAGGGTTGCAGAGATAGGGGAGGAGAGGTCAGGTGCTCTTTCGTAGGGCCGGTGCAGACTCGATGGGCTGAATGGCCTTCTTGTGCACCGCAGGGGTTTTATGATTTGAGGAACTGCTAAGCAGAAAGAAAATTCAGCAGAGCTGTGTAAGACTCAAATGTGCTGAGCGCCTTTTAGAATCCAAGGTTTTTAAACAAAAACATAGCTCAGAGTTTGCCCTGAGAAGATGGTGGTGTGGTTGAGTCATCTATGTTGGTGTGAGCCAACTTCATGATTAGGCAACAACAGTCTTCCCTGCAGAAACTTCGTCAACTGGCTTGGCTTTTCCATCAATCCACTGGCTTTCAATGTCATTTTTTTCTGGTGCAGTCTCAGAAATTACCAGCAATACGGAATTCAATCCCTCAATTTCCTCTGAGATTTAAAAAACATGAACTATTAGTCCAATGATGCAACTATTGGACTTGCACACCATCAAAAATATTATACTAGTTCCGACTACTAACCCAACAATCAGGAAATATTATTTTAACAAGTCAAATATTTTCTTTTCAAAGGTTCCACACAACTACTTATAAATGAAGGAAAACAGTAATATAAAAATGGTACAATTGCTACCATAGATAGCAATATGGAAAGAGAAGAGAAGGGAAAAGAATTGTGCTTATATAGCGCCCACCACAACCGCAGGATGCCTCAAAGCTAATGTATTTTGGAAGTGCAGGAAACGCGGCAGTCAATTTACACGCAACAAGTTCCCGCAAACATCAATGAGATTTTAAAAAACAAGTAGTCTGCTTTAGCGATGTTGGCTAATACTGGCAAGGGCAACAGGGATAGATCCCTTGTTCCAGTTCAAAATAGTGTCATGGGTTCTTTTACTTCTGTTCAGCTTAGGACAGGTAGAGCCTTCTTTGCATGGTTCATTTGAAAGATGCACCAGACAGTGCAGCACTCCCTCAGTGCTGCCTTATGAACGTCAGCCTGGAATTTTGTGCTCCAGTCACTGGATGGAACATGGGGCGCGTGGCCGTCTGCAGCGGCCAACGCACATGCGGCTGCAACAGGTGGTGGTTGTGACATTAACATGGGAAAGTAGGGCAGCACAGTGGCGCAGTGGGTTAGCACTGCAGCCTCACAGCGCCGAGGTCCCAGGTTCGATACCGGCTCTGGGTCACTATCCGTGTGGAGCTTACACATTCTCCCCGTGTTTGCGTGGGTTTCGCCTCCACAACCCAAAGATGTGCAGGGTAGGTGGATTGGCCACGCTAAATTGCCCCTCAATTGGAAAAAATGAATTGGGTACTCTAAAAAAAATTTTAACATGGGAAAGTAGGGGTGCGACGTGAGATATTTAACAGCATCCCATTATGCAGACAGGGATATAAAATGGTGAAGGTGGAGCATCTCGAGGCCAATGTAATACACTGAGATCAATACAACCTTGACGATAGTGCATGGCACCCAAAATACTTCAACATTACATTTCAGTCTTACACCACTTTGATTATATAAGCAATGGGAATAATTTAATGAGACACCGATAACTACTCATCTTTCACAATAGTTTCTCCAGACATATCCATGATTGGAGTAACAAAATCCAGAATTGTACTATTGGTTTTCACCATTCAATTTCCTTATGAATAAACTTCTATATGTCCCCGTTATCAGTGAAATCCCAGAGACAAACGATTGAAGAGATTTTTTAGCGCCGGGAGGGCATTTCCTATTGGGTTTATGTGTAAGCAAACGTTGCGTAGCGAAGTTTTCAACAATATTTACCTGTCCCAGTAATGCAATCCACCTTTAAGTTCACACCTTGGTGATTCTTTCTGTTAACATACAGCCAGCTTGGAGCAGCTACTGACGGCACCAGCAACTTTGAAAAGATAAATGTGTGGCGGCATGCTGGCGCAGTGGTTAGCACTGCTGCCTCACAGCGCCGAGGTCCCGGGTTCGATCCCGGCCCTGGGTCACGGTGCGTGTGGAGTTTGCACATTCTCCCCGTGTCTGCGTTGGTCTCACCCCCATGCCCCAAAGATGTGCATGGTAGGTGGATTGGCCATGTCAAATTGCCCCTCAATTGGAAAAATTAAAAAATAAAATAATATAAAATTCCTCGAACATTTCTTTGGCAGAGCAAAGCAAATCATCCTTCAATCTTGCTACTTCCAAGGCAAAGAAACTGTGACACACTCAGCTAAATCATGGGCTTACCCACACCAAGGCTCTGGTCAACCATTGGCTCAAATTTAAAATTTGCAATCGTGGATTTCAAATCTCTCCTACTCCAGATACACAGCCCTCCGGGATATCTGTGCTCCTCTAACTCTGGCATCTCCAACATCCCTGATTTAATTGCTCCATTGGCCCTAAGCTTTGGAATTCCTTTCCTGCACCTCTCTGCCTTTATTTCCACCTTTACAACACTCCTAACGTTAATTACATCAATTAAGATTAAGTGCATACGATTGACTTCCGGTGGCGGCCATGGAGGAGTAGGTCGCACATTCGATAGCTCCCGCCTGAAACGGACTTTCGGACCTTTTGTCCTGCATTTTTGTGGACTTTTTGAAATAAATCGGGTGGCTGGTTCCAGAGCTGGCAGAGGGCGGGTATTAGGAGGATGGGTGACCTCCTCCCGGGGGGGGGGGGGGGGGGGGGGGTCCAGGGAACGGCTTTAGGTATCTACAAACAAATGGGAGGAGGAGCTAGGAGGAGAGTTAGGGCTGGGTCTGTGGGCGGAAGCCCTAAGTAGGGTCAATTCCTCCTCATCAAGTGCGAGGCTCAGTTTAAGGTGGTCCACCGGGCACACACGACGGCGGCGAGGATGAGCAAGTTTTTTGGGGTAGAAGACAGATGTGTGAGATGTGCTGGAAGTCCAGCAAACCATGCCCATATGTTTTGCGCATGCCGAAAGTTGAGGGTTCTGGGGGGGGGGGGTTTGCCAAGGCAACGTCCAAGGTGCTAGGTACACGGGTGGTGCCGAGTCCAGAGGTGCGATCTTTGGGGTCGGGAGTTCTTGGAGTGAAAGAGGCCGACGTTCTGGCCTTTGCCTCCCTGGTAGCCCGGAGATGGATCCTTTTATTGTGGAGGGACTCGAAGCCCCCGAGTGTAGAGACCTGGGTCAACGACATGGCTGGGTTTCTCAGTCTCGAGAAGATAAAGTTTGCCTTAAGAGGGTCAATATTAGAGTTCTCCCGGAGGTGGCAGCCATTCGTCGACTTTCTTGGGGAAATTTAAAATGTCGGCAGTAGCAGCTTTCCGGGGGGGGGAGGGGGGGTTATTTTAGGTGGTCTGTGAAGACAGAGCCGTTTGGGGAAATATCTATTTTTGCATCATGTTAATATTTAATGTTTGTTGTTCTTTTTCTGTTTTTGTTATAAAATTTTACAAATACTTCAATAAAAATATTTTTTTTTTAAATATTAAGTACATACAGGAGGAGAGCATTGATTGTTTTTCACAGAATTCCTACAGCGCAGAAGGAGGCCATTCGGCCCATCGAGCCTGCACCAACCCACTGAATCAGCAGCCTACCTGTGCCACCTCTCCCGCCCTGTCCCTATAACCTTTGTACACTAAAGGGCAATTCCAGCACGGCTAATCCATCTAACCTCACATCTTTGGACAGTGGGAGAAAACCGGAGCCCCCGGAGGAAATCCACGCAGACATGAGGAGAATGTGCAAACTCGACACAGTCACCCAAGGTTGGAATCAAACCCCGGTCCCTGGCACTGTGATCCAGCAGTGCTAACCACTGTACAACTGCGGCTACTTGAGTACATATAAAGAGATACTTACTGACATAGGGTGTGGGCGGTATGAGGAGATATATACCTGTAATGTTTCACTCTGAATAAGTCAAGACTGTCTCTGCTTTCTTCCTCAGCTGGTTATCAGGAATAGGACATTTAAAACCCACCTCTATCACCAAGCTTTTTGCCACCTGCACCAATATCACCCTATGTGACTTGGTGTCAAATTGCACACATTAAAATGCTCCTTATAAAGATCTCAGCACATTTAGTTACATTAACTGGTGCTGGATAGATGCAGGTTGTTGTTTATGGGCTGGCCTGAATCTTAAGATACAATAGATTCAAGCAAACACGCTCATCCCACAGTTGAAATATAATCTGACCCATGACGGGGAGACAACAGAACTTTCACATTTCAACCGCACACAACGTGAGGTTTAAAATCCAATTGCCAGGGGCAGCACGGTGGCGCAGTGGGTTAGCCCTGCTGCCTCACGGCGCTGAGGTCCCAGGTTCGATCCTGGCTCTGGGTCACTGTCCGTGTGGAGTTTGCACATTCTCCCCGTGTTTGCCTGGGTTTCGGCCCCACAGCCCAAAGATGTGCAGGGTAGGTGGATTGGCCGCGCTAAATTGCCCCGCAATTGGAAAACATTAACTGGGTATTCTAAATTTTTTTTAAAAACACGATTGCCGCAGCCAGCTCACATCATAGAAATCCTTCAACAGAACAAGGGTTCTGACACAGTGATGAGGAATCTGTCCCCATCATCAGTCTCAGTTTCCATGCCGGGAAACGTTACTATGTAGCCAAAAACAACATCGGGACGAGGTGCCGCTGGTTTACTGGTAACTGAAGAAGTCAGATTCCAATGTTTAATACGTGAGACTGCAGGAACTTCAGGGGTAATTTGGGGATTGCATTCCTCGATGTCATCTATTTAGAATTAGGGTCACTGGTATACGGCTAATGAGAAACAACTAAAATTCCACTTTTTTTCCATGGGATTCGGTGTTTTGAAGATTACATTCCACAGTTCTAGGCATTTGCTCGTCCAAGTTAATCACATTGTTCATAGGTGTCCTTTCCCACGACGTTCTTCTATATTCAAAGCTTATTACGGGGCCCATAGGCTGAATTGGCCGATTAAAATCTACGAAAAAGGCACTTTCGTAAAACGTTGACCCTGAGATTAACCCACTCCCACGTATCCTAGTGTTTCCCCTATAGTAAGACTTGCATTTATATAGCATCTTTCACAACCTCGGGATGCCTCAAATTGCTTCCCAGCCCATGAAATCTTTTGAAGAAGTAAAAGATTCTGGGTGGGACTTATAAAGCTGTTCACACCGGTGGGAAATTCTGGCCTCATGCCAGTGCACGGGTTCCTGATGACGAGGGGTGCTGTAACCAGAATCTCCCGTTGACAGCGGCGAGACCAATAGATCCCGCTGGTGGACCAGCTCCCCCGCCAAAATATAGGCTTGTCGGGAAACCCCGCCCTCCATCGCTATTTAACGAAGAGCAGGGCTGTTCCCACAAGTAGCCTGGTCAACGTTTATTCCTCAACTCACAGTTTATCTGGCCAGGAGTTTCACTGCCGCCGGTGGGATCTTGCTGTGCACAAACTGGCTGCCACAGCTCCCAGCAATGCCACGTCAACTACACTTCAAAAGTGCTTCATTTGCGGGAAGGCGCACTGCGATTCCTTTGAGGTTGTGAAAGGCGCTCCAGAAACGCAAGTCTGTCTTTCCATTTAACTGCAAGTTTATGATTTGTCCGGAGGCAGGGGGTTTGAACCTAGAACCTACCACGGCCGAGACTTATCTATTGAACAGCTTTCGATGTCTGATTCAGCAGTGAAAGGAAGCAATTTTTGTTTTGTTCATTGTGGAGAGATGGAGAAATAGGAAAGGGTGGTCTGTTGCCTATGGAGACCAGCCTTATTATGGGATGGTTCTAGTCGAATATTTTTTTTATTTTTTTTGAAGAGAGTGACATATAGCAGTTCATCCCTCATTGAAAGTATTCAGTCTGGAGTTGCTTGGTGCCACACAGTCTGGAGTAGCCTGGCACAGCTACTATCGTAGAAGCTGGCTGTCATCTAGAGTAAGCAGCGAAAAGGATATTTACTACCTAGAGCTAGCACAGACTCAAAGGACCAATTGGCCTCCTTCTGCAGTGTAACTGGCAGTGTGCTCTGCAACATCAGGGAAAGATTAACTTGTGCAATAACTATTGTTGTTGTTGAGCGGTTGCTCACTTTAAAACATCACTGTCAGTATTTTGAAACTTCTTAAATATGTTGTTCATTAGAAGCAACTACTTTCTAATTTTTAAAAATGTATTACAATCATTTACGTTCACATTATTCTGATACCGGAGAATCATACTTTGTAATAAGCTTGTGCAACCAATAGTGTATCAAAACAGGAAGACTTTCCACCTTACTTTTGTCATGCCGAGTGAAGGCATGTTCTATTCATCAGTTCTAACATGGGGACTGTGCTGCTGGAGGGGTGATGACATGGTGGTATTGTCACTGGACTAGTAATCGAGACCCAGGTTCAAATCCCACTACGACAGATGGCAAAATTGAAATTCAATGAAAATCTGGAATTAAAAGGCTAACGAAGACCATGAAACCATTGTCGATTGTCGTTAAATAACCATCTAATGTTCTCACCTACATGTGACTCCAGAGCCACAGCAAATGGTCGACTCCAAAATGGCCCAGCAAGCCACTAAGGGTAACTAGGGACGGGCAATAAATGCTGGCTCAGTTAGCGACAAAGAACTGTCACATACAGACCATAAGATATAGGAGCGGAAGTAAGGCCATTCAGCCCATCGAGTCCACTCCACCATTCAATCATGGCTGATTTCAACTCCATTTACCCACTCTCTCTCCATAGCCCTTAATTCCTCGAGAAATCAAGAATTTATCAACTTCTGTCTTAAAGACACTCAACGTCACGGCCTCCACTGCCCTCTGTGGCAATGAATTCCACAGACCCACCACTCTCTGGCTGAAGAAATTTCTCCTCATCTCAGTTCTAAAGTGACTCCCTTTTATTCTAAGGCTGTGCGCCCCTGGGTCCTAGTCTCTCCTGCTAATGGAAACAACTTCCCTACGTCCACTATCTCAAGCTTCTGGAAAGTTCCAATTGAATCACCCTAAGTGAGGGCCTCTGCCTGGAATGGGCACCTGATCAGCACCTCTTTGTAGAATTCACATCTGACATTGTTGAAATTCACTCCAAATACTGAACCAATGGACTGCTAGATTCCATGTCTCCAAGTTTACAATTTAACAAAAGAAAGCTGAAGAGGCCAGTCGTCCACAAGTTAAGTGTGAAAGACCACCAGAGATCTCCTATTGTGTAGTGATGTCTTTGGACTTCCAAACGGTTCTGACCCTATGCATTCCAGAGAAACAGGTTAATGCTCTGGAGACCCGGGACCAAATCCCACCATGCTAGGATGGTGAAATGTGAATTCAATAAAAACCTGGGATAATGATAACTGTTGTTGATTGTCGTAAAAACCCATCGGATTCACCAGTGTACTTTATGGAAAGAAATCTGCCATCCTTACTTGGTCTGGCCTACATGTGACTCCAGATCCACAGCAGTGTGGCTGACTCTAAACTGCCCTCTGTAGTGGCTGAGCAAGGTAATTCATTTAAGAGCAATTAGGTTTGGGCAATAAATGTCAATGATGCCCACATTCCATGAATGAATAAAACAAAACTTTATTTTTCTTTAGTGCTTAGAGCAAAAGGATAGGTTTGCGGATAGCAAAAGGATAGCGGTTTTATACCTGGCGCTAAATCAAGAGAATGTCCCAGCGCACAACAATAGTGGCGCTAGGAAGCCGGCAACCAATCAACACAAAGTATTCTCAGTGTAAACCAGGAAGTTAAAAGTACCTGAAATCCTTCCGTTTAACTTCAAGTTTTCAGATAGCGAAATAATGATATGACTGCATTGAGAGAAGCTAGGGTGAAGATGGGCAGACTTTAAAGGAAAATAAAAAGATGTCATTGTTGGAATTTTATCAAGGAGCCATCCAACATTCCACAGGCCCAGTGAGGGAGTTTAGCAGTAATTGCGGAGTTAATATGCAATTAAAAAACATCATTCAACAGGGTGTTAACATTTTGCAGGATTTCTCTGTCAAGACTGACAACATTAAATGGAAATTCCCATCAACTCCATGATTTGTAGTGGAGATTGAAGTCAGTGCAGACTATGGAGGAACATAGACGCAACAACAGCAACTTTTGGATTTCCACGCCATCCTATGGACTCCTGCAATACGTCGGGTGGGGGGGGGGGGGTTTAACCACAGCAAAGTTCTGGACAACACTCGACTGACTGACTAATATGATCCAAACAGTCTTTCTCCTTCCTCTCGTAAATCCAACAGGCGAAATGTTCGATGAATCCTTCCGTTAAAACCCCAACCGCAAGCTGCCCTTATGATATCCCTTGTAGGGTGCTGTCCGCAGCAGTGACCTCCGAGATTAATCATTAATTCCTGGAGGCTCCAGGGCAACCCTGGAGAGTTGGGATCCCAAAGCAACAGGCCAAAGCTCACTTAGAATCCACCCACTATTGTATACAGTCTGGTGATAAATGAACCCATTTAATTGTGGTGGCTTTTTTATTAAATGATTTGGAACTTTTGATCTATTGATACATTCTTAGACTGTGAAAGTTTGACTAAACTCAGTTTCTATTAAAAGTAGCGATTTAATCCACAGTTGAGGTTTTTCCTTCCCCCGCCCCCCGCCAATCAGGCTGTAAATGTAAGAAGGACTTACAGTAAATTCCGCAGTGTGCACAAATCTTCTCCTCCTTTATCTTGACTTTCTGAAGGGAAAGAAAAACAAATCTTTAGAACCAGGATTGAGATTGGACGTTCTTGCAATCCCTTTGTGTTAGCCACGGACTTGAGTTCAACCAGCTCAGTGTCATAATTCTGGGGCCTACGTGGGCCAGATGGGCACAGTGCTCAGAGAGAAAATACCTCAGCCAATATCGAAGGTCAAAGTCACTCCTTGGGACCCTTCCTGTAACTTGTGTCACTTTGGAATTGAAAGCTAACCTCAGTTAATGGCAACCGTAAAATCTATCAATTATCGTGAAAGCCACCTGGACTGGTTCGCTAATATTAAAAAATATATATTTTTGCGGGACATGGGTGTGGCTGGTTACGTTCGCATTTATTGCCCACCTACAATGTCCCTCGAGAAGGTGGTGGTGAGTCACCTGCTCGAGCCGCTGCAGTCCATGTGGTGTAGGTACACCCACCGTGCTTTTAGGGAGGGAGCTCCTTTAGCAAAGGAAATCGGCCATCATTATCTGGTCTGGCCTATATGTGTCTCCAGACCCACAGCAAAGGGAGGGCTTTCAACTGTCCCTCTGTTCAAAGGCATTTAGGGATGGACAACAAATGCTGACCTAGCCAGTGACACCCACCTGAAAATATTTGATCAAAACCAACAGAGCTGCCTACAGCAGTAAATAAGGTCATTCGAATCGAGTAATATTTCTGTAACATTTATAAAGAACCGGTTGGCCCCTTGGAAGTTTGGATTTTCTATATTCATTCATGAGATACACCTGGGCCAGCATTTATTTGACCAGCCCCCATTTCCTTTCCAATTGAGCGGCTTGCTGGGCCATTCCAGAGGGCATTGCAAAATCAGTCACGTTGCTGGATCTGGAATTACATGTAGGCCAGACCGGGTAAGGACGGCAGATTTCCTTCCCTGAAGGGCTTAAGCGAACCAGAGGTTTTTTTACTGCAATCAGGAATGGTTTCATAGTTCACATTATTCCATGAATTCAAATTGCACCACCTGCCAGGGTGGGATTCGAACCCGGCTCCCAGAAACATTACCCTGGGTATCTGGGTTGCTCGTCCACTGGGTTAGTGAGCCACTCGGATACCCAGGAATGGTAGCCCACCTCCACCTTCTCAGGGGCAACTAGGGTGG
The DNA here is from genome assembly GCF_047496885.1 of Scyliorhinus torazame. Taxonomy (NCBI): domain Eukaryota; kingdom Metazoa; phylum Chordata; class Chondrichthyes; order Carcharhiniformes; family Scyliorhinidae; genus Scyliorhinus; species Scyliorhinus torazame. Next base: position 13,654,890 of record NC_092734.1, read on the forward strand.
GTAATAAATCATAGAATCCCTAAAGTACAGAAGGATACCATTCAGCCATAAGGGTCTGAAAGAGTACCCTACCCAGGCCCAAATCACACTAATCCCGTACTCCACCTGGGGCCAATTTATCATGGCCGATCCAGCTAACTTGCGCATCTTTGGAACAGTAAGAGGAAACCAGAGCACCCGGAGGAAACTCACGCAGACACGGGGAGAAAGTGCAAACTCCACACGGACAGTGACCCGGGGCCGGGATCGAACCCGGGCCCACGGCGCCGTGAGGCAGCAGTGCTAACCACTGCGCCACCGTGCCGCCCAACTTAGTTGCTGTTTCATGGTGGTTTTGAAGCAGCGGGACTCTCCACCACGGTACAGCAGGAAAGCTCAGGTCTCAACTCTGGTCATTGTCAAGAGAGAGTGAATGGGAGTTTGAATTGCTGCTCATAATAAAGAGGACCACCCCATATAATCTGTACTCCCCCATATAAACGGTCACGCCTGGAATTGCAATATGGAGATTATAGACTTTTGTTAGCCCAGGATATTAAGGGTTTTGGAAGCAAAGCAGGTAAAATGGCCCTAAGGCACAAATCAGCCATGATCCAATTGAATACAGAGCAGGCACTGGGGCTGAGTGGCCTCCTCCTGAATTTTCTTTTTCTTTCTACATTAGAGCCACGGGTTGGACTGATTCTAGTGAATGAACAACAAGCCAGTATCTAAAAGGGTTTGAACAGAGGACATCAATGATAGTGGTGAATCCAGGACAGACATTTCAATGCAAAGTGACACACTCTGAAAGGATGTTGTGTTTATAAAATGAAGTAAATTACAATTCATTCAGCTTGTTTCTCGATATTGGTCATCGGGCTGGGGCAATCAACAGTGTCCACGCCATTGACTAGTCGACAGATTAGCATTTCCAACTCATCCCTCATCAGGGTAAGCACTTCCGAAGTTCGACATTAAGTTTTGTTATACTCTTCTAGTTGCATTACTTGTAATTATAGTTATAAATTGTCTGTTTGGTTTAATTTTAAATAGATTAATAACACTACAACACCCACTCAGGCTGTGTAAGCTGTGATTAAATATATTCCTGGAGGTTACATCACATGAGCTGCCCCCATTCTCCAGCCATTAGTTGGCCCAACGCACCTGTCCTCGTGACGTACGGCCACCCTACACCAATTGGAAAGCAAAAAGACTCGTCACCCAATTGGATGACGATTGGCCGTCAGCCAAACAATAGTTTTTATTTTACCGTTTTGCACATTTTTATATCTGGTAAAGAGAAATGATGGCAATAAACTATATTTTTAAATCTCCCTGTGGCATTTTCCCAAGAATGCAGTATCCTAAAGATTGGTCTTCAATTCCTGAAGAATCCAGGCCAATCCTGGAGGGTTGGAAACCCGGACACCCATTTTAAATTAATTTAAAGTGTCAATCCTCTTCTGTTTCCCCCAATTAAGGGCCAATGTAGTGTGGCCAATCCACCGACCCTGCACATCTTTGGGTTGTGGGGGTGAGATCCACGCAGACACGGGGAGAATGTGCAAACTCCACACGGACAGTGATCTGGGATCGGGATCAAACCCGGGTCCTCAGCGCCGTGATGCAGTAGTGCTAACCACTGTGCTGCCCTACCCACTCATATTTCGAGAAATATTGGGGGGGGGGGGGGGGGTGTAATAGGTGGATAGAACCTGGAGCAAATTAGAATATAGGCCTTAAAATGGTGCACCACAAAGCAATCCTTGTGTATAGACTGTAAGGTAGGATTTACAGTATAGTTCCAGTAAAGAGTGAAATGGACTACAGAGTGAGAGAAAGGAATAGTTCATGCAGTTAACATATTTGAAAGCAATGAAGCTAATGAGCGACACAGGAATAAAAATGTCACCCCTTTTCCAGCACGTTGAACGCTTGATGCAGGCACAGCAATAAAGGCTAGCATTTACATAATGCTCAAATTACATCTCTCAAACTGTTTCACACACAGTGAATGGTAGGTAGCAACCTTCATTTAACAGGCCTTGTCTTGACTCTCTCAGCTGATTGGCGACACTTTGAGGCAAACACAGAATTTGGCAGGGGAGGATGGGATTGCCAAGCACTGCAGAACTGTTCCACTGCAGACAATACAAATCACCACAATAGCAAAATAGTGAAAGTGAAAACTGAGTATGGTGTGAAAGGGTCCAACAGGCAGCAACAATACCAGGGATCAGATCATTCTAACCTTTACACTGAAATTTCAAGTTGCAAAAAAAATAGAGCTTCGATTGACTTCAGAGAATCATAGAATGACTGCAGCTCAAGAGGTCACTCACCTCATGGTTCTCTCGCCAGCTCCTTTCAAGACTAACACAGCGAGTCCCACTCTCCCGCCTTTCCCTGAAGCCAGGCTATTTTCTCCTCCTCAACCAATTCCTCTTTGTAAACCAGGATTCAATCTCCCTCCGCCACACTCGTGGGCAGTGCATCCCAAATGCTGAACACTCGTTGCGTGAAAATGTTTTTCTCCTGGCCGCCTCTGGTTCTTTCGCCAACCCCCTTAAATTGTTGTCCTCCGGCTCTCAAGGCTCCCGCAAACGGGGAACAGTTTCTCCCCGACTACTCTGTCCCGATCCCCCAATGATTTTGAGCACCTCCATGAAATCTCCCAGCCTTCTCTTTGCTACGGAGAAGAGCGCCACCCTCGCCAATCTAGCCATGTAACTGGGGTGACTTGGTGGAGTTGAAACTGCTGCAAATCCAAAGTGATGGACCTCAATAAGTCTCGTAGTTTACTTTAGCAGCAAGTTCGGTGGGCTCTAGTGATGTCGGTTGGAGAGCCTGTTAATGCCTGAAGAGGCCTTTCACCTCAGGTAGGCCTCACATGAACTTTGAACTCATTTGTCCAGTCACAAGCCGCTTCACAGGCGCAATCAGACACCTGCTGATTATTTTAAGGGGCAGCTTAAGTGAAAGACTGGCTTCCCCTGAGGTAAGACCCCCAAGTACAGTTATGTACGTTTTCCTTTATTGTCCCTTCTTCGCCTGAAGATACTGATTTCTTCACCCAGAGAGCGGTGAATCTGTGGAATTCGCTACCACAGAAAGTAGTTGAGGCCAAAACATTGTGTGATTTCAAGGAGGAATTAGATATAGCTCTTGGGGCTAAAGAGATCAGGGGAAATGGAAATGGGGGGGGGGGGGGAGGCGGGATCAGGGTATTGAACTTGATGATCAGCCATGATCATAATGTATGGCGGAGCAGGCTCGAAGGGCCGAATGGCCTCCTCCTGCTTCTATTTTCTATGTACGTTTCTATGATTCGATTAACAAGTCTCTGATACATGACTTCAGTGCTGTTTCTTCATCTGAAGCCCTGTACAGCAAGTGCCTGTGCGTTATTCTACCTGATGGTTTGTTGAAGTGGCCCTCCTTCATCTCAGTGACCACAAGATTGAATTCAGGCTCCTTCACTAACCACGACACCGTGCACAAGATTGAACAAATTTAATAACATGCCGAATATAACACAACCAGTTATAGAAAATGCTTAATCATTTAGATATTGATAGAACCCTCATCAACTTCAAATGGTAAAAAGAAAATAATTATTTACACTTTGGACACAGAGGGAGCGCACGGCTCTTACACTCAATGTTGTGATGCACTCCACTTCACTCGCTCTTGTTTTACGAGTGAATCAATTCAACCATACCGGCAGGAAAAAAAAAATGCACGGATAGAAAGCAGCAGAATGCGGCAACACGGCAGGTGGGCAACATAGAAAAAAACAGGAGCAGGAGGAGGCCGTTCAGTCCTTCAACCCATTTCGCCATTCATTATCATGGCTGATCATCCAACTCAATAGCCTAATCTGCTTCGCCCATATCCTTTTGATCCCCTTCGTCCCAACGGTCAATAAAATGTCCAGTCGGCTGCACTCAGAACCCAAATGGGACACATGTGGACCCTGGGCTGCCCACCATTGCCCGAACACCTCGGAATTCCATCTGCAAATCTCTCCTCCTTTCTACCTCTCTGCTCCATTCCGTCGCTACTTACGGCCTACCTTCGCTAATCTGCCTGGCTCAGTGATGGAAGGCCCAGAGGAGCACCTTGGGACATTTTGCCACAGTAAAGGCTGTAGACAGTTGGATCCTTTCTAACTCTGCTACTTGACCAAATCGAGATACCCACCGTCATTTACAGCTTCATTCAATTTCTAGAGAGCCCAACCCCATTCATACAAAGAGTAACAAGACCCATTTTGTACAGTGCATGCATTGGCTATGATGTTTGCAAATATATTATTGTGTTTCAAATTATTGAAGTGTTTAATTCCGCGTGAAGATGAATTTTGGTTTCAACCACTAAACTGAAGATTAAGTTGTTCCACATGCATCGGTGAAAACAGGCACATATTTATATATCATAGAATACCTACAGTGCACTAGGCCATTCGACCCATAGAGTATTCACTGACCCTCCAAAAGAGCACCCTGCCCAGGTCAACCACCCTGCCCTATCCCTGTAACCCCACCTAACCTGTACATCCCTGGACACAAAGGGGCAATTTAGCATGGCGAATCCACCTAAGCTGCATATCTTTGGACTGTGGGAGGATCCCTGGATTCAAGTCCTAGAACTGCTACCATGAGAAAAAGGCAGGCAGCTATAGAAATCTATAAAAGAACCCATGCAAAGTAAACAACAGAACCTTGGCACACGCAAGGTTCTCTACATAATAAGCTACAGGAGGATTATGAGACAAAGCACTTCACAATTCACCAATGTGCCAGATCATTTGCCTGTCGATCGAGAGAAAAAGCAAAAAAATTCTCAAAAGCTAATAGTTTGCTGGCCGACACTTGTTTATTGAGAATATTCAAAACAGAGGGCGATACGATTTTTGGGGTACTCAGGAAATTAAGGGAGCGGGGGGGGGGGTAGACTTGAAGAGCTGGCTGGAGTGCTCTGCTCCTAATTTTTATACTCCTGTAATTAGATTTGTACAACGCTAAGAATGTGGCTAACTGATATCATCTGTATGTCCAGTACACAACTCTTCCCCCACCTCTTGACCATTGCCCATATTGTAAAATATTTGCACCAGAAGGACAAATCCAATCCGGACAATTACCACTCCATCAGCCTCCTCTTGATCATCAGTAAAGTGATGGAAGGTGTCATTGGCAGTACGATCGAGTGGCACTTCTACAGCAAGAACTGCTCACGGATGCTCAGTTTGGGTTCTGCTGGGACCACTCAGCTCCTGACCTCATTATAGTCCTGGTCCAAATACTGACAAAAGAGCCAAGCTCATGTGGGAACGTGACAAGCTGCCCTTGACATCAAGGCAGCCTTTAACAGAGTGTGACATCAAGGAGTCCTTGCAAAGCCAGAGTCAACAGGAATCAGGGGGAAAGCTCTCCACTGGTTGGAATCATACCTAGCACAAAGGGAGATGGGTGTGGGTGCTGAAGGTTAGGCCTCAGTCCCAGGACATCACTGGAAGAGTTCCCTCGTCACTTTTCGCTCAAAATCCTGCAACTCCCTACCCAACAGCTGTGCGGGAATGCCTCCACCACACAAACTGCAACAGCCTCCCATTCATCTTCACAAGGGTAACTGGGATTAGTCTTGTCATCAATGCCCAAGAATGAATGAAGAGTTAAGAGAAAATCCAGGTTCTGTTGCTATGCCTTTCAGTGAATGAATTTCACAGTGGAATGGGATTGTTGCTTTGGAGCATTATTACTTTAGATCTTGAATGTTCAACAAACCAACTGGAATGTGAAGTGCTAGAATTAACTCTTGGCTTTTACGAACATGTCAACTGCATTCTTGGATATAATGAGTTCAGGAAATCTGAAATTCACTCCCCATAAGATGTTGTTGCTCAATTGAAAACCTCAACGCTGAGACAGAGAGACTTTCTGTTAGGCTCGGCTATTAAGAGCCACAGAACCGAGAGGGGTAAATGGAGTTAAGCTACACATCAGCAATGATCCAATTGATCATATGGGCAGCACGGTGGCGCAGTGGTAGCACTGCTGCCTCACGGCGCTGAAGTCCCAGGTTCGATCCCGGCTCTGGGTCACTGACGGTGTGGAGTTTGTACATTCTCCGTGTTTACGTGGGTTTCGCCCCCACAATCGAAAGATGTGCAGGGTAGGTGGATTGGCCACGCTAAATGCCCCTTAATTGGAAAAAATGATTTGGACACTCCAAAAAATTTTTTTTTTTTTTTTTTTTAAAATGAGCAGCACGGTACCACTGTGTGTAGTACTGTTGCGTCACACCTCCAGGGTCCCAGGTTCGATTCCCGGCTTGGGTCACTGTCTATGTGGAGTCTGCACGTTCTCCCCATGTCTGCGTGGGTTTCCTCCGGGTGCTCCGGTTTCCTCCCACAAGTCCTGAAAGACGTGCTGTTAGGTGAATAGGACATTCTGAATTCTCCCTCTGTGTACCCGAACAGGCACCACAATGTGGCGACTAGGGGCTTTTTACAGTAACTTCATTGCAGTGTTACTGTAAGCATACTTGCGACAATAAAGATGACTTTACTTTGAAAGGTGGAGCTGATGTGAGGCACCAAAAGACTCACTCCTGTTTTCCATGTTTCCCTGTTAAAACCTCGGTTGACAGGTGTTTACGGTCAGCCCTTACTTATTTTTAAATCTTCACAAACTCGGTGGTAATCTTTTTGGTTGGCAAAGGACTCAAGCCGCAAAGGAAAGAAAACTCGGAGAACAAGCGATGACAACCGGAATTGTGGAGGTGAGTCAAGCTTGCCACAACAAAATCATCATCAGACGTACGAACACCACAGAGCAAATCAGAAAGTTGTCCTCAACTCCCACAGGAATGTCATTGTGCAACAGATAATATACGAGAGCCAAATGTAGCATTTTAATTTCACCTGAGTTAATGAAGGTTAGCGGGAAACCATTAGTGAACCAGCCGAGGGGAGGTTAAATGACAAATTGGCATTTTAGGAAATCACTGACCCTGGTAATTAAAGGGTAACAACTCAAAATGAACAAGTCGTTGAACGAACCTCGTTAATAAAGCCTGAAAACGTAGCAGGTTAATATCCGGTGAGGACCCTTTTCATCAGTGGGCAAGTCATCCTTCAGCTGCATTTGAACATGGTTTAATTAAGGAGGAGGGAAAATGTACTCCGGAGTGATCACTAAGAGTGTGCTTATAATTGTCCAGTGTCAGTTCAGCCTCCTGTGCTCCTGCCCTCAGGCAACCCACCACACAGTCAGTCACTGTATCGCCCGACGGTACAGGGGGGCTAAGGGCCTCATCAGGATATTGGCTCTCGAAATACCAGTGAAGGGTGCGAAGCGCACTCTAATCTAAAGACTTGGCAGAACATTGTACGAGCGATCTCTGCCACAGACATCTCAGGGCTAGCTGTGTGCAGGAGTTCAGCAGACGACGGAATATCCTGGACCCCACCGACATACGTGCTTCATGTGTGCTGCTCCCATTGGGTATATGGACACAATTGGAAATTTGACCATTGATACCAGACAGAGCAGCAATGCTGCCGCTTCTCGTTACACGTGCAAGTTCATAGAATCGTAAAGTATCGCAGCACCCCAACAGTGCAGGAGAACATTCAGCCCATCGAGTCTACACCGGCCCTCTGAAAGAGCATTTCACCCAAGTACCCGGAGGAAACCCACGCAGACACGGGGAGAACGTGCAAACTCCACACAGTCACCCAAGAACCCGGCTCTCTGGTGCTGTGATGCAGCAGTGCTAACCACTGTGCCACCGATTGACAGAATCTGAGAGGCCTGAACTAATCACAGTAAGTACAAATCCCATCATAACAGCTGGGCAATTTAAATTCAATTAACTAATTAAAATTTGGAATGAAAATTTAGCATCAGCAATGGTGGCTACAAAACTACCAGCTTGCTGTAAAAGCCCATCTGGTTCATTAGTGTCCCTTAGGGAAGGAAATCTGTCCTTACCTCACCTGATGTATTTGTGAATGTGTGCTGGAATGCACTCCGGAATGGCCGAGCCCAGTTGTATTCATGCCAGGTGGCTCACCATGAACTAATCAAGGGAAATTAAGGATGGCCAATAAAATACTGGCCTTGCCAGCATCACCCACAGGTTAGGAATTAATTAAAAAGACAAATGCACACACACACAGACATACACAGACACACACACAAACATACATATACACAGGCATACACAGACACACGGTCAGACACAGGCATACAGACACACACACAGACATACAGACACACATACATACACAGCATACAGTCATACACACATACAGTTATACACACACACAATCATACACACATACAGTCATACACACATACAGTCATACACACATACAGTCATACACGCATACAGTCATACACGCATACAGTCATACACGCATACAGTCATACACGCATACATATGCACGCACAGACACACACTGGCACAGGCACACGTACACACGCACACACACACACACATGTTTTGTGAAGATCAAAATTGACTTGGGTATTTTTGGAAACGTGTTCAGAACTCAGTAGGTCTATGTTATAAGCTACCTGTTTACCACTGGCTGGGGACTAATGACAATCCCACAATCCTGTGGGAGTATGAGCTTCCCCAATGAGGGGGGGCAGAGAAACCATTAGTAAACTCCTAGTATAAATAAAGCTGGCCAGTTTGAAACCAGCAGGAAGGTGTGTGCAGCAAGGGAAGTTGCTGCTGATTAATATATATATATATATATATATATATATATATATATTATTGTAAATAAATGTTATTACTTTGTATCCTTAAAACTCGTGCTGGATTCTTCGTGGCCCTCACAAAAGTCTATATTAACTGAAATTTAAATGAGGAAACTGCTGTCTATGTGGCTGTAAAGGATAATACAAGAGGCTGTTTAAAACATCCTGTTGTCAGCAAAATACAACGCTAAAAGAAAATAAAGGGAATTAATTGCTGGCACTTAGAATTGTAAAATCTATTTGCAGTTTTGTGTGCGCATTCTGCATTTCTAAGCTAGAAATTTGCTAACAATCACTTTTTCCCGGTTATGAAAGCTTTCATAGTTCTAAGACGTATGGAACATTGACAGTAATTCCAGATACAACCAGCAAGCGATTTATTTTAATAATGTGACTAATTTATAAGCAGGCTCATTAAACAGAAAAATGCTTGTGATAAAGTGTAACACTAATGCTTTACCTTTGTAACATGTCAATAGAGAACTCAAACACTCAGGAGATTAAATACGGCAGCACAATACAGGGCAATATCAGCTTTGGATGTGCTATGCAACTTGCTAAAAACATGAGCAGTGTGTTCTCATCTGTTCATTGTCAACTCTTCATAAAGAGAAAACTTAGTGCCAACGTGCCAAGTTACTGAAATGAACCCTAACGCAGTAAATGTATTCGGATATTGCGGGCACTCTGATCATAATATTAATTCTATGATGCATGAAGAACAACAATAAAATGAGTTGACCCTTGCTTTGCCCTCCACGACACTCTCCTGTTCTACGCCGTGAAATCTTGCTGCTCCCGTAATACTTGTCCGACCAACAATTGCCATTCCAAAATGAAAATCGCTTGTCACAAGTAGGCTTCAAATGAAGTTACTGTGAAAAGCCCCTAGTCGCCACATTCCGGCGCCTGTTCGGGGAGGCTGGTACGGGAATTGAACCGTGCTGCTGGCCTGCCTTGGTCTGCTTTAAAAGCCAGCTATTTAGCCTAGTGTGCTAAATTAGCCCCTAAAAGTACAGTAAATGTTGTGTAATCCAAATCTCTACCAACCAGAATCCTCTATTAACCAGAATTTCTGATGTTTCCCCAATACAAATCAGCTGGAAGCAATTATGGAGTTATCTGGGACCCTTATCTCTACTCTGCATTCTTTTCTACTCTGATTCATGTTCTAACTGATGTATTGGGTAAGCTGGGTCTGCGAGGACTGCGTTTACTGTAGCAGAGAGAGAGAGACAGACTTCCAACACTTAAAGAAATGCAACTTGATTTTATTGAACTCTTAACTATCATACATACCTTAAATGTGGGTTGACACTATGCTGACTTGACTGGAGACCCGAGGCTAACCTGACCAGACTATCTTACTACCACATGGTGGAAGTTCTAGTTTTTGTTCACGGGCTCTGACTGTCTCAGAGGCTGGATCCCAAGAGAGCGGGAAAACTAGTGCCCACTGGTTTTATAGTGGCCGTGTCCTGTCCGGTGATTGGCTGCTTTGTTCTGCATTTCATTGGTCATCCTTTGTGTCAATCAATGTCTGTCTGTGCACCATTATATACTTGTGTGTATATTATGACACCAACGTCCTGTTGAAGTTTAGAAGTAAAAAGAATACTGTTCTTCACTTCCTGAGTATTTGCACAAGAGTTCACGCTGCAGGTATCGAGCCATATTCCACTGATACATGGCACTCTCCTTTAACTGCACTTTTTGATTAACAGGCACCGCCCATTTCCCGCACATACTGGACAATTAAGGTTTTGTTGTGATTCATTTGCATGCAAATTGCTTTGAGAGATGAGACATGGATCTCTAAAAGTAAACATTTCCCTCTCACGCCCTGATGACAAACAGTTGCTCCATTCCCTGAACCGGTCCAAAATTATGTGGACCGCACCAGCTTGGCACTCCAACATGGGACTCAATGTTATTTTGCTTTGTTGAGAGCGAAACTGAATGAATCCTATTGTAATGTGTGAAAAAATAATAAGGATGCAAAAACGAACACTTAAACCTACGCTAATGCTCACTGCGCACCCACAAGGGCAGTTGAGATAAATGACATGAATGAAGTTAAGAGGAAGCTAGATAAAGGCAAGATGACGCAAAGAATAGTTGGTTGGGGTGGGATGAAGAAGGATGTGCGGCGATTTGTGTGGATTATAAACACTGGCATGGACCAGTAGGTATAAAAGAACGGACAGCTGACAAACAGTGCAATGTGCATTTTCCTAACACTGATAAAATATTGAGGAGATGGAAGGTATGGAGGTAATGTCACTGGACAGGAACCCCAGAGATCCAGACTAATGCTCTATCTAGGGACATTGGTTCAAATCGCAAAATAACAGCTGGCGGAAGTTAACTCAATTAATAAAACAATCTGGAATTGAAAGCCAGTCTCCGTAATGGTGGCCATGACAACTATCATTGATTATTGTAAAAACCAATCTGGCTCACTAATGATCTACGGAAGGAGCGTTCATAATGTGGTCCAAAGGGCTGATAATCAGCTCAGGAATCCTTCCAACATTCCCCACTACCTTCCCCAAAAGTAAAGAAAAAACAAGTGTAGGTGTAAAGATACACTTTTGTAAAAAAAACTTGTGTCCTTTAGGGAAGGAAATCTGCCATCCTTACCTGGTCTGGCCTTTTCATGTGACCCCAGACCCCACAGCAATATGACACTTAACTGCCCTTCGCAATGGCCTAGCGAGCCACAGTCCAAGGGCAATTAGGGATGGGTAGCAAATGCTGACCCTGCCAATAATGACCACGTCCCACAGAAAAATAATTTTGAAAATATTAATTGCACCACCATCCCCTCCACCACCATTTTAAAAGAATTCATGCAGCTACAACCGATAGCGCTAAATCTTCATCTGGATATTAAAATTCACCCACTAGTGCAAGACATCACCTGTTCTGTGCTGTACTGTTCTATGTTCAAAGTTGAGCAGCGGTAAGGCACGTAATGTGCTAAATTGCTGCTTGCAGAAGTGCCAGAAATGATCCAACAGTTTAATATTTAGCTCCTACACTCATTTACAACTGCAGCCAATTCCCCCGTGACAGGCAGCCAATGAGTGCTCAACTGCAACCATTCACAGGCGCAAACCAAACAGCCCCAGAATAGGACTGGGAGCAATTTATCCTTTCCTAAAACCGTTTGTTATGTGATTGGCAGCATTCTTTAGTGGCAGAGATGGGGGGGGGGGGGGGGGGGGGGGCTATTTAAAGTCTGCATTGTTGCAGCTCCTCAGGCACATTCCACTTTCTTAACAATGGATATCTATCCAGCAACCAAATAAATGGCCAATGACACCAGATTGTCCATCATTGCAGCTTAACATTTGTCTCAAGGCTAGGAATTTCATTATACATTTCAAGTGCTCCAGATATGCATCCTATGAGGATTAAACCTCATTACAGCAAGTTCACTAATATTCCCAGAACTCCAACCTTGCAAATAATGTCGATCCTACAAACTGACATGTAAAATGTAAGCTTAGTTGGGGTTTGTTCAAATAAGAGAGGGGTAAAGACTCGTGCTGACTGCAATTTCTCACCTACACTTGGTCGTTTATGTCCAAATGCTTTGATGTCACAACTGCTTCATAATCTACCTTCTGCCATCCATGAATTAAATTTACGGCATTTCAGTCATCAATGGTATATATCCGGCAATTGACTGCACATAAAATCTGACTTATCTCAGAGCAATGCAGAGATTACACTGGTTCTAAATCTACAACAGGTTTACTTACAGTACTTTAAACTATCTCAGCAATTACAGGATTTCTGCACACATGCTCTCAGCCCAGATTCTGAGACCTCTGTGAGATGTCAGTCACTGAGCTCTCCAGTTCCATCCACAGAGCAAAGGCATTAAACAGCCAACATAGATCAGTGAATAAACTAACACAATCAAACACTGATCAGTTAGCCATTCAACACTACAATCAAAAGTTCCGTTTGCTTATTTCTTACTTTTCCCTTTCCTGTGGTCATTCTGAGACAGAAAGTGATCTGCTCTGGCTGAAGCCAAGGCTACACTATGGTGCAGTGTGGAGAGAGCATCAAATTGTCACAAGTGCAACGCTCTGGATGAGATGTTTAAGACTAAGACACTATCTGCCAGTTCAAGTTTCTCAGGTGGACATTTACACTATTCGAGGAAGGTATTCTCCCAGTTTCTGAGCTGGCGATCTTCTTCTTTCTATGAACATCAACAAAATAAATTAGACAGCTGTTCATCAAGATTCTCATTGTATGATCTTGAGGTGAGCACAATGGCTGGCACGCTTGCCCATCAAGTAATTCAATGCAGGTGAAGTGCTTTCTGGGTATTGAGTCATGTGATTAAGTCAGCACGTAAATGCAAAATAATTTCCTTTGTTTCTTCTAGCGCCTCCACTACCATTCTAGCTTCAGCATGGTTAGGTTGATACATCTCCTCCATTTCTTTTTCTTTAAATTTAGAGTACTCAATTCATTTCTTTCCAATCAAGGGGCAATTTAGCATAGCCAATCCACCTACCCTGCACATCTTTGGGTTGTGGGGGTAAAACTCATGCAAACACGGGGAGAATGTGCAAACTCCACACGGACAGTGACCCAGGGCCGGGATCGAACCTGGGACCTCGGCGCCGTGAGACAGCAGAACCATTGCACCACCGTGCTGCCCATTTCTCCTCCATTTCAACCTTTCACATCCTCCTTTTCCAACTTTGCCTGGCAAGTCATTTTGCAATAGATGAAACTTTCACGATTCAAGCACAATTTTCTTAGGCCTCTCTGAAAAGAATGACCCTCATTTAACTACCGTCATAAATCTTGGTCTTCAAAAATGCTTTAACTAATTTCACCATCCAAGTTTGCAGTCTCCGACCCGAATGAAATGGAGAATAAAACCGAAGGCCAAACTTTAAAAAAAATAAATTTAGAGTACCTAATTCTTTTTTTCCCCAATTAAGGGGCAATTTTAGAGCGGCCGATTCACCTACCCAGCACATCTTTGGGTTGTGGGGGTGAGACCCATGCAGACACGGGGAACCGGCGGCCAAGCTACCTCTAATTTTACATCTGGCCTGTACTTTTGAAAGGTTTAATGGACACATAAATTCGAGCTTCGCTTGCAGCTATACTTCGTTATGCTTCAACTTTATAAACAGCAATAGAAATTCACAATTGTGCAGCTATTAATGTCATGGAGAGTTTTGGTCTGCTCATTCAAAATCCATGCAAATGTATTTTGAAGTATTCGCATGGAACTGTGTTTTACGCAGAAGTAGGTACTGTAACTATCCTGCTCCACAATTAGGCAACATGAGAAGTGAATCACGGAGGCACAAATTGCTGGTATGAAACGCAACTCGGAAGGTAAATAGTGTGTTTTTTCGTAAGGGTTAGCCTTGCTGCAAATATATAGGACTGTGGTAAGATCACATCTGGAGTACTATCTGTGGTGGTATGTATTAGGGGTAATACGGTACACCAGGAATGCCGAGGAGCTATTGGAGGACAGATGCTGGATCCAGATTGGATCCTCCACCTACTGGGCTCCACCCAGATAGGAGGGGTATAAGAACCTGGGTTTAATCCCCGCAGCTGCATTCTGTGACTGAGCTGCTGGGGGAACGTGTCTGAACAAGTCTGCTCAATAAAGCCTCGATTGAAGTTCTTTACGTCTCGCCTCGTGTGTGATCGATGGTGCTACACTATCTCAGCAGGGCTGGCAGCATCTGTGGGGAGAGAATGGAGCTAACGATTTGAGTCTGGAAAAGGTTGCGGGAACAGGAAATAGGAGGAGTTTTATACCCCACAACCGCATTCCCTGTTTTTGTTTCAGATTCCAGTATCCCCAGAAATTTTCTTTTATCTGGAGTAACATATACATTTATGGTAACCCTGTCAAAGGGGGAAAAAAAGTACTTGCATTAGAGAGAGTGTAACAAAGCTTCACTGGATAGACTCCTGCAGGATAGGATTGTACTGCAAGGAGAGATCGAGTGGAATGGATCTACATTACCCTAGAGCTCTGAAAAAAATGAGGTATCTGATCGAAATGTATGGAGTGCTTGGAGGACTGAATGGGGTAGGTGCTGATGAGTTGTTGCCGCTGGCTGGCTCCTGGAGATTTAGGGGGTGTGATCTCAGGATAAGTGCCGGCCCTTCTCTGCAGAGGAGGAGAAATTTCTTCACTCGAAGAATTGAGAATCTTTGGAATTCTTCACTCCAGAGAGTTGTAACGGTGCTCAGTTATTGAGGGCGACATTGATAAGATAGTTTTGCTACAAAGAGAATGGCGCGATATAGCGACAGTGGAGTTGAGAGAGAGGATCAGCTATGATCTTATTGAATGGAGAAGCAGGTTGGAGGGTCGCGTGACCTTCTCCTGCTCCCATTTCTTATGGTGGACTTTCTCCCCGTGTCTGCGTGGATTTCCTCCAGGTGCTCCGGTTTCCTCCCACAATACAAAGATGAGCCAGTTAGGTGGATTGGCCGTGCGAAGTTGCCCTTAGTGTCCAAACATGTGTAAGTTAGGTCACGGGGTTAGTGGGGTAGAGCGGGGGGGATTGGGCAGAGTGCTCTTTCAGAAGGTCGCTGCAGACTCGATGGGCTGAATGGCCTCCTTCTGCACTGCAGGGATTCTATGATTCTGATCTTGGCTGAGGAATAGCAGCAATGTGTACAATTGGCCACATTCCCTCCCTCCCTAACTAGGGGGCAAAGAAAAGCAAGTTCTGAATCCTGATCCCCAGACAGTGAAAGCAGCTAGCAATTGTGCAGCAAACTGCTGGTCTGAATGGGCTGGTCCATCTGCGAGGCCACCCAGTGCCAAATAGCTGGCCAATATACCCACCACAGAGACCAGCAGAGGAGGACTGGCCGCCACTTGAGACAAGCTACTGAGGGTCTTGTCAAAGCCTAGGGAACCTGATCCCAACGCCTGTCACTCACATTCAGGAGAGAAAAGGAGCAAGTCTGGGAAGTTGAGGGAGTGACGTTACTTATCCGGGTACCTCAGCTCTCCCTAACATGTGAAACACATAACAGAAAGGAAACACCCTCACAAAATGAAGCTGCTCCATAGTATGCACCCAATTTATAACATTTTCCTGAAATCTGCCTCAAATTACTTTTGGGAGGACCTGCAGATACTTAACAATATTCTCCTCTAATAATAGTCATAGCGCACTGCCTGTTGCCCAAACGTGACAGAAATCATGGGTGGGATTCTCTGACTGAATGGTCGGAGAATCCCCGGGGGGGGGTGGGCGGGCGTGAATCCCGCCCCGCCGTTCCGACGGCGGCTGCCGTATTCTCCGGCGCCGGTTTTCCGCGTGGATCAGCCGTTGGCAGCGGCCCCCCCAGAAATTCTCCGGGCCCCGATGGGTGGAGAGGCCGTCGGTTTTTGGCTAGTCCCGCCGACGTGGATTGGGCATGGTCCCACACGGCGGGACCTGGCAGATAAGTTGGCTGGTGCGGTCCTCAGGGGGGCGCGGGGGATCCGACCCTGGGGGGGGGGGGCACGGTGGCCTGGCCCACGATCGACGCCCACCGATCTGCGGGCAGGCCTGTGCCATGGGGGCACTCCATCCATCCGCGCCAGCCCCTGTAGGGCTCAGCCATGGCCGGAGCGGAGAAGACACCCCCTGCGCATGCACCAGAATACGCCGGCCGGTTCTGCGCATGCGCCAACCCGCGCAGACCTTTCGGCGCCAGCCCCTCCGCCGCCGGCCTAGACCCCAGAAGTGCGGAGGATTCCACAACTTCTGGTCGGCCCGACGCCGGAGAGTTTGCGTTCTTTTTACGCAAGCATCGGGCCAACGCGCCAATTCAGGAGAATCCCGCCTCATATGTTTACATGTAAAATATATCCTAAACATACATGTACATCTAGTGTGTCTATTTGATCAAAGTCAGTTCATATGATTCATTCCCTCTTTAAAAAAAATGAATGGCTGGTTACTAAACCCATTCTAATACATGTTCACTATTTTCCAGGTAGAATCTTAATCTGTGAATTCTGGTCCTCATTTCTTTCTCTTCGTTTAAATTCCTCAACCTTGCGTGATTTCAGATTATTACCCGGAAAGTATTGAGCTGGCAGAGTTGTGGTTTGTGAGGTGAATAATGAAGATAACTTGGACAAGTCACAATATCAATGAAGAGGTGGCAGTAAAATACGAGAGCAAAAGAACAGGACCAGACAGGGTAGATGCAAGAAGGGCGTTCCTGATGGCAGGGGTGTGCAGAACCAGGGGTCACATGGTAGACCATTTAGCATCGAGTTGAGGAGCAATCTCTTCACCTAGCAAGTGGTCAGCCTGTGGAATGTGCTACCACAGCCAGGGCCAAAGTATTGTAGGTTTTCAAGAAGCAGTTAAGACATAGCACTTGGAATCAAAGGATATGGGGTGGGGGAAGGCAGGGTCAGGCCACGGAGATGGATGATCAGCCAAGATCACAATGAATGGCGGAGCAGGCTCGAAGGGCCGAATGGCCTCTGTGGTGTTGGGTACTCTGGTGCACAGATGAGCCAACACAGTTGTATGTGGTACAACTCTATTTTATTATAACTCTTATAATACAGTTCGTTCTGGATACTCTGCACGTGCTGTCTCCCTAAGTGTGTTTGGCAACAGATGTGTCCTGGTTCTCCTCTGCAGCTAATATTGACCACCGGGGGTCGTGTCTGTGCTTTTATATCTTTCTGTCATTGGTTGTGGTGTTGTGTGTTCTGATTTGTCTGTTGGTGTGTCTATCATGATGTGTGTGTTTGAATATCATGACATCCCCCCTTTTTACAAAGATATGTGCCTACGTGGTTATAAATATAATTGTGTCGTGAGTGCATCGAGGAGTGTGTGTGTGTGTTATGTACAGCGTGTGTATATGACGTAACTATTTACATGGGGCGATGTCGGGTGCGTCACACTAACAAGGTTGTACCATAACAAAACTGGGATGCGAGAGAAAAAAAAAAACTTGAACATTGGTCTGGTCAGACGATATCTGGAACAATAAACAACAACAGGTTATAATACAGAAGTGTTTGACTTTTTGAACGTATGAACAGCGTTATAAGTCCAGTCTAATGGGTGACCGCCTCAAGAATGGGCTGGTCCTCAAGCCGGTTCAGCTGTGGAGATTTGGTTCTGGTGGCGATGGAAGGGGCATGATCCGTGGCATCTCCACGAAGTCATCCTTGGGAACCAGTGGAGGATCCGGCGTGTGCGTACGGTTCAGTTGCGAGCGTGGAAGGCGGCGCAAAGCTCGCTGATTGCGCCTACGCACCAATCCATCCGCCCTGCATGCCAGGAACAAGGTGGAGTCTTTTTCTTTTTATGTTTGTGGTGGACGGCACCTTGTAGCCGATGGGTCGTTGCCATCGAAGTAGCACCATCACTAATATCATGCAAGGCGATGACTGTGCCAGATGTGGAAGTTGGCCGAGACCGTGTACGCTGGTTCCGGCCACCTGCTGTGCCGGAAGGGCGACTCCGTAGAGAAACGTCGAAGCATGTCGCCTTGGAGAGAGAATTGTTGCTCGCATCAACGTCTGACGATGGCGCGAATTGGTGTGTCCATCTTGGACCGCCGGTGCTGGTTGCCACTGCCGACCCAGTGGGACTGCCACGCGATCCATTCCCTGTCGCCGTGGCATCCGCCGTCACCCTGAGCGTGCCATCACCGAGGCCGCGACACCGCCCGTCCGGAGCAAGGTCTGGCGTGCGCGAATCAGAGTCGGCGCTTGGCTGCTCCCCATCTGGAGTCCGGTCTGCCTTCCGTCGATGCCCCCCGTCCGGAGTCCCAACAGGTTCACTGGAGGCAGCCGAGATTCCCTGAAGCTGCACTTCTGGAGTCGGAACATGCAGGAATGCACCAACCAGTGGAGAGGGTCGAGCCATCGAGGGTGGAAGCGGTGCGCTGCCACCGCAGTCGTCAGTGGTCCCACCGTGATCGTCGAGTGCCTCGGTACGCACTAGGCGAGGTCTGTCACCTTGCACCTTTTGCATGGGAAGTGGGATGCTGTCGTCACTCGTCTCACATCCCGTGGATAGATCCTCATTAGCAGCTTGCTGTTCACTAGGGTTGGGTAAATTGTCAGAGTTTTCATCTGGTGGTGCACACCATGTCGGTGGACTGTCATTGTCTTGCCGTTGTCCTTCATTTGGGCTTTTCTTCTTTGGAATTTTAAATCTTCCCCCAGACATTGCAGAACCTTGTTTATTACCCCCAAATTCTCCCATAGGTATGGTCTCGAATATAGGATCCAATGTTTCTATCGACATTGTACTATTTTCCAAAGAACATTCCGTTTCACTTTTCTTCTCAGGTGCCTCATGTGTATCTTTGTCTAATGTACATGCCTTCATGGTCTCTGGGTCTGATTTTGCTGGGACTGGCATGGTCACAGTCTCTCTTTTACTGTTCTCAATTGCCCACCTTATACTCCCCATACATAACTGCTTAATCACTGGGGTTAGTGTGGTACAATGGATAATCGGGTCGACCTTATCTGCATCTTCACCATTAGTGGAAAGCACACTTGGTTCACTTGACACTGCTGTGGGTTTTAAATTCGTTATCTGGCTACTCGATGTCGGTGTCCTCAGGATTCTTGCTCCAATGTTCTGCTCAATAATCAGTGGAGCGTGTATAGGTTCAATGCAATTAATGTTCCCCTCAAGGTTTGAAGAGTCATTACTGACTAACTGCTGGTCTCCGAAGTTGGGATTTTGCGGTGTTGTGTTGAAGGGAGACATTTGTCCCTGCTGTAGATATGATTCAGGTTGTGTTATTTCCATTACCTGAGGATCAATGTCTTGTCCATTTTTTCGATCCGTACTAAAACACTGGCAATTCTCAGTCTGCTCCTTGCAAGTTAAACATTCAATTAATTTTGTTAGCAAATCCTCAGCATCCTTCTGTGGTCGTGCAGCATTATTAATCTCTGTTCGGCTATAATGATCCTGAAGGTCAGCGCATAAACCTTTTTTCTTCGGGCTTGGACGAGGCGATTCCTTTGGCTTGTCTTCAGTTGGGCTTGAACAGTCTTCAGCGCTGTGCCCTTCATTGTAGCATGAGAGACCGTCATGTTCATGCTGCTGTGTAGTGGAGCATGGTAGGCTGTTATAGCCTTCTTGCTGTTCACGTGAGCATGGCAGACTTGCATCGTCTGCCGCTGGTTGGTCAGGAGAGGTTGCTAGACCCCCATGGTCTTGTTCCTGCAAGGACTGCGCTCTGGAGTCTTGCGTTGCTTCTATCGTGGAGGCTGTCCACGAGCTCTCTGTGGAGGCTTGTGACACTGGAGTCACTTCTTGTTCGTGCAAGGACTGCGCTCTGGAGTCTTGCATTTCTGCAATTGTGGAGTCTGTCCACGAGCTTGCTGTGGAAGCTTGTGACACTGGAGTCACTTCTGGTTCATGCGAGGACTGCACTCTGGAGTCTTGCATGTCTTCTTTCATAGAGTCGGGAACGTTGAGCGGGACGTGGACCACGCTCTGTGTGGCAGCAGGGCACTCTCCGTGTGCTTGCACCGCTCCCTGTCTGTTAATGTCAGGCTGCAGCATCATCCGGTACTGATAAGTTGGAACGTCATATCTGCTGGATTGAAGATCCTCAAATCCGAAAAATGAATCCGCATCTGCGTCGGATTCAATGTGGGGGCCGCCAATGTGCAACACGAAAGGTTCGTCCGAGTCATAGTCATATAGGACCACGGAGCTATCATTGGGCTCGCGAGGTCCGGAAACACTGTAAAGATCGTCATCGAAGTATTCAAGGTCGGAATCATCGGCTTGTGCGTAGGTAACTGCTTGTCGGAGGGTTCTTCGGAGGTCAAATTCATCTCCTGGGTCAATTTGCGGCACTGTGCTGTCATTCCAGGTGAGGGAAGGTTGTTTTACAGCTTTAACAGATTTTTGTTTTTTTGATTTGGGACGTTTCCCTTTTAAATTGGATTTGGGACATTTCCCTTTTAAATTGGTGCAGTCTGGGGCCTCTGACATCCTGACGCTCGGTATGTAGCAAGTAGGAAGCGACTGCGCATGCTCAGATCGCTGTTCCTTTACCGATGGCCGTTTTCTTGACTGCGCATGCGCAGCATCTCGCGCATGCGCAAACGAAACTTCCGGTTCTGCGCACTGCTCGCGCAACTGTGCTAGCGTTATACCTTTAGCAAGATGGCCGCCGACCTCGACCCAGCCTTCTCTCAGGCCCGGGATTTCGGCCTCTGGGAATTCGGGCTCCGGGATCCCAGCCACAAGGTGAGTACTGCAGCTTTTCTTACCTTTATGTGCCGATTGGATTGCGTTTTCTTCACAGTACTTGGAGAATTTGCCCAGGACTGCCTGGTAATCGTACCTTTGCTGCCTCCTGAAGAACCTGAACCTTCTGAATATTTCTCTTGCCCTTGCACCGGCGATGGTGAGGAGAAATTCAATTTTTTCCCTATCATCCAGGTCTTTGAGTTCAGCTGCCACCAGGAACAATTCGAACATTTGCCGGAATCGCCGCCAGTTTTCGCGGAGGTCGCCGTGGCACTGGAGCGGCTGCGGAACCGGGAGCTCGTACATCATGTCTGGGCACTGCTGGTTGTCTGTGTACACTGAGGTATGCCGGCAGGTATCGATCCACTCCTGTACCATGTGGTGTTGGGTGCTCTGGTGCACAGATGAGCCAACACAGTTGTATGTGGTACAACTCTATTTTATTATAACTCTTATAATACAGTTCGTTCTGGATACTCTGCACGTGCTGTCTCCCTAAGTGTGTTTGGCAACAGATGTGTCCTGGTTCTCCTCTGCAGCTAATACTGACCACCGGGGGTCGTGTCTGTGCTTTTATATCTTTCTGTCATTGGTTGTGGTGTTGTGTGTTCTGATTTGTCTGTTGGTGTGTCTATCATGATGTGTGTGTTTGAATATCATGACAGCCTCCTCCTCCTATTTTGTATGTTTCGATGTTTATGCAACCCTGCTGACCAAGATCGGGAAGAGACAGTTGAAATTTCTTGTGCATGTAATAAGGAATCATGATTTAGAAAGTGTGACACTGATGGGAACGATCGAAGGGATTGAGGTAGAGAAAGAACCATCTTTCTAAAGAGCCTCGCGAAGTGGATGAATGCAGCACCTGCGATGATGATCCAAGTCTCCAGAGGTAGTTTAACATGGAGGTCCATGGTCTGAGTGCTTGGTACCTGAAGAGAGAGAATGATGTAAAAAGGAAACATTTGCAGGGGTATGGGGAAAGGTTTGGGGGGGGGGGGGGGGGGAGAAGAGTGGCACTGGGTGAATTTGCTCTTGCAGAGGGCCAGGATGGACACATTGGGTCAAATGGCCTCCTTCTGTGCTGTGGCCATTCTATGACGGTCACCGCTCGAGCCTAAAAATTGTGAGCCCGGTCAAACAGCTGTGGGTCAGAGATGGTGTACTGATCCCCCACACGGTTTTGGCAGCCTGGCCTTCGCTTGGCGCTGTGCCCACTGCTTGCCTTGAGCGACCGACAAAAACACCCAGAAAATAAAAACTGACCGTCAACTTCAGTGAGCGGGGTGTGATTCAGTCCGAGTTCCCATTCCACAGGTCCGCAGCAACATCAGCACTATTCTCCTGGAGTGTACTTGGAGGGCATGCCAACAGTGCAGAATTGCATGCTACTTGATGGAAACAGAAGAAAAATAATCTGTAGTTGGCGGGCCGACACAGCTGGAGGATGCTAAGAGCACTTTATTGTTGAGAAATACACAGCGTTATTGATTGAGCTGCATAGTATAAGATTTCAGCTCTTTCCTTGAAAGTACAATCCAGCATTAACGCAGGGCAATGCAAATTATATTTTCCCACATTTCAGTCAAACAGCGAAACAGTATACGCTTTGGAATCAGAATGAGCGAAGAGTCTCGCCAAGAAAATCTTCAAATGGAGGTACAGGTTTTTCTCAACACGGCATTCTGAAGGTGAACACGGGAAATTGCACACAGAATTAATTTTTTTTAAATCATTTTTTAATTTTTCTAATTATCGTGGCCAATCTACCTACCCTGCACATCTTTAGGATAGTAAGAAGTCTTACAACACCAGGTTAAAGTCCAACAAGTTTGTTTCAAACCTGTTGGACTTTATCCTGGTGTTGTAAGACTTCTTACTGTGCTCACCCCAGTCCAACGCCGGCATCTCCACATCATCTTTAGGGTGTGGGGATAAGACCCACGCAGACACGGGGAGAATGTGCAAACTCCACACGGACGGTGACCCGGGACCGGGATCGAACTCGGGTCCTCGGCGCCGTGAGGCAGCAGTGCTAACCACTGCGCCCCCCGTGCCGCCTGTACACAGAATTAATATACATTTTGTAGGCAACAATTAAAACTATGTGCACAGCTGCCATACGTGGAGGGACGTGCCTGGTAATGAAATGGAGTGCCGGAATAAGGGTGGCGAAACAGATTCAATGGCAGCTTTCAGAAGAGAATTTCACTGATACTAGAAAAGGTTTGTAGGTCTATGCGTGATTTCTTTATTCCTCCACACAAAGTCAATCCCCTAATTCAATGGGTGCTGGGTTTTCCAAATGGAAAGCGCATTTTGTATTTGCTGAAGCGCCCTTCTCATCTGGATCAACGTGGCGGGTTTAACTACATCTGCATGTCACACACTGTCTTCCACTACATGTCCATTCCAGGGTTCTGGTGAAATATTGTGCACCGAGGTTGAATCGCCGAAAGCCCAGCACACGAGGAGGCCCTTTAATTGGAAATGCCAGTGCGAGCACGAACGTCTGGCTTTGTAGGTACACCCAGTGCTGTTGGGGAGGGAGTTTCAGGGTTTAGACCCAGCTACAGTGAAGGAGCAGTAATATATTCCAAGACAGAATGGTGATCAGATAATGTTATTAAAGTGATGGTGCTAGCTCTTGAACTGGAGCCGTTGATGTGAATTCTGTAGTCCTGCATCTTCACCATATCCTTTAATCCATAAAAGAATCCGTGGAACCCCGACAGAGCAGAAGGAGGCCATTCAGCCCATTGAATCGGCACTGGCCCTTATAAGAGCTTTCTACCTAGACCCACTCCCCCGTCCTATCCTTACAACACCAACTAACCTGCACATCCCTGGACACTAAGGGCAATTTATCACGGCCAATCCACCTAACCTGCACATCTTTGAACTGTGGGAGGAAACCGGAGCACCCGGAGGAAACCCACGCAGACACGGGGAGAACATATAAGCTCCACACAGTCACCCAAGGTCGGAACTGAAACCAGGCCCCTGGTGCTGTGAGGCACTGTTTGATATTCTTCTCTCCTAAATCCTTATCCAATTCCCTTTCAAACGATATGATATAGGAACTTAGGAATTAAAGATCAGAAGTGGGCAATTCAGCCCTTCGAGCTGCTCCGCCATTCAATCAGATCATGGCTAATCTCTCCCTGGTTTCAAATTCACCTCCCCACCTGTTGGTCATATCCCTTTAACCCGTTTTTGTATCGAAAATATATCTATCTCTTTCTTGAAAATATTTCGTGACTCGGATTCCCCCGTTCTGTGGGGCAGCGAGTTCTGCAAATAATATTCTACCTGAAAAGCCATTGTGGTGAAACATTTCTCGTTCTAATAATCTTATGCCACTTTATGGCCAACTGACAAACCAGGGAAACAATCGTTTCACTACTTACTCTTTCAAGGCTCTATCATATCCGACCCCTACCTCTATTTCAGTGAAGAGCTGGTGTGTCAGCTCATGACAACACAGGACACGTAGTAAACAGGCTATTTTCCAACAAAGAGTCTATTTTACAAATCTTTACAAACTACAGCAAACAGAATCCATGACCCACATGACAAAAATCCCAGATTTTAAAAAAGGCTTGCAATTATATTGCACTTTTCACTAACAATAAATATCTCAAACCACTTGTGATGTAATGGCAACCAGGTTTTTTGCACACAAACAGCAATGTGATGATGGCCAAATAATCCAATTTTGTGGTGGTGATTGACGGATAAATATTGGTCGGGGCACCGGGGAGAAACCATCTGCCCATCTTCGAAATAGTGCCACGGGATCTTTAAAATTTTTAATGTTTCATGTGAAAGGTGATATTTCTGACAGTGCAGCACTCCTCCAGCAGTGCTCCACAGTGTCAATGCAGACTTTTTTGCACAAGCACTGAAGTGGGACTTGAACCTGGAACCTTGTGATTGAAAGGCAATTTTATGGTATCCACTGAGACACGGTTGATAAGCTAAAAGCGGGATCATTGCTCCAGTAAAATACAGTGAGTGGAGGATAGTCACACAATACAAATTAAGGCAGCATAATGATTCGCACTGCTGCCTCACAGCGCCTGGGACTCGGGTCGGGTCAATTCGAGTCCTGGGGTGACTGTCTGTGTGGACTGTCTGTGTGCACGTTCTCCCTGCGTCTGCGTGGATTTCCTCCGGGTGCTCCGGTTTCCTCCTACAAGTTCGAAAGACGTGCTGTTAGGTAAATTGGACATTCTGAATTCTCCCTCAGTGTAGCCGAACAGGCGCCGGAGTGTGGCGACTAGGGGCTTTTCACAGTAATTTCATTGCAAGCCTACTTGTGACAATAAAGATTATTAAAATGTGCAGGTTAGGTGGATTGGCCATGCTAAATTTCCCCTTGGTGCCCAGGGATGTACACATTAGGTTATGGGAGAGGCTGGGGAGTTGGCCTAGGTAGAATCTTCTTTCGGAGGGACGGTGGAGACTCGATTGGCCTCTTTCTGCACTGTAGTGTGGCGATTCTATAGGTGTGTCAAACCAATCCCAGTTGCTTCGAGGTGTGTCTGATGGGGCAACTGTCCAACACCTTAATCAGCCCCAGTTTTGAGACATTCCACACTCATAGAACAGCTCAATCCCTATTATCATTCATAAAAAAACATGTGATATTTACACAGAGGTTTGGTGCCTGCCCATTTGAACGTCCCATGAGAGAAAGTTTATTATTAAACGATTGTTATAACAATCACATCAATTATGAGGCGGGAAGTTACTGTTTATAGCTAAATAAACCTCTATTAGAGCCACAGGAAGAGAACAACTATAATTTATCAAAAGTTGTGAAAAAGTTGACTCATTTTCTCTCCTGCCCTCATTCCCAACCTATTTACCTGGACATCGAAACTATTAATGATTAGATTCTGGACTGTCACACAAACATCACAGCAAAGCAAAATCTTAAAATCAATTCCAGCTCACCTGGAGATGTCAAAAGCAGACCAACATTTTTCATAATAAGCGTAGTCAACTAAACTGCACGCTCTTTCCTTTGTGGTAAATTGATGAGCTAAAAATAGCTGCAAAATGTGCCTTTTTGTCAAGAATTGACGTCAGATGAGCCATGATTCCTTGTATCCAGCAACAAGTGGAGTGAACGAAACAGCCATCCACGCTGTTATTACCTCAAGGTACAAACAACTATTGCAATCCTCTCCTGGCTAGCTTCCTACTTTCCAAAGTTATTTCATTCAATTTTGACAATTTGCTGTGGTCTGGTTTGAACTCACAACCCAAGTTCCCAATATAGTGTCTTAACCACGAGGCTACTGTATCATGCATTTATTGCAGATCCTCTATCTAAGAACTCCTCAGCATACCGACTGCACCAAACCTGACATCTGGATATCATAATGGGCAAAGCTCCGCCAAGCAAATCAACTCAGCACAATATATACAGTGTCAGTCTCAGGATAATAGGGAGATGGAGCCATATTGGGTCAGGTTTCCCTTGATGAACTCGGGGCTAAATCACTGCTTAGCAATTGGACTCATGATTACCAATTGAATAAATTATGCTCGTCAATAAAAAGCTATCTTTCTTTACAAACCACATTTATATTTAAACTCTGCGAGGGCGGCCCGGTGACGCAGTGGTTAGCACTGCTGCCTCACGGCGCTGAAGTCCTGGGTTCGATCCCGGCCCTGGGTCACTGTCCGTGTGGAGTTTGCACATTCTCATGTCCACGTGGGCCTCATCTCCACAACCCAAAGATGTGCAGGGTAGGTGGATTGGCCACGCTAAATTGTCCCCGAATTGGAATTAAAAAAATTTTTTTTTTTTTTTTTTAATGTATAAGCTTTGTAGCTTAAATGCAAGGAAGTCCGAAGTTGTGCATGCTAGGCGAATTGGCCACGCTAAATTGCCCCTTAAGAGTCCAAAGACGTGTAGGTTAGATAGGGTTATGGAGGATAGGGCCGGGGAATGGGTTTAGATAGGATGCTCCCTCAGAGAGTCGGTACAGAGTCGACGGGCCGAATGGCTTCCATCTGGATTGTAGGAATTCTTTTGGTTCCAAGTTAATGAAGGGCCTTACCACAGCATGTATATTATTAAAATGGTAGAGAGGTGGGTTATAAAGGGAGACGAGTTAACCGTGAGTGGGACAGGGTGGCGAGATGTTTTCACTAGTGGGAGTGTCCCGAACAAGGGGACATCGCTACAGGATAAAGGGCTGGTCTTTTAAAACTGAGGTGGGTAGGGCAGTCAATCTCTGGAATTCTCTGCCCCGGCGGGTGGTGGAAGCTGAATCATTTAAAGTGGAGGTGGATAAATATTTGATAGATCGAGGAATAGAGGGTGGGGAAATGCCACGGAAAAGGAGTTGAGGCCGGCATAGGGCAGCCATGATCGCAACGAATGGCGGGGCAGGCTTGAAGGACCCGGTGGCCTACTCCTGCTTTTATGTCTCATGATATCAGGGTCAGTCAGTGCAGCTCCAGAACATATGTTTGAAAGGAATAGAAAGATAGACATCTGTATTTATGCAGCACTTCCTCCAAAATCCCAAAGAGCGTCAACTGCAATGAATTCGCTTGACGTGCAACCCTGTTATACAGGCACATTGTTATGAAGATATGTTTATTAAATATTAATTTATAATATCGGTAGCTGGACGCATATGCAACAAATCATTTTGTAAAGAAGACTTTCCATAAACAAAGGGCACTAGCTTACAGCAACCACTATGTTGCATTTGTGAAGGAATCTCAGACTCTAAGGAGCTCTCCGAGAGAGAGAGAGAGAGAGAGAGAGAGAGATCAGAAATCCAGTTCTTGGATGCAAGCGGAATGCTGGATTTTGGATAGTCAGAGACTGCCACACGGCCTTACCCCATCTCTCTTTCTTCTGAAACCTCGCTGATCAAAGCCGAGGTGTTTGCGATTTGAAAAACCCACTAGAAGACCTCATTGCTGAGTTTGTAAAGCAGAATTCCAAATCAACATCAGTGTCTCCAGTGAGAAACACCAAGAACCAGCAGCTGCTGTGGACTGGAACCCTTTATCCAAACACTTTTCAAATAATCTTTTTCCTGACTTTATTTGTTTACTTTAATATCTGATACTCTGCAGAGTTTGAGCTATTTTTTGCATGCTGGGGGAGGTGGGGGGGGAGGGCGGGGGGGGGGGGGAGAAGAGCCTTATGTGCAAATTGCTTTTGCATTTTTGGCAATTTGGACATATCTGTACATTTTAAACCTTTTGCTAATAATTTCTACTTCTTTACCCAAGTGACTTTTAGCAAGAAAGCTAATTCCTACTTGTTAACTTTACAAACCTGGCTGGCTTATTTTTTGCACCAAGTTTTACGCAGTTAAATGGAAACTAAATCCGCAATAATACCTCCATTTTAAATTCAAACTCTTGTTATAAGTAACTCAGGAGTGGGACAAAGTGTGGAGTCAGTTCTCCCTTGTTAACCTGGGCATAACAGAATGCAACAGCCCACTTGTGCATAGTAAGATCCAAGAGACAGCATTTAAAAAATATAATTCATGGACTGTGGGCGCCGCTAGCCAGGCCAGCATTTATTTCTCATCCTTGCGGGCATTTACGAGTCAACCACATTGTTGTGGGTTTGGAGTCACATGTAGGCCAGACCAGGTAAGAACGACAGATTTCCTTCCCTAAAGGACATTAGTGAACCAGGTGGGGTTTTCTTTAACGACAATCGTTTCATGGTGTAGCTACCCGAGTTGGCCAAGTCCCGATTTAAAATAGCGAACGGCAAAGGCTGAAGGGAAATTCAGCCAACACAGGCAGAAACCAGCAGGTGCAAGTTTGCTGTGTATTTAACTCTGCACAGGCCCAGACAGCATCGATACTAGCAACCATCTGCATAATAATGTAGCAACCATCTACATACTAATAAGCAATCCCTGGGAACAATAGCAACATTTGGGACAAACAAAACTAAGCCAGACTCCCCGGTGCCAGCAGGAGCCAACACAAATGAGGTTAACGGACACCTCAAGACCGCCCATCGATCAGGGAACCACTCCAGTATTGGAGAAATCGAACCAAGCAATTGGAATGAAGTTCAATCACCTAGAACCAGGTACAGGGTCCGCCCCGAAAGGCAGGAAGCCCCTGGGGACTATAAAGTTAAGCCCCCAAGTTCAAATCGTTCTTTTTGACCGGGTCACCCAGCAACGAGAACCAACATTGACCGTGACCGGTTCAACGGCCGCCGAGAGATCGTAAGTCTCAAGTCAGTGCTCGCTACGAGAAAGGCGCTCCTAGCTATCAATCCGTACCAACTTCGAATCCCGCAGACTCAGAACCCAAACGAAAGGCCATTTGTTCCCCTGACCTGGTGAGCCAGTCCGAAGTTAAGAATAGGCCTGTTAGTCGTAGAAGTCGCTTAGACGTAGAATTTGTGCACGAGTAGCGATTACGGTGTATAATAAATGTGCTTTGATTTAAATCTTATTAATCGGTGTATTGAGTTATTGGTCATTACTCGAACTTGAACCTCGTGGCGGTATCATAAAGATACCTGGCGACTCGAGAGCAAAGGTTATAAAACAGAGCCAAGTGAACCAACCAAAAGTAGGCAACAATGGTCATCATTGGACTTTTAATTCCAGATTTTGATTTTTTTAAATAAATCTAGAGTACCCAATTCTTTTTTTCCTCAATTAAGGGGCAATTTAGCATGGCCCATCCACCTACACAGCACATCTTTGGGTTGTGGGGGTGAAACGCACGCAGACACGGGAGAATGTGCAAACTCCACATGGGCAGTGAACCCAGGTCCTTGGCGCTGTGAGGTAGCAATGCTAACCACCACGCCATCATGCCGCCCGTAGATTTTGTTTTTTATTGATGGGATTGGAATCCGGGTCGCCAGACCATCATCCTGGGTTTCTGAAATGCCCGTTCAGCAACAATACCACAACGCCGCCACCTCCCCACAATGAGGTACACATGAACACACGGGAAAGGTGAGCGGTGCCCAAGAGAATGCAGGCCTTGGTATGTTGTGGTGCATCTGTATGAAATCTTAGTAAAAGCACAGCTGGAACACAATGGGCAGGTTGGGCTCCACACTCTAGGTAGGACGCTGTGACAAGAGAGTGTTGCAGCCCAGGCTCACTGCAACATTTTCCAAATGTGAAGAGAAACTGAAAGAACAGGGGATGTTTATGTCTGAACTGCTAGATACAGGGCTGGTTTGATAAAGGTGTTGCAGGTGATTATGGGATAGGACAGAATATATTGAAGCAAACCCTCTCTGGTGGCCAGGGGATCGAGAACAAGGGGAAACAAATACAAGACAAAATAAAAGAAATTTATGACGGAGAGAATGAGAAGAGATTTATCTTTCATTGAGGGTTGTGAGATGGAATCTTAATTCACTCACTGTTTCTCCATAACCCCTAGCATCTTTATTTTCTAATGATTTACTCTTACTTTACTGACTCACCACTGTTCTAATCACACTGTTCTCATTCTCACAGCCTACAAATTCGATGCCACATTTTCAGATTAGATCGCAGTTTGATATGCTGGCACATGTACAGAATGTTAAAAACACTTGTATTTTGAATCGGCTTGCCCTCATTCCCACCAGCATCACCTCTCGAGATTTCCAGGAGGTCTTTTGGTGCCTTTAACTATTGGGGGCCGTTTATTCCATTTTGAGAGGCGAGGTTAATTTGGTCACAATTGAAAACATTTCCCAGAGGCGATCGCTCCTCTTCATTGACTTGCCCCTTGTGGATGGCCCCTTGTGGGCTAGTGAATGTTAGGCGACAGCAAGGGTTGGGTGTATCTCAGAGTCAAAGAGGCTCCCCTTCGCTGCTGCCCTAGCTCGCAGAGGACACCGAGGCAAGATCGAATTCTGTTCCTGCATTCTTTCAACCCCTTCCTTTTAAAAAAAAAAAAATCCCAATTAAGGGACAATTTAGCATGGCCAATCCACCTACCCTGCACATCTTTGGGTTGTGGGGGTGAGACCCACACAGACACGGGGAGAATGTGCAAACTCCACACAGACAGTGACCTGGGGCCTGACCGACCCCTGGGTCCTCGGCGCCGTGCCTCCCTGCAGCCACCTACCAACCTATTTAAAAAAAAACTACTTTTTGATCTCCACTCCAGCCATGAATAGTTATGAGGCTCCGGACTGTGGCATGTCATTTTTAAATTCATCCTCCCTCTGCTCCATGCTCCAGATCTCGTAAATTCAATGTTCTATGTTCCTCATTGGGGAGTCCGCAACCGCTGAAAACAGGTTTGTATTCCTCATATAGTCCTTCCTAATGTGGGACACCTCAATCGAATCAGCTCTGTTTTATCAAAAGCCTGAATGGCCCACAGCATCAGGAGGAAAGTGCCCCCCCTCCCCCCCGCCCCCCCTCGCTCCCTTCCCGCTCCCCCTCGCTCCCTTCCCGCTCCCCTGTGTGTTTAGGGTTTTTTGTCCGTTTGCTCACGCAGAAGCAGAACCAGACAGAAACTAACTGGTTTTATCCTCCGAACTGCCACGGGCTGGCAAGAGTTAAACATAGCAGGGCAGCAGAACTGACAGCATTTCCCCCAGGGGAAGCAAGTCAATTTTTATTTTCATTATTAAGGAAATGAGAAAGATGTACAGTACCGAATGTTCTTTTGACACAGTCTTATCTTCAAATTATCCTATCCATCATAGAGCTCTGCCAGCCTCACCGCAAACATGTGAAAAATAAAGACACTAGAACCTAGTGTTGAATCTTAACACCTAACGTACCATTTTACAGAGAATTTAGTGCAAGGACACAGACATCACTCTCCCCCCCCCACCCCCCCAAGACTCCCCCCAACAAGTCTCCTACTGTTTGTTTACTTCATCTCGCTCGAACATATCCTCCTGATACTTTTTAAATCCAAACAAAGCAATGATAGAAATTAAGAGTGGAATTCAGCAGCATTTACGTCGCTCAATGGGAGGTCTCTGGGTGTGAGCTCACGGGAGAACATGCAATGAAGGAAGAGACGGTGCAACATTGTGGGCCGAAGGGCCTGTACTGCGCTGTATTGTTCTATGTTCTATGTTCTATGCTTGTCTCCGAATACTGTGCTGGATCCTGTCTCCCCTCATCCTCATTGTACCTTGGCAGTACAGCTGCTTTGAACATTCAACAAATCTCCTTAAAACATGTGTTTAATACAGGTCACAGCCAATGTTCCCTCTAAACTGTGCAGTCGGTGCACTGATCTGCAAAACACCACCTGATGCAACACAAAAGCCACACACTGTGGGGTCCATTTAAGATGTGCATGTTCATAGCCACAGAGCAATCTTAAAGAAACTGGATAAAAGCAAATTACTGCAGATGCTGGAATCTGAAACGAAAGAGAAAATGCTGGAAAACCTCAGCAGGTCTGGCAGCATTTGTAGGGAGAGAAAAGAACGAACGTTTTGAGTCCGATGACTCTTTGTCAAACCAACTTTGATTTTCCAGCATTTTCTCAATCAAAGAGACTGCAGTGTCAAAATATGGGCCACTCACAGCCATTTTTAAAAAATGAATTGAGAGTGCCCGATTCATTTTTTCCAATTAAGGGGCAATTTAGCGTGGCCAATCCACCTAACCAGCACATCTTTGGGTTGTGGGGGTGAAACCCACGCAAACACGGGGAGAATGTGCAAACTCCACACGGACAGTGACCCAGAGCCGGGATCGAACCTGGGACCTCGGCGCCGTGAGGCAACAGGGCTAACCCACTGTGCCACCGTGCTGCCCTACAACGGATTATTTTAAAGTTGAA
Organism: Scyliorhinus torazame; assembly: GCF_047496885.1. Lineage (NCBI taxonomy): Eukaryota > Metazoa > Chordata > Chondrichthyes > Carcharhiniformes > Scyliorhinidae > Scyliorhinus > Scyliorhinus torazame. The sequence goes on from NC_092734.1 coordinate 13,687,732, forward strand.
ACATATTCTTTCACGGGATGTGGGCATCGATGGCTGGGCCAGCATTTACTGCCTGTAGTGTTACCTGCGTGGTCGATAACATGTGTTACTCAATCCTTGGCTGATGGTGAAGTCCTCTGAATCTTGTTGAAGACTCGAACTCGTCCAGTAACAACAAAGGTTTATTGAGTAACTATAACTATTAATGCGTGAGTTCTTCACCTTAACATGGGAACTAGGAATTGGATAACAAGATTTAACAATTGTAACTAAACTTAACTCCACTAACTATCTATGTGATTCTGATGTTTCTCTGTTCACAGCACATCCGAGAGAGAGACAGAGACCCCTTGTGGCTGCCCTTTATACCCCTGTTGGTCCAGCCCTCTGGTGATCATGTGGTGCTGCTATCTACCCATTAACCCCTTATGTGCATGCACCTACAGAGATCACCACATCTCCCCCTTTTTAATGTGCTACAGGTTTTCTGTATGGTGTAACGACAACTAAACAAACATAATGAATTAAGTCAACTGGGAACAGATAAAACAAGTAACGCTGTGTACAGAATGGTATGGTATTAATGACTGTACAAAGTCAATCAACGTTTAAAAAGTCCAATTCTAACAAAAAACTTTGAGAGTCCAGACTGAATGCGTTTGATCAGGTGGGTTGATCCTTTCGCCTGTCGTTGAGGTGGCAGTGTTGATGTCACCATGTCATTGTGACCGTCAGTGTTTATGTGTGTCCGTGAGGACATCATGAGACATCGGAATGGTCGAAGTAAGTTGACGTTAGTAGCGGACTTTCTTTTGTGCTTGCAGTGTGGACCCCGTATGTCATCTTTTTTGCAAACTGGGTTGGGTGATTGCTGCGGCGCAGACACAAAATCATGAGATCTGTCGTTGTTGTGGTTTTGTTCACTGCTTTGACCAACAGTGGGTAGACATTTAATGTCTGCTGCTGGCTGCTCATACAAGGCAGATAGACCGTCATAGTCTTCCTCGTTCACGGCTGTCGCTCCGGAGTCGTCGCTTGTGGCCATTCTGGAGCCTGTCAACGAGCTCGCGATGGAGGCCGGTATCGCTCCCTCAGTGGAGTCAATCTGTGCTCTCTGTGTGGCGTCGCCTTCTGCTAGGATATATGACATGTGGTTGTCATCCATTTTGTCGACGTGCTGCCATCTCGTCATGGTACTGGGTTCTCCCACCAGGAGACTGGTATGGGACTTGGCAGCCATGTTGCTGCTGCAATGACCATCAGATCCGGAGAACTGATCCATGGCTGAGTGGCATTCGTCAGCGAGCAAATCATCGCTTCTTGTCAAGGATGTGTCACGGTGCTCTATTTGTCCAATGAGGAACTCATCCCTGAGTAATCATCGTCAATGAACAAATCTTTTGCTATGGATTTGTCATTGTGCTCTTCTCTTTGGGTGTTGCAAACGGTATGTTTCAGGGTGTTGCGGCAGTGATCGTTAACTGTAAGTGGAGGCTCGAGCTTCATTCTGTCGCTGAGGAAAATAATTGTTTGTTTTGAGACTTTAAACCCCTTTTTGTTCACTTTTGAGCATTTTGGGTGAGGCATGATGTAAGGTCCCTCCGTTACTGTGACCGTAGCCACACCGTAGGAGTCATCATAGGCAAGGTCATCATTTTCAGACAGGTACTCACTGAATATTGGTTGGCGGTCCATAGATGCCACGTTCTGAACGTCGCAGGGTCTTAGTTGTTGTCCCGTGGAAGTCATCTGTAGCACAGCTCGACATTTGAAGGCATAGTGGTTGTATTTTCCACACCTCAGGCACGGTTTGTCATAAGCTGGACATTGCCCTTTTAAGTGGGCGTGTCCGCAGTTATGACACGTCATGACGCCGTCCTGCCACGTTCGCGCATGCGCAGTAGCGTTCTCAGCCGGTTCCAGTCTCCGTGTGAACTGCGCATGTGTGTGGGCCACTTGCAGATTCGCGTGCGCGGGATTGCCGGTGGAGGAGCGCCTTCGAGAAGCCTGCGCTACCATTTTGACTGCTCCAACCTCGTGGTGGAGGCCTTGGTCCCGGTAAGTAAACTGTTGATATTGTGCTTCAGTGATTTCATGAGCAGAACATAGTTGTGTAGCCATTTCAAGATCAAGATTTTTGTGCTTAAGGAGAGATTTTCTGATACCCTCATCAGAAATGCCACTGGCAATCTGGTCTCTGATGAGAGAGTCACGGAGGGTCTCATAATTACAGGATTGGGCCAGCAGCTTTAAGTCAGTGAGAAAGCTGCTGAATGATTCTCCTGGTCTTTGTATACGCCTGGTGAACTTGAAGCGTTCAAATGTTTCATTCGCCTCCGATTTGCAGTGGGTATCAAATTTTTTTATAATTGTGTCCCACTTATTCTTGTCCTCCCCTTCGGCATAGGTAAATGAGTTACATATCTCCATGGCCGGTTTCCCTGCCGCAGCTAAGAGGTGTGCAATTTGTTTTTTATCTGGCGCAGCGGTCATGTCCTTAATTTCCAAAAAAACAAATTAAACTGATGCAGGAAAATCTTCCAATTATACTGGAGATTACCAGAGATTCTGAGGTGTTCTGGAAGTGATTCCATCTTACCGGTTTGTGCCCAAGAAATCAGAGTGTAGTGATGCCTTTCTTGGCCGAATATCCTATCTGTGTTTTTTTCTTTTTTTTGTTTTCCCTTGTCTGTCGAACCTAAGCGAGCTAGTTTCTATTTTTGTTGTTAAGGCCAACACACTCCGTGGTACCATGTAGTGTTACCTGCGTGGTCGATAACACGTGTTACTCAATCCTTGGCTGATGGTGAGGTCCTCTGAATCTTGTTGAAGACTCAAACTCGTCCAGTAACAACCAAGGTTTATTGAGTAACTATAACTATTAATGCGCGAGTTCTTTATCGTAACATGGGAACTAGAAATTGGATAACAAGATTTAACAATTGTAACTAAATGTAACTCCACTAACTATCTATGTGATTCTGATGTTTCTCGGTTCACAGCACATCCGAGAGAGAGACAGAGACCCCGTGTGGCAGCCCTTTATACCCCTGTTGCTCCAGCCCACTGGTGATCATGTGGTGCTGCTATCTACCCATTAACCCCTTGTGTGCATGCACCTACAGAGATCACCACACTGCCCATCCCTAATTGCCTTTGAGAACGTGGCGGTGAGCTGCTGCCTTGAATTGCTGCAGTCCATGTGGTGTAGCTACGCTGTTAGGGAAGGATTTGTTTCAGTGACAGTGAAGGAACGGCGATATAGCACCACGTCAGGGTGTTTTGGAACAGAACCTGCGGCTGCTGATGTTCCACTGCCATCTGCTATCCTTGTCCTTCTAGATGGTAGAGGTTATGGGTTTGGAAGGTGTTGTTGAAGGAGCGGTGAGTTGCTGCGGTGCATCTTGTAATGGTGCACACTGATGTGTTGGGTGTTCTGGATCACAAACAGGTCACCAACACTGAGAGTGGTGCAACTCTATTTTATTATAAGGTTAACTATATTAACATACTTGAACTGTGGGTAAATGCAATACCAGCTTTAACTGTTGACCCTTGCCTAGTCCTAACCAGGTGATGCACTCAACACATGGTGAACGTCTGTGTTGCAGGCTGTGAGCTCTGTGCTCCGAGCTGGCTGCTACTGTCCCCTGTCTTTATAGTGCGTGTGCTCTCACTGGTGATTGGCTGCGGTGTTGTGTATGCTGATTGGTCCCACTGCATGTCCATCAGTGTGTGTGTGTGTTTGTCTGCACCATGATATACTGGTGTATATTATGACACACACGGCTGTCAATGTGCGTTGGTGGTGGAGGGAGTGAATATTTGTGGAAGGGGGAGCAATCGGCTGCTTTGTCCTGGATGGTGTTGAGCTTCTTTAGTGTTGTTGGAGCTGCACTCATCCAGGCAAGCAGAGGGTAATCCATCCCACTCCTGACTTGCGCTTTGCGGATGGTGGACAGGCTTTAGGTTTCTGTTAAATGCACCTTGTTCGGTTGGCATGTAGATTTATATTGAATGCACATAGGAAAGAACAGAGCAGTGGACCCAAGTGGTCCATGCTGTCATTGATACCCCACATGAGCCTCCTTCCACTGTACATCATCCAACCCTATTACAGAGCTTCTCCTTCAAGCATTATTTGCCTCAGCTACAAACGCAGTGGAGAAGAGATCAAACCCAATTCTTCAAGCACCACCTGCCCTACATGTGGCAGTCTGTGGATCGTATATTGGACTAACGAGCCATCATGGAACCTTGGCGAACCAGAGTGGAAGCAGGTCAAACTCAGGAATATCCGAAGGGACAACAAAGATGAAGCGGGGAAGAAAGAGAAACAGGGCTTTAGAAACCGTGTCTACATTTAAATGGTGCCTCGACAACGGTGCCGTACATGAAAATCGACTCTTATTGGTGAGCACACGTCAAACATGGAATGCTATGTTCCCGGGGGTGAAAGGGAACACAGCGATAGTCAGGCAAGACATACAGCAATACTTCTTGGCATAATGCATTGTAATTTTACAAGAGCACAGGAATGTTTTATAATTTTGAAGCAACAGTGTTTGCAATTACAGAAACAAAACACGAGGTGCTGTCAAAACCTTGTACACACAGATACCAAAGGAGTAAGATGACTGCACGCAGATACACGCTGGAGAAACAATCAACAACACTGCAATCTACTGGTTCAAATTGGATTACATTTACTTCAAGTGCCTGAGTCTGAGACCAAATCCCAGCTGGTAAGTCAGAATAGCTCATCTACATCAAACTAACCCATTAAACGTATCTAAGCAGTAAAGCTGTGTGTACACCTAGAAATTACATTAAGATTAATTAAAAAGACTAAGCTGACATTAGACACTGTTTATTAAACATTAGGTGACTATCATTTACTTACCTCAGCAGTTAATTAAATATTCTAACAAATTCATATTTCTCCTCATAAAACACTAAACACCGTCAAATAATTAATACAATTTCTATTAACTGCTCCTAAAGCTTTCAGACATTTAATTCATTCCAGCAAATTTGGATTTTAATATGTCAAAATTAATTAGTGTTCACCTCATGACTGTCAGTGGCTCTTCGGGACCATGTTGTAGATACTCCATTAATACTGCCGACACCCCCAGGGCTAGTCCTACCCCAGGAAAATACTACCCACCACCCCCACATCCACCTGTCCTAATCACCTAAAGACAGCAATTATTCTTCAAAGGTTTTGCATTGTTGAAGCTTCTGGGTTGCTGGAGGAGACAAGAGTTGTGCTTCTCCACGAGACACCTTTACTTCTGTGGTCCGACTTCACACACAAATCTCCACCAACAAATAGTGCCACCTGTAACCCCTTTTATTCAGTGACTTCTATTGGATAATTGACATCTAATTAGTATTTAATTAGAAGGTCCGTTAACGCATTCCTAACACGCCAGACATGTTCACAGCCCATGACATGCTTAATCCCGGTACGGCAGAAATCTGACTCCCCTTGCAGCCCCCAGTTTGAATAGAGAAGGGTAGCATGCAAAGAAGAAATAGTAGAAAGATGAGGAAGCCATTCAGCAACCCCTACCCTCCAGATATCCATTCAAGTAGGTCAAGGCTGACCAGTAAATTTTTCTAAATATAGAATGCCAAACTCATTTCAGTTTAAAACAAAATCCTCTGTTTTCTCAACTGATCATAGAATCAGAGCACCCCGCACAATGCAGAAGGATTTCCAAAGTTGATATTGGAAGATTTGGCTACCTCCAGGGGTCAACACCCTGCATCTCCAAACTGCTGAGCTGTGAAACCAGGCAAGGGGACTGTGAGAAAACGTGTGTCCCGGACAACTGGTTCGACATTGAAGGCGGGAGAGCTCTGGAAGCTGGGTCCGTCCTCACTCAGTAATAGATGGAGCAGGAATTGTCCAATGCAGCATGAATACAAGAGCACGATCGAGCAATTTCCCTCCCTAGCCTCACAAAAGGATTTAATATCTTTTATTCACAGGATAGGAGTGTCTCTGGCTGAACCCGCACTCATTGTCCACCCCTAGTTGCCCTTGAGAAGGTAGTGGCGAGCTGCCTTCTTGAACTGCTGCTGTCCATATGTAAAGGGCGTTAACAGATTTGGCACCTGCTTACACATATTCCTGGAGGTCCTCCAGCTGTGGATTCCCTGGTAGACGTGTTGACGGTAATATGTGTCAGAACAATTCCCAAAGTGATTAGGTATCTTTAATATGGAGCGCATGAGTTCAAATTGATGCAGACAGGGAGATGTTGCTGAAAACAGCGGGACTGGTGGCCTGAAGTGCATATGTTTTAATGCAAGAAGTATAACAGGTAAGGCAGATGAACTTAGAGCTTGGATTAGTACTTGGAACTATGATGTTGTTGTCATTACAGAGACCTGGTTGAGGGAAGGACAGGATTGGCAGCTAATCGTTCCAGGATTTAGATGTTTCAGGTGGGAGAGAGGAGGTGGTAAAAGGGGCGGAGGATTTGCACTACTGGTGAGGGAGAATATGACAGCTGTACTGCGGGAGGACACCTCAGAGGGCAGCGAGGCTATATGGGTAGAGATCAAGAATAAGAAGGGTGCAGTCACAATGTTGGGGGTTTACTACAGACCACCCAACACCCAGCGGGAGATAGGGGAGCAGATAGGTAGACAGATTGTGGAAAGGAGTAAAAGCAACAGGGTTGTTGCGATGGGAGACTTCAACTTCCCCAATGTTGACTGGGACTCAGTTAGTGCCAGGGTCTTGGATGGGGCAGAGTTTGTAAGGAGCATCCAAGAGGGCTTCCTAAAACAATATGTAGATAGCCCAACTAGGGAAGGGGCTGTACTGGATCTGCTATTGGGGAATGAGCCCGGCCAGGTGGTAGATGTTTCAGTAGGGGAGCATTTCGGGAACAGTGACCACAATTCAGTAAGTTTTAAAGTGCTGGTGGACAAGGATAAGAGTGGTCCTCGGGTGAAAATGCTCAATTGGGGGAAGGCTAATTATAATATTAGGCGGGAACTGAAGAAACTAGATTGGGGCGGATGTTTGAGGGTAAATCGACATCTGACGTGTGGGAGACTTTCAAACGTTAGTTGAAAGGAATTCAGGACCGGCATGTTCCTGTACGGAAGAAGGATAAATACAGCAAATTTCGGGAACCTTGGGTAACGAGACATATTGTAGGCCTCATCAAAAAGAAAAAGGAGGCATTTGTCAGGGCTAAAAAGCTGGGAACAGACGAAGCCTCTGTGGAATATAAGGAAAGTAGTAAGGAGCTTAAGCAAGGAGTCAGGAGGGCTAAAAGGGTCACAAAATGTCATTGGCATAAAAAGCAAGAGGGTAGCCAGGGAAAGGGTTGGCCCACTGAAGGACAGGGGAGGGAATCTATGTGTGGAGCCAGAGGAAATAGGCGAGATACTAAATGAATACATTGCATCAGTATTCACCAAAGATAAGGAATTGGTGGATGTTGAGGCTGGAGAAGGGTGTGTAGACAGTCTGGGTCATATTGAGATACAAAAAGGCAAGGTGTTGGGCGTCTTGAAAAATATTAAGGTAGATAAGTCCCCAGGGCCTGATGGGATCTACCCCAGAATACTGAAGGAGGCTGGAGAGGAAATTGCTGAGGCCTTGACAGAAATCTTTGGATCCTCACTGTCTTCAGGTGATGTCCCGGAGGACTGGAGTATAGCCAATGTTGTTCCTTTGTTTAAGAAGGGTAGCAAGGATAATCCAGGGAACTACAGGCCAGTGAGCCTTACGTCAGTGGTAGGGAAATTACTGGAGAAAATTCTTCGAGACAGGATCTACTCCCATTTGGAAGCAAGTGGACGTATTAGCGAGAGGCAGCACGGTATTGTGAAGGGGAGGTCATGCTTCGCTAACTTTATAGAGTTTTTGGAGGAGGTCACAAAGATGATTGATGCAGGTAGGGCAGTGGATGTTGTCTATCTAGACTTCAATAAGGCCTTTGACAAGGTCCCTCATGGCAGACTGGTACAAAAGGTGAAGTCACACGGGATCAGACGTGAGCTGGCAAGATGGATACAGAACTGGCTAGAAAGCAGAGAGTAGCAATGGAAGGGTGCTTTTCTGATTGGAGGGCTGTGGCTAGTGGTGTTCCGCAGGGATCATCATAGAATTTACAGTGCAGAAGGAGGCCATTCGGCCCATCGAGTCTGCACCGGCTCTTGGAAAGAGCACCCCACCCAAGGTCAACACCGCCACCCTATCCCCATAACCCAGTAACCCCACCCAACACTAAGGGCAATTTTTGGACACTAAGGGCAATTTATCATGGCCAATCCACCTAACCTGCACATCTTTGGACTGTGGGAGGAAACCGGAGCACCCGGAGGAAACCCACGCACACACGGGGAGGATGTGCAGACTCCGCACAGACAGTGACCCAAGCTGGAATCGAACCTGGGACCCTGGAGCTGTGAAGCAATTGTGCTATCCACAAGGCTACCGTGCTGCCCCAGATCAGTGCTGGGACCTTTGCTGTTGGTAGTATATATAAATGATTTGGAGGAAAATGTAACTGGTCTGCTTAGTAAGTTTGCGGACGACACAAAGGTTGGTGGAATTGTGGATAGCGATGAGGACTGTCATGGGATACAGCAAATTTAGATTGTTTGGAGACTTGGGCGGAGAGATGGCAGATGGAGTTTAATCCGGACAAATGTGAGGTAATGAATTTTGGAAGGTCTAATGCAGGTAGGGAATATACAGTGAATGGTAGAACCCTCAAGAGTATTGGCAGTCAGAGAGATCTAGGTGTACAGGTCCACAGGTCACTTGAAAAGGATAGGTAGTCAAGAAGGCATACAGCATACTTGCCTTCATTGGCCGGGGCATGAGTATAAAAATTGGCAAGTCATGTTGCAGCTGTATAGAACCTTAGTTAGGCCACACTTGAGTATAGTGTTCAATTCTGGTCGCCACACTACCAGAAGGATGTGGAGGCTTTAGAGAGGGGGCAGAAGAGATTTACAAGGATGTTGCCTGGTATGGAGGGCATTAGCTATGAGGAGAGGTTGAATAAACTTGGTTTGTTCTCACTGGAACAACGGAGGTTGAGGGGCGACCTGATGGAGGTCGACAAAATTATGAGGGGCATAGACAGAGTGGATAGTCAGAGACTTTTCCCCAGGGTAGAGGGGTCAATTACTAGGGGGCATAGGTTTAAGGTGCGAGGGGCAAGGTTTAGAGGAGATGTACGAGGCAAGTTTTTTAAAAAAGAGAATAGTAGCTGCCTGGAACTCGCTGCCGGAGGAGATGGTGGAAGCTGGGACGATAGTGACCTTTAAGGGGCATCTTGACAAATACATGAATAGGATGGGAATAGAGGGATACGGACCCCAGAAGTGTGGAAGACTTTAGTTTCGATATGCGGCATGGTCCGCGCAGGCATGGAGGGCCGAAGTGCCTGTTCCTGTGCTGTACTTTTCTTTGTTCTTTGTTCTAAAACCAATAAAAAGGGGCTGGTGGAAGCTTGGGAGCATTACAAACTTCCACCTCCCATATGTGCCTGCAATGAGGGCAGCAAGAAAGCACAGTGGTTAGCACTGTTGCTTCACAGTGCCAGGGTCCAAGTTCGATTCCTGGCTTGGGTCACTGTCTGTGCGGAGTCTGCACGTTCTCCCTGTGTCTGCGTGGGTTTCCTCCGGGTACTCCGGTTTCTTCCGACAAGTCCCGAAAGACGTGCTTGTTGGGTGAATTGGGCATTCTGAATTCCCCACCTGAACAGGCACTGGAGTGTGGTGACTAGGGGATTTTCTTTTTTTCTTAATAAATTTAGTGTATCCTATTTTTTTTCCAATTAAGGGGCAATTAAGTGTGGCCAATCCACCTAACCAGCACATCTTTGGGATGTGGGGGTGAGACCCACGCAGACACACGGAGAATGTGCAAACTCCACACGGACAGTGACCTGGGGCCGGGATTGGATCTGGGACCTCGGCACCATGAGGAATAGGGGATTTTCACCATAACCTCATTGCAGTGTTAATGTAAGCCTACTTGTGACTACAATAAAGATTATTAATAAGTCATATACGGTGCCTTTGTAATCAATTCCTCGGGTAATGGCAAACGGTTTGCACGATAGAGGCCAATATCGATAATTAGTGTGGACGGTGCAAAAGAAAATTGAAAGACTTTTCGTTATACATGTCACAGCTCATCAGTCCTCTCAGAAGTGCGGAGTGTCTCACAAGCACTCATTGTCATTTTGTAGGCAAGCAACCACTTATTTAAAATTAATATTTCCAGCGCCCTGAGCCACCGCTGTCCGAATAAGATGGGTGCATGGAAGGGAATGCACGTGTTTGCAGATCCAGTTGAGGACAAATCTCTCCCCCTTCGTAATCTATCTTCAATGAGTTCCAGCAGTCATGTCAAGTACAATATTGCTCCTGGTGGGAATCAAAATGCTACATCTGAGGATACCAATCTGCAATAACATGCACATTATTCTCAAATTCACCACCGAGACAAACAATTTACAAAGCCTCACATTTCCTACTGAGCCTGTCTGCCTCATTCAAGGTCACTGTGACCTTTTTTGCAAAACTGGACATCTTCAGCAGCCACAACATTACTCCCGGTACAGCAGTTAAATATCTCCCCAGTTTTTAGTGCCAAACACCTTGTGATCCAAATGTTTCGGGTACAGAACGTACATGTCGCAAATTCCAGCCTCTAATCGCCTCACAGCACCTGAAACAAAATTTGACTTCCAAACACGACTTTGTCAATCATTAGCTGGAAAGGAGGCCATTCTGGAATAACAATCATATCTTTTATTCCCTTGAGAGAATCCAGCTAATTTTTGAACCCTGCACCTTGACCTCAACCATCGCCTTCTATTAACCCATACCAATTGTTGACTGTCCTCTATGTAAAGTGTTACTTCCTCGCATCTGTCCTAAATTTGCCCTCCACACTGTGTCTTAACTGTACATGACCATTACTCCCTCCACCCCATTCACTCGGCAGGGTCTTGCTTCGGACCAATGCAACTGAATTTGTTTTTATTCGCTCATGTGATGTGGGCATCGCAGGCTGTGCCAGCATTTATCGCCCATACCTAATTGCCCTTGAAGGGGCAGATAAGAGACAACCACGTTGCTGTGGGTCTGGAGTCACATGTAGGCCAGACCAGGTAAAGACGACAGATTTCCTTCCCTAAAGGACAACTGGAGTTCCTTCATAACATAGAATTTGTAGGTTAATTGAGAGGGCGGCATGGTGGTGCAGTGGTTAGCACTGCTGCCTCATAGCACCAGGGACCCAGATTCAAATCCGCCCTGGGGTCTGTCTGTGTGCAGTTTGCACGTTCTCTCCGTGTCTGAGTGGGTTTCCTCTGGGTGCTCCATTTTCCTCCCACAGTCCAAAGACGTGCAGGTTAAGTGGATTGACTACGCTAAATTGCCCCTTAGTTTGCCTGTGTGTGAGCATGGCTATGTTTAATACAGTGTAATGCCCCTCAAACCATAATCCCTTGGTAACAGACTGGCCGCCTGTTCCAGGAATAATCGGCTACAGAAACCATCAGGGTGTGGAAAGGTTGAGAGCGAGAGGTATTATGCACAGTGGCAATGCTCCTTTTCTGGGCTAGAAGCTCCAGGTTGAAGTCCCACTTCAGGACTGATGGCCATGGAAGGTGTTTGCAACGTGGCCAAACAGGTTGACTATCAGCCTTCAATCTTTCCAATATGCCTGACGGCAGGCGGTAAGAGTGGGAGAGTTTCCTGGTCAACCAGACTGCAGGAGAAGGCAACAGCAAACCACCGTTGTACTTAGTCAAGCATGGTCACGGACCAATCCAAGTCCATGATCGCCAATATCCTTTATTGGTACTTGGAGGAGGTGATGGCTACTTGAAGGTGACTTTACCCGGCAGCTATAATAGAGAACTTCTCTCATGAAGATAAACTAGTAATAAGGTAGATTTAATCTAGGAATTGTGTGCCTTGGGAGGCGCTATTTATAATCAATCTCTTTATCACATAACATTCCCAATTCCCATTTTTTAAACTACAAACCAGGAGTTTAAGCTCCAATGGCAGGAGCCCGAGAATTTAATTCTCTGTCCCAAATCTTTGCAAAGTAAAGTCTCTAATTTCAATGGAAAAACATTCCTATACCTGCTTTAAAGGGAGGAATATTAAAATTTATGTATACATGCTGGGGAGTCTAAAATTAAAGGGGCATTAATATAAAATAGTCATTACTATGTTTATTAAGGAATTCAGGAGAAGCTGCTTTATCTGAAGAGTGGCGAGAATGTGGAACCCATTACCACATGGAACAATTGGGGAGATAGTTTAGATCCCTTTAAGGGGAGTCTGGGTAAATACAAGAGGGATAAGGGAATAGAAGGATTTGTTAATAGGGTTAGATGATGTAATGTGGGAGGAAGCTCATGTGGGGCATAAAACACTGGCATATCCTGTTTGGATAAATGGATTCTACAGAACAGAAATGAGCCAATGTTAAAATGGGAGTAATAATAATAAAATCTTTATTAGTGTCACAAGTAGGCTTACATCAACACTGCAATGAAGTTACTGTGAAAATCCCCTAGTCGCTACACTCCAGCGCCTGTTCGGATACACAGAGGGAGAATTCAGAATGTCCAATTCACCTAACAAGCACGTCTTTCGGGACTGTGGGAGGAAACCCACGCAGACACAGGGAGAACGTGCAAACTCCACACGGACAGTGACCCAAGCCGGGAATCAAACCCGGCTTTGCTACCGTAACAGAATAGAACCAACCAAATGTTTTGTTCCCCATATCAACATCCCAGTTTTGTTGGCTCTTTGAATCCTGCGTTGCTTTCATTATTAAAAAAGACTATTTGCCAATTTGTACAGGTGCCCATGCAGAATCGGATTGTCACGTAAAGCAACTCGAATTTGCAGAACATCAGCGGCGTAACAAAATGTCCCAAGGTGCTTCACGGCAGACCAAAACGTGACACTGAATTTCACATATTGACACCGGTCGCCAAAAGCTTGGCCAAAGGGGGAGGTTTTAAAGTTCATCTTCAAGGAAGCAAGAGACAGAGATGCAGGGAGGGAACTCAAAAGCTAAGGCACGGCCACCAACGATGGGGTGAAGTAATTCAAGATATGAAGAGCAGGAGGAAATGAACTGAAGGAACACAGCAGGGGTCATCTGCAGTACAAACAAGACTGCACACGACCATTTGAATATGTTGCGCTCCCTGACAGAAATTTCACAGGAAAACAACCCCAAATAGATCAGGAGGTGCACGGCCAACCGAAGAAAGGCAACAGAATGGAGAAACGAGGTGGATGGCGAAAAGAGAAACGCAGAACGAAACAAGCAAACGTGGGATTTTTTTTAGAGGATTTATCTGCCCGTCACAATTTCTTTCTTTCTTTTCGCTGCCGGAATATAATTTTCCCCCCCAAGTTTCAAACAGACAGGAGAATTCCCTGGGGGCAATTGTGAAGAACCCTGGAGCCAATCGAGACCAGAATGTGAGAGAATTTAGCTTTCAACATGATTATCGATCAGCTCCAGCTGATAAATTACTGAACCGGGCGGGACACCACACTGGCCCAAGGTCCATCTCTGCATTACTTTCACACACACACACATTTACTCATTTCAGTTACGGCAGACAGAAGGAATTCCAGGGGTTAACAGCTGGGCTATAAATAGGGTGCAAAAGAATGTCATAGGAGAGCTATGCATTTATTACCACCATCATGAACTGCGATTTCATCCTCTTTCAGTACATCTAGCAACAGCAGCAATGAAGATTGAGAAGCTGTCAAAGGTTCTATGTCTTAAAAACAAGGCTACATGTCGTGACACCGCAGGTCCTGGTTGGAATGGAGGTAATTGGGCAACTCCCCCATCAAGCATGCCCGGAGACCTCATTGATATAAATGACTAGGGTTGATTTTACGCACATAATTTGCATTGTAGCTGTCCTTCACTGACTGCACTTTGCTGGAGAACCTACTTTTATCAGGAGCCTTTGCTTTAATATAGGTCATGAGTTTGCTGTGGTTCAGAGGACTCTATTTAAATAGTCTGTTTGGTGCACTGCACTGTTTAAACAGGCTCTTTGTTGTTTTCTTGAACAAATAAGACTTTTGTTTATTGTAAAATCCATCGTGTTGACTGCAAGATCTACCATACGCCCTGCTCCAAGTCCAACATTATTGACACCGCTGTGCCGGACAATTGTTCCAATTAAAAAAAAAGGCAACATGCATTCAGCTCCCTCATCCAGTGCAATTAGATTAAATCTCATCTTACAAAAGCGATGTGAACAGGTGCCCGATCGAAGACGTCCATCACATTTCAGGGAGGGAGACCTTGCACAGAGCAACATGGGGACTTTGATAAAGAGACATCCAGACTGCGGCACGGGGTAGGACAGTGGTTAGCACTGTTGCTTCACTGCGCCAGGGTCCCAGGTTCGATTCCCGGCTTGGGTCACTGTCTGTGCAGAGTCTGCACGTTCTCCCCGTGTTTGCGTGGGTTTCCTCCGGGGGCTCCGGTTTCCTCCCACAAGTCCCGAAAGATGTGCTGTTAGGTGAATTGGACAGTCTGAATTCTCCCTCCGTGTACCCGAACAGGCGCCGGAGTGTGGCAACTAGGGGATTTTCACAGTAACTTCATTGCATTGCAACGTTAATGTAAACCTACTTGTGACAATAAAGATTATTATTGGACTCTCAGCGTTAGCGCCGTTCTCTCATGGCACAGATAATGTCAGACCTGCTGAGACTGTCCAACATTTTTGTTTCAGATTCCAGTATCCGCAGTGATTTGCTGTTATTTACATTAACACGAGGACTGTCTGTCTGAGATACCAGCACCGGCTGACATAATGAAGGAGAGGACCAGGTGAACCTCCAGTATCTCAGCCAGTCCGGCTGTTCACCACGAAAACAACAAGATTCTGGCAGTGGAGTTAAAGTGAGTCAGATACAAAGACAAACTTCCTTCTCAAAGTTCTCTACTGCATCCGGCTGTGAAGTTGCAAAGAGGTCATTCTGGATTCTGTTTAACATAATGCATTCGATGCTTGCCTTGGACTTTGTCAAACTCTGGTACAAAATTAAACTGTCAATCCACATCGTCTGACATTTAGTCCCAATAAAATATAGATTAATTCACAGAATCTCCACAGTGCAGAAGGAGGCCATTCGGCCCCATCAAGCTGCACTCATCCTCCAAAAGAGCACCTTACCCAGGCCTAATCCCCGCAACCCCACCCGGCAGCACAGTAGTACTGTTGCTTCACAGCTCCAGGGTCTCAGGTTCGATTCCCGGCTTGGGTCACGGTCTGTGTGGAGTCCACATGCTCTCCCCGTGTCTGCTCTGGTTTCCTCCCACATGTCCTGAAAGTGCTGTTAGGTGAATTGGACATTCTAAATTCTCCGTGTGCCCAAACAGGCACCGGAATGTGCCAACTAGGTGCATTTCACAGTAACTTCATTGCACTGTTAATGCAAGCCTATTTGTGACAATAAAGATTATTACATTATATTAACCTTGGGACACAAGGGGCAATTAGCATGGCCAATCCACCTAACCTGCTCATTTTTGGACAGTGGGAGGAAAGCGGAGCGCCCGGAGGAAACCCACGCAGACATGGGGGGAATGTGCAAACTCCGCATAGTCGCCCGAGGCCGGAATTGAACCGGGACCTTGGCACTGTGAGGCAGCAGTGCTAATCACTGTGCCACATATATTCTGAATTCAGACCCCCTCAGTTCTGATTCCACTTCACTCCTTTCTTTATTTAGTTAATTAGTGAGGCTAAGTCACTACACAATTCCAGTCAGTAATGATAACTATATGCATGAGCCCACTGTATTATTCACTGTTCCTAAAAAAAACACTACCTGCCGATATGGTAACCCAAACGTACACGGTTTTACAGCAGAAGTTCAGTGGATAGATTTGCAGACAGTTAAATTCCTGATTCATACCTTAATTTTCGCTTGAAAGGAGCTCTTTATAAAACTGGTGTAGTGACTTGTTTCGCAATCACAGCTACCGCCCTGAACTTAAGGTCATGGGCCACTGAACGATCTGTGATTCAGACAATGTGAAATCATGGCCGCCATAATTTGAGAGCAATTCTGCAACGGGTGGGAGTTGGCAGCGCCAACTGCCACTGGAGGCTTGAGGTACCGATTCCCTGATGCAGTGCTTTACAATCTCGCATTTAGACTGTGATGAACGGTTACTGCCTTATCATCATGTAAGGTGATGTCCCCTTTAAGACCGGGCTTGGAACCCTGGGGACTCCGCCTCTGGCTCCGCCCATATGTGATCCATATATAAAGGGCTGCCTCATGGGCTGACGTGCCATCAGCCTCGTGCGAATCATGGGAGCGCCCATCTTGTTGGCGGCCATCTTCTCGACCTGACACGTGCGACCGACGGCGGCGGCCATTTTACAAGTCCGACTCGGCTGAGGACTCCGACTACCCGCGAGTGGGTGCGATCACCCTCGACCAAACTCGGCCAAAACACCTGCAGAACTCCATGATGCAGGTCCAGGTCAACGGGCGCGACACTGCATGCCTCTTCGACTCCGGGAGCACGGAGAGCTTTATCCACCCTGAAACAGTAAAGCACTGCTCCCTACGCACCTATCCCGCATCCCGAACCATAGCCCTCGCATCTGGGTCCCACCCGGTGCAAATCAAGGGGTACTGTATTGCGGATCTCTCGATCCAGGGTGCCAAATACACCAGTTTCAAATTTTATATCCTCCCTCACCTCTGTGCCCCCCTGCTGCTTGATAAGATTATAAGACATAGGAGCAGAATTAGGCCACTCGGCCCATCGAGTCTGCTCCGCCATTCAATCATGGCTGATATTTTCTCATCCCCATTCTCCTGCCTTCTCCCCATAACCCCTGATCCCCTTATTAATCAAGAACCTATCTATCTCTGTCTTAAAGACACTCAGTGATTTCCTTTCCTCAGTGACTTCTGTGTTCCTTTCCCTCCTGTCTTCTGAATGCATTTGACAGCATCCTTCAGTCCCATCACAACAAAGTTACATTTATACACCTTTACCAAACAAAACAGCCCAGGGCACAGCATCAAATATAATTTTGCACCAATGGCGAAAGGACATTTTTGGGCAGGTCAGCAGAGGTTTGGACAAGGAGGTAAGCTTTAAGAAACATCTCCGGGAAGAGAGAGAGATAAAAGTCGTAATTCTCCAGACGTTCGCTGGCGGCCGGATTGTCTGGTCCCGTTAGAAGTGTACCACTGCCAGGGATTTCCTGGCAGCGTGGGGTGGCTTCAATGGGAGATCCCATTGGCAATGGGTGGAGCAGAGAATCCCGCCGCCAGCGAACGGCGCGCCGCCTTCCGCCACCGGGAAACACGCGGCTCGGAGCCTGCAGAATCCCGCCCGAAGAGCAAGAAAGAGATAAAGAGCGAGAGAGAGAGGGAGAGAGATAAAGGGCAAGAAAGAGAGAGCAAGAGAGAGAGAGCACGATAAAGGACGAAAGAGAGAGAGAGATAGAGAGAGAGAGATAGAGAAAGAGAGATAAAGAGAGAGAGAGATAATGAGAGAGAGAGATAGAGAGAGAGAGAGAGAGAGAGAGAGAGAGAGAGAGAGAGAGAGAGAGAGAGAGAGAGAGAGAGAAAAAGAGAGAGAGAATAAAGGGACAATCATCAATGGTGGAGCGATTAAAATTGGGGTTGGCCAAGAGTTTGGGTCGGAGGAGTGCTAAGATCTCAGAGGGCTATAAGGCTGGAGGGAGTTAAAAATAGTGAAGAAGAGCAGCCATAGCAGGATTTGAACAGAAGGGTGAGAATTTTAAAATTGTGGCGCCACTTGACCCTGATCCCACGTGGACTTTATTTTGGCCTCTATAGTCAGTAACCTGGTTAGTAAAGCAGACGCTGCATAAACTGATTCTCAGATACGCTCCATCCAAATCAAACCCAAACTCAAAGTCAGGACTGCGGATTCTGTTCCCATTCCTTCAGCACTGCAACGTTTTTCAATTTTCTCTGCAGTCATGAGGAGAGTTTGATCTCAAGATAGAGAGGGGAAGGAAAAATAAACCAATACAGAGAACCAGTTGAGATAAAAACAGAAAATGGCTGGAAACACACAGCAGGGAATCCATATCGGAAGCGACAAAAGAACAAAGAGTTTAACTGTGCAAAACGGTCAAAGTCTCAACACAAGTTGGAGCCATTCAGACCTTTGAACCTGCGTTGGTTCTAGCTCTATGTCAGAAGTATCAACGGCAATCCCATTCGCCTGCCCGTTCCGCCTTATCTTTCTCTTTAACTCGTTCAGGGGATATGGGCATCGCTGGCTGGAAAGATGCATTGACGATCCCTAATTGCGCTTGAACTCGGTGCTTTGCTGGGCCGTTTCAGAGGATATTCAAAAATCAATCACATCGTCTGGAATCACATGCATGTCAGACCAGGTACAACAGATTCCGTTCCCTAAAGGACATTAGTTAATCAGATGGGTTCTTAATGACAACCGACAATGGTTTTATTTATTTTTTTATTTAAAATAATTTTTATTAAAGGTTTTCATAAAATATCAATAACAAAATAAGAAAAAAGAACCCAACAGGGTTAAGTACAAAACACAATCCAAAAAAGCAGCCCCCCAAACCCCTCCTCCCCCGTACCTAAATAATAAATTAACATTAACACCCCGACTTAAGACAACAAGTGTATACACCCCCTCAGACCCTTCCAGTGTAAATAACAAACAAAAATAAAGTAAACCACCCCCCCCACCCCCCGAGCTGCTGCTGCCATTGACCAATGTCTATCGTTCTGCCAGAAAGTCGAAGAACGGTTGCCACCGCCTAAAGAACCCTTGTACCGACCCTCTCAAGGCGAATTTCACCATCTCCAATTTAATGAACCCTGCCACATCGCTGATCCAGGATTCCACGCTTGGGGGCCTCGTATCTTTCCGCTGAAGGAGAATCCTTCACCGGGCTACCAGGGATGCAAAGGCCAGAATTCCGGCCTCTTTCGCCTCCTGCACTCCCGGCTCCTCTGCCACCCCAAATAAATCAAGCCCCCAGTCCGGTTTGACCCTGGATCCTACCACCCTCGACACCGTCCTCGCTACGCCCTTCCAAAATTCCTCCAGCGCTGGGCATGCCCAGAACATATGGGTGTGATTTGCTGGGCTCCCTGAGCACCTAACACACCTGTCCTCACCCCCAAAAAACCGGCTCATCCTTGTCCCAGTCGTGTGTGCCCTGTGCAGCACCTTAAACTGTATGAGGCTGAGCCTCACGCATGAAGAGGAAGAGTTCACCCTCCCTAGGGCATCTGCCCACATCCCCTCTTCGATCTCCTCTCCCAACTCCTCCTCCCACTTACTTTTCAACTCCACCACCGAGGCCTCCTCCTCCTGCATCACCTGGTAAGTTGCCGAGATCTCCCGCCCCCCGCCCCCCCCCGCCCGCCCCCCCCATCCATTTTAAATTCCAGATTTTATCAAACTCAAATTTCACCACCTGCCGCACTGGGATTCGAATCTGGGTTCCCAGATGTTGTGAATCTGCTGAGCACCAGCAGTAAAATGAATTTGATTCTCCCACCCGGCGGGGGGGTCTGAGAATCCCGCCCTGGATTACTGATCCAGTGACAATACCGCTGCACACCCGCCTCTCGTGCTCCTTTTACATCAATCCAATTCTCAAAGAAGCTGGCAGCTTTCTACTTTCGGATTCACATCCACCCAGAACGAAGCTGAATGTGTTTCGTCGTCGACACATTTATCCCATTTTACCCATCATGGGTTTGAAGCAGGATCCTGAAACATCCCAAATTGCGATATATACCTGTTTTGATGCGGCCTCTTCACTAGAACGGTGGAGGCTCTGATGAAGGGTTTCACCCAAGATACCAACCGCTTCATGCTCATTCCACTTACAAAGTAAAAGTGGGCGCAACAACTGGACGAGGTCTGTGTTCGGGTGAGACCGGACCACAATGAGACGAAGGCAAGAATCCTGGGACCCACTGGGGTAAACGATGATTTTCAAACTTGTCGGGTGTAGTGGGGACTCGAGCTTTCGACAGGAAAGGGAGAAGATCAAGGGCACGTGTGACAAGTCTGAGAGGATGGGAAGTAGAGTCGAGAAGTTGCGATGGGAATTTTGGTAGCAGTTCATGGAATTATAGAACACTGAAACAGCCCATTCAGGCCATCATGCTAGTGCCTGCTCTTTGATAGGGCTTGATAAATGCATCGCGGGAAGTGGTAGTGACCCTACCTCTGGACCAGAAGCTCCCGGTTCAAGTCCAATGCCTGCTGGCCACTGAAGGAGCGTTCATATCCCGATTCAACGGGCTAATAATCAGCTCGGGATTCCTTTCAACGTCCCTCATTATTTGCCAAATGGCAAATCACACACTTTGTGTGTGAAGGCTCAGTTAAAAAAAAAAAATCCCAAAGCCAGAAGATGAAATATGAAGCTGACCACAGGGAAGAAATGACGGGAAGTCCAATTCAGAACCAGAGAGAATGAATTCCAATCCATTCAAATAAATGGAATGATGTGTCCATTTTTCCTAATCTATATCAATACAGGTGAAACTTCCAGCTTAAACCCAGGACCTTCTCCATCTCTTCCTGACTTTTCCTGGAGTTATAGAACCATAAAGGGAGGCCATTCAATCCATCATGTACATAATAATAATAATCTTTATTGTCACAAGTAAGCTTACATTAACACTGCAATGAAGTTTAAAAAAAAATTATTCTCCTTTTTCACATTTTCTCCCAAATTTACACCCAACAATAAACAATAATCAGTAACGAATGTAATGCCAATCCCCATATAACAACGATCCCATCCTCCCACCAAACCCCAGACATTGGCCCGCATCTTAACATAAACAAATGACAAAAAGGAATCAGGAATCACCCATAGTCACCATTAACGCATACAGTCCCCCTCCCCCAACCCACCTAATGTTCCATGTGATCCAATTCTCGAAAGTGCAGAATGAATAACGACCATGAATTGTAGAACCCCTCCATCCTTCCCCTCAGTTCAAATTTGACCTTTTCAAGTGTTAAGAATTCCAGCAGGTCCCCCCGCCACACCAGGGCACAGGGTGGAGAGGTTGATCTCCACCCTAACAGGATCCGCCTTCGGGCGATCAACGAGGCGAAGGCTACAACATCTGCCTCAGCGCCCGCTTCCAACCCCGGTTGGTCCGACACCCCGAATATGGCCTCCCGAGGGCCCGGGTCCAGTTTCACATGCACCACTTTCGAGATTACCCGAAACACCTCCTTCCAGCCCCAACCTCGCGCATGAGGTGGAGGCATTCACCCTCCGGAGCACCTCACACCTGAACCCCTCCGCCATACCCTCTCCCAACTCTTCCTCCCACTTTGCCTTGATCCCTTCTAGTGGCGCCTTCTCCTCCTCCAAAATAGCCCCGTAAACTGCCGACACTACCCCATTCTCCAGTCCCCCTGTCGTCAGCACCTCCTCCAGCAATGTGGAAGCCGGCTCTACTGGGAAGCTCTGTATCTCTTTTCTGGCAAAGTCTCGAACCTGCATGTATCTAAATATTTCCCCCTGCTCCAACCCATACTTCGCTCCCAGCTCCTTCAATCCCGCAAAACGACCCCCACGAAATAAATCTTTTAGTGTCCTAATTCCTTTCTCCTCCCATCTCCGAAAATTTAACACTGCAATTAAGTTACTGTGAAAAGCCCCTAGTCGCCACATTCCCGCGCCTCTGTTCGTGATGTGTTGGGTATGCCGGGTCTGCGAGGACTGCGTTTACTGCAACAGTGAGAGAGAGAGAGAGACAGGCTTCCAACACTTGAAGAAATGCAACTCGATTTTATTGAACTCTTAACTATCATACATACTTTAACTGTGGGTTGACACTATGCCGACTTGACTGCAGACCTGAGACTAACCTGACCAGACTATCTTACTACCACATGGTGTATGTTTTAGTTGCTGCTCATGGGCTCTGACTGTCTCAGAGGCTGGATCCCAAGAGAGCGGGAAAACTAGTGCCCACTGGCTTTATAGTGGCCGTGTCCTGTCTGGTGATTGGCTGCTGTGTTCTGTGTGTTCACTGGTCATCCTGTGTGTCAATCACTGCCTGTTTGTGCACCATCATATACCTGTGTGTATATTATGACAGTTCGGGTACACAAGAGGGAGAATTCAGAATGTTCAAAATTACCTAACAGCCCGTCTTTCGGGACTTGTGGGGGGAAACCGGAGCACCCGGAGGAAACCCATGGGGAGAACATGCAAGACTCCACACAGGCAGTGACCCAAGCCAGGAATCGAACCTGGGAACCTGGAGCTGTGAAGCAACAGTGCTAACCACTGTGCTACCGTGCTGCCCAAATAGTAGCTACCTAATTAGTCTCATTTCCCTGCTCTTCCCCCATTGCCCTGCAAATATTTCTCTCTCAGATATGGATCCAATTCCCTTTTTAACAAGTTATGATTCAATTTGCTTCCACCATCCTTTCAGGCAGTGCATTGAGGGTCATTTACAACTCACTGCATAAAAATAATTCTCCTCTGTTTAGTTTGCCAATTACCTTAAATCCACGCCCTCTGGGTTACGGGACCTCCTGCCAGTGGGAACGGACGGATTCTCTCTCTCTATTTACTCCACCAAAACCCCTCAATTGAAACACATTTTGTTCAGCCCTTTCTTGCTGTTCTTCAGGAAGCAGCAAGAAACAAGGACTAGCTGTTCAAACGTAACCAGAGGTCACAAGTGGACATTACGTTGCACATGGTGGGCTTTACACAGGCACGATAAACTAAGGGACAAAAGAAAAGCCAGGAGCAGGACACGATGTGGAAGCATACGATAGTTAGAAGGCAGGAACTTTCTCTTAAACGGAGAAAAGTGAAAACATTATTCAGATGGTGACAGACGGCTGGTTTAGCTCAGTGGGGTAGACAGCTGGTTTGTGATGCAGAACAAGGCCAGCAGCGCGGGTTCAATTCCCGTACCGGCTGAGAATTCGGAATTCTCCCTCTGTGTACCCGAACGGGCACCGGAGTGTGACGACTGGGGAATTTTCACAGTAACTTCATTGCAGTGTTAACGTAAGCCTACTTGTGACAATTATTATTGTTAACTGGAAGAAAGCAGCTTGGATAACCGAGTCAAAGCTTTCCCGAGACCAAATACATACTCCATGACTTTTAGCTCAGCTAGGATCACTTCATCAAAATATTCGATAGCAATCTTGCACGATACTTCAGCAACTCGGGCTGGGCAAACTTCATTAACCTCTCACCAAAGAGTAAATTATAAACCGTCGGGGCGGCACGGTGGCGCAGAGGCTAGCACAGCTGCCTCAAGGCGCCGAGGACCCGAGTTCAATCCCGACCGGGTCACTGTCCGTGTGGAGTTTGCACATTTCTCTCCCCCCCCTCCCCCGGTTAGGCCCCTGCCAAACAATACTACTAAGGTTGCTGTTAATGGAACCAAACCATTACAAATCTTTACTTCGAGTGCTCTGGTGATATTCACCGAGCACAGCATATTGCGATTGACTAAGGCCACAAGACATGCCTGTGTTGTGAACGTGATTCATGCATCTGTGATATGCCCGTACTAATCTTTAGAGTAGAGACTAATTAGATGTAACGATGATTATCCTCTCTCCTGGGGTGTCAAAAGTGTGATACAGTCATAGGTAAATTGAGTAAGGGATTCAGGAGAAACGTCTTTACACAGAGCGTGATGAGAAAGTAGAATTGGTAATCACATGGAGGAGTTGAGGAACGTAGCAGAGATGCATTCAAGGGGAACCCTCGAGAGCAAAAGTCAGTCCCTTCATCCAACAAGATCATAGTTCATCGCCTATCTTAATCCCACCTACCTGCCTTGGCATCATAATCATTAATGCCCCTTGCTAACAACTATCACTCTCGGTTTTGAAGTTTTTAATTGAACCGTCCAGGCCTCAATAATCTCTTGGGGGAAACTTTTGAGAGAGGAAGTGTTTCCTGTCAACACTCTGCTCTAATTCGTTTTATTCTTTGATGGGATGTGGGCGTCTGTGACGAGGCCAGCATTTGTTGCCCTGGAGTGTCTCGCTGGGCCACTTCCGAGGGCAGTTAAGAGTCAACCACATTGCTGTGGGTCTGGAATCACATGTAGGCCAGACCAGGTAAGGATGGCAGATTTCCTTCACTAAAGGACATTAGCAACACCAGATGGGTTTTTATTGACAATCGATGATAGTTTCAGAGTCAACATTAATGAGACGAGCTTTACATTCCAGATTTATTAACTGAATTTAAATTCAACCAGCTGCCATGGTGGCATTTGAACTCTGGTCTCCATAGCTGCCTGGGCCTTTGGATTACTAGTCCAGTGAGGTTACCAATTTGTCACCATTTTTCCCTTTCTGTCCATTGTTCTACACTCTGCAATAGAGGAAATGGTTTCTCTGTGCCCCAATCAAATCCTTTACTCAGCACAAAAACTTTAATTAGATCTTCCTTCAATCTTCCATACTAAAAGGAATGTAACATACCACCTGTCTCAACCTGCGCCTCAATTCCCGTCCAAAGTAAGGGGCTGGTTTAGCGCAGTGGGCTAAACAGCTGGCTTATAATGCAGAACAAAGCAGCAGCGCGGGTTCAATTCCCGCACCGGCCTCCCCGAACAGGCGCCGGAATGTGGCGACTAGGGGCTATTCACAGTAACTTCATTGAAGCCTACTTGTGACAATAAGCGATTATTATTAATGTTAATGGGCGTGAACGAATCAAATTGCAACAGAGTCCCATGTTGAGCGCATTTAGCCGGGTGTTTCCCAGCACTCACAGCGCCGAGAAAGACCACGCTATCAAAAGGGTCTTTTGCAATCCGGGGCCTTAGCGGGAAAGGCCTTGCCAAGGCCGCACTTAGTCCCATTTCCTGCACAGAGGAGCTCTCTGAGGTCTCCAGTGTTGAAAGCAGTTACTTAGTTGGGATCTAACCACAGCTGTATGTAGCTGGTACATAACTTCCACCTCTTTGTATTGCAGCACCTTTGAAATAGAGGCTTACATTCTATTGGCCTTTTAAGTTCTTTTTCGTACTTGTTCAGTAGCTTCAGTGATTTCTGAATGTGGACACCCAACACTCGAGCATCGGAACATCAACCAGAGCAGAGCAGCCCACTGATTGGCATACCAATCACCACCTTAAAGGTTCTCTCACCCCACCACCAGGGCATAGTGCGTACCATCTACAAGATGCACTGCAGCGACTTCCAGTGGCGGCTATGAAGGAGTAAGTCGCACATTTGGTGGCTCCCGCTCGGGTCGGACTTTTGGACCTTTTCCCCTGATTTTTTACCAGACTGGATTTGAAAAATTGATGACAGAGGCAATTGTGAACTGAATTCCCACATCGGTGCATGGAGAGGAGGACTAGGAGTGCTCGCAAAAGCAGAAACAGAAGGACAGAGAAGGCTTGGGCTGAAGCTGCAGCAGGAGACAGCATGGCGGAGGACCGGACCTCTGGTTTGTCGACCCAGCGGTCAACGGAGCAGCTGATGCAAGTTATCCAGGAAGGCTTCGCCAAACAGAAGCAGGACTGCTTGGACCCGATTAAAGAGGTAATTTCGCGGCTGGGACTTAGATTGGATGCCCAAGATCGGACGATCCAGAAAGTAGAGAAGGCGCTGGCTGACCAGGAGGAACATCAAACTGCGGTGGAGTTGGAGGTGGGGATGCTGAGAGACCAGCAGAAAAGGCTCCTGGAGAAGGTGGAGGACCTAGAGAACAGGTCCCGCCGGCAGAGCTTGAGGATCGTTGGGCTCCCGGAGGGATCCGAGGTAGCGACGCTGGGGCATACATCGCGGCCATGTTCAAGCTGCTGGGGTATGGGGCATTCCCCCGACCCTTGGAGGTGGACAGGGCTCACAGAGCGCTTGTGAGGAAGCCGTGAATGGGAGACCCCCCCGAGGGCAATGGTGGTGAGATTCCACAGGTATCTGGATAAGGAACGCGTTTTACAGTGGGCCAAGCAGACATGGAGCTGCAAGTGGGACAACAGTACCCTGCGGATCTATCAAGACCCGAGTGCGGAGGTGGCCAGGAGAAGAGCGGAGTTTAACCAGATCAGGTTAAAGGTGAAGTTCGGGCTGTTGTAACCGGCCCACCTCTGGGTCACACATGAGGAGCAACATTTCTATTTCGACTTCCGGGTGCGGCTATGCAGAGCTAGGTCGCATATTCGGTAGCTCCCGCTTGGAACGGACTTTTGGGCTCTTTTACAGGGCCCCCACGGCATTTGTTTGACATTTCCCGGTGTGGCAAGAAGACTGCAGCATTCCCCTGACAGTGTCCCCCAGGAATGTTGTGTCTTTTGGCTAGCAGACCCGGCAGAGACAGTAAAAGATTTGGCTTTGGCTGCAGGTTTAGACAAAAGCCTCTTCCAGCATGCAGGCGGGGGAAGGGCAAGCTTAAAGCTGCAATCTGACTTGACTCTATCAAAGGTGAATTCTAGCAGCAGAGGGAACAACTGTGAAAAGATCTACCAAGGCCATTGAAGAAGCAGGGACGAGGCTTCCGGTGGCGGCCATGGAGGAGTAGGTCGCGCATTCGGCAGCTCCCGTCTGGAACTGACTCTCAGACCTTTTTCAGGAGTTTCCATAGACTTTTTAAACGGACCAGAAGTGTAACGGCCAAAGGAGCGGCACTGGAGCAACGGGAGAAGCGAGGGAAAGAAAACAAAATGGCGGCGGCCAGGGACAAAGGGGAGCTGCAGGAGTTCATCAAGCGCTGCTTCGAGGAGCAGCGCGAGGAGATGCTGGCGCCTATGCTTTCGGCAATTGAAGGACTCGGGATCACCCAGAAGGTCCACGAAGCTCAGATCCAGGAGGTACAGAAAAGAGTCAGTCAGAAAGAGGACGAGCTCGTGGGCCTGGCGGTGATAGTGGAGCAGAACGAGGTGCTACACAAGAGGTGGGCGGGAAGACTCGAAGACCTGGAGAACAGGTCGATGAGAAAGAATCTCCGAATCCTGGGTCTCCCTGAGGGAGTGGAGGGGGCTGATGCCGGGGAATACGCGAGCACGATGCTCGAGGCGATGATGGGCACGAAGGCCCCTTCGAGGCCGCTGGAGTTGGACAGGGCACATCGGGTGCTGGCGAAGAAGCCCCAGGCAAATGAGCCGCCAAGTGCGATGGTGGTGAGGTTCCACCAGTTCACGGACAGAGAGTGGGTCCTGAGATGGGCCAAGAAGGAGCGGAGCAGTAAGTGGGACAATGCAGAGATCCGAATATACCCGGACTGGAGCACAGAGGTTGCAAAGCGGAGAGCAGGTTTCAACCGGGCCAAAGCGGCGTTGTACCGGAAATAAGAGAAATTCGGAATGTTGCAGCCAGCGCAACTGTGGGTCACATACAAGGGCCAACACTATTACTTCGAAACGCCTGAAGAGGCGTGGACCTTTGTACAATCCGAAAAGTTGGACTCTAACTGAGGGTTTGTGAGGGTAGGGGGGATTTTTGATGTTTGATGTGTGATGGTTGTTGTATATAGGGGGTCAATCACACGCAGGAAATGTTACATGGGCTGGGGGAGAGAGACAAGGCCACGACAAGAGCTGCGCCAGAGGGGGCGGTGCAGGCTTTGGAAAGCGCGGGGTGTTTTCCCGCACGCGGGAAGAAAGGCGGGAAGGGGAATGAAGGAGTGCATATGGATTGGGAGACTCCCACGCGGGGAGGTCAATGGGACAGCGGGGGAAGCAGGCGTCAGCTGACTTACGGGAGTGACATGGGGGGAGCAAAAAAGCTAGACAGGGGTCTAGCGGGGGGGGGGGGGGGAGAGAGAAGGGGGGGGGAGAAAAAGGGTTGCTGCTGCACTGGCCAAAAAGGAATGGGACACAGAAGAGGTGGTCGGGACGGGGATCCAATCTCTGGGGGACTGGAGGGTGAGGGAGGCGTGGACACGGGACTGGCCCAGAAAAGGAGATGGCTAGTCGGCGGGGTGTGGGGGGGGGGGGGGGGGGGGCGCTGAGAGCCCCTCCAATCCGGCTGATAACGTGGAATGTGAGGGGCCTGAATGGGCCGGTGAAGAGGGCTCGAGTGTTCGCGCACTTAAAGGGACTGAAGGCAGACGTGGCCATGCTCCAAGAGACACACCTGAAGGTGGCGGACCAGGTCAGGCTAAGAAAGGGATGGGTAGGACAGGTATTCCACTCGGGACTGGACGCGAAGAATAGAGGGGTGGCAATATTGGTGGGAAAGCGGGTGTCATTTGAGGCCAAGACTATTGTAGCGGACAATGGAGGGCGATATGTAATGGTGAGCAGTAGGCTGCAAGGGATGTGGGTGGTGTTGGTAAACGTATAGGCCCCGAACTGGGATGATGCAGGATTCATGAAGCGCATGTTGGGGCACATTCCGGACCTGGAGATAGGAGGCCTGATAATGGGAGGGGACTTCAATACAGTGTTGGATCCAGCACTACACCGCTCCAAATCAAGGACTGGAAAGAGGCCAGCGGCGGCCAAGGTGCTTAGGGGGTTTATGGATCAGATGGGGGAAGTGGACCCATGGCGGTTTGCAAGGCCGCAGGCCAGGGAATTTTCTTTCTTCTCCCATGTACACAAAGCCTACTCCCGGATAGATTTCTTTGTTCTGGGTAGGGCGCTCATCCCGCGGGTGGAGGGGACGGAGTATTCGGCTATAGCCGTTTCGGACCATGCCCCGCACTGGGTGGAACTGGAGCTGGGAGAGGAGAGGGACCAACGCCCGTTGTGGCGGCTGGATGTGGGAATGCTGGCGGACGAGGTGGTGTGTGGGAAGGTGAGGGGGTGTATCGAAAGGTATTTGGAGGCCAACGACAACGGGGAGGTGCGGGTGGGGGTGGTATGGGAGGCGTTGAAGGCGGTGATCAGGGGAGAGCTAATTTTCATTTGGGCTCATAGGGAGAAGACAGAGGGTATGGAAAGGGAGAGGTTAGTGGGGGAGATTTTGAGAGTGGACAGGAGATACGCAGAGGCCCCGGAGGAAAGATTACTTGGGGAAAGACGACGGCTCCAGACGGAGTTTGACCTGTTGACCACGGGGAAGGCGGAGGCACAGTGGAGGAAGGCGCAGGGGGCGACATACGAGTATGGGGAAAAGGCTAGTTGGATGCTGGCACACCAGTTCCGTAAGAGAATGGCAGCGAGGAAAATAGGAGGAGTCAAAGATGGAAGGGGAGCCACGGTTCGGAGTGCGACGAAAATAAACAAGGTATTCAAGGCCTTTTATGAAGAGCTGTACAGATCCCAGCCCCCAGCGGGGGAAGAGGGGATGAGACGATTCCTAGATCAGCTGAGATTCCCAAGGGTGGAGGAGCAAGAGGTGGCTGGTTTGGGGGCACCAATTGGGTTGGAGGAGCTGAGTAAGGATTTGGGGAGCATGCAGGCGGGGAAGGCCCCGGGACCGGACGGATTCCCGGTGGAGTTCTACAGGAAGTACCCAGACCTGTTGGCCCCGCTACTGGTGAGGACCTTTAATGAGGCAAGAGAGGAGGGGACCCTGCCCCCGACAATGTCGGAAGCGACAATTTCTTTGATCCTAAAGCGGGACAAGGACCCACTGCAATGTGGATCGTACAGGCCGATCTCGCTCCTCAATGTGGATGCAAAGTTGCTGGCAAAAGTGCTGGCCACGAGGATCGAGGACTGTGTCCCGGGGGTAATCCACGAGGACCAGACGGGATTTGTAAAGGGCAGGCAACTAAACACCAATGTGCGGCGGCTCTTAAACGTGATAATGATGCCATTGGAGGAGGGAGAGGCGGAGATGGTGGCAGCTATGGACGCGGAGAAGGCCTTTGACCGAGTAGAGTGGGAGTACCTCTGGAAGGTGCTGCGCAGGTTTGGGTTTGGGGTAGGGTTTATCAATTGAGTTAAGCTCCTTTACAGAGCCCCGATGGCAAGTGTAGTGACGAACCGACGGAGGTCGGAGTACTTTCGACTGTACCGAGGGACGAGGCAGGGGTGCCCCCTGTCCCCCCTGTTGTTCGCATTTGCGATCGAACCATTGGCCATGTCATTGAGGGAGTCTAATAAATGGAAGGGGGTGGTCCGAGGGGGAGAAGAGCATCGGGTGTCGCTATATGCGGATGACCTGTTGCTGTACGTGGCGGATCCAATGGAGGGATGGTGGAGGTCATGCAGACTCTAATGGAGTTTGGGGAGTTTTCGGGCTATAAGCTCAATGTAGGGAAGAGTGAGCTCTTTGCATTACAGGCGGGGGACCAAGAAAGAGGGATAGGGGACCTACCGCTGAGGAGGGCGGAGGGGAGCTTTCGGTATCTGGGGATCCAGATAGCCAGGAGTTGGGGGACCCTACATGAACTGAATCTGACGAGGTTGGTGGAGCAAATGGAGGAGGATTTCAAAAGATGGGACATGTTACCGCTCTCGCTGGCGGGTAGAGTGCAGTCGGTCAAAATGGTGGTCCTTCCGAGGTTTTTGTTTGTGTTTCAGTGCCTTCCCATCGTGATCACTAAGGCCTTTTTTAAGAGAGTAGGCAGAAGTATTATGGGGTTTGTGTGGGCGAATGAGACCCCGAGAGTAAGGAGAGGGTTCCTGGAACGCGGTAGGGACCGAGGAGGGTTGGCGCTGCCAAACTTAGGGAGCTAATACTGGGCAGCAAATGTGGTGATGATCCGTAAGTGGGTTATGGAGGGAGAGGGGGCGGCATGGAAGAGGATGGAGATGGCGTCCTGTAAAGGAACGAGCCTGGGGGCGTTGGTGACGGCACCACTGCCGCTCTCGCCGACAAAGTATACCAAGAGCCCGGTGGTGGCGGCAACCCTAAGGATCTGGGGCCAGTGGAGACGGCACCGGGGTGCAATGGGAGCATCGGTGTGGTCCCCGATCAGGGGTAACCACCGGTTTGTCCCGGGGAAGATGGACGGGGGGTTCCAGGGCTGGCATCGGGCAGGGATTGGAAGAATGGGGGACCTGTTCATCGACGGGACGTTTGCGAGCCTAGGGGCACTGGAGGAGAAGTTCGAGTTAACCCCGGGAAATGCCTTTAGATATATGCAGGTGAAGGCTTTTATGAGGCGACAGGGGAGGGAATTCCCGTTGCTCCCGGCACAAGAAGTTCAAGATAGGGTGATCTCGGGTGTATGGGTCGGGGAGGGCAAGGTGTCGGAAATACACCAGGAGTTGAAAGAAGAGGGGAAAGCGCTGGTAGAAGAGTTGAAGGGTAAATGGGAGGAGGAGCTGGGGGAGGAGATTGAGGAAGGTCTGTGTGCTGATGCCCTAGGTAGGGTTAATTCCTCCTCCTCGTGAGCCAGGCTCAGCCTGATACAATTTAAGGTGGTCCACAGAGCGCACTTGACGGGGGCGAGGTTGAGTAGGTTCTTTGGGGTAGAGGACAGGTGTGGAAGGTGCTCAGGGAGCCCGGCGAACCATGTCCCTATGTTTTGGTCATGCCCGGCACTGGAGGGGTTCTGGAGAGGAGTGGCGGGAGCAATATCTCAGGTGGTGAAAGTCCGGGTCAAGCCAAGCTGGGGGCGAGCAATATTTGGAGTAGTGGACGAAGCGGGAGTGCAGGAGGCGAAAGAGGCCGGTATTCTGGCCTTTGCGTCCCTAGTAGCCCGGCGAAGGATCTTGCTAATGTGGAAGGAGGCGAAGCCCCCCAGCCTGGAGGCCTGGATAAATGATATGGCTGGGTTCATAAAGTTGGAGAGGATTATGTTCGCCTTGAGAGGGTATGCGCAGGGGTTTTACAGGCAGTGGCAACCGTTCCTAGACTATCTCGCGGAGCGTTAGAGGAAGGTCGGTCAGAAGCAGCAGCAACCTTTGGGGGGGGGGGGACGTCCTGTTTTGGGGGGGGGGGGGGGGGGGGGACTGCCTGGGAGGGTGGATGAGCAAGAGATAACATGAAGGGTTGGGGAAACTGGCACGTACGGGTGAGGGCCAGTGTACAGAGCTGTGTAAATATATCGGGGGGGGGGGGGGGGGTTATTGTTTGTAAGGGAGAAAAATTGTGTTAAAAAACTTTAATAAATATATATTTTTTAAAAAACATTTCTATTTCGAGTCGCCTGAGGAAGCGCTGGACTTCGCGAAAAGGAAAGGACTGGTGTCGGACTGAGAACTTTGAACGTTGAATTTTGCTGTAGCATTTATGTTTTTCAAAAAAAGTTTCTTGTTTCATGCTTTTTCGGACGTTATTTATAATGCCTGCGGTATGGATCTGGGGCCAGCTGCAGAGCTGAGTGAGGTAAAATTTGCATTTGCACTGTTGGGGGATGGAGGTGTTCGTGTTCAGATGCTGGATTTTTTGCTGATCCTTTTTTTGTGTTCAACTTGTTTTTTTTAAAATCTCTGTCGGACAATTGTGTTGGGATTGTTTTTCATTTGAATATGTATGTATGAGCCGCGGGGGGGGGGGGGGGGAGAAATGGTCTGGCGCCATAGGTGAGGGCCACCAAGCTAGCTGGGCAATTCTCGACATTTAGATTATCATAGAATTTACAGTGCAGAAGGAGGCCATTCTGCCCATCAAGTCTGCACCGGCTCTTGGAAAGAGCACCCTACCCAAGGTCAACACCTCCACCCTATCCTCATAACCCAGTAACCCCATCCAACACTAAGGGCAATTTTGGACACTAAGGGCAATTTATCACGGCCAATCCACCTAACCTGCACATCTTTGGACTGTGGGAGGAAACCGGAGCACCCGGAGGAAACCCACGCAGACACGGGGAGGATGTGCAGACTCCGCACAGACAGTGATCCAAGCCGGAATCGAACCTAGGACCCTGGATCCACATTACATCCACAGCCTACCCTTAAGTAATCTTCAGCCTTCATTGAGGACCTTGGGGTTAATAAATGCTGTCTGGTTTTATGATAATATTGGTGCACGTTCTCTCTGCAAAAGGCTGCTCTCCCATTCGTCATCCCACAAGTCTTCAAACAGTTCAGTGTCGTTCGAAACAAATCCACCGCTGCAGGCTTGCCCAGCTGTGTTCAGCGGGAAAGGACAACTTGGGATGTATTAAACCAATGAAAAGCAAACTTGCGATCTGAAGATCTGGCTGACTAATAGAACTAGAAAAATATATCACTGATTTCCTGAACCGTGACCCCAAGAAATAAATCTGCTTGCGTGCCAAGCTGTAACTGAGAAATTGTTGTAAAACCACATGCCAATTTACACAGCATTGAAATAAGGTCTTTGTCCGCCCAGCAGTGAATCTCGGCCCAGTGATCTTGTATAATTACTGATGAAAAACAATTGTCAGCACCTTTAATAACTTGGCATAAAAGCACCGAGTGTTTGCATTTATGATTCGGGTACAGAACGCTAGATGTACTTCGGAATCTTTTGACAAGAGTTTCTTTTACATTTTAAATTGCTGTCAAACCATTGGTTACAGAACTTACATTTGGAAAGAATGACATTTACTGTAATCTTGTATATTTTTGATATGCCCACGCTAATCTTTAGCATCTAGACTCATTAGATGTAAAGAAGGTGTTTCCATGTGCAGGGTACGCAGACACTAGGAGCCTGGGGTGGTCTCAAATATCAGACAGTCACAGGTAAATTCAACAAGGGGAAACCCCCCTTTACCCAGAGAGTGATGAGGACTTGGAACTCACTGCTACATGGAGTATTTGAGGAAACCACGTAAGGGGAACTCTTGAGCACAAAATAAGTCGAAGGATCTGCGCATTAGGTGAAGGAGGATGGGAGGAGGCTAATGCAGAACATAAACCCAAACAGAGACCAGGTGGACTAAATGGCCTATTTCCATTACTGTTGCTCCTATGCGAGACACAGTATTATAAACTCTCCAGAACTTAGAATTTACCTGATATATGATCCAGCATCATAGAATCCCGAGTGCAGAAGGAGGCCATTTGGCCCATCGGGTCTGCACCGACCCTCTGAAAGAGCACCCTAACTAAGCCCAAAGCCCACACTATCCACATAACCCTAACCTAGAGCCAATTTAGCATGGCCAATCCACCCAACCTGCACATCTTTGGACTGTGGGCGGAAACCGGAGCACCCGGAGGAACCCCACGCAGATACGGGGAGAACGTGCAGACTCCACACAGACATCTGAGGCCGGATTCGAACCCGGGTCCCTGGCGCCGTGAGGCAGCGGTGCTAACCACCCTCGAGCTCTGGGTGCCGGAGAGAGGAGCATGAGGAACAATTATAGCAAGGTAGCCAAACGAGAAAGGGGTAAAGGGAGGTTTCTTGGATCGAAGATCTGGACTGGGTGACATACTCTACGTAGGCCTGTATCCATAAAGGGTCTACGGCTTAAGATTGCAGCAATTAGAGCTCCATTGCAGTTTGGGCAGAAATGGGGTCAAATGCACTTCAAATGTAGGGCGGAATTTTCCAAAAGTGTTGGATCCGGTCAGAAAAGCAGTGTGAAATTCGCTGGCTTTACAGCTGCCTTTTCCAGCCAGATCAAACGGCACTCTGTGTAATTTCAAAGCGCTGGTGAGGATTACACTGCTAGCTGGGGGGAAAGTAGCAGCTTAAAGCCGCTGGCAAAGCTGGGATTCAGAGATTGGGGCACCCTTTCTCAAATTTAAGTTAAAGTCCCCACCCCCATCATCATTGGCATCGGGCATCCCAACACCTCGACCCTCCCCCCACCCATTGAGGCATTGAGCACCCCCACCTCGCCACCAATGTAGACATCCAACCCTCCTCCATCACCATTATCACCATCGATGGGGGCCACCAGCTCCCCCCCCGCCCCCCCTCACCCCACCAAAGCCTACATTCCGCCCCCTCAATCCTCCGCCGCTCTACCCTACATAATGGGAAGCCCCAATGGGGTTCCCTGAACGCCGCGACCCCACGGTGCCAGGGTACTGCCAAGCCATATCCCTCACCCCCCCCCCCGGAGGCAATAATCACCTCTGAGCCCCCCAATGCGGGCATGACAGCTGGTGTCCGTATTTAGAAACCAGTAGTGATTCCCGCTGGCATGACGTCACGCCAACGATGGGGGTGGAACATACGGCAAACCGGGAAGCAATGGCGTAAAGGCGTTTTTGAAAACTAAAATCCATGGCAACGCATCGCTGGGTATGAACCCCATTACATCGGCTGCAGGCAAGATCTCAAAGTGAGACTTCCCCGGGGCAAAGCCCATTATGGTCATTTCGCGAGAGTTAGCGTTAGAGTTAGTCCAGAACGGGATTCGCGACCCCGGCGAACAGGGTTGGAAAATCGCCCCATAATCTCGACGGTACCACAGGAGGTGAACACGGATTCTCGCATATCGTTCTGGAATGCGAGCTGGCCCTCAAGTAAAGTGAGAGCACCTGCATGCCTGTCCTAGCCCGTCTGAAAGGGCCCGCAGACGAGGTGGCGGGCAACTCAAACAGAGACCTCAATGCCGAGGTGCGAAAGCGAAGATGGAGTCATCTCCCTCATTTTAAAGAAGAGTGCAATTTCTTCCCATATTTCATACATTCTCTCTTCCCGTCGCTCGTCAATGGGATTTCCCATTGAAACCACCCCTCGCCACTGGGAAACCCACAGGCGAGGTTGTACTGCCGGGGGGAAAAGTGAATCACGACTGCCAAGAGAATCCTGGCCTATATACTGCTACAAAATCACACTGCAACGCACCGAGGAATGTTCAATGCTGTCATGCTGAGCCTGGAATGGAAAGTGCTCGATTCTCGATCATTAACATTCCAGCTGTTGGTGAACAGAAAAGGTGCAGTGAAAGTCCTTCACAGCATTGTTGATTATTGTAATTAGTGCATACTTCTTGCATCATTTAGACTTTTTCCCCCAATTGATTCTTCCTAAGCATTCCCCACCCCGCTATTATTATGGGCTTAATTTTAAGTGGGAGCGGGGGTGGGTGGGTGATTGCACTGCTCCACCCCGAGTGCAAGTCTGCCCTAGGATGAAGGCAAGATGGATCCCGGAGTGACCGAGGTTGCGAGTATTGGATAAGGAGGGATCGGGAAGCCTAAGGAGGGGCACAAGTGAGCAGGTTTTAGTGGCTAGACGGGAAGTGACACAGGGAGGAAGGGATTACATCTTGCGGGTGGTTCCCCGAAGCATATCGTGGATTTGCCCAGCAAAAGGTAGAAATCGGCCTCATAACAGCAGTAACACGAATGCAACAAGGCATGATGGGATGCAATCTGCCCAGCAACAGGTGTCATGGGTCTGGCCCAGCAACAGGTAGAAATCTGCCTAGTGACAGCAGGAGCTAACATTAAAAGGCATGATGGGATATGATTTTAAAAGTAACGAGATGCAGGTGTCTAGCCAAATCATATATCGTTGCCAGCACCCTCTGAGGCAGAGTGGCAATTTATATCTACAGCGAGGGAGAGCAGTTCCCAATCTAACAGCCAAAAGACTAGGCTAGCATCTCGACTTTAGAGCTAAAGTTGTGCAGAAACCTTCATAAAGGCAATTTAAATGTCTTCGCTGGACCAGGAAAAGACCTTTCCCAGCCCTGTATTGTGTGGGAACTATAAGCTGGATTTGACTTATAGATTTACTTAATTTGGATGTTGTTTGGGGAAAGGGGCAGTTTTAAGCAGTTCAGGGATTGTAGATACAATTTGGAACAAGGGTTACATTCTATCTATTGTGTGTGTGTTTAGTGATTCCTATACTGAATTGTCCAAGTACATTATAGTCCTGTTCATGCCCGTTTGTCTTTTCTTTAAGTTAATTAATAGTCTTTAGTAATTGCAACAAAAAAAAAAATCACATTATTTAAGCAAATATTAATCCACCTGCTTCAAAAGCACAACCATGTCTTATTACTGAAAGGTATCTGTCCAAAATCAAATCCTTCCAGCGATGGTGTCATGATAAGAAGGTTAGTGCTTGTTGGAAGTTTAAGTCGATTTTGTACTGATTAAGCTGCAGCATGTTTTTTTATTCATTCCCGAGATGGGGGTGCTGTGGTAAGGCCAGCACTTACTGCCCATCCCTGACTGAGTGGCTTGTTCAGCCATTTGAAAGTCAACCACAATGCAAGCATATTCCGCCTCCCCCCCACCCCCCCCCCCCTCCCCATGGACGTTAGTGAACCTGATGGGTTTCATAGATCATAGGATTTACAGTGCAGAAGGAGGCCATTTGGCCCATCGAGTCTGCACCGGCTCTTGGAAAGAGCACCCGACCCAAGGTCAACAGCTCCACCCCATCCCCAAAACCCAGTAACCCCACCCAACGCCAAGGGCAATTTTGGACACTAAGGGCAATTTAGCATGACCAATCCACCTAACCTGCCCATCTTTGGACTGTGGGGGGAAACCGGAGCACTCGGAGGAAACCCACGCACACACAGGGAGGATGTGCAGACTCCGCACAGACAGTGACCCAAGCCGGGAATCGAACCTGGGACCCTGGAGCTGTGAAGCAATTGTGCTATCCACAATGCTACCATGCTGCCCAAACAACCCATCAGATACTAGCTTTTTTTGTACAACAATCTATCAGATACTAGCTTTTTATTCCAGCTTCATATCATGAACTGAATTTAAATTCCCTCGCTGCTGTGGTGGGATTTGTACACGGGTCTCTGGATTGCGAGTCCTGTAACATAACCACAAATCTATGGTTCCCTCTGGTGTCCAAGTGCACAGGAGCCCCTGAGCTCTGGCACCTTTTAACCTTCAGCTGTCCGGGCGTGGGCAATGCCCCTATAGGATCAACTCTCCTTGCAACTTGCTCAGTCGGTTGGTTTGAAGACATGGGGAAGAGTTACTCTACAGGTCAGAAACCTGGATAACGGATAGGGCTGTGACATTGGAGCCCTGCGCACAGAACGACACTTGGGGAGTATGGAGTTCAGACATGGTTACCAGGCAATTCTTATACAGTCCAACCGAAACATGCAAAACAGAGATGGATGGGCTTCTGTTGGGTATTTACATCAAGGGATATGGATGACAGATGGGAAAACATGAATGAGTTACAGATCAGCTGTGCAAGGGGAATGGAGTAAAAAAATAGGGACGTTTTGCTACAAATATACAGGCCATTGGTGAGACTGCACCTAGAGGTTGGTGTCCAGTTTTGGTGGTCTTGGGGGGGGGATATATTTACATTGGAAACAATCCAGAGAAGGTTCATTAGGTTGATTGCTGGGATGAAAGGGTTGTCTTTTGAGGAAAGTTGAGCAGGTTGGGCGATACTCAATGGATCTTAGGAGAATGAGAGGTGATTTTATTGAAATGCACAAGATTCTGAGGTGGTTTGACATGGTGCATGCCAAGAGGTTTGTTTCCCCTCTCTGAGGGATTAGGAACCAGGCGACACAAGTTTAAAAAATAAGGGGTCTACCATTTAACTTGGAGATGAGGAGGCATTTCCTCTCTCGGGGGTTGTTGATCTTTGGAATTCTCATCCAGAGAACAGTTGAATTAAGGTCATTGAGTATTCAACCACGAGTTATACAGGTTTTTGATTAACAAGTGAGTCTAGTTTAAAAAAAATAAATTTAGAGTACCCAATTCATTTTTTCCAATTTAGCGTGGGCAATCCACCGACCCTGCACATCTTTGGGGTGTGGGGGTGAAACCCACGGGGAGAATGTGCAAACTCCACATGGACAGTGCCGGGATCGAACCTGGGACCTCGGTGCCGTGAGGCAGCAGGGCTAACCCACTGCACCACCGTGCTGCCCCAAGTGAGTCTAGGGTTAATGGGAGCAGGCAGGAAAGTGGAGTTGAGGCCACAACCCTGCAGGCTGGACTCGATGAGTCGAGTGGCCTGTTCTGCTCCTGTTTCTGATTTAGATTGTCTTATTTAGATCAGTGACTTACAGCAGGGGAAAGTACGAGATGCGGCGAATTGTAATGTGTTTTAGGATTTGTGCTGAGATAGTTCGAACTGAAAGGCAGCATTCCTCACCAGACCTCATTTCCCAGAATCAAGTTGGCTTGGTTTTGCAAATCTTTCAGCTTCAGTCAAAAGGATTAAATTTTGAATAAGCGAGACTTTACTTGTGTGTCTGTGCATTGTCTCATCTCCGGCGGGTGAAGTCAGTGAGAGCTGGCATGCAAACTGGCAGGAACCCCAAGGACACTGGAGGGTGCCCGATGCAGTTCACAACACTGTGAAGTGTTAGAATAGCGACTGGATCAGCCAGAGCAAAACGGGAGATTTGCAGAACATCGCACCAAGTAGTGAGAGGTCGGAGTTGGGGGGGGTGGGGGGGGGGGTTGCCTTTACACAGGGGTTAGTTTAGAATTCGCAAGCGTTTGCCAAAAGGTTTGTGAAGTGGAAGTGTATATGGGATTTTACAATGGAATCTGATAGTTGCCTGAAAGGGAGGACAATTAAAGAGTTCAGGAAGTGAGTAGGAGGTGACAGCTCATGTGGGAAATTACCAGTGCCTGAGTGATTGGACCTTTTTCATTCAATATTAACACTCTGCAGGTTGCTGATCACCACAGACGAATAAGATAGCGCACCAAGGCTTTGAACGGGTCTGTGTTGTTAAAAGGTTACTAGTTAAACCACACCTGGAATACAGCAAACAGCTTTGGTCCCCATACCCAAGGGAATATATTCTGGCATTGGAGGTAGCCCAGAGCAGATTCACGAGGTTGATCCTGGGTGTGGAGGCGTTTCCTTCCTTAGGGGAGGTCGAGTAGGTTGGGCCTGTATTCAATGGAGTTTAGAAGAAGGAGAGGCGACCTTGGGTGCGATTTACCGGAAATGAAACAGGATCCAGTGCCCCTCCCTCCCCAACATTGGGGCTTAGTGCCACCGCTCCCCCTTCCCCAGCATCGCTGGCATTGCGGTTTTCAGTGCCTTCCCGACATCGCTGTCATTGGGGTTTACGTGACCCCCCCCCCCACCCCTCAAAAAACCATCATCGACTTCCCCACATAGTGGAAAACACCCCTGATGGGGTTCCAGTGCCAGGGCAAGGTCCAGACATGTCCCTCATGACCCGGGGACTATACTCACCTCCGAGCCCTCGGCATGGCCATCCTGACTGGTTCCCATTTTTTGGCCTCTCTTTGGCAAGAATTAGCGGTCATTACGGGATTAGTGCCCACAGCGAATGGACCCAAAAAAAAAAAATCGCAGCCAAAATTTCTTCGGCAATGAGTGTTTATTAACAGAATAGAATCTTATAAAGGAAGCAGATTCTATTCCATGTAACAAAATGTTTGAAGAGACAGCATCTAGCTAATTAAAAGCAACTCTTACACCATGGAAATGTAATCACCACCATACGCTATACCTCAACACATTCCACTCATTTTTTTAGCCTGTCCTCAGCCACGATCAGAAGTGCATTAGCAGCCATTTTAAATAACATACCTTTCTTCTTTTTTAACGATATCGAGTTGCCCTGCTCGTCTTTCATCTCATCTCGCATGGCCTCGGGCAAGTTAAGCTTTGAGGATCTAATTGGATATTCCCACAGAATTTTTACCCGTTCAAAGAAATTTTAATTAAAACACAAACACGCAAAGTATCGCCGTCCGCTTATTCAGACCCTGCAGATTCCCCCCCCCAGCACGGTAATTATCGATCCTGGAGACGGGGATGGGAGGGGAGAAAATAAATGAGGTGTACAGGAAGATGAAACAAAAACCTAAAACAAATGACTGATGGTCAGGGAGGAATGAAAAGGAGATTAATTTGCACCAAGCAACTACTTTTTCTCTAGTTTGTTGTTCGCCTCATGTTTTTTCTTTTTCTCCCGAAGTCACAATCACAGAATTGTTATGGCGCAGAAAGAGGCCATTTGGCGCATTGTATCTGCACCAGCTCGCCGAATGAACAACTCACCGAGTCCCATTTTCCCACCTACTTCTCCTAACCCTGTACATTCTATCTTTGTGGATAACAGTCTCATTGTCTTTTGAATGCTTTGATTGAAACTACCTCCATCAAACTCAGGCAGAGCATTCCTAACCCTAACTACCCGCTGCGTGAATATTTTCCACTGGACAGCTTCTCCCGATCATCTCTGTCCAGATCCTCCACAATTTTGAACACCTTTATCAAATCTCCCCTCAGCCTCCTTTTCTCTCAGATAAACAGTCCAAACTTCTCCAATCTATCCTCATAAATGAAGTGCATCATCCCTAGAACCATGGGCGGAATTCACCCAGCCCGGGGCCGGGCCGGAGAATCCCCGCAACCTGGCCACGTCACCCCGACGGCGGCACGCGATTCACCACGGGGCGGAGAATTGCCGCCACTGGCGCCAGCGTGTTTGGCACAGCGCCGGTCGTGGGCCGCTGTATGCGGCCGGGCCGCCCATTCTCAGCCCGGGATGGGCCGAGCGGCCGCTCTAAAAAGGCAGAGCCCCGCCGGTGCCGCCCACACCTGGTCGCAGCCGGCGGGAACTCTGCGCGCAGGGTTGGGCCCACGATCAGGGCCCACCGATCAGCGGGCCGGCCTCTCGCTCCCCGGGCCTATTTTCTTCCGCGCCGGCCCCTGAACTCCTGCGCCATGTTGCGTCGGGGCTGGCGCGTTGAGGGAGGCCACCGCGCATGCGCGGGTTGGTGCCGGCGCCACTGCGCATGCGCGGATCCCACAGCGCACAGTTTGCGCCGGGATGCGAGGCTGGAGCGGCGTGAACCGCTCCAGTGCCGTGCTGGCCCCCTGTAGGGTCCAGAATCGGTACTCCCAGCGGCCTGTTCACGCCGCCGTGAAATGCAACGGCGTTTCCGACGGTGTGGACACTATCGCCAAATGGGAGAATCCCGCCCCTTGTTTGTGAGAATCTTTTCTGCACCCTCTCGAATGGCTTCACATCCTGCCTGTAGTGCGGCAACCAGACCTGGAAGCAACATGTCAGCTGAGGCAAGACTAGTGACTTACACAATTTCAACATAACCTCCTTGCTCTTGTACTTGATGCCCCTATTAATAAAGCCCAGTGTAGTGTATGCTTTATCAACCAATCTCTTAACCTGTTCTGCCACCTTCAATGACTTGTGCACTTGTACTTCCAGGTCCCTCTGCTCCTACACCCCATTTTGTATCGTCTCCACATGTTCTTGCCACCAAAATTAATCCCTTCACATTTCTCCACACTGAACCTCACCTGCCACCTGTCCTCCTATTCCACCAACTTGGCTTTGTCCTTTTGAAGATCTACATGATCCGCCTCACAGTTCACATTGTTTCCAAATATTGAAACGCGCCGTCAATATTGCACTTACAAAGTCATGTGGCTTCTAGCACATCAAGCTAAAGGGGTAAGAAGGTCAACAGGGGTCATATCATTAGTTGAAAGGGGATTATTGCAATCTGCTTATTCCCAGGAGTGAAGTTGATTTGCTTCACTTTGTCTCTTTTTAGTCACTGCGGAATAGACAGGAGGCCGGACTCCTGCTTAAATCAGAGGGG
Organism: Scyliorhinus torazame; assembly: GCF_047496885.1. Classification (NCBI taxonomy): domain Eukaryota; kingdom Metazoa; phylum Chordata; class Chondrichthyes; order Carcharhiniformes; family Scyliorhinidae; genus Scyliorhinus; species Scyliorhinus torazame. The sequence continues at coordinate 13,730,113 of NC_092734.1, forward strand.
ATGGGAAGGGTCAGGTGGTACCTCCAGTCGCACGGTGCTAACGGCCATGCCTTCCTTGTTGAATCTGGTGTAAAACCCAATGGGGGATTTTCCCAGGCTGCTTGAACGATATCCAAAAGTCATGAGTAGAGGCAGGAACAGGGCGAACTTCACTCGCTTCAAGATACCACAGGCCGCCAATCACGAATGGCACTCAGCAGATGTTCCAGCAGTGCGAAAGCTCGATCCGCCAATGGATGCCAACTCTCCAATCACGCCCTGCCCTTGCACAATACTCTGAAAATGTCTACAATTGAACACAAACCTACAAGACTTCCTGGGTCATTATTCTTTACCAGAAAGCTAAGTGATGGAGTATCCGAGCAGGAATTTCTGAAAGAGAATGGAAAACTGAGCTGAAAGACTCGGGCTGAAGACATGAACTGCAACTATGCAAATTTAGGCAATTCTCCAGCCCCAATTGCAGTGAAATATTGTAACTCATGCAAGCACTTATGTTGCAAATGATACAGGTGGATTGGCCAAATTGCCCCTTCTCGTCCAAAGATGTGCAGGTTAGGTGGGGTTACAGCGATAGGGTGGGGGCAAGTGGGCCTAGGTAGGGTGCTCTTTCGGAGGGTCAGTGCAGACTCGATGGGCCGAATGGCCTCCTCCTGCACTGTGGGGGGCCCTATTCTATTCTAATCTCAAAATTAATAGAAAAGGAGATTTCCATTCAAAGGGGGAGAGAGATTGTTAGGTGCCCTTGTGAGGATGCCTACCACAAAGCAATGTGACACAGACTGCCGTCTTTCATTTCACACTGGAATCTCAATCTTCAAAAGAAAGACCAGTGTTTGTATGGTGACTCGATCATAAGGTGTCCTGAAGAGTTTACTAACCTTGACGCACATTTGCGGTGCAGTCATGGTTTTAATGTAACAAACGCAGAAGCAGATTAGTGCACAGCAAGCTCCCACAAACAGGAACGTGATAACAGTTAGATTGTTTTTTTAATGATGCTGTATTAAGGGATGTATATTGACAAAGGCACTACAGTTGTGCTCCTCTGAAAAAATGCCATATGGGATCTTTAATTTGCACACAAGAGGGCAGCGGACTTCATCTGAAAGATGGCATCTCCAACCATGCAGCACCAGCCCGCCTTATATGCCCAAGTGTTGGGAGCGGGACCCTTCAGGAGGTGAAAATGCCATACCTGGCACCCAAAGAGGATTCTTGGGAGAATAATCCATGCAATGTTGGGGTTTATGAAAACAGAAATTGGTGTACAGCCATGCTGGATGGTTCAACATACGAAGGTGACGCCAAAAATGAAATGGCAGCAACAACGATTCAATTTTGAAAATTGATCCAAAGAACCATTAGACATGGTCACTCACCCAGTGACAGAAATCATTTATGGCCCTACAGGTCAGCAGCAGAGATTAGAATAAAGTGTAATCGATAAGAGAGTAGCGACCATTTTAAGGTATAGATCAGCAACAAGTTAGAGGTATCAGTCGAGCAGGCAATGCCTCTCTTTAGGGAGATGTTAATTTGACTCCAATGAGCCTCCAGTTGAGGAATAGTAGTGAAGCCTGCACAAATCAGATACAACCCGAAACACAAATATGGTTCAGGTACAGAATCCGGATCTCCATCACAATAAGGATTCTTAATCTAATAACATTAAAATAATCCCAGTCGATTCTCCCTCTTAAATACCGTAATCAGGTCCAAAATGCAGACTTGATCATCGGACTAGTCTCTTCTTGGATTATCCTGGCGAAGCTCTAAAGCTTCGGCCCTGGTTTTCACTGCTGCATGTTCCATTTAATGCAGTCCACTGAAGCATATCTGACCTCCGCTGGCAGGTAATGAATGTTCGAGGTGCTGTGTATGGTGGAGGAGGATCAGATTGTAAACACTGCTGAAACTTTAATTGGTTTCAGTTCCGCGGAACGGAATGACAAATTACAGACCCAGAGACTGACTGGCTCCCTCCCTTAAGTGTTTTTCAACATCCTGCCTTTTGAGTGGAGATGCACTGAGAACGCAGAGTGCAATTAACAAGCAAACAAAACTCCAAAACCTGGTGCCAATTATACTGACGAAGATAGGACACGGAAAGGCGTGGGGAGATTTGTGGTGGGGAGAGATAAATTGGTTGATCAAGTCTGCTGTACTCCCGTGGTAGTCAAAACATCGTGATGGACCACCTCTCCTTTGTACCGCTGTACGGCCATGTAATCTTCAGGGATGGATGAACCCCGGGAATAATCTGCACAGCAGCCGGACACGCCTTGACAATATTTGCAACATGGGTCAGGTGAGACACCGTCACCAGGCTGGGCAGGTCTCACTGTTAACAAAGTAGCCGAGATTCTGAGTTGTCTGCACTAATTACGTGGGAACGTAGTGAGGTGTTGCCTTTTGAGAACGAGTCGAACTTGAAAACCAACAATCGGAGATTGAAATGTTGAAGATAATAATAATGTTTATTATCGTCACAAGTAGGCTTACATTAACACTGCAATAAAGTTACTGTGAAAATCCCCTAGGAGCCACACTCCGGCACCTGTTCGGGTACACAGAGGGAGAATTCAGAATGTCCAATTCACCTAACAGCATGTCTTTCAGGACTTGTGAAATGAGCTGTAATTATATAAAGCACAAGGCATTGTATACTACGAGGCCTAATTTATTCTCCATCCTCACTCGCACAATGCAGGGGCGGCACAGTGGCTAGCACTGCTGCCTCACAGCGCCAGGGACCCGGGTTCAATTCCGGCCTTGGGTGGAGTTTGCACCTTCTCCCCATGTCTGCATGATTTCCTCCCACAATCCAAAGATGACAAGTCAGGTGGATTGGTCATGCTAAATTTCCCCTTAGTACCCAGGGGTGGGGTTACAGGGATAGGGTGGAGGACTGTGCCCAGGCAGGGCGCTCTGTCAGAGGGTCAATCCAGACTCAATGGGCAAAATTGTCTCCTTCTGCACTGTAGAGATTTTATGATTCTATTCTATAATTTATCTTCCATGCTGTCGCTGGCAAAGTTAGTATTTGTTGCCCATCCTTAATTTTCTTTTCAGAGGGCAATTAATGGAATGAAATGAAATGAAATATGAAAATGAAATGAAAATCGCTTATTGTCACAAGTAGACTTCAAATGAAGTTACTGTGAAAAGCCCCTAGTCGCCACATCCCGGCGCCTGTTCGGGGAGGCTGGTACGGGAATTAAGAGTACATCACATTGCTGTGGGTCTGGAGTCACATGTAGGCCAGACCGGTTAAGTACAGCAGACTTCCTTCCCTAAAGGACATCAATGAACCAGATGTGTTTTTACAATAATGGATGATAGGATCGTGGTTTCATCACTGAGGCTAATTTTATATTCTAGATCTAATAACTAAATTTCAATTCCACCAGCTATTGTGGTGGGATTTGAAGCCATGTTTCCAGAGCATCAGGCTGCTCTCCAGTCGAGCGTCATAAGCCCTACACCATTTCCCTATAATCTTCTGAAACAATAGACTGGAGATTCTCGTCGTGGGTTAATTTCACAACAGAGCTAAACATCTATACACTGATAACAAAGATTCTAAATTACCGACCTGTTTGATTAGTTAGGGTGATAAAAATTTAATTCATATAGAACATAACAGCGCAGTACAGGCCCTTCGGCCCTCGATGTTGCGCCGACCTGTGAAACGACTCTAAAGCCCATCTACACTATTCCCTTATCGTCCATATGTCTATCCAATGACCATTTGAATGTCCTTCGTGTTGGCGAGTCCACTACTGTTGCAGGCAGGGCATTCCACGCCCTTACTACTCTCGGAGTAAAGAACCTACCTCTGACATCTGTCCTATATCTATCTCCCCTCAATTTAAAGCTATGTCCCCTCGTGCTAGACATCACCATCCGAGGAAAAAGGCTCTCACTGTCCACCCTATCCAATCCTCTGATCATCTTGTATGCCTCAATTAAGTCACCTCTTAACCTTCTTCTCTCTAACGAAAACAGCCTCAAGTCCCTCAGCCTTTCCTCATAAGATCTTCCCTCCATACCAGGCAACATTCTGGTAAATCTCCTCTGCACCCTTTCCATATAGGCACTTTAATCGAATTTGAGAAACTTTCTGGCTACGGTGCAGTGGACAAAACTGAAGCTAATTATTAGAATTGTAGAATCCCACCAGTGCAGAAGGGGGCCATTTGCTCCATCGAGTTTGTCCCGACCCTCCAAAAGAGCACCCTGGCTAGGCTCACTCACCCGCTATCCCCGTAATCCCACCTAACCATTGGACACTAAAGGGGCAATTTAGCGCATTGTACGACACCCTGGGCTAATGCACAGACAATTCCAGCCCCCCTTGACCCTGGGTCACAACACAAGTGAATCAACAAATAATTCTTAGAAGAAAGCCCAAAATCTTTGGCCCTTGTCCGCCCAATAATTACAGTCACCAGGTTTGTAAAAGTAAACACAATTACTGCTTTTTCATAACAAAAACTATAATGAAATATGCAGCAAATACAACTGGTTAACTATTATCCAATTCCTAAGCCGCTGCTTTAATCCCGCCCCCCCCCCCCAACCTTCTACACACACGACAGACAAACACAGAGGAGAGGAAAGGGGTTTTAAAAAATCATAAGTAAAAGAAAAAAAGTATTTGTTTCAGGTGTTTTTTTTCCAGCAGCTTCTTGTCAAACCTTGCTTTCAATCATGGTTTTTATTATAGATTCATTCAGACTTCTGTCGTTTCAGAAATACAGCACTCACAGCCTACCTGGAGAAAACACGGAGGAGCAAGAGAGAGAATCAGGTCTCTGTGTTTCCAGGTGTCAAAGTGATCTCCTTGGGACTCTGAAAATCATTCCACTGGGACTTGATCCAATTAACACCTGTTACCCGGCAGAGTACGGCCTTTTGGGCCGAATCATTGGCCCCAGGCCAATCAATCAAACAGAGTCTCACCCCATCTCTCTCTCTCTCTCTCTCTCTCTCTGAAGCCAAAAAGTCTGAAGCTCCCGGGTCCCTGGTGCTAAGAGAGTACATACTGATTTTTCATTTGCTTAATGAGAGGAAAATAACAGTGTGGCTTCAGGGAGAGGGGTTAGCAAGGACCCAGTTCTCTTAAAAGAGAGGTCAATAAGCAGGGACATAGATTTATTTGAATAATTGGTAAAAGGATTGGAGAGGAGTTGAGGAGATTGTTTTTTGGCATTGACAGGAACTTTCATTGCATCTAAAAATGACCTTTTTAAACTTCATTCTTTCTTGTTTCTATTAAGTGTTTCATCTGTTCTTGGAATGTGAACTCCATTGGCAAGGTCAGCACCTGTTGCCCCATCCGTAATTGCCCATGACGAGGTGGTGGAGAGCCATCCACATTGAATGGCTGGCTAGGCCACTTCACAGGGGAATTAATTGCTCTAGGTCTGGAGTCACATGTAGGCCCGACCAGGTAAAGTTGGCAGATTTACTTCCCTCAAGGTGATCAGTGAATCAGATGGGTTTTTACGTCAACCTCCAGGTCTCCAGAGCATTTAAGTTTTAACTACACACCTAGAACCCTCAGATGTTTCCAGGAGAGGAGGGCATTCGCTCGGTCATGCCTGAGATGGCCCTATGCTTTGAAAGGGGGACTGAACTCACGGTCTTAAACGGTGAGCAGGATGGCAGTCAAGCCACCGCCCAGTCCACATTATATTCACCTCTGGCAAAAAACAATACTCTTGTGAGGAATTTGACACAAGGGGGGAAAAAACGTAGGTTCCAGGGATGGAAGATCAGAAAGCTTCAGACCGAATGGAAGGAACATCAAAGACAGGGAGACTGGACACATGCCAATTGAAGTCTGTGCCAACAGAGAACGGAAGATCAAAATTTGCACCCTCTGGCCAGGCCAATGACGGCCACACGTGTTCGGTGGATGGGTGCTCAGGCTGCTCGACAGAGGAGGTCAAGTGATGAAACGGTCTCGGAAAACCCACCCTGGCAAGAAGTCACCAACACGTCAAATTTACAACCCTAACAGCCAGGGTCCCAGGTTCGATTCCCGGCTGGGTCACCGTCTGTGCGGCGTCTGCACGATCTCCCCGTGTCTGCGTGGGTTTCCTCCAGGTGCTCCGGTTTCCTCCCACAAGTCCCGAAAGACGTGCAATCTGGACATTCTAAATTCTCCCTGTGTGTACCCGGACAGGCGGCAGAATGTGGCGATTGGGGCTTTTCACAGTAACTTCATTGCAATGTAAGCCTACTTGTGACAATAAAGGTTATTATTATCTTAAACAGTTCTTTTAGTATTGGTGGATAAGTTAGTAGAAATGCATTTTGACCAGGAATCTCTTTGTCAGACTTCACGATGGGACATAGAAAACAAATTGACTGCGCCACTCCGCCTCTCCCCAGCTTTTCCACAATATAATTTTGATCAAATATAAATGGCGAGGGAGTGAGCACACAGTTTTAAATAAATAAATGGCATTGCTCTTTCTCTGTCCTTTCCGAAGGTTCCATTCCAAAACTTGGTGTTTACAATAATTTATTGCAGCGCGTTGCCATGATATATAATGATTTTTAAAAACAATTTATTGATTCACGGGATGTGCTTATCGCTGGCTAGGCCAACATTTGTTGCCCATCCCTAATTGCCCTCAACAAGGTGGTGGTTAGACGCCATTTTCAACTGCTGCAGTCCAGGTTCAGGTACATCCACAGAGCCTGAGGGAGGATGTTCCAGGATTTTGACCCTGCGATTTTGAAGAGACGGCGATATATTTCCAAATCAGGATGGTGTGGGGCTTGGGAGAAGTGGGGGAGGGGGGAGGGTTCTCCGAGGTGGTGGTGACCCCAAGCGTCTGCTGCCCTTGTTTCTTCTGGTCGAGCAGCTGAAAGCTTTGGGAGTGCAGGTGAAGCCTTGGCAAGTTGCTGCAACACATCCCACACAATACGGGCGGCACGGCAGCAGTGGTTCGCACAGTTGCTTCACAGCTCCAGGGTCCCAGGTTCGATCCCGGCTTGGGTCACTGTCTGCGCGGAGTCAGCACGTTCTCCCGTGGGATTCCTCCGGGTGCTCCGGTTTCCTCCCACAGTCCAAAGATGTGCAGGTTAGGTGGACTGGCCATGCTAAATTGCCCTTAGTGTCCAAAAAAGGTTAGGTGGGTGAGGGGATAGGGTGGAGGTGTGGGGATATGGTGGAGGTATGGACCCAGGTAGGGTACTCTTTCCAAGGGCCGGTGCAGCTTCAATGGGCCGAATGCCCTCCTTCTGCGTTGCAAATTCTATGATCCGCTGTAATATGGTTCATTCACATTAAAGGATAATTTTGCAGGGAGCAGAGACTTTTGGGGTTTTTTTCCAATCCCCTCTCTGATCTCTCCCTCCAAAGCTCAGAACACCTGGCAGGCACCAAGCCCTTTTAGTCACTTCACAATCAGGTTGCTCCGGAAAGCATCCTGCTACATCATCCCTTCAATTCTTCTGAAAATACCTTGCATTGTTTCAATCTTACAAAGAAAACATTCTCCACATAACCACTCCCAAGAAAAGCTGGGAATGAAAATAATTTTTTTCACCATCACGTCGACAGTGATGCTGCACCACTTGCATACTTTCAAACACAAAGGCACAAAGAGGGTTGATGACATGCGTTTAGTCTCATGGGACTGCTGTGGTGAGCTGTAACATAGAAGGACAGTGGCAGAAAGGAGGGATGGAGAGTTAAGGAAAATAGGCAGTGGGCAAGAGAAGGCTATTCAGCCACAGGCTCATTTTGAAATGTTAGCATCTGCAGTGGGCAAAATGGGAACCGGATCATAACCGATTTTCTGCCTCACTCTCCCACCCCTTCTCCCACATCTCTTAATTGCCTCAGAGACCAAAATCCTGGCCTGGGTTCTCCCCCTCCCCCACCGGTAGCGGGGCCCCCGATGCAGCGGAGAATCAAAATATCTTAATGACCCATTTGCACCCAATTCTCTGGCCCTCGGTGATTCTTCAGTCCCCTGGGCCAGGAATCAAGTGGGCGGGAATCCCAACATGCATAAATCTGCTTGGCGAGGAATAGTGAATTGCTTCCTGATTTGTGCTCCCAGGGGGAATGTAAATCGGTAGCAATTCTGTTCTGGCAGGAGAACATAGGGCTAGTTTCTCCGTCCCGCACCCTGGGTGCGGCAGGCCGTTGGGATTGTCCCCTTTTCTGGCTGGTCAATGGGGTTTCCCATGGTGGGACAGCACATAGTCTCCCAAATGGACAATTTCACCCTCTTGTCTGTCTCACCTTAAAAATATTCAGTGATGGAGCATCCACAACCCTCTGGAGTAAAGAATTCCAAAGATTCACAACCCTTTGAGTGAAAATGTTTCTCCTCATCGCAATTCTAAATCATTGGCCCCTTACCCTGAGATTGTTCATCAGTGTTCTTGATGCCCCAGTCAGGCGGAACAATCTCTGTGTCGACTGTACCCATCCCCTTCAGAATCTTGTAGGTTTAACTGAGATCACCCTTCATTCTTCTAAACTTAAAAGAGTGTAGGCCCAATTTACTCCGCCTCGCATCGCCGGAACCAACTTTGGTGAACCTTCACCTCTTTCTTAAATAGAGAGGTCAAAACTGTACATGGTGGTGGCCACACCAAAGCCTCGTGGACAACTCGTAACACACTCAGCTCCACATCAAAAGATCATAAGGTCGGGAGCCACACTGGAGACTTGAGCACACAATTCAGGCTGATACTTCCATTACAGCGCTGAGGCAGTGCTGCACCTTTGGGGGTGGGAGGTTAAAATGAGACTGCTAGGTGGATGTAAAAGACCCTTGCGGCACTATTGTTATGGTCCAGGGTTTAGACAACCCCAAAGTGTATCATGGAGTTCACCTGGCCCACAACTTTAAATAGATTTTGGTTATGGGGAACAAGGGCCACTTTACAGGTGTGATGCAACAGAGAACTAAGATTATTTTTAAACAAAAACAATGCTTATTCTATGAACCCAGTTAACATTTTATAAACATATAGTGAACATCCCAGCAACCATCAATTCAAATACACCCCCCTCCCAAAGAATACAGTACTCTATGTCATGTGAGAGCACCTTTAAGAAATGGGTGTTTATTACTGAAGTGATGTCAGAGAGTGGGTTTAGAGAACCCCAAAGTGTATCATGGAGTTCACCTGACCCACAACTTTTAATAGATTGTGGTATGGGGAAATGGAAAAGTTTTTTTTAAAGCAAAATAATGTTTATTCTATGAACCCAAGTTAACCTTTTTAAAACATAGTGAACATCTTAGCAACCATTAATTCAAGTACAACCCCCAAAGAATACAACACTAAGTAATCCTGAATAACTTCCCAAACAACATCCAGAAGACAAAAGAAACACATTTTAACAGAAGCACATCAGGTTTACATTCACTACTGAAAACATTTATAATTCTGAATTCACCAAATGTCAAGAGATAGTCTTTTGATGGCAGAGAGAACAGCAGTACACCTGCTTGGTCTGGCTTCAGCTCCAACACTGAAAACGTAACTAAAACACACCTTGCAGCAAACAGCCTAAAACGAAAGTAAAAAGCTGACAGACAGCCCAGCTCCACCCACACTCTGACATCACTGATAAACACTAATTTCTTAAAGGTACATTTCTTCAGCACCCATTTCTTAAAAGGTACTCTCACATGACACTATTATGAAGGGCAGGGGTGCTATCCAGTGACCTGACCATTATTTATCCCACTACCTGAGCACCAAGGAATAGAATATCTCGCCATTTAACCTGTCATTTGTGGGAACCTGCTGCCATGTACTCCACTGACTGTGATTTCCATTGGATGACCAGTTATATTGAGGTGATAAAAATCATTATTAGTCAGCTGTAAACTCCTTCTTTCTTTAAATCTGGTCTACAGCAGTTCTGTCAGGGGTTCTGCATCAAAGAGCAACCAATTGAAAATTAAAATAAGGAAAATGCTGCAGCTATGGAGCTTGTCTGCCAATATCCACAAAATGTGTTCACGTTTCAAGCGTCAACGCTTCTGATGAAGGGGTCTGTATTAAACAAACCAGGTGCTCGCAAACCCACAGTGGGCTTCGAGCACTTGGAACGCTTTAAGGTCGCCGCTCTCGTGATATTTGCCTCATTGTAGGAAAGCTGCCAGCATTTCAAAGCAGGTCGACACGCAACATCCAAAGGCAAATAAAGCGCAGTGGTTCCGGTTTCCCTGCATTTAGTCGGGATTCCTTCATTCGGATGGATATGGCGGAGTCGTTATTATATCCACAAGTGGCAATTAGCTGTTTGAGGAAGGCAGCACTTTGTGATGAGAAACATGAATGAGCGATTGAAAGTGAGCCCATGTATATTTAAATTGGAGCATGACACTGCGGAGCTTGAGAGCTGATGGGTTTACGAGTAAGAGCTGCTGAGGTATTTTCATGCATGTTTGGCTGATGCAGAAGAGCCAACTTTGAGCACAGGCTTGTCGGAAGTAGACTTGGGGGGGAAAGAAAACGACATTTGTACATCCTCTTGAAGATTGTCCCCCCTGCATTTAAGCCACTATATAAAGGCATGGTTTGGTGATATTAAGCATTTATTTGACTTTTACTCCCCAGTTTTCTTCTTCAGCCTCTATTCAATGCCACCTAACACTCAGGGTACCTATCAGCAACCTACTGCCATGTTTGTCCCAAAAGCTGTTCGCGTTGCCCACAGCAACACCTTTGCGAGTATAGAATTGCACAGGAAACAAGCCAGTCAAACCATGGTAACATGCGGATCGTCTCCATATAACCTGGTACAGGCAACTGCAGTGCTGGCTTAATGCATCATTATAATTAACAGTGTCCCGACTACAGAGAATATGTTTGAGTGGTGATACGATTCAGATCTTGGAAGTTACTGAAGTGTTTAAAAGGTAGGGCAATGCTTGATTTCAATCTCAAGGAATGATGTTGGAAACGAGAGTGGTGGAGGTAAACGAGCAGCTAACCACAAGGCCATAAGACATAGGAGCAGAATTAGGCCACTCGGCCCATCGAGTCTGCTCCGCCATTCAATCACGCCTGATATTTTTCTCATCCTCATTTTCCTGCCTTCTCCCCATACCCGATTCCCTTATTTTCTTTCTTTTTTTTCTAAAATTTAGAGTACCCAATTATTTTTTTTCCCAATTGAGGGGCTGGAGGTTGGAAATACACAGCAAGCCCAACAGCATCTGTGGAGCGAGGTTCCCCTCTTTAAAAAGTAAATCAACTTTCAAAAGATAATTCAGGCTGAATATGAAGAAAGCACTGAAGTCAACATTACTTATATCCTGGCTCTGGCGTTTCACGCTGTTACGTAGTATCTTTAGCAGCACTACTTAAAAAAAAAAAAAATTTAGAGGACCCAATTATTTTTTTTCCAATTAAGGATCAATTTAGTGTGGCCAATCCACCTACCCTGCACATCTTGGGGTTGTGGGGGTGAGACCCACACAGACACGGGGAGAATGTGCAAACTCCACACGGACAGTGACCCCCAGAGCCGGGATCGAACCTGGGACCTCGGTGCCATGAGTCAGCAATGCTAACCACTGCGCCCCCGTGCTGCCCTCTGAAGCGCATTTTTAAAGAGCCGGGATTCGAAGCCGGGTCCTCAGCACCGCAGACCCAGTGCTAACCACTGCGCCACATGCCGCACCTATCTATCGCGGTCTTAACCTGGGAATAAAGGCCAAGTTGCCTCTGCAAGCCATGGGCAGCTTTCAGGTGTCAAAGCAAATAAAAAAAAACAGCTGCATAAAAAGACGAGGGTGTTGAGCTTTTGTAAGTGGTGCTGTTACTAGTCCCACTGTCGGAATGAGGTGCCACCATTTGCTGCTGCTACAACAAATAGCAGCAGTTTGCACTGACTACAGCATCTTAAAACAGAGTCCTCACACACTTCGTAACGGGGAGCAATTGCGTCCTGATATTGACAAGGATGACCCTCGGTCGGTCAAAGCAATGGCTTTCAAGCACATTTGTATAAATTTAGATACTCAATTCATTTTTTCCAATTAGGGGTCAATTTAGCGTGGCCAATCCACCTACCCTGCACATCTTTGACTTGTGGGGGCAAAACCCACACAGACACGGAGAGAATGTGCAAACTCCACACGGACAGTGACCCCCAGAGCCGGGATCGAACCTGGGACCTCGGTGCCATGAGTCAGCAATGCTAACCACTGCGCCCCCGTGCTGCCCTCTGAAGCGCATTTTTAAAGGAAAGGGGGAGATGGAGACTGGGCTTGGGCAATGAGACCCACAAGGAATGACTGAGTATGTCTCAGTTGAAACTCTGCAGTCAATGGTAGGGGGAGGACAGAGGTGCGGCTGCAAAAGAGGCCTAATGTTGAAGGACCAAGGTTGAAGGACAGGGATCATTTGCATTAAGGATTTATTGGATAGCGCAGTCCCATTGCTGCATTTTAAATAGTGCTGCTAAAAGGGGTTTAAGATGCTGTAGTCAGTATAATCTGGGACTGCGGCGCTGAGGATCTGGCTTTGAATCCCGGCCCTGGGTCACTGTCCGTGTGGAGTTTGCACATTCTCCCCGTGTCTGTGTGGGTTTCACATCCACAACCCCAAGATGTGCAGGGTAGGTGGATTGGCCACGCTAAATTGACCCTTAATTGGAAAAAAAATAATTGGGTCCTCTAAAAAAAAATGTTTAAGTAGTGCTGCTAAAGATACTACGTAACAGCGTGAAACGCCAGAGCCAGGATATAAGTAATGCTGACTTCAGTGCTTTCTTCATATTCAGCCTGAATTATCTTTTGAAAGTTGATTTACTTTTTAAAGAGGGGAACCTCGCTCCACAGATGCTGTTGGGCTTGCTGTGTATTTCCAACCTCCAGCCTGGTTTCTTCACGTTCTATACATGCAAAGCAACGTTACATTAACCCAAATCACAAATCTTCAAGTTATTTTTATTTAATTATTTTATGGAGTTATAAAAATACATATAATGGGGTAATGATTTTTTAAAATTTTGTTCGGGGGATGTGGACGTCAGTGGCTGGGCCAGTATTTATTGCCAAGGCCTAATTGCCTTTGCTGGGCCATTTCAGAAGGCATGTTGTTGTGGGTCTGGAGTCACATGGAGGCCAGACCGGGTAAGGACAGCAGATTTCCTTCCCTGACGGACATTTCTGAACCAGATAGGTTTTTACTACATCATTTTTTTATTCAAGATTTTTATTGAATTCAAATTTCACCATCTGCCGAGGTGGGATTCTAACCTGGGTCGTCCAGAGTCTCTGGATTACTAGTCCTGTGGCAATTCCACTGTGCCACTGCCTCCCAATAATGGATTATGGTAATAGACTAGCAATCAGGGTATGAGGCGGTCAGATCCCATCACAACAAGCTGTGAAACGGAATTCAATAAATCTGGATACGAAAACCCTTTTAAGATACATCTCTCATACTCCCTTGCGTGAACTGCCAAGGAATGTCGATGGTCCAACTAACCTTCATTTCCCAAATTGCTGTAGATTGGGTATTTTAACGATAAATAACATCAGACCAAGTACTGTACAAAATTATGCCATTTAAAATGAAAAGTGAATTTCTTCTGCCTGCCATGGTTTAATTATTGCCCTCGGTCGCTACCGTATTTCATCAGAAGCCTATTGCTCGAGGTTGTTCCCATGTAAAATGCCACAGGAGATCCATCAATGTTGTGAAGAAAAATGGAATCTCCAACAGCGAGTTTTAAGTAGCAAGCTAACATCAAGTCTCTGCTTTTATCAACAAATACACAAGCTCTACTATGAAGGTGCCCAACAAAGTTATAACAATAATCTTTTATTGTCACAAGTAGGCTTACATTAACACTGCAATAAAGTTACTGTGAAAATTCCCTCGTCGCGACATTCCGGCGCCTGTTCAGGTCCACAGAGGGAGAATTCAGAACGTCCAACTTACCTAACAGCACCTCTTTCGGGACATGTGGGAGGAAACCGGAGCACCCGGAGGAAACCCATGCAGACACGGAATGTGCAGACTCCGCACAGACAGTGACCCAAGCCAGGAATTGAACTTGGGACCCTGGCGTTGTGAAGCAACAGTGCTAACCATTGTGCTACCATGCCGCCTTTTATCGCTTTTTGTTAAGCTGGCAGTAATTATCACGGCGTAAGATGTAGGGATGTAAGTCGACCTTACAGATGCAAAGGGATAATCTTCGGGGCTGAGAAGATAGGGTTGACTTACACGTCGGGTCAACGTATACACCCACAATCTATGGTACTTACTGAACCTGCAATAATTAAAATATATAGCATTGTACATTAAGCACCCAAAGGATGTTGGGTACTTCATTGGGGCCAATGCTTCCAGATAGTGCACTGCTCTCCATCAACCTCCTCCAGTGGAGCAAACAGAAATCTCAGAGACCACGAACATAGGAAGATGAATCAGTCATTACCATAACTGCTCCATTATTTTATATTGTTTCTAATCCTACAACAAAGAGTTTGGTGCCATGCAATGGCAGCCAAGTGGTGATGCATCAACAGAGATAGAGGGACTTCCCTGATGGCGGATGAGCAACAAAGGTGCAATCTCTATCATTGGTTTCCTTCATATCTTTATATTTATTACCGCCGTTAACTTCTGCTGCTGTGCCTGAATGACAAACATATTTTGTACCAAGAGTACTGCTTACCTTCACATAGTTGATACCGTGCTTTGGGGTGCAGAGGACTATCTTGGGAGGGGGAGGACAGTGAGCTCTATTGGACACAGTACAAACACCAATCATCTGTGCTAACGGTTGTGACTACCTGACATCGAGATGTAAGCTAAGGCCTGGCGAAAGACTACTCTCCGAGCTGGAGAGCTCCAAAGAATCACAGCCTTCTGAGTGAAGAAATTTCTCTTTGTTTCATTCCGAAATTGTTGACCCGCTTATCCTATGATAATGGGGTCTCTGGTCTCTCAATATTACCCTATCAAGTCCTCTAAGAATTTCATACATTTGAATTAGATCCTCAGCTAGGTTTTTAAAAATGTGATGTGGGCGTCGCTGGCTGGGTCAGCATTTATTGTCCATCGCTTTTTAGAGGGGCTTTTAAGAGTCAACCACATTGCTGTGGGTCTGGAGACACATGTAGGCCAGACCGGGTAAGGACGGCAGATTTCCTTCCCTAAAGAACATTAGTGAACCAGATGGGTTATTACGACAATCGACGTGGTCGTCATTAGACTTTTAATTCCAGATTTTGTTTGTTATTGATTTCAAATTCCACCATCGGGCCTCAGGGCACAAGTCTGGATCTCTGGATTATAGTTGAGCGACAATACCACTACGCCACTGCCTCCCCCAAGTGTTGCCAGGGTTCAGGGATCGGAATGGCCGGAGCAGAGCAGCAGTGGCACAGTAGTTAGCACTGCTGCTTCACAGCGCTAGGAACCCGGGTCCACTTCCAGCCTCGGGTGACTGTCTGTGTGGAGTTTACACTTTCTCTCCATGACTGTGTGGGTTTCCTCTTCCTCCGAATGAGCACCCTACCTTGGACCAATCCCCCCCCCCCCATCCCAGTAACCCCACCTAACCATTGAACACTCGGGGGAAATTTCGCATGGCCAATCCTGGGCGGCATGGTGGTGCAGCGGTTAGCACTGCTGCCTCACGCCGCCGAGGACCCGGGTTCAATCACAGCCCGGGTCACTGGCCATGTGGAGTTTGCACATTCTTCCCGTGACTGAGTGGGTGTCACCATCAAAACCCAAAAAGATATGCCAGGTATGAAAATGAAATGAAAATCGCTTATTGTCACAAGTAGGCTTCAAATGAAGTTACTGTGAAAAGCCCCTAGTCGCCATATTCCGGCACCTGTTCGGGGAGGCTGGTACGAGAATTGAACCCATGCTGCTGGCCTTGTTCTGCTTTACAAACCAGCTCTTTAGCCCACTGTGCTAAACCAGGTAGGTGGATTGGCCACACTAAATTGCCCTTAATTGGGAAAAAAAGAATTGGGTACTCTAAATTTATTTTTAAAAAAGCATGGCCAATCCACCTAACCTGCTCTTTGGACTGTTGGAGAAAACCGGAGCACCTGGAGGAAACCCACGCAGACACAGGGAGAATGTGCGAACTCCACACAGTCATCTGAGGGCGGAATCAAACCCGGATCACTGGTGCTGTGAGGCAGCAGTGCTAACCACCATGCCGCCCATGGGGACCCATGTGGGTTTTAATAGCCCAAGCAGCTTGCAAAAAAAAAAAAAGGCACTGCATGGACCAATTTTTAGACTAAAGTATCTTTATAACTCAACACTTGACCACATTGAACTAATCATATCAAAGACGCCAACCCTGGACATCCGGTTGTGGCGATGCGGAGCTAAGCCGCACGATTCGGCAGCTCCCGCTATCACGGACGTTCGGGCTCTTTAGAGGAGCCCCAACGGAAATTTTTTTGAAGACGACCCGTGGGGAAGGGAAGAGCGAGGTCCCCCTTCAACTTTTATGGACCGGACCAGAAGTGAAACGGCCAAAAAAGCGGCTCTGGAGCAGCGGGAGAAGAGAGGGAAGAAAAGCAAAATGGCGGCGGCCGGGGACAAAGCGGAGTGCGGGCCGGAGCTGCAGGAGTTCATCAAGCGCTGCTTCGAGGAGCTGCGCAAGGAGATGCTGGCGCCTATGTTGTCGGCGATTGAAGGACCAGGGATGACCCAGAAGGCCCACGAGGTAAAGATCCAGGAGGTACAGAAAAGAGACAGTGAGAATGAGGACGAGATCTTGGGCCTGGCGGTGAGAGTGGAGGAGCACGAGGCGCTGCACAAGAGGTGGGCGGGAAGACTCGAAGACCTGGAGAACAGGTCGAGGAGAAAGAACCTGCGGATCCTGGGTCTCCCTGAAGGGGTGGAGGGGGCTGATGCCGCGGCATACGCGAGCACGATGCTCGGGGCGATGGTGGGCGCGGAGGCCCCTTAGAGGTCGCTGGAGCTGGACGGGGCACACCGGGTGCTGGCGAGGAGGCCCAAGGCAAACGAGCCGCCAAGGGCGATGGTGGTGAGGTTTCACCGTTTCACGGACAGAGAGAGGGTCTTGAAATGGGCCAAGAAGGAGCGGAGCAGCAAGTGGGACAATGCAGAGATCCGAATATACCCGGACTGGAGCACGGAGGTTGCAAAGAGGAGAGCGGGTTTCAACCGGGCCAAGGCGGTGCTGCACCGGAAAGGAGTGAGATTCGGAATGCTGCAGCCAGCGCGATTGTGGGTCACACACAAGGATCAACACCATTATTTTGAAACGCCTGAAGAGGCGTGGACCTTTATTCAATCCGAAAAGTTGGTCGCAAACTGAGGGTTTGAGAGTGTGGGGGGGATGTTTGATGCTTGATGGTTGTTGTATATAGGGGGTCAATCACGCGCAGGAACTGTTACATGGGCTGGGGGAGAGAGACAAGGCCGCGACAGGAGCTGCAGAGGGGGCGGGGTAGGCTTAGGAAAGCGTGGGGTTTTTCCCGCGCTAGGGAAGAAAGTCGGGAGGGGAATGGAGGAACGCACACTGATTGGGAGATTCCCACACGGGGAGGTCAATGGGACGGCGGGGGAAGCCGGGGTCAGCAGGTGTCAGCTGACTTACGGGAGTGATATGGAGGGAGCAAAAAAGCTAGACATGGGTCTAGCGGGGGGCTGCTGCTGCACTGGCCGAAGGGGAATGGGACACAGAAGAGGTGGTCGGGGCGGGGGTCTCCCGGCTGGGGGACTGGAGGGTGAGGGCGGCGCAGACACGGGACTGGCCTAGAAAATGAGATGGCTAGACCGGGGGGGAAAGAGAGCCCGTTCAATCCGGCTGATAACTTGGAATGTGAGGGGCCTGAATGGGCCGGTGAAGAGGGCCCGAGTGTTCGCGCACTTAAAGGGACTGAAGGCAGACGTGGTCATGCTCCAAGAGACACATTTGAAGGTGGCGGACCAGGTCAGGTTAAGAAAGGGATGGGTAGGACAGGTATTCCATTCGGGGCTGGACGCGAAGAATAGAGGGGTGGCATTATTGGTAGGGAAGCAGGTGTCGTTTGAGGCCAAGAATATCGTAGTGGACAACGGAGGGCGATATGTGATGGTGAGCGGTAAGTTGGAGGGGACGTGGGTGGTATTGGTAAATGTATACACCCCGAACTGGGATGATGCAGTATTCATGAAGCGCATGTTGGGTGCATTCCGGACCTGGAGGTAGGAGGCCTGATAATGGATGGGGATTTCAATACGGTGTTGGACCCAGCACTGGACCGCTCCAGATCGAGGACTGGAAAGAGGCCGATGGCGGCCAAGGTGCTTAGGGGGTTTATGGATCAGATGGGGGGAGTGGACCCGTGGAGGTTTGCCAGGCCGCAAGCCAGGGAATTTACTTTTTTCTCCCACGTGCACAAAGCCTACTCCCAGATAGATTTTTTTGTTCTGGGCAGGGCGCTGATCCCGAAAGTGGAGGGAACGGAGTATTCGGCCTCAGCCGTTTCAGATCACGCCCCGCACGGTGTGGAACTGGAGCTGGGAGAGGAGAGGGACGAACGCCCGCTGTGGCGGCTGGATGTGGGACAGCTGGCAGATGAGGTGTTGTGTGGGAAGGTGAGGGGGTGCATCGAAAGGTACTTGGAGGCCAACGACAATGGGGAGGTGCGGGTGGGGGTGGTATGGGAGGCGCTGAAGGCGGTGATCAGGGGAGAGCTAATCTCCACCAGGGCTCATAGGGAGAAGATAGAGGGCATGGAAAGGGAGAGGTTAGTGGGGGAGATTTTGAGAGTGGACAGGAGATACGCAGAGGCCCCTGAGGAGGGATTACTTGGGGAAAGACAACGTCTCCAGACGGAGTTTGATCTGTTGACCACAGGGAAAGCAGAGGCACAGTGGAGGAAGGCGCAGGGGGCAGCCTACAAGTATGGGAAGAAGGCGAGTCGGATGCTGGCACACCAGCTCCGTAAGAGGATGGCAGCGAGGAAAATAGGGGGAGTCAAGGCTGGAAGGGGAGCCACGGTGCGGAGTGCGACGAAAATAAACGAGGCATTCAAGGCCTTCTATGAGGAGCTGTACAGATCCCAGCCCCCAGCGGGGGAAGAGGGGATAAGACGATTCCTAGACCAATTGAGATTCCCGAGGGTGGAGGAGCAAGAGGTGGCTGGTTTGGGGGCACCAATTGGGTTGGAGGAGCTGAGCAAGGGTTTGGGGAGCATGCAGGCAGGGAAGGCCCCGGGACCGGACGGGTTCCCGGTGGAGTTCTACAGGAAGTACGTAGACCTGTTGGCCCCGATACTAGTGAGGACCTTTAATGAGGCAAGGGGCCCTGCCCCCGACAATGTCGGAGGCGACGATTTCTTCGATCCTAAAGCGGGACAAGGACCCACTGCAATGTGGATCGTACAGGCCGATCTCGTTCCTCAACGTGGTGCTAAGTTGCTGGCAAAAGAGCTGGCTGCGAGGATCGAGGACTGTGTCCCGGGGGTGATTCACGAGGACCAGACGGGATTTGTAAAGGGCAGGCAACTAAACACCAATGTGCGGCGGCTCTTAAACGTGATAATGATGCCATCGGTGGAGGGAGAGGCGGAGATAGTGGCAGCTATAGACGCAGAGAAGGCCTTTGACCGAGTAGAGTGGGAGTACCTCTGGGAAGTGCTGCGTAGGTTTGGGTTCGGGGGAGGGTTTATTAGTTGGGTTAAGCTCCTTTACAGAGCCACGGTGGCGAGTGTGGTGAAGAATCGGCGGAGGTCGGAGTACTTTCGGCTGTACCGAAGGACGGGGCAGGGGTGCCCCCTGTCCCCCGTGTTGTTTGCATTGGCGATCGAACCCTTGGCCATGTCATTGAGGGAGTCTAGGAAATGGAGGGGGGTGGTCCGAGGGGGAGAAGAGCATCGGGTGTCGCTTTATGCGGATGACCTGTTGCTGTACGTGGCGGATCCAGTGGAGGGGATGGTGGAGGTCATGCAGACTCTAAGGGAGTTTGGGGATTTTTCGGGCTATAAGCTCAATGTAGGGAAGAGTGAGGTTTTTGTAGTATAGGCAGGGTACCAAGAAAGGGGGATAGGCGATCTACCGCTGAGGAGGGCGGAGGGGAACTTTCGGTACCTGGGGATCCAGATAGTCAGGTGTTGGGGGGCCCTACATAAACTGAATCTGACGAGGCTGGTGGAGCAAATGGAGGAGGATTTCAAAAGATGGGACATGTTACCGCTCTCGCTAGCGGGTAGAGTGCAGTCGGTCAAAATGGTGGTCCTTCCGAGGTTTCTTTTTGTGTTTCAGTGCCTTCCCATCGTGATCACTAAGGCCTTTTTTAAGAGAGTAGGCAGGAGTATTATGGGGTTTGTGTGGGCGAATAGGACCCCGAGGGTAAGGAGAGGGTTTCTGGAACGCGGTAGGGACCGAGGAGGGTTGGCGCTGCCGAACCTAGGGAGCTACTATTGGGCAGCAAATGTGGCGATGATCCGCAAGTGGGTGATGGAGGGAGAGGGGGCGGCATGGAAGAGGGTGGAGATGGCGTCCTGCAAAGGAACGAGCCTGGGGGCGCTGGTGACGGCACCGCTGCCGCTCTCGCCGTCAAAGTACACCACGAACCCGGTGGTGGCGGCAACGTTAAGGATCTGGGGCCAGTGGAGACAGCATAGGGGTGCAATGGGAGCCTCGGTGTTGTCCCCGATCAAGGGTAACCACAGGTTTGTTCCGGGGAGGATGGACGGGGGGTTTCAGAGCTGGCATCGGGCGGGGATTAGAAGAATGGGGGACCTGTTCATTGATGGGATGTTTGCGAGCCTAGGGGCACTAGAGGAGAAGTTTGAGATACCCCCAGGAAATGCTTTTAGATACATGCAGGTGAGGGCGTTTGTGAGGCGGCAGGTGAGGGAGTTCCCGTTGCTTTCGGCACAGGAAATTCAAGACAGGGTGATCTCGGGTGTATGGGTTGGGGAGGGCAAGGTGGCGGTAATATACCAGGACATGAAAGAAGAGGGGGAAGCATTGGTAGAGGAGCTGAAGGGCAAATGGGAGGAGGAGCTGGGGGAGGAGATTGAGGAGGGGTTATGGGCTGATGCCCTGGGTAGGGTTAATTCCTCCTCCTCGTGTGCCAGGCTCAGCCTGATACAATTTAAGGTGGGTCACAGAGCGCACCTGACAGGGGCGAGGTTAAGTAGGTTCTTTGGGGTAGAGGACAGATCTGGAAGGTGCTCAGGGAGTCCGGCGAACCATGTCCATATGTTTTGGTCATGCCCGGCACTGGAGGGGTTCTGGAAAGGAGTGTTGGGAGCAATATCTCAGGTGGTGAAAGTCCGGGTCAAGCCAAGCTGGGGGCTAGCAATATTGGGAGTAGTGGATGAGCCGGGAGTGCAGGAGGCGAAAGAGGCCGGTATTCTGGCCTTTGCGTCCCTAGTAGCCCGGCGAAGGATCTTGCTAATGTGGAAGGAGGCGAAGCCCCCCAGCGTGGAGGCCTGGATAAACGACATGGCTGGGTTCATTAAGCTGGAAAGGATAAAGTTTGCCTTGAGAGGGTCTGCGCAGGGGTTCTACAGGCGGTGGCAACCGTTCCTAGACTATCTCGCGGAGCATTAGAGGAAGGTCGGTCAGCAGCAGCAGCAGCACCCAGGGGTGGGGGGGGGGGGGGGGGGGTTGGAGGGGGGTTTGCCTAGGGGTGTTTGAGCAAGAGAACACATGAAAGATTTGGGAAACTGGCACGTACGGGAGAAAGCCAGTGTACAAAGCTATGTAACATATCGTTTTACCATGTATATATCTTGCTATGTGCAATTTCTTTCTATTTTGTTACGAGGGGGGGTTTATTGTTTGTAAGGGTGAAAAATTGTGTTAAAAATCTTTAATAAATATATATATTTTTTAAAAAGACGCCAACCCTTTTGATAATACATGTAACTGCCTATTCTAAAAGCTTGGTTAGAAATCCAATATTATTTGAAATGCAGGGAGTTCTCCGGGGTCCTGGCCAAGAATACTTTGTCAATTAACACAAAAAATATCTAGTTATAATTATTTTTAAAATGAGTTCATATAAAATGGGAGCATGAAGGTGGTTTTAAACACATCTGGCAGAAGTGCGTGGGAATGAACAAAGAAACGTACAGCACAGGAATAGGCCCTTCGGTCCTCCAAGCCTGCATCGACCATGCTGCCCGTCTAAACTAAAACTACACTTCCGGGGTCCGTATCTCTCTATTCCCATCCCACTCATGAAGAGAGTGTGTCAGGTCGGTACATTGGAAGGAGGACCAAGTATGGAAAATAGAGAGGTTGTAATGTCCGACGGTAGTTTTTTTAAAAATCAGAATAGGAAACAGCTAAAGTAGGAGATATTACTAAACTGGAGGATCCAAAGATGATTTTATTATAAACAATCTAAGAAAACAGTGGGGGGAATGAGAGACAATGATTAAAATGGAAATAGTAACTTGATCATAACCAAGAACTCAAATTGCAATGGTAATTCATCATTCCTGGGTTTAAAGAAAGCACTGAAAGGGAAAGGAGGGAGAAGGGTTAGTGTTGGTAGTTAGCAAAGTCTTTTTCTGGGCGACAGGGGTGGCGCAGTGATTAGCACTGCTGCCTGGCGGCGCTGAGGACCCGGGTTTGTTCCCATCCCCGGGTCACTGTCCGTGTGGAGTTTGCACATTCTCCATGTGTCTCCGTGGGTCTCACCCCCACAACCCAAAAAGATGTACCGGGTAGGTGAATTGGCCATGCTAAATTGCCCCTTAATTGGAACAAAAATGAATTGGGTACTTTAAATTTATAATTTTGTTTTTAAAAAGAGGTGTTTTTCTTTCTTTATTCTTTCATGGGATATAATGTGCTGGGAAAAACCAACACTTGCTGTCCATCCGCATTCCCCTTGAACTGAAGATTTCAAGAAAAGTTATGACTCCACCACATTGCTACGGTTCCAGGGTTAGATGCAGGGCAAACTGGGAAAATTGTTCCTCCTTAAAAGGACATTAGTGAACCAGATGGATCTTCACAACAATCTATGGTAGGTTAATGACCGCCATGACTGAGACTAGCTTTATACTCCAGATATATTAATTGATTATAAATTCCACCAGCTGCCATGGTGAGATTTGAGCCCACGTCCCCAGAGTGTTATCCTGGGCTTCAGGAATACTAGTTCAGTCTCATTAGCACAATGTCACCATCTCTCCCCCGCCTCCCCAGTTTTCAAGCTGGGGTGAGCAAAGTCGTAGGACGTACAGAGACTTTTCAGGGGGGGCATGTCAAATAATACTTTACCAAGCAGGGTTTGTTCCAAGCTTCGGGAATGGGCCTGGGGGATCGTGGACAAGAATAAGCAAACAGGCAATGGCCTGAGTTGGGCTTCATAGGAGTGGAGAGACAGGAGCAGAATACAGCCACCAAATGTCAGTGCAGGGTGGCTATCTCACCAAGGAAGGGAGCACACAGCTGAATAAAGATTACCAGGTGGGACCCAAAGCTACCAAGACTGGTCGGTGGTGGACACCAGGTGAGTTCAGCCTTGTTCAAGGGAGGGGATATTTTACGATATTTACTTTCTGCAGGCTAAAACTCAAAGAAAAGGTGGCCAAAATGCCAGGACGCCTTTTTACCCAATTGTGATGGAAGGAGCTCGCGATTACAAATCAATTTGAAAAGGAATCCTTCAACCAAAAGGTTGCATTGTCTGAGAGGCTGGGAAAATAGAATAGCGATAAACACCATAAGCGGAGTAAACAGAACATGGAGAAAATGTGGAGTTAGCGAAAGGGACTGAAAGGGTCGACGCGGGACACTGCTGAAAGTGAGGGGAGGGGCAGCATGGAAGAGGAACAAGGTAGAAAAATCCAGAAAATTGGGTCAAAATAGTTGAAAGGCAGCCATTCCCCTGACTCAATGTATCCACCATCCAAACCAATGATGCTCCTTCATAATATGGAACTGCCTCCTGAATCATGCTGCAGATTTTGTCCTTGTTACTCTCACTGACCACTGTGCCGAGACGCCATTGACCATCACGCCTTAGATTCAGTCCTGAACTTGCCTTTCATTGAGTTTGTATCTTCACCCTCTGCGCCTCGCGTCCCGTTTCGCCACCCTTTTAGGCTTTGGTTGCAATGCTGAGGAGCAAGCTTTGCTCATTCCAAAATCAAATGGCCTATTTCAAACACCTAATGTCGCACTGCAACACTCTGGAACTGAGACCAGGCTGTGAGACAGTTCCCGCAAATCTACAAACACATTTATGAGGATACTGACAGTTTGATCAAAATCGCAGTGTGAGATATTAACCATCCATTTTAAACCATATTAACACAACGCTAAAATAAGCAACATATCATCATGATACTGTTTTCGCTGGCATCTTTGCTCTATGCTGATTTTTTTTTTCTTTTTCATTAATTTTGAGTACCCAATTCATTTTTTTCCAATTAAGGGGCAATTTAGCGTGGCCAATCCACCTACCCTGTACATCTTTTGGGTTGTGGGGTCGAAACCCACGCAAACACGGGGAGAATGTGCAAACTCCACACGGACAGTGACCCAGAGCCAGGATCGAACCTGGGACCTCGGCGCCATGAGGCAGCAATGCTAACCACTGCACCACCGTGCTTCCCGCTCAATGCTGATTTTAACACAATGTCGTCTTTTAAAATTTTTCCTACTTCAAGACTGTGAAGAAAACAACTTTACAACTCTGTTTCGAAATAAATAACTTTGTCTTTATTGACCAAAGTCTGCATGCAGATGGCTACAGGTTAGAGAGAGAGAGAGAGCTGTTAAGGTAAACCTGCTCATTCTTTCTCAAGCTCGCAAAGACATGGAGAAAATGTTCAATATTTATACAAAAGCTGTATCATTTTACAAAAACAGACCTTGTTCAAAAATGTCAATACAGTCATAACTTCTGATCAAACATGTTGTCATGGAAAGACCCTGACTCAGCTTATTTGCAGTATTTTGTCTTTAGAGGATTTAAGACGTGGTCCTATTTTGTTTTTCACCTCTGCCCTCATGATGCCTTGACGCAGATGGACCTAGGTCATGAGGAGGTTGTGTTATTAGGACATTCCTAGATCGTGGCTTTGTTATCACGTTTTACTAAGGTCAGGCACTATTTTCCCTCTTCTGGCCTTGTATGATACGATTATGTGGATTCTTAGCTTTGTCTAGTTTGTCAGGGTCTGAACTTGGCACTTAGCTGACACAGCTGTCTTACACTTGGTTACATAAGTTGGCTATTTTTCCCATCATGCTATTGCTGAGTTTGTACACTTTCACAACAACACTCTTTCAAGTAAATGCACATATAAAGTTTTAGCTTCACCCATATTAAAGATTAATTTTAAACATCAATGATCAAGATCATCTTCAGGCCCTAGACTTTGATTCTCACTCCCAGTGCTCAGCAAGGAGATGTGTTCAGAGAGATCCATTGGCTCCCACTGAGATTGGTCAAGCATCTCCACTAGTGGTAGTTTTCCAGATGCTCACATTTCAATCAACTCCAGCAATCCATTGCATATGGTAAGTGAAAGAAAAACTTCAATGAATCATAGAATTTACAGTGCAGAAGGAGGCCATTCGGCCCATCGAGTCTGCGCCGGCCCTTGGAAAGAGCACCCAACCCAAGCCCACACCTCCACCCTATCTATCCCTGTAACCCAATAACTCCAGGGAACCTCTTTTTTGGACACTTAAGGGCAATTTAGCATGGCCAATCCACCTAACCTACATGTCTTTCGGGACTGGTGGGAGGAAACCGGAGCACCCGGAGGAAACCCACACAGACACGGGGAGAACGTGCAGACTCTGCACAGACAGTGACCCAAGCCGGGGATCGAACCTGGGACCCTGGAGCCGTGAAGCAACAGTGCTAACCATTGTGCTACCGTGCCACCCATACGTAGCGTTAATCATTAGAAAACGTTGATTGCATTACTTGCCAGGTACAGCGATACAAATTTAGCTTTTAATAAAAAAACTCTGTCCTTGGCATCATTTCCATGTCAAGAGTGATCAGCTCAAGTACCTTAAGTAACTGGGCCAAAGCACTTCTCAAAGAATTTGAATGAAGACTGAGATCAGTAGCAATCATAAGTAGCCCCACGGAACAGTAGGCAGCACCATGACTGAACTGTGAAGGGGCTCTATTTCTGGAGCACTTATCTTTTGTGATGAATATTTTATAAATAATAATAATGCTCCATATACAGACAGGAGGTGGAGGGTTATATATCTGCTCTTGATAGGCTTCCGCCTTCTCAAACTCGAGAAACACACCAAATGCTTAATTGGAGTTACATTTCAAAGAGGATACATCATCCCTTGTGTAATACCACCATGAAATGGTGTTTGTTCTTAAGTTGGACTCTTGAAATGAATTACAGCAATTTCCAGACTGAAGCCTAGCTGTCTGCATCCTACAAAGTATTCTGTAGCACAGTGGTTAGCACAGTTGCTTCACAGTTTCTGGGTCGGAGGTTCGATTCCCATCTTGGATCACTGTGCGGAGCCTGCATATTCTCCCCGTGTCTGCATGGGTTTCCTCCGGGTGCACCCGTTTCTTCCCACAGTCCACAGATGTGCAGGTTAGGTGTATTGGCCATGCTAAATTGTCCTTAAGTGTCCAAAAAAGATTAGCTGGGGTTACTGGGTTATAGGGATCGGGTGGAG
Organism: Scyliorhinus torazame; assembly: GCF_047496885.1. Lineage (NCBI taxonomy): Eukaryota > Metazoa > Chordata > Chondrichthyes > Carcharhiniformes > Scyliorhinidae > Scyliorhinus > Scyliorhinus torazame. Next base: position 13,756,771 of record NC_092734.1, read on the forward strand.
GTGTGGGCTTAAATAGGGTGCTCTTTCCAAGAGCCGGCACAGACTCAGTGGGCCGAATGGCATCCTTCTGCACTGTAAATCCTATGATTCTATTCTCTTAAATCTGTGCGTCTCTCGACAGGGGATAACCCAACAAATCGATGTGCAAACTCCACAACACCTGTAGTTTTATTACTGAATTCCTCTTTAATTATCATATTTGAATATCAATCAAATCAAAAAGGACAATCCCTCTGCAACAGAACCAAACGCGATCCAAGATTTGGAGAGCCAACACGCAAATGGACATCAATTTTCTGGAGCTCTTATGGGACGCCATTTGTCATCGCTACAGAATCTGTTTAAATTCAAATTTGCATAGCTTCATGAGACACATAACGTTGGTGTTCTTCAAAGTTACCAATCTCCAATGGAGTCAACACTTATCTCCAACGAGAGCTCCCGAGGAAATGCTTCATCCATACTGGTTTGCATTTATAAAGCATCCTTTAAGACCACGGAAGCCCCCCCACCCATACCCCACCCAAGCACTACACCACCAATGAAGTGCTTTGGAAGTGTTACTGTTGTAACGTGGGAAACATAGCAGCTCATTTCTGCACAGCAAGCTCCCATGAACCGCAACAAAATAATGACTATTAACAGGATTCACGTTGGTTGGTCAAGTCAAAACGAAGACCCTTTTCCATGCTGAGAGTTTTTCGAGATTTTGTTCAGTAGTTTCACTCCTCCATCCATACCCAGTGTCCCAGCTATCCCCAATTTGTGTGTTCAAATGTCCATTATCAGTTTCTCGCAACAATGTAATTGACATTATCAAAACTGAACAATGTAACTGATCAAACAAGCACAATGGCCAACTAATTTATTTTAGTGACATTGTTTAGAGGTGCAAATTTTGACCTGCTCCCCAGGGAGATCGCTGCCCCAGTCTGCTCCAAAATTGTGCCACGGGATCTTTGACAGCCCACGCTTAGAGAGCACACCTTGGTTTGAACTTTCCTCCAAAAGTCAGTGCCTCAAGACCATGCACTGCTGCACGACTCAGAAAACCATTTGACAATCAATTTTTAAAAAAAATGTAAAGTACCCAATTGGTTTTTGTTCCAATTAAGGGACAATTTAGCATGGCCAACCCACCTACCCTGCACATCTTTGGGTTGTGGGGCTGAGACCCACGCAGACATGGGGAGAATGTGCCAACTCCACACAGACAGTGACCCGGGGCCGCGATCGAAGCCAGGTCCTCGCCGCCGTGTGGCAGCGGTGCTAACCAGTGTGCCACCCGTATTTGACAACCAAATTGATCAGAAATTGGACAAATTGGTATAAATCTACAATATGTTGGGCTGGTTTAGCACAGGGCTAAGTCACTGGCTTTTAAAGCAGACCAGGTGAGGCCAGCAGCACGGTTCAATTCCCGTACCAGCCTCCCCGAACAGGCACCAGAATGTGGCGACTAGGGGCTTTTCACAGTAACTTCATTTGAAGCCTACTTGTGACAATAAGCGATTTTCATTGTGGGCAGCACGGTAGCACAAGTGATTAGCACTGTGGCTTCACAGCGCCAGGGTCCCAGGTTCGATTCCCTGCTGGGTCACTGTCTGTGCGGAGTTTGCACGTTCTCCCCGTGTCCGCGTGGGTTTCCTCCGGGTGCTCCGGTTTCCTCCCACAGTCCAAAGACGTGCAGGTTAGGTGGATTGGCCATGCTAAATTACCCGTAGTGTCCATAAGGGTTGGGAGGGGTTATTGGGTTGCGGGGATAAGGTGGAAGTGAGGGATTAATGTGGGTCGGTGCAGACTCGATGGGCCGAATGGCCTCCTTCTGCACTGTATGTTCTATGTTGTGCCATCGGAGCTCTCATTGAACTTATCAAATAAAGACACGGTAGCACAGTGGTTAACATTGTTGCTTCACAGCACCAGGGTCCCGGCTTGGGGGACTATGCAGAGTCTACACATTCTCCCTGTGCATGCGTGGGTTTCCTCCCACAAGTCCCGAAAGACGTGCTGGTAGGGGATTTTCACAGTAACTTCATTACAGTGTTAATGTAAGCCTACTTGTGACACTAATAAAAAAAATTATTATTCTTACTCCCATTTTAACATTGGCTCGTCTCTGTTCTGTAAAATCCATTTATCCTAACCGCTACATGCCAGTGTTTTATGCCCCACATGAGCTTCCTCTTCATTGCAGTATTAATGGAAGCCTACCTATGACACTAATAAAGATTATTATTATTGATTCTGATGTTCATATCTGAAATGATCAAAATGAGAATCTGAAAAAGCGGGTTTACAAATCTGTTTATCGGAGCAAAGCTCCTCCTGAACTACGTCTAACTCGCCCGAAATGTCTCACTCGGTGAGGCCAAAGAACCTGTATTCATATCGTACATTAATGTAATACAACGTCCCAAGGTGTCTCGTAGGAGCGCTTTATAAAGCGAGGTTTGACAGCGAGCCACATTAGGGCAGATGCCCAAAATCGTGGGCAAAGAGGTGGGTATTCAGGAGGGTCTGAAAGGTGGAAAGAGAGGTGGGGAGATTCAGGGAGAGGATCCCAGAGTTTAGGCTGATGGCACGAATGTCAGAGCAATTAGAAGCTGGGGATGTTCAAGAAGCCAGAATTAGATGAGTGCATACTTGGGACAGATCGTACATGGGATCAGTTGGGATGCCCCTTCCGTGCTTAGACTCGAGGCCTGTGGATCAGAGTTGAGCTGGTGTACCTGACGTACGATGCTTGATGCCGACACTGGGAGCGGGAGATGGGACATCCCATTATTTTGTTTTTAGTGACCCTCACCTTGTAAAACGCCACCATTAAAATCAGCGACATACTGAGAATACAACTTTCCATCACTGTACTGCAGCTCGACCTGGCAAAGATGCTTAAAATGAACTAATGGGTAGCAAGAGCGAGATAACAGCTTAACAATGAAAAATCCTGGAAACCATCTCAGATTACACTTGGAAGCAAATAAATACAGAAGCTGGCGGACTATCCTGTAATATTTATCCTCATTTATTCATGTCATTGTAATAGATTTACTAATATCAATAACATGTCTGCCACTTGTATTCCCCAGTGGTTGTCTCGTCTGAATTCCAAACGCTATTTCACTCAAAACCCCCCCTGCAAGCACAGTTCAATTTCTTTCCGTCAATTCTTCCATCGCTCAATGGAGCCATCAATCACAGCTGCCTCTCTGTCAGTAGCCGATGGATTATTTTATTGTGATCTGAGGCGACAGTCCTGGGCTGCAACTGCTTTAATTTATGTGCACTAATACAGCCCACCTGCAGACGGAGTGGAAGGGATGTACTGCCATGGTTACGCTCAATCTCAGTGCCGAGAGCAATGTCCACTCACAATTACCACACTCTATGTTTGGAACGGGGGAAGAAGATTATCTTCTGTGTTGTTGCATACTTGAATCTTTGAAGGAAGCAGGGTTAAGCGGGCAGGACTAAGGCACATGGATAGAATGGCCATTTTAAATGGAAGGTATATAGAAACATTCTCCATCCTTAGTTACAACTAATGGAACCGGAATATCCCACTAGTGAGGACAGCCGCAAAGTTTTGGCCATAATGTCTGATTCTCTCTCCACAGATGCCACCTGTCCCTCTTGACCGTTTCCAACCTTTTCAAATAACACTTGTGCACATTACAGTATTCATTCTCAATGGGCAGTCCAGGCATTCTATGATAATTTTTATTAGTGTCACAAGTAGGCTTACATTAACACTGCAAACAAGTTACTGTGAAAAGCCCCTAGTCGCTACATTCCGGTGCCTGTTCGGGTACACCGAGGGAGAATTCAGATTGTCCAAATTACCTAACAGCACGCCTTTCGGGACTTGCGGGGAGGAATCCGAAGCGCCCGGAGGAAACCTACGCAGACACGGGGAGACCGTGCAGACTCCGCAGAGACAGTGACCCGACCCAAGCCGAGAATCGAACCTGGGATCTGGCGCTGTGAAGCAACAGTGCTAACCACTGTCCTACCGTTGCCATAATATACATCTATGTATACAATGGAGTGTAGACAGGCAGTGATTGACACACAGGGTGGTCAGTAAGCATACAGAACAGAGCAGCCAATCACCAGACAGGACACGACCACTATAAAGCCAGAGGGCACCAGTTTTCCTGCTCTCTCGGGACCCTGCCTCTGAGACAGTCAGAGCTCGTGAGCTAGCCTGTGCCTACACCATGTGGTAGCTAAGTTAGTCTGGTTAGGCTAGTGTCAGGTCTCCAGCCAAGTCAGCATATTGTCGACCCACAGTTGAACATGTATAATAGTTTGGATGTTGAATAAAATCGTGTTGCATTTTATCAAGTGTTGGAGGTCTGTCTCTCGCTACACTGCATCAAGTGCAGTTCACCTCGACTCAGCCTACCCAACACATCAACCTTGCGCCCTTCTAGCGGGCGGATGCTCATATGAACTGGTGTTGACCAGTAGATGGGCCGAGTGGCCTGCTTCTGTACTGCACATTCTGTGTAATTCTTTTCCTCGGTCTTGCCCTACATCGCTTTGAGGCACACAGGCACCTGGAATATTGACCGATTCATCAATGTCCTCGGGAGTGGGAATGCTGAACTAGCAGCAAAGCACTTCTGTCTCAAGTTATCGACACTTGCCAATGAGAAAAAAAGAAATCTGTCTGTTAGTAACCGAGGCTAAAATACAAATGCCTTGCACCAGGCAGGAATTTGCCGACTGCTTACAAATGAATGTCATTCCTTAAATGGGAAGAACAGCCCCGACTGTCAAAGGTGATTTAATTGTCTTAATAAAAGGTCATTGTGAAGCAGAAAAAGGTTATCACTTGGCAACGAGGCTCCTACCACGACCACCCACGAGACTCGCTCTGGGTGGGCTTTTTGCACATGATCTGTTAACACGTGTGAGCACAGCTACAAACATTAACTTTCTCGCTGAAGGCAAAAGCAGATGGTCATCGACATGTAGTGTCACTGTGCACCAAAGTCCACTTCCGTTGTACGTAATATTTAGGCATGATATGGAGATGCCGGCGTTGGACTGGGGTGAGCACAGTACGAAGTCTTACAACACCAGGTTAAAGTCCAACAGGTTTGTTTCGATGTCACTAGCTTTCGGAGCGCTCCTCCTGAGGAAGCGTTCGGAGCGTTCACCTGAGGAAGGAGCAGCGCTCCGAAAGCTAGTGACATCGAAACAAATCTGTTGGGCTTTAACCTGGTGTTGTAAGACTTCGTACTGTAATATTTAGGCACAAACTCACAGGTCAACATTCAAAACCAGACGAGGGGCACGTTTAAAACAAGATGCATTTCGCATCGAGGTACTCCAAGGGGAAAATAATTACACGTAATGTCGAAGTGTTTTAGAAATTACCCACTTAGGAATTGGCTGCTCCTTACCTCAGAGAGCAAATCCTACCTGGGGATTCCGGGCACGACTGAACAGTTACCATTTTTCAAAATAAATATTCAGCTCAGCCAAGTGCATCTGGCTGTCTCCTCTGAATCGGAAGTTTGTTGCCTCAAGCCTCACTCGGAAACCCGAGGACACAAGTGAGGCTGACGGTATCGCAGGACTGACGATGCAATGGATTGGCTGAGGAACCATCCTTCAGATGACACTCGCTTTGAGGTTTCGGTTGTCAGCGATTCAGGTAGATCCTGAAAACCCACTGTCGTGTTGGGTGTTCCGATGCACAAATGATCCAACATGGCTGTAGATGGTACAACTCTGTTTTATTGTCTAAACAATAACAACTACTAACTGCTGACTTAGGTTCGTGCTTCACCAGCTAACCTGTGGACCCAGCCCTATCACTATCTTGATGAGGCACTCAGCACATGGTGTATGTCAGAGTGGCACGCTGTGAGCTCTGTGCTCTGAGTTATCTCCTGGTAGAATGAGCGGGAACTGTGGTGTTTCCTGTTTTATAGTGCGTGTGCTCTCACTGGTGATTGGCTGCGATGTTGTGTGTGTGTTGGTTGGTCCAACTACCTGTCCATCAGTGTGTGTGTGATTGCACCATGATAGCTGATGTGGATATCATGACACCCACGATTGATTCCTCTCTCAAAAATTACCAACAAAAGAATATTTAGTTGTTGTTCACCTTAATGCTGCTCGCTGGATATTGTTCCAGACAAAATGATAGCTCCATTGGTGAAAACAAAAACATTGGTGCCTTCTATGACCGGCAAACACCTCAAAGCACATTACAGCTGACAAAGTATTTCAATATCTGGTCCATAAGACTTAGGAGCAGGATTAGGCCACTCGGCCCACCGAGTCTGCTCTGCCAGTCAATCATGGCTGATATTTTTCTCACCCCCATTCTCCTGCCTTGGTCCCATAACCCCTGATCACTGCTGTGGCAAACGTGACAGCCAATTTGCGCACAGCAAGCTCCCACCAACAGCAATGATGATGATGATCAGGGTTTCTATTTTTATGATTTTGATTGTGAGGCAAGTATTTGCCAGGTCACAGGGTAGAAACTCTCCTGCTTTACCGTGAAATGGTGCCATCCAATTGTTTACATTCACCTGGAGAGGACAGATTGGGGGCTACGTTTAATGTTTCATCTGATAGGTGACATCCTTTAACAGTGCTGCACTCCCTCAGTATTGCGGTGTGTGCGTCAACCTAGATTGTTACGCTGCCCTTGGATGGGAGTTGAACCCACAATCTTCTGACTCCGAGGCGAGCGTTCTACCTAGGCAGCCACAGCTGGCGTATCTAATAGTACAGGAAGTCCTTTGGAACGTTTGTGCCAGACTCGCTAAGGCCCTCTTCAGTGACTCAACACAAAAGGAGCAGAAATGGCGATCAGGGCAGTCGTTCGTCCCAGAAATCAACTCTGCTCCTAGCCAGCAGTAAACAATAACCTCTGCCACGCAGACACGGTATGGACGGTGAAACGTGGCGAAAGCAGTGCCCTGGCAGATGGCAATGACAAAAGCATCAGGCTGAATCCAATTGCTCAAATGGAAAATCATTACTGCTGCGGAGGACTCACGATTAACTCATTTTATAACATTGTCCAATTAATCACTGGCAGCAGAATCTCATACGCCGAATTACAATGAGACAAACAGGAATGGGGGGGGGGGGGGGGGGGGGGCACCAGTTTCACCAAGTCACAACCTCCAGTCCATACAAATGGCAGCAATAATCACACCCAAGGGTAAATGGACACAGATTAATGGTTATACTGCAAGGGAAATCAATATGGCAAACTAAAATAATTAGACACCAGACATTGCATGCTTTCTTTCATCATTTCCCTTACTGCAATGACACTAATCCTTTAAAATAATTAGTCCATGGACTCCAGATGGGTGTCACTTAAGCATTAGCTACAGATGTAATAATTATCCAAAGTCTGCTACATGAACTCAGCGATATGTTGCTCATTGCTGTGATCCAGGGACTGAAGGGGCTCCGTCCACTCACAATGCCTTCAAGCATGCGAACAAGGGTTAATTGTCATCGTGTTTCCTTCAGGCACAGCTAAGAGCTCTCTGCTGGATTGCAGGACATAAGGACACACGCACACACTTCCTTTTTGAACACTTGTTGACCAGTTATACAAATGTTGGGGGTGTTGGGTCGTGTCGGGGGAGGGCTGTTTACAGGGCGGGGCAGTTGGACGTGATAACATGTCCAACTAGAGGGGCCAATCCTAATGCAGAGTCAAGCCTGACTGTATTCAGTTATCAGCCTGTGTTTCTGGGCAGAGATGGGGAGTAGAATTCCTTGTAATTTAAAAAAATATAAATTTAGATTACCCAATTCATTTTTTCCAATGAAGGGTCAATTTAGTGTGGCCAATCCACTGACCCTGCACATCTTTGGGTTGTGGGAGCAAACATGGGGAGAATGTGCAGCCGGGATCGAACCTGGGACCTTAGCGCCACGAAGCGACAGTGCTAGCCACTGTGCTGCCTTAGGATTCCTTTTATTAAAGATTTTCCCAATGTGCGTATATGCCATGAACTTCATACTGCAATTTAATTTGACGTGAATAAATTCAACATTTTATTCTGCAAAGTGTGATATCTGTAACAAAACCAGCAACACTTCAACGCCAACCACACATCCAATCCATTAAGGGGAAAACAAGTGGTTAACTCCTCAGTTGCATTCCACTGTGAAGGTAGAGTCTTAGGGACAAGTACTGGCAAGAACCAGCGGCGATGCCACAGTGAGTCAGGATTATTCAAGCCCCCAAATTCTGCAACTGTTCCCAGGATTGATGTGTTATCATAGAATTTACAGTGCAGAAGGAGGCCATTCGGCCTATCAAGTCTGCACCGGCTCTTGGAATGTACTCTTGGATAACACAGGCTGCAACTCGATGCAGCTTTGACCAAAAGATACTCCAGACTTTGAAGTAAGTTCAATGTGATTTATTGAACCATTAGCACAGTTCTCTATGAGTTCGACTCTCCTGCTAATCTTGCTATAGTAACTCAGTCTAACTAACCAGTCTGCTCTAAGCCACGTGGTGGGTGTGATGCTTCTGATCTGCCCCTGTCCTTCTCTCTAAGTGTCGAAAGAGACAGAGCATGTGTGCCCTGTCCTTTTATATAGGTTGCCCACTTGTGGTAGTGTCACCGCTGGATGTCTTGACTGCCTATTGGTCGTGTCCTATTCTAAGTGTTCATTAGTTGTATGTCTGCATGTCATGACATCTCCGGTGCTCCCTCTAGTGTTTACTTAGTAGTAGTGTATTTACATTAACCCCTTGTGTATTTACAGTGATGCATATCACCACAGGGATGTGGGTGGCACCAAAGCAATGGTGGTAACTGCCCCTCCTACCGAGGGTGTGGTGCAGAGCAACCTCAGAAGGCGTCGAGAGGATTAACCACTCAATCCAGAGTGGCGCGCGTGTGCACAAAATGCCTCACGGGTACCAGTGAATGGGTTAAGATTTCACCACAGAATGCGAGCCGGCCCGGAAGGGTAAACAAATTAAGCTTGCCGGGGTGGGATTTGATCTCGGAGCGTTACTAATCCAGCACCGGCAGCAAGACGTGACTGCACCTCAAGCACATCAATAAGCAAATATCAAAGCATCGCCAACACAAAATGACGTGCAAGTCCGCAGAACATTAGGAAATAACTCAAAGTGACACAACAGCTCCATTGATTCTGGCATAGTCTGTAGCTTGGGTTTTCCTGCACACACTCCCGACAGGGTTTCTAACACTGCTTTTCCCCCCAGACAGAAGCAGGGGAGGGGGAAAGTGGCCACCCTTCACACAGGCTGATGCAAATTTAAGACAAAGGTGAACAGGAAGCACCAAATAAAGTGGACGAGGCGCCCGAGGATTTGCTTTTGGCTACATCTTAACTTGAAAAGGTTTTCCTTTCAGTGTGATGGGGGAAAGCAGAGAACCCAATTTTAGTGTGCCGGGTATGTTACTATGTTAATAATCCAGGCACAGCGAGTTTCAGTCTCTCCATGGCTGCTTGAGGATTTGAATCCAGTTTCAAAGAACCTGGAGAGAATAAAGAGTTCTGGCAGTAAAAACAATCAGGAAGCGGAGGTGGGGGGGGGGGGGGGGGGGGGGGGGGGGGGGGGGGGAAAGAGAAAGAAAACCCCAAATGATTCACTAATATCCTTTTGTTAAATAAACTCCTGTCCTTATCCGTCTGCTCCGCATGTGGCAAGGCCCACAGGAATGTGGTTGACTCTTAACTGTTTCCTGAACTGGCCTCAAGCCACTCACAGTTGCATCAAATGGTGCTAACATCGCCATAGGGAAGTGGGGGAAGGTCGCTGTCTTAGACCTTCCAGCCATAGTGAACCGAGGGGAGGCGAATTGCAGAGAACCCCCTCGGGCTGTATGACTCCCATTGAATTTGTACAGTGAATATTACATATATCACAATTGCATTGAAGCACCTCAAAGTGCAACATGATTTACGTGGACAATTTAAATGCCTTTGCACCATTTGTAATGACCATTTTGAAATGTCTGTCATGAAAATGACAGACCTGCCCAAAATGCATACCTGGCCAACTGAAGAAAAATCAGCGCAAACATTGGATGAACCAAACATGGTGAGGCCCCTTCCAGGTGTGTGTGGTGTTGGGTGTTCTAACACACAGAAGAGCCAACACAGTTGCATATGGTACAACACTTGTTTATTTAAACTTGCTATTTACAACTTGGTCTTTGCACTCTGCACGTGGGGGGCTCCCTGCTTGTGGTGTTTCAACAGCTCTTTCATGCTTCCTTCTCCCCAGACCTACTGACCTCCAGGTGTCGTGCTCGTGCTTTTTATGTGGTTGGTGTTCTTGTCTGTGATTGGTTGTGGTGTTGTGTACTCTGATTTGCCTGTTAGTGTGTCCATCATGATGTGTGTGTTTGAATATCATGACATCCCCCCTTTTTACAAAGATATGTGCCTACGTGGTAATAAATATGATCGTGACGTGAGTGCATCTAAGAGTGTGTGTGTGTCGTGTGCAGCATGTGTCTATGACGGAACTATGTACATGGGGCGATGTCGAGTGCGTCACATGAATCCAGTTGTACCATAACATAACAGAAATGCGAACGAGAGAAGAAGAAAAAAAATTTTGAACAGTTGTCCAGTCAGACGACATCTGGAACGATAAACAACAACAGGTTATCATGTAAAATTGTCCAACTTATTAAACATATGAACTGTATTATAAGTCCATTCTAATGGGTTTGCGACGAATTCGGGTTGACCGCCTTAAGGGTGGATCAAGAACCACCGGCTGCTGTGCAGGCATGGCCATGGGTGGCGATGGAAAGGGCGTGATGTGCGGCAGCTCCACAAAGTCATCCTCGGAAGCCTGTTGAGGATCTGGCGTGTTGTGTGGCTGTGAACGTGGAAGTCGGCGAAGGGCGCGCCGATTGCGGCGACGCACGGAACCATCCGGCATGCGAACCAGGAACGAGCGGGGAGCCACTTGTCGGAGGACTTCGGCCGGTGCTGACCAGCCACCATACGGTTGATGGACGCGTACTTTGTCTCCGGAGGACAGGGGGGGCAGGTCCGTCGCTCGTGTGTCGTACCGACCTTTCTGGCGATCACGCTGCAGTTGCATGTCCCGAAGAACCGCCTCATGGTCTGTTGTCGGTGCCAGGACGGAAGGTACCGTCGTCCTGAGGGAGCGACCCATTAGTAGCTGCGCTGGCGAGAGGCCCGTGGATAACGGGGCCGATCGATAGGCCAGCAAGGCAAGGTTAAAGTCCGATCCGGCATCAGCCGCCTTGCACAGGAGCCGCTTTGCGATGTGGACACCCTTTTCAGCCTTCCCGTTCGATTGTGGATGCAGAGGGCTGGATGTCACATGAGTGAAACCATATGCTGCGGCAAAGGACGACCATTCACGGCTGGCAAAACAAGGTCCATTGTCTGACATGACAGTCCTTGGAATGCCATGGCGAGCAAACGTTTCCTTGCAGGCCCCAATGACTGCGGACGACGTCAGATCATGGAGAGGCATGACTTCCGGGTAGTTTGAGAAGTAGTCTATAATAACAATGTAATCTCTGCCGAGCGCGTGAAATAGGTCAACACCCACCTTCGCCCAGGGGGACGTCACCATCTCGTGTGGTAGAAGTGTTTCCGGAGGTTGCGCCGGCTGAAACCTCTGACAGGTTGTGCAGTTGAGCACCATGTTGGCTATGTCTTCATTAATACCCGGCCAATATACCGCCGCCCGGGCCCTTCGTCTGCATTTTTCGACACCCAAGTGGCCTTCGTGTAGTTGACGAAGAATCATCTGGCGCACACTGTGTGGAATGACGATCCTATGCGATTTCATAAGGACCCCGTCTATATTGGTGAGATCATCTCGCACATTGTAAAACTGGGGGCACTGCCCTTTTAGCCACCCTTCCGTCATGTGGCGCATCACTCGCTGCAGCAGAGGGTCAGTCGCCGTCTCTGCGCGTATGTGGGCCAGACAAGGATCATCAGCTGGCATATTTGCTGCTGTCAGAGTCACGTGTGCCTCAATTTGACGCACGAACCCCTCCGCATCTGGTGGTGTGCTCACTGCTCGGGAAAGAGTGTCCGCCACTATGAGTTCCTTCCCCGGAGTGTAGATCAGTTCAAAATCGTACCTCCTGAGTTTGAGTAAGATGCGCTGGAGGCGAGGAGTCATGTCGTTCAGGTCTTTGTTAATGATGTTGACCAGGGGGCGGTGGTCAGTTTCGACCGTGAATCGTGGCAGGCCATACACATAGTCGTGGAACTTGTCCAGTCCAGTTAACAAGCCCAGGCATTCTTTTTCGATTTGCGCGTAGCGCTGTTCGGTAGGGGTCATGGCTCGTGAGGCATACGCAACCGGGGCCCATGATGACGTGCTGTCTTTTTGCAGGAGTACCGCTCCAATACCAGATTGGCTGGCGTCTGTTGAGATCTTTGTAGGGCGAGTCGCGTCAAAGAAGGCCAGCACTGGTGCCGTGACCAGTTTGTGCTTGAGCTCCTCCCATTCCTGCTGATGCGACTGGTGCCAGTTGAATTCCGTCGATTTTTTTACGAGATGGCGCATGTTTGTTGTATGAGAAGCCAGGTTGGGAATGAACTTCCCAAGGAAGTTGACCATGCCCAGGAATCTTAAGACAGCCTTCTTGTCAGCCGGTCGTGGCATGGCTGTGATGGCGCTAACCTTGTCTGCATCGGGACGGACCCCGGACCTTGAGATGTGGTCCCCGAGGAATTTCAGCTCCGTCTGGCCGAAAGCACACTTCGCACGGTTGAGACGCAGGCCATTTTGCCGTATGCGGGTGAAGACACGTCGAAGACGATGCATGTGTTCCTGCGGAGTGGTGGACCAAATGATGATATCGTCCACATATACACGTACCCCTTCGATGCCTTCCATCATCTGCTCCATAATGCGGTGGAATACTTCAGATGCCGAAATGATGCCGAATGGCATCCGGTTGTAGCAGAATCTGCCAAAAGGGGTGTTGAATGTGCATAGTCTTCGGCTGGCCGGGTCCAGTTGGATCTGCCAGAATCCTTTGGACGCATCCAATTTAGTGAATATGTTGGCTCGCGCCATCTCGCTGGTGAGGTCTTCTCGTTTTGGGATGGGATAGTGTTCCCGCATGATGTTGTTGTTCAGATCTTTTGGATCTATACATATACGGAGCTCGCCAGAGGGCTTCTTTACACAGACCATGGAGCTGACCCATGGCGTGGGCTCCGTGACCTTGGATAGGACCCCTTGGTCCTGAAGAATCTGCAGTTGTGCCTTGAGGCGGTCTTTGAGAGGCGCAGGAACCCTGCGAGGTGCGTGAACGACAGGGATGGCGTCCGGTCTGAGTCGAATCTTGTACGTGTGTGGCAATGTCCCCATGCCTTCAAAAACCTCCTGGTTGTGAGCGAGGAGGGAATGGAGATTCGCGTGGAACTCAGCATCCGGGAAGTCGGATATCTCATCTGGAGAGAGAGACATGATGCGCTGTACCAGGTGAAGGACCTTACACGCTTGTGCGCCCAGTAACGAGTCCTTTGATGAGCCCACAACTTCGAAGGGGAGTGTGGCCGTGTACCTCTTGTGAGTCACCTGTAGCTGGCAAGATCCTACGGACGGGATAACGTTCCCGTTATAGTCAACCATCTTAAGCCGGGATGGTGTGATGAGTGGTTTGACCTTCATGGCCTGGACTGCAGAGTAAGCAATCAGGTTGGCGGATGCGCCGGTGTCCAGACGGAAGGCGACGCGCGATCGGTTGACCGTCAGGGTGTCACACCACTCATCGTCTGGATTGATGGCATTGACCTTGTTGACATCAATGACGGCAACTCTGAAGTCATCCTGGTCATCTGCATCACTTAACTGGAAGTCTTGATGCGTGGGCTGGACGGTCCTGACTCGTGTGCGAGGTTGTCGAGGATGCGCCGGATCCATGGGTTGAGCCGCACGACAGCGGGCTGCGTAGTGGCCTATCATGGCACATCTGTTGCACTGTTGGTATTTTGCAGGACATTGCCCTTTTAAGTGTAGACCTCCACACTTGCTGCACGTCATGACGTCACGGCGTTCGTTGCGCCACTGCGCATGCGCAGTGCGATCTTGCGGTGGGCGCGCCTGCGCAGTGCGTCCCTCGTTGTGGCCGTTATTCTTGGCGCGCACCTGCGCGGGAGACCGCGAAAAGCGCGGGAAGCGGCCGCTGTCGTCCGGGCCGTGGGGCGGGAAGAAATCGACGGCCTGGATGCGTTCAACGTCGTGGGCGGCCTGGCTTGCCGATTCGACGGCTGGGGACCCCCTCCGTGCCAACTCGGACGCCTGAAATCGGGCAAAACGGCAGGTCGCATTTTCATGGAGGACACAGGCTTCCACAGCAGACGCTAAGGTGAGGCTCTTTATTTTAAGAAGCTGCTGGCGTAGGCCACTGGAGGCAACGCCAAAAACAATCTGGTCCCTGATCATGGACTCTGTGGTGGTGCCGTAACCGCAGGACTGCGCTAGAATCCGGAGGTGCGTCAAAAAGGGTTGAAAAAGCTCCTCCTTACCTTGCAGGCGTTGCTGAAAGATGTATCTTTCGAAAGTTTCGTTTACTTCAGTTTGAAAGTGCTGGTCCATTTTGAGGATGACCGTGTCATATTTGGCCTGGTTTTCGCCTTCCTCGAACACCAGTGAATTAAAGACATCATTTGGGTGGGGGCCTGCGTAGAAGAGGAGCATTGCAATCTTCGAATCATCCGAGACATTCTGTTTTTCGGTGGCACGGATGTACAGGTCAAATCGCTGCCTGTAGAGCTTCCAGTTGGTGCCTAGGTTCCCCGTGACTTGCATCGGCTGCGGTTTGCCGGTGTGGTCCATGTCCAGAATGGCAGGTTGGTAGGCAGGTATCGATCCACTCCTGTACCATGTGGTGTTGGGTGTTCTAACACACAGAAGAGCCAACACAGTTGCATATGGTACAACACTTGTTTATTTAAACTTGCTATTTACAACTTGGTCTTTGCACTCTGCACGTGGGGGGCTCCCTGCTTGTGGTGTTTCAACAGCTCTTTCATGCTTCCTTCTCCCCAGACCTACTGACCTCCAGGTGTCGTGCTCGTGCTTTTTATGTGGTTGGTGTTCTTGTCTGTGATTGGTTGTGGTGTTGTGTACTCTGATTTGCCTGTTAGTGTGTCCATCATGATGTGTGTGTTTGAATATCATGACAGTGTGCACGCTGCCAACTGCACTTTACAGAATCAATCAGCATTCAGTCAGTCAGTCTGGATTCCGGAGTGCAACTTGCTGTTCGGTCTCACAACCGTCCCAGAGGAAGACTTGCAGACAGCGATTGCGAAGCAATATTCTGAACAACCATGTTTATACGACAAAGCACGGTGGCTTATTAACGCTCGACTGTACAAGAAAAAAATCTAAACTGTATGTACAAGACACAAGCTCCAGGGTCATCCAGTCTCACCAAGCCTCTCGTTTCCCACTCACCACAAAACTCTGTCCTCTGGTCTCTGATTCTCCGGCCAGTCGCGATAGTTTCTCCTCATTTCCCCTGTCGCAACCTCACCATCATTTTGAACGTCCTCATGCAACCTTCACTGCTCGAAGGGGGAATCTATACAAGATTCTATATTTTCTCCACATAATTGAAGCCTTTGTACCATTCCAGCAAATCTCCTCCACACCCTCGCTAAGGCCTCGAGATCCTTCCTGAAGTGTGGCAAACAGAATTACACACAACACTCCGGAGCCGAGGCCTAACCCGTTATTTTCAGCTATCAGTGTCATTAGGGATCAACAAACGCCCTCACAGACCTGAAACATGATAGAAATGGATAACCACAGTGGTAACATCTCACTCATTTTGGCATCAAGTCCCAGATCTGTTTCCTGACAGAACACAGTGTCGCAAAACAGTGACATTAAAAACAACCGTGCTTCTCTCTGACTCAGTGTTTGTGCGGGAAGGATGGGATAATGGAATTTAAATAGGGTAAAAATGGAATATAAAAGGGATGGGGGGAAAATCAAGTTAAAACCATCTTTTTAAAAACGAAACAGAAGCAGCTCGAGAATGTGCTTGCCTTGAAATGCTAAACACTGCATATTAATTTCCTTCTGTGACAATCTCCAAAAGGAATGAGGCGGCTTCAAAGGAATTGCTCAAGACTTGAATACATTGATCGACAGATTCGGAACAAATCTGCCAGTGGCTTCGGGGCAGGAGGGGGCTAAAAGTGGAATAAAATGCTGGTGGGATCACTGGAGAGAGAGAGAGAGCGACGCTGTCAGATATTAATCTGTAAATTTGAGAAAGAAAATGAATAATCGACACTATTGTTGGCTGTAGTACGAGAGTCCGGGATATAAAGAGAGGGATACTCTGCGGAATGTTTAGCTTCCTTCATGAAAAGAAACCAGAGAATCCCTCCAGTGCAGAAGGGGGCCATTCAGCCCAGAGTCTGCACCAACCCTCCAAAATGCAAATGGTTTGTTAATGCGTGTTAATATTGTTGGGGGGTGATTGGGGGGGGGGTCAAATCTAAATGGTGTCTGGGATGGAGTACGGTTACAAGTCGGAGGACTAGGACTTTTAGGCATATTTCAACCCACACTTTAAAGCCATTCATTCTGTTCTATTATAAATCCGTATTTTGAAACTTGCATGGGAAACAGGCTAAGTGAATTTGTCACACTCTAATCATGCTCTCCCACCATTGTCAGTCTTAAGAGCAGTCAAAAAGTGCTGGGAAAACTGTGGTAGTAGTAGCTCTGGAGAAGAGTCACATCGGGCCCTGTTTTTCACTCCAGAGATGCTCCCCAGTTCTATCGAGCTTTTTCTGGCCTTTTCTGTTTCATTTCAGGCCTCCAGCATCTGCAGTATTTTGCTTCCAAGGCCGAGTTCGATAGATCTTTGAACACTACGGCAATCGAGGCGTATGGGAACAGGACGGAAAAGTGAAGTGGAGGCAGAAAGATAAGCCATGTTCTGACTGCGAATGGTGGAGCATGCTGGAGGGGCAGTGTAACATGGGGCAGCACAGTAGCACGGTGGTTAACTCTGTTGCTTCACAGCACCAGGGTCCCAGGTTCGATTCCCGGCTTGGGTCACTTTCTGTGTGGAGTCTGCACATTCTCCCCGTGTCTGCTTGGGTTTCCTCCGGGTGCTCTGGTTTCCTCCCACAAGTCCCAAAAGACGTACTGTTAGGCGAATTGGACATTTTGAATTCTTCCTCGGTGTACGCAAACAGGCTAGAGTGTGGCGACTAGGAGTTTTTTTTCCTTTTTAAAAATAAATTTAGAGTACCCACTTTTTTTTTCTCCTCCAATTAAGGGGCAATTTAGCGTAGCCAATCCACATCTTTGGGTTGTGGGGACACGGGGAGAATGTGCAAACTCCTCAGGGAGTGACCCTGGGCTGGGATTTGAACCCAGGTCCTCAGTGCCTTGGGCAGCAGTGCTAACCACTGTGCCACATGCCATCCCCGCAATGTTAATGTAAGCCTACTTGTGACACTAATAAAGATTACTATTATGATTAACTAGGGACACTGTGTGATTAGGTTTCTTGATCTGTTGTGGGATTTCTGGCAATTAGGACGGGCATTAATAGCTGCCCACATTCCATTAATGATTTAATAAAGGGCAAAACCTGCCGGAATTCAAAGGTCAAAGTTGAACCAGCGCTCTCGGTGGCCATTTTGAAAATGGTAAAGGGATGAAGTGAAATCCCGAGAAGAGCTCCTCAAAGGCAGAGAATTTTCTTCGGATGACTGATAAGGGAAATATTGTGCGAATATTGCGGGGAGATTGATTTTGAATGAAAACTCGCCATAAACGAAGCAGAAAATCCCATCATGAATCCACACATCCTGCAGAATTCCTTTAGATATCATTTTTCTCCCCAGTGGTTGATTCTGGCAATAAATGGCAAGTCACCAGCAATATTTCTTTCCCCACACATTCCTTCCTACTGGGGGGTCTCAGCATGGGATTTGAAACAGCTAAAATAATCGTTTTGTTGGAGGAATCAGTTCTTCCTCATCTTCACAAATCGTTATTTCATTAGACTCTGGGGCATCATTGAACACTCAAAACAATGTGATGTTTTACCTTGAAATGGCTTTCCTTGAATCTTGTAATCACCTTTTTACCATACCTGCGCTGCAAAATAATTACAGGAACAACTGCTTTTGTCCTTTGCACAGAATTGCACTAGACCAGTTTCAGCAAACTATTTTTCCCCCCTACGTGCGATATCATTGCTTTCACTGCTCTATTTCTGGTGCTCCTGCGATGAACTGTGTTTTCCGCGAGGGACTTGGTTTGCACTGGACGGCACATCAAGACAGTGGTTAGCAATGTTGCTTCATAGCGCTAGGGACTCGGGTTCGATTGCTGGCTTGGGTCAATGTCTGTGCGGAGCCTTCCCGAACAGGCGCCGGAATGTGGAGACTAGGGGGTTTTCACAGTAACTTCATTGAAGCCTACTTGTGACAATAAGCGATTTTCATTTCATTTTCATTTCATTTCTCCCCGTGTCTGCGTGGGTTTCCTCCGGGTGCTCCGGTTTCCTCCCACAAGTCCCGAAAGACGTGCTGTTAGGAGAATTCTGAATTCTCCCTGTGTACCCGAACAGGCGTCGGAATGCGGCGACTAGGGGATTTTCACGGTAACTTCTTTGCAGTGTTAATGTAAGTCTACTTGTCTAATAAAGATTATTAATGTTATTATTGCAATCTTGGGAGAAAGGCAGCGGAAAGTGAATCACACAGGGCAATAATAATGTCAAAGCGATTGGAAGCTTTGGGTTTTTTCTGTATCTGCACGGGTTAAGGTTTGTTTCCCAAATCAAAGCCTTTTTCTAATCTGCGAGTGGATCTCTCATGTGACTGCCTTCCAGATCAGGGCGACATGTATTTCCCTCAGAGATCATCGATGCTCTTGGAGTTGGCACTGACTGCACCGCAACAGTCCCATTCGCCTCTGCTCACTGAGTTGCATGGGCTCCGGGGCAAGCAATGCCTCGAGAAAGTTTTTAATCCGTGCTCACCTCTCCCCATCTCTGCGATCTCCTCCAGTCCCACAACCCTCTGAGGTAACTGCACTCTTCCAAATCTGGCCTCTTGCGCGGCCCCAGGTTTAATCGCTCCACCATTGGCGGCTGGATCTTCAGCTGCCTGGGTCTAAGCTCTGGAATTCCCTCCCTAACCCAACCCCCCCCCCCCCCCATGACTACCTGTGCTAATATCTCCTCGGAAGCTCAATGCCAAATTCTGTTTGATAGCACTCCTGTGAAGCATCTTGGGATGTCTCAATGCACTAGAGGTTATACATAAATGCAAGCGGTTGTTGTTGTTGTATGGGGGACCTTCAGCTTCCAGAATTTAGAAAACCGTATCTCATGGCACAGGTGGGACTATACAATATGATGGGATTATCCCATTAATGTGGCTCCCAAAGGCAAGCCAGACTGGTGGTAAGTAAAAGGTGCCATAGTCCCCAATGACATAGGCTGCTTTCCCCTTTGAGGGGGGGAGAGCTGACTGGTGATGATTTAACCAGAGGGTCACCACACCTCAGGCGAGGGGCAAGGTTGAGAAGTCGTGACCTTCACGAATAACCTCAGCCGGTACGGGAATTGAACCTACGCTGCTGGCCTTAGCTCTGCATCACGAACCAGCTGGCAGCCCACTGAGCTAAAGTAAGGAGTGCATTACATACACAGCAAGCTTAACAGATTGTAGATCGTCAAAGAGAAAGAAACCTGCAAGAATAGAACCACTGCCACTTCGCAACAGTAACCCACCTGCAGCTTACCGAACCTCATTGTCGGTGCAGCTTGGTTACATTTTAAGTTCGGGCGGCGATTGTCCCTTTAAGGCCAATGTAACGTAGCAGAGTAAGGGTCACATAGCCTGGGTGATCAATCAGACTCAGGGAAATCGGCACGGCGTCCCAGTGGTTAGCACTGCTGCCTCAGAGCACCGGGGACCTGGGTTCAATTCTGGCCTCGGGTCACTGTCTGTGTGGAGTTTGCCCGTTCTCCCAGTGTCCGTGTGGGTTTCCTCCGGGTGCTCCGGTTACTTCCCACAACCCAAAGATGTGCAGGTTAGGTGATAAAATAGCCGCTTCGGGTCCAGGGAGGTGCAGGTTAGGTCACAGGGATAGGGTGGGTTGGACGGGGGAGCGGACATGGGTAGGGTGCTCTTTTGGACAGTCGGTGCGGACTTGATGGGCCGAATGGCCTCCTGCTGCACTGTAGGGATTCTATGATCACATCCAGGGGGAAAGAGTTCTCCTGGGCAGTGGTGTTTCCTCCATTGACATAAGCATCCTCCTGCCCTTACTTTCATCTCACCCAATAACATTCTATCCCTCTCTCCTTCATGCACTTATCCAGCTTCCCCTTAAACGCATCAGTGTTGGTCACCTCAACTTGTGGCGGCGAGTCCCACATTCTAACCATCCTCCAGACACAGAAGTATCTCTCGAAATCCATATTAGATTTGCCAATGCTCCACTAAAACCTTTCCTTTTGGGAGTACAGCTCGTTGTTATGTCAGCAGACCCGACAGTCATTTTGTGTACAGGGAAATACTCCCGACAGTAATGAAATTAATGGCGAGTTAATCTCCCAGCTTTAACGGGCTTGGCTGAGGGAGACATGCTCTTTTTGGAAGAGTATTGTAAAATCTTTAACACTCACCTGAATATGCAGATAGACACTCTGCCGATGCACCTCCAACATATTTTAATGTCGCCATCACCTATGCTCAAATCATCACGTAAGGCTTGAAGTCACAACTTCCTGATGATTTTTTTAAATATAAATTTAAAATACCCAATTCTTTTTTTTCCCCAATGAAGGGGCAATTTAGTATGGCCAATTTGCACATCTTTGGGTTCATAGCAATCATAGAATTTACAGTGCAGAAGGAGGCCATTTGGCCCATCGAGTCTGCACCGGCTCTTGGAAAGAGCACCCTACCCCAGGTCAACACCTCCACCCTATCCCCATAACCCAGTAACCCCACCCAACACTAAGGGCAATTTATCATGGCCAATCCACCTATTTGTGGGGGTGAGACCCACGCAGACACAGGAAGAATGTGCAAACGCCACACGGACAGTGACCCGGGGCCAGGATCGAACCCCAATCCTCGCCACCGTGAGGCAGCAGTGCTGACCACTGCACCACCATGCCACCCCCTCAACTTTGATGTTGACATAAATGAGAAATCATTCAAATCTCTGCTACCCTTGTCCAAAGTGATACCAAGTCCCTTTCTCCCAGCACTACTGCTCCTGTGACTCACATTGACACCTTTATTTTAAACTTCTCACCCACCCCCCACAAGCCTCAGAGAACTGTGATCCTCTAACACTGGCAGCCTCAGCACCCCTGATTTCAATTGTCCCATAATTGGTGGCCGCATGGGCCCTGAGCTCTGGAAGTCGCTCCTGAAACCTCACCTCGCTTTTCCACCTTGCTTCCATTCCTAAACCCGTACCTTAAAACCTATCTCCTTGACCATGCTTTTAGACACCTGCTTCTTCTGTGACTCAATGTCAAATTCTACTTTATCACACTTCACCAAAGCACTGGGGGATGTTTCATGACATTATTGACGCATGTAAATATAAGTTGTTGAGAGCCAGGTCGGCACTGCTGTTTGGTGACCAATGAATGAGTGGAATTGAAATGGAGCTTGCAGCGGTGTATATTCACCACATTGAGAATTAAATAAAAAATAACAACCTGGGGATAATTCCATCAGCTACACGGGACGTCTTCTCCGCGCACTCACCTTCCCGATGCCCCGAGCGAATCAAAGAGGAGTTTTGAAGTGCATTTTTCATTCACTGTTATTGGGCCTTTTTCAATCATTTTTCTTTCTCTCTGCCGTCAGGTTGCTTGGCTGTGGAGCATTGAGGGAAGGAATGTTTAGTCATGATGTCGCGGCCATTGTGCCTTGTGAGGCAGGTTTGATGGACAAGCCGCTCATTTTCTTCCTTGTATTTCCATAACACAAGATCCCAGTTTTCTTTTTTTCCCCAAAATTTAGAGTACCCAATTATTATTTTTTTGAAATTAAGGGGCAATTTCGCGTGGCCAATCCACCCAACCTGCACATCTATGGGTTGTGGGGGTGAAACCCACGCAGACACGGGGAGAATGTGCAAACTCCGCACGGACAGTGACCCCGGGCCGGGATAGAACCCGGGTCCTCGCCACCGCGAGGCAGCAGTGCTAACCACTGGCCATGATAAATTGCCCTTAGTGTCCAAAGTTTCCCTTGGTGTTGGGTGGGGTTACTGGGTTCTGGGGATAGGGTGGAGGTGTTGACCTTGGGTAGGGTGCTCTTTCCAAGAGCCGGTGCAGACTCGATGGGCCGAATGGCCTCCTTCTGCACTGTAAATTCTATGATGATGAGAGCCACCGTGCCGCCCAGCATTTCCCATTTTGCTTCCGCAGGATTGATGCCGTCTTTTCAAACTGAAGCAAAGCACAGGTGCTTAATCCTCTTAGCTGATGCCAGTCAAAGTCTTGCCGTGAGGTAACGTATTATATTCACCACAGAAAAGATTACAACAATGCTCCAACCAGAATTGTGAAAATGAGAACACGGCTATAATTGTGAATTCATTGCCAGCGGTAAGTTTCTGCTCTGATGTAATTAAGATTATTTGTTCCTGCGGCACTTTAAAAAAAAATATATGTTTATTCAAATTTTTCCAACAAAATTTTTGTAACAAACAAACCCCCCCCCGTAACAAAAAGCAGAACACAAACACCACAATCAAAAATAATAAGCTACTTATACATTGGGTTTCTCCCGTATATATTAACTCCCCCATATGACATTCAAAAGTACCCTTGGGGAAACCCCCCCCCCCAACCCGCCCAAATACCATCCCAAAAGAGACCCCCCCCACCCTCCCCCCTGGGTTGCTGCTGCTGCTGACCTCCTCCTAGCGCTCCGCGAGATAGTCTAGGAACGGTTGCCACCGCCTGGAGAACCCCTGCACAGACCCTCTCAAGGCAAACTTTATCCTCTCCAGCTTAATGAACCATGCCATGTCATTTATCCAGGCTTCCACACTGGGGGGCTTTGCGTCCTTCCATAATAGCAAGATCCTCCGCCGGGCTACCAGGGACGCAAAGGTCAGGATACCGGCCTCTTTCGCCTCCTGCACTCCCGGCTCGTCAGTTACCCCAAATAGTGCCAACCCCCAACTCGGCTTGACCCGGGCTTTCACCACCTTGGACATAGTCCTCGCAAAGCCCCTCCAAAACCCATCCAGTGCCGGGCACGACCAGAACATGTGGACATGATTCGCCGGGCTTCCCGAGCACCTCCCACATCTGTCCTCCACCCCAAAGAACCTACTCAACCTCGCCCCTGTCATATGCGCTCTGTGGGTAACCTTGAATTGTATTAGGCTGAGCCTGGCGCAAGAGGAAGAGGAGTTAACCCTACTCAGGGCATCAGCCCACAGACCCTCATCAATCTCCTCCCCAAGCTCCTCCTCCCACTTGCTCTTTAGCTCCTCTACCGAAACTTCCTCCTCTTCTTTCATCTCTTGATAGATCGCCGAAACCTTGCCTTCTCCGACCCATACACCCGAAATCACACTGTCCTGAATCCCGTGTGCTGGGAGCAACGGGAATTCCCTCACCTGCCGCCTCACAAACGCCCTCACTTGCATGTACCTGAAAGCATTTCCCGGGGGTAACCCAAACTTCTCCTCCAGCGCCCCTAGGCTCGCAAACGTCCCATCTATAAACAGGTCCCCCATTCTTCTGATCCCTGCCCGATACCAGCTCCGAAACCCCCCATCCATCCTTCCCGGGACGAACCGATGGTTCTCCCGAATCGGGGACCAAACCGAGGCTCCCACCTCGCCCCTATGCCGTCTCCACTGCCCCCAGATCTTCAACGTTGCCGCCACCACTGGACTCGTGGTGTACCTTGTCGGCGAGAGCGGCAGCAGTGCCGTCACCAGCGCCCTCAGGTTCGTGACCCTGCAGGACGCCATCTCCAACCTCTTCCACGCCGCCCCCTCTCCCTCTATTATCCACTTACGGATCATCGCCACGTTGGCTGCCCAATAGTAACCACACAGATTCGGCAGCGCCAGTCCTCCCTGTCCCTGCTACGCCTCCAGAAACACACTCTTTACCCTCGGGGTCTTATTTGCCCACACGAAACCATGATGCTCCTACCTACCCGTTTGAAAAGGCTTGGTAATCATAATGGGAAGGCACTGGAACACAAAGAGAAACCTCGGGTGGACCATCATTTAACCGACTGTACCCTGCCCGCTAGCGAGAGTGGCAACACATCCCATCTTTTGAAATCCTCCTCATCTGCTCACCACCGCGTCAAATTGAGCTTGTGCAGGGCCCCCCAGCTCCCAGCCACCTGGATCCCCAAGTACCGAAAGTTCCTTTCCGCCCTCTTCAATGGTAGGTCGTCTATCCCCTTCCCTGGTCCCCTGATGCACCACAAAGAGCTCACTTTTTCCTACGTTGAGCTTATAGCCCGAGAAGTCCCCAAACTCCCTTAGGATCCGCATGACCTCCACCATCTCCTCCACTGGATCTGCCACATTACAGCAACAGGTCGTCTGCATACAGCGACACCCGATGTTCCTCTTCCCCTCGGACCAACCCCCTCCATTTCCTGGACTCCCTTAGGCCATGGCCAAAGGCTCGATTGCCAATGCAAACAACAAGAGGGACAGGGGGCACCCACCAACCTCTCCCTCTCCCTGCCCTCTCTCTTTTCCCTGTGGGCCCTAATGGGGATTAACTCTCCCCTGACCACCGCCTTCAACGCCTCCCAGACTACCCCCACCTGCACCTCTCCGTTGTTCATTGGCCTCCAAGTATCTCTCAATGCACCCCCGCACCCTCCCGCACACCTCCTCATCCGCCAGTAATCCTACATCAAGACGCCACAGCGGGCCGCTGGTCCCTCTCCTCTCCTAAATCTAGCTCCACCCAGTGCGGGGTGTGGTCTGAGATGGCTATAGCCGAATACTCTCGTTCCTTCCACTTTCGGGATTAGCGGCCCTACTCAACACAAAGAAATCTATCCGGGAGTAGGTTCTATGTACATGAGAAAAGAATGAGATTCCCTGGCCAAGGGCCTAGCAAACCTCCATGGATCCACTTCCCCCATCTGGTCCATAAACCCCCTAAGCACCTTGGCCGCAGCTGGCCCTCTTCCCCGTCTTGGATCTGGAGCGATCTAATGCTGGGTCCAGCACAGTGTTGAAATCCTCCCCCCATTATCAAGCTTCCTGCCTCCAGGTCCGGAATCCGACCCAGCATGCGCTTCATAAATCTGGCATCATCCCAGTTCGGGGTGTATATGTTTACCAGTACCACCCACACCCCCTGCAACCTACCGCTCACCATCACGTATCGACCTCCATTATCCACTACAATATCTTGGCCTCAAACGACACCCGCTTCCCCACCAGTATTGCAACCCCTCTGTTCTTCGCATCCAGCCCCGAATGGAATACCTGTCCTACCCATCCCTTTCTTAACCTGACCTGGTCTGCCACCTTTAAAGGGTGTCTCCTGAAGCATGACCACGTCTGCCTTCAGTCCCTTTAAGCGCGCGAACACTCGGGCCGTCTTAACCGGCCCATTCAGGCCCCCTCACATTCCAAGTATCAGCCGGATTGGGGGGCTTCTCACCCACCCCCCTGCCAACTAACCATCTCCTTTTCTAGGGCAGTCACGTGCCCGCACTTCCCCCGCACCCTCCAGTCACTCAGGACGGCGGAACCATGCCCCGACCACCTCTCCTATTTCCAGTTCCCCATTGGCCAATGCAGCAGCAACCCTATAACACCCCCCCTCCCCCCCTCCCCCGTTAGATCTTTTGCTCCCTCATAACACTCCCGTAAGTCAGCTGACTCCTGCTGACCCCCGGCCTCTCCCGCCTTCCCATCGACCCCCCCCCCCCCGACCCCCCCCCCCCCCGTGTGGGAATCCCCCCTCCCCCTCAGTCAGTGTGCGCATCTCCGACCCCAACCGCCGTCCTTCCCTAGCGCGGGGAAAAAGCCCACGCTTTCCTGAGCCGGCCCCGCCCCCTCTGGCACAGCTCCTTTTGCGGCCTTATCTCAATTTCCCCATCCCCGGGCCTCCCCCTCCCTCCAACACCGGTGCCCACACGCTCCCCATCAAATCCCTCACCCATCCCCATCCAGCACCCAACCAAGGGAACATTCCCTACATGTAGTTAAAACCATTGGCGAAATTCTCCGGTATTAGCGCGATGTCTGCCGACCGGCGCCAAAAACGGCGCAAATCAGTCGGGCATCACGCCGCCCCAAAGGTGCGGAATCCTCCCCGCATCTTGGGGGGGCCGAGCCCCAACCTTGAGGGGCTAGGCCCGCGCTGGACTAATTTTCCGACCCGCCAGCTGGCGGAAAAGGCCTTGGTGCCTCGCCAAGCTGGCGCGGAAATGACAATGCCGGGCGGCGCATGCGCGGGAGCGTTAGCAGCCGCTCACGGCATCCCCGCGCAAACGCTGTGGAGGGAGTCTCTTCCGCCTCCGCCATGGTGGAGACCGTGGCGAAGGCGGAAGGAAAAGAGTGCCCCCACGGCACAGGCCCGCCCGCGGATCGGTGGGCCCCGATCGCGGGCCAGGGCCACCCGTGGGGGCAACCCCCCAGGGCCAGATCCCCAGGACCCCGGAGCCCGCCCACGCCGCCTTGTTCCGCCGGTAAAAGAGGTGGTTTAATCCACGCCGACGTGACAGGTATCCTAGCAGCGGGATTTCGGCCCATCTGGGCCGGGGAATCGCGGGGGGGGGGGGGGGGGGGGGGGGGGGGGGGGGGGGGGGTGCGCCAACTGGCGCGGCGCGATTCCTGCCCCCGCCGAAACTCCGGTGCCGGAGAATTCGGCAACCGGCAGGGGCGGGATTCACGCCAGCCCCCGGCAATTCTCCGACCCAGCGGGGGTGATCGGAGAATCTCGGCCCATATATCCCCCCTCCGTTCCAAGTGCGGGAAACAATCCTCGCTTCCCCGTCCCAGCCCCGCCCCCCCCCAGTCTTCGGCGCGGGAAGAAAAACCCGCGCTCTCCACCTACCAGGCCCCGCCACCAATCAAAACAGTGCCCAACCCGCCCCCATCCACCCTCCCCAGCCCGAAAGAGAAAAATACAGAGAAAAAGAAACCCAAAACAATGCAAATGCCCCCCCCACCCCCCCCCCCCCCCCCACCCCCCGAACCAAAAATAGGCATCACATATCCACCGCAGTCCCCAAATCGCCCATCCCGAACCTCAATCTGTGTCCAGCTTCTCGGCCTGAACAAAGGCCCACGCCTCCTCCGGAGACTCAAAATAATGGTGCCGGTCCTTGTAGGTAACCCACAGTCGCGCCGGCTGCAACATGCCAAACTTCACCACCTTCCTGTGCAGCACGGCCTTCGCTCGTTGTACCCGGCCCTCCTCTTCGCCACCTCCGCACTCCAGTCCTGATATATCCGAACCTCCGCGTTCTCCCACCTGCTTCCCATCGTGCCCATTCCACCATTCAACAAGGTCATGGCTGGACTAATGGTGGCCTTCACTCTATTTTCCTATATGCCCCCCGCATGTCCCACTCTCACCCCCGATAACCCTGGCCTCCCTCATCAATCAAAACCTATTTAACTCCGCCTTCAATTTAATTAAAAAAAAATTTTTTTTTAAAGGAGCGTTGAATTACTAGAGGGGAAATTTCCCACTTTCCCGCATCCAGGCAGCTTAAGGTTTAAAGGTGCCAGAGCTCAGGGGCTCCTGTGCACTTGGATACCACAGCGAACCGTAGATTCGTGGTTATGTTACCGGACTCGCAATCCAGAGGCCGGTGTACAAATCCCACCACGGCAGCGAGGGAATTTAAATTCACGATATAATAGCTGGAATAAAAAGCTCGAACTTCCAATAAGCACCAACCTTCTCATCAAGGCACCATCGCAGCTGGAGGAAATCGGACTTTGTACAGATACCTTTAAGTAATAAGATATGGTTCTGCTTTTGAAGAAGGTGGGATCATTCCTAGCTCGGATAATGTGATCTTTGAACAATACCTAACCATAGCTAGGCAATGTTTCCTTCCCAGCACTCAGCCCTATTTACGTGAGACAAATAGATTCCCTTTCACAGTCGAGCTTACAGCATAAAGCGATCTCCGCGATTGGGTTACAGAAATCCGTTAGCCAAGAAATGATGGACTTTGGCGACAATTTCCGTTGAACCTAAAATTCTACAAACTGGAGATAAAAATAACCCCATGTTGAAAATATGACTCTCACTGCCTGTCACTGAATAATTCAAAACATAAAATTGCTGAGAGACTGAAAATAGTGCGGCCGCCTGTATGTGAAACTTGACAGCTTGATACATTGTGCTGGAACAGGCGATGCCTGGAGCAGTGTTTGCAACAGGAATTTCTTGCAATGTAGGATTAGACGGTTCAGTACGAGGAAATTGGATACATTCTTGAAGAAGGGGAAAAAAATACAAGGCTTTGGAGAGAGTGCAGTCGGGGGATGCGGTGATTGCGACTAATGGATAGCTCCATCAAGTAGACAAGACATGCTCAACGGTTTGAATTGCCCCGCCTGTGATTCTCTCAAACACTTTAAAATTCTGAGCTGGTACCAGAGTCACCTTTGGAATGAGTACGCGGTCTCTTCAGGCCAATTGTGTAGAGCTAGTAAGTTGCAAGGCTCCGCCAATGGCCGAAATAGGAGGTGCAGTGCCCAGAGTGAGGGTCAAACATCCAGAAAAATAAGAAGCCCCTGGTTCGATCCCCAGGCCCATGCAGTTCAATTCCTGATCCATGCTGGGTTGGCAAAACTCAGATGGCATGGTTTAAGGAGCTCCACACTTAGCTCTCAGGTTTAGATGGAGAAACATTGGCGGGGCGATGGTGGCGCTGTGATAATATCACTGGACTAGTAACCCAAAGGCCTAGGCTAATGGGCATGGCTTCAAATCCCACCACGGCAGCTGGTGGGACTTGAAAATCAGAAAGTGTAGCCAGCCACAGTAATGGTGACCATGACAACTGCCATCAATTGTTGCAAGAACACATCATCTGGTTCACTAATGCCCTTTAAGGAAGGAAATTTTCCATCCTTACCTGCTCTGGCCCATTTCTAAGCCTCATTAATTACATTGTTAAACAGGTGACGGGTATTCGTACACCTATAAATGAAGATAGTTTAATTGGCTGTTCCTTTAACTCAGAAGAGTATTAATGGGGATGGCTGGGTCACTGCTGGGTTGCGGTAGCGTTGACTGTGAACTAAGCCAATGAACATTCTCCAGCAAAGAAAACTGCTGCTTCATAGTTTTAACTTCACCAACTGGTTTGGATCCAGTTTTTTTTTTTTTTTTATTCGTTCATGGGATGTGAGCATCACCAGCTGGGCCAGTATTTATTGCCCATTTCTAATTTTCCTGGCACCACGTGGTTTGCTAGGTCATTTCAGAGTCAGCCACATTGCTGTGGGGCTGGAGTCACATGTAGGCCTAGCCTGATAAGGCCGGCAGATTTCCTCCCCTAAAGGACAGGCGTGAACCAGACAAACATTTATGCCAATCGACAATGGTTTCATGACCATTTTATTTTAATCCCAAATATTTATTGAATTTAAATTTCACCATTTAAAAAAATAATAATCTTTATAGTGACAAATAATAATAATAATAATAATCTTTAGTGTCACAAGTAGGCTTACATTAACACTGCAATGAAGTTACTGTGCAAAGCCCCTAGTCGTCACATTCCGGCACCTGTTCGGGTACACAGAGGGAGAATTCAGAATGTCCAATTTACCTAGCAAGTACGTCTTTCGGGATTTGTGGGAGGAAATGGGAGCACCCGGAGGAAACCCACGCATACACGGGGAGAACGTGCAGACTCCGCACAGACAGTGACCTAAGCCGGGAGTCGAACCTGGGACCCTGGAGCTGTGAAGCGTGAGTGCTAACCACCGTGCTACCGTGCCGCCCACAGTGGGAATCGAACCTGGGTCCCAAGAGCATTACCCTGTGTCTTTGAATTACTAGTCCAGCAACAAAACGACCTCTTCACCACCAGAACAGCCTGTGACTTCAGACCCTCAGCAATGTGGTTGACCCCCAATTGCCCTCTGCAATGGCTCAGCAAGCCACTCAGTTCAAGGGCAATTAGGGGTGGGTAACAGAAGCTGACATTGCCAGCAACGCCCACATCTCACAAAAGAACAAAGAAATGATCAGCATGAACAGCAATAGCTTTGATCTCGATAAACCCTCATGGTCAAGTCACATTCTGATACTCGCTAGGCTCACAATGGTCCATGTGACTACAATACACAAATACGCTGCTCGAGATTATGATTCTAGTTATGTGCAGAATTCTAATTATTTTCCAACATATTCAACACCAAGTTCAACATCCTTGAGAACACCGTGATCCTGTTGCTCGCACCCCATCCGCCACCTTAATCAACCACTCCCTCCACTTCCTGCGCACAGTGGCAGACGGGTGTACCGTCTACAAAATGCACTGCAGCAACTCGACAAGGCATCCTTTGCCTTCTCAGTCGTACCAACTCAAATAAAGATCTGATGAAGAGTCGGTACATTCAACCAGCAGCTTGTCAGAAGTGACATTCTGTCAGAGGTACACAGAAACTGTGGAACACCCAGTGAGGTAACCACCACAATGGAATCATAGAATACCTACAGTGCAGGAGGCCATTTGGCCCATCAAATCTGCACAGGCCTTCTGAAAGAGCACCCTCCTAGGCCCACTTCCCCACCCTATAGCTGCAACCTTGTAACCCCAATTAACCGTTGGGACACGAAGGGGCAATTTAGCGCGGCCAATCCACCTGACCTGCACATCTTTGGACTGTGGGAGGAAACCAAAGCACCCGGAGGAAACCCACGCAGACACGGGGAGAATGTGCAAACTCCACGCAGGAGTGCTTCTCCAAATCCAGAGGACTCACGACCATCGCTCTGCCATCGTAGCCAGCCCCAACTAAACTCCCAGGGCTTAACCAGCGGAGCACTGGCAATGGGGCACAGAACCATTACTGATCCCGTGGCACGGCCAACCGTGTAAGTCAACAAAAACCTAAGACCAGCGGCCTCGTGTTGGTCACAAGGCAGCAAACCTGGGCCTGAAACGGCCCTCGGGCCTAAATCCTAATTCCCAAGCTCCAATATCCAAAATGTTGAACCTGCCTTTCTCTCTCTTCCGCTCTTAGACAGGCCCGTGATGGTTTGCTCAAGGTTTCAATTTCCACTTCATCAGTGCTGTGCACAGAAATGTGATCATGAGCTGAAAGGGGCTACGCAGAATACACAATGAGTTAAGATGGCTTCAGTGAGCCAGAAAGCGATCTTTTAATTGCTTTTGGGGGGGGGCGGGGGGTGGGGGGGGGGGACGGACAGGGAGTGAGCTAAACAAAATGCCCAATTAGAATGGTTATTTTCCAAGCCCAAATGATGAGTTGCTCTCCAAGTTAATTAAAACAAAGTTTGAGAGGCTGAACCGCAAAGACAATAATAGGCTGTCAAATCATTGCTCATCCCCCTCTGCTGCTGAGGAGCTATTCCATTTTCCTACTGATGATACATGCTATTTTTCCTATAAAACCAACAGCACTTAGTAAGATCGGGGGATATTGATTGCCAAGTTAGCACAAAATGATCCAAGACATTTGTCTTTTCAGTAGCTGCCAGGAGGAATAAATATCAGCTGCAAAGACTGTACGCAGCAGGTGCCTTGCATGCCTAAATCTGACCAACAGTACAAGCAGCCCATTGCAACATCAGGGAGATATAACTGCAATATAATGGATTGCAACAGGTAACCAAGAAATCGATTGGATAAATTACAAGTAGAAATAGGCCCACCGATATCTGGAGTGAAAAGCCAATATAGTTCCTCTTTAGCAGAAGTTCTTGTGGCTCTCAGTGGGTAGCGTCCTGCCTCTAGGCTAGATGCTCCAGGTTCAAATCCCTCAGGACATGGTGGCCGTGAGGGATGCATTTGATTATCAGCCTGTAAATCCTTCCAATACACCGGATGGCGGGCGGTAAGAGCGGGAGTTTCCTGGTCAGCCAGACTGCAGAAGGCAGCGGCAAGCCACTGCAGTACTTTGCTGCTCATAGTCATGGACCGATACAATGGAAGTGCATGATCGCCAGTGACCTGAAGCAGGAGGAGTTCATCTTTCGGAACCCCCAGCCCCCGCCACCACGGTGGGATTGACAATGTCGCGGGGTCCCCTTCTTCAGGCATATTCCCTCCCTCAAAACGGCCAGTAACTCCCACTCTTTGCTGGTCTCACCAACTATCATCCCATTTCCACTTTTTTTTTTCTTCAATGTGTCCTCTGACTCCCTGTCTGCATTCTGCCCGTCAGCGGGCATCTTCATCACTGTCTGAAGGGGCAGGTTCCAGAATGGCCCCAGCCATAGTTGCCAGTGATGCCTTCAGTGGTGGTATTATCCACTCTTAGCCTCTCTATGACATAGCTGGCCATAGCTCCAAGGTTTCATACTCACCATCCAACTCCAGCTGCCTGGAGCGCGCACATACACACACACACACACACACACACACACACACACACACACACACACACACACACACACACACACACACACACACACACACACACACACACACGTACTCACATCTACACAAACACGCACTCACGTCTACACAAACACACAATCTACACAAACATGCGCACACTAACTCATGTCTACACAAACACACTCACGTCTACACAAACATGCACTCACTCGCGTCTACACAAACACGCACACACGTCTATACAAACACGCACACGTCTACACAAACACGCACACACGTCTACACAAACACGCGCACACTCATGTCTGAGGTACAGACGAACCAACACGGTTGCGATTGGTACAACGCAGTTTTATTCCAACTAACTATTTACACATCTTACTTGGTACTCAGCACGTTGTGACTGTGTGAGTGTCTTGCGAATGAGACCCTGGCCCTGTGCTGTCTCCAGATGGACTGGCCAGGAAGTGTTGTGTTTCTTGTCTTATACTGTGTCTGCTCTTGTCGGTGATTGGCTGTCGTGTTATGTGTGCTAATTGGTCTGTCGGTCTGTCTGTCATTATGTATGTGTTATGATGTATGTTTGAATATCATGACATCCCCCCTTTTTTATGTGCCTACGTGGTTATAAATATAAATGTGTCCTGAGTGCAGCTAAAGGTGTGTGTGCGTAATATTTACATCATGTACATGGGGCTTAACTATATACAAGGGGCGATGTCAGGTGTGACATGCTAACGAGGTTGTACCATAACAAAAGAAGAACAACGTTGAAATTTGGACCGATCAAACGAGGCCTGGAACGATAAAACAGTGACTTGTTACAAAACAGTAGTTGCTAAAGTTTGACGTGTGAACAGTCTCATAAGTCCAGTCTAGTAGGTGGGCGACAAATTCGTGTTGACCGTTAGGGTGGCACTCCATTCATCGCCCGGATTGATGGTGTTGACCCGGTTCGCATCAATGACCGCCTCCCGGAAGGCATCTTGGTCATCTGTGTCATCGGTGTGGATGTCGTGATGTGGAGGCTGAATGGTCCGCACGTTCCTGCGAGGTGTGTCCGAGATGTGGAAGATCAACAGGTTGAGCCGCTCGACAGTAGGCAGCGTAGTGGCCCATCTTGCCACAGCGTAGGCATTGTCGGGTTTTTGCAGGACATTGCCCTTTTAAATGTGCAGCTCCACAGTTGCCGCACATCATGACGTCATGGCGTTCGTTACGCCACTGCGCCTGCGCAGTTCGGTCTTGCGTCGGGCGCGCCTGCGCAGCACGTCCCTCAGTGTTGCCGTAGGTTTTGGCGTGCACAAACGCGGGAGGCCTCAAAAAGCGCGCGGAACGGCCACCCTCGTCCGGGCTGCGGGCCGGGAGAAACTCGATTGCCTGGATGCGTTCGGCCTCGTGGGCAGCCTGGCTTGCCGATTCGATCGCGTGGGACCCCCTCCGTGCCGATTCGGTCACCTGAAATTGGGCATAGCGGCTGGTCGCATTTTCATGCAGGACACAGGCTTCAACTGCAGATGCTAAGGTCAGGCCTTTAATTTTTAGAAGCTGCTTGCGTAGACCACTGGAGGCAACGCCAAAAACAATCTTGACCCGGATCATGGACTCGGAGGTGGTGTCGTAACCGCAGGACTGCGCGTGTATGCGGAGGTGCGTCAGGAAGGACTGAAAGAGCTCATCCTTACCTTGCAGGCGCTGCTGAAAGACATACCTCTCAAAGCTTTCATTGACCTCAACGTTGAAGTGCTTGTCGAGCTTGAGGAGAACTGTGTCATACTTAGATTTGTTCTCGCCTTCCGGGAACAACAAGGAGTTGTATACATCGATGGCGTGCTGACCTGCGGTAGTGAGGAGCATGGCAATCTTTGTTTCGTCCGAGGCGCCCTGTTTTTCATTGGCTTGCATGAACAGTTTGAATCGCTGCTTGAAGAGCTTCCAATTTGTGCCCAGGTTCCCAGTGACTTGCAACGGCTGCGGTTTGTTGCGGGTGTCCATGGCTCAGGATGGCAGATTTGCCGGTAGGTATCGATTCACTCACTGGTACCATGAGGTGTTGGGTGCTCTGAGGTACAGCCGAACCAACACGGTTGCGATTGGTACAACGCAGTTTTATTCCAACTAACTATTTACACATCTGACTTGGTACTCAGCACGTTGTGACTGTGTGAGTGTCTTGCTAATGAGGCCCTGGCCCTGTGCTGTCTCCAGATGGACTGGCCAGGAAGTGTCGTGTTTCTTGTCTTATACTGTGTCTGCTCTTGTCTGTGATTGGCTGTCGTGTTATGTGTGCTAATTGGTCTGCTGGTCTGTCTATCATTATGTATGTGTTATGATGTATGTTTGAATATCATGACAACGTCTACACAAACATGCACTCACTCACGTCTACACAAACACACACATCTAGACAAACATGCGCACTCACTCATGTCTACACAAACACACTCGCGTCTACACAAACACACTCGCGTCTACACAAACACGCATTCACTCGCGTCTACACAAACACGCACCCACTTGCATCTACACAAACACGCGCTCACTCACGTCACACAAACACACACTCACTTGCGTCTGCACAAACACGCGCACACTCACATCTACACAAACACACACTCACGTCTACACAAACACGCGCACACTCACAGTTACACAAAGACACGCGCACATGTCTACACAAACACACGTCTACACAAAGACACACTCACTCACGTCTACACACACACGCACTCACGTCTACACACACACACAAACACACAGGTCTGCACAAACACAGGTCTACACAAATACACACACTCATCTACACAAACACACACACTCATCGACACAAACACTTCTACACAATATACACACACACACATGCATGGACTCTCGATCACACCGTCAGATCAATGACACATACCCAGACAAGGACACCCACTGAAGAGGAGCTGACTGATGTTGTGCCCTGTAGATTTCTTCAGTAAGCAGCTGGTTTGTGAAGTGAACACGGTGACGTAGTCAGGCTCGATGTCCATATAGAGAACGCCTGATGTGCAAAAAGCAGACAAAGCTGCAGATTCTCGAGGAAACACTAATTTGTACAGAAAGCCCATTCGCCATGGATACAGTGGGAGCCATTAGTGAGTGAACCCGGGTTGGCTGCTATTCATTTCTTCGAGCTGTCCAATCCTGCAGTGAGTGAGCCCATTTTCAGAATAAAATCAGCACTAAGTAGAAAGAAGTATTGGGAATGGGCTTACTGCACCGACAAGCTGTGCCAAATAATAATCTTCCGAGGATTCAGAAGACACCCCATCAACTAAACCATCTGTATTGAGATGAAGGGGCATTCAATTTAAATTAAATTACTCAGTGAATCCTGGCTGCAAAATCAGTAGCTTGGAAACAGGGGTTGGGGAGCGGTTAGTTTTAATGTTAAAACTGTTTCTGCCGAACACTTTGGAACTTCCATTTTCTTTCTAATCAAGCAGCGATCTCGTCAACAGTTCCCAAATATAAAACGTAACCAGCGCAAACAGCTGTTGATTTGTTATGTTGCAGGTGTAACATAAGCGGCTTCCTTGTGGTGCACTTGACAAAGGAAGGTTCAGACGTGGAGATAACTTCAACACGTTTATTAAACTATTTACACTTCTATTACTCGGGTTCGACACTACTGCTAATCCTACTATAGCTACCCAGACTGACTAACCAGTTGCTGCAATCCACGTGGTGGGTGTAATATTGAATCAACCCTGTGTCTCTACTCACTGACTGTCTCCACTGGAAAGAGGAAGATCATGTGTGTGGTGTCCTTTATATATGGGTTGGTGTAATGCCCCCGTGGTCGTACCACCTCCTTGTGTATCGGGAATGTCCATTGGTCGCATCCTATCTAACTGATCTATTGGTTGAGTGTGTGTGTGTGATGTTTCTGGTGCTCCCTCTAGTGTCTATCTAGCCTACATGCATTTACATTGATGCACATCACCACAGTTGTCAGCAGTATAACTCAGGTCTATTGAAGCAATGCAGGGAACACAATAATAACCAGAGTCTAACCAGCCCGTGATTACCTGAGAATTACAAAAATGAAAGCCAATAGAGTACATGAGGTAAAAGAAAATTACGGCGGATTCAGGAATCTGAAACAAAAACAGAAAACACTGGACAATCTCAGCAGGTCTGACAGCGTCCGTGGTCAAAGAACAAAGTAAAGTACAGCACAGGAACAGACCCTTTGGCCCTCCAAGCCTGTGCCGACCATGCTGCCAGTCTAAACTAAAATCTTCGACACTTCCGGGGTCCGTATCCCTCTATTCCCATCCTATTCATGTATTTGTCAAGGTGCCCCTTAAATGTCATTATCGTACCTGCTTCCACCACCTCCTCCAGCAGCGAGTTCCAGGCACCCACTACCCTCTGTGTAAAAAAAAAAAAAAAAACTTGCCTCGTACATCTCCTCTAAACCTTGCCCCTTGCACCTTAAACCTGTGCCCCCTAGTAATTGACCCCTCTACCCTGGGAAAAAAACCTCTGACTATCCGCTCTCGTCTCTGTTAAGTAATGGGTTAAGAGACATTGCAATTAGATGTCTCATTTATGTTAAGTCTCCATTAATTATCCATTGGATAGCACAATTGCTTCACAGCTCCAGGGTCCCAGGTTCGATTCCAGCTTGGGTCACTGTCTGTGCGGAGTCTGCACATCCTCCCAGTGTGTGCGTGGGTTTCCTCCGGGTGCTCCGGTTTCCTCCCACAGTCCAAAGATGTGCAGGTTAGGTGGATTGGCTGTGATAAATTGCCCTTAGTGTCCAAAATTGCCCTTAGTGTTGGGTGGGGTTACTGGGTTATGGGGATAGGGTGGAATTGTTGACCTTGGGTAGGGTGCTCTTTCCAAGAGCTGGTGCAGACTCAATGGGCCGAATGGCCTCCTTCTGCACTGTAAATTCTATGATAATCTATGAATTGACACTGATATGTACAGGGGCTTCAGGTGGCCTCGGTCAGGTGATGTATAGTTAGAGTTTTGTGCAAAAGCTGTTGGAATGAAATAAATGTGTGTTTGTGAAGGAACAGAACTTTCAACTCTTCATATCACAGCAACTAAAACGTCTAACATCTATGCCCCATATAATTTAGTTGACCTCTATCAGGTCGCCCCTCAACCTCCGTCGTTCCAGTGAGAACAAACAGAGTTTATTCAACCTCTCCTCATAGCTAATGCCCTCCATACCAGGCAACGTTCTGGTAAATCTCTTCTGCACCCTCTCTAAAGCCTCCACATCCTTCTGGTAGTGTGGCAACCAGAATTGAACACTATACTCCAAGTGTGGCCTAACTAAGGTTCTATGCAGCTGCAACATGACTTGCCAATTCTTATACTCAAAATGTCAGAGAGCGAAGCTCGCGTTTCGCATCTGGATGGCTGTGACAAAACTGGAGAACCCATATGTTGTACTGAGAGAATTGTCCAGTAAAATTAAACAATACCTTAAATTTATGAAGTGCTTTAAACTTAATAATGTCTCAATACGCTTCACAGGAGCGTAATCAGGTACATTAAAACCAACAACCCCCACCATCTAGAAGGGCAAGGGCAGCGGACACATAGGAACACCATGGGCAGCACGGTGGCACAGTGGGCAGCACTGCTGCCTACGGCGCCGAGGTCCCAGGTTCGATCCCGGCCCCAGGTCACTGTCCGTGTGGAATTTGCACATTCTCCCAGTGTCTGTGTGGGTTTCACCCCCACAACCCATAGATGTGCAAGTTAGGTGGATTGGCCACGTTAAACTGCCCCTTAATTAGAAAAAAATAATTGGGTACTCTAAATTTACTTTTTTTTTTTAAATCTCGAAGTTCCCCTCCAAGCCACAAATATCCTGACTTGGAGCAATGTCAGCCATTCCGTCACTGTCGCTTGTTCAAAATCCTGGAACTTCCTCCCCAACGGCACAGTGGGTGTACCCACACCACATGACTGCAGCGGTTCAAGAAGGCAGCTCACCACCAGCTTCTCAAGGGCAATTGGGGATGGGCAACAAATGCTGGCCTACCCAGCGACGCCCACACCCCGAGAAAGAATTTTTAAAATCGACAGTAAGCCGAAGATAACAGGACTTCTGACCAAAAGCCTGGTCAACAACAAAGTAAGTTTTAAAGATGTTTTATAGGAGGGAAGGTTGAGGAGGCAGAGATTTAGACGGGGAATTACAGAGCTTTGAGCTTTGTTGGCTGTAGGTGCCACTACCTTTGGCAAGCTGAAGGAAGTAGAGGATGTCAAAAATCAGTGGAACTAATATCCCAGAGGATTGTAAGGCTGCAAGACGTTACAGGAATAAAGAGAGCTGAGGAGGTGGAATGATGTTTTAAAAGGGGGAAAAGAAAAATCAAGCCATCAGTGTACCGGAGTAGTTATAGGTCTGTAAGTACACGGGTGATTGGTAAAGGGGAGCTTGTGCGAGGTAGGATGCAGCAATGGCTTTCTCTTTATTCATTTTGGGGACAAGGGTGTCCGTGGCAATAATTTGTTGGCTGGAGGAGGTGGCGTTAAGTCACCTTCCTGAACCGCTGCAGTTCATCTGATTGAAGGTCAATCCACAGGGCAGTTGGTGAGGGATTTCCAGGATTTTGACAGGGCGACAGTGAAGGAACAACGACACATTTCCAAGTCAGGATGGTGCATGGATTGGGGGGTGAGGGACCTTGCAAGGGGTGGTGTTCCCACGCATCTGCCGCCCGGGGTTCACCTCAGCGGTTAGAGGTCGGGGGTGCGGCGGGTGCAGTCAGCTAAGAGTTTTGGATGAGCTTCAGTTAATGAAGGCCGGCCAGGAGAGCCAAGTGCGATCATGCATCCTTGGAGAGCCAGCACATCTTGCAAAAAAATCAGCCAGTGACTTTATTGATACAAATTGGGCAGCCTTTTCAGATCCCCAGCTGCCCTGCTCTCGCCCATAATGGTGCCCTGTGGAGCTCAGCTAGACTGAACAAGTTACACACAACTTGGCAACAAGCGAAACCTCTACAAGCTTTGTGTGCCCTTGAGGCAGTAAGGATGCAAATAAATACATGCCCCACTCCCTTATAAATGAGGTTTCTTTTAATATTCCACGGTGTCGCCAATGAAAGGGAAACTTTACAAGCAGCAAGTCGGAGAGAAAGCAAATCAAGGTTTTCGACAGCACATTGTGAAAAAACAAAATACATTTCACAGGCACAAATCCCCAGTTACGTTCCTTACCGTTAGCCAAAGACTTTTAATATTTGGTTTGTGCTGGGACTGAACACTTCTCCTGGCAAATAAGCTTCACAACCGTCTGCGCAGCCCTGGGCTCACTAAGGCTTCAGCAATAATTCCAGCTCCACATCTTGGGTCTATTTTTGAAGGGTTATCTCCTTGGCTGCTGTTAATTATTTTCCTGCATTTGCAGACGCGAGGTGTGCATAATTTTTTTAACTCCGTGCAGGTACGATTGCTGAATAATGCATTCGCCCCAAACGGAACGACTTATTGGCAGAAACAGCAAGGTGAAGCACAAACGGGAAAGTTGCTGGAGGTAAATAGGCTGCTCCAAAGTTCAGGATAGCAATTATTTTCATATCCGACAATGGCTCTTCTGAGCTATCACGTTTAATAAATAAAAAATCCAATTATTGAGCCTACCAACATTTAAAAAATATATATATATAATAAAATTTATGCATTCGCCAGAAGGAATATTGAAATTCTTCTAGCAGCCATACCGTCAGGTCTGTCTGTACAAAAATCCATTTAATTAAATGATTGGGACTGTCGGCTTAGCCTAGATACACACCCCGGGCTGGATTCTCCGATTTGAATTCCACGGACCTGTCAATGGGTGTGAGGGTGAATATTAAAAACACCATTTGAAATAGGGCAGGGGTGGGGAGGCAGGTTTGACATGTAAGTGGAGAACTCATGTCCTGCATTCAAAAACAATGAGCACTCAAGCGCTGACGCCAGCGTGGGAACAGTGGTGTTTTACGCCAGAAAAAGCGGCACAAATGCTGCACCGATCCTCCGCCTGGTGGGGGGGGCTAGCATCCACGCAGCGTGGAGCCCCCGGCTTTACCTGCGGATACGGTCGGAGAATTGCCGGGTCCGTGGCCGCGCACACGCACGACAGCGGCCGTGCCGTGCAACATGCCGCCGGCCGCTCGCAGAAATGGCCTACCACGTACCGTCCCCCGGTAACCCCCCTCCCCATCCCCAGACCCCCCCCCCCCGCCTGTGGAACGGCCCTACCCTGATTGTGGTGGTACTGGGCTCTGTCCGCAGCCGCCATGCCGGGTTCACGGCAAATAAAGAAAAGAGGATAAGTGTTCCACGCTGTCGGGAACTCGGCACGTCGGGGAAGGAGCTTCGAGGGAGGGCCTGAGTTAACGTCCTGAGGCCGCCCCGACGGCATGCGCCGTACTCGGACGCCGTTTTCGAGGGGGCGGCGCATCACAAAAGCGGCACTGCCCCCCGATTTTGACACAGATGGGGAGTACTCTGGCCGATCGCCGAATGTGATTTTGGCGACAGTGACCGGAGAATCCCGCTCCCTCCCCCTTGGTTGGAGAAAGTGTGGTTTTGGAGCCCACCTTCGGGCTGAAGCTCATAACCCATGTCCCCCTCTGCTCGCTTCAAATACCGTGACCCTCAAGATCCGGAGGGGCGCTCATTGCTCATGCTTCAGAGGGGCAAAGCTAATGGATGCCAAGTTGGCTGCTCGTCCAATTTACGGGAATGGGAATTTTGGCATTTATTGCCGGGGAAATCAAGCATGGAAGTTGGGAATAGTTGCTACAGTTGTACAGGGCATTAGTGAGACCATATCTGAAATACTGGGTCCCCTTATCCAAGAAAGGATATCATTGCCTCTGAAGCAGGTTTGAGAAAGCTCGCTGATCTGATCACTGGGATGAAGGGGTTCTCTCATTACGCAAGGTTGAACAGATTGAGTTTATACCCATTGGAATTTGGAACAATGAGAGGTGATCCTCCTGAAACATACAAGGTCCTGAGGGGACTGGACAAGATGGATACTGAAAGGTGTATGAAAGGGCATACACCCTCAGAAACCTCTGTTCCTCACCGGTTTTAGAATTGTACCCTTTCGCCGATATTGCTTCTCCTCGCTCTTCCTAGCTAAAATTGTTTGCACTTCTCCCTGTTAAATTTCACCTGGCACATATCCGCGAATTCCACAGACCTGTCAATGGGTGTGAGGGTGAATATTAAAAACAACATTTGAAATAGGGCAAGGGTGGGGAGGCAGGTTTGATATGTAAGTGGAGAACTCGTGTCTTGCATTCAAAAGCAATGAGCACTTGCGTTCACCGCTGCTCCTCTTTCCTTACCATTGCCCGATCGCTGTCGCAGTTGCATATTCTGTTAAATTTCCACACCCTCAGATTTTCTTCTCTCTTTTCCATAGAAAATTAGGGCAGCACAGTACCACAGTGGTTAGCACTATTGCTTCACAGCACCAGGGTCCCAGGTTCGATTCCCGGCTTGGGTCACTGTCTGTGCGGAGTCTGCGCGTCCTCCCAGTGTCTGCGTGGGTTTCCTCCGGCTGCTCCGGTTTGCTCCCACAAGTCCCGAAAGACGTGCTGTTAGGTGAATTGGACATTCTGAATTCTCCCTCAGTGTACCCGAACAGGCGCCGGAATGTGGCGACTAGGGGCGTTTCACAGTAACTTCATTGCAGTGTTAATGTAAGCCTACTTGTGACAATGAAGATTATCTTTTTAAAAATAAAGAATCCCTGCTGTGCAGGAGGCGGTCATTTAGTCCATCGAGTCTGTACCGAAACTCCGAAAAGAGCGCTCCACCTGGACCCACCTCCCCGCCCTTTCCCTGTAAACCCCGTTTACCTGTACATCTTTCGACGCTCAGATGCAATTTAGCGCGGCCAACCCACCGAACCTGTGCTTGTTTGGACTGTGGGAGGAAACCGGAGCACCCGGAGGAAACCCATTCAGACACGGGGAGAAGGTGCAGACTCCTCACTGACAGTGACCCAGCGGGGAATCGAACCTGGGACCCTGGCGCTGTGAGGCAGCAGTGCTAACCACTATGCTACCGTGCTGCCCATTTTTTCTTTTACTCTTATTTTGCCAGATTTCATTTGCGTGGTTTTTCAAACCATTTCCCCCTCCCCTCCTTACTTGCACACCCCTCTGTCATTTCCCCATCTGATCTTTTGTACCAGCCAACAGTCTGGTCCAAAGCAAATCTTTGAGCACATTCTCTGTGATTGATTCTGTCACTGGCTCTCCTTCCTCAATCTCCATCTTTTACTTAAAATGCTCACTTGCTTCTTAGCTTCCAGCTCTGATGACGGGTTACACAGCCGACATGTTGCAAACATTATGCAGCGAGTGCGTTTTGTGATTTTTATTCCAGACTTCCAGCATTTCCAATTTATCCCGAACACAACAGTAAGAAAAAAAAAACAGACCGTGCCACATTAAACAAAGGAAATGTTTTGATTCAGCGTAGTTCACATCCATTTATGTGTACAGCTGGGGTATTAAATAAAACTGCATCGCACTGGCTGCGTTTACAGAGGAACTGCCCATCAATCATTCACGATGAGCAACATCATCCACTTGTCCGATTACAGTCTTGACGGTCAGAGGTCACCCAGCTGCATTGATGTTATTTGATCAGGGATGTTGCTGGCTGAATGACCTACACGTCCACTTAAATATTTGTGCCTTAAAAGCAGATTAGAAAATGTTCATCAGGCGCCCACCCCAGCATTGCTGGTGAGCCGTGCTAAAGGGAGACACAGAAAGTGAGAGAAAGCAGTGCTGTTCAACACCACACGCACTGGCGTGAATTGACTCAGGTGGCATTCATAGATATCATAGAATTTACAGTGCAGAAGGAGGCCATTCGGCCTATCAGGTCTGCACCGGCTCTTTGGAAAGAGCACCCTACCCAAGCCCATGCCTCCACCCTATCCCCATAACCCAGTAACCCCACCCGACA
Source organism: Scyliorhinus torazame (assembly GCF_047496885.1). Lineage (NCBI taxonomy): Eukaryota > Metazoa > Chordata > Chondrichthyes > Carcharhiniformes > Scyliorhinidae > Scyliorhinus > Scyliorhinus torazame. The sequence goes on from NC_092734.1 coordinate 13,800,370, forward strand.
CGAAGGGCAATTTTGGACACTAAGGGCAATTAAGCATGGCCAATCCGCCTAACCTGCAGATCTTTGGACTGTGGGAGGAAACCGGAGCAGCCGGAGGAAACCCACGCAGACACGGGGAGAACGTGCAGACTCCGCACAGACAGTGACCCAAGCTGGGAATCGAACCTGGGACCCTGGAGCTGTGAAGCAATTGTGATCAGATTATTCCTATCAGCAATACCGTCAACTCTGTGCACATTCACCCCATAGTCGCCCGAGGCAACATAGGTCCGAGCTGCAATCGCACCACTGGTCACTAATACGGTGTCACATGCTGGTATCTAGAACAAATATTAGCAGATGTGTGCACTTCAACGCAAAGCCAGTGGAGAATCTCCAAATGCTGAATTTTGGAGCATTGGTTTTAGAAAATCAAAATCTTGAGATGGGAGCCAATTAAAATGCCTCCCGTCACAAAAGAAACACGAAATAAGAAACACCTCAGAGTTTCAAGACCTGATTAGAAAGAATCAGCAGCCACATAGACACATTGTTGGATGGGGAAAAGTGTTTGCTTTTGAAGGTGATAGTCAAGAACTGGAGAAAGGAAAGAGTGAGCCATACAGCCCTTTGCTCCTGCTCTGTCATTCAATGGGATATGGGCAGATCTATTTTTTTTAAAAAAAATATTTTTGTACAAATTTTCAACATTTTGACAGTTTTACAATACACATACAACCCCCCCCACCCCCCCTTGACAGCAACCAGGTCACCAAAATGTAAAACAGACAGACCCCTATCTTGAGGTGTGGAGGGGGGCGGACGAGAGAGAGAAGAAGAAAGAGGAGAGAGGAGAGAGAGAGAGAGAGAGTGAGAGAGAGAAGTTGACCTCCACCCCAACAGAACCTGCATGCAAGCAATCAACGAGGTGGAGGCTAAAACGTCTGCCCCCACTCCCATCTACAGTCCCGGATATGGCCCCCAGGAGACCCGGATCCAATTCCACTTGCAGAACCTCGACATGATGCTTAAAAACGACCCTCAATATTTCTCCAACTTCGGGCAGGACCAGAACACACAGACATTATTGGCTAGGCGCCCCCCCCCCCCCCCCCCCCCCTCACACTGCTTGGCAGCAATGGAACCAACAGTTAAAACCCTTTTGCTTTGAAGGAAGTGGAGAAAGGGAGTGACGGCAGAGAGGGAAAATAAAAAGGGTTTCCTTACCGATTTGACGCGTAATCCTTCCATTCAACAAAGAGGGCATTTTTTTGGAGGGGGACAATAATAGAAAGTCCCAAATATTACTCACTAGCTAGCTGGCAAATGTGAACAGGAATGTTACACAAACTATCCCAAACAAAGGACTTGGCCGATTGTCCACAATATACGAGGCCAACAACATCCAGCTTTGACAGGAGCATCTACTGCAGCCAATGGCACCCGGGTCACACAGGTCACAAACAGACTGGAAAACCATGCAGAGCCACCCTGTTAGTTTGAGTACAGGATGTCCGATTTAATGTATTTAATGTACGGAGTCCTTACCTTCACAGTATGATATTGTGGTCAGTGGATGCTTTCACAGATCTGCAACAGAATAAATTATTTCAGTCAATATCTTTCCATCCAATGATATTTTTGTGAACTTGGCAATTAAGGACAATCTACACAAAAAGCAACTCCAAGACCAAAAATGCTGCAGTACAAGTTCAAGCGAGAACATTACAGCCCAGGTGTAGAATGCGCATTCATTTACATGCTGCCAAGCAACCTGTGCACAACGGTAGTGATATAGGACTGGGGGAGATGTGTACAGAAAGGCACTCACGCACAATTGCGAGACAGCATGTAAAGGCAGCAGAGTTCTTCAGTTAATCAACTGTTCAAGCAATCACCTCGGTCCGAATTCACACAACCGCCATACAACTTTACACCAGGGGACCATACCTGGGGTGGGGGTTGGGAGCTTGCATCCACAGCTGTGCCTTGTTCAACACCTGCCCATTAATGTTCAATATGGGCCTCGGGGCAGGGATTGAACAACTGATCCTCTTTCTGGTATAAATATTCAACATATGGCACTGTGCATCAAGACTCCAGATGTCGCACTTAGCGAGGAGTGAAAAACAATGTTAGGATTCACACTACAAGAGCAGTGTCAGTGGAAAAAGATGCCTCCACATGGCACTGCCGTTGCGACATGGTGGAGCCCAGACACCACCTGGCACTTTGATGTGACTCTGCGGAGAAATTGTTCGCAATCCGCTTCACGTCAGAGTCAGTTCAGTCATTAGCATCGGATTTGCTGGCTCGGGATTAAAAGAATTCACTCTTTAAGACACGAAAGTGAGGACAACACAAATTCTAAGAAGCAAAGCAACATAAAGATTAAATTAATTAATTCTATCTTGTCTTGCAGCCATTATCACTTATTTGAGACAAAATTGCCAGTAACAGTGATCTCATTGATGTTTCGCACACAAAAGTGAAAGGTTTCAGTATTTATCATAGAATTTACAGGGCAGGAGGCCATTCGGCCCATCGAGTCCGCACCGGCCCTTGGACAAAACACCCGACTTAATCCCACGCCTCCACCCTATCCCCATAACCCAGTAACCCCACCGAACCTTTTTGGACACTCAGGGCAATTTATCATGGCCAATCCACCTAACCTGCACATCTTTGGACTATGGGAGGAAACCGGAGCACCCGGAGGAAACCCACGCACACACGGGGAGGATGTGCAGACTCCGCACAGACAGTGACCCAAGCTGGAATCGAACCTGGGACCATGGAGCTGTGAAGCAACTGCGCTAACCACTGTGCTACCGTGCTGACTTAACTTAATCTGACCAACTTGATTCGTAGAATCAATATAGCAGAATCACATCACTCAAATAATTAATCAGATTATATGAAGCAACTATTGAAAGATGAGAAGAGTTGATAATTATTTTGTTTGTGGGATATGGATGTCGCTAGCTAGGCCAGCATCTATCGCTCATCCCTAGTTGCCCTAAAGATGGCGGTGAGCTGCCACCTTGAAGTATTGCAGTCCATGTGCTGCAGATACACCCACAGTGTTGCTAGGGAGTTACAGGATTTTCACCCGCAACAGTGAAGGAACGGTGATATAATTCCAAGTCAGGGTGGCGTGTGGCTTGGAGGGGAGCTTGTTGGTGCTGGCATCCCCAAGTATATGCTGCCCTGCTAGATGATGGAGGTCATGGATTTGGAAGATGACTTGAACTGCAGACTTGAACTCTCAGCTTTGGTGGAAGAAGGGGTTTGAGGTGGTTTTCAGAGGAAGGAGCGGGTAATGAGATTTGTTTCCAACCAAGAAGACTAGGAAACTACTAGTGACAAGACCCCCAGGTTGCTGAATCAACACATCACATTAACATATTGAATTGTTTAATCCACCAAGAGATCTGTTGCCAGAAGGGAGAGAGATTGGAGCTTTTGTAATCCCATAAAAATCTCACACTGGCACTACTTCGATAAACATTTACTGTGCCAAGTATGTACTCGAAGGCTGAGTATCTACACTTGGGTTAAGAGTTTGAACCAAGGTTGCCTGATCCAAGGGACTTCCTTGAGGGATCCAAACAAAACTTGGGAGTTTTCCCAACTTACCGGTCCTTGAGGTAAGTTAGTCCTTCCGTGGTCCCCTGTGGGAGGGCGAGTGGCGTACAATGACCATTGTTTCATCTACAATAATTGTCGCTAGGTTTTGTGACTTAGTGGGCAGCTCCAAGTCAGAAAGTGGTGTGTTCGAGTTCTACTTAATCGATTGAAGCAAAAGATATCAATGCTCCAGCAATTCACTTCCAAGAACACTATGTGCTGAGCCAAGTGTCTATGTGGCAACAACAAGCATTTATAGAGTTCCTTTAACATAGCAACCCTTCAATATTAGGACAGATGGTGCAAAACCTGGTCAGAGAGATAGATTTTAAGGAGAAATGTGATGGAAAAGCAGAGAGGTTTAGCTAGGGAATTCTTGTTGGGCCTCAGCAGCGGAAGGCACAGCCGCCTATAATGTAGGAATTCTAGGATATGTAATGGGCCCAAAATGAAGGAGCACAGAGATTGTGGAGGGTTACATGGTTCGAGGAGGTTACTTCACTGGCAAATATCTATTGTTAACATGGCCTAGGTTTCGGTCTAAGATTGCAAACTGCTTTACGCCACATCGGCACGCATTCTTAAAGAGCATCGTAACTTAGACTTACGGTGACGGCGGGCGGGAGGCAGCCGCACAATGGAGGGCTCCCGTTCGGGAACGGCATTTTCGGGGCTTTAAGCCTGGTCCCAGGGTCTACGGAGGCGACAAAAGCAGGGAGAAGGCACAGAGGAGGCACAGTGAAGGCACAGTAAAGGAGAATGTCGAGGGTGAGCAAAAAAAGGCCGTTAAAAAAAACAGCTGAAGGTCCGTTGGGGAGTGGAACGATCACCGCGGGGTCACCAAGGAAAATGGAGGCTGGAGCACCAGGTGAGGCCGCATTGCTTACAGCTGAAGAAATAACTAAGGTAATGGCTGCGGAATTCGAAAGGCAGTTTACAAAATACATGAAGACAATGAGGAAGGAGATGAGGGAGGTTTTGAGTGTGCTGGTGGAGGAGGCGGTTTCCCCGGTGAGGACGGAGGTGGCGAGCGCAGTGGCGGAGGTGCGAGAGCAAGGGGAGGCGCTGATGGAAGGGAAGGAGACGTTATTGCAGCACGGTGATCAACTTGCCTCGATGGGGAAAGAGATGCGGAAGGTGATGGATACTAACAAGGATCTGCGAGGAAAAATGGAAGACCTGGAAAATAGATCCAGGCGACAGAACTTGAGGATTGTGGGGCTGCCCAAAGGAGTTGAAGGACCGAGGCCGACTGAGTATTTTGCCGCGATGCTGGCGAAACTATTGGGGGAGGATCACTCCCGATGAGAGCTGGATCGGGCTCATTGGTCATAGAGGCCTGTACCAAAGGCGAGTGAGCCACCAAGGGCAGTGACTCTGTGCTTCCGTAGGTACAATGTGAAGGAGAAGGTCCTGTGCTGGGCCAAGCAGAAGCGGGTGGTGCAGTGGGCTGGAGCTGGTATACATGTATACCAGAACTTTACGGTGGAGCTCTCGAGGAGGCAGGCAGCCTTCAACCGGGTGAAGAGGGCACTGTACATTAGCAAGATGCAGTGCGGCATTGTATATCCAGCGAAGCTGAGGGTGACTTACAAGCTCAAGAACTTTTATTTTGGAACGGCGGAAGAGTTTACGAAGGCAGAAGGACTGTGGCAGAACTGAGAAATTGAGAAATGGCCATGTGCCGATGTAACCTCATGACTGTATTTTCTTCTTTTTTGTTTCACTGCATGCGGGTGTAGGGGCTAAAGGAGCCAATGTTGTATATATTTGGACAAGGGAAGTGATGGGACTTTCACTTGAAAAGAGGGCTCTTTGGGGTGTAGGTGGATATGCGGGGTTTGTGTGCTAAAAGGGGATTTCTGGGCTTTCCTAGGGCCGGGCAAGGGGGAAAGGGACCCGGGCGGGGGCCTCCACGCTGGCCGGTTTAAGCCGGCCAGTGAACGGGAGTGAGGTGGGGGAGGGGCTGCGGCCATCGGAGCCTGGCAGAACAGGGTCCGAGTGGTCTAGCCGGGGTGGAAAGTTGGGGGGGAAGGAACCGAGCTTAGAGGGAGGAGTTTTACGAGAGGCAGTGGACGGGAGGAGTTGGAGACTGTGTGTTTGGGGGGGGGGGGGGGGGGGGGGGGGGGTGGACTCTATAGGTCAATGGTGACTATGGGCTGTCCCGGACTCCTTTTTCTCCTTTGTTTTTTGTTTCAACTGTGGGAGGGTTTGTTTTATTGGATGCATATATTGACAGGTGGGCCGCTGTTTGGGGTGGTGGGAGGATGGGGTCGTTATTATTGTTAAGGGGATTGATTTTGTATTTGTTACAGTTTACTGTCTGTGGGTGGGGTGTAAATTTTGAAGGAAAATGTGAAAATGGGGAATAAAAACATTTTATTTTTAAAAAGAGCATCGTAACACTCTGTGCAGTAACGCAAATACCATTTCGGGAGCATGAGTTTCAGTGGAAGAAAAATGTTACAGCGAAGTGAAAATATCATTAACCTTTTCAAAGTATTTTATGTAACGCAGAGATTATTGAAATCCCTGGAGGTAAAACAAAATAGATTTTGAAGAAGTGGATGTGGGATTTAGGCTCAGAAGACAACAGCTAAAAGAATATTTAAAGTTTGATATGGATTAAATCTTTGAAGGCCGATAGTGTAATTATTGTACCCTGTTCAAGGATGCAACATTACAGCTACTTCAGTGCATTGACAACTGCGCATTGCCTTGGTTACTGCTCCTGATAGATTCCAATTTCAGTATCTTACTTAAGTGCTAAATAGGAGAGATTCAGGGACAGATCTAGCAGCTCAAAACTGGGCGTCCATGAGGCACTGTGGGCCATCAGCAGCAGCAGAATTGTAATAAACTGCAATCTGTAGTCTTAGGCCAATAGAATTTGCAGTGCGGAAGGAGGCCATTCGGCCCATCGCGTCTGCACCGGTTCTTGGAAGAGCATCCTACTTAAGCCCACACCTCCACCCTATCCCCATAACCCAGTAACCCCACCTAACCTTTTTGGATACTAAGGGTAATTTAGCATTGCCAATCCACCTAACCTACACATCTTTGGACTGTGGGAGGAAACCGGAGCACCCGGAGGAAACCCACGCAGACACGGGGAGAAGGCGCAGACTCCGCACAGTGACCCAAGCCGGGAATCGATTCCGGGACTCTGGAGCTGTGAAGCAACACTGCTACCCACTGTGCTACCGTGCCGCCCATAGTCTTACGGCCTGGCATGTTCCCCAGTTTACCACTGCCACCATAGTGCAGGACGGTACTCCAGGAGCAGAACCAACCATACCCAAACATAAGCTGGCAAACTAGTAGTACGACATGCATGCCAAACAGCGGAAGGTGCAACAGGCAGGGCTGCGAGATCCCCAAAACCAACAGATCAGATCAAAGCTCTGCAGTCCTGCCACTTCCAGTCATGAATGGTGGTGGACAATGAAACTAACGCGAGGAGGCGACTCCACAAATACCCCCATCCTCAACTGGGATTGGTGCAAAGAGTATTTGGTGCCCTAGGCAACCCTTCAGCCTGCAAACCCCCTACCTCCTCCTCACAATTAACATTCAAAAGTGAACACAGTGAAATGTTCTCCCTCTCACACAACTGCTAAAAATTGTCAAACGCACAGGCAGTTGCCTACAGCCTGCCCATTCTCTGGTCTCGGCCTACTTAGATTCTGGTCCCACACTTCTCATTACACCGCAGCCACATCACCACGCGACACTCGGGAGTATTCAGATTGGTTGAATTTAAACACCCTCAGGTAACCTGCCTTTTAATTGACGACACCGGCCATTCTCGGCTCCTGACGCTGGGTAATAAAAATTAATCGTATGGTGCATATGGATAATAATTCTGTATATTCGTCAGCCCCACTCTTACACAACTGCTAAAAAACACTCACGTGTATTGTTAGCACATCGCCAGAGCTCATGCACACTGCAGAATAACAATAACAGCTTTCCATCAGTGTTGGGTTGCAGCTTGCCAACAGATAGATAATGCGGCCATATTACATTTAAAAACCGTCAGTCCCTTCAAAGCGTTCCTCCTCGATACGGGAGGGACAGGGTTATGAAGAGAAACTGATAGAAACAGCAGGTAGTCTGGCTCCCTTTTCAAGTACCAGTGTCCCCATAAGCACCATGTGATTGTACAATAGCTTTCAAACTACACACTGTGGCGTGTGAAGGTAAGGAGAGATATTTTAAACTAATAATAATAATTTTTATTTTGCAAGATCTGAATCTTGGGGCGGCCCGGGTGCACAGTGGTTAGTATTCCAGCCTCAGTGCCAGAGACCAGAATTCAATTCCAGCCTTGGGTTAGTGTCTGTGTGGACTTTGTAGGTTCTCCCCGTGACTGCGTGGGCTTTCTCTCTTAGTCCAAAGATGAAATGAAATTAAATGAAAATCTCTTATTGTCACAAGTAGGCTTCAAATGAAGTTACTGTAAAAAGTCCCTAGTCGCCACATTCCGGTGCCTGTTTGGGGAGTCTGGTACGGGAACTGAACAGTGCTGCTGACCTGCCTTGGTCTGCTTTCTAAAAGCCAGCTCTTTAGCCCTGTGCTAAACCAATCCCTGGTTTCGGTGTGCAAGTTAGGTGGATTGGCCATGCTAAAATTGCCCTTTAGTGTCCAAAAGATGTGCAGGTTAGGTGGGGTTACGGCAATAGGACGGGGGAGTGGGCCTAGGCAGGGTGCTCTTTCGGAGAGTCGATGCAGAATCAATGGGCCAAATGGCCTCCTTTTGCAGTGCAGGGATTCTATGATTATTTTGTTTCATGAATCCAATGGATTACTTAGTAATGAGAAAATTGGGCAGGCAGACTGTAAAGTAATCCAACTCATCTGCCCCCATATAAATAAATGGAAGGAGTAATAAGCAGTTCCTTTATAGGTGTGTCTTCCAACTCACTCAGTTTGTTCATGTTAATACTGAGACAATTTAATGCATGGTCTAGATTTCATTCAGACCAGCTAATAATTGGAGAAAGGTTAGGGCACATATAAAATAACCAGTTTTCATCTGTATGGGGAAACTATGTAGAAGGGAAAAGTAATCTACTCTTATGCGTCCAAAGATGTGCACGTTAGGTGGGGATACGGGGGAGCGGGCCTAGGAAGGGAGCTCTTTCAGAGGGTCGGTGGGGACTACTGTGCTGTAGGGATTCTGTGGTTCTCCGTCTCCCTGCTCCACCTTAGATCTCCAAAGGCTGTAACCTGACTTTGACCAACGGAGAGTGGAGGTCGCCCCACCGCTGCAGCTCACGGAGTGAAGGTCGACTGGGCTGGAGGGTATGGGCAAGCAGCGGAGCACCAAAACCATCGGCACAATGAAACCGCGAGTGGCGACAGGAGGGCGGGCCATAGGATTGTGAGGAAGAAGGGGGGAATAATTAGAGGATCAGTGAGCCCGACATGGGGGGAGGGGGTGGTCCATGGGTCCAAGAGCATAAAGATCAGTGTACCCGAACAGAATGTGGCGACGAGGGGCTTGTCACAGTAACTTCATTGCAGTGTTAATGTAAGCCTACTTGTGACAATAAAGATTATTACATCTGCCTCATTTATTATTGAGCTGTTAAAAAAAAAAAAAGAGGACAGTTTCTGAGATCACCCTTTTGAAGATGAAGAAAAACGAAGAGATATTAGTTTTCAATTTGACAATTGCAATGCGGAGCTAGCATTCCAGCAACAAATGGGCCGAATGACCGCATGCGATCTTGAAAGTTCTATTAGTTAAAAGCCTCGAGTGTCAGCATTACTGGCGCTGAATATGTAACTTGCCAATAATCAGCAAAAAAAGACATGAAGTGTCTCCTGCTCCCCAGGAGAAATCAGGAGCGCACAACCTTCTCATGGCTGAAGCACAGATTCAAAATGGGTTATTTTTCCAGAAGGAATCCATTATGACATGAAAGAGCCTCTTCATTAATGGGATGTTTAACACTGTTTCTGCTATTGGTGTATAAAATCAGATGCTGAGAATACACGAGGAGTGAGTGGGGAGAGGGGAATGAAATCTGGAGAGAATATAGTCCCTGAACCTGTTAAGTGGATATCTCATACTAATGACAGGAAACTTCCCCCACAGTAGCTGGCTCTAATGCTCCTGAAATTGCTTTTAAGTTATTTGTATCATTCAGATCCCGGCAGCCTGGATCTCCGGTGGGGGGGGGGGGGGGAATTGCAATTTTAAAAAATTAATTAATCTTCGACGGCATGCAAGGCCAGAATTAGTCGCCCATCCCTAATCGTCCTTGAACCGATTGGCATACCAGGCCGTTTCAGAGGCGGGGGGGGGGAGGCAATTAAGAGTTAACTACATTGCGGAGGTTCTGGAGTCACGTGTAGGTCAGACCGAGTAAGGATGGCAGATTTCCTTCCCTCAAGCACATTCGTGAACCACTTGGGTTTTTTCGACAATCGATGATAATTCTGTGGCGTCATTCGGAGACGAGACTTCATTAATCAAATTTAAATTTAATTTCCTGCTGTGGAGAGATTTGAACTCATCGAGCATTGGCCCAGGGCTCTGGATTATTCTCCCAGAGACACTGCCATTATGCCTGAATTAAAATATCGAGGGCAATTAAGGGCCCCTCGCGCAGTAGCTGCACACCGCAAGAAAGGTATGTTAGCTCCAATCATATAATCCGTACAGTCCAGAAGGAGGCCATTCAGCCCATCGAGTCAGCACTGACCTTCTGAAAGAGCACCCCACCCCCAGGCCCACACCCCCACCGTAACTCCACCTAATCATCTGAACACGAAGGGGCAATTGAGCATGGCCAATCCACCCAGTCTGCGCATCTTTGGACTGTGGGAGGAGCACCCGGAGGAAACCCGCGCAGACGCGGGGAGAATGTGCAAACTCCACACAGACAGTCGTCCGAGGCTGGAATTGAACCAGGGTCCGTGGCGCTGTGGGGCAGCCACCGTATCACCCTGTAAGGAATCATCATGCAGCAAAACATTAGTTCCAATAACCCATCAGATCTGCTCCCCATATTTTCCTTCAGCCAGTCTCCCCCGGCAGGGGTCCGGTGCAGTGGCTACATGGAAGTTCCACCACCAAGTACCTCAGCAAGCCGTTCATATCTGACATTGTTCATGGAGTAGCACTGGTTAAGTCGAAAGGTTCATGCATCAGCCTCAGCTCAGTGCCTGCCACCCTCACCTACAGTAGGTCTGGGTTCAAGCCCCAGTCCAGGATCACATCCTTCGTGCAGCTTAGTCAGAGATGCCACCTTGAGGAAGAATGTAAGAACAGGGGGTTGGCCAGTTAAATGTAATTCCTCGGGCCTGTTATGCCATTCAACAAGACCATGGCTGACCTGTAACCTATCTACAATACCGGTCTTGGCCCCATATCCAAGACCAGAAACCTTATCAATCTCAGTTGTTAATTTAACAATTGATCTCATATCATTTGCCATTTCTGTACACAGAAATATTTCCTAATTTCACTCTCAATATGTCAGATTGCAATTCTTAGACAAGCCCCATTGATCCCCCCCACCCCCACTCCATCACACCTACTCCAATCAGCGTAAATCAGGTAAACAGAGAGAAACTCGTTGTCCCCTTAATACTTCAAACTTCAATCAAATCCCCTCTTAGCCTTCTAAATGCCAGCAAACATAATTTTAATTTGCGTAATCTCACCTCATAATTTTACCCTTGGGAATCCAGGCATAACTTTTAGGGGAGGCAGTGGCGCACTGGTAATGTCACTGAACTTGCAACCCAGAGGCCCAGACCAATGTTCTGGGCACAAAGGTTCAAATCCCATACTGGTGAGATCCAAATTCAATTAATTATCTGGAATTGAAAAACTAATCTCAGTAATAGTGACCATGAAGCCATTGTCGATTGCTGTAAAAACATGCCCGGTTCACTAATGTCTTTTAGGGAAGGAAATCTGCCATCCTTACCCTGTCTGGCCTACATGTGCCTGCAGCAATGCACCCTCTGGCCTTGCAAGCCATTCAGTTCAATGGCAATTCGTGATCGGCAATAATACACACACACCCCTAAAAGAATACATTTTGGTAAATTTAAGGCCAATATATTCTTCCTCAGGTGCCCTTAGATGCTGCTCGTCTTCCAGACGAGACATTGAACCAAGGGCCCATCTGTCCTCTTAGATGGATGTTAAAGATCCCTGGCCACTCTTCGAGGAAAAGCAAGAGATTATTCCCCATGTCGTGGCCAACACTTGTGCCTCAATCAATAGCCAGGTCACCGCAGTATATCGGCTCATTATCTTTTTGTGGGAATTTGCAACGTCAACCGCTCCTCAAAACGTACGTCATTGGCTGTAGAACACTGTGTCCCGAGGTCATGAAAAATGCCACATAAATGAACGTGCTGTTTGCACAGGCCGTGAAAACCACCCTCGCATGGCTAGCTTGTGCAAAATTACCCCAAAGGTCTGGGACCCTCAAACTAAAGTCACTGTTACAACTTAGAAACAGACTCATGTGAGCAATCTTCCAGATTCCCAGCTGATTAAAGTTGAGCACTGGCAGCCAACAAAAATGAAGCAATTCTGTGAAAAATGTGCAATTAGGCAGCAACTTTTGTTTTGGGCCGTGAGGGCAAAACCACCGCCATTCAGACAAGGGAAAAGGGGTAAAATCACGTGAGGATAGGCTGCACAGACTAAGCTCGCTTTCCCTTGAATTGAGACAATTAAAAGCTGATTTAATTGAATTGATTGAATCTAATGAGAGAGAGAGCATAAGACCATAGGAAACAGAAATAGATCATTCAGCCCTTCCATTTAATGAGATCATGGCTATTCTAACAATCACTCCACTCCACATTCCTGCCTTATCTCCATAACCCTCAACTCCCCACTGATTAAAAACCTAGCGATCTCAGCCTTGAATATGTTCAGGGACTGGGCCTCCCAGCTTCCTGAGGTAAAGAATTCCAAAGATTCACCACCCTTTGAGAGAAGAAATCCTTCAGTCTTCAATAAGCACCCCCTTATTCTGCGGCTTTGTCCCATTGAAGAAAGAGAGGAGGAACAATTTCTCTCTCAAACGGTTGTTACTCTTTGGATTTCTGTTCCCAGAGAGCAGTGGAATCTGGAGAACATACCCAATGGCAAGGTGGACAGATTTTTTGCTCGGCAAGGCAATCAAGAGTTATGGGGTTTTTTTTTGGGGGGGGGGGGGGGGGGAAAGAAGAGGGGGTAGACAGGAAAGTGGTTGAGGCCACAATCCGATCAGCCATGATCTTACGGAATAGCAAAGCGGACTCAATGGGTCGAATGGCCTCTTCCTGCTATTTCATACTGCCTCATAGCGCCAGAGACCTGGGTTCAATTCCAGCCTTGCGTGATCGTCTGTGTGGAGTCTGCGTGGGTTTCCTCCCACAGTCCAAAGATTTGCAGATTAGGTAGATTGGCCATCCTAAATTGCCCCTTAGTGTCCAGGGATGGGCAGGTTAAGTGGGGTTAAAGGCATAGGGTGGGGGAATGGGCCAATGTAGGGTGCTCTTTCAGAGATTGGCGTAGACTCGATGAGCTAAATGGCCTCCTTCTGCACAAATATTGAAAATGTTTAAAAGATAGAAACACAACAGGTACATATTATCCCAGGCAACTGCATCTTTGTGAAATAATTAACAGTCAAGACCTTATTTGCAAACCCAATGATTGAAAACCTTACTAACAAATGGGCCAACAACATAGAGAAAGTATAAAAGTGCTGTGTTGTTCTTTGTTCTTTAAGGAAGTGCTGAGGATTTTGGCCAAGTTTGGTATCATGACCAGTACAGGCTTGGAGGGCCGGAGGGCCTGTGCCCATGCTGTATTGTTCTATGTTCATGGTGAATTGTATTCCTGTGGGCCTTGCCAAAAAAAAGGAGGCACATTGGGGATATCACCAAACAAAAACGGAGCGAATGGTTATTCATGGAAGATTGTTTCTGGCCAGTAGTAAAAAGGCGATTCCAATGATTAGATGAATGAATTTCTTTCCTGTTCATTCCCTGGGACCAGGAAGTTTGAGAATCCAGATCCAGTCCAAGTAGTGGGAAGGAGGCAGTGCTCTGAACCCGGCTGTATTATATCCCATACGTATAATCACATTTTAAAGGAAGATAAATCAGGCTACCTCACCAAAGAAAAAAGATTGCAAAAATTAGGCCTAGGAGGCAACATTTACAAGCAAATAATTAAAAGCGCGGGGAGTGCAGAATAAACAGGGAGGTTAGCCTAAGTGAAGGGAGATTTACAACAATATTCCAAAGTCTAAAAATTGTGGAATTAATGAACATCAGTTCCAGTGAGCTGTATTCCTTACAGACTAGTTAGAGTAAAAGCGCCATTAAAGGAATATAACAAAACACTTCGGGACCATAAAGAAAATGCACTCTAGAATATTACAGCTTCAATAAATTAGACTGCAATCTATTCCATGAGGGATACCAAATGCACTTTGGTTGAAAGGCATTTAAACAAAAAAGTATTACTGGCCAATATTAAACCACGCCACTCATATACACAGACACATATGCACACAAGCACGTGTACCCGTTAATCACAGTCTCTGCAATGATTGCCTGCAGAGATCCTCCAGTAAAATCTAATTAAAAAATGTAAGCAAAATACAGGGGATCATGTCTTTCACAGAACTGTGACGGCACGGTGGCACAGTGGTTAGGACAGCTGCCTCACAGCGCTGGGGACCCGGGTTCGATTCCTGCCTTGGGTGACCGTCTGTGTGAAGTTTGTTTGTTCTCACCGTGACCGTGTGGGTGTCCTCCCCCAGTTCAAAGATGTGTAGGTTAGGTGGGGTTAAGGGATAGGGCGGGAGAGGGGGCCTAAATTGGCTGCTCTTTCAGAGGGACAGTGCAGACTCGATGGTCGAATGGCCTCCTTCTGCACTGTTGGTGTTCTATGTTTCTGACAGCAAGAGCAGTTAACGTTAGACTTTACGGACCTGTCTGGTAGCTTGCGAATCCAGTCTGGATTTACAGAGTCTGGTCTCCATTTTACAGAAAATATATATCGAGGCATAATTACTTTTTCTAAAGGAAAAGAAGGCACCTTTCATTAGAAGGTGAAAAATGGAATTATAAGGATGATACCAGGACTGAGCAATTATATCGATCCAGAAAGGGACTCATTTCTCTAGAAAAGCGAAGGCCGACATCAGCATCACCCTTACGAAGGAGTTTGATAGGATAGAAGCGGAGAAGGTACTTTAGTTTGGGATGTAGCCCAAAACTGGAGTCATCAACATAAGATCGCAACTAATGTAATAGATAATTCACAAGAAACCTCTTTACCCTGAGATCTGTTAGAACACAAAACTTACTGCCAAGAATGGTTGAGGAGAATAGTACAGTCACGGTTAAGTCGATGAACAAGTAGCCCCTCCTCCGGGAGCACCAGACATTCTGTGTACCTTTCCAACAATACTTTCAAGATCACAGTGGAAACATTGGCTAGGGTATATTCATTGCCTCTGGGCAATGCAGGGGGGACTAAGCATCCAACGGTGTCAGTATGGGAAGCAAGGTGGAATCTTTGAGCAAAATCCATCAGCAAATGCGAATCATTTTATTAACTCCCAATTCCCTGGGATCGGGACTCCCAGCGTCTGGGTTCCCATTGCAGTCCTATACAGCTGAACCCCACAGTAATGTACCTCAACAGCACCCTGTAACAGGAGAGGCAGAGAGACTCAGGACATTCGAATCGCCTCACTTCCCTTTACATTTTAAAAGGAATAAACATAGTATTCCCCAAATCCAGCAGAAAGCATTTTCTGGCAGACTTCAAGGTAGACACCATCCTGTGATGGGAGTTGGAATCTAGCCCAGTGTGATGGGATTAAGACTATCTCTCTCTCTCACTCTCTCTCTGCCTGATGTTAATGGCTTGTGACGTGATTCTTTTTCTGTCCAATAATTCATTTAGCACAAGTCATTGCAAAACAAAATTCAGCACTCGCGTTCAATCTCTTGCTTTGAGCCTTTTTTATGCTCTTCAAGGTAATGTGCAAGGCGGGGTGGGTGGGGTAATCGACCTCAGCATTCAGCGAGAAGCACTCCCACATCAGAGAGAATATTGGAATGGAAACATTCGATAACAAAACGAAGACATGACCCAAAGGGCTCCAAGTGAAAACATTTACACAAAAAGAAACAAAACACAACATTCATATATATGCACACCATTTCAGCGAAACTTTTCCACATCCCAAACTACAGCAGAAACACTCCAGCAGCCGAATAAATCAGTTTGTCAACCCACCCGACCTTGCTCAATGACAAGAGTCACAGCTTTGATGCTTTTACTGACAAAAACCAATGCGGACTAGGCCCCTCTCCTGCTAGAGTTTAACATGCATCCCTTTCTGCCCTCCACAACACATCCCAATGATGGGTATTGCAGCCACTATGTGCTAACGTTAGAACACCCATCCAACCCCATGTTCAGATATCCAGGCGGTCTCCAGTGGTTGGTTTGGTTTTCTTTAAAGCAGTTGATCCATTTTTGCTTGTTGCCCTTTGCTTGTGTTGTCTTCTGCCTCAATGGTCTTCCACTTGGGACTTGGAGGTAGTCACTGTTAAAGGATAGTCAGTGAAAGCTAGTTGCCGTAATAACGACCATCACACTATCATTTATTGCCGAATGCCACCGTTGTAAAAACCCATCTGGTTCACTAATGTCCCTTTCGGGAAGCAAAGCTGCCATCCTTAACCGGTCTGGCCTACATGCGACTCCAGACCCACAGCAATGTGGTGGATTCTTAACTGCCCCCTGAAATGTCCAGCAAGACATCAGTTTAAGGG
This sequence comes from Scyliorhinus torazame, assembly GCF_047496885.1. Classification (NCBI taxonomy): domain Eukaryota; kingdom Metazoa; phylum Chordata; class Chondrichthyes; order Carcharhiniformes; family Scyliorhinidae; genus Scyliorhinus; species Scyliorhinus torazame. Next base: position 13,816,810 of record NC_092734.1, read on the forward strand.
CAGCTGGGGATAGGAATCACTAAAATCAGAAGATTGGGTCATTCTCACTTGTGGTTCATCAGAACTTACTGTGCATAAATTGGTTGCCACATTTCCACATGTTCCAGCAGTTACGACATTTGAAGCAGCTTTGGTAGTTTTGCACATTCGGAGGTTGTGAAAGGTTAGGACCGATAAGTTACTGAAGTCTCTGCAATGAGTGCCTTGCCAACGTCACCCATGGAAGTGTGAAAAAGAAAACCAGATGTGGTATTTCTTCAAGTGTTCAGCACACAGAGTCCTCCTCCAGCAAATACTGGCTCACTGCTGAGAAACTCCTGTCCGAAATATATCACAGAAAGGTAAAGTAATACTATGGTTAAGAAGAACAAGTCAACTAATTTACAAATGTGATGGCCTTAGGGACCACAAACCCCAAGGCATGCACCATCCCATTAGATATATAATATCTGGGTCAAATTCCAATAGTACCATATTGAACAGCAATGCGGGAGTTTCTCTACAACACACACCTGCTGTGGTTTAAGGAGATCAGCACAATTTTCTGAAGGGGTTTCGTTCGAGGATGGAAATTAATGTTGGCCTTAGCCTTAAAAGCCGCCTTTATCCGGAGAACAAATTTGAAAGAAACCTTCGGGGCATCCTGCAATCTCACTCCAACACCATGATGGTGGCGACATGCACCCGTGTGTACACACGAAGTAGAAAATAAATAACTGCCGACTGCCTCCTTGCAATGCGCCAGTTACTGGCTACACTTGCGTTTCGATGAGGTCAGTGTGCAGGTGGGAACAGGGAGCGCGCTGAACTGTTTGGAGGGGTAAGATTGGCTCGAGGTTAGAAATATCCAATCTATTTAAAACTTCGCGTAATGCTGTGCCAGGCAGTCAATTATTTTAGTAATCCAATACTGTGTCACTGTTGAAGCATTTGGGCACATTTTAGAAACAGGGCAAGTGGCTGATTAAATGGGAGAATGCTACTGTCGCCCCAAATCAACGTTCCTTCAAAGCAACGAGAGGGAAAAAGAAACCAAACGAACAGCTGAAATCCTGGAATACATTTCATTCCCACTTCGCGTATCAATGTGAGCTATGCTTTCTCTACCACCAGAATTAAATGTATGCACAAGCCAATTCTGGTCTGCTCCTTGACCAATCAATTAGTGTCCACATTCACAATCCTCCAGAAAGGTCTTCTATTCAATCAGAACACTGAAGCAATGCTAAGCATGTGCAATAAAATCTGAACCTCCCTCAAGCCAACAACCCAGTCATTAATCTAAATGTTTTAGCGCAGCCTCTTTTGCCGCTCAGTTGGGGAGTGGCTACATAGATTTTCGCTGAGTTCATGAGCTAGACTGACCCCCCCCAGCACATTACTAAGGGAGCGCCAGCTGCCGGACGAGGTGCTTTGTCTGCTCTCTTACCAGTCAAGGAGCAACTGTGATTTCCCCTTCGTAGTCCTAGCCAATAGTCACCCTTCAACCAATGTCACTAAAATCAGAAGATTGGGTCATTCCCACATTGTGGTTCATCAGAACTTGCTGTGCATAAATTGGTTGCCACATTTCCACATGTTCCAGCAGTGACGACACTTGAAGCGGCTTTGGTAGCTTTGCACATTCGGAGGTTGTGAAAGGTTAGGACCGATAAGTTACTGTAGTCTCTGCTATGAGTGCAGAGTTTGGCAAGGATTGGAGTACGGAGTGAGTGAATGAAGCGGGTTGCATACGCAAGAGTCAAACGCAAGTTTTCTATATTGCCCTTTCAAAAATAAACTATGCTATGAACCGGGCGGCACGGCAGCACCGTGGTTAGCACTGCCGTTTCACAGCTCCAGGGTCCCAGGTTCAATTCCCGGCTTGGGTCACTATCTGTGCGGAGTCTGCACGTTTTCCCAGTGTTTGCGTGGGTTTCCTCCGGGTGCTCCAGTTTCCTTCCACAGTCCAAAGATGTGCTCGTTAGGTTAATTGGCCATACAAAATTGCCCTTAGTATCCAAAGGGGTTGGGTGGGGTTGCTGGGTTACGGTAGGGGGTGGAGGACGCGGGCTTAAGTGGGGTGCTCTTTCCAAGGGCCGGTACAGACCCGATGGGCCAAATGGCCTCCTTCAGCACTGTAAATTCAATGTCTATGTTTTTGGTTGATGGTAGCTACCCGCACATCTGTACAGTGCAAAAGGGTCTCCAGTTACTTCACAAACAGATACAATGGAAATTGGTGCAGACCTGGAAGAGGAAGCAAAGAATTTATATTCATATAGTGCCTTACATGACCTCATGACACCTCAAAGCATTTTACAGTAAGTGCAAAAAAATAATTATCGTAATACAGAAAATATGACAACGGATATGCACACTGCAAGAACCCACAAAACAGGAACATGATAATCACCAGATCACTGGGAATTTATTTGGAAGAGAAAAAGTGACATTGATTGAAGGACAAATGTCGGTGATAACTCGACTGACCTTCCTCCAAAGTAGTGCGTCAGGATCTTCTACACCTACCCCAGTGCAGACAGGGCCTTGTTTTCACATCTCATCCAAAAGATGTGACCGCTGACAGTGTAGCACTCTCTCTGCACCACAGTCAGCCTGGTGCGGACACTCAAATAGCTGGTGTGAGGTTCAAACCCACAAACCGCCTGACTCACAGGCGACACACTGGACCACAGCTGAAAACCTGACCAGCTGACCGCAGAATCCACACAGATCGCATTATGTGCAGAACATATCCCTCTTGGAAAACATTTTGCTTTGCAAGTTACTTGTCCACGTGATCTTTGCCCAGGAAGAATTGCTCCTCGAAGATATTCTCCTTCTTCAAAGTGTCCACTGACCGACGAGCTTATCTTTTCTGAAGTCGCCAAATTAAATATTTTGCTTCAACGGGAAAGCCAGGAAACATGCGGAGTGAAAACTATTAAAAGCCCCCGCTGCTGCCCAACACTGATTATTATTTATAACAAGTTTACAAGCTGCCAAAAATCCAACTTCTTCAATCTATTCATCCCGACCTTTTAATGCATTTTTCATTACTTTTGATAGCCTCAAGCATGAAGCTGCTGCGAAGTGCAAACCACCATCATGCTCCGAATCATACAGCACAGGAGGAGGCCGTTCAGCCCATCAGACCCGTGCCAGCCCTTTGACAGAGCTATCCAGTCACTCCTACTCACTGGTCCATTTCCTAATAACCCTGCAAACTCCTCTCATTCCAATAATTAGCCAAGTCATGGTTGACAATTTCTATTGGATCGGTATCCGCTGTCTTTTTACGCAGTGGGGTCCACATCAACGTAAAACATATATATTCACAATTGTGTATCGATTTGTGTTATAGCACACACATAACACACACCTCCCTCACACACACACACACTTGGGGCAAGGAATATACCCAGGATGGGAGGAGAAACCTTTTATTTTTGACACAGCAAGTGGAAATGGCATGAAACTCTTTGTCCACAAGGGTGATGGAAACAAAGGCAATCGATGATTTTGAAGGGAAATTGAGGGGCAGCACAGTGGACCAGTGGTTAGCATCGCTGCCTCAAGGCACCGAGGTCCCAAGTTCGATCCCGGCTCTGGGTCACTGTCCGTGTGGAGTTTGCACATTCTCCCCGTGTCTGCGTGGGTCTCACCCCCACAACCCAAAGATGTGCAGGGTAGATGGATTGGCCACGCTAAATTGCCCCTTAATTGGAAAAAAAATAATTGGGTACTCTTTTTTTAAAAAAAATTTCTTTTTTGAATTGAAGGAAAGTTGGATGGGTAATAAACTCGTAGGGATACAGAGATCGAACTGGGGAATGGCACTGGGCTGTCCTGCAGAGAGCCAGCATGAACCCGACAGGCCGAATAGCCTGCTTGTGGGTCAGAAACATGACTCCACATGTACACATCCACAAATGTAGGGACAGGAATAAACTAGTCAGAGTAGATCTAAAGACAACCATTCAGATGAGTCATCTGTGGAATGCTTAACAACCATGAATAACAGTGCCAAAGAAAATTATACACAATACAATGTGCAGCGTGACAGAAAAAAAAAAGGCCAACAATGCCCCAAGTATCTCTTATTTTGGAGGCGGCTAATGGTTTTAATCACTATTCAGAAATGTCACAAGTTCACTGTCTGACAGTCCTATGAATGCATGTCCTTGACCGTCATACAACACAGACCGAGCAATGCAGCACTGTTCTATCTGGGTCACCTGCAGAATTATAAATATTCCTCCCCAGGAGGTTATTAACTGAAAAGGGACAAAGGGAACGATGCCTAGGGATAGGGCACCATGTATCTGGAGCACAGCGGCTTTGTTCAACACCAGCGGACAACGATATTTTAGATATATATTTAAAACCCACCCTCTGTTTAAGCTGCTGAGCAAGTTGTTACGCTGTCAAACCCTCAACTTCATCACAGGACTGAAAAGTCCCATCAAAGGACAATGGCCGCATCAGTGTTCCGCTCATGAATGTGAATGTTGGGCTGCACGGTGGCACAGTGGGTTAGCACTGCTGTCTCACGGCACCAATGTCTCAGGTTCGATCCCGGCTCTGGGTCACTGTCCGTGTTGAGTTTGCACATTCTTGCCGTGTTTGCGTGGGTTTCGCCCCCATAATCCAAAGATGAGCTGGTTAGGTGGATTAGCCACGCTAAATTGCCCCTTAATTGGAAAGAAAATGAATTGGGTACTCTAAGTTTATTTTTAAAAAATGAATGTGAATGTTGTCCCAAAGTGAGGGATGTCAGCAAGAAAGATCTGGTCAGGTTAGCAAACAAAGTTTGGAGCGCTCTTCCACAAATAATAAAATTGAAACACATGAGATTCGCGGGGGGGGTTGAAAGAGAAGAGTTCATAGTGGTTAGCACTGCTGCCTCACAGCGCCAAGGACCAGGGTTAGATTCCGGCCTTGGGTGACTGTCTGTGTGGAGTTTTTACTGGTAGTTTTGGAAGTCTGTTTACTATGAATCCTGTTCTTTGACACAGTCACAGACTTATGAATAGTTTGCAGATTATATTATTGATCGCCACTTCCAAGACAGAGACAGGTCACAAGCTCTTAGTGACACTCTTAATTCCAAGACATTCACAATAACGCTTCAAAGATTCAGATTGAGGGTGATGAAGTTTGATGCAAAGGCAGAGAATGTTCTGGGAAAGTGGCAGAATACGGTGTCCCGTAAAGACCTGAACAAGGGGATGTAGTCTTTTTTGAAGATGTAGAAACCCTTACTGTGTCAAAGACTGACCAGCGCACAGGCTGCACAATCCCATTCTCAAACAGTACTATGAACAGAGAGGGCCCCTCAGTGTGGTTGATTATTTACTAATCGATGACAAGATATTGGTCATTCAGAGACTCCACTTACTACAATGATTGGGCATCACAAAATGCCGAGCCAGAGCAAGATATTCTGTTTGGTGACCAGGTCTCTCAAAGTCATTAGAACAAACAATATCGAACTGTATTACTTGCGCTATTCATTATCAGCTGACAAGAGAACCAGTGATGCCATCTCCCTTTCTATCAAGACCATGGGAATGTTTTGAGATAGGTGTCTTTGAATAGAGGTAAGACACCTGTTGATTGTACTAAACTCTGCTCCAGGTGGATAGCAGACAATTAACTGTGGGGTCACATACCTCTGACGAAGTGATTACATTGCTGAAGGAGATATTTGCAACACGGAATCCCAGACCTTGTGATGTCAGACAATGGACCACACTTTGGCAATGAATACTTCCAAGAATTCAGGGCATTGTCTGGCTTTGTCCATACTACCAATTCACCAAGAACCCCTCAAGTCAACGGTGAAGCTGAAAGCGGAGTGCTTACTGTGAAAGCATTGCTGAAGAAAAACAATGTGCAATCGCTCAACTCCAGTCCAAAATGGTTTAATAATAATCCTTTTTGTCACAAGTAGGCTTACATTAACGAAGTTACTGTGAAAAGCCCATGGTCGCCACAATCCGGCTGTTCGGGTACACGGAGGGAGAATTCAGAAAGTCCAAATCACTTAACAAGCACGTCTTTCGGGACACGTGGGAGGAAACCGGAGCACCCGGAGGAAACCCACGCAGACACAGGGAGAACGTGCAGACTCTGCACAGAGAGTGACCCAAGCCGGGAATCGAACCTGGGACCCTGGAGCTGTAAAGCAACAGTGCTGCCCACTGAGCTACCGTGTTTGGCACTCCTCACAGGAAAATGGCTGAGGATTAAACTTCCTACTCTCCTCGTACACAGTCATGCCAAGCCGATGAGGACAAAATGAGGGAGAAAGAGTATGCGTACTGTTTCAGCTAGATGTGAACTGTGACGAACAGCACAAAGCGTAAAACCTGCCAGACATCTAACGGGAGAGCCGGTTTGGATCAGAGACCAAGCTGGTTATGGGCAAGTGGTCGAACAGGAAGCCACATCCACGGTCCGACCTCATCCAAACCAAAAGTGGCTCCATGGGATGTAACAAACGTGTACTAGTTGCTACTCAGCGGCAACCGCCTACACAGTCGGAGCAATCATTTATCAAATCGAGCAGACCAGAGATGCTGTGCTGATTGAGAGATTCAGACGACAACCAAACTGGTGAACCCGATTCATCCATTAATTCTCCTTCTGCCCAGCAGAGTCTGAGAGATCACCCGCAGGACTCAAACCCCAAATCCCTCCAAAAGAGCCGTGGACCCATTTGGGTGGTGAAACCGCCACAGTGATTGTCCCTGTAGAAGAGAAATGGAAATCAGAGACTTGGAGGAGAGGTGTAGTACAATAGGTAGAATTGGGGACTTACTGGAGGAAGGGGTTAATTTTAACTCTGATAAGCTAATGAGACATTATACATCATCGTCAAACTGTGCCGCAATGTCTCAGGATCTCATTGGGGGGGGGGGGGGGGGGTAAGATGTGTTCCAATAAAATTTATATCTTCCTTACCTCTGTAGGTTCCATAAATATCCTGCATTGGCGCAACGAGACCGACAGTATTACAGGCTGTAGGACTGGAGAGGGGTACCCAGGTAGGGAGGGGCAAGGTTCTGCAGGTATTTGAAAACTCTGTTGCTGGCAAGGGCAGGACTGTCGCTTTACACAAACTGAAACAGATCAGGGGAGGAATTATTTCCTGCGATTTAAAAAGAGATACACTCCCCAAGCCCTCGGCAGTGCTGAAGGTTGGGGGGTGGGATGGGGGAGGAAAATAAATGAACCTCATTCCAACGTCTGCCGGATAAACAGCGCAGGGAATTCAACGGTGCATCGAAGGAGGAAAACTGCAGCAAATCACAAACCCGGCTCTCAAACCCATCCCAGCAGGGTGTCTCTTGTTCCATTTTACATTCAGCTGCTCATTATTCCGTGGGACCGATGGGCCCCCCGTAAACCAACTTCACCCATTCATCAGTTCCAATCTGCAGCCACCAGCAGGGGAAAGGAAATTCAAATCCAATTAGATAAATGCTCAGCACAAAAACAAAACAAAGTTCCCAATTTTGCAAACCCAGCTTCAATGCCGTCAAAGGGATTATTGTGAAGCTAAAATCTCCTGAATATCAGGACTCAAGTTACGCAGTCCGCACTTGGCTTTTTAAAATTGAGCTTTTCCCCAAATTACTAGGTGGGCACTTGTCAAAACCACAATGTAGCCGGGTCTCCGCGGGATATAAACTTAGAGGGTTTCACTCTGCCCCTCACCCCGACATGGGGGCCCTAAAGTTGGTCCTATTCATGAGCATCTGGATATGTAAATCAACACACACACACACAAGATCTGTTCATCAGATTACCAGGAGAGCAACACGAAGGCGGTACTACTGGACTAAAGGATTTATTCCGCATGACTTCTCGCCATCCCACAAGCATAGAGAAACCTCAGCCATGCCTACAAAGCCCCTTTTCAACAACCCTTGAATGTCATTCTGCCCGTGAACTATATGTATATATAGATATAGATATATATATATATATATATATATATATTATATTATATATATATATATATATATATATATGTAGAGGAAATCAATGGTATGAACGATTTATCCAGTCTCATCATTAAATCAACGGTGCTGAATGAAGACAAATCAATTCCCGAGTACAAATTAGGGGATTTCTGTGACTGGTCTCATTCCGAGATTTATCACCATATTCTATAACTTGGAAAAGGAAGTGCCTTCCTTCGCTGGAAACTGGAAATTTTGATTGAGTAAATAGGGAGAACAGGTTCCCAGTGGCAGGAGGGTGGGGAAGCGAGGTCGCAGATTTACGGTGATTGCCGAAAGAGCCAGAGTGGAGACTTTCTTATTCTTCTTTGAAAGGCAGCGAGCAATTACGATCTGCTTGAAAGGGCGATGGAAGCAGGGTCGATAATAACATTTTAAAGGGAGTTGCATAAATACTTGAAAATAGGGCAGCACGGTGGCGCAGTGGGTTAGCACTGAATGTCTGCACGGTACAATTCTACAACCCCACCCTTGATTCCGCAATGTCGCTACTTCCTGCCCAGTGTCTGAAAAACTCCTCAAACCCGCCAACCTTTCCTTCCTCTTCTCATACACATATGTCCATCTTCCACCTTCCCCCTGTCCACATAACGTTTGCTGATTTTCTCCGTCAGTGCAAAGCGGCTTGTGATGCAAAGGGCATGGCACAAATGGAACTCGGGAGCATTGAGATATGTGAAATAATTTCTTTGGAAGGATTTTATTTCTGCTCCTGCAACCCCCACTTCCCCATCGAAACCGTTCCCCCAGTAAAGCTTAAATCGGCTGTTAATAAGCATTCACTTTGCTCAGTGACAGTGAACTGACAATAATGATCTTTATTAGTGTCACAAGTAGGCTTTATTAACATTGCAATGAAGTTACTGTGAAGACCCCAGAGTCGCCACACTCGGGCGCCTGTTCAGGTACACGGGGGGGAGAATTCGGAACGTTTAATTCACCTAACACGTCTTTCGGGACTTGTGGGAGGAACAGTGGGCTAAACAGCTGGCTTGTAATGCAGAACAATGCCAGCAGCGCGGGTTCAATTCCCGTACGGTCTCCCCGAACAGGCACCGGAATGTGACGACTAGCGGCTTTTCACAGTAACTTCATTGAAGCCTGCTTGTGATAATAAACGATTATTACTATAAACTGGAGCACCCGGAGGAAACCTGCGCAGACACGGGAAGAACGTGCAGAATCCGCACAGACAGTGACCCAAGCAGGAATCAAACCTGGGACCCTGACGCTGACCCTGAAGCAGCTGTGATAACCACCGAGCAGAATCTCTTGCCTCCGTTTTGCAACTCCTGGAGCCCAAGTTGAGGCAGAAATGTACAGCGAGCACGATAGGTGTAAACTTGTATCCCACGTTTCAAAACCACTTGAAATCCATGAGGATTAAAACAGTAGCTGATTAGCGGCTGCATTTTCGCGAGCTCTGACGCTGCTCATCTTTCAATCCCTCTTTAAAGTCCTGCTGCACATTATTGCTTGTTCCTGATGTACACTGAGTCTTGCACTATGTCCCTGCCCGATCCAGGCTAGATTTTGGCGATAAGGAACCAGGTCAAGTTAAACAATCCCAGCCAAGTTTGAGCGTTGGCTGCCATGTTTTCGCAGTATCCATTTGAAGGCACATTGTATCCGGTCTTCGAGGCCTGGGGTCGGTCGGAGACCCCGGCCACTGGTCTGGTCTTCGATGCTCGTCGAAAGGAGTTGTAGGCGGTTGGACATGTTGGGTTGTCGCCTCCCGGCGGGGCCTAGGTTTCTTGCTGCCTGGGCTTCGGGATGGTGACATGGCGGAGGGGCGTCGCTCCGATGGAACCCTGGACGGATCCTGAATGCTGCTCGGCAATCCTGTCACAGCCCTGGTCTTTCCAGACTCCATGGATGGTGATATTAATAATAATAATCAAGTTTATTCTTGTCACAGGTAGGCTCACATTAACACTGCAATGAAATCACTGTGAAAAGCCCCTAGTCACCACACTCCGACGCCTGTTCGGGTCCACAGAGGGTGAATTCAGAATGTCCAATTCACCTGACAACCCATCTTGCGGGACTTGTGGGAGGAAACCCACGCAGACACGGGGAGAAGGTGCAGAGTCTGCACAGACAATGACCCAAGCCGGGAATCGAACCTGGGACCCTGGTGCTGTGAAGCAACAATGCTAACCGCTGTGCTACCGTGCCGCTCTATTATGATCCTGCTGTTCATCAATAATCCTGAACTTTATTCCCCTGCCACTATGCCGCTGATTTTATGTTATTGCTTTTTTTCCTGACAAGGGGGTCCGATATACAAGCTGTAGCCACCTGGGTTGGCCACTTCCCGACTTTAAAATGGAAATCCGCTAAGAATGCAGGGAAATTCAGTCAAACGCAGGAAAAACAAGCAGGTACAAAGTTTCCTGTATATCAGAACTTGCAGGAACCCAGACACCACTGAAACTAACAACCATCTACATATTGATGAGCAATCCCTGGGAACAATTGGAAACAGTTAAGATAAACAAGGCCAAGCCAGACTCCTCGGCGCCAGCAGGAGCCAAGACAAAGGAAGGCCAACGGGCACTTAGGAACCGCCCAGCGATCAGGGAACAGCTCCAGTATTGGAGAAATCGATCCAAGTGATCAGAACTTAGTCCAATCACTTAGAACCAGGTACGGGGTTCGTCCAAAAGGGCGCGAAGCCCCATGGGACTATAAAATAGAGTCCCCAAGTTCAATTCGTCCTTCTTGGCAGGGCCTCTCAGCAGCTCGAAACAACCCTTGACCGTGACCTGCCTAGCTGCCGCACCAACCAAGTAAGTCTCCATTCAACGCACGCTACGAGATAGGCGCTCCTAGCTACCAGTCTATACCAGCTTTGAATCCTGCAGACTCAGAATCGAACGAAAGGCCATTTGTTCCCCTAACCTGGTGGGCCAGTCCAAAGCTAAGTATTGGCCTCTTAGTATTAGAAATAGTCTAGTAAGTAGAGTTTTATACATGAGTACTGATTGACTGTGTAGAATAAATGTGTTTTGATTTGAAACTTACTAACTGGTGTATGGAGTTATTGATCATCACTTGAACTTGAACCTCGTGGCAGTATCATAAAGATACCTGGCGACTCTAGAGCAAAGGTTATAAAACAGAGCAAATTAAGTAAAGACACAACGGGCAACATTTACTGGCGACTCTGGTGGGACAACCAAATTAAGAACCAACCAAAAGATAGCAACAAAGCAGAGGCGGTTGTTACCTGCTATCCTGTTTGGCAAAAACCATACCAAGTCACTAGTGCAATAAGAGGTTTGTGCAGTATCTGCCTGGTTTTGCCTTTTTTATGTGCTGTACCCCTTGCATTTACAGGGGGGGGGGGGGGGGAGTAAATTTTAAACACTCCTCACTTAGTTTATAGAGAAGATGAGTACCACCACAGAAGGGTGGCTGGTGGATGGTTTGGTGTGGTGGTGGGTGGTATGGCCATCGTCCTCACTATGGGTGCAGAAAGCCCCCTGTTAGAACCCCAGTACATGTTTTTCTTTCGTGTTTTTCTTATTCTGGAATCCGTGCCTATCTCCTACGACAGCCCGGACAGACCATGTATCCTGGAGAGGACCGAGTTCCTTGTGATTCCTCTTTGTGGTTGGTTCCTCTGGAGTTGTTGGAGTAAGGGGAAGTATGTAACCGCACACACCCAAGTGTGGTCAGTTAAACCTAGTTTGACCTTGTTGTTTTCAATATTCCCTTGACTGTGTGGGTCGTGGCAGTGGTCGGTTGAGCAGGTAGGTTAGGGCAGGAGAAACTGTATTTAGCTGGGTTGGATGGAGGGTTGATTGGCTGGAGGAGTGGGTTTTCCCTTACCAGAGATGTCCACTTTTGGGGGCACCTGTTCTGCTCTCCCTCTCCAGGTGGGGTTTCACTGGGGAGATAGTAGCCTCTAGATGGCAGGGTTTGAGTGAGAATCTAAGTGCCATGGATCAGCATTGTTGGAGTCCTTCATGGGTTCGAGGGTCGGCTGAGTGAGGGAGATAGGCGCCCTCCTCCAAGTCATCTAATATATTGACTTCCAGGGCGCCCTCCATTTTGGAGCCTCGGGGGAGGCGGTGTTCTGTCTCTGGTGAGGCTACACTGTTCTGTCCCTGGTATCCTTTCTGTGATAGTGTACGGTACTGGACCTTGTCTGGCATTCCTTGGCTAATCCTGGTGTTCCACTCTTATGGAGGTTTCTTTTCCTTACTTGGGTAGGAGGCCTGGTTATGCAGGCCCCAATTTTGTACATTGTGTCTTGGTGGAGGTTTCCCTTACTGTTTCAAGAAGGGAAGGATCGTATCCCTCCCGAGATGCCCAGCAGGTGGCTGTCTGGACTATTCTTCGTCTCCTTGTTGATGGGGTTTCCTCGGAGGAGGATGGTGCAAATGTTCCAGCATTGACGGGGCCGGGGCAGTGCCTCTGAAGGGGTTAGCGAGGAGCGAGGTTGGTTCTGTCCCGAGTCCTGGCATGGTGTGGGTATCCTCGGCTTACTGGCTCTTGTATTACGAGAGTATACAATGTCGGGCCATGTCTTGTACTGTGGTCGGTGTGCTGTTGCTTGGGGTGTTCCTTCTTGGGCGGGGTGACCTGGAAGGCCGAATGAAGTTTCCAGTGAGCAGCTTTTTTCCTTTCTTATCTGGCAGTGAGGGGTGTGCACCAGGGGACCATGTGCTCATGGTTATGTCCTGGTACCCTGAGATCCTCTGCTCTTGGCAGCATCTTTTTATCCTGTCATTGTCACTGTGATGGGAGACACTAGCCGCAGTGATCTCAATCTAAACCAACTGAAAGAATATTTGCTGGTCTTCTCTGTATAGATGTGTGGAATGATTATCAATCTGTACTGAGCTGGAGTTTGTGGATTTGATGCGTCTGGTGGCGATATGTAAAAGAGCCACTTGGAACTAATGTCCTCGCAAATTTTTGCCGTAGTTTTTGTCTTCGTTATTTTGGGGTTAAATAATCATCGAGTGGTTCCTGCGAAAGACACAAGCTGGTCTTGAATCTGAGAAAAGGAAGTCCATTATGTGTTTACTGCTCTCTCTGGCACGATTGGAGCTGGGGAGGGAGGTGTGTTCTGTTGCATGTCCGAGCATGGCGCGGAGACCCTAGACTAGATTCTCGTGGGTTGTGCAAGCACTCGCTAAGTGGGAAGGCATGCACCATCTTACCCTGTTTTCATGGTCATCGCCTCCTCTCTCTCATTCTCTAGTCTATCCGTTGGTACATACAGGGGCACCAAGTTCAGTGATTAAGCTGAATCGACTGCGTTGTTTTCCTTCTGTCATTTTCTGTGTTCATGCACACAGACATTTACACTGAGATATTTACACTGTGCTGCACCAATCCGGAGGATTTGTTGCGTTATGTGGTAAAATTGAAATATATATATTTTTTTTAATGTTGCTGGCATTAGTATTGTTGATTCAACAGCTTCCAAATGTATTCCTTCTTGTCTTCATCTTGTCCACAGTTTGGTGATCCAATGAGGAAATAAACTGAGTTCTACCAACATTCTTGAAGGCATAGCTATGTATAATTTGTAATAAAATCAACTTGTAAAGCAATACCGAATTAAGTAGCTATGTGTACATGTTTCTACACGAGTCGCTGTATTGGCATGACAGAGCCATCTATTATAGAGTATCTTCCGATGTTTATGCTGAACTGCTAAATACCTCAGCTCATTCGGAACTGTGCACAGGAGCTGAATAAACATGTATGGCTCAGCTAACACAAACACTGAAGTGTCCTGTATTACTGGCCGTCTCCACTTGTGGCAATGCCGATTCTTCGCACTGTTAGAGATTGCACCAAATAACAGTGGCTTCACACAATGAAGTCACCTACATTCCTTGTTCACACAACACTCTGATTGAAAGAAAAGGTTGTGGAAATGTACTTAAATTTAATTTTTGGGGGAGGGGGGGGCAGCATGGTGGTGCAGTGGGTAGCACGATGGCGCAAGTGGTTAGCACGGTTGCCTCACGGCGCCGAGGTCCCAGGTTCGATCCTGGCTCTGGGTCACTGTCCGTGTGGAGTTTGCACGTTCTCCCAGTGTTTGCGTGGGTTTTGCCCCCACAACCCAAAGATGTACAGGGTAGGTGGATTGGCCACGCTAAATTGCCCCTTAAATTTGGAAAAAATGATTTAAATTATTTTATTTTTAAAAAAAACCTGAAGTTATGTTAATAACTGCTTTAAAACGAAAGGGGCTGGTCGGCACGGCGGCGCAGTGGTTAGCACTGTTGCCTCAAGACGCCAAGGGCCCGGGTTCGATCCTGGCCCCGGGTCACCGTTTGTGTGGAGTTTGCACATTCTCCCCGTGTCTGCATGGATTTCACCCCCACAATCCAAAAGGATTTGCAGGCTAGGTGAATTGGGCACGCTAAATTGCCCCTTAATTGGAAAAATAAAGAATTGTGTACTCTAAATTTATTTTAAGAAAACAGAAGGGGTACTCATGGAGAAACCCACTTTTTCTCCAACTTCGTAAAATTAATGACACTTGCGGGCATAAAAATTAATAGCATGAACTCTTTTAAGGTCCAAAAGAATTAATTGCAACCATTAAAGCATTCAGAACTCCTTCTCATTAAACAAGGTGCTTTTAGGATTACAAAAAATAAGCCCTTCTGTGACCAGTTCTTCGCAAGGACGTAGTGACGAGAGGGGTTGAATCTCATCACTTTCCGCATTTCGTCCAAAAGTAAAGGAGAAATGAGCTGCTTAGCGCAAGCAAGCAGCTCCCGGACTTCTGCAGCCTAGGGCAACCCTCGGGGTGAATTTGCCTCTTTCCTGCAGGCCAACCATCAGAAAATGGTGGTGAAAAGAAACATGCCTCACCAGGGGCCTTAACAAATCGCCAAACACCTGGACAAGGTCCAAACGCTAAAGCAACACCAACATACCCTGAAACCCGAGAGATGAGCAACTGCAGATTCCAACATGGCAACAAATCACAAGCACCTACTCTTTAAACTGCCTGCAGGTACAGGCATTACTCAACTATGAAAGAAAGTGTTGCTGTAAATTGTACAATCGTCCTTGCGGTTCCACTGAGCAATAATGAATTCCATTTACAAAGCAATCTACACCTCCGCTCTACAACCTCACATGCACATTCTTTGTGAAATGTCTTTTTTAACTGACCAAACTTGTAGTTTCTCAAAACCCTTGCTGCACCATTAATCACATCAGCATATATATACCATGGGGGCAGCACGGTAGCATTGTGGATAGCACAATTGCTTCACAGCTCCAGGGTCCCAGGTTCGATTCTGGCTTGGGTCACTGTCTGTCGGAGTCTGCACATCCTCCCAGTGTGTGCGTGGGTTTCCTCCGGGTGCTCCGGTTTCCTCCCACAGTCCAAAGATGTGCAGGTTAGGTGGATTGGCCATGATAAATTGCCCTTCGTGTCCAAAATTGCCCTTAGTGTTGGGTGGGGTTACTGGGTTATGGGGGTAGGGTGGAGGTGTTGACCTTGGGTAGGGTGCTCTTTCCAGGAGCCGGTGCAGACTCGATGGGCTGAATGGCCTCCTTCTGCACTGTAAATTCTATGATATAGAAGGGAGCCACAAACAGAGAGAACCGCAATCAATGTGACGACTCAATTTTATATTTCCTTAATTTGAGGTCTTATTCAGATTCAATTTGCCATTTAAAGTGGTCCTAAAATCTGCAATGAATAAATTGGGGTCCAGATTAGCTGACATGGTGGAGCTTCCAGAAATGCCAGTGCTGAGGTCTCCGATTATGGCACCTTGCTCATCCCTGCACTCTAAGCACTCCACTCTTGGCGGCCTTCCCAACAGCTGCCGTGGCCCGAAACCCTGGAGTCCCTTCCCCAATCGCTCCGCCCCTCTACCACTCTCTCCTTCTTTAAAGTACCCTTTTTTTTTTTTTACATTTTAACGTTTATTAAAGATTGACTTTTGCAGGGCTGTATTAGATAAAGTACGCAGTCTACCAATTCAAAACTCACTTGAAATTTGGACAATAGCATGGCAGGACATATATTTAGTGAACCACACAACCTCCCTTGGATTTCATGACAGAATCAGACACAAACTCAACATTTTAAGAGTTACTTCGGGAAACTAAGGTGTTCTATACTTACCCTCACCTCTCCCATAAAGAGCATTAGCATCATCTAATTCACTGCTAGCTCAGGGGGATTCTTAGGCTCTCATTTCTTTTACATTTCCACTGCTTCAGCTGTGATGAGAACTACCGCTTTTGTGATCTAGTCTAAGCGAATAAAGCAGGTCAGATGCAGCGAAGGACCCATTTTAAGTCACCTCTAAACTCTACCACATAGTACTTCCTCATCTACCGCCTTGTTGCCTCACGTATCAATGGAAATCAGACCGGCATTTAGGGGATTAATGCACTTTATTACAACTTAAATGTTAAAACAATGCTTTCATTTCTGATCATGAATCAGTTCAATAATACCAGTCCAGCTCTATTGCACGTAAAATGGTGAGCAGCAGGCAATTGGGATCGATGAATCCAACTGCAGACAGCTGATTTAGCATTTTTCAATTTCCAAAACATCCTTGACGAAAACCATGTATGGAGTAATACCATCTTCACGATAGTTTAACAATCCAACCATGCCATCGTGGTTCATGCACTCGCCGAAGAAAAACTGATAGTTTACAAAATTGGATAGAATCTCTGCAATGACTGCCTGGGCATTGTCAGTGAAAGTCGTCACTCCTTCGGGATGTTGTTTCTCTATTCTTTTTTTCAGGTCTTTCATATATTCCTTTATGTAAGTTCTGTCGGTGGTTTTTGCAAAGCTGACTTCATTCAGGTTGTGATTCAATATAATGTCAACACCTCGGACAGGAGAAGATTCAGCCTATTCACTGGGAAATTCTTGGGAAGCATTGCCACCGATTAAAGACTCATCAATCGATCCTTCAGTTCCGGAAATAACCTTCCCCTCCACCTCGTAGGTGATGCCCTTGGTGCCTTCCTTGATCGAGTAGATGTCGGAGAACATCTCGTCGCCGGAAATGAGCATTGGTAAAGCCTCATTTTGAAGCGGGCAGCGACGGGCGGCAGGAACAACAGTCGTGCAGAGTGGAGAGGAAAAAGCTAAAGTACCCTTTTGACCAAGCTTTTAGCCTCTCTTTACATGGCCCCAGTGTCAACTTTTGCCATGATAATCACACCAGTGAAGCACCTAGAGGTGCTCAGGGCACCAGATGTTATCATCAGTGGCGTGTCTTGAATCCCATCACGTTGACGGCAGGAGCCATTATTACCGTCCCGGACCATACCCCAACATTTGCTAGGATACCGGACAGAAACCTGAATATTTTGTTTAATTTGTAAGACTTGTGAGGAAAGGATACTTCGCTCCAGGAGTGATTCCACGCACGAATAGAGTTATGGTACATTAAAACAAACTTTATTACAAACACAGTATTAATTTTTTTTTCTTTCAAAATTTAGAGTACGCAATTAATTTTTTTCCCAATTAAGGGTTAATTTAGCGTGGCCAATCTACCTACCCTGCACATCTTTGGGTTGTGGGGGCGAAACCCACGCAAACACGGGGAGAATGTGCAAACTCCACACGGACAGTGACCCAGAGCCGGGATCAAACCTGGGACCTCGGCGCCGTGAGGCAGCAATGCTAACCACTGTGCCACCATGCTGCCCTTAACACAGTATTAATAACTCGCATCGTATAATTACAAGTAGCTTTCAATTACCAGTTAAACACTGCTTATCAATACAATGACACAATAAACCTTAACTGCTATGTTTATTTCCACTCAAAACAACACCCATCTCAAACCAAAATCCACTTTTAAATACAGTTAGCTGACTCTGGAATATTCGCTGTAAGAATTAGATTTGTCTTCTGGGTGCGGCGATGACCAGCTAAGTCGCACGTTTCGGCAGCTCCTGGTGGAACGGACGTTTGGGCTCTTAATAGGAGCCCCAACGGCAATTTTAACGGCTAAAAACACTGTGCGGTAAACCAGAAGGGAATCCCCCCTGGACATGGATGGAAAAAGGAGGGGAAAGTGGCCGGATTGCGGTGGATCCTCTAGAGCAGCGGCCAGGAAGGCAAGCACAAAGCAAGATGGCGTCGGAAGGTGGCAGTTTAATATGGGACCCTGACCAACAAGAGTTCCTGCGGCGCTGCGTGGAAGAACTTAAAAAGGAGATGAAGAAGGAGCTGTTGGCCCCGATATTACAGGCGATTGAAGGGCTAAAGGAGGAGCAAAAGACCCAGGAGCAGGAGCTTCGGGTCGTGAAGGCAAAGGCTGCTGAGAATGAGGACGAAATACAGGGCCTGGTGGTGAAGACAGAGATGCACGAGGCACAACACAAAAGGTGTGTGGAAAGGCTGGAGGTGCTGGAGAATAACGCGAGGAGGAAGAATTTAAGGATTCTTGGTCTTCCCGAAGGTGCAGAAGGGGCGGACGTCGGGGCATATGTGAGCACGATGCTTCACTCGTTAATGGGATCGGAGGCCCCGACGGGCCAGTTAGAGGTGGAGGGAGCTTATCGAGTTATGGCGCGAAGACCGAGGGCTGGAGAAATTCCTCGAGCCATAGTGGTGAGATTTCTCCGATATAAGGACAGAGAGATGGTCCTCAGATGGGCAAAGAAAACCCAGAGCAGTAGGTGGGAGAATGCGGTAATCCGCGTATATCAAGATTGGAGTGCGGAGGTGGCGAGAAGGAGGGCAAGCATTAATCGGGCCAAGGCAGTGCTGCACAAAAGGAAGGTTAAATTTGGAATGCTGCAGCCGGCAAGACTGTGGGTCACACATCAAGGGAAACACCACTACTTTGAAACGGCAGAAGAGGCGTGGACATTTATTGTCGAGGAGAAACTGGAATAAGCGGGCTAGAAAAAGAACGTTTGGGACAAAGTGGTGGGGCGACTACGTGGGGTGAAGGGGGGGGAAAATGGGGGAAGAGATGATTTCCCAAGTTGTTAATCCTGCGACCCTGTAACTTTTCTCTCTTCCCCATGTCGTGGGGGAGGAGGGAAGGGAGGATGAGGAGCTGGGGGCGCCGGCCATTGGGGGCGGGGCCAAATGGGAAGCGCGGGCTTTGTTCCCGCGCTATGGTAATCATGGCGGGAACAGGGAAGCAGGAAGGAGGGGGCCTCGCACAGTGGGGGACAAGGTCACGGGGGGAAGCCGAGGTCGGCCAGAGTTTGCTGACTTCTGGGAGCGCCGTTGGGGGGAAGATACGGCTACGTGGGAACCGGGTGAGGAGCTGGATTGAAAAAGGAGATGGCTAGTCGACAAGGGGGGGGGGGGGGGGGGAGGAGGTAAAGAGCCCCCCAACCCGGCTGATCACGTGGAATGTGAGAGGGTTGAACGGGCCAATTAAGAGGGCACGGGTACTCGCACACCTAAAAAAACTTAAGGCAGATATGGTTATGCTGCAGGAGACGCATCTGAAATTGATAGACCAGGTCAGACTTCGCAAAGGATGGGTGGGGCAGGTGTTTCATTCGGGGCTAGACGCAAAAAACAGGGGGGTGGCTATATTAGTGGGGAAGCGAGTAATGTTTGAGGCAAAGACCATAGTGGCAGATAGTGGGGGCAGATACGTGATGGTGAGTGGCAGATTGCAAGGGGAGGCGGTGGTTTTAGTGAACGTATATGCCCCGAACTGGGATGATGCCAATTTTATGAGGCGTATGTTGGGACGCAGCCGGACCTAGAGGCGGGAAAGTTGGTAACGGGTGGAGATTTTAATACGGTGCTGGACCCAGGGCTGGACAGATCGAGGTCCAGGACCGGAAGGAGGCCGGCTGCAGCTAGGGTGCTCAAGGACTTTATGGAGCAGATGGGAGGAGTAGACCCCTGGAGATTTAGTAGACCTAGGAGGAAGGAGTTTTTGTTTTTCTCCTATGTCCACAAAGTCTATTCACGGATAGACTTTTTTGTTTTGTGAAGGGCACTGATCCCGAAGGTGACGGGGACGGAGTACACGGCTATAGCTATTTCGGCCCACGCTCCAAATTGGGTGGACTTGGAGATAGGGGAGGAAAAAGAACAGCACCCACCCTGGAGAATGGACATGGGATTATTGGCAGGTGAGGGTGTGTGTTTAAGGTTGAGGGGGTGTATTGAAAGGTACTTGGAGCTCAATGACAATGGGGAGGTTCAGGTGGGAGTGGTCTGGGAGGCGTTGAAGGCTGTGGTTAGAGGGGAGCTGATATCTATCAGGGCACATAAAGGTAAGCAGGAGGGTAGGGAAAGGGAGCGGTTGTTGAAAGAACTTTTGAGGGTGGACAGACACTATGCGGAGGCACCGGAGGAGGGACTGTACAGGGAAAGGCAAAGGCTACACGTAGAATTTGACTTGTTGACTACGGGTAATGCAGAGGCACAATGGAGGAAGGCACAGGGCGTACAGTATGAATATGGGGAGAAGGCGAGCAGGTTGCTGGCCCACCAACGGAGGAAAAGGGGAGCAGCGAGGGAGATGGGGGGGGGGGGGGGGGGTGAGAGATGAGGAGGGAGAGATGGAGCGGGGAGCGGAGAGAGTGAATGGAGTGTTCAAGGCATTTTATGAAAGATTATATGAAGCTCAGCCCCCGGATGGGAAGGAGAGAATGATGTGCTTTCTGGATCAGCTGGAATTTCCTAAGGTGGAGGAGCAGGAGAGGGCGGGACTGGGAGCACAGATTGAGACGGAGGAAGTAGTGAAAGGGAGTGGGAGCATGCAGGCGGGGAAGGCCCCGGGACCAGACGGATTCCCAGTGGAATTTTATAGGAAATATATGGACTTGCTGGCCCAGCTACTGATGAGAACCTTTAATGAGGCTAGGGAAAGGGGGCAGCTGCCCCCGACTATGTCAGAGGCAACGATATCGCTCCTCCTAAAGAAGGAAAAAGACCCGCTGCAATGCGGGTCCTATAGGCCCATTTCCCTCCTGAATGTGGATGCTAAGATTCTGGCCAAGGTAATGGCAACGAGGATAGAGGATTGTGTCCCGGGGGTGGTTCATGAGGACCAAACTGGGTTTGTGAAGGGGAGACAGTTGAACACAAATATACGGAGGCTGCTAGGGGTAATAATGATGCCCCCACCAGAGGGGGAAGCGGAGATAGTGGTGGCGATGGATGCCGAGAAAGCATTTGATAGAGTGGAGTGGGATTATTTGTGGGAGGTGCTGAGGAGATTTGGCTTTGGAGATGGGTATATCAGATGGGTACAGTTGCTGTATAGGGCCCCAATGGCGAGCGTGGTCACGAATGGACGGGGGTCTGATTATTTTTGGCTCCATAGAGGGACGAGGCAGGGATGTCCTCTGTCCCCGTTATTGTTTGCACTGGCGATTGAGCCCCTGGCCATAGCATTGAGGGGTTCCAGGAAGTGGAGGGGAGTACTCAGGGGAGGAGAAGAACACCGGGTATCTCTGTATGCGGATGATTTGTTGTTGTATGTGGCGGACCCGGCGGAGGGGATCCCAGAGATACATAGAATTTACAGTGCAGAAGGAGGCCACCCAGCCCATCGAGTACGCACCGGCCCCTGGAAAGAGCACCCCACCCAAGTCCACACCTCCACCCCATCACCCAGCAACCCCACCCAGCACTAAGGGCAATTTTGGACACTAAGGGCAATTTAGCATGGCCAATCCACCTAACCTGCACATCTTTGGACTGTGGGAGGAAACCGGAGGACCCGGAGGAAACCCACGCAGACACGGGGAGAACGTGCAGACTCCGCACAGACAGTGACCCAGCGGGGAATCGAACCTGGGACCCTGGAGCTGTGAAGCAATTGTGCTAACCACCATGCTATCGTGCTGCCCTTGTTGACCTTGTTGACTACGGGTAATGCAGAGGCACAATGGAGGAAGGCACAGGGCGTACAGTACGAATATGGGGAGAAGGCGAGCAGGTTGCTGGCCCACCAACTGAGGAAAAGGGGAGCAGCGAGGGAGATGGGGGGGGGGGGGGGGGGGGGGGTGAGAGATGAGGAGGGAGAGATGGAGCGGGGAGTCAATGCGGATACTTGGGGAGTTTGGGGATTTTTCAGGGTATAAATTGAACATAGGGAAATGTGAGTTGTTTGTGGTGCATCCAGGGGAGCAGAGCAGGGAAATAGAGGATTTACCGTTGAGGAAGGTAACAAGGGACTTCCGGTACTTGGGGATCCAGATAGCCAAGAATTGGGGGACATTACACAGGCTTAATTTAAGATGGAGGAGGACTTTAAGAGATGGGACATGGTGTCCCTGTCACTGGCAGGTAGGGTGCAGGCGGTTAAAATGGTGGTCCTCCCGAGATTCCTTTTTGTGTTTTAGTGCCTCCCGGTGGTGGTCACGAAGGCTTTTTTCAAGAGAATCGAGAAGAGTATTATGAGTTTTGTGGGGGCCGGGAAGACCCCGAGAGTGAGGAGGGGATTTTTGCAGCGTAGCAGGGACAGGGGGGGGTTGGCACTACAGAGCCTAAACGGCTATTACTGGGCCGCCAATGTTTCAATGGTGTGTAAGTGGATGGGAGAAGGGGAGGGAGCGGCGTGGAAGAAATTGGAGAGGGCGTCCTGCAGGAGGACTAGCCTACAAGCAATGGTGACGGCACCGTTGCCGATCTCACCGAAGAAATACACCACAAGCCCGGTGGTGGTGGCTACATTGAAAATTTGGGGGCAGTGGAGACGGCATAGGGGAAAGACGGGAGCCTCGGTGCGGTCCCCAATAAGAAATAACCATAGGTTTGTTCCGGGGAGAATGGATGGGGGATTTGGAGCATGACAAAGAGCTGGGGTAGTACAATTGAGAGATCTGTTCGTAGGTGGGATGTTTGCGAGTCTGGGTGCGCTGACGGAAAAATATGGGTTGCCCCAAGGGAATGCATTTCGGCGTATGCAACGGAGGGCTTTCGCAAGGCAACAGGTGAGGGAATTTCCGCAGCTCCCGACGCAGGACGTACAGGATAGAGTGATCTCAGAGACATGGGTGGGGGATGGTAAGGTGTCGGACATATATAGGGAAATGAGGGACGAGTGGGAGATCATGGTAGATGAGCTGAAAGGGAAATGGGAAGAGGAGCTGGGGGAGGAGATTGAGGAGGGGCTGTGGGTTGACGCCCTACGTAGGGTAAACTCATCGTCCTTGTGTGCCAGGCTAAGCCTGATACAATTTAAAGGTTCTACACAGGGCGCATTTGACTGAAGCACGGCTCAGTAGATTTTTTGGGGTAGAGGATAGGTGTGGGAGATGCTCGAGAAGCCCAGCGAATCACACCCACATGTTCTGGTCATGCCCGGCACTACAGGGGTTCTGGGTGGGGGTGGCAAAGGTGCTTTCGAAGGTGGTGGGGGTCCGGGTCGAACCAAGCTGGGGGTTGGCTATATTCGGGGTTGCAGAAGAGCCGTGAGTGCAGGAGGCGAGAGAGGCCGATGTTTTGGCCTTTGCGTCCCTAGTAGCCCGGCGCAGGATATTGTTAATGTGGAAGGAAGCCAAACCCCCGGGTGTGGAGACCTGGATAAACGACATGGCAGGGTTTATAAAGTTAGAACGGATCAAGTTCGTATTAAGAGGTTCGGCTCAAGGGTTCACCAGGCAGTGGCAACCGTTCGTCGACTACCTCACAGAAAGATAGAGGGAATGGAAAAGAAGAAGACAACAGCAGCAACCCGGGGGGGGGGGGGGGGGGGGGGGGGGGGGAGAAAAGAGACCGGACGGACTCTCAGGGATATCATTGTATATGTATAGACACTTGTTATAGGTAATGTATACTGGATTGTTGGATTATATCTTTGGAGAGTAACTATTTGTGACAAGGCAGTTGCCACTTGGTTTTGTTTTTGTTTATTTATTTGTTTAAAATTGGCCACAGTTATTTATATTGCTTTGTTGTTGTTCAAAAGAAAAACTATGTACTGTTATGTTTGGCCACAAAATTTTGAATAAAATATATATTTTTTAAAAAAGAATTAGATTTGTCACGTATACTGAAGTACAGTGAAAAGTGTTATTCTGTGTACAGTAAAGAGATGCGTAAAGAGATATCTTGGATAAACCACTTTGAGAAAGAGATCGCCTTCAGGAACCAGCTGCAGATTCTTGCCTGTCTCAATTTACTAGTTGAACTGCCAGCCTTTGAAATTGCTCCTATCCTGTTCAGAGGCAAATCTTTACCGTCTGGAGGTCATCAGCTTATGGTCTGTCCCCTGTCAAATCTTTAACTGAACTGTTTGGATAGAAACAGCTTTTCTGTCCACAGGCAGATCTTTAACTGAACTGCATTGAGAACAGCAATTGTCCTCTGTTCACATTCCCAATCTAAAACTAAACTCAACTCCTGAAACTGTTTCAGCCCCTGGCTCCTCTCATCAACTCCATCATCTTACTAAGCTGAACACAGAGGGTGGGATTCTCCGGTCCGCCAGCAGCGGGTCATTCACTGGTGGTGGGATTTTATACTCCTGCTGCTGGTCAATGGAATTTCCCATTGTAACCACCCCACGCCGCCGGGAACCCTCTGCGCTGCAGGTGGGATAAATGAATCGCAACGACCGAAGAATTTTGGCCATTGTCTGCAATTATCTAACCCCCAGGGAACACTCTTGATATAGTCAAAAGTCTTTTAGCCCAAACTTTTATGATGCTTTAATTGCACCCACCTCCAAGACGTCCAGCTGTCCTTCAACCCAGGATTCTTAAAAACATGACTGCAGCAGTCATACACACACCAACCCAGGTTTTTAACCCTTACTGCACCCAATGCATATAATACAATATGTCTGGAATTGCTACATTCATCACAGCATCTTGCAATGCGGATAAACTTTCCATTCTAAGCTCCAGCACATTTCCAGTAAGGTTTATACAATTTATGCTATCATCCCAATCAACTTGAGTACTTCTTACATCATTTGTCCAACTTTTTCTCCTCCACAATATTAGCTCGTTGAGGCTTGATTCATGAAGCTGGCCCATCATATTCTATACATGGTCAACATTAAGAAGTCCTTGAGAATGTGTCAGCATTTACTTAAGAGCACGTGTTGAGACTAAGCACCATCCAAGTAGCATTCAGCAAGAATGACTCGGAAAGTATATTGGAGGTGGTGAGGGCTGCGTGCATCTTCAAACTATGCTGCTTCAGCTGTGCTCAGCTAGGCTAGGAATAGGGACTCTTTGATTAATCTCAACACTCTTGGCACTGGGGTGAAATTAGACAGGGCTCCTACCCATCCGCCACTCAATAAACTCCACCAGAGGGGGGAAAATGGATCAATGACCCTACCAACTGTCCTGGCTTGAGACAATTCACACCTCTTTTTAAAAAAAATATATATATTTTTATTCTCCTCCTTTTTCACATTTTCATCCAAATTTACACCCACCAACAATCAACAGTAACAAATACAATGTCAATCCCCTGGCCAACAATTCCTCCCTCCCACCAACCCACAAACAGCCCTCAATATTTTAAATACAAACATCAAAGGAAAGGATTCAGGAATCCACCATCCACCCATCTATAGTCACCAACAACATATACAGTCCAACATCCACCCCCCCACCCCCATCACCCCTGCTAATGTTCAATGTCATCCACTTCTTGAAAGTTCATAATGAACAAAGCCCATGAATTGTCGAACCCTTCCATCCTTCCCCTCAACTCAAATGTCATAGAATCACAGTCATAGAATTTACAGGGTTGAAGGAGGCTATTCAGCCATTGAGTCTGCACCAACCCCTACCTAAACCCCACGCCGCCGCCCTGTCCCCTTTATTCCCGTAACCCAGAAACTTTACCTAAGCTTTTTGGACACTAAGGGCAATTTAGAATGGCCAATCCACCTAACTTGCACATCTTTAGACTGTGGGAGGAACCCGGAGGAAACCCACGCACACACGGGGAGAACCTGCAGACTCCACACAGACAGTGACCCAAGACGGGAATCGAACCTGGACCCTGGAGCAGTGAAGCAACTGTGCTAACCACTATGCTACCGTGCTGCCCATACTTCACCTTCTCGAGTGCAATTCACACCTCTTTAACCTGTGATTATCCCTCTCCAGTCGCACCGTCTGGACCTGTAAAAATGTAATTACCTGCAAAGACTCGTATTCAAAGCGTCATTGAATGTTGCGTCATTGAATTTGTCTATATATGTGTTTGTGGAACCCATCTCTTCATTCACCCGACGAAGGAGCTGTGCTCCGAAAGCTATTGATTCGAAACAAACCTGTTGGACTTTAACCTGGTGTTGTAAGACTTCTTACTGTGCCCACCCCAGTCCAACGCCGGCATCTCCACATCATGGCTTCCATAGATCTAACCAGTCAGTCCCATTCATTTTTTAAAATTTGTACAATCCCTGAGCTCCAACACATCAGCAAACTCATCAAGGCGGAAAGAGGAAGCGTAGGAACATAAAGGTGGACAGGGCCTACTAATCCAAGAGTTGACAACTTTTCCAATGGACAACGTAGTGTAAATGATTCCATTTCCCCTTCTTGGTCTCCCCAGGTTCTGCAGTGAAGCCATTCTGGTTCTTTTTCTTTATTCTTTCAGGGGATGTGGGTGTTGCAGCCTAAGCCAGCATTTGCCGCTATCGCTATTTATCCTTCAGAGGTAGGTCGAGAGCCACCTTCGTGAACCACTGCAGTCCATGTGGTGTAGGTCCACCCACAGTGCTGTTAGGGAGGGGGTTTTGACCCAAGGACTGTGAAGAAAAGGCGATATAGTTGACAAGTCAGGATGGTGAGTGACTTGCCAGGGTACCGGAAGTGGTGGTGTTCCTAGGCCTCTGCCATCCTTGTCCTTCTAGCTGGTAGAGGTCAGGAGTTTGGAAGTTGCCTTGCTGAGTTCCTGCAGTGCATTTGGTAGATGGTACACACGACTGCCACTGTGCATCGGTGGTGGAGGGAATGAATGTTTATGCTGGGGGATGGGATGCCAATCAAGAGGGCTGCTTTGTCCTGAACAGTGTCAAGTTTCGTGTTGGGGCTGCACTCATCCAGGCAAGTAGAGAATATCCCATCACACTCCTGACTATTGCCTTGTAAATGGTGGACAGATCCTGGGGGAGGGGGGGTGACAATGCCAATGGAAAGTTATTTTATATTGTACCCGATCCACATACTCTGGTCTATTGTCCAGTGTATAAAATGAAAATCCTCAATAAAAACATTTAAAAAAATTTTTTTTTTTAAATGGTGTTGCAGCACCTTCAAATGTTCCCCTCCAGACAGTCCCTCAGTTCAAAATCTTACTGGAGGGAAGGCACTGCTGACAATGCAGCACCAACTCAGTAATGCACTCAAGTGCCAGCCGCGAGCATGCATGCAAATCCTGAAGCATGAGTTATCAACAAGGAACGTTTATATAAAATCTTTAATTCAATTAACTGTCCCTCGGCATTTCACAGAGGTGAAGGGTTACAAAATACACACAATCTAGACTCCCGGGCTGCTCGCCAGCCTAGGAGAAACGCGTTGACCCAGTTTTCACGTGTCTACAATTGTGCTGCAAGGTACACGGCCTGACCACTTGGGTAGAGCTGGTCTGGAATATCAGCAGGTTTCGCTGCAGAGCTCCAAGTGAGGGAATTCGGAGAAGCATTGGAGGGGAACTTACATCCTATCTGAGAACAGTCTGGAATGTAGCACAGAGACAGATACAATACCGCATTGCCCCTGACGTGGTTCACCGGGTAGCGCTCGTCTGGGTCATGGCTTCAAGTCCCATTTGAGTAAAAGAGGTTCTGGGCTGTCGCTCCACCATCGTACTGAGAGGGTGCAGCACTGTTGGAGCTGCCACCTTTCTGCAGAAGCATTAAGCCCAACCCTCACAGGTAAACATAAAGGAGGTCATTGCCAGGGAGGGCATCTTCAGGGTGCTGTGCAACAATTCATCTTTCAACTAATATTAGTGAGACAGGGCCGTTATGTGAGTGTTTGAATGGGAGCTCGCTGTGTGTAAATTGACAGTGTGTTTCCCCACACTACAACTGTTCCATCACATGGAGAGTATTTCATTCACGGTAAACACATTGGGGCATCCAGAGATTGATGAAAAGTGCTACATAAATAGCTCTTTCATTTCGAAGGTATTTTGATTAATTACCCAACCGGCTCCCACCAAACCACAGTGCTCCCACCCAAAAAATAAGCCATCTGTGGCATCACTTCTGCAGGCAAAACTGGTATGACATTCTTCATCATGAACATGGGTCAGGATCTCGAAATTCCACGTGGTGAAGTGCATCAAATTTGCAACGAGTCTGGAGTTTCACTGCCTAATGCTCCGCACACTCAGTGTCCCAGCTCGGATACACATCAGCTGGAAGTTTGCAAGGAGAAATTCCGATGGAATGCAGGCATGGAGTGGGGAGGTTTGGAAATTAAGAGTTCAACTTTCAAAAAGCCAAGTCTGGCTGAAGATTGTCAAACAGCCTCCACAAAAAGCATGACCTTCTGCGAACATGCTTGCTGGAGCTTCAAGGAACAATTTTCATTGCATGCAATTCAAACTTTCTGTCTCCCTAAACAACCCAACCGCTGTTGGTTTGAGATGCTCCATCTGCTCGCAGGGAATTGCAAACTCTGTCCTTCAACCCAATTACAGCTCTTCTTCAGCAAGAATCTGATTGAACACGGGCTGCCCGCGGGGGCTGGAGCTCCAGAAACGCATCTATCCGGCTGCTCTTCTCTCCCAGGAGAGAGTTGCCTCGAGAAGAGATCAACTCCTTGTCAGAAACCATTTGTACTGCAGGTGTAGACTCTCAGGAGAGTTACCATAATAGAAGAAAGCAAGGCTGGCATAGCCTCTCGGGGTCAGGAATGAATAGTTGGTCTCCTGTTTACTCAAGACTTTGTTATAATAAAAGAGGATGTGTGCTCGTGCATATGTATTATTTGACAGGACTGGAACGGTGACATTCAAGTAGCCATTATTCTTAAAGCAGCCATGCCAAGTTAACTTTGGTGATCCAGGGCAACAGGGTGGCGCAGTGGTAGCACTGCAGTCTCACGGCGCCGAGGTCCCAGGTTCGATCCCGGCTCTGGGTCACTGTCCGTGCGGAGTTTGCACATTCTCCCCGTGTTTGCGTGGGTTTCGCCCCCACAACCCAAAGATGTGCAGGCTAGGTGGATTGGCCGCGCTAAATTGCCCCTTAATTGGAAAAAATTAATTGGGTACTCTAAATATTTTTTAAAAACTGTGTGAGATCCATTACATGTTGACTTGAGGGACCCTTTGTGTTTTCACATCCAGCTCCTGAAGGTACAGCCTTTTCTGTTGAAGGGGCTGAATGGGTTGACATTGGGAGTTCAAGAAGTAACTTGTTTTGCCATCAACAGCAGCCCGAATTTCGTGTGCGTGCCCCATACTTGTCATCTCAAATTTGCTCTAATGTGAAGAGTGAGGGATGTGTGGAGAAGAGATATAAAATGGAGAATAGTTAAAGATCGCCAGGGTGGAGAGCATGCTCCTGAATGGGAGGGCGGCAAACAGCAGTAATTTGGGCAGCGTCACTGCAGCTCTTTAAGCACACAAGCTCACAAACCATCTTGACTTGGAACTATGATCGCCATTTCACCACTGTCACTGCGTCAAAATCCTGGAACACCCTTCCTCAAAACGCTATGGGAGTACTTACACCACTGCAGTGATTCTAAAAGGCTTGCCACCGCCTACTCAAGGACAACTAGGGATTTCCACCAAATACTGGGCTAGCCAGTGCCACCCCCAGCCCAAGAAAAAGTGAAACAAAAAAACTACCAGCAGGTGTCCTCATTTCAGGAAGTCACAAGATGGCGGACCGACGGTCGGCGGACCGACAGTCGGCGGACCGACAGTCGGCGGACCGACAGTCGGCGGACCGACAGTCGGCGGACCGACAGTCGGCGGACCGACAGTCGGCGGACCGACAGTCGGCGGACCGACAGTCGGCGGACCGACAGTCGGCGGACCGACAGTCGGCGGACCGACAGTCGGCGGACCGACAGTCGGCGGACCGACAGTCGGCGGACCGACAGTCGGCGGACCGACAGTCGGCGGACCGACAGTCGGCGGACCGACAGTCGGCGGACCGACAGTCGGCGGACCGACAGTCGGCGGACCGACAGTCGGCGGACCGACAGTCGGCGGACCGACAGTCGGCGGACCGACAGTCGGCGGACCGACAGTCGGCGGACCGACAGTCGGCGGACCGACAGTCGGCGGACCGACAGTCGGCGGACCGACAGTCGGCGGACCGACAGTCGGCGGACCGACAGTCGGCGGACCGACAGTCGGCGGACCGACAGTCGGCGGACCGACAGTCGGCGGACCGACAGTCGGCGGACCGACAGTCGGCGGACCGACAGTCGGCGGACCGACAGTCGGCGGACCGACAGTCGGCGGACGGCGGACCGACAGTCGGCGGACGGTGGACCGACAGTCGGCGGACGGCGGACCGACAGTCGGCGGACGGCGGACCGACGGTCGGCGGACGGCGGACCGACAGTCGGCGGACGGCGGACCGACAGTCACAAGATGCTGGACAGTCACAAGATGCTGGACAGTCACAAGATGCTGGACAGTCACAAGATGCTGGACAGTCACAAGATGGTGGACAGATAGTCACAAGATGGTGGATAGACAGACACAACATCTCCAATCTTCACAGTCGTCCCCATTTTTTTTGCCCAAGTGCTTCAGCAGCCAATTCCATCCCTGGGAACGCACCCAACCTCTATTCAGAGTGCCCATGCAAGTGCATCAAGAGTGCAACTGTTGTAAAGTATGCCATTGCACATGGCGATTCAGTGTGGCCCAAGTCTGGCACAGGGGAATACAGCAAGACAACAAAAAAAAAATCATTTCTATTTCACCAGCTTATTCAGATAAAAGCAATTTTTCAGGAAAGATGAATGAATCATAAAAAAGAAAATAAATTTTCTTTTCTGGGAACCGTGTAGAGACTATTAAGTTTTGAAGATTGCGAGGCCCCACAATGCAACCCAAGTGCTGAGTAGATTTATAAGCAAGTTACATTCGCTCGCAAAACCCACTAAAAGGGCAGAATTAAATACCGATTATTTCTTTTCCATTTAGGAATATGAAATTGCATTGTGTTTGATATCTTCCATTTACTTACTGATGGCGTACTCCAAGAAACGCAGTAGTGGGTTACAGAGAAATAATTAGTGAGTTGCTCTAAAAGCAGAGAAGTTGTGTCCATCACAATGTGAAAGACGATAGAATAAAACCATAAAACATGGTACCACTGAGAGAATCCATCACTGCCCCATCGCTTTTCATCCTCCTTGCACCAAATTCATTTTTACAGGTTTCCTGTTGCTCTTCTAAGTTATGAAGTTAACGCCACAGAAACCTAGGCCAAACCATAAAGGCTCCAGTAGTTAGTATCTGGAGTCTGGCTACTGACTTGCGTCACACCCCTATGTGGCTGGTTTAGCATAGTGGGCTAAACAGCTGGCTTGCAATGCCGAACAAGGCCAGCAGCACGGTTCAATTCCCGTACCGGCCTCCCCGAACAGACGGCGGAATGTGGCGACCAGGGGCTTTCCACAGTAACTTCATTGAAGCCTACTTGTGACAATAAGCAATTATTATTATTATGTTGCTATGGACACAGACGTGCAGGTTAGGTGGATTGGCCATGATAAATTGCTCTTAGTGACCAAAAAGGTTTGGAGGGGTTATTGGGTTGCGGGGATAGGGTGGGAGTGAGGGCTTAAGTGGGCCGGTGCAGACTCGATGGGCCGAATGGCCTCCTTCTGCACTGTATGTTCTATGCCAATCTCAACCACAAAGCGTCTTTTAGGCAGTGCTACAGTTACTCAGCCGGGTTTGAATCGGGAAGAGAGAGAGAGAGGGCCATTTCAGAACTTTCTGGTACTCCAGAGGGCACAGAAAAGATTTGTGGGGGGTGTGGGAGAAAGAGAGCAAGGAAGAGTTGCAACCCCCTGCCAAACAAATTATTTGTATCAGAGTATCCATGGCCCAACACAGCAGATTCTTAGGTTTCTGCCCTTGTATTGATCTTGTTTCCTTCCTTTCCAGGCATGGGCTGCAAGGAGATATCAGCCCGGTGGGCCGGGCAGAGAAAATGGCGCAGCGGGTCGGGTGGTCCTAACACATGACCGGCGGGAAACGACGAGAAAAAGCTCGCGGCGGCACCAGAACCAATCGTTGATCTGACCAGCAAGTTATTTTTGGCCAAGTCCTTTACCTCCCTCCAATGCATGATTTAACAGGACTCATAGCTCAAGGGATGAGTCGCGCTCAGACTGTCAAAAGGTTTGCATGCAAGACACAGTTTGGCCACCTCTGATATAGGGTGCCAGACAGACGAGGCCAACCTGCAATTTTAGAAGCTGCAGATTTCTCTTCCACGCGCCCCCTCCCCCACCCCCTCTTTATGGATGATTGCAGACTACGAAGATCAGAGCATCTTCAACGAATAGCACTTTCTTTGCTGATTCATTCAAATCATTTCTTCACAATGCAAAAGTTTGTACGTGCAGCTTTGAGATGCACCTTTTTAAACAGTTTTGGTTAGGCGGACAGTCATTTGGCCAGAACATTACCTGAAGTGCAGCTCAAGTTCTTGCACCTGGACATAATCGTCAACGGTGTAACTTCATTGTAACTGTTTCGTAGCAGCTTGCTGTCTAACAGCAGGCTTCGCTTCATGGCCAGATATTTGTGCTATTTGTAGAAGGCGGAGATCAGTAGATGTTTTGGACTCTGAAGGAATCGAGGGGTATGGGAATCTGGCAGGACAATGAGGATGTGGTTGAAGATTTGCAGTGATCTTATTGAATGGCGGAACAGGATGGGGGGCAGAATGGCCTGCTCCTGCTCCTATTTCTTATGTCCTTTGAGACCTCGACTCAACTCACCCTGCCACCACACCACCTCCCCCATCTGTGAATGCTGAAGATATCATGATTAAAAGCAGCAAGTATTCCTCCCAAAAGTCCTGGGCGAGACTCCAACCAACAGTTAGAAAACTAATTGTCATTCAAAACGTTGTTATGGTGGGATCTTGCTCTGGTTACAAAAGCAAAGGTAGTTTTAAGGAATTTATATTTGCATTGGTAATTGTTAGAAATAAGGTATCGTATAAAGTGGGTTTAATTTAATGTTTCTGTGCCTGGAAGAGTAATTTAGATTAATGCTGGACAAAAGTACTTGTATATGTGGGGCTTGGTTAAGTTCCAACTGTGTTTCTATTGTGCTTAGAGAGGGCTACAGCATGAAGAATAAATAAAAGGCATAAGCATGTGAGTGTTGCTTAGCAACTGAGCCCTTGTAAGGCAGAGAAGCTTTTAAGTTTTAGTTTAGTTAATTTGATTGCGGTTGGAGATAAGTAGTGAGAGAATCGACAGCTCTAACAGTACTGCTGGAAGCAGTTGGTTTTAGAAGGCTAAAGAGGGAACATCTCTCTTAATCTTGCTAGAAGAAAAGCCATACAATGGAGTAATGGTTAAGAAAACAGATGTCGGAAACTTAAAGTCCAACTAGTTAAGGAAATTAGAGAAATGAAGAGAAGTTTCCAAGAATCTGGGGTTAACAGAACAGAGGAAACTCTGAACCAGGGCAGATTACTGTTCAGTAAAATCACAGAGGGATTAAAAGACACTGGATCGTGTGAGGCCAGAAAGATATCTATAGTAGTGCTACGGTTTGTGAGAAATTACTACACTTTGGGAGACATTATTTGAAATGATTGTGGAAATTGGGGCTGGACCTCAGAGTTTGTGTAAAAGGCTTTCAAAGGAAACCTGATGGGAGAGGTGTAAAACCTGAAAGTGAAACCTTGATGGAAGCAGTGGAGGGGAAGCATAATTTTTGAAACAAGATTTGAAAGTGTGGCTTTTGAAAGCGGAAATTGAAATCACTCATGTGCAAGCCAGAGTTCAGCGAGACAAGGCAGCTCACGCTACAAGAATCATTGTGTGTGTGTGTGTGTGTGTGTGTGTGTGTGGGGGGGGGTATTTTGACAATAAATCCACAGACATTAATTTGGGTTCAGAGAGCAGTGCGTCTTACCACAGTCACCTTGAGTGCTTAAAAGGGACTTTGTGTGCGCGCTGCCGGCGTAATGGAGAATCCCGACAGCCGGGAATCCAGCCCAAGGTCTTTTGAGCCAGGGTCTATTCTGGGATCTTCCTGTCCAGTTACAACATCAACTGAGATCGTAACACTGTGCACAAAATAATTCCTACTCCGGGTTACACAACAACAATCACCAGGCATTAATTGATTGCATGTAAAGCCTTTGAGAAGTTTTGGTCAGCCATGATAAGACATTCAATAAAGACTTTAATTCCAATTCGTATTTGTTTTAAAAAATGTTAATAAACTATCCCCCCCCACTCCTTAAAGGAGTGAAAGGCAGCTTTAAAAGGCAGGCAATTAGAAGCAGAGATTCAAGAGATCAACATCAATACGAATAGGTCAATCTTTGTTGCAAAACACATGACCAAGCATAAAATGGTTTGGTCCTGTCGCCTGGTCGTGTCTCAGCCGTTCATATCCTCCCTTGGCACTCTTGGGAAAGTTTTCAAATCTAAAGGTTAACAAGCTCACGTCGCTTTGTGCATCAGGAGGTGACCCGATGTTTCCAAACAGTTCTGCTAATGTCACCCCGTTTCAGCAAATTCCTCAAACAAAGCACTCGTGTACAAACCGCGGTACCCGAATGGAAATCACGGCCGAAATGTAAACGGAAAAGTCTGAAGCTTCAAAATGTCAACCTTAAATTGATCGCGACCTTTGTTTCCAGAGGCAGTTGCTGGGCTGTCTCACTGCTTAAGTTAGTTTGTGACTAATTGTATAGAAAATCAGGGGTTGCTGCTAACACACAGACATGATAAAAGGTTTTGACAAGCTGGCTTTCGGTTAGTTCAAGCTTGGCACCATTCCTTCATGTTTCAGCTGTCCTTTTATCGGAATTGAGGGAGGAAGAAACCATTTTTCCTCCACAGCCCCGCAGTCAGTGGGGTTTTCTTTGCCCTTCGCCTTACTGGATACCATTCAGGAATGCACTCTACCTTTCCAGTAAACATGATACCTATACCCCCCCCTTTCTCTCCTCATCCATCAGTCTTCATCTGGTGAGATTTTCCATTTGACCTTCCATCTGTAGGTTGTATGCTGCCCTTTTAACCTTTCCACATTCCGCTTCCACACTGCCACTCCTCACCAGGTCCCTCCTCCTCCCTCAGATCAATTTAAATTCCACGAATCAAGAAGGCACAGCCAAAGCTGACAAAAAAGGAAAATGATCACTTCTCCCACTCAAAGTGCACGCAGCCACCTTTCCATCTCTGACACAGTGCTACGTTACAGAATTGTAAAAACATCCACCTTAGAACAGGCTTAAAAAAAATAGACAAGCACAATGCTTCATGTCACCATCAGTTTTCTAGTTCATTTTCTTTGCATCAAAATGACTTGGCCTCCACAGCCTTCTGCGGCAATAAGTTCCACAGATTCACCACCCTCTGGCTGAAGGAATTCTTCCTCAAATCAGTTTTAAAGGATCACCCCTTCAGTCTGAGGTTGTGCCCTCGGGCTCTCTGTACTTTATACTTGCTTGTCACTACACCACTGGACACAACACAGGTCCCGTTTCTTCAAATCCCCACGCAGAAATTTACTGATTTCACTTACAAAATCAATGTCATATCTGACCAGGTGATTTTCAGGTCAGTGACAAAAGATTGGAATGACCTTTCCCTGAAGTAGTTTGTAAATGGCTTTCTCGCCAGATCATATTCAGAGTTCTAATAACTAGGGGACAAAAATGGAAACAAATGTTCAGGTTGTATTTATGTTGCATGCTTTAAATTGGTAACTAAAAAAATTGTCCCCAATTGGGGAATCATTGCACGAGTATATAAACCAGTTCACACTGGGATGAACTGGGTGAGTCTGTGACTTTGCTTTGCTGTCTTGGGAAATAACCCTGCTTTAAGGTGCCAGCTGGCTTCAGACTTATTCTTTCTCAATGTACAATTATTGGGATTAACACAAATTCTAACATTCTTATAATGTTACGCGCAAGGAGACCTCTCAGGTGACTATTTTCATGAATCACCTTGAATTGCTCCACTGTTTGCAACATCAGAAAGTTCAAGATTATTTCTCCAAAGTACAGTCCCGAGTTTGGAAGATTCCACAATCCTCTGTGTGAAGACGTCATTCATCCCGTGATCATCCCTGAACAACCTAGCTCTAAGTTTAAGGCCATGCCATCTTGATCTGGGCTCCCCCCCCCACCAGAGGAAGTAATCTCTCCCAATCTACCCCTATCAAATCCTTTAGTTCAATCATCTTAAACGCATCATTTACATCACCCTTTAATCTTCGATACGGATAACACTATATAAACAGACATGTTAATCATTAGAAACAATAGCATGGTATTAGCGCTCTCAATATCGCAAGCCAGTTTAATTCACAAGATAATTGCAGATGAGCCGTAGCTATTTTCCCATCTTAATTGATCATCGAGAGATATCCTGACATCTGGCCATTGTAGCAGGCAATTATTACTTAATTGATTCCAGGGTTTTGTCTCCACTGCTCCATGGTAATTGTGGCTAGCTCGGTGCTGGCACTCTCGATAACAGGAGAAGAACATCCTCGCACTCTGCAGAGCTCCCCGCACCATGAGAGGGCAAAATATTTGGGCAGAAATGAGAAAATTAACAATCATAATGCATCAATAAGGATTTCAGCTGGGGCCCAGTAGTAGCACTCCCGTCTCGGCGTCAAAGCTTCAGATCCCACATGACCCAATTCTGCCCAAATTCCTCGAGTCACCATCTCTGGGTTGTGATGTCCATCCTTGGAATAGGCATTGGGACAGCCCTCGTTAACAGGAGCTCTAACACTGGACTCTCTTCACTAAATATTCAATAACATCCTTATCTGGGCTGTGCCCATCCGCCAATAATCTTTATTGTCACAAGTTGGCTTACATTAACACTGCAATGAAGTTACTGTGAAAATCCCCTAGTCGCCACACTCCGGTGCCTGTGAGCAACAGGGCTAACCACTATGCTACCGTGCCAACCCTCATTAACACCTCTCTCAATATTTTGGTTTGCCACATTTACCTCTATTTCCAGTAGCGTTTTGCTAATGTTTGTTGTATTACCAGTAACTAATTATGTTTATTCTCAAGATATCATTCCCAGAGGGATCCTTTCTCTCTGCCACTTGGACGTGACATATTTTGCTCCGTCTCTCAACGACTAATAACCATTTGCTCATACATATTTAACGAATTCTTAAACTGGCTTCTGAGGACACTTGAAGTGACTAACAGCTTTTAGCATCTAAAAGGTTTGCCGCCCATCAGAATATGTGTAGTCAAGTCTTTTGTTCCACAATAAAAAAGCTCACTGGTTTTCTCGTCAATTCTCTCCTGCAGCAGTCACTAATTGAGAGATCATTACCTCCAGGCAAAACCCACCATTCACTGACTTACATCCACTGACTATACATCACTTCAAGTGGATATCCAAGTACTTTTAGAAAGCAATAAGCGTTTCAATCTCTACCACTCTTTCTGACAGCGAGTTCTGTAACATCCACCAATCTCCAGGTGAACAAAACTCTCAAACACACCAGTGCACACCCTCTCAACCTTCTGCCAGTTTTGCCCACCATGGTTAATGACCTCTCTCCTAAGGGAAATTCACTCTATCTAGGCCCCTCGCCACCTCAATTGAATATCTCCTCGGCCCACTCTGTCCAAATGAAACAACCCCAATCTCTCCATTCATTCCTCATTGCTAAAATTCCGCATTCCTGGCAACATCCTTGTAAATCTCCTCTGCGCCTTCTCTTTTGCAATCTCATCCTTCCTGTAATGCAGTGACCAGAGCTGTACACAGTTGTCCCTGTTGCGGCCAAATTAATGTATTATACAATAAAATCTAATGAAAAGTCACAGGCTGGAAATGTTAACCGTCAAAGGACCGTACGAGGGGGGACAGATTTAAAGAGACCAACCAGCGACATGAGGAAAACCTTTTTCCACACAGTGGGTGGTTAGGATCTGGAATGCACTGCCCAAGTGTGTGGTGGAGGCACGGGTCAATTGAGGCTTTCAAAAAGGAATTGGATTGCTAGCTGAAAAGGAAGAATGTGCAGGGTGATGGCAGAGGAGTGGCAACAGGTGAGCTGCTCATTCGCAGAGACGCTGCAGACATGATGGGCCAAACGGCTGTTCTGTGCTGCAACAGATCTGTGAATCTGTTAACTCCGTTTCTTTCCCCACAGATGCTGCCATATAGACCGAGTGAGTATTTCATCTATTTATCTCAGATTTCCGGCATCTTGAGTGCGTTGCTTTTGCATTAGTGTCATAATGCCCTGTTCTAGGGCAGCACGGTGGCGGAGCAGGTTAGCCCTGCAGCCTCACGGCGCCGTGGTCCCAGGTTCGATCCCGGCTCTGGGTCACTGTCTGTGTGGAGTTTGCACATTCTCTCCGTGTTTACGTGGATTTCGCCCCCACAACCCAAAGATGTGCAGGGTAGGTGGATTGCCCACGCTAAATTGCCCCTTAATTGGAAAAAATGAATTGGGTACTCTAAATTTAATTTTTAAAAATAAAAAAAATAATGCTCTGTTCTTCAATTCCATAAACCTCTCCTGCTGTTGCGACTTATTTGAAGTCACATCCAAGTTTACCTTTTCGACAGTGTTTACCTTCTTATAATAATAATAATCCTTTTATTGTCACAAGTAGGCTTACATTAATACTGCAATGAAGTTACTGTGGAAAACTCCTAGTCTCCACATTCTGGCACCTGTTCGGGTACACAGAGGGAGAATTCAGAATTCTCAGCCGGTACGGGAATTGAACCAGCCCCCCTGGCCTTGTTCTGCATTACAGACCAGCTGTCTAGCCCACTGAGCTAAACCAGCCCATGTAACTCCTTGGACCTCCTTCCAAAGTCGAGTAATCTAAACTAAGTTGGTCTTTCTTCAAAACGTAGATCTGACTTCCCGGCATCTGTTGTAATCGGTCTTTCAGGGGCTGCAGCATGCCATTCACTGGAATGAAATTTGGTCCCACTTTTGCCTTCAGCGGAGCACACAGTACACAGCTCTGCAGCTCTCAAGTCTTCTCAGTCTATCCACGCATATCTGTTCACCGGTGCCGAGAATTATTAAATGAATCCACACTGTGTTTGCGCAATCCCTTATGAGCGATTGGTGCCTTCATATCATTATAAACACACACAAAAAGGCGGCATGCTGGCACAGTGGTTAGCACTGCTGCCGCATGGCACTGAGGAGGGTTCGATCCCAGCCCCGGGTCACTGTGCATGTGCAGTTTGCACATTCTCCCCATGTCTGCATGGGTCTCAACCCCACAACCCAAAAGATGTGCAGGGTGGATGGATTGGCCACATTAAATAGCCCTTTAATAATTGGTTCTTCATTCTGTCCAGCTGGTTCCGAGGCCGCTTCACCAGGGCCACATTTCAAAACCTGTAATCCTCTCCCATCAGCCTTCTTTAGGGTCCTGCTCTCACGCCCATACGGTACAACACTCACACAATTTGTCTATAAATATTTACCACAGTTAAAACTGGAAGCATTCCTCAAGCTGCCATCTGACCCTTCAGAATCCAGTATAGGCTTGGAAAGCCTGCCTCTATGATTAAATATACTTCCAATGTTTCCTTCATATTTGGTTCCAATCTCCCCATCATTTGGGCATTAAGATCACAAGTCCCAGGATTATCTTTCAAACCTTTTGCTATCAGCTATTTTTAAATCTTCTGATGCTATCTCACAAACTGCAAAAGAAAAACAAAATGTGCAACCTCACTTCCTGGTCTATATTTGGGTTCAATCGTCTATAAATATCCAATATATACTGAAGTCACCTGCAATTTATAACACCACTTGGTACTTAAATTATAGAATTTTGTTTTTTAAACTGTTTGCGGAAGGATGGTGTGCACAGATTAGGTGCTGTGTGTTTGTCATACTTCAGAAGTACTTCATTAGCTGTAAAGCACTGTAGGAAATCATGAGATTGGGAAAGGCGCTATATAAACGCAAGTCCTCTTTTTTTCAAATTTTGCTCTTTGTCTCTAATTAACATACACAAATACTGACATTCCACAGATGTTACATTAACCAAAAAGTGGCCATAGCTGACAAAGTTCACAACACGTTTCTACAAAAAACAAATGGTACAAGCACTAAACTTTGCGCAGGAGAGACCAGATACGCTCGCCTCTGTGCCAAATGTTAAATTTCCCCTTAATGTGCTGAAAGAGATCTCCAAAGAATCTAAAAGTCCAATATAACAATGATCTTGCATTTATATAGGTTCTTTCACATCCTTAGGAGATCCCAAAATGTTTTGCAGCCAATTATCTTTGACATGTAGTCCCTGGTGTTATTTAAGTAAATATGAC
Source organism: Scyliorhinus torazame (assembly GCF_047496885.1). Lineage (NCBI taxonomy): Eukaryota > Metazoa > Chordata > Chondrichthyes > Carcharhiniformes > Scyliorhinidae > Scyliorhinus > Scyliorhinus torazame. The sequence goes on from NC_092734.1 coordinate 13,857,270, forward strand.
AGCCAGTTGCCACAGAACAATGGAAAAGTGACGAGACGATTTGCTCGGGCAACCTTGGTTGGGGAATAAATATTTTTTTAAAATAAATTTAGAGTACATAATTCATTTTTTCCAATTAAGGGGCAATTTAGCGTGGCCAATCTACCTACCCTGCGCATCTTTGGGTTGTGGGGGCGAAACGCACGCAGACACGGGGAGAATGTGCAAACTCCACACGGACAGTGACCCAGAGCCGGGATCAAATCTGGGATCTTGGCGCTGTGAGGAAGCAGTGCTAACCACTGTGCCACCGTGTTGCCCTGGGGAATAAATATTTAAAAAGAACACAGAAAACACAGGAAGTAGGGCCATTGGACCTTTTACATGCACCCAAGCAGGCTGACAATCGAGCATCCCCTGCCAAACACAGCACTGCTAGGAGTGCAGCTGCCCTCCCTCAGGCCTGAATGAAGAGCGTTCGTGGGACCAAAATATATTTGACAGAAAGTGGGAGGGGGTGTGTGCTGACACACACGTTTGATAGCACAGTGAGGGAAGTCAATGCACCAATACCATCTGTCCCTTTTCAACTTTCTTTTCCCACTCCCCTGCTTCGCTAACCAGTGACGTTTGTGCTACCTAGTCCGCTGTTAAGCTCTGGAGAAGGTCACACAAGAACTATCATTGCAAGGTTCTGTGCGGGGTCGTTCTAGGATTTTGCAAACAGGGAACCGCTGACATTCCCATCTCTAGGTTCTGGTCATACAACAGCTCCACAAGGCAGAATCTCAGCCAAATGACGAGGATCATTCACTGTGACATGTCCAAGTATCACACAACATTCGGACTTCTACGCCAATCCGATGTAATCAGAGACAAAATAAATGTGCAACTACATCTGAATAAAGAATCCAGGGAGGGCCCAGAGCAGAGAAAACTATATTGAACTGTAAACCTGGTTATGGTCAACGTTCAAATTAGTCTTTCTTACAAAGATCACCATTTTCAAATTGAAAATTAGTTGAATGATTCAAGATGAGCATGGTGCTCTCTGGGACAGGAAATTGCTTCCCAAAATGTAATATCTACGCAGGAAAGCAAGAACGTTCAGGGTCATAGTGGGCGCACCAAGGTTTCTTGAAGCAAATAGTAGCCACCAGAATCTAGAGATGGGAATGTCAGTGGTTCCCTGTTAGCAGAATCCTAGAACAACCCCACCCAGAACCCGCAACGATAGTTCTTAAAGCAGACATTTTACATTGAAGCCAAAGTTGATATTTTTTTTCCCCCCGTTTTGATGTGTAGAAGTGACTGGTGCCAGGTCTACATACAGCTAACCCTTCTTACCCCACTCCGGTCAAAGGCACAGTTCATTCCTGCCGATCTGCAGTCAACCAGAGTGTCACTCCCCACATAAAGCACAGCCAATATTGACAGCAAACTGGAGAGCCCTACGACAGGTTACATACTGTGTGTAAACAGGATTATTGGACTCTCTGCCCAGTCACTGTAACTGAATGTCACTGAAGCCAACCAACCAGAAACCACCCTCTAGCTCTATACAGCTCCATTTTAACCCCAGGCCAAACCAGGCAGTCAACAACACAAGCTCACGTTCCAATAGCTGTCCTACCTTCCTATGGATGATACATGCAAGAAATTGCATCGCAAGCCAAGACGCTCAATCTGATCGATGTATTGTGGAAAAACAAACATACAAGTGACTGTGCTCCATTCTGTCCCATCAGTGTTCTCGGGCCAACGCTTTGAATCATAGACTCCCAACAATGCAGAAGGAGATCATTCAGCCCACTGAGTCTGCACCCACCATCCGAAAGAGCATCCTACCTCGGCCCACTCCCCCGCCCTAAACCCGTAACCCCACCTAACCTTCGAACACGAAAGGAAATTTATCACGGCCAAACCACCTAACCTGAACATCTTTGGACTGTGGGAGGAAACCGGAGCACCCCGAAGAAACCCACGCAGACACGGGGAGAACGTGCAGACTCCACACAGACAGTGACCCAAGGCCAGAATTGAACCCGGGTCCCTGCTGTGAGGCAGCAGTGCTAACCACTGTGCCATCTACATGGTGACTGAATTCTCGGAGCCAGATCTTTCTGCATTGCTTTTGTCTTGCCCAGGATCTATCCCTCGACCAAAGTCGCTAAAGCAAACTATTTGGAATACATCACATTGCTGCGACTTGCAGCCACTTGCTGGTTGCAATTTGGCTGCCGTGTTTACAACAGTGTCTTCATTTCAAAAAGGACTTGATTGGCGGCGATGGTGCACCGAATTTCCCCTCGCACACCCAAAGCATGACACACCTATTTGGACCCGCTCTCTACACCCGGATCTCTGAACCCTGCCACCTATCCCACCGTTTGAAATATTTGGTTCTCAGGTTGTGGTGATCACGGGCAAGGCTGGCATTTATTGCCCGAGGTGGTGGGGGCGGCAGGCAGTGTCTATGAACCAGCAAGAAGCAGTCTGAAGCATCAAGATTATGACAGTCACATGTCATAATCAAACCACTGATTAAATGTAATTAAGCCACTCAGCTTCTAAACCTGCTCCATTACTGCTTCCTAATGTATTCAACATTCAAAAGGAGGAGGAAAGCAAAAAGAATCAATTATTTTTATGCAATTATGTTTCATTTGAAAATGGTAAAAAAAACAACAGCATATTTCTCATTCAAAGCATTGCAGGTAAAATAATTATGGACATCTCATATTTTCCTCCTAAGCTACTACTCTAGCACTGCGATGTCCAACCTGCTTCCACTAGGCCACACAGGGCCCTCGAGCCCTTGTAAGTTGGCCCTCGAAGACCAGACGACAAAAGTCTGGCCAATTTGCTCTTGGACTTCTTGCAATGTCGCTCTGTCCTGTTGGACTTTCAAGTATCGTGTTCCCTGGATTATTAGCCCAAGCCTCTGGGTGTCTAATGCAATATAATTTCTCCTAATCCAGAGGCCCACGTTCAGGCTCGGGAAACTTGGAATCAAATCTCACCTGCACAGCTGGTTGACTTTAAACTTGGGGGAGGAAATCTGCCGTCCTTACCCGGTCTGGCCGACACACAACCCCAGATCCACAGCAATATGGTTGACGCTTAACTGCCCTCTGTAATGTCTAGTAAGCCATTCAGTTCAAGGGCTGTCAGGGATGGGCAATAAATGATGGCTGAGTCCGTGATGCCCACATCACATGAAAGAATAATTAGAACTAGTGCAGCAACTACCCTACCATTGATTTCTAAATGTCCACCCAAATCCTATCCTTTCAACCATTCGTCTCACTATTCCTCAGACTCTTCTTACTCTATATCTTGTTATAGGCCAGGGCTTAGACACTCCAAGTTCACCTGACCTATAACTTTTATGTTGAATTTGGATAGGAAATGAGCACAAGAACCTTCACTTCAGGTGTGATTCATCAGATTTCCTAGGCGCTTTTACCAATACAAAGTTTATTATAAGAATGTAGTTAAAATAGATAAAACACAGTAAGAATTTATCAATTACAAAGAAAACACAACAGCTACAGTAATCTATGTATATAACTCTTAATCCCCTTTAAGTAGCTGTTCTATTTTAATACTAAATCCAACAAACCAAAACCCCTTTCAAGGGCGTGGCCCAGCACACTGTAATCTCACTTGAATGGGACTGGTCCTTTCCTGGAGATTCTGGTCCAGCCTCCAACCAGCAGGTTCAAAACCCCTTCCGGAAAGCAATTCTAGCTTTAAGGTTACCAAGGCAGTTTCCCACACCCAATGTGCCTTCAGTTCACTGGAACATCTTTGAAAATGAAAACAGGGAAACACAGCTTCACTTCTGCAGTCCGAAGCAACAAACCAAAACTGAAACCCAAACACTAAATCCCCTCTCACCTGACAGCCACAGCCCAGCTCCACCCACAAATTGTACCACAGAAGCCGTGCTGCAAGTCAGGTGATAAGACCAAACCTTTCTTAAAAGGGACACTCGCATGACAATCTTGGCATTCATCTCTCATCCACGGGACATCTTAGGGTATTGTTGCTGCTTTTGGGCACATGTCTAACAAGAAAATGTAATGGGCCTTTAGCACACCGGCCGATAAAGTTAATGAATCACGTGTGGTCTTCCTAACATTAATCTCTATCAGCTTCTAAGTTCCTTGGTTTTAACTTATTATTCATTAACTGGCAGGTGGACATGTCTGTTGTTAATTCCATAGATTAAGATCCATTTTGAGAGCTGTTCTGGAAATCACACTCTTTCCATATTGCAATACTGATTATAATAGCCATAGTTTTCTTTTATATATGAAAGGTAAAGTAGCACCTGCTCGACCGAACCAAACATGGTCCAATTTTAAGCCCATTGACAGCTTTGGGCTTCCCTGTGCTGCCCATGTCATTATGGTCAGCATGTTAGACCAGGTTCATAGAGGACAATCATAGAGTACCAGACACAAACTGCACTGGGTGCCCATGGAACTGAAGGCCCACAAGAGTCAACACATCCTCGAGAGGAGGAAGGGGAAGTCTGGCAGACAGAAAGAAAATAAATCGAAGAGGGTCTTATCTTCGTTGTGGGTCTTAGATGGGGTTGTTCATGACCTGGAGTTTACGGATACTGCTGGGAGCAAGGCTCTTGGTAAACTCTACCTTTCACTGAACATGATACCAACTATGCCCGGCACAGATGCAGCATGAGGCTCTACATAGAACTATCTCACTCCATATTCCATTGTAATGTTTTCATATGTCACTGATGATGTAGGCTATATGGGTGGGATTTCTCAGCCCCGGTGAAATGGATGCAGCGAGCCAGCCACAGGTCCATTGACTTTGGCAGACCGGAAAGTACCACCTAGGAGGAGGGGCAAGAAAATCTCACCCGAAATATAGAAATTCAACATTAACCCCTTAGATTAAAAAGGGTGCAAGAAAAGGGTCACGAGGAATAACAGAAAAAAACTCAGATAAAATCATCATTCCACCAATAGGTATTAAAGTTAAGTAGGGCAGCATGGTGGTGCAGCGGTTAGCACTGGAACTGCAGCACTGAGGACCCAGGTTCGAATCCCGGCCCTGGGTCACTGTCCGTGTGGAGTTTGCCACATTCTCCCCCCATCGGTGTGGGTTCCACCCCCATAACCCAAAGGTATGGGGTATGGGGGAGGCCATGGGGTACGGGCCTCTGGCACGGAGTCTGTCCCTGTTGCTCAGAAGGGATGGGGGGAGAGGAGCAGAGCATTAGTAATTGGGGACTCGATAGTCAGGGGCACAGATAGGAGATTTTGTGGGAGCGTGAGAGATTCACGTTTGGTATGTTGCCTCCCAGGTGCAAGGGTACGTGATGTCTCGGATCGTGTTTTCCGGGTCCTTAAGGGGGAGGGGGGAGCAGCCCCAAGTCGTGGTCCACATTGGCACTAACGACATAGGTAGGAAAGGGGATAAGGATGTCAGGCAGGCTTTCAGGGAGCTAGGATGGAAGCTCAGAACTAGAACAAACAGAGTTATCATCTCTGGGTTGTTGCCCGTGCCACGTGATAGTGAGATGAGGAATAGGGAGAGAGAGCAATTAAACACGTGGCTACAGGGATGGTGCAGGCGGGAGGGATTCAGATTTCTGGATAACTGGGGCTCTTTCTGGGGAAGGTGGGACCTCTACAGACAGGATGGTCTACATCTGAACCCGAGGGGCACAAATATCCTGGGGAGGGAGATTTGTTAGTGCTCTTTGGGGGGGCTTAAACTAATGCAGCAGGGGCATGGGAACCTGGATTGTAGTTTTAGGGTAAGGGAGAATGAGAGTATAGAGGTCAGGAGCTCAGATTTGACGTCGCAGGAGGGGGCCAGTGTTCAGGTAGGTGGTTTGAAGTGTGTCTACTTCAATGCCAGGAGTATACGAAATAAGGTAGGGGAACTGGCAGCATGGGTTGGTACCTGGGACTTCGATGTTGTGGCCATTTCAAAGACATGGATAGAGCAGGGACAGGAATGGATGTTGCAGGTTCCGGGGTTTAGGTGTTTTAGTAAGCTCAGAGAAGGAGGCAAAAGAGGGGGAGGTGTGGCGCTGCTAGTCAAGAGCAGTATTACGGTGGCGGAGAGGATGCTAGATGGGGACTCATCTTCCGAGGTAGTATGGGCTGAGGTTAGGAACATGAAAGGAGAGGTCACACTGTTGGGAGTCTTCTATAGGCCTCCAAATAGTTCTAGGGATGTAGAGGAAAGGATGGCGAGGATGATCCTGGATAAGAGCGAAAGTAACAGGGTAGTTATTATGGGAGACTTTAACTTTCCAAATATTGACTGGAAAAGATATAGTTAGAGTACATTGGATGGGTCGTTTTTTGTACAGTGTGTGCAGGAGGGTTTCCTGACACAGTTTGTTGACAGGCCAACAAGAGGCGAGGCCACATTGGATTTGGTTTTGGGTAATGAACCAGGCCAGGTGTTGGATTTGGAGGTAGGTGAGCACTTTGGGGACAGTGACCACAATTCGGTGACGTTTACGTTAAGGATGGAAAGGGATAAGTATACACCGCAGGGCAAGAGTTATAGCTGGGGGAAGGGAAATTATGATGCCATTAGACGTGACTTGGGGGGGATAAGGTGGAGAAGTAGGCTGCAAGTGTTGGACACACTGGATAAGTGGAGCTTGTTCAAGGATCAGCTACTGCGTGTTCTTGATGAGTATGTACCGGTCAGGCAGGGAGGAAGGTGCTGAGCGAGGGAACCGTGGTTTACCAAAGAAGTGGAATCTCTTGTTAAGAGGAAGAAGGAGGCCGATGTGAAGATGAGGTGTGAAGTTTCAGTTGGGGCGATGGATAGTTACAAGGTAGCAAGGAAGGATCTAAAGAGAGTGCTAAGACGAGCAAGGAGGGGACATGAGAAGTATTTGGCAGGAAGGATCAAGGAAAACCCAAAAGCGTTCTACAGGTATGTCAGGAATAAGCGAATGACTAGGGAAAGAGTAGGACCAGTCAAGGACAGGGATGGGAAGTTGTGTGTAGAGTCTGAAGAGATAGGCGAGATACTAAATGAATATTTTTCGTCAGTATTCACTCAGGAAAAAGATAATGTTGTGGAGGAGAATGCTGAGCTCCAGGTAAATAGATTAGATGGCATTGAGGTACGTAGGGAAGAGGTGTTGGCAATTCTGGACAGGCTGAAAATAGATAAGTCCCTGGGACCTGATGGGATTTATCCTAGGATTCTCTGGGAGGCCAGGGAAGAGATTGCTGGACCATTGGCTTTGATTTTTATGTCGTCATTGGCTACAGGAATAGTGCCAGAGGACTGGAGGATAGCAAATGTGGTCCCTTTGTTCAAAAAGGGGAGCAGAGACAACCCCGGCAACTATAGACCGGTGAGCCTCACGTCTGTAGTGGGTAAAGTCTTGGAGGGGATTATAAGAGACAAGATTTATAATCATCTAGATAGGAATAATATGATCAGGGATAGTCAGCATGGCTTTGTGAAGGGTAGGTCATGCCTCACAAACCTTATCGAGTTCTTTGAGAAGGTGACTGAACAGGTAGACAAGGGTAGAGCAGTTGATGTGGTGTATATGGATTTCAGCAAAGCGTTTGATAAGGTTCCCCACGGTAGGCTATTGCAGAAAATACGGAGGCTGGGGATTGAGGGTGATTTAGAGATGTGGATCAGAAATTGGCTAGCTGAAAGAAGACAGAGGGTGGTGGTTGATGGGAAATGTTCAGAATGGAGTTCAGTCACAAGTAGAGTACCACAAGGATCTGTTCTGGGGCCGTTGCTGTTTGTCATTTTTATCAATGACCTAGAGGAAGGCACAGAAGGGTGGGTGAGTAAATTTGCAGACGATACTAAAGTCGGTGGTGTTGTTGATAGTGTGGAAGGATATAGCAGGTTACAGAGGGATATAGATAAGCTGCAGAGCTGGGCTGAGAGGTGGCAAATGGAGTTTAATGTAGAGAAGTGTGAGGTGATTCACTTTGGAAGGAATAACAGGAATGTGGAATATTTGGCTAATGGTAAAGTTCTTGAAAGTGTGGATGAGCAGAGGGATCTAGGTGTCCATGTACATAGATCCCTGAAAGTTGCCACCCAGGTTGATAGGGTGGTGAAGAAGGCCTATGGAGTGTTGGCCTTTATTGGTAGAGGGATTGAGTTCCGGAGTCAGGAGGTCATGTTGCAGCTGAACAGAACTCTGGTACGGCCGCATTTGGAGTATTGCGTACAGTTCTGGTCACCGCATTATAGGAAGGACGTGGAGGCTTTGGAGCGGGTGCAGAGGAGATTTACCAGGATGTTGCCTGGTATGGAGGGAAAATCTTATGAGGAAAGGCTGATGGACTTGAGGTTGTTTTCGTTGGAGAGAAGACGGTTAAGAGGAGACTTAATAGAGGCATACAAAATGATCAGGGGGTTGGATAGGGTGGACAGTGAGAGCCTTCTACCGCGGATGGAAATGGCTGGCACGAGGGGACATAGCTTTAAACTGAGGGGTAATAGATATAGGACAGAGGTCTGAGGTAGGTTCTTTACGCAAAGAGTAGTGAGGCCGTGGAATGCCCTACCTGCTACAGTAGTGAACTCGCCAACATTGAGGGCATTTAAAAGTTTATTGGATAAACATATGGATGATAATGGTATAGTGTAGGTTAGATGGCTTTTGTTTCGGTGCAACATGGTGGGCCGAAGGGCCTGTACTGCGCTGTATTGTTCTATGTTCTATGTTCTATGTATGCTTGTGGATTGGCAACACTAAATTGCCCCTAAATTGGAGGAAAAAAAAAAATTGGGTACTTTAAATTTATTTTTAAAATTGGTATTGTCGTTAAGTCCACGTGAGCGTTCCACACATGTGGAGACATTGCTGCTCTGTATCAAAACCCAGAATCTAACCAAAGCCTTGGTGCATTCATTGATTTCAACTTGCGCCAGTGGAAAAATATTCTGGCACCACTCTGCTCTCACAGCGAAAGGAAAGGGGATTGGGGGAGGCAGAAGAGAGAAAGAAGAGGCGGGGGAGAGAGAGGGAGAGGGGGAGGTGGGAAAGTACAGAGAATGAGAAAAGAACAGAGCAAGAAAAAACGGATTGAAAGAAAAATAACAAAGGCAATAATGCAAAAAAGAGATTTTTTTTTTAAATTACCGAATGCGACCAACACTCATGCCAACTGCAGTTGTGTGAGAATTCAAATATTCTTTACAAACCATGGGAATGGAAACATATAAACTTAGAAAATAGAAGCAGGAGGAGGCCTGCTCCACCATTCATTATGATCATGGCTGCTCATCAAATTCAATACCCTGACCTCGCCTTCCCCCCCATTTCCCTTGATCTCTTTAGCCCTAAGAGGGCTACAGTCCTTCTTGAAAGTAGCAAAGACATATGGTTATGGGGATAAGGCGGGAAAGTGGAATTGAGGATTATATCAGATCAGTCATGTTCTAAATGAATGGCAGAGCAGACTCGATGGGCCGAATGGCCTACCGCCGCTCTTACACGAACATCCAGTGCAGAAGGAGGCCATTCGGCCCATTGAGTCTGCACCAACCCACTTAAGCCCTCACTTCCACCATACCCCCGTAACCCAATAATCCTGCCTAACCTTTTTGGATACTAAGGGCAATTTAGCATGGCCAATCTACCTAACCTGCACGTCTTTGGACTGTGGGAGGAAACCGGAGCACCCGGAGGAAACCCACGGGCAGACATGAGGAGAACGTGCAGACTCCGCACAGACGGTGACCCAGCAGGGAATCGAACCTGGGACCCTGGCGCTGTGAAGCCCCAGTGCAAGCCACTGTGCCGCCGTGCTGCCCATCCGTTAGAGGGAATAGAAGCAGGAAAGGAGAAAGAGAGTGAAGAGAAAGGAAGAGATGCAGGAGTTGGGGTGGAGACGCAATTATAAAAAGGATGGCCACTGAAGATCAGTCTTCACAGATAATTGGACGGTGACTCCGGATATTGTCAAGACACCAGTAGATATCCTGGGAAATTTAATTGCTCCAGGTCATAAACCAGAAATCAAACTTGGTCAATCAAATTAAGCCGGCGGCCTTAATAAAAAGCAGATGCACCAGATTCTCATTTAACTGTCCAGTTCCAGGAACAGGAATGATGCAAAAACTCCCTCCCTCGAATGTACTGGCACAATTAACTACAGTATCTGGCATGTCAATAATTATTTTAAAAAGGCTGGGCAAAGATTCAAAGTTTTCTTTCAAGCATACGATCAGGGGTCTTAGGAAGATAGAAACATTTTAAAGGTTTTATGAGTTCTGGGGTGAATAGAGAAACATACTGGGCGGGATTCTCAGCCCAGGCCGGGCTGGAGAATTGCCGGGACGGGCGCGAATCGCACTACGCCGCCCGATGCCATTTCGCCGATTCTCCGGAGAGCAGAAATCGGGTCAGTGGCGCCGGCGCGGTCAGCGCCGGTCGGGGGCTGCTCTACAGGGGCCCCCCCGTCGATTCTCGGCCCGGGAGGGCCGAGCGGCCGTACAAAAATACCCGAGTCCCGCCGGCGCTGTTCACACCTGGTCTTATCCGACGGGACCTTGGCGTGCATGCATCTGGGGCGGCCTGGGGGGGGTGGGGGTCCGACCCCGGGGGGCGGTCTCCACTGTGGCCTGGCCCTACTGATCGGCAGGCTGGTCTCTCGGGCTGGGGGCCTCTTTTGTTCCGTGCCGGCCCCTGTAGCCCTACGTCATGTTGCGTCGAGGTTGGCGCGGAGAAGGGAGACACCGCGCATGTACGGCAATCGCGCTGGTCCCACTGCGCATGTGCAGACCCGCGGCGCCCATCTGATGCCGGGATCGGCGGCTGGAGCGGCGTGGGTCGCTCCAGTGCTGTGCTGGCCCCCTGTAGGGGTCAGAATTGCTGATCCTGAGGCCATGTTGACGCCGTCGAGAGACGCGACGGTACTTACGACGGTGTCGACACAGCCTCAGGATCAGAGAATCCCGCCCACTTGCTTTTACTTTTGACCCATGGAGTCACCTTAAACACGTTTAGGTGCCTAGTTTACACACTGAGCAGAAGACTAGAATGACACAGTTTACGGCCCAGGTGACATAAACACCAGAGGTAGAGCGATTAAACTCAGAGCCTCAAGAGGCCAAAATTAAAGAATGTTTAGAGGAGATTACAGAGATTGGGATTGGGGTGGGGGTTTGAGTCGGCGTTGAATCCATGGAGGGATTCGAAAAAATGAGATTCCGGATTTTTAAAATCAAGATGATGCATAATCGAGAACCAGCGACGGTCAACAAGCACACGGGAGATAGGGGAACAGGACTTGCTGCAAGCTAAGACATGGGGAGCAGAGATTTGGATGTCCTCATGTTTGTGGCTGGCAGAACTCGGGAAACCAACGAGGGGTGTGATGGAATAGTCGGTCAACAAAAGCCTTTCTGATCCTGCCTCCAGCAATTATCCCAGAACCTCTCCCACCCCTCGCTGCTCCATCTGATTGGCTTTTCCTCTTTTGTGGTGTTTTGTTATTGGCTGCATTTCCCAGGACTTGGGACCTCTACAGCCTATTGCAAGCAAATCAATTCTGAGATACTGAAAGTAACATACCACAAGGTCCTGAATAAATAGGATAGGACAATCGAATCATAGATTTACAGCGTGGCAGGAGGCCATTCAGCCCATCGAGTCTGCACCGGCTCTTGGAAAGAGCACCCTACCTAAGCCCACACCTCCATTCTATCCCCGTAACTCAGTAACCCCACCTAACCTTTTGGAAACTAAGGGGCAATTTAGTATGGTCAATCCACCTAACCTGCACATCTTTGGACTGTGGGAGGAAACCGGAGCACCCGGAGGAAACCCACGCAGACACTGGGAGAACATGCAAACTGCACACAGACACCCAAGGCCGGAATTGAACCGGGGTCTCTAGCACTGTGAGGCAACAGTGCTAACCAATGTGCCGCCCTGAGCGTGCTGTACTACCTTAGTCCAAAGTGAGAGACTTCTGGGACACTAATATCAGGAAAACCTGGCAGTTTTACCTGCAGAACACAGCTCTTGAACCAGCAGCGCCAATAGAGAGACTCATGCCGATGGGGGTAGATGAAGAGGAGCGAGAGAGAGGAAGTTTATGTGGAGCATAAATATGGGCATGGTCAGATGGGCCGAATGGCCTGTTTCTGCGATGTACATTCCATGTGGTACTGTTGTTTCGCAGCGCCAGCGTCCCAGGTTCTTTTCCTGACTCGAGTCACTGTCTGTGTGGAGTCTGCACGTTCTCCCCTTGTCTGCGTGGGTTTCCTCCGGGTGCTCCGGTTTCCTCCCACAAGTCCCGAAAGACGTGCCGTTAGGTAATTTGAACATTCTGAATTCCCACTCAGCGTACCCGAGCAGGCGCCGGAGTGTGGCGACGAGGGAATTTTCACAATAACTTAATTGCAGTGTTAATGTAAGCGTACTTGCGACAATAATAAAGATTGTTATGTAAAGTCAAAGTACACAAGGGGTGGATAAGTGCGAATCATACAAACGTGTTCGCTGAAGCCCAGCCTGCTGAACATGGACCGAATCTTGGACACTACTCTTTTAACAGTACCAACATAATGAGAAAGAGCCATATCCTCCCCAACTCTCAAATTCCTTTCAACTCTCACCTCGATTTCTCATGAAGCCACACACAACAAAAGCTGAGGCAGACAACATCAAAAGTTCCAAAGAGTTGACACCCTGGCAAGCTAAACTTATTTAGCCTTGGAAAAACAAGGACGTAACCACCATGTTTTAAAGCCGATTTCTAAAACCACCCTTAAACTGTCCACATTTCCTGACAAGATTTTGACAGCAGCAAACAGACCATGGACCATGATTGTGCAAAGCAAATATAATCCGTTCATTGCGGAGCTTTGGAGGCAGCTCACTGGGAAGCTGAATTCACAGCATTTTAATCACGGGCTTCCATCTACTGATAACTTGTACCACCGGCATTTCCTGGAGCAACATTCACAAAACGCACGATGGTCCCCAATGCATTAGAACCAGCCACGAGCATCTGATTAGGATGCAAACAGTACTCTCCAAGGTGCCAGGTGAGGGAGTTGAACCGCTGGCTTTCCCTTCATTTTGTTTCTGCTCAGCATGAAACCAACAGACATTGGAAACCGTATTCGTACAGAACCACAAACTGACTGGGAGGCTCAGATTTCATTCCTCTCATTTATGTTGGCTTTGGAAATAGCAGACAAGGAGAAAAGCAGCAACTCCCAGGACACTCAGGATGGTTTTAAATCTGCAAGTACCAGAACGCCAAGAGCGTGCAACAGGGTCGCAAAATCAGTCTGTCACAACGTTTAGAGAGATAAATTCCGCAAATTACTGCCATCCAGGAATGGAGGGGTGCAAGGACTGTGCTGCAAGTTCCACTTTGCACAGCACCATTTTCAATCAGGGCTATATGTGCCCTATGATCAGAAACCACAATTGAAGCACCTTTGATCAGCATTCAAATCTTACAAAAGTGAAACTGGCGTGTTAAAAAATGATTCCGACCACTGAAACTAACAGTCATAATCACCTCACCAATGAAACAACCCAAACTGTTTCAAATGGAGATCAATGGTGGGTCGTTATTTGCAGGCACTGCCTCAGAGGGAATCATGGTCTATGTGGCAGATTGTTGACGGACGAGAAGGGAAGAATAATATTTCGGCACTAAATGTGCCAGACCTGCTGTTTTTTTGCAGAAGAATGAGAGGGGATCACACAAAAACATAAAATCTTGATGGGACTGGATAATCTAGACGCGGGAAGAGTGTTCCCGATGCTGGAGACGTCCAGAACGAGGGGCTCACAGCCTCAGAATAAGGGGTCAGCCATTCAGGGCTGAGATGAGGAAGAACTTCTTCTCTCAGGGAGTTGTGAGCTTGTGGAATTCTCGATCACAGAAAGCTGTTGGGGCCGGTTGCTTGGATATATTCAAGAGGGAGCTGGCCATGGTCCTTGCGGCTAATGGGATCAAGGAGTGTGGAGAAAAAGCAGGAGGGGGATTCTGAATTTGCATGATCAGCCATGGTCATGTTGAATGGTGGCGCAGGTTCGAATGGCCTGCACCTATTGTCTATGTTTTAAATTGTTTTAAAATTGATAGAGGTATTTACCTTTAATATCATTCCCTTTCAATCAGAGACCAGGGGTATTAACATTTACTTTTCAAATGTTGACCTCCTCATTTCCCCTTGCAGCCCTCCCTCTCTCTATTGACTTCCTTCCCTTCTCTATCAGACACCATTAGTTCACTGGGTTGGTCTCAAGTATGGAGGGATGTTCTTACGAGGAGAGGTTGAATAGCTTGGGCCTGTATCCATTGGAGTTTAGACGAATGAGAGGTGACATTAGAGACATATCGGATTCTCAGGGGGTTTGACAGGGTAGATGCTGAGAGGTTGTTTCCCCTTGTTGGAGAGTCTAGGACCAGAGGGTATCATCTCATCGCCCATTTAAGACAGAGATGAGGAGGAATTTCTTCTCTCAGAGGGGAGTGAATCTGTGGAATTCTTTACCGCAGAGAGCTGTAGAGGCTAGGACGTTAAGTATGGTCAAGGCCGAGATAGACAGATTTTTAATCAGGGAGGGGATCAAGGGTTATGGGGATAAGGCGGGAAAGTGGAGTTGAGGATTATCAATTCAGATCAGTCATGTTCTCATTGAATGGCGGAGCAGACTCGATGGGCGAATGGCCTACCTCCGCTCTTACATAGAACAGACAGTGCAGAAGGAGGCAATTCGGCCCATCGAGTCAGCACCGACCCACTTAAGCCCTCACTTCCACCCTATCCCCGTAACCCAATAACCCCTCCTAACCGTTTTAGTAACTAAGGGCAATTTAGCATGGCCAATCCACCTAACCTGCACGTCTTTGGACTGTGGGAGGAAACCGGAGCACCCGGAGGAAACCCACGCAGACACGGGGAAAACGCACTGACTCCGCACAGACAGTCACCCAAGCCGGGAATCGAACCTGGGACCCTGGCGCTGTGAAGCCACAGTGCTCACCACTGTGCTGCCCATCTTGTAGTCTGATCTCTCTTTCATTCTCTCCTGCCACCAGAGCTGCACCTGTTCTTGGAATATCACAGTCACGGGTTCCTTTGCCTCATTAAAAAAATCCAGGACAAGGGCAGATTGCCACAATGATCGCCCAGTTGGAGTCCAAACATTTGGTGGCATGTGTATCTAATTAGAACATGGAGACAGGCATCTCGGGCACGGATAATACACACTGCCTACAACATACAGCAGCACAACTGGAGGACGTCTTTCACTCTTCTGAGCCTGATTAATCTCCCGGGGCCACGTTCACCTCCTACGGCGCATAAAATCAATTTGTAGTGACGGTCAACATCAAGAGTCATTTTCTTGGGAGAACAGAAACATAATGAATGATCATTGTTTTTCCAACGTGTCCCCTTGGGCCAGTGAGTTCCAATGATTCCTTGGGCAAACACCTCGGGAGAGCTCCTCGGCCTAATTTCTGAGAGAGAGGTATCAGTCCTCAGAGGAAAACACTGCCAGAACTGCAGAAACCTTTATCCGTTTAAATTATTCTTGCTCAAGAGCAGAAATGGCTGGCCAGTTATTAAATGCAGGAATCTGATGATTAAATAGATTGGACAGAAATCTGAGACTCCCCCACCCACCCACCATCCTCCCTCCCCTCCGCCCACTGTCCCCCTTACCCCCAAGGGTTTAGGGAGCGCCACATGTAAATTAGGCTTGGACCAGTTACAAGTAATACAATGACCAAAACAGGGCAATGGCTTTGACATGTTCTGGTCATGAAGATTACTGAATTAGCATGAGTGCTACAACTTTCTCCGAGCATTGGGAGGATCCAATACCTGCATGGCTCAGGGTGACTATCCCAGTTCATCAAATGCTGGGGTGCTTGTCTGAAATTACGTCATAGATTCTAAAGTCAAAAGGGAGGAGAATAGGTTCTTTTCTGCCGTATCCTTTGAGAGTTGTACTGGGACAACATGTTTGAAATGTACATAAATTAAGTACTTGAGATCTGCTTTGATGAAATACTGGTGGTGTCGGGGGCCTGTGAGCTATTTCTCGTTTTGTTAACAATGCACACAAAAAGCTGGGCCTCCAGGAATGGACATCATTCTCAAATTGTTATTTATATTTTTCTTTAAATTTAGAGTACCCAATTGTATTTTTTCCAATTAAGGGGCAATTTAGCGTGGCCAATCCACCTAACCTGCACATATTTGGGTTGTGGGGGTGAAACCCACGCAGACATGGGGAGAATGTCCACACGGACAGTGACCCAGGGCTGGATTCGAACCCGGGTCCTCAGCGCCGCAGTCCCAGTGCTAACCACTGCGCCACATGCCGCCATTTCATTCTCAAATTAAGTGCATCAGTCAAAGATGAACAGACAGTCACCAGGCAGCAGCAAACTCTAACCAATAGGAGCGTCCTTTGTAAAAACAGCATAATTCAAGCCAACTGTATAATACAGGAAGAAAAGAAAAGACTTAGTGCGGGATTCTCCCATTCGGCGGCAGAGTGTCCATGCCGACGGAGTGAACGGGCTGTCGGGAGTACAGATTCTGGCCCCTACAGGGGGCCAGCACGGCGCTGGAGCCACCCCCCCCCCCCCCCCCCCCCCCCCGCCAGCCCCCGCGCCTGCGCGCAGAGTTCCCATCGGCTGCGACCAGGTGTGGACGCCGCCGGCGCGACTCTGCCTTTTTAGAGCGGCCGCTCGGCCCATCCGGGTTAGAGAATCAGCAGCCCGTGACCGGCGCCATGCCAAACGCGGAGGCGCCAATTCTCCGCTCTGTGGGGAATCGCGTGCCGGCATCGGCGTGGCGTGGCCCGGTTGCGGGGATTCTCCGGCCCAGCCCTTAGATTTTCACTGTGCCCAACCTCAGGTCATTTCAAAGTGGTTCTCATTGCAGAACGTAATCACTGCCCTAACGCAGCAAAACATGGCAGCTATCCATGCAACACAGGGTCCCGCAGTCAGCAACGTGAGAAATCCCCTGCCGCTCTTCAAATCAACACCACCAAACCCGTTACATCCAGCCACCCACGCAGGCAGACCGGAGACTCGGTTAAACATTTGGAAAACAGCACACCACTGTCGGCCTGGATGGTGTGATCAATCTGCAGGGTAGGAAGAACACACAACTTCCTGACTTTCCCGCATCGCGCAGCTTGGAATACAGAATTCACAAAAACCAACACCAAAAGACGCCGAGCCGTGTTCGCTACCTTGTCAATTGTGATGCAATTGTAAGAACCGTAACATCAATCAATTTTAACATGTGGTAAAAGGCAGACAGTCGGGTAAATGGACTTGACTTCAGTCCCGGAATAAATCACTTTTATGTTAAAGTTATGCAGGGAATCTATGGACAGATTAGGAGGAAAGCAATTTATTGTACTTTTTTTTTTATTTAGTGTACCCAATTAATTTCTTTTTTTCCAATTAAGGGGCAATTTAATGTGGCCAATCCACCTACCTTGCACATCTTTTTGGGTTGTGGGGGCGAAACCCACGCAAACACGGAGAGAATGTGCAAACTCCACAGTGACCCAGAGCCGGGATCGAACCTCGGTGCCGTGAGGCAGCAGTGCTAACCATTTAAAAGCCCCTAATGGTTTTGAACACCCTACAACAGACATTAAGCCAACTAACCTGTAGTTTCCCACTTTTGGTTGTCCTCCCTGTTTGAGTAACAGAGTTTCCATTCGCTGTCATTCTAGTCTAATGGGACCTTCCCCAAATCTAGGGAGTTTTAGAAATTTAAAATCATTGCATCAACTATCTCACTAGACACTTCTTCAAGACCCCGGGATGAAGTGCATCCGGATTCAAGCTCTTATCTCCCGCAGCTCCAACAATTCACTCAGGATGGGATTTACCGGCTGTTCACACCAGCGGGAAGTTCCGGTCCCATGCCGACACGCGGCTTTCTCGGCTACGAGAGTTGGTGCTACCGGGAAATCCCATTGACAACGGTGGGGTCGGTATGTCCTGCTGGCGGGCCACTTCTACTGCTGAAAAACACGCGGCGGGTTGGTGTGTAAATCCCGCCCTCGATATCTCTTTGCTGGTGACTAATTTTGCCGAGTTTCCCCCTCCCTTCCAGTTCCTGGTTTTTGGCCGCTTCTGGGATGTTCCTTGCATCCGCTATAGTGAAGACTGATGCAAACTTCCAGTCAATTCGCATGCCACCTCCTGGTTTTCCATGATCAATTCCCCAGACTCACTTTCTAATGGGCCAATGCTCACTTGGTAAACTCTTTTCCTTTTAAAGTATTTATAAAAACTCTTACTATTTGTTTTAATATATCTGGATAGCTTTCTCTCATACTCAAACTTTTCCTTCCTTATAATCTTTCAGTAATCCTTTGCTGTTCACATATTCTGTCCAATGTTTTGACCTGCCATCTGTCTTAACACAATGTGCTTTTTTAAAAAGTTTGATACTATCTTTAACCTTTCTAGTTAACCATGGATAGGGATTCCACCCATTGGACATTTTCTTATTCATTGAAATGTTTCTAATCTGTACATTCCGAATTATCCCCTTAAATGTCAGCCTCTGCATCTCTGTTGACTTACCGTTTAACCCAATTTGCCAATTCGCTTTTGACAGCTCAGCATTCATGCCCTCATAATTGCCCTTATTTAAGTTTAAAAACACAGCCTCAGACCCACTCCTCTGAATGCAAAATGCAATTGTATTACGGCGGCTGCAACCTCGGGACGCCTTCACTAGGAGATCATTAATTATTTCCACCCCTTGCACCACACCAGATCCAGAATACAATATTAGCGCCCCTTGGACGAGAACACCTCACAGAATGCAGTTACTAATTGGATATCCAAGATTGTCCCTTTCGTTCAGAGTGAAAACACTCCGACAGTCCCGAGCTCTCTAGACACAGCTGAAAAGCATTGGAAACAATTCTCCAACCTGAACAAGCAAAAGCAGACGTCAAAAGGATTCATATTTTTGCTCTAGGCACAAGTAATTCAGCACTCCTTTATAATCAGTACAGAGCCCGATGAGCTTGTGTCTTATTTTCCCAAAAAACGTTTCGCACCAATGGTCTCGGTCATTTGGCCATGGTCGAGCCGCTTTGTAACTACCCAGACCCCCAATACACACAACCATGTAGCCCACGCCATTCCTACGCTCCTATATTCAACCTATCCAGCCTCAAAGGAAATAGTCCCCGACAACATTTTTTTAAAAAATTAATTAAAACAAAAAAGCCATTCCTCATGTGCTAGAACGAGACCTCCATTCTGACCACCTCATTTTTAAAAAACCCAGGTGAGATACTGACATACTAGTAGCTCTAAAATGGCCACATTTCTACAGTGCGAAGCCTTTTCGACGCTATCCCATCAGTGGAAATTAAAACCATTGATTTCCTCCTGATGCCGATTTCTGCAATGTCACCACCTCGGCCAGGGTGACCGAATTTGGGAGGGGGTATGGTGGGGGGGGTTTGGGAGGGGGTTTGGGAGAGGGTATGGGGGGAGTATTTAAGAATTCAGACTCATTTGTCACATCTCCACTTGAAATAATTTTGAGCTTTAAAACAAACACAAAAAAAAAATCAAGAACTCTGCCCTCTGCCTTGCGGGCAACACTGGACCAAAAAAAACCCTTTGAAGAGCCTGATTGATTAAAAATGAAGATTATTGATTTTTCAGGAACATATTAAATCATCTGTGAAACTTCAGAAGATTCTGAGAGTAGAAGGAGATGGTTGCTGGGATCACACACACAAAGCCAGTGTTCATTCCATTTTTGTATCAACAGTATTTTTTTTAAATTTAGTGTACCCAATTGATTTTTCCCCAATTAAGGGGCAATTTAGCGCGGCCAATCCACCTACCTCGCACATCTTTGGGTTGTGGGGTGAAACCCACGCAGACACGAGGGGAATGTGCAAACTCCATATGGACAGTGACCCAGAGCCGGGATCGAACCTGGGACCTCAGCGCCGTGAGGCAGCAGTGCTAACCACTGCGCCACCGGGCTGCCTTTTATTTTAAAGAAGATGCAGGGACAGTTCAAGATAAATGAACATAAATGAAGGACATACCTGTACGTCGTGTCATTTTCTTGCCTGCAAGATCCTCACACACAAACCAAGGGAGATTAATTCAGGCACAGTCGTGAACAAGGATCAATCCTATGCACAATTGAAAAGAAAAAGTTAACTCAAATGCAGCACTTTGGGACGTTTTCCATGTAACCATGGTGGCTGTTGATTGAAAGAATTTGACATGTATTTATGAGAGCGATACTGCACACAATTAAGTCCTATTAAAGCAGCAGTTATGTTTCATAGAAATATATATACTTCCAACACCCACAGTACTGAAAAATATCCCCTGCCCTAAAAATCCTCTTCCTGCAGTTGCAACAATTCAAACAGGTTAAATCCAATTTGAGAAGTGTGCGTAGTCAGACAGCACTCGACTTCCAATTGTTAGTGCCGAGCTGTTACTACAGTCATTCAAATAGGAAATCTCTGGGCAAAAAGCACAAGGCAATTTAAACCTTGAAATGTTCCCCATTTGGTGTCCAGGATATTGTAAAATCAGCTGCAGTACAAATCAGTGAAGGAAAAGGAAATATGAAATGGCCATCTTAAACCAAGAAATCTCAAGACAAGGTGGTGACTCTATCATCGAAAGACCATCTGGAGCCTTTATAGAATTCAATGTCAATGGGGAGAGCTTACTCGAGGCTTTCTTCATTTGTAGAATGTGACACACATGTACAGACCGGCGCACGCACAGACCTAGCAGCCAACCGGCACACGCACAGGCTGGCCAACGCACGCACAGACCCGACGCACGCACAGGCTGGCCAACGCACGCACAGACCCGACGCACGCACACACATAATAATAATAATAATAATTATTATTATTATTGTCACAAGTAGGCTTACATTAGCAATGCAATGAAGTTACTGTGAAAAGCCCCTAGTCGCCACACTCCGGCGCTTGTTCGGGTACACTGAGGGAGAATTCAGAATGTCCAATTCACCTAACAGCACGTCTTTCGGGACTTGTGGGAGGAAACCGGAGCGCCCGGAGGAAAACCATGCAGATCCAGGGAGATTGTGCAGACCACACACACACACACACAGTGAGGGATACAACACACACACACACACACACAGTGAGGGACACAACACACACACACAGTGAGGGACACAACACACACACACAGTGAGGGACACAACACACACACACACACACACACAGTGAGGGACACAACACACACACACACACACAGTGAGGGACACAACACACACACACACACACAGTGAGGGACACAACACACACACACACAGTGAGGGACACAACACACACACACACACAGTGAGGGACACAACACACACACACACACACACACACACACAGTGAGGGACACAACACACACACACACACACACACACAGTGAGGGACACAACACACACACACACACACAGTGAGGGACACAACACACACACACAGTGAGGGACACAACACACACACACACACAGTGAGGGACACAACACACACACACACACACAGTGAGGGACACAACACACACACACACAGTGAGGGACACAACACACACACACACACACACAGTGAGGGACACAACACACACACACACAGTGAGGGACACAACACACACACACACACACACAGTGAGGGACACAACACACACACACACACAGTGAGGGACACAACACACACACACACACACACACAGTGAGGGACACAACACACACACACACAGTGAGGGACACAACACACACACACACAGTGAGGGACACAACACACACACACACACAGTGAGGGACACACACACACACACACACACAGTGAGGGACACACACACACACACACACAGTGAGGGACACAACACACACACACACACACAGTGAGGGACACAACACACACACACACACACACACAGTGAGGGACACAACACACACACACACACACAGTGAGGGACACAACACACACACACAGTGAGGGACACAACACACACACACACACAGTGAGGGACACACACACACACACACACAGTGAGGGACACACACACACACACACACAGTGAGGGACACACACACACACACACACACACACACACACAGTGAGGGACACACACACACACACACACACACCACACACACACACACCACACACACACCACACACACACCACACACACACCACACACACACCACACACACACACACAGTGAACCAAGCCGGAAATCGAACCCGGGTCGCTGGCACTGTGAAGCAACAGTGCTAAGCACTGTGCTACCGTGCCACCCTAGCAAATGGATTCACACACACACACCACAAGCACACAAATCTTTCATCCGCTTTGAAATTAACTTATTCCTGCTCATTGATACAGAAGCATTGTAGTTGTTATTGGACTAGCAGTTCAGAAGCATGAACAAGAGATCCAGAGAATGGGAGTTCAAATCCTGTTATGGCAGTTTTGCGAGATCAACCTTACTAACAGTACTGACACAATCCAACATGGTGAGGGACCACAGATTACTCAGCAACACACTAGCTGAAAGGGTGGTGGAAACTGATTCAACAGTAACTTTCAAAGGGAATTGATTAAATACGCCCAAAGCAAAATGGGAGCGGGGCTAGTCTTTAAAAGAGGGGCAGATGGGCAGAATGGCCTCCCTTCTGCACTGTATGATGCTAATCGGTTTGAAGAGTCTACACATCGTGATCGCCATCCAGACACTTCTGCGTAAAGGCTCAAGTGTCTAAGCTCTTGAAAACCAGCATTACTGAAGAGATCGCGTGGCTGCCTGCCGCTGGGGGGCACATAAAGCAAAATGTGCTTGTTTATGTTGAACAAGGGCTGCGCTGTGAGCCAGAAATTGCGACAGGAATCCCCCCCCCCATCTTTTAACACATTCAATTCAAGCAGCTGGCAGCAACCACGCAGCATTTCAATTAACTGAAACTTTCCCCCCAATAAAAGCAATTCCGTGCCACCGCACTGCTTTCATCTCAAGAGGTACCGTTATATCCACTAACACAACACATGAAGCATATGGCATCAAAACTCTTGAACCCAGTATTGTCTGGGCAGCACAGTAGCACAGTGGTTATCACAATTGCTTCACAGCTCCAGGGTCCTAGATTCGCTTCACAGCTCCAGGGTCCTAGATTCGATTCCCGGCTTGGGTCACTGTCTGTGTGGAGTCTGCACGATCTCCTCGTGTCGGAGTGGGTTTCCTCCGGGTGCTCCGGTTTCCTCCCACAGTCCAAAGATGTGCAGGTTAGGTGGATTGGCCATGTTAAATTGCCCTTCGTGTCCAAAATTGCCCTTAGTGTTGGGTGGGGTTACAGAGTTATGGGGATAGGGTGGAGGTGAGGGCTTGGGTCGGGTGCTCTTTCAAAGAGCCGGTGCAGACTCGATGGGCTGAATGGCCTCCTTCTGCATTGTAAATTCTACGATTCTATGTTTGCAGGCTAACAGCATTGAAATGTTCTGGCATGTTCTCAAGGCTACCACTTTTTAAAAATGGACATTCAGTAATCAGAAACATACAGGCATATGACTTTGGAGCAGAAATAGGCCATCTGGCCCCTTGAGCCTGCCCCACTGTTTGATTAGATCATGGCTGTCTGATTGTGGCCTCTACGTTCATGTTTCCCCACTATACCGATTTACCCCTTTGCCAGTCAAACATTTATCCATTCCAACCTTGAATAGATTCAATGACTCGCCCTCCATTGCTCTCTGGGTGGAGTGTTTCACTTTCTGGGAGAAAAAGATTCTCCTCATCTCATGTCCGAAATGACAAATCCCTTATTTTTAACCCCTTTCGTTCTCGTCTCGCACACAAGGGGAAACATCATTTCAGCTTCTACCACGTCAAGTCCCGTCGGGATCTCATATGTTTCAATGAAATCATCTCTCATTATTCTAAACTCGTGGATACAGGCCCAGCCTGTACAACCTTCCCTCATAGGTTATCCACGCCCCCCCCCTTTCATCTGAGGAATCAGTTGGGTAAACCCCCCCCCCCACCCCACCCCCTCATCTGAGGAATCAGTTGGGTAAACCCCCCCCACCCCACACCCTCATCTGAGGAATCAGTTGGGTAAACCCCCCCCACCCCACACCCTCATCTGAGGAATCAGTTGGGTAAACCTTCTCCAGGCTGCTTCTAATACAATTAATTCAAGAGACCAAAACTGTACACAATACCCCAGAGATGTGGTCTCACCGAGGTCCTGTACAACTGTCGCAAAACATCCCTACTTTTTTTTATTTAATTCCCCTTGCAATTAATAACAACACCTCCCCTCCACCTATTTGCATTCCAAATCACATGCTACACCTGCATACTAACGTCCTGCGATTCATGTACCAGGACCACCAGATCCCTCTGTACCGCAGAATTCTGCAATCTTTCCCCACTTAATAATATTTATTAGTGTCACAAGTAGGCTTACATTACCACCACAATCAAGTTTCTGTGAAAATCCCCTAGTCGCCACACTCCGGCACCCGTTCGGGTACACGGAGGGAGAATTCAGAATGTCCAATTCACCTAACAGCACGTCTTTCGGGACTTCTGGGAGGAAACCGGAAAACCCGGAGGAAACCCTTCCAAAGTTGTACAAGTTCCTATTTTCTGACGTTATACTCCATCTGCCATATTTTTCTCCACTCACTGTATCGTGATCCCTTTGCAGACAGACACCTCATGTCCTCTATACAACTTACTCTCTTACCTATCTTTGTGTCATCAGCAAACGCAGCAACCATATATTAATCCCCGTCACTGCTATCACTCAGCAGTCTTTGGATTTTAAACTGCAGTTATACTGCCACACTTGCCTAGGTGGTGCAGAGTGGTGTTAGGTGAAAATTGCATGCTGACTCCAGAGGATGTTCCTGAGCATCACTCTGGAACATACATAGACCAAGTGGTGCAAAGCCTCTTGAGAAGGGCATCCAACATCAACGCCATGTCAAGAGTTCTGGAGGTGGAAGCAACATTTGGTATTGATGAGTTTTATTTTAATACTCACCTTGTCCAAGTTAAATATCCCAAGTTAATCTATAATTCAACTGCCATTAACACACAGCGCTTTATTGTATTTTTTTCAAATCATAGGAACTTCAGTCCAAGAAACCTTTTATGGCAATGCTCCCTGGCTTCCACCTTGAGGTTATAAACTCTAATCCCTGTTCTTTTCTCTTGACAAAGATTAACATTACAGGTGTCAACCACTTCACCCGTAAATATTGTAATTAACTTGAATAGCCATTTGTGGTAATGCGTTCCACACACCATAATCAGCCTTTATGCTTCAGATACTAAACTACAGCTCTGCAATTTAGTTCCCATTCATATCTAGCGAAAATAAGTTTTCATTAAAGCATTCATAATAAACTTGGGGACACTCTCCTAGCAGATTAATATCAGCAAAATTATCCATTGACTCGTGACAACAACAACCTATATTTATATTGAACTCTTAACATAATAAAGCGACCGAATAAATGGAGTGTGAAAGGAAACATTGAGCCACATAGTGACGATACTCGGGCAGATGGCCAAAGTTTGCTCAAAGGGGTACGGTTTAAGGGGTTCCTAGTTGAGGAGGTAAGGCAAGTAGCGAGGTGGAGAGACTTTGCCATAGAATTTCAGAGCTTACCGGCGTTGGCAACGGAAGGCACATCTACCAATTGGGAAGCAAATGAAAATAGGGGTGATCACGAAGCCAGAGCAGATACCTCAGGAGATTCTGGGGCTGGAGACAGGGAGGGACAAGGCACGGAAGGATTTGAAACCAAGAATGAGAACTTTCAAATTGAATTTTAAAATCACATTAAAAGTCTGTCATTCTTTTCAGTGCTTTGCAATGATAGAACTCAAAAGAACTTGGAATGATGGCTCAATGTGAATTATTGCAGCACCAACTACTGAACCCGAATTTGCCTACGGGAGCAGACTGGTTGCGCGCAACTGTTTGGCGCCTGCCGCAGTTCTTGTTTTCAGCCTCTCCCACTGTTCACCGGTCTCGTCGCATTCGAGAATCGCACCCCAAGTGTCCAAAGTTACATTTGTTAAGACAGAGAACCGGCCACATCATATTGAATGGCTGAGCATGCTCGAAGGGCTGAATGATCAACTCTTGCTCCTAACTTCCTATGTTTCTCTGCAAGGTCCAAACGGCGGTCTCACCCATCACCCACACAAGACCCAAATCATTCCTGTTAACCTAACATGCAAGTGCTCTCAAGATGCACGCAAGTTGACAATGGCTTCACATTCACTCGAAAGCTTCAATGTGCGATCAATAACTACATGTAAAATGCTTTTGCTTTTTCCATCTTTGCGAATGGATACATTTCAGTATGTATATGTATCATATTTCCTGTTCCAATATCCATTATATTACACTTAGCCACATGAAATCAATCCCCCATTTCTTATCTGAACTGCTTCATTGATCTGCATTACTAAGGATGCTGTCAGTCAGTCCCCATTACAGTTTTCACTTGGATAGTTTCACATAATCTGTCAACTATATGCATTTCCTTCATATTACTCCATTTACTCTGCACAAAGGCTGGTTAGAAATTACCAGTGGTGAAGCTTACTGAAGTGTTGCCCGGAATCCTCAGTTTTGTTTACAGCAGCAAGTCCTCATTAAACTCGCTGTGGTTGGTCAAATTAAGCATGTGAAAACAGGGCTGTCGTTCCAAGATATGGAGGCCAAGTCCCTATTTTTTCATGCGGCGGGCCGGGGTTACCAAGGGAACTAAGGAACGTGGGGAAAGTTCAGATAGAAAATCAGCCAGGAATTTGTTGAAGGACAAGCAAATAGATCTCCAGTTCCTACTTCTTCTGTCCTATCCCAATTTGCGATGCTCAAATCTTCTAAAAGGGATTTGTACTGGGCATTTCACAAAGAAAAGTGGCAACATCAGACCCACAACTGAAGAATGTTTATACAGGTGGAGCATCCTTTTTCCGTAATTCCGGGAAACATCCGAAAATTACACTTTTGTTGAACCTCATCGACCCTTTGGTCCGCGAAGTCTCATTCTCCGCTGCACCGTTTACCTTGCGATTTTTGTGGTGAACATCTCAAAAAGGCACACTGTGTTTATTATTCAATGATACATCTTACTTTCCTGGCCATTTTATTGACTTTAGATTATAACCAGCCTCAACTTAGGCCACTATAATGTAAGTTTATATGTGGTGTCCAGGAACCAAAATTATCTGAAATGCAAAATGCAATCAACCACGCGGATTACAAATGAAGGATACTTGAGCCATGGTCTCAGTTAGTTTCAATCTTTGAGCAAGACTTGGGGACATATTTTACAATTATCCGTTGCTGATCTGCTTAGCACTAAACATTCGCACGTGTGTTTTCTCGGAAAAGTTTAAAAGGAGACATTGTGGTACGTGTCACATACCAGACACTGGAGTGGATGTCTACATGGCATTTCAAACATGGTACCACCCCACTGGCAGAGGAACACAGAGGCAAGATGTTTCCCCACCCCAATAAGTGGGTCTACACCACTTTGGAATGCCCGAGGTTGTGATGCTCACTATAAATGTTTTTAATTAATTCTATTGTTTATCAGGTTCTGTTCAAATTGTAAGCAAGCCACGACTCCTCCATTACCAGAACTCACTCCCACAACGACGCAACAAGACTGAGGCAATTGTGTGGTTAGCACTGCTGCCTCACAAGGACCCGGATTCGATCCCGGCCCCGGGTCACTGTCCGCGTGGAGTTTGCACATTCTCCCCATGTCTGCGTGGGTCTCACCCCCCACAACCCAAAGATGTGCAGGGTAGGTGGAGTGGCCATGCTAAATTGCCCCTTAAATGGAATTTTTTTTTAAAAATGAATGACTGATGCAATTGCAGTTATTCCAATACTTAGGAATGCAATCCAAGCTCAGTTTATTAAATAATGAAAAGTTGACAGGGTTGGTCACTCTGAATCGGGCGACGCCACACTGAAAACATTCATAGTTTAATTGCAACAATATCAACTTGACATAAACTCTGCTTTATGGTTTACAGGTACATGTTTCTGGGCCACAGAAGTCTTTTGGAGGTGGGGCTGCTTCATCTTGGGATTAAGTCAGCATGTGAAAACAAATTATTCCAAAAACATATCAGAGTTGTACAAGTTATGGTGATATGCATCACTGTAAATACACAAGGGGTTAATGTAAATACACTACGACTAAGTAAACACTAGAGGGAGCACTAGAGACGTCATGACATGCAGACATACAGCTAATGAACACATAGAATAGGACACAACTAATGGGCAGTCAAGACACCCAGAGGTGACACTACCACAAGGGGGCATTACACAACCCATATACAAGGACAGGGCACACATGCTCTGTCTCTTTCCACAGGCGACACTTCGAGAGGACAGGGGCAGATCAGCAGCATCACACCCACCACATGGCTTAGAGCAGACTGGTTAGTTAGACTGAGTTACTATAACAAGATTAGCAGGAGAGTCGAACTCCGAGAACTGCGCTAATGGTTCAATAAATCACATTGAACTTACTCCAAAGTTTGGAATATCTTTTGGTCAAAGCTGCATCGAGTTGCAACCTGTGTTATCCCAGAGTACATAACACAACATAAATCAGATTTTTTTTAAATATAAATTTAGAATAGCCAATTATTTTTCTTTTCCAATTAAGGGCAATTTAGCGCGGCCAATCCAGTGTTGAGCAGAGATGTGTATCAACCGAGACATGGATACAGCTCCCATCTTTGTACCCTTTACTACGTGTGTAAATAGTTCCAGTAGTTGATGAAGACTTACGGTTAACCTAGAGAAGACTGTGGAAGTTTCTTTAAGACATACTGTTCTGTAACCTAACCCCTCCCAATACTACGCAACAAAACAAATTGGAACACGGCAATCAATCAGCATCATCAGGATTTTCCTCCGAAGGCTGAAAATGCAAGGGAGGATCTGCTAAAAGGATCAAAACCCGAGAATACGTCTCCGAGCAGCCGAACGCGGGCGTTGGGCGAGCGACCTGGCGGAATTCCTGAGGCTGGAGAGGGTCAAGTTCGTCTTGGGGCGGGGCGGTCAATGGGTTCACTCGGAGGTGTAAGCCATTTGTTGATTTCTTTAAGGAGGTTTGAAGGGTTGGGGTAGGGGAGAGGCGGGATAGGAGAAGGGGCCGGTTTTATAGGAGTTGGGTGGGGGGGGGGGGGATTGCTTGTTTAGAATGTTGTTTGGTTGTTCTTGTGCTTGTGTTTGTGTACATGAAAATGCCTTGAATAAAATATGAAAAACAATACTCGAGAATACTAAATGTATAATACAATCTCAAAAGTAATTGGACTCAAAAATTTCGAGCTCTCTCTAGATGCTAGTCTCTGCAGGTACATTGATTTTGGGATTACATCGCCCAGCCAATGCAGACATACACGCACACGCATGTACGGGTGTGCACACACACACACACACACATGGACATGCGCGTGTCCACGGACACGATGTACATTTTTACACAACGTGAGCTGCACATTTGATTGCTGTCACAACAAAGTCAGCAACAGAACGCAAGAGCATCTGACCAAACAGTTTAAATATAGGGCTTCAACAACCCGACGCCGGCTGTTTCCACGGCAACACTACTGCAGGAGCTCAGTTAAGAGTTCTGCCGCTTAAAGTAAAATGCCAGAGACCAACACCATCAAAGTTGGATCTTAACACCTGCAGAACCACCAGAAAAAAAAATCTATTTTTAGGGTATTTCCAGTTAGCCTTCAAGATTTGGACAATTATTCCTTCCCTCGCCTCTCAGGCCCGAGTCAATGTACTGACCAGGTACAAGCGTAGCCAAGCGTGTCCATATTCTGATACTCAGGTGGACAATGCCCTGCTTCCAGCATTCATGGCCCTGCACATTTGATTGACATTTTCATTGGGGAAAATTCAATGGTAACCCATCAATATCAATCCTGTCATCACTAATCAGAAAACCGGGCTAGTGTACATATACTGAGGTACTTGTTCAGCTGTCAGCACTAGATCATTAAAAGTGAGAATGTGGGGCTGTGGGTGGAGGAAAACTTCACCAGGGTAGCAATCAATTGATTTTACATAGTGCGTGGAAGAATTTGATAAAATAGAGGCAAAATGAAATGGAAAAAGGAAGCAAGAACAAAAGATTTTATATAGTGCTTCTCAAAGTCAAAGCGCTTTACAGCTTATTAAATATTTTTGACGTATAGTCAGTATTGTAAATGCAGGAAATCTAGTTTGTGCACACCACGAGCTCCCATAAAGAACAGTAAGGTGATGACTAGGTAATCAGATTTCTTTTTTGGTAATGTTGGATGAGAGATAAACATGGACCAGAACACCAGGGAGAAAATCCCTGCTCTTCAATATAATGGCATTAGATCCTTATCATCCACCTAAGACAGTCAGGTTTAGCATTGCATTCAGAAGACGGAATCACCAAGAGTGTGCAGCACTCCCCTAGTGCTGTACTGGAGTATCCGTGCGCAAATCTGGAATGTGAGATTTGAATCCACAATGGGCCACAGTAGACAACTGGTTATCTTTGAATAGGGCAGTCATGTTGCTCATCATGGGTATTGCACATTGGGCAATTTGTAGTACAACCACAGATGGTTTGGCATCATGTTGGAGGTCCCCTTAGAATATTTGCTTAACATCTCTTCGGCAGCACCCCATCTGCCATAAAAACGCAACCAATGGCGTTGCCAACATTTGAAACACTTCAAAAGTGCAGGCAGCTTACAGGCCACCATTATTGATCGTAAAGGCCCCAGTAGTCAACTCTGATCGGACATCAGTTAAAAGTATTTTTGTACACCGTGCAAACAGTTTTGTTTCGAGTGGAACGGAGTGTGGGGTGGGCAGTCTCTGTCGCCAAGACTCACTGCACTACCACCCAAACGGTAGATGCCAAATCGTTCTCTCAAATCTGGTCATAAGGGCCCAAGTCTCTGTAATGTTCTTGCCGAATGGCCCCAATTTGCATTACAAGACCACTTGTAGCGAAAACTATAAATGTTTTATTAACATTAACTGTGGGTCAACTATACACAAAACAACAGACGAATAACAGTAAGATCAAGCACAAGCAACCTCGCCCCAGCTTCTTCCAGTCAGTCGGAGGGGTCACCTGACTCTTAACATTCACTCCTAGTGGTCAGTCGGTGAATTACAACACAACCATGATATCAGTAGTCTCCATTCATTAGTGTCCGCCGTGGCTTAGTTGTTAGGCGACAGAGTCAATAAGCCGTAGGGTCAAGGACCACTCCAGAGACTCGACTGCATATTGAGGTTGGCTCTCCTTGCATATTAAGGGAGCATCTTCCAAATGAGACATTAAACTGAGGCCTTATCTGCTCTCTCAGGTGGCCACCAAAGATCCCCTGGCCTTGGTGTTCCCCCTCAACCAGCATCAGATTACCTGATCATTAACAAATTTGTGTGTTGTGTGGTAGCTTGTTGGGTGGAATATGGCTGTTGAATGTCCTGCATTAAAAGAATGACTATAACTTTCAAAGTACTTCAAAGTGACTGCAAAAACACAGACACCCAGAGCAGTGAAATACCATCTTTAAGTGCAAGTTCTTTTCATTTTTCTTTAACCAGAAACTGACCGGGACCAGCCATATAAATAGTGGCTAGGAATCCTACAGCAAGGGCAGCACGGTGGCGCAGTGGGTTAGCACTGCGGCCTCAAGGTGCCGAGGTCCCAGGTTCGATCCCGGCTCTGGGTCACTGTCCGTGTGGAGTTTGCATATTCTCCCCGTGTTTGCGTGGGTTTTGCCCCCACAACCCCAAAAGGTGTGCAAGGTAGGTGGATTGGCCACGCTAAATTGCCCCTTAATTGGAAAAAAATGAATTGGGACTCTAAATTTTTTTTAAAAAGGAATCCTACAGCAAGTAACTTACCAAAGCCTGTCCACAATCTACAAGGCACGGGTCAGGAGTGTAATGGAATTCTCTCAACTTGCCTGGGTCAGTGTAGCTCCAGAAACACAACACGATCTAGGACAAAGCAACCCACTTTCCTGTTACCCCATGCACAAATATTCACTCCCTTCACCACCACCACCCATGCACAGTGGCAGCAGAGTGCATCATCTACAAGATGCACTGCAGGAACTCACCAAGGCTTCTTAGGCAGCACCTTCCAAATCCACAAACATCTAGAAGGACAAGGGAAGAGGACACAAAGGAACACCACCACCTGTAACTTCCCCTCCAAGTCACTCATCCTGACTTGTATATCACCGTTCCTTCACTGTCAAAATCCTGGAACTGCCCCACTGATAACATTGTTGGAGTCACTCCACTACTAGGACTGCAGCGGTTCAAGAAGGCAGCTCATCGTCTCAAGGGCAATTACAGGTGGGCA
This sequence comes from Scyliorhinus torazame, assembly GCF_047496885.1. Lineage (NCBI taxonomy): Eukaryota > Metazoa > Chordata > Chondrichthyes > Carcharhiniformes > Scyliorhinidae > Scyliorhinus > Scyliorhinus torazame. The sequence goes on from NC_092734.1 coordinate 13,889,745, forward strand.
ATAAATGAAAGAATAAAAATAAATAAATGTAGAATCTTTAATGTGTTTCAAGTTGATGCCTTAGAAATTGTAGCTGTGAAAAATACAAGAGAGAGAGTGGGATCTCAACAGATATCTCTAGCTGGTTACAGGACCAGTTCCTTCACGTTGTCTCCTTGCATCTGGAACAGCTGTAGGAGATCGAGCTATCCAGCCGCTGCTCATAATCACCACTTAGATTTAACTGCATTCCTGAGAGCACGGGGTTAATCCCGTGATTGACAGACAAAGGCATTTGAATTGCCACACTGGGATCGAGTGTTCCTGCTCACTGCTATGGCAAATTGACAATGCACGCACAAATTTATATCCCCGATTCGGCTCAATACTGTGCGCCGAAAACAGCAACCTGCATTCACGTAGAACCCAAAACATCCCTTGGCTTTCTTTGAACCGATTCTGACATTTTCTGTTGACGTTCAATGCAAACAAATTAAGTGCGGTTGACAAGCAAATTACTGGATAATCTTCATTTATGTGGAGAACAAAAATGTGAGCACAATAAATAATTAGGAAGACCATTTTTAACATGTAGAACTATCAAATAATCATTTTCAACGGGGTTTAATTGCTACATACATAAAATATAACTATTTAAACCTGATGCAACCTTGATTGCTATTTACATAAGGAGTTTTTGGATATCTGTACAGTCTTGAAATGTCAATCCATTTCTTTCCTTATCGTCATCTAGATTGAAATCTTGCTTTTTTTTCTTAAAAAAACAACAGAAGTTGTGTTTCCCCCTCACATCGACATTCAATTGGCTCCAACTTGTTACTGAGCCTCATAAACCAGACGCTCTCTTGGTACAATAGCCTGTCTGGGAAGCATTAGTCAAAGGAGCTGTAAGGAAGGCAACAACTGGGCTCCGTGTTTCTGAGTGAGAAAAAAAAAGAATCAGCCAGATTGTTCACTCTAGATTGAAAATAAATCACAGGTTTGTTAAGAGTGCCTAAGGAAGCCATTCGGTGATTGCTACCCATTGCTCTTGGCCCAGCAAGAATCTCCCATTTCAAAATTCTCAGCCCTCCATGTCCCCACCCGTGCCCCATCCCTCCAACATACAACCCTCTGATACTTCTTGCCTTTTGCGCAGCCCTGATTTCCTTCACACTGCCATTGGCAGCCGTGAGTTTCCCAGGCCCAAAGCCCTGGGATGACTGCCCCAAACTGGAGATCGGACAGGCTAGGGTTGGCTTCCTCAGAGGAGGCCAAGGGCTGGCCTAATTGAGGGGCACAAATATTATGAGGGACCGAGACAAGAAAATTGTCTTTCCTCTCGCCGAGGAGTCAATTACCAGGGGACTCAGATTTAGGGTGGTTGGTAGAAGGATTAGAGGGGACATGAGGAAAACCATTTTCAGCCAGAGGGCAAACGCAAATGACTGCAGATGCTGGAATCGGAAACAAAAGCAGAAAACTCTGGAAAGTTCCATCTGCGGAGAGGGTCAGAGCCCTGAACAAAGAGTCATCCAGACGTGAAACGTTAGCTCCGTTCTCTCTCCACAGATACTGCTGAGATTTTCCAGCATTTTCTCATTTTGTTTTACCCGGTGGGTGGTGGGCGCCTGGAATTCACGGCCTAAGTTGGTGGTTGAGGCTGAAACACTCAGGTCATTTAAAAGGAACCTGAATCTGCATCTGAAGTGCTGGAATCTGCAAGGCTACGGACCAGGTGCTGCAAAGTGGGATTAGAATGAACGGCCATTTTCTTTTTTCTGGTTGGCACAGACACGATGGGCTGAATGGCCTCTTTCTGCCCCATAACCTTTTTATGTTTTGATGGTTCCAACCTCTTTACCTCTCCCTCCTGCAAGAGGCTCCTTAAAAACCTCCTGCTTCAACCACACTTTTATTCATCCATCTTAATATCTCTTTACGTGGCTCAGGGTCAAGTTCTGGCTGAGGACGGTCCAGTCAACTACCTTGGACTTTAAAAGGTGCTACATGAATGCAAGCTGCTGCTATCATTGTTGGTGGAGGACACTGTCATGTATGGCTGAATGGGAAAATATCCACAAACCTTTACTGTCCAGGATTACAACGAGGAAGGGCAACAAGAATTGATCCCTAGAACCAGCAATGAGTCGACGACTACAGGAACGATGATTAGAAAAGAAGGAAATAGGCAATAAGTAATGAAAAAAAAGAAAACTCTTTGCACAAACACGGAAGTCTTGGACGGAGATTCGGCACCAAGTCTTGAAGTCACTCTGAAACAGTGTGTTCCTGATATCAGATAGGCTTCAGGCTGCTCTCGCTCAAGCATTGCAGTAAAAAGGTGCAAAGCTGCATCTAGCGCAGTTGCCAGTTATGTAGTTTAAACATACCCTTGCTGGTTTGCTCATGTGCAGGATCCTCACTGCTTAAACGTTAGTTGATACTCATTCGTGACAAATTGTACACGGTAACTGAGAAACTACACCGCCGATAACAGAGTGCTTATCGAAACCGCTCAAACAAGCCTGGGAACCAGGAGAACGTGGAGACCAGACCTGGAATTCATTCAATACAACCTTTCAGGTTCAATGTAACCTGAATCTAGAAGTTAATATCTCGAATAAACGTGTCACAGCTGAATGCTGAAATTTGTTTCCAATTTCAAGCTAAAAGCGAGAAACATGCCCCAACATTTCTCCTGGCCTTTCATATCACACAGCGGTTCCTAGTGGGGAGGGTCGGTGGGTGACCTACAAAAAGCATCTCATGAGCAAAGATTTGAGTGCTTGCAATTAACTCTTTCCACTGGGTGTAATACTCCAGTATTAGCTCCCCGTTGTGACCTTCCAGGCAAACCCCCGCCTCTGCTCCCGAAATCACACATATAGCGAATTTCAAAGTCCAGCGGTCACCGGGGCAATTGTTAGGAACTGGCTCCTTATGTCCAGCATTTGCCTACATTCAATGCTCCCTTCCACCTTCGCATCAGCCGTTGAGAGGAGCGATTTGTACAAATACCATTGGCTTTGCAATACGGTTTGGCATGAACTACTGAGACTGCAGACAAGTTACAGCAAGTTACCGATCACACTTCAAAATCCTATAATAATCCCAGCGATTTTCCATCACCGATTTCACAAACAAAACAGAAAGAGCATCCCAGTTCCACAGCCAAGAACACCAACCAATTCACTTTCAGTTCTCCCTAAAAAGATTGCAAAGTTGCCCTTCCCCCTCAGGTTTGTTTATACATTAATGTCGTTGGCCAGTGATGGGCAACCTAGGCTGGCTGTATGAGCGGCCCTCCTTCATCTTAGTGGGCAGCAAGACTGAAATCGGGCCTGTTCACTAACCATGACCCTATGAATAAGATTAAATACATTTAATACGCGCCAAATATTTTGTAACAAGTTGTAGAAAATGCTTACTCATTCATATATGAATAGAACTATCAACTTCAAACGGTAAAATCAAGAGCAATATTTATACTTTGGACGCAGAGGGAGTGCACGGCTCTCACCGTCAATGTTGTGGGCAATCAGCATGCTCCTCACTTCACTCTCCCTTGTTTTACGAGCGAATCGCTTCAGTCAGACTGATAGGAAAAAAACTACGCTGATGGAAATCAGCGGAATGTGGCAACCCTGCGCGTGGGTAACGGTCAACAAAGTGTCCGTGGGTCCCACTCAGAACCAAGATGGGCCACAGTTTGCCCACTATTGGTTTAGACCCTTATTTGAAATGAAAAAAATGAAAATTGCTTATTGTCACAAGTAGGTTTCAAATGAAGTTACTGTGAAAAGCCCCTAGTCGCCACATTCCGGCGCCTGTTCAGGGAGGCTGGTACGGGAATTGAACCGTGCTGCTGGCCTGCCTTGGTCTGTTTTCAAAGCCAGCGATTTAACCCTGTGCTAAACCAGCCCCATTTTCATCGAATTGTGTACGATTGTGTAGTGCAGCATGGCAGCACTGTGGTTAGCACAGTTGCTTCACAGCTCCAGGGTCCCAGGTTCGATTCCCGGCTTGGGTCACTGTCTGTGCGGAGTCTGCATGTTCTCCTCGTGTGTGCGTGGGTTTCCTCTGGGTGCTCTGGTTTCCTCCCACAGTCCAAAGATGTGCAGGTTAGGTGGATTGGCCGTGATAAATTGTGCTTAAGCATCCAAAAAGGTTAGGTGGGGTTAGGGAGATAGGGTGGAAGCCTGGGCTTAAGTAGGGTGCTCTTTCCAAGAGCTGGTGCAGACACGATGGGCCGAATAGAACATAGAACATAACAGCGCAGTACAGGCCCTTCGGCCGTCAATGTTACGCCGACCTGTGAAACCACTCTTTTTTTTTTCAAAAATATTTTATTGAAAATCTTTGGTCAACCATCACAGTACATAGTGTATCCTTTACACAATAATATAACAGTATAAATAACAATGACCTGTTTTATAAACAAAGAATAAATAATATTTAACAAAAACGAAAACTAAAACTAAATGGCAACTACCTTGTCTCAGATAAACACTCTCCAAAAATATGATTTAACAGTCCAATATACAATTATTTATAGCAACGACCTATACATATTATACATATATATTAACAACCCTGAGAGTCCTTCTTGTTCCTCCCCCCCCCCCCCCCCCCCCGCCTGGGCTGCTGCTGCTACCTTCTTCTTTTCCATTCCCTCTATCTTTCTGTAAGGTATTCGACGAACGGTTGCCACCGCCTGGTGAACCCTTGAGCCGATCCCCTTAGGACGAACTTAATCCGTTCCAGCTTTATAAACCCTGCCATGTCATTTATCCAGGTCTCCACCCCCGGGGGCTTGGCTTCCTTCCACATCAACAGTATCCTGCGCCGGGCTACTAGGGACGCAAAGGCCAAAACATCGGCCTCTCTCACCTCCTGTACTCCTGGCTCTTGTGCAACCCCAAATATAGCCAACCCCCAGCTTGGTTCGACCTGGACCCCCACTACTTTCAAAAGCACCTTTGTCACCCCCATCCAGAACCCCTGTAGTGCTGGACATGACCAGAACATGTGGGTGTGATTCGCTGGGCTTCTCGAGCATCTCGCACACCTATCCTCTACCCCAAAAAATTTACTGAGCCGTGCTCCAGTCATATGCGCCCTGTGTAACACCTTAAATTGAATCAGGCTTAGCCTGGCACACGAGGACGATGAGTTTACCCTACTTAGGGCATCCGCCCACAGCCCCTCCTCAATCTCCTCCCCCAGCTCTTCTTCCCATTTCCCTTTCAGCTCATCTACCATAATCTCCCCGCCATCCCTCATTTCCCTATATATATCTGACACCTTACCGTCCCCCACCCATGTCTTTGTGATCACTCTGTCCTGCACCTCATGCGTCGGGAGCTGCGGGAATTCCCTCACCTGTTGCCTCGCAAAAGCCCTCAGTTGCATATACCGGAATGCATTCCCTTGGGGCAACCCATATTTCTCGGTCAGACTTGCAAACTTCCCATCCACAAACAGATCTTTCAGTTGCGTTACTCCTGCTCTTTGCCATATTCCAAATCCCCCATCCATTCTCCCTGGGGCAAACCGATGGTTATTTCTTATCGGGGACCCCACCAAGGCTCCAGTCTTTCCCCCATGCCGTCTCCACTGCCCCCAAATTTTCAAAGTCGCCACCACCACCGGGCTTGTGGTGTATTTCTTCGGTGAGAACGGCAATGGGGCCGTCACCATAGCTTGTAGGCTAGTCCCCCTACAGGACGCCCTCTCCAATCTCTTCCACGCCGCTCCCTCCTCTTCTCCCATCCACTTACTCACCATTGAGATATTCGCGGCCCAGTAGTACTCACTTAGGCTCGGTAATGCCCCCCCCCCCCCCTCCCCCCCTATCCCTAGTACGCTGTAAGAATCCCTTCCTCACTCTCGGGGTCTTCCCGGCCCACACAAAACTCATGATACTCTTTTCGATCCTTTTGAAGAAAGCCTTCGTGATCACCACCGGGAGGCACTGAAACACAAAGAGGAATCTCGGGAGGACTACCATTTTAATCGCCTGCACCCTCCCTGCCAGTGACAGGGATACCATGTCCCATCTCTAGAAGTCCTCCTCCATTTGTTCCACCAATCGCGTTAAATTTAACCTATGCAATGTACCCCAATTCTTGGCTATCTGGATCCCCAAGTGACGAAAGTCCCTTGTTACCTTCCTCAGCGGAAAGTCCTCTATTTCTCTGCTCTGCTCCCCTGGATGCACCACAAACAACTCACTTTTCCCCATGTTCAGTTTATATCCTGAGAATTCTCCAAACTCCCGAAGTGTCCGCATTATCTCAGGCATCCCCTCCGCCGGGTCCGCTACGTATAACAACAAATCATCCGCATATAGAGATACCCGGTGTTCTTCTCCTCCTCTAAGTACTCCCCTCCACTTCTTGGAACCCCTCAATGTAATTGCCAGGGGCTCAATCGCCAGTGCAAACAATAATGGGGACAGAGGGCATCCCTGCCTTGTCCCTCTATGGAGCCGAAAGTATGCCAATCCCCGTCCATTCGTGACCACACTCGCCACTGGGGCCCTATACAACAGCTGCACCCATCCAACATACTCATCTCCAAAACCAAATCTCCTCAGCACCTCCCACAGATAATCCCACTCCACTCTATCAAATGCTTTCTCGGCATCCATCGCCACCACTATCTCCGCTTCCCCCTCTGGTGGGGTCATCATCATTACCCCTAGCAGCCTCCGTATATTCGTATTCAGCTGTCTCCCCTTCACAAACCCAGTTTGGTCCTCATGGACCACCCTCGGGACACAATCCTCTATCCTCATTGCCATTACCTTGGCCAGAATCTTAGCGTCTACATTTAGGAGGGAAATATGTCTATAGGACCCGCATTGCAGCGGGTCCTTTTCCTTCTTTAGGAGAAGCGATATCGTTGCCTCTGACATAGTCGGGGGCAGCTGTCCCCTTTCCTTTGCCTCATTAAAGGTCCTCATCAATAGCGGGGCGAGCAAGTCCACATATTTCCTGTAAAATTCAACTGGGAATCCATCCGGTCCCAGAGCCTTCCCCGCCTGCATGCTCCTAATTCCTTTCACTACTTCCTCTATTTCAATCTGTGCTCCCAGTCCCACCCTTTCCTGCTCCTCCACCTTGGGAAATTCCAGCCGGTCCAGAAAGCCCATCATTCTCTCCCTCCCATCCGGGGGTTGAGCTTCGTATAATTTTTTATAAAATGCCTTGAACACTCCATTCACTCTCTCCGCTCCCCGCTCCATCTCTCCTTCCTCATCCCTCACTCCCCCTATTTCCCTCGCTGCTCCCCTTTTCCTCAATTGGTGGGCCAGCAACCTGCTCGCCTTCTCCCCATATTCGTACTGTACACCCTGTGCCTTCCTCCACTGTGCCTCTGCAGTACCCGTTGCCAGCAAGTCAAATTCTACGTGTAGCCTTTGCCTTTCCCTGTACAGTCCCTCCTCCGGTGCCTCCGCATATTGCCTGTCCACCCTCAGAAGTTCTTGCAGCAACCGCTCCCGTTCCCTACTCTCCTGCTTTCCTTTATGTGCCCTTATTGATATCAGCTCCCCTCTAACCACTGCCTTCAGCGCCTCCCAGACCACTCCCACCTGGACCTCCCCATTATCATTGAGTTCCAAGTACTTTTCAATGCACCCCCTCACCCTTAGACACACCCCCTCATCTGCCATTAGCCCCATGTCCATTCTCCAGGGTGGGCGCCCTTCTGTTTCCTCCCCTATCTCCAAGTCCACCCAATGTGGAGCGTGATCCGAAATGGCTATAGCCGTATACTCCGTTCCCCTCACCTTCGGGATCAACGCCCTTCCCAAAACAAAAAAGTCTATTCGCGAATAGACTTTGTGGACATAGGAGAAAAACGAAAACTCCTTACTCCTAGGTCTGCTAAATCTCCACGGGTCTACTCCTCCCATCTGCTCCATAAAATCTTTAAGCACCTTGGCTGCTGCCGGCCTCCTTCCAGTCCTGGACCTCGACCTGTCCAGCCCTGGTTCCAACACCGTATTGAAATCTCCCCCCATTACCAACTTTCCCACCTCTAGGTCCGGGATGCGTCCTAGCATACGCCTCATAAAATTGGCATCATCCCAGTTCGGGGCATATACGTTTACCAAAACCACCATCTCCCCCTGTAGTTTGCCACTCACCATCACGTATCTGCCCCCGTTATCCGCCACTATAGTCTTTGCCTCAAACATTACCCGCTTTCCCACTAATATAGCCACCCCCCTGTTTTTCGCATCTAGCCCCGAATGGAACACCTGCCCCACCCAACCTTTGCGTAGTCTCACCTGGTCTATCAGTTTCAAGTGCGTTTCACGTAACATAACCACGTCTGCCTTAAGTTTCTTAAGGTGCTGTGAAACCACTCTAAAGCCCATCTACACTATTCCCTTATCGTCCATATGTCTACCCAATTACCATTTGAATGCCCTTAGTGTTGGCGAGTCCACTACTGTTGCAGGCAGGGCATTCCACGCCCTTACTACTCTCGGAGTAAAGAACCTACCTCTGACATCTGTCTTATATCTATCTCCCCTCAATTTAAAGCTATGTCCCCTCGTGCTAGACATCACCATCCAAGGAAGAAGGCTCTCACTGTCCACCCTATCCAATACTCTGATCATCTTGTATGCCTCAATTAAGTCACCTCTTAACCTTCTTCTCTCGAACGAAAACAGCCTCAAGTCCTTCAGCGTTTCCTCAAGATCTTCCCTCCATACCAGGCAACATTCTGGTAAATCTCCTCTGCACCCTTTCCAATGCTTCCACATCCTTCCTATAATGCGGCGACCAGAATTGCACGCAATACTCCAAATGCTGCCGCACCAGAATTTTGTACAGCTGCAACATGACCTCATGGATCCGAAACTCAATCCCTCTACCAATAAAAGCGAACACACCGTACGCCTTCTTAACAACCCTCTCAACCTGGGTGGCAACTTTCAGGGATCTATGTACATGGACACCGAGATCTCTCTGCTCATCCACACTGCCAAGAATCTTACCATTAGCCCAGTACTCTGTCTTCCTGTTATTCCTTCCAAAATGAATCACCTCACACTTTTCTGCATTAAACTCCATTTGCCACCTCTCAGCTCAGCTCTGCAGCTGATCTATGTCCCTCTGTAACTTGTAACATCCTTCCGCACTGTCCACAACTCCACCGACTTTCGTGTCAATTGCAGATTTACTCACCCATCCTTCTACGCCCTCCTCCAGGTCATTTATAAAAATGACAAACAGCAGTGGCCCCAAAACAGATCCTTGTGGTACACCACTAGTAACTGGACTCCAGTCTGAACATTTCCCATCAACCACCACCCTTCGTCTTCTTCAAGCTAGCCAATTTCTGATCCAAACTGCTAAATCACCCCGAATCCCATGCCTCCGTATTTTTTGCAGTAGTCTACCATGGGGAACCTTATCAAACGCTTTACTGAAATCCATATACACCACATCAACTGCTTTACCCTCATCCACCTGTTTGGTCACCTTCTCAAAGAACTCAATAAGGTTTGTGAGGCACGACCAACCCTTCATAAAACCACGTTGACTATCTCTAATCAAATTATTCCTTTCCAGATGATTATACATCCTATCTCTTATAAACCTTTCCAAGATTTTGCCCACAACAGAAGTAAGGCTCACTGGTCTATAGTTACCGGGGTTGTCTCTACTCCCCTTCTTGAACAAGGGGACAACATTTGCTATCCTCCAGTCTTCTGGCACTATTCCTGTAGACAAAAATGACTTAAAGATCGAAGCCAAAGGCTCAGCAATCTCCTCCCTAGCTTCCCAGAGAATCCTAGGATAAATCCCATCTGGCCCAGGGGACTTACATATTTTCACACTTTCCAGAACTGCTGACACCTGCTCCTTATGAACCTCAAGCCTTTCTAGTCTAGTAGCTTGAATCTCAGTATTCTCCTCAACAACATTGTCTTTCTCCTGTGTGAATACTGACGAAAAATGATCATTTAGCACCTCTCCTATCTCCTCGGACTCCAAGCACAACTTCCCACTGCTGTCCTTGACTGGCCCTACTCTTACGCTAGTCATTCGTTTATTCCGGACATATCCATGGAAAGCTTTAGGGTTATCCTTGATCCTACCTGCCAAAGACTTCTCATGTCCCCTCCTGGCTCTTCTTAGCTCGCTCTTTTGGTCCTTCCTAGCTAACTGGCCTCCTTCTGCACTGTAATTCTATGATACATGGTTTCGAGTGGCCGAGATAATGAGAGATAGAGACGGCACATACACCATATCTTCCAAAACATTCCCTCTGCAGCTCCATGCCATCCGTTGGGCAGCATGGTAGCATTGTGGATAGCACAATTGCTTCACAGCTCCAGGGTACCAGGTTCGATTCCGGCTTGGCTCGCTGTCTGTGCGGAGTCTGCATGCCCTCCCAGTGTGTGCATGGGTTTCCTCCGGGTGCTCCGGTTTCCTCCCACAGTCCAAAGATGTGCAGGTTAGGTGGATTGGCCATAATAAATTGCCCTTAGTGTCCAAAATTGCCCTTAGTGTTGGGTGAGGTTACTGGGTTATGGGGATAGGGTGGAGGTGTTGACCTTGGGTAGGGTGCTCTTTCCAAGAGCCGGTGCAGACTCGATGGGCCGAATGGCCTCCTTCTGCACTGTAAATTCTATGAAATTCTTTGATAAAGCAACATGATCCCATTATTGAATTGCATTTGTTAGGTATAGTTTGTCAAGTAGCAGTGGAGCCTCAGTGGCAGCACTCTTTGCCTCCAAGTCAGAAGATCGTGGGTTCCAGTTACACTCCAGGGTGGTTCTCAAGGTCAAGTTCCATAGAGACATGCCCGCAAACTGCAACCAGGTTTGGGTGAGGTCCAGGAGGTGGGTGCAGAGTGCAGCCTCCACCACCTTTAAGGAGGAAGCCGGGGGTGGCGCAAAGATTGCCAGGCCACAGTTACCAAAGCTGGTGGTGAGCATCGGGCAAGTTCTGCTTTATTCAAGACAGGAGAGTTGCTTTTAAAATATTTAAGTAGCCCAAAATGTGCCGCGAGATGCAGGAACATCAGTCTCACCAATATCTTGAAATTTCTTAAAAGCATCATTGAAACACACTTGTGCATGAAGCATTATGTAGCATTCTCCCATTAGAAGTATTATGTGGTATTATAATTTAGGCAGACGGGGCGAGGGGGGGCGGTGCTAATGTCGGTAATTCCTCATCCATTCACAAAAGGGGTTCTTCATGAAACAAGTCAGAGGAGCACGACTCCAGGCAAGCATTCTCAGTGCAGTACGGAGGGTGTGCGAAATTGCCCCGAGGTGCCATCTGTGAGAATTGAGGCTTTAAAATTTAGCTGGGCGCAAAGATAATTTAAAAATCACCAAATTCCTCAAGGCGAAGCGGGGGGAGCTCACTCTCGCTCGTCTGGCCATCACCAGCAAAATACAGATTAGCTGCTCAGTCATCTCACGGCTGTTTGCGGGATCTTGCTGTGCAATAATATTCCTGTCCTTGTCCACAAAAAAAACATTTAGAAAAATATCTCCACCTCAGCAGAACTCGCCTCCGGGCTGTTAGCGAGGCAAAGGCAAGAACATCCGCCTTCACCGCCGTCCGTAACCCCAGCGAGTCTGATGTCCCGGAAAAAGCCACCAAAGGCTCCAGATCATTGTTACTCGCTGAAAGGAGGAGATGCAAAAGTTTGCTATCTTGGGACGTGATCAAAAACATCTGGGTGTGATTAGCTGGCCCCAAAGAACATCACTCACACTTGTCCTCCACTCCCAAAAAGAAATCACTCATCCTCGCCTTAGTTAGGTGAGCCCTATCTTGCACAAATGCATGTTCTTTACCCCAGCGGGGCTATCTCCAGTGACAGGATTTTCCCACTGATCCACTAGACCCTTTTCTTTTATCCACTCATGGGACGTTGGTGTTGCTGGCTGGGCCAGCATTTATTGCCCATCCCCAAGGGCATTCAAGAGTCAGCCACATTACTTTGGGTCGGGAGTTACATGTAGGCCAGACCAGGTAAGGACAACAGATTACCCCCCCTAAAGGACATTATTGAACCAGATTAAATGACAATCGACAATGTGTTCATTTTTTTGAATTAATCAAATTCAAATTCCACCGTCTGCCCTGGTGGGATTCGAGCCCATAGCATGACCCTGGGTCTCTGGATTACTTGTGACAATACCACTACGTCACCGCCTCGCCCTGCTGGTGATCGGACCCTTTTCAACAAGGAGAGTTGCAAAGCCAAGGAAACGTAGGAAAATCCCGTATTTGGAGGTAACGGAACAAGTCCGCCCTGAAAGTGGAAACTTAATCGATAGCCCCCTCCAAACTATTCATAAGAAAAAAACAAGTGACTACACTTCAAAAGCATTGTACTGCCGATGTAACAGCCTCCCCGAACAGGCGCCGGAATGTGGCGACCAGGGGCTTTTCACAGTAACTTCATTGAAGCCTACTTGTGACAATAAGCGATTTTCATTTCATTGAAGCGCTCTGGGGTTTCTTTTCTGTCTCAGCAGAACCTTAAAATGTAAGCAGTCAGCTCTGAGTCGAGCGATACATGCAGAGATCCCCCTTCAAAAGCAACATGACTGCTGAGAGAATCGCAAAGCTCCACCCCGACAGTCCATGTTGCTAATCGTCAGTTCCCCAAAAATGGTCAACAGCGCCCATTTTCCAGTTTCCATTAATGCATCTCAACATAACCTCAAGCCAAACAGCCAACTTCAAGCCAAACGGCAACTTTCTACACATTAGGAAAGTAAATAGGAGTTCAAGCAGCTTAGACAGAGCGAGGGATCAGTCGGGTCAACGTCCAGGGATCAGTCGGTGAACATACATTTCCTTTTAGCTTTCCTTTTACCAGGCAAACAACAAACAGAGCAGCAAACTCCCCCACTCTCTCCAAAACCCTAACGTTTGAAGCAGGGCAGCTCTCCCAGTGATGTGGAATGGGAAGTGGGGGATGGGGGGGGGGGGGGGGGGGGGACACAAAACAGCACAGGGATATAAAAAAAGCAAGTCACCTCTTGACACGGATTCAAGAGCAACACGCAGTAGGAACGACTGAGATCCCGCAGGCCTCTGGAATGTTCTTTGGGAGCTATCCAAACAGGTTATGATGAGGATGACGGGTTTTATTTTAGAATGTGGTTTCGAGGCACCACAAACCATGTGGATTATATCAAGTCGTTACAGCGATGACTATTGTGACGAATTACTGCATTGGCGACCACTTCGGTTTTAATTAAAAGAATGTAGCACCATGCCAGAGGGCACAGGGTTCACACTCAGCCAGCCTTGAACTTAAATATAACCCTATTACAGACAGACAGTTACTAAATATCTGTCAGCAGGGAAGCTTTCAACAGAATGATCATGAATGCTGGGCTACTGAGATGGGGAGGGGGAAAGTTGATGCGAGGGGACTTCATTTTTTTGCCAGGCGGTGGGAGTTGTGGCTCTAGACTGATTCTGACCACACTGCCATCTGCCAGACCCTGGCCAAAACCGTGCCCAATGGGAATGTGCCCATAGGAAGGGAGAGGCACATCACCCCCACCCTTCCTCAGACACGGCTGGGCAGAGACAAAGGCAGAAGCCTGGAAGCAATTTATCCATGGTGAAGGAGAGGAGGTGAAGGCCGTTGGGAATGTTCAGGGACGCAGAGAAGGAAATTTAACACCAGGTAGCTTGAAGCAAGAAGCAACACTCGACCCCAGTTTGGCTGGGACCGGACTGATCACAGGAGACAATTTGTTCTCATGGGAGAAACGCTGGACGAGGTCAGGGGGCTCCGCTGGTTGGAGTCATACCCGGCACAAAGGAAGATGGTTGTGGTGGTTGGAGCACAATCATCTCAGCTCCAGAACATCACTGCAGGAGTTCCTCAGTGTTGTGTCCTGGGCCCAACCACCTTCAGCTGCTTCATCAATGACCTAACAACCATCATAAGGTCAGAAGTGGGGATGTTTGCAGATAATTGCACAATGTTCAGCGCCATTTGCGACTCCTTAGATAAGGAAGCAGTTCCTGTCCAAATGCAGAAAGACCTGGACAATATCCAGACTTGGGCTGACAAGGGCAAGGTATATTTGTGCCAGGCAATGACCATCTCCTACAAGAGAGGATCTAACCATCGCCTCTTGACATTACCATCACTGAATCCCCACAATTAACATCCTGGGGGTTACCATTGATCAGAAACTGAACTGCACCAGCCATATTATTACTGCGGCTACCAGGGCAGGTCAAAGTTAGGAATCCTAAGGTGAGTAATCCACCTCCTCACCCCTCCCAAAGCCTGTCCACAAGTCAGGAGTGTAATGGAATACTCTCCACTTGCCTGGATGAGTGCAGCTCCAACAACACTCAAGAAGCTTGACACCACCCAGGACAAAGCATTCCGCTTGATTGCTTCCCCTTCCACAAACATTCAATCCCTCCACCACCGAACAGCGGCAGCCGTGTGCACCATCTACAAGAGGTATCGCAGGAACTCACCTAGGTTCCTTAGGCACCGCCTTCCAAACCCACGACTACTACCATCTAGAAGGACAAGAGCAGCAGATACCTGGGAACCCCACCACCTGGAGGTTCCCCTACAAGTCACTCATCACCCTGACTTGGAAATATATCGGCCGTTCCTTCACTGTCGCTGGGGCAACATCCTGGAACTCCCTCCCTAACAGCACAGTGGGTGTACTTACACGTCAGGGATTGCAGCGGTTCAAGAAGGCAGCTCACCACCACCTTCTGAAGGGCAACTAGGGACAGGTAATAAACGCGGGGCCTAACCAGCGACGCCCACATCCCGTAAATGAATTTTTAAAAAAAGTTATCAGCCATGGGCAGGAAAGTGGAGTCGAGGTCATAATCGCATCTTATTGAACGGTCGAGCAAACCCGTGGTCTCCTTCTGTGCAATCTTCAACGATGAGCGCATGTGTTTACAACACAAAACATAATTATTTAGATTTCCTGTTCTTAAAACGTAAACAGAAAGTAAGAACTTGCAATTCGATAGCACTTTTCATTGGATCTCAGGGTGTCGCAAAGTGAACCACAGCCCATGTGAATTACCGTTGAAGTGAATGTACTGTTGGGGAGGCCTTGTAGCTCGGCGGGTAGTTTCCCTATCCCCAGCGGGTAGTGTCCCTACCCCCAAGACAGAAGCTCTAAGTTCCAGCCCCACTCCAGGACTTGATGGCCACGCAAGATGCAGTCATAACACAGCCACACGTTATCAGCCCGTAAATCCTTCCATTAGGAGTATGGCAGGAGGCAAAGTGGGGGAGACTCTCCTGGTTCAGCAGTGAGTGGTGTCCCTCAAGCTGCAGCCTGTGCCTTCAGGCCATGCCTGTTACACCAGAAAAACAAGCTCCCGAAAACAGACAAACATTTTTGTCTGCGTCATGCATCGCTAGACACGCATGTCTCCAAGTAAATAGTTACTGATGTTGTGTAGGGACAAGGTAACAAATCTGTGCACAGCAAGATCCCACAATCATCAACAAGGTAAATCCTTTTTTAAAAAATTATATTGCTTCAGAGAGAATCATCAGCCAGGACACCAAGGCCAATTTCGAGAAATTTTACACTCACCCGAGGGGGCTTCAGTTTAATGTTTCTCACAGATTTATTTTAAAAATAGAAGGGACCAATATCTATGTCCAATTAATCAATGTCAACATTAATCCAGCCAATTGAAAGGTTGCGATATTTTACTACAATTCAGCATAGCATTTGTGCCATGTTGTGTTAAGTTATACTTGTTTAAACAGCTGCCTTATTAGAATTTCCAGTTGCAAAAACGCAATCAGATGTTCCAAGCATTTTAGTTTTGAGGCTTCAAATAGACCGTAGCTTAAAATCGATGAACAGAGAGGACCATCATTCCACTCAAGAAATGAAAGTCTTGTGATTAATGAACTTCAATTTATATACCTTTTTGAGACCACTGCTCAAGAGCATGTGCAGAGTTAAGTAGATTGCGTGATCTGAGCATTTTGATGCATCACCCTCCCCTCTGCTGCCCTCTCTGTTAGGGAGGTGCAAATAAACTTGTTGGATAGTGGCCGGCTGCGATTGAACATGATCTTAGCCTTTCTCATTGCGATATACAACATGCAGATTGCATCCAACTGCTGTGTCATTCTAGTCGAAAATGTACAGTTACAAATGAGTCAGGAATTACATTCTGATTTATAAAAAGGGAAGGAGGTTACTGACAAACGCTTTTCACACCAATAACTTTTCCTCTATCGATTCCAGTGATGAGACAATACCTTACTCTACGATATTTCAGTCATAACCCCTTCCCCAATAGATTATTTTGATTCTTTTCTCACACATGATACAATGAATCAACCAAATCGCAGTTGATATGAGGCGATATTAATCCCACCTGAAATAACTATTTGTAAGTTATTGAGGATAAGTACAGGGATAAATATAAAATTTACCACGAGATTTGATTGATGCTTCTCCCTCGAAGCACAGTGCTATACCATCTCACAGCACATGATAAACATTTGAAAAAATATATAAGCATAGCGGGCTTAAAATAAGACAAATCTGTTTGAGTCTGCAGAATTAGCTGCGTGATTGAGAGATTACTTTCCATTAACTTCACCGAATAAACCCAACAGAATGAAGTACATTAACTGAAAATACCGGGAAGGTGAAATATTCCCTCCAAGGGAAGCGTTTGAAAGCTTTGAAATTCAAATAATGCTCAGCTGCAAAGTTGAAAATTGCAGATTATAAAAGGCTTCAAACAGACGCAAGATGAAGATTTTACAGATAGTGCACTCAAAAGCTCAGCTTAATTCAACCTCTGCATTTCTGACTTTCAGATTCCACTGAGCAAGTGCGTCACATGGGCTAGAAAGATTACCGTAGCAAATTCAATTTTAGTTCCTCATGCGCTTATCCAGCTGCTCCGTTTATTTGGCAGTGCTCTTCCTCTCAATCACTCTATTCGGTCGTAAGTTCGACATTCTCACCACTCTCTGAGCAAAGAGGTTACTCCTTATTGAACATAAAACCATAAGATAAAGAGCAGAATAAAGCCATTTGGCCCATCGAGTCTGCTCCGCCATTCGATCATGACTGATATATTTCACATTTCCATTCTCCTGCCTTCTCCCCATAACCCCTGATCCTCTTATTAATCAAGAACCTATCTATCTCGGTCTAAAAGACACTCAGTGACTTGGCCTCCACAGTCTTCTGTGGCAAAGAGTTCCAAAGATTCACCACTCTCTGGCTGAAGAAATTCCCCCTCATCTCTTTTACAGGACTGTCCCTTCAGTCTGAGGCTGTGCCCTTGGGTTCTAGTTTCTCCTACTACTGGAAAGACCTTCCCCACGTCCATTTTATCTAGGCCTCTTGGTATCCTTAAGTTTCAATGCGATACCCCCTCATCGTTCTAAACTCCATCGAGTACAGACCCAGAGTCCTCACCCGCTCCTCCTAGGAGATCTCCTTCGCTCCGGGGATCATTCTCGTGAACCTCCTCTGGACCCCCCCCCCCCCCCGCAAGGCTTTATGAGCGACGGTCTTACATTTTGCAGCCTGATTATAGATTCCCCTCCCCCTTTTCTCACACAAGTGGAAACATCTTCTCTACATATACCCCAGCAATGCCCTTCATCATTTCAAAAACATTTATTTCGGGTCACTAAAAGTTTTCAATTTTCTCAAGAAAAAGTGTGTCAGCCGGTTTGTTTTTTCCTCACTGTTGATAAACAGTCAGTTCTGGTATCGTCCTTGTATCTTTCCCAGTGTCTCCACATCCTTTTACACAGGGACCGGAACAGCGCGTAGTATTCTGGCTGACCTGTTGCAGCGACGTACAGCACTCTTGTAAAGTCAATGTTGTCTCACTCTACAACAGGAACCAATCCTCCTGGAATATTAAAATTAAAACTGGCAACCGTAACCCTCATTCAGCCACGGGCAAAAGGATCGAATGGAAACTGACATCTCAAAATTGACATAAAAGGCTCTTGAGAAAGCCCCCCCCCCACACACACACACTGGTGACAACGCTAGGTCACAGCAGAAGGAAGATGCTTTGTCGCTCCATGCAGAAAGAAATAGATTGTCGTCCTGCGCACACGTTCCACTCACTTATTAATAAATATATTTCAAAGGCTTAAAAGGAAATCACTTCTCCGAAAATACACACAGAGGTCGCCTCTGCAGCTACGCAGCACAGTTCAAACTTTTACCTCCATTCTCTTTCTGGTGACTAGCTGAATTCTCAAGACCAGGGAATCACGGTTTGTGTCACGTTAGCTTAGGTCATAGAAACATTGAAAACAGGAGCTGGGTGTAGGCATTCGGCCCTTCTAGCCTGCACCGACATTCGTTATAATCCTGGCTGATCATCAATAGCCTCTTTCCCGCCTCCCCTCCATCCCATAGCCTTTCATCCTCTTTGCCCCAAGTGCCATATCTAACTGCTTCTTGAAAACACACAATGTTACAGCCTCAACTGCTTTCTGCGGTATTCCACAGGCCGAACACTCTCTGGGCGAAGTGATTTCCAGTCCTCAGACCGATTCTGGACACACCCGCCATCTGCAACATCCTTCCTGCATCTACTCTGCCCAGTCCTGTTAGAATTGTATACGAGATTCCCCCCTCGTTCTTCTAAACTCCAGTGATACAATCCTGACCAATTCAATCTCTCCTCATAAGCCATCCCAGGAATCAGTCTGGTAAACCTTCGCTGCACTCGGTCCATAGCAAGAACATTGTTCCTCAGATAAGGAGACCAAAACTGCACATAATACTCCAGATGTGGCCTTATCAAGGTCTGTATAATTGCAGCAAGACATCCCTGCTCCTGTACTCGAATCCTCTCGCAATGAAATCTAGCATATTTTGCCCCCTTCCACACCTGCATGCTTACCTTCAGTGACTGGTGTACAAGGACACCCGGGTCTCGTTGCACATTCCCCCTCTCCTAATTTAAGGTCATTCAGATAATAGTCTGCCTTCCCATTTCTGCTGCCAAAGTGGATAAACCCACATTTATCCACATTACACTGCATCTGCCATTTCATTTGCCCACTCACTCAACTTGTCCAAATCACGCTGATGGATCCCTGCATCCTCCTTCCTGCCCACCCTCCCCCCAACTTGGCGTCATCTGAAAATTTGAGATATGGCAACTGACGTCAGGCTTACTGGTCTAGAATTCCCTGTTTTCTCTGCATCTCCCGTTTTAAATAGTGGGATTACATTAGCTACCCTCCAATCTGTAGGAACTGTTCCAGAGTCTATAGAATCTTGGAAGATGACCACTAAAGCAACCACAATTTCCAGGGCCACTTCCTTAAGCACCTTGGAAGTAAATTATCAGGCCCTGGGGATTTATCAGCCTTCAATTCCATCAAAAGGTGTGCAGGGTAGGTGAATTGGCCACGCTATATTGCCCCTTAATTGGGAAAAAAAAGAATTGGATACTCTAAATTTAAAAAAAAAGAGATGTGACAAAGCCAAGGCACAGGAAGGACATCAAAGTCTTTAAATCCATTATAGATAATATATTTGCTACAATAATACCGGTTCCTCACAACAATAGGCGGGAACTGAAGAACCTAGATTGGGGGCGGATGTTTGAGGGTAAATCAACATTTGACATGTGGGAGGCTTTCAAATGTCAGTTGAAAGGAATTCAGGACCGGCATGTTCCTGTGCGGAAGAAGGATAAATACGGCAAATTTCTGGAATCTTGGATAACGAGAGATATTGTAGGCCTCGTCAAAAAGAAAAAGTAGGCATTTGTCCGGGCTAGAAGGCTGGGAACAGACGAAGCCTGTGTGGAATATATAAGGAAAGTAGGAAGGAACTTAAGCAAGGAGTCAGGAGGGCTAAAAGGGGTCACAAAAAGTCATTGACAAATAGGGTTAAGGAAAACCCCAAGGCTTTTTACACGTACATAAAAAGCAAGAGGGTAGCCAGGGAAAGGGTTGGCCCACTGAAGGACAGGCAAGGGAATCTATGTGTGGAGCCAGAGGAAATGGGCGAGGTACTAAAATGAATACTTTGCATCAGTATTCACCAAAAAGAAGGAATTGGTGGATGTTGAGTCTGGAGAAGGGTGTGTAGATAGCCTGGGTCACATTGAGATCCAAAAAGACGAGGTGTTAGGCGTCTTGAAAAATATTAAGGTAGATAAGTCTCCAGGGCCTGATGGGATCTACCCCAGAATACTGAAGGAGGCTAGAGAGGAAATTGCTGAGGCCTTGACAGAAATCTTTGGAAATGAAAAAATGAAAAGGAAAATCGCTTATTGTCACAAGTAGGCTTCAAATGAATCACTGTGAAAAGCCCCTAGTCGCCACATTCCGGCGCCTGCTCGGGGAGGCTGTTACGGGAATTGAACCGTGCTGCTGGCCTGCCTTGGTCTGCTTTCAAAGCCAGCGATTTAACCCTGTGCTAAACAGCCCCTTGATCCTCACTGTCTTCAGGTGATGTCCCGGAGGACTGGGGAATAGCCAATGTTGTTCCTTTGTTTAAAGAGGGATAGCAAGGATAATCCCGGGAACTACAGGCCGGTGAGCCTTACGTCAGTGGTAGGGAAATTACTGGAGAGAATTCTTCGAGACAGGATCTACTCCCATTTGGAAGCAAATGGATGTATTAGCGAGAGGCAGCACGGTTTAGTGAAGGGGAGGTCGCGTCTCACTAACTTGATAGAGGTTTTCAAAGAGGTCACAAAGATGATTGATGCAGGTAGGGCAGTGGATGTTGTCTATGTGGTCTTCAGTAAAGCCTTTGATAAGGTCCCTCATGGCAGACTGGTACAAAAGGTGAAGTCACACAGGATCAGGGGTGAGCTGGCAAGATGGATACAGAACTGGCTAGGTCATAGAAGGCAGAGAGTAGCAATGGAAGGGTGCTTTTCTGGATTGGAGGGCTGTGACTAGTGGTGTTCCGCAGGGATCAGTGCTGGGAACTTTGCTGTTCGTAATATATATATATATATATATAAATGATTTGGGGGAAAATGTAACTGGTCTGATTAGTAAGTTTGCAGACGACACATAGGTTTGTGTAATTGTGGATAGCGACGAGGACTGTCAGAGGATACAGCAGAATATAGGTCAGTTGGAGACTTGGGCGGAGAGATGGCAGATGGAGTTTAATCTGGACAAATGAGAGGTCTAATGCAGGTAGGGAATATACAGTGAATGGTAGAAACCTCAAGAGTTGACAGTCAGAGAGATCTTGGTGTACTGGTCCACAGGTAACTGAAAGGGGCAACACAGGTAGAAGGTAGCCAAGAAGGCATACAGCATGCTTGCCTTCATTGGCCGAGGCACTGAGTATAAGAATTGGCAAGTCATGTTGCAGCTGTATAGAACCTTAGTTAGGCCACACTTGGAGTATAGTGTTCAATTCTGGTCGCCACACTACCAGAAGGACTTGGAGGCTTTAGAGAGGATGCAGAAGAGATTTACCAGGATGTTGCCTGGTTTGGAGGACAATAGCTATGAGGAGAGGTTGAATAAACTCGGTTTGTTCTCACTTGAACGACGGAGGTTGAGGGGTGACCTGATAGAGGTTTACAAAATTATGAGGGGCATAGATAGAGTGGATAATCAGAGGCTTTTTCCCAAGGTAGAAGGGTCAATTACTAGGGGGCATAGGTTTAAGGTGCGTGGGGCAAGGTTTAGAGGAGATGTACGAGGCAAGTTTTTTTTTTTATTAACACACAGAGGGTAGTGGGTGCCTGGAACTGGCTGCTGGAGGAGGTGGTGGAAGCAGAGATGATGACATTTAAGGGGCATCTTGACAAATACTTGAATAGGATGGGAATAGAGGGATACGGACCCCGGAAGTGTAGAAGATTTTAGTTCAGACGGGCAGCATGGTCGGCGCAGGCTTGGAGGGCCGAAGGGCCTGTTCCTATGCTGTAATTTTCTTTGTTCATTGTGGTCGGCCATTTCCAAGTGAGGGGAGTGAATCCCTCACTTCATTCCAAAGAGGTTAAGGTTTTCTCACCAATCACTTTGTTACCCAGCAAAATACCAATTTGTACAGGCTTGGTCTACAAATACCAGCCCCAGAGAAACAACTGGCTTGGAGGAAGTGGCCGCAATGTCCCATTATCCTGCCAGCCCCCTTTACAGACTTGTTTTCCATAATAGATGATGAGGGGGATAGATAGAGTGGACGTTCAGAGACTATTTCCTCAGGTGGATGTAACTGTTACTATAAAGGTTCAGGGTGGGAGATATAGGAGGGATGTCCGAGGTAGGTTCTTTACTCGGAGAGTGGTTAGGGTGTGGAATGGACTGCCTGCTGTGATAGTGGAGTCGGACACTTTAGGAACTTTCAAGCGGTTATTGGATAGGCACATGGAGCACACCAGAATGACAGTGAGTGGGATAGCTTGATCTTGGTTTCGGACAAAGCTCGGCACAACATCGAGGGCCGAAGGGCCTGTTCTGTGCTGTACTGTTCTATGTTCTATGTTCTATGATCTCAAAACGTTCTCCTCCTCCAATCTCTTGCTCTTGAGCGACACTTGAGCAGCTTTCCTCCCAGCTTTGAGCATCCAAACCCTTCCCATTGAATTAACACTTAGCTTTTACTTTAAGGTATTTGTTATGATGTACAGGAGCTCACAGAAAAGCTAAATTAGATTAGCGCCTTGCAATTACTCCAAGGCAATCCATCACTCTATTTAATACTGTAGCACAAAGGAATAAAAGAATGGTTAAGCGTCAAACAAAGATTTACATTAGAGCAAACACAATGTTAGCCCAAGGCCAAGAAAGCTCCAGCAAATCGAATGCATTTTGTACTTTTCTTTACTACCTACCATTGCAAAGTAACGATATGGAGAAATATCAGCCCCAGTCTGTACCTGTATCACCTTTCTGTGGTCTGTCGAGTTCCTAGCAAACGTTCAGAGGTACAACAGCCAGACCCTGTAGTGACCCATCTTCAGCTATCTAAACACTGAATTAATAAGCAGCACTGGAAATACACAAGTGCTCACAGAGTGAACTTCAGACCACAAGTTTTAGTAAAAAAAGATTTCAACTCAAACACCACGTTTTTTCCCCCCCGGGGGCTAAATTATTTCTGTGCTTGCCACTGAACAGCGCGTTGTTGAGATTGAAAGTAAAACACTGAATCATATTCTAATGTTCTTCATCTGAAGCGCACAGAGTATCTTCAGAACACAACTCAGGAAATAACCTGTATTTTTTAATGACTTCCTCAAAAAACAGTGAGCTGACAAAGCCTTTACATCATGTTTTTTGTATTGTTCTCAAAAGACAGCACTGTTTTTCTTTTTAAATGCTTTTGTGCGTTCCAATTGGAATTCAGCCCAGCACCAATTTTCAAGAAAAAAAATGAAAATTATCTTTCTATTCACTTTCATTCAAATTGCACTTTCAGTCCTCGAGCAGTATCCACATTCATGGCGCAAAGGCAGCCCATAACTTGTCACCCAGTTGCAAATTATTTCCATTTCTCCCGAGGTGAGTGACAAATAATTCGGTGTGGTCTGTTTTCAGACTCAATATTCCTCTTCTGTCCCTGCGTTGGCACAGTGGTTAGCACTGCTGCCTCACAGCACCAGGGGCCCAGGTTCAATTCCAGCCTTGGGTGGCAGTCTGTGTGGAGTTTGCACGCTCTCCCTGTCCCTGCGTGGGTTTCCTCCGGGTGCTCCGGTTTTCTCCCACAGTCCGAAGATGAGCAGGTTAGGTGGATTGGCCATGATACATTGCCCCTTAGGTCCGGGGGAGTGCAGGTTAGCTCAGTGTTTTTCAATCTTTTTTTCCGGGGACCCATTTTTACCAACCGCCAACATTCGGGACCCACGCCGGCCGACCTTTATGACCCACACCGGCAGACCTTCGCGACCCACCTTCAGTGCGAGAGGTGAGCCTGCCGGGTCCTCACGATTTCACTCCAATCAGGTTCACAGGAAGAGAGGACTATGCGCATATTGGGTGCAGGATTCAGCTGGTTCCTGTGTGCTGTCTTCATCGTTGTGAGGACGGAAAATCCAACCTCGCACATTTAGCTCGTTGTGAAGGGCAAAAGCAACAAAATGCTCGTTTTACAGTGTAGATTTATTTGTTCTTAAGGGCAGCACGGTAGCATTGTGGATAGCACAATTGCTTCACAGCTCCATGGTCCCAGGTTCGATTCCGGCTTGGGTCATTGGCTGTGCGGAGTCTGCACGTCCTCCCCGTGTCTGCGTGGGTTTCCTCCGGGTGCTCCGGTTTCCTCCCACAGTCCAAAGATGTGCGGGTTAGGTGAATTGGCCAATGATAAATTGCCCTTAATGTCCAAATTGGCCTTGGTGTTGGGTGGAGGTGTTGAGTTTGGGTAGGGTGCTCTTTCCAAGAGCCGGTGCAGACTCAAAGGGCCGAATGGCCTCCTTCTGCACTGTAAATTCAATGATAATCTATGATTAATCTAGGACAAAGGTTCGGCACAACATCGTGGGCCGAAGGGCCTGTTCTGTGCTGTATTTTCTATGTTCTATGTTCTACTCAGCTCCGGATTCTCCTCAGAGAAGCTACTCCAGAATGCCGGCAGTTCTTTTGACTTGTGCCGTGTTTTTAATGTGCTGTCACAGTGGAGGCGCAGAAGCTCAGTTTCTTCATTTGGAGTTGGCTGCAAGTTAAGAACTGATTCTGGAGTCTCAAACACAAAGGAATTTTCGTCCAACTCTTCTCTCTCAAAATCTTAAACTTCTCTGGAAAGCAGCGACCAAAATTGTTGATCAGCGCAGCCAGATGCAACTGAATATGGCTTGCCAGTCCATTTACAGTTTCCTTACTAAGGCTGTTTTCTTCGATGTGTCGTAGCAGTGTGGGAAACATGTAGTAGTTTTGGCTCTGCACTCACAATTGCCAAACTTTCAATGTCTTTTGGAAAGTTTCGATTTATTCACATTCCCGAAAGCAATCATCATCCTTCCCTTACAATTTGAGGTTCAGTTCACTTGGAATTAAAAAGATGTCTGCAAGATACGACATTGCTAGCATCCAAGTTTCATCAGCAAACGAATCAGCAAACGATTTAGCACAGGGCTAAATCGCTGGCTTTGAAAGCAGACCAAGGCAAGCCAGCAGCACGGTTCAATTCCCGTATCAGCCTCCCTGAACAGGCGCCAGAATGTGGCGACTAGGGGCTTTTCACAGTAACTTCATTTGAAGCCTGCTTGTGACAATAAGCGATTTTCATCAGCCACAGAGGACAATTTCTTGATTTGGAAAGCGTGGATTTCCTACCTCCGTTCGTAAACTCTGAGTAGCACCCGATCCTTTGACAGCCAACGCACTTGTGTGTGGAACAATAAATGTGCGCGCTCAGGTCCCCAGGGCCCATATCAGAAAACAAAGTGTCAAAAAGTCTGGTATTGAGTGGACTGCATTGAATGGAATTCACAGCCTTCACATATTCCTTTCAACACCACCTCAAGATCGGATGGAATTCCTTTCAATGCCAGTGCCCCGCGGTGAATAAAACAATGATTCCAAACAATATCCTGACCAACTTCCTCCTTAATCTTTACTATAACTCCGCTCATTTTTCCCAGTCACGTTGGCTGCTCCATCACTTGTGATTCCTCTGCAATGAACCCATCGAACACGCACTTTCCAACCACGCAACTATTCAAAGGTTCAAAGATTTCTTCGCCAGTCGCGTGGGTTGGTAAAGTCAGTTGGCACAGCAACTCTTCAATAAATTCATTATGCCAAACATGCTAGTAAACTAGCAAGGTTTCACAATCTGAAACGTCTGTACTTTCATTCAGTGTCGAGAACGCCGGCACTGATTTTAAACGAGAAATAAGCTGGGCTTCTAAATTCTCAGCAATATCAGAAATTCGGTCGCATTTTTGTATATGGTCGCGGCCGTCATTTTGAAGGTCGCCTGCAGCCGGCTGCTGTGGCTGTTGCGCACAAATTTTCACGGGTGCGCCCCGGCGGACAGCTCCACGACCCTGCTGGCACCCACCCGCGGGTCGTGACCCCGACTTTGAAAATGCCTGGGTTAACTTGTGGTCACAGGGATAGGGCAGGTTAGGCAGTGTAGCTGCCGATTTTAAAATGGAGATCAGCAAAGACTGCAGGAAAATTCAGTCAAGCCAGGAAAAACTAGCAGATGCAAAGTTTCCTGTGTATTAGACTTTGCAGAAACCCAGACAGCACTGAAACCAACAGCCATCTGCATATTAATGAGTGATCCCCGGGAACAATTGAAACATTCAAGATAAACAAGGCCAAGCCAGACTCCTCAGCGCCAGTGGGAGCCAAGACAAAGGAAGGCCAACGGACACTTAGGGACCGCCCAGCGATCAGGGAACAGCTCCAGTATTGGAGAAATCAATCCAAGTGATCGGAACGTAGTCCAATAACTTGGAACAAGGTACGGGGTCCGCCCAAAGGGGAGAGAATCCCCTGGGGACTATAAAATAGAGTCCCCCAAGTTCAATTTGTCCTTCTTGGCAGGCTCACTCAGCAGCTCGAACCATCCCTTGACAGTGAACTGCCTAAGTTGCTGCACCAACCAAGTAAGTCTCCAGCCAACGCACGCTACGAGATAGGCACTCCTAGCTACTAGTCCGTACCAGCTTTGAAGTCTGCAGATTCAGAACCCGAGCGAAATGCCATTTGTTCCCCTGACCTGGTGGGCCAGTCCAAAGCTAAGTATAGGCCTATAGTATAGAGATAGTCTAGTAAGTAGAGTTTTATGCATGAGTAGCGATTGACAGTGTATAATAAATGTGTTTTGATTTGAAACTTACTAACTGGTGTATTGAGTTATTGATCAGTACTTGAACTTGAACCTCATGGCGGTATCATAAAGATACCTGGCGACTCGAGAGCAAAGGTTATAGAAACAGAGCAAATTAAGTAAAGATGCAACATTTAAGAGCCAACCAAAAGTTAGCAACAGCAGGGGAGTGGACCTAGGTGGAGTGCTCTTTCGGAGGGTTGGTGCAGATGGCAATGGGCCGAATGGCCTCCTTCTGCACTGTAGGGATTCTTTGATTTGTCCATAATTTGTCTATGATTTACCAAGGTGAAAAGGGAAAGTTATTAAAATCTAGAAAGCAAGGGGTTCCAAACGGCAGCAAGTTGGTTAAGGGAAGGAAAAGTGTCACTTCAGACTGCAGAACAAAGATGAAATGTCATGGTCTATCCCAGAATAAACTTCAACGTTAACTGGAGAGGCAGATACAATTAATGTAGCTTTTGGAAGCGGACACCTTGTAGACCAAGATCATCTTCGTAGATTCTACTTCTCAACACAAATAAATCGGAGTGAAATGTACCTCGAAGTGCTGCAACCCCACAACAAAGAGAGACTAAAGGTTAACAATGCAGCTAGGAGGTCAGAGTGGCACCTTTATCGTCAATACAATGTCTCCTTTTATAATGTTCACCTGCTGCACAGGTGAAACAGATCATCCAGAAGGTACTGTCCCTTTATATCTACAAGTTGCTACAAGTCATACATCCTACTTTGACCTGTCCTATGTTAAGCCGAGGCCATATCTGCTCTCAGGTGGGCACAAATGACCCTATTTTTAAGAAAAGCAGAGGAGTCACAAACATTGCATAAAATATACAGCACAGAAACAGTCCCACTGGGCCGCGTCATGTACAATCAAATGCATCTCTCTCAATCACCATCACTAAAGGTAAGATTTAAGGTGAGGGACAGGAGGTCTAGACGGGGTGCGAGAAAAAACTTTCACCCGGAGGGTGGTGGGAGTCTGGAACCCACTGTCTGAAAGGGTGGTGGAAGCAGAGACCCTCGAAACAGTTAAGGAATATTTAGATGTGCACTTGCGATGCCAAGGCTGTGGGCCAAGTGCTGGAAAATGGGATTAGGATAGGTCGGTGGTTGACTTAGACCGGCGCAGACGGGATGGGCCGAAGATCTGTGCTGTTTCTGTGCTGTAGATCTCTATGACGATGACACCACAAAACCATTCCCCCAGGACCCACGTTTACCAACCAGTCGACCTTTGCGACTCACGCCGACCGACCTTCACGACTCACGCCGACCGACCTTCGCTACTCACGCCGACCGACCTTCGCTACTCACGCCGACCGACCTTCGCGACCCAACATCTTTGCATCCCTTTAATTGAACAGATTAGTCCTCACGATCTCACTTGCTTTGTCATTTCTACTAAAGGTTTCAGCTGACGATTTACATCCTCGCTGAATCCATTGAAACAAATCAAGAGGTTTGTCCTCAAACTCGCCATGCTTAGTCTTCCAATGCCTTTGAAGTTTTGAGGGTTTTGAACTTTCATTTGCCAGTACATCCCTGCATATAGCACTCATGGGCTTTGCATCCCAATTTACATTGGCACAATCAACAAAGCCACACCCCAAGAAATTATCTTTACACTGCTTTGTTCTCGATTTCAGCTTCTTCTTAATGGGTTGTTCATCACAGGCCTTGGAGCTCACACCAGCACTGCTTTGTCCTGCAGTGAACGCTCCTGCGAAGCTCTGACCAGCAAATTCAGTTGTGTGATCCTGGCCTGTTTGTGTCTCTGACCCCATCTTCCTTATTACAAAATGACCCATCTTCAGTTCTTCACACAGTCCTGTTGCTTGCTTGCTGACTGCAACAAAATGGAGGAATCTCTCCTCCGTGATTTCAAGCCCAAATCACAGACTGCATGACGTCAGTGCACGTGCCGTGCACCTGGCCTACTCTCTGCCACTGCTTCTGGTGGTAATACTGCTGTTATTAAAAACAAATTTGGTTCTGAGACAGTGCGCTGATGCTCAGAGGAGGCAGTCTGTCCTGCTGGGCTCCGGTCCTGCGCGCTGCCCGGACGGCCTGGGGGGCACGCATGTGCGGAATGGCCGGCATTCTCAAACTAAACGCCTGTCGAGGCTGACATTTTTCAAAACCGCTCCACGACCCTCCCGACACCTGCCTGCGACCCACACGCAGGGGCGTGACCCAGAGTTTGAAAAACCCTTCTTTAAAACAATAAATCTGGTCATTGTCACATTATCGTTATGGAAACTGTGCATTTACCTGTGTTACAGCAGTGGCAACAGCTTAAAAAGTGCCTCATTGTCGATGAACCATTTTGAGAGGTCCTGAAATAAATGGACTTTCTTTCCCTTTCTCTCACACAGTGATCTAGTACTGAAATTGCGACTATCTGTTCACCTGTCTTTCCTGCCCGTCCTCTCCTTCCCTCCTGCCTACTGGCCAGTCCAGTTAAAAGAATTAAGTTGCCACGAAGCACAAGAAAATGGTAGTTCCCAGCAGTCCAGGTAGGAAACCGAAAATGGGGCGGTACGGTAGCACGGGGATTAGCACTGTTGCTTCCCAGGTTAGATTCCCACTTGGGTCACTGTCTGTGCAGACTCTGCACGTTCTCCGTGTCTGCGTGGGTTTCCTCCCACAAGTCCCGAAAGACGTGCTGTTAGGTGAATTGGACATTCTGAATTCTCCCTCGGTGTACCCGAACAGGTGCAAGAATGTGGCGACTAGGGGCTTTTCACAGTAACTTCATTGCAGTGTTAATGTAAGCCTACTTGTATCAATAAAGATTATTATTATTAATGGAGGGAACTTTGAAAGGTCCTCTCTTCTCCTGTGGCATAAATTGTTGCGATTGTTTGAAATTTGGCATTCTTTCATTTGTCCTGATGGGTGAGAGATGAAAAGCTTCGGCGTCATGTCTTCCTCTTCAGCAAGATTTAAGATTATGCGGAGCTGGATGTCATCCAATGTCTGAGAAAAATCACACCCAGAAGCAAACAATCTAAAACATTCACCTCACTCAGCTTTCACTTACAAAGACATTGTACCAAATTAGCACAGTAACGGGTGAAGAGTGAGTCATTGAAATGCCAAAGCACTAATCAATGAGTGACCCAACCAGGGGAGCACTTTCAGAAAAGATCACAAAACCTGCCAGCCAATGACAGAAAGGTCCAAGTAGCTGCTTACCAAGTAACAAGTCACGAGAAACTCTCTGCACCCTGATCCACAAAGAGTTGGACAAAGTCTTTGCCTTTGATACTATCAAGAAAAGCATTCTGCTCACTCATACAGGTTAGCAAATGTGCCCACCTACTTGTTTATTGCCATAGCAACCAACTGCCTGGGTTGGCAAGTAAGCGGCAATTGTTTGTGGGCATCTCCGAAGCAAGAAACACAGATAAGCTACTGTGGATCGACTTTCCTTGCCACCCGGAAGATCCCCTCCAAACCACGTTCTCCCCGTGTCTGCGTGGGTTTCCTCCGGGTGTTCCAGTTTCCTCCCCCAGGTTAGGTGGGGTTATTGAGATAGGCCAGGGAAGTGGGCTTGTGTAGGGTGCTCTTTCAGAGGGCTGGTGCAGACTCAATGGGCCGATTGGCCTCCTTCTGCACAGTAGGGATTCTATGAAATTAGGGATGGGCAATAAATGCTGGCCGAGCTAGCGACGTCCATATCCCTTGAATGAATAGAAAAAATATACTCTCCTTCGATCAAATTCAAATAATTTGAAACAACCGATATGGGCGTAGTTATACGACTGACTGATTGATTCCGGTTCCCTCCCACAGTCCAAAGATGTGCAGGTTAGGTTGATTAGCCACGCTAACTTGCCCCTTAGGGTGGGGTTGCAGGAATAGGGCAGGGGAATGGGTCTCGGTAGGGTGCTCCTTCGAAGGGTTGGAGCTGACTCAATGGGCTGAATGGCCTCCTTCACTGTAGGGATTCTACGGTTCTAAGTGCCAAACCACAATACGACGTATCAACCAGAGAGGTGTAATGTCTACTCACAGCCTTGCTCTACAAATAGAGCCAATAGAAAGAAGGATTGTTTTCAGATAAGTCTAAGCCACCAATGGATCAGACACCATGGCAGACGTTTTCCGACCCTGCGCCAGGTCGGAGAATCCCCGGGGAAGGCGCAAATCCCGCCCCGCCGTCAGCTTCCCTATTCTCCGACGCCGTTTTTCGGGGGCCGGCGGGATTCCTGCCCCGCTGGTCAGGGGGCGTTGACAGCGGTTCCCCTGGCGATTCCCTGGGCCGAGTGTCCGACAAGTTTTGCCCAGTCCCGCCGGCGTGAATCACTCACTTCACACACGGCGGGACCTGGCAGTTAAGTGGGTGGGGGGGGGAGGGGGGGGTCCTCCACAGTGGCCTGGCCCATGATCAGGTCCCACCATGGCGGCCTCCTCCCGTCCGCGCTGGGCCCGTGTAGGGCTCCGCCATATTGCCCGCAGGGCCGGCGTGGAGAAGGAAACCCCCGCGCATACGTGGAAATATGCTGCCCGTTCTGCGCATGTGCGAACTCGCACCAGCCCTACGCCGCCGACTGGAACTGCGGGAACCACTCCGGCATCAACCTAGCCCCCTAGAAAGTGGAGAATTCCTCACTTTCGGGGGCCGTTGATGCCGGAGTGGTTGGCGCCGGTTTTCACGCCGGCATCGCGCCCCATAACGTGGAAAGATTTAATTCTCAGGATTTGGGAAACAGTCTTGTACCAGAAGCAAGATGAGGACGGCCAGGGCCTATTCTCCTGCAAGACCTGAAAACTGCTCCTGAATCCTGGCCCCTTTGACAGGGAGGAGCATGTCAACTGGCTGATCAATCCTGTGGGATCAATCGAGCATCGTGCCTGGAGGAAACCACTGCAGAACATCGGAGGAGGACAGATCTCAGTGAGATTTCTAGCTGAGAAACCTTTCAATTGATTAATAGCTGCCACTTCGGTGAGGTGTTTGGAACACTCCAGAAGCTCGACACCTTCCAGGACAAAGCTGCCTACTTGTTTGGCACCCCATCCAGCACCTTAAAACATTCACTTCCCCCCCCCCACATCAGGTCCTGGCATCCCCTCCCGAGCAGCACTGTGGGTGCACCCACACCAGATGGACTGCAGCGGTTCAAGGCAGCAGCTCCCCATCACCTTCTCCAGGGTAACTGGGGAAGGGCAATAAATGCTGGCCTTACCGACAGTGCTCACATCCCAAGAAGTAACACAAAAAGACACGGCTCCAAATTGAGAACTTGCAGGTGACACTGGATGGAGGAGGAAAAATCATCTGGTTACAACAAAGGGGCAAGCGTGTGGCACACATTTCCTTGCTTTGATGCAGGTGACAGTCGCGCTAATTAAGAACGTTTGGGGGGGGGGGGGGGTGGGTTGATCTACAGTTCCACTGAAAGAAACAGATGGCACGGGCCTTTCTCGAAACAAGCCATTAAAGCGAACAAGTCATTCTTGTGATGATGGATGTGCTGTGCCGAGAGCAATAACACGCAACATCGAATAATGAATAGAAAGGAGTGATTCCGAGGCCGTTATCCAGTCAAGGGGGTCAGAGGGGAGAAGATGTTTCCATTTGTGAAAGAGGCCCAAAACTAGGGGCCAGAAATAGAAGGTCGTCACTCCGAGATGGAGTTCTTTATCCAGAGAGAGAGGCGAGAATGTGTAGCTTGCTGCCACATGGGGTGGTTGAGGTGAGGAACGTTGATTCATTCAAGGTGAAGCTATATAGGTACATAAAGGGAAAGGGATAGGTAGATATGGTGATCGGGTTGATGAAGGGGAGTGGGAGGTGGGCGGACATGGAGCATAAACACCAGCATGGACCAGGTGGGCCGAATGGTCTGTTTTGGTACTGTAAACTACATATGACATCACAGATTTTAATAGCAGTGCAAGGTTTATTTAAACCCTAGGATTAGATCAAAAATGAAGCAAACCCCCTTCTATTATTCAGCTTCTATCCTTGACATTTGAACCAAGGCCCTCATGTATATCTGACACAGGGCTTCCATTCATTCTTCTCTGCCTCAATACCGAAATGCACATTTCGAGTCGAAACTTGCAGCGACCCCTGCAGCAACTAGAAACTTCTCCTACCTGAATGGAAAGGCAAGATGATAAAAAGCAGGACAAACAGAGGCTTGTTTCTTCACAGGCGTGCAAAGCTTTTCTTTTACCCCCTGCAGATTTCCTTGGGAAAGGAACAGGGCAGGGCAGTGTGGGATCGCTGCCACAGAAATGCACTGGAGAGGAATCTGCGACTCGAGGCTTTCGAGGAAACGCGTCTGCAGTCGATTATGGAAGAATTTAGGGAAGTGAGTGTAAAATAATGACCAATTTCCAAAGCCACCCTCTCTATGGGCCCCCAAAATGGTATCCCGTAGAATGGAAGAGTGTAGTTTTGTGGTACATGCACGGTTGTGGTGTGGAGACAAATCACATCACCACAGGAAGGAAGCAATCATACAAGCGACGAGACTCATGCGCCTCCTAGTGGTTGCTGCCATCATAGGAGAAAGGTCGTGCCATTGGGCCCAGTGTGGTTCCGTGATGCAGGGAGCCCCAAGAAATGGGAAGTCAAGAAAGGTATCTTTGAACGGGAGGGAGGAGGGGGGAGGGTGATCTTGCTCCACCATGGCCTCTTGGGATTCAAATGACACGCACAATTCATGATATTGTCAGAAACCCTTCGTTCGATCACAAGCATTGCGCACTTTCCTGATTTAGCTTCTAAGGCGTTTAAGGGTTGTGGAGAACAGGCAGGAAAGTGGAGTTGAGGCCGAGAGGGGATTGGCCATCATCATATTGAATGACGGGACAGGCTGGAGGGGCTGAATGGCCGACTCCTAGTCCTTGCGCTGCCAGTTTTCATTTCTGATCTTGCCTCATCCCCCACTGTCGCCAAAATCCTCCATCATCTCTTCACCAGCCGCAAACTCTTGTCAACTCTCCATTCCCCCAAACACTGAGCTTCATACTGCCGTCCTCAAATCCTTTAGCTCATTTCCATCCCACTCACCCCATTGGGAGTACGGGGAGCTCATTCATTAAGGCGTCTACGCAGCTGTCTCAGAAGTAACAGGCTGGGGAAATAAAAGAGAGAAAATGCTAGCGTTACTCCGGTCCTATGGAGAGAGTAGCAGAGTAAATGGGGGAGGGGTAGAAAAAGAACAAAGGAGAAGCGCTGCGATAGGGTGAAAGGCAAGGGAGATTAACAACAAAAGAGTTGGTGAAACAGGGGTGGAGAGAGTGGTAACGGAATGAGTAAAGAAACAAAGGACATGTCTAGCGTAGGTGTTAATGGAAGTAGGATGAGCAGCTGTTGTCCGAAGGAAAGAGAGATAGAAAAGGGCGGTCAAACCAAAACCCGCAAGGAGAAGGGAAGCAAGAAAATGGGGGGAAAAGAGGTTATGGTCTGAAAGCGTTGGACTCGACCTCAGAAGAAATCCTTCGTATCCTGACTGATGAAACGTAGAAGCTTTTGCCTCGGTGCGTCATGGTCAACTTCTACAAAGTTTATCGGGATGGGCTCGACAGCATGGAGACCCCACCCTCTGGAAAAGTCTATTTCGGTGGGCTGGCCACAACTCCTGCACAATTGAAAATAGATTTCCCAAGCTGCTCGTCTCTTGAAGCTGTCACAGGGCAAACAACGTGAAGCTGTTCAGTACCAACGATAGGAGGGTAACCTGAAAATGCTTTACAAACTCCTGCATTGCAGACCGCCTCTCTGGGGAAGACCTTGCAGCCAACCAGCCCACATGGGGGCAAGCACTGAAGCTTTATTCAGCGTCTTTCAAGAATCACCTACGCCAAAATCTCCACGCTCAGCGTACCCAGAGGAAGGCTAGAGGTGGCACAGCTGCCAAAGTTCCCCATGGCACCAATAATGACCACATGAACTACCAGCCCTGCAGGTGTCCATGATGAACCTCATAATCGTACCCTTCAGCCATGAGAGGACACACAGAAGGCAATGAAGTCACTTACAACTTGGACACGCTCGAACAGCGAAGAGCCGACCCCTATTAACACAGAGCATTCTGCTTGCTTTTACCGGTTAATAATGGGTCTGCTGCATGCTTATTGCCATTACAACTAATTTCTTGGCAAGTAAACTTCTATTGTTCGTGTACATCACCAAAGCAAGAAACAGATCAAGCTTTCTGGATAAGATACACAGATGGACTTTAGATTAATCTGCTTGGGTTAAACTCAAATCATTAAAATTATAATTTTAGTTGTATGGTTGCCTTATCCAAGTGCCAAAACATTATAAGGTGCATTATCCAGAAATACATAATTACAGCCTTGTCGCATCCATACCTTATATCTTTACCTCATTATCCACTCCATTTCCACAATTCTTCGCAATGTCATTGGATTGGATTTTGTTTATTGTCACGTGTACCAAGGTACAGTGAAAAGTATTTTTCTGCGAGCAGCTCAACAGATCATTAAGTACATGAAAAGAAAAGGAAATAAAAGAAAATACATAATAGGGCAACACAAGGTACACAATGTAACTATATAAACACCGGCATCGGGTGAAGCATACAGGGTGTAGTGTTAATCAGGTCAGTCCAAAAGAGGGTTGTTGAGGAGTCTGGCAACAGCAGAGCTGTTTTTGAGTCTGTTCGTGCGTGTTCTGCATCTCCTGCCCGATGGAAGAAGTTGGAAGAGTGAGTAAGCCGGGTGGGAGGGGTCTTTGATTATGCTGCCCGCTTTCCCCAGGCAACAGGAGGTGTAGACGGAGTCAATGGATGGGAGGCAGGTTCGTGTGATGGACTGGGCGGTGTTCACGACTCTCTGATGTTTCTTGCGGTCCTGGGCCGAACAGTTGCCATACCAGACTGTGATGCAGCCCGATAGGATGCTTTCTAGGGTGCATCTATAAAAGTTGGTAAGAGTTAATGTGGACATGCTGAATTTTCTTAGTTTCCTGAGGAAGTATAGGCGCTGTCGTGCTTTCTTGGTGGTAGCGTACAATCTCAACACCAACATCTCGGG
This sequence comes from Scyliorhinus torazame, assembly GCF_047496885.1. Lineage (NCBI taxonomy): Eukaryota > Metazoa > Chordata > Chondrichthyes > Carcharhiniformes > Scyliorhinidae > Scyliorhinus > Scyliorhinus torazame. The sequence goes on from NC_092734.1 coordinate 13,925,560, forward strand.
TACAAAACCCCTCCGCTTCCCCAAATCACATCTTCTGATGAGCTTTTGGTCAATTCCTCTATGTCTTCGCTGTGTTTTCTTTCACGTTCTATGCGAAATGGTCCAACCAAAACATTGCTACCCCATTGTTTTGTGAGTGCATGTGTGTCTGCACCTGCTCGGGACTAAATTGCCACCCTGGAGTGGAGGAGAGGGGGCAATCGGCAAAGTGGAGAAGTTGGGGCCACAACCAGATCTTATTGAATGACATTAAACACTAAAAAACATTTTAAAAGTGAAATATGAGACACATGCGATTGCAATAACAGGAACAGAGGAGGCTTTCAGTCCCTTGAACCTGTCCCACCATTCAATGGCTGATCTCCAATTTAACTCCTTTGCCCCATATTCATCACAAAATCCATCTCGGACTTTCAACTGACCAAGCATCGACAGCCACTTGGGAAATAGGATTATACATTTCAACCACTCGGGAGTGAAGATCTGCTTCCTGATTACACTCCCTCTAATTTTTAATATTGTTCCCCCTTGCTCTCGAATCCCCCATCAGAGCCAAATAGTTCATCTGTATCCACCATCCGGCCTATCATTTTATACACCTCAATTAGATCGCCCATCAATCTTCCAAATACAAGCTTATTTTGTACAACTGGTTCTCGTAATTTAACCCCTTAAATTCAAACATTCAGTCTGCACTGCACCCTTAAATGAGGAGGTCAGTAATTTCCTTCTTAAGGATAGCTAGTCCAAAACTGACGACAGACGCCTGATGGGTTCTGGTACAGCTGAAGCTTCGCTTCTTCATTTCTGTTCGTCAGCCTTCAGGAAATTAAGGCCGGTGTTCCATGAGCCTCTCCGATTACCTTTTGTACCTGCACACTAGCTTTTCGTGGTTTGTGTACCTGTACGTCACTGCTCCCAATTCTGGTTTTGTTTTTCTTCCAAATCTCAGTGGATGGTCTCTCACTTTCCCCCACATACCTCGGTTTTCAAACCCAACCCGTGTCTATGTCCCTTTGTGACTTCTGGCTCCCCATCCACTCAACGGCTCCCCATCCACCCAACCTTTTGTCCCTCCTAACTTTGTCATCTGTAAACGTGGGTGTACAGCTCTATTCTATCATCCAAGTCATTGGTGTAACCTCGATGACTCTATGGTGAAAAACTGAGGCCTCCTTGGGAACGCCGCTCGCACATCCTGCCAATTAATGTACCTTCCATTTATCAGGAGATGGGAAGCCAGTGGTGGAGTGGTAATATCCCTGGACTAATAATTCAGAGGCCCAGGGGTCACATGTTCAAATCCCACCACAGTAACTGTTAGAATCTAAATTCATTGAATTAATCTGAAATGTAAATGGTGACCCCAGAACCACCTGAGAACTTCATTAAAACACAACTGGTTGACTAATGTCCTTTAGGGAAGGAAATCTGCCATCTTTACCCAGCCTGGCTGACATGTGACTCCAGGACCACAGCAATCTTCACCCTCTCTGAAATGGCCGAGTACACCGCTCAGTTCAAGGGAAATTCGGGATGTGCAACAAATGCTGGCGCCTCATCCCATGAAAGATTTATTTAAATTACCCAGCTTCCTACTTCCAACCAATCACTAACCCACATCTTTCTACTAACTTCACGTGCTTTTACTTTGCGAAGAATTTTCAGAATCTTATCCAGTGCCTTCTGGAAATCCACATAGAAGAGTATTCACATAGAGAGACAACATTCTATCATCCGTGCTAACAAACTCATCAAAAAAAAGGTCAACTGTATTAGTCAGGTACGCCGTACTCTTCGCAAATCCATGTTTTTTTTTTTTTTAAATATAAATTTAGAGTACCCAATTCATTTTTTTCCAATTAAGGGGCAATTTAGCGTGTTCAATCCACCTACCCTGCACATCTTTGGGCCGTGGGGGCGAAACACACGCAAACACGGGGAGAATGTGCAAACTCCACATGGACAGTGACCCAGGGCCTGGATCGAATTTGGGACCTCGGCGCCATGAGGCAGCGGTGCTAACCACTACACCACCGTGCTGCCCTTCGCAAATCCATGTTGACAATCAGCTCACACATGCAAATGCTCACTCACTCAGTCCACGATAGATTCCAGTAACGTTCTCACAACTGGTAGCCTTGGTCCCCCAGAAATTCCACGCACGTCGATTTAGTCAGTGTGGCAAGAAAACTCCAAAACAAATGCCACTTTCTAGAAAATCAAAATGAATCACGCAGGTTGTACACCAAGGAAGAGTTCCTCTTCTGAACTCAAGGTTCACAGCCCAATTTATCCTTTTCCTTTATGAGAGGAAAAGAGAATTCTTCCACTGTCTCGGAGTGGCTGAGTAAAAGAACAGACCATCAGCTTCTTTTTCACCAAAGAACATTATTTGCAGAAATTCTGACACAGCTTGAAGCAGCAAAAACCATTTTGTAGATCTTGTTTTGCATACGATCAATATTTCACACGAATGAGGACGGACCCGACTCCTTCTAACAGCATCTATCACAAAACCTGGTACATTCATCACGTTGGACAGAGAACTGGGACATGCAGTCCTTTTCTTTCCTCGAACACATGTTCTGTCATTTAGAAGGTCAGTTTGATGTACAATACATTCGCATCGACAGAAAAAGGACAAAGGAATTGGCAAATAAATGTCTCTCAGTTGCAACATTAAATTCCTGCAAATGGCAAGTTTGAATTTGCATAAACTGAAACAACAACATGGCGTTTTAACTCAAATCCCCTCTTAAAAACATTTTACGAGGCTTCTAGAAAATAAAGCAAATGAAGGTGGTTCAGGTGCAGTATCTAATATATTCTGCAGTATCTTTCCTCTGATCACACTGGGATTGAAGATTACAGCTAACCTACGGTGAATACAGAATTTTCTACTAGCTTATGCTGTTGCATCATGATTAGCAGTCCCTTCGGTTTGTCTCCCCGTATCTGTGTGGGTTTCCTCTGGGTGCTCCGGCGTCCTCCCACACTCCAAAGATGTGCAGGTTAGGTGGATTGGCCATGCTAAAATGTCTCTTAGTGTCCAGATTAGGTTGCAGGGTTACGAGGATAGGATGGGGTGGAGAGGATGGAGTGTGGGCCTGGGGAGAATACTCTTTTGGAGGGTCGGTGCAAGCCCGATGGGCCAAATGGCCTCCTTCTGCACGGAGGGGATTCTATGATTCCTCTGGTACTGTTCAGCTTGTGAACTTAGAGACTGTACCCACACTAGGCTTCCAACACTGCCGCACCTCATTTAATAATAATAATCTTTATTGTCACAAGTAGGCTTACATTAACACTGTAATGAAGTTACTGTGAAAAGCCCCTAGTCGCCACACTCCGGCGCCTGTTCGGGTACTCAGAAGGAGAATTCAGAACGTCCAATTCATCTAACAAGCACGTCTTTCGGGACTTGTGGGAGGAAACCCGCGCAGATACAGGGAAAGAGAAAACCCACGCAGACACGGGGAGAACGTGCAGACTCCGCACAGACAGTGACCCAAGCCGGGAATCGAATCCGGGCCCTGGTGCTGTGAAGCAACCGTGCTAATCACTGTGCTACCATGCCATTAAGGGCTGCAAAAACACAGCCCATGTCGTTCAGGCTTCTCAAACTGTAGGTGGTGACAGGTCTCCCTTCTTCCCAGCCCTCCCCCCCAACCACCTGATGTCACAGGCCTACCCCCTCCCCATTACAGGACTCCCAGAGGGGTCAGTGCAGTTTGAAAGCCTCAAATAGGGTCCCAGTGGGAGAAAAGGCTTGGGACTCTGTGATCTATTTCCAACCTGACATCTCCACAGGAAATGTGTGGTTTTGCACATTACATTGCCAAATATGAGGCACAGTAAAGAGAGATCAGCTCAATATGCCACAGCGTTCATAGCTCAGAATGATGTAGTACAGAAGGGGGTCATGTGACACATCATGTCATGGCTCTTTGACAGAGTACCCAATTAATTAGAGTCTCTTGCCCGTTCCACATACCCCTGCAAAGTTTTGTCAATTGAATTATTTATCCAATTCTCTCTTAAAAGTTGAATCTGCACCTCTTTCAGGCAGTGTGTTCCAGATCGCCACAACTTGCTGCCTTGAAAACAATAGCTCACCTCGCCGCTGGTTCCTTTGACAAGCAGCTGATGCTGGTCTACAATAGGCTTAATTGCACATGCGAGCGACGCGCATCTACCGTTCGATGCAAGCACATTTTAGAGCCGATGCAAATATTTCATAACGACATGCTGCTGGAAGGGAACCGAGAGAAAAATGACACTTCAAACTGAAAAAACACTCCCAAACAACACAAGTGGCAGCTGACTTTAAAAAGAGGAAATGGAATCATGGTTTGCAATTGAAAGTGGAATGTAATGGGAATTCAGCTGAATTGAAACTTATTGAAAAACAAGGATTGGAAAAATACAAGTCGAAGTGATCTTGCAAATGAAGCAAAAATCAGTGAGGTAGGAAGTCTTTACATTCTGCTGCCAAAGTAATTGAAGCAGCAGTCAAATACAGACAGTCTCCAAATTTGCTCCACAGCATCATTCCCAGAAGGGGCAGCTGGAAAGTACAGTGAATTATCTGCCTCCACTACTGTTCGTCCGTACAAATTGCCGCAAACTAGCCTACAACTCTGGATGATGAGCGCCACTCATTCTTTTAAATGGACATTGGCAAGCATAACTAAATTGCAATGGATGAGCTCGTACATTCAAGCCCTCTTCAGGCAATTTAGTGTGGCCAATCCGTCTACCCTGCACATCTTTTGGGTGCGGGGGTGAGATCCACTCACACATGGGGAGAATGTGCAAACTCCACACGGACAGTGACCCGGAGGCAGTAGTGCTAACCGCCACCATGCCGTCCAATACGAAACAACTCTGGCGTCAAACACAGTAGCTCACTTCTAAAAGCATTTTGCCACTGGTGCACATTTAGTTCGGGTGGCATTTATACTGACCTCCTTATCCCGGTTGCTCAATTATTGAGCTATCTTGCAAACATCTAGGTCTCTGCTGCTGGGATAAGGAACACATCAGCCATGATAGAATGGTGGAGCAGACTCGGTGGGCTGAATTGCCTAATTCTGCTCCTATATCTTATGAACACTTTTAGCATTGCCAGTGCAGAGATTCTGAAGACACTCTCCTGCAATCAAATAAAAGGAGTGCTTAAATTTGAGATGATGCAGTGGTACGCCACATCTATTCTGCCCCAACCACACAATAGGCAGCAGTTGCCACAACCCAAACATTTCCACTAGCCATCCTGAGGGCCCGCGGTTGCCAGTTGAGCCTAACCGAAGACCTTGAGGGGTTTGATTTCTTGCTGTGGTTTACATGTCTTGAGAATAAAGGAAAATCACTTCGGGGGCGATCTGTGCAGCAAGTGAAAAGGTCGAAAATCCATCTTTCAGAGCAGAATTCAAATCGAGCATCCGCCCGATGGGGTTACTCTTAACCACACTTGGGTGAAGGGTGCACAGATCTGGTCATTTACTGGCGTGGGTACCCAAAGGATTTACAAGGATCACATCACTATTCTCAATTGATGGAGCTCCTTTCTATAGAGGAGTGATGGGATAGGAGGTTGTTTTATTTGAATGAAGGGTATCTATAGGGTATAAGAAATATTCCCACTTGTGGGGGAAATCCCAAACTGGGGCCCATAAGTTTTTTTAATTTTTTTTTTTTTTTTTTAATTTTTGGGAGTACTCAATTATTTTTATCCAATTAAGGGGCAATTTAGCGTGGCCAATCCACCGACCCTGCACATCTTTCTTGGGTTGTGGGGAGGTGAGACCCACGCGGACACGGGGAGTATGCGCAAACTCCACACAGAGAGTGATGCGGGGGCCGGAATTCGAACCCGGGTCCTCGGCGTCATGATGCAGCAGTGCTAACCACTGCGCCACCCTGCCACCCCTGGGGCCCATAAGTTAACAATTGTCACTAACAAAACCAACCAGGAGTTGAAAGTGGTCAGAACGTGTAACCTGCTGCCGCAAAAGAGAAAAAGGAATGGGAGGATAATGAGGAGGGGCTGGAGGCAGTAAGGTGGGCTACGTACAGCACATGTTGCATAGACCAGAATAGGCCTGTTAGACAAAATGGCCTGTTTCTGTGTCATAAATTCTATGCTAATCTAACAAATAACGTGACGCCTCGGAAGAGCAGAGTGAATCAAGGCTGTAAGAGTGGGAGGCGTGGGAACCTACATATAAAAAGAACAAAAAGGTACAATAATTCACCATAAAGTAATTTTGTTTGGAACCAGAAATCATTCAAATATAAAGTCAAGCATATTGCAAGGAATCATGACATCATCCAATTACAACCATTTATAAATTCAGAATTGCAATATCCAATTAGATTTAATCTCAATTTGAGTTCTCGGAGAGCTCCATAGATTTATTCAATGTGTATCAGAAGCACTACAATCACAAAGACAGTCTGCTTTTATTCAAGAAGAGGAACATAAGAAATAGGAGGAGTCGACCAAATGGCCTGTAGAGCCTGCTCCGTCATTCAACATGACCATGGCTGATCTTGAGCTACAACACCTTTCCGCATCCTCCCATTTCCTGAGGGACCAAAAATGTGTCTAACTCAGCCTCATTCCTCTGGGGTAAAGAATTCCAAACTTCCACAGCTCTTAAAGAGTGAAGACATTTCTCATCTTAGCCCTGGATGATTGGTCCCTGATTCCGAGGCAGCCTCCAATGCAAATCCTTTAATGTGAAGGCCAAATTGCACACAGTATTCCAGGTTGTTTTTTAAATTAATTTATGGGATGTGGGCGTCATGGCTGGGCCAGCATCTGTTGCCCATACCTAACTGCCCTTGAACGGAGTGATTTGCTAGGCCATTTCAGAGGGCAGTTATCATAGAATTTACAGTGCTGAAGGAGGCTATTCAACCCATCGAGCCTGCACCGACCCTCTGAAAGAGCACCCCACCAAGGCGCATGCCCCCAGCTGATCCCCGTAACCATCCCTTTTGGACATCAAGGGGCAATTTATCATGGCCAATCCACCGAACTTGCACATCTTTGGACTGTAGGAGGAAACCGGAGCACCAGGAAACCAACGCAGACACGGGGAGAATGTGTAAACTCCGCACAGACAGTGACCCAAGGCTGGAATTGAACCTGGGTCCCTGGCGCTGTGAAGCAGCAGTGCCACTGTGCCACAGTTAAGAGTCAACCACATTGCTGTCGATCTGGAGTCACATGTAAGACCAGGTAAGGATGTCAAGGCTTCCTTCCCTAAAGAACATTAATCAAACGGATGAGTTTTTACGACAACTGCCATTGGCTTCGTGATCATCATTAGACTTTTAATTCCAGCTTTTACTGGACTGAAATTGCACCATCTGCTGTGGTGGGATATGAACCCAGAACGGCAAAGCATTACCCTGGGTCTCTGAATCATTAGTCCAGTCACTACGCCACCACCTCCCCATAAGTGGTCCCACCAAAGCCCAGTTGCAGTAAGACCACTTTCTCGTTGTACTACGATTTCCCTTGCGATAAAGGTGAACGTGACATTTCGGACGGGATTCTCCAGCTGTGTCCTCCCGGCGACCGGAGAATCCCGCCAGAGGTCAATGGATTTCTCCATTGTCCACGTCTTGCCCGTGGCGTTCTTGCGGCAGGCAGGGCGGAAGAATCCAGCCCTTTGTTTCCTAATTGTCTGCTGTATCTGCAACTAATCTTTAGTGTTCCGTGTATAAATACACCCAAGTCTCTCTGAACACGAACAAGCTTCACACCTGCCGAAAAACATTCTATTCTATTCTGACAACCAAAGTAAATAACCTAAAATTATATCCCATTTACCACCTTGTTGCCCCTCACATAACCTGTCTTTGCATGCCTCTCTGTCTTCCTCATTGCTTCCATTCCCACCTAGTTTTGTATCCTCAACAAATTTAGTTAGTCTGCCTTTGTCTATATCATCAATATAAATTATAGATAGCTGAGGCCTCAACATTGCTCCTTGTGGTACTCCTCGAGTCGCAGACTGCTAACTTGAAACTGCCCCATTTATTCCTATTCTCTGCTTCCTGTGCATTAACAAGTCCTCCATCCATGCTAATATCTCACCCCCAACCCCATTATCTTGTAAATGAACCGGTTATGCGGCACCTTATCGAATGCCTTTTGGAAATCCGAGTGTACTACATCAACCGGGTTTCCTTTATCTCTACCCTATAAGCACATCCTCAAATAAATTTGGCAAACAGGATTTCCCTTTCGTAAAGCCATGTTGACTAATTTTAACGATACTAAGCTTTTCTCAGTGCATTAAGATTTCCGTAAGAATAGATTCCAACACTTTCCCCATGACTGATGTCAGGGCAACTGGCCTATCATTCCCTCTTTTCTCTCTCCCTCCGAAGCTGCTGATCCTGTTCCAAAATCTAGGGCATTTTGGAAAATAATAGCCAGCGCATCCACTATCTCTGCAGCTATCACTTTTAGAATCCAAGGACTGGGCTTCCAAAACCGTGGGTCACAGCCTCCAGTGGGATCATACAAAAAGACTTTGGGGTCACAGGTACCATGGCAGCACTAGCTGCTGTGGAGCTCAGACTGAATGCTAAAAGCAGTGAAGCCTCTGTTAATTCGTGTGTTTCTTTCTAAAGGCGGGGACGGCCTAATGGACAGATCTGAGAGGCCTGATAGCTGCTTCGAAAGAGCCTGTGAAAGGGTCAATATTTAAAAAATGAAACGAAAACACTATAGGTGAAACACTTCCACCCACGCTCAGAAGAACCCCCCAGTCCACTCAACAATTCCCATAGCCCCTAGCTCCCCCCCCCCCCCCTCCCCACCACCAAATAGGCTCAGGCGAAATTAAAATGGGGTCATACCAAGAAAAAGTTTGGTAAACGCTTCCCTAGGGTGTAAGTTATCTGATCTTGGGGTTAGTTGTATTTTGTGGTACAATTGCATTTGAAAATTAATAACTTCAATTATACACGACTGGAAGAACATTGCAATCGGAGCCTTAAAGAGAGTGCATGCCAAGCAAGGGAAAAAGTTTGTTTACCGTAGTCACAGTTTGAAACTACAATTGTAATCTGAAAATTTGGTCATTTTGATGTTCCAAGTTCAGAAATCAATCTGGAACATTTGAAGGGGATTCCTCAAACCATCAGTAACACGGAAAATTCTTTTCTTTTTATAAATTTAGAGTACCCAATAATTTTTTTCCAATTAAGGGGCAATTTAGCATGGCCGATCCACCTAACCTGCACAACTTTGGGTTGTGGGGGTGAGACTGTGCCACCGTGCTGCCCAACCACGGAACAATCTTGTGTGGCATTCCTAAATCCAAGTCAGGGTACATATCATTTTGGAACTCTACACACGAGGGCGCAGAGGGGGCTTACAACAAATAAAAGCTGACCATTTATTTGGGCCAGCTGGACGTCACTAGCACTTGTCCTCCACCCGAGCAAGCTGGCCCAAGCAGGTCAACGTGGGCCAGGAATAAAGAACAGAGTAGGCCAGAGGAGGGTAGGATTCTGGGAGGATGGGCAGGGGCAAAAAAACAAACGAAATCGATGTACTGTCCACCAGGATATGCGACAGTAAGATTGGAGCGAACGGTTACGCCCAACCCCAGCCTCGGGAGAAGACTGATTCTCAAGAGGAGGGAGGCAATGGCAGTGATATTGTCACTGGACATGATCCAAAGAATAAGAGTAATGTTCTGGGGATCCAGGTTCAAATCCCACCACTAATTCAATAAAAAGTCAAATTGAAAGTCTCATGACAACCATGAAACCATTGCTGTCGTGAAAATCCATCTGGTTTATTAATGCCTTTTAGGGAACAAAATCTGCCATCGCTTACCCAGTCTGGCCTACATGTGGCTCCAGACCCACAGCAATGTGGCTAACTTTTAAATATCCTCTGAAATGGCCAGAGTGTGCCACTCGGTTCAAGGGCAATTAGGGTTGGGCAACAAATGATGACCCAGCCAGCGATGTCCACATTGACATGAAATGAAAAGAAAATGAAAATCGCTTATTGTCACAAGTAGGCTTCAATGAAGTTACTGCGAAAAGCCCCTAGTCGCCACATTCCGGCACCTGTTCGGGGTGGCTGGTACAGGAATTGAACCGTGCTGCTGGCCTGCCTTGGTCTGCTTTCAAAGCCAGCTATTTAGCCCAGTGTGCTAAACCAGACCCTCATGTTCGACTTGAACGAATTTTTAAAAAAAGACCAAGGGCAGGTAATTCTAGGGGCAAGTTCTAACTTGCTGTAAATTATTGATGTTCCTGCCGGTTTGTTCCAAACTGTACTTTCCCGCTGGATTGTGTGGAATTTAAATAGTGAGCAATTTTAATCAAAACTATTCCTTTTCCCAGCCCTGAATTAGCTGAAAACATACCGTTTGCGATTTTGAATTTTTGTCATTTGTGATTACGTCAGTGTCAAATTTCAAATAACCAGTTGGTGAGTGACGCCAAAGTCCAAGTGCGATAAACAAATAGGGTTGCCAACTGTGATTAAATGTATTCCTGGAGCTCTCATCTCTCCATTTGCCCCCACTCCAGCCATTAATCAGCAACACATCCATCCACACATTCACCCTTGTGACGCACTGCGTTCCAACACCAAATGCAACCAAACGGACTCATTACCCAATTAGATGATGCTTGACACTTTTCCATGGATTGCTGTAGTGGAGAGGCTCGAGTTGATCCTGGGAGTGATGCCATCGGGAGTCTTGAACTGGTGGGGTCACCCATGGTGGTAAGGTCGGAGGGGAGGAACCAGACAAAGCACAGTCCAAAACTCCTCAACGGTGGATCAGGCGGAAGATACTCGTACGGTGTCAGTGGCTGTGATGATGAATGAGGACTGCAGCAGTAGCGAGATCCCCAGTCATCGAACTTCCCTCATCAGTGGAACTGGACCTACCTCTGTCAAGGACCATGTGTCTGCTGATATACAATAGCATCCCCACATTAAAAGATGTTCTGCAAAAGGTGTGTACCTAGAGGAAACCAACACCCACCCCAAACAAACAAGCCCCTCGGTGATCAGCGAGAGGTGATGGGGGCAGGGCGGTGAGATCTGGGAGTCCCTAGCTTCGGACTAGCACGTATGCAGGCGGTGGAGTTTGATTCAGACGTCTCGCTTCTGGAAGAGGAACAGGAGAACGTGTCAGCAGTTTTCTTCACAACTGAACAGTCCTCCTCAGGATCCACTCTGCTGCAACTCCTCGGCAACGAGCACAACAGCCGAAGCTTCTTCAATGCCATCAAGGCAATATATAGACCCAACGCCCGAGGCCTCAAACTGGTATAAACATAGTGTAAAGGCCGTCTTCCTCCCTCACAGGTCTCACCTTTCTTACACAATAATCTAAGCTAAACCCCCCCCCTTCTCTGCTGACGGTTAATTTTCTCTAAAGAAGTCGACGAACGGTTGCCCTCTCCGGACGAACCCTGACATTGACCCTCTCAGGGCGAACTTGATTTTCTCCAGACAGAAAAAGCTAGCCATGTCAGTGAGCCAGGTCTCTGACTTTCGGGGCTTTGAGTCCCTCCAAGCTTATAGTATCCGTCTTCGGGTACCAGGGAGGCAAAGGCCAGAACGTCTGCCTCTTTCTCCTCCTGGACTCCCTGATCCTCCAACACTCCGAAAATCGCCACCTCTGGACTCGAGGACTTAATGGTCTGCTCCTGCTCCTAATTCTTATGTTCAATATTGGAAAATGCATTCATAGAGATATTCCCCAAAATGTCTGCATCTTACTGGGATTCCAGGATATAGTTTAGCATGAAAGATCAAGAACATATCCCCTGTTTGCACAAGGCCAGTGAGTTAAAATAGCTCATCCAGTCTTAAGTCTGAATTAGTAGGGAAATATCTCTTCTTTTTAAAAAAAAAATACATTTAAAGTGCCTAATTCTTTTCTTCTTCCCAATTAAGGGGCAATTTAGCGTGGCCAATCCACCTTTCCCGCACATCTTTGGGTTATGGAGGTGAGACCCTCGCTAACAGGGGGAGAATGTGCAAACTCCACACGGACAGTGACTCAGGGCCGGGATCAAACCCGGGTACTCGGCGCCGTGAGGCAGCAGTGCTAACCACTGCATCACTGTGCCGCCCTGGAAAATGCCTCTCCCAGTACCTAAAGCCTTTCCCCACCAACTAGACCCATGTCCAATTGATCCCACACCTAGGCAATACAGGCTCTGGTGAAAATCACAGTACTCAATACTTGATGCCTACAGCCACTGAATAACATTTGCTCTAATATCATGGTCAGCAGACTGAGATAAGGGGATGAGGGACTGTAATGAGTGAAGTGTAGGAATTTCAGATATATTGTATTATATGTATTTGTTGCAGCAAAGGTTAAAAACCTGGGTTAGTGTGTGTATGACTGCTGCAATAGTGTTTTTAAAAACCTGGTTTGAATGACAGCTCGGTTTTTTGGGAGCCAAATGTGCAATTAAAGCATCGTAAAAGCTTGGGCTGCTGGATTTTTACTTATATTAAGAGGATTCACTACGGAGCAGTTAACCTTGAGACATTGTGTTCTTGCTTAGCAAGAGGATGTGGTTAACGAGAGGAACCAGGGGTTGAAGCAGTCAAGTGCTGAGGTTCAGTTTTTGGCTCGAAGGTGAGCGGTGAAGGTTTCTGAAGAAATGTAGCCCAAGATTCTACATAATTCTGGCAGGGGGATCAGGTGTCCTTCTTTAAGCAGTCTCAGAAGATCACTCTTTCTCAAAGTGGAGTATTCAAGACACCTCTATACAGCAATTATTCCTGAGAGCTAACCTTATTTAAAAGTGGATTGTGACATGAGATGGGTTTGTTGTTTGAGTGGGAATAAAGATAGCAGTTAAAGGTTATTCTGTCACTACCAGTGAGTTCTCCCAGTGAGCCAGAGAGAAGACAGAGCCAGGAGTGAGACACAGCAAAGAGTGAGTTTGGGAATTTGAATCGAGGTGGGAATTCGAAGCTGGGTGGGGAGGAAGTGTTTTTTGTGACTGGTAAGTAGTGTTTCTGTTTTTCTGTTTCTTTTCATTGGTATATTTATTTATTTTTTTCTTCATTGTTTATTTATTTATTTAAATTTTGGGGGGGGGGGGGGGGAATTGAAATTGTTGAAGTTAACCGAAGGTTTAAGACATGACAAGAGATCTCAGACCCGTGTCATGCTCCTCGTGTGCGATGTGGGAGCTCAGGGACACGTCCACTGTCCCTGGCTCCTTCACGTGCATCAAGTGTGTCCAGTTGCAGCTCCTGTTAGACCGCTTGACGGCTCTGGAGCTGCGGATGGACTCACTTTGGAGCATCCGCGATGCTGAGGACGTCGTGGATAGCACGTTTAGCGAGTTGGTCACACCGCAGGTGAAAGGTACTGAGGGAGATAGTAAATGGGTGACCAAAAGACAGAGCAAGAGTAGGAAGGCAGTGCAGGTGTCCTCTGCGGTCATCTCCCTGCAAAACAGATATACCGCTTTGGATACTGTTGAGGGAGATGGCTCACCAGGGGAAGGCAGTAGCAGCCAGGTTCATGGCACCGTGGCTGGCTCTGCTGCGCAGCTGGGCAGGAAGAAGAATGGCAGGGCTATAGTGATAGGGGACTCAATTGTAAGGGGAATAGACAGGCGGTTCTGCGGACGAAATCGAGACTCCAGTATGGTATGTTGCCTCCCTGGTGCAAGGGTCAAGGATGTCTCGGAGCGGCTGCAGGACATTCTTGGGGGGGGGGGGGGGGGGGGGGTGAACAGCCAGCTGTCGTGGTACACATAGGCACCAACGATATAGGTAAAAAACGGGACGAGGTCCTACAAGCTGAATTTAGGGAGCTAGGAGTTAAACTAAAAAGTACGACCTCAAAAGGTAGTAATCTCAGGATTGCTATCAGTGCCACGAGCTAGTCAGAGTAGGAATGTCAGGATAGAGAGAATGAATACGTGGCTTGAGAGATGGTGCAAGAGGGAGGGATTCAAATTCCTGGGACATTGGAACCGATTCTGGGGGAGGTGGAACCAGTACAAACCGGACGGTCTGCAGCTGGGCAGGACTGGAACCGATGTCCTGGGGGGGGGGGGTTTGCTAGAGCTGTTGGGGAGAGTTTAAACTAATGTGGCAGGGGGATGGGGACCGATGCAGGAAGTTGGAAGGTAGTAAAACAGGGACAGAAATAAAAGGCAGTAAGGGGGAAAGTGTAAGGCAGGGAAGCCATAGTCAAAAATCAAAAAGGGCGACAGTACAAGGTACAGTGACTGAGGGGAGCTCAGTGAATAGGACCAGGAATACTAAAAGAAATAAAACGGGAAGTGAAAACATTAATGGTAAGCGATGCGGCAGGTTGTTACAGGAAGATGTGGGTTCGACAACAAGGAAAATTAGGAGAAAGGTTAAGAGGAAATATAACTTGGGAGAGGTTACTGATCGAGGTGTTAAGATTAAGAAGAGAGGTAAAAAAGCCAACATAAGTGTACTTTACCTGAATGCTCGTAGTATTCGGAATAAGGTAAATGAGTTGATGGCGCAAATCATCGTGAATGACTATGATTTAGTGGCCATTACTGAAACATGGTTAAAGGATGGTCACGACTGGGAGTTAAATATCCGAGGGTATCAAACTTTTCGGAAGGACAGAGTGGATGGTAAGGGAGGTGGTGTAGCTCTGTTATTTAAGGATGACATCCGGGCAACAGTAAGGGATGATATCGGTGCTATGGGGGATAAGGTTGAATCCATTTGGGTGGAAATCAGGAATAGTAAGGCGAAAAAGTCACTGATAGGAGTAATCTATAGGCCACCAAATAGTAACATTATGGTGGGGCAGGCAATAAACAAAGAAATAACTGATGCATGTAGAAATGGTACAGCAGTTATCATGGGGGATTTTAATCTACATGTTGATTGGTTTAACCAGGTCGGTCAAGGCAGCCTTGAGGAGGAGTTTATAGAATGTATCCGCGATAGTTTCCTCGAACAGTATGTAATGGAACCTACGAGGGAACAAGCGGTCCTAGATCTGGTCCTGTGTAATGAGACAGGATTGATTCAGGATCTCGTAGTTAGGGATCCTCTCGGAAGGAGCGATCACAATATGGTGGAATTTAAAATACAGGTGGAGGGTGAGAAGGTAAAATCAAGCACTAGTGTTTTGTGCTTAAACAAAAGGAGATTACAATGGGATGAGAGAAGAACTAGCTAAGGTAGTCTGGGAGCAAAGACTTTATGGTGAAACAGTTGAGGAACAGTGGAGAACCTTCCAAGTGATTTTTCACAGTGCCCAGCAAAGGTTTATACCAACAAAACGGAAGGACGGTAAAAAGAGGGAAAATCGACCGTGGATATCTAAGGAAATAAGGGAGAGTATCAAATTGAAGGAAAAAACATACAAAGTAGCAAAGATCAGTGGGAGACTAGAGGACTGGGAAATCTTTAGGGGGCAACAGAAAGCTACTAAAAAAGCTATAAAGAAGAGTAAGATAGATTATGAGAGTAAACTTGCTCAGAATATAAAAACAGATAGTAAAAGTTTCTACAAATATATAAAACAAAAAAGAGTGGCTAAGGTAAATATTGGTCCTTTAGAGGATGAGAAGGGAGATTTAATAATGGGAGATGAGGAAATGGCTGAGGAACTGAACAGGTTTTTTGGGTCGGTCTTCACAGTGGAAGACACAAATAACATGCCAGTGACTGATGGAAATGAGGCTATGACAGGTGAGGACCTTGAGAGGATTGATATCACCAAGGAGGTAGTGATGGGCAAGCTAATGGGGCTAAAGGTAGACAAGTCTCCTGGCCCTGATGGAATGCATCCCAGAGTGCTAAAAGAGATGGCTAGGGAAATTGCCAATGCACTAGTGATAATTTACCAACATTCACTAGACTCTGGGGTGGTCCCGGCAGATTGGAAATTAGCAAACGTGACACCACTGTTTAAAAAAGGAGGTAGGCAGAAAGTGGGTAATTATAGGCCAGTGAGCTTAACTTCGGTAGTAGGGAAGATGCTGGAATCTATCATCAAGGAAGAAATAGCGAGGCATCTGGATGGAAATTGACCCATTGGACAGACGCAGCATGGGTTAATAAAGGGCAGGTCGTGCCTAACTAATTTAGTGGAATTTTTTGAGGACATTAACAGTGCGGTAGATAACGGGGAGCCAATGGATGTGGTATATCTGGATTTCCAGAAAGCCTTTGACAAGGTGCCATACAAAAGGTTGTTGCATAAGATAAAGATGCATGGCATTAAGGGGAAAGTAGTAGCATGGATAGAGGATTGGTTAATTAATAGAAAGCAAAGAGTGGGGATTAATGGGTGTTTCTCTGGTTGGCAATCAGTAGCTAGTGGTGTCCCTCAGGGATCAGTGTTGGGCCCACAACTGTTCACAATTTACATAGATGATGTGGAGTTGGGGACCAAGGGCAATGTGTCCAAGTTTGCAGACAACACTAAGATAAGTGGTAAAGCAAAAAGTGCAGAGGATACTGGAAGTCTGCCGAGGGATTTGGATAGGCTAAGTGAATGGGCTAGGGTCTGGCAGATGGAATACAATGTTGACAAATGTGAGGTTATCCATTTTGGTAAGAATAACGGCAAAAGGAATTATTATTTAAATGTTAAAATATTAAAACATGCTGCTGTGCAGAGAGACCTGGGTGTGCTAGTGCATGAGTCGCAGAAAGTTGGTTTTCAGGTGATTAAGAAGGCAAATGGAATTGTGTCCTTCATTGCTAGAGGGATGGAGTTTAAGACTAGGGAGGTTATGCTGCAATTGTATAAGGTGTTAGTGAGGCCACACCTGGAGTATTGTGTTCAGTTTTGGTCTCCTTACTTGAGAAAGGACGTACTGGCACTGGAGGGTGTGCAGAGGAGATTCACTAGGTTAATCCCAGAGCTGAAGGGGTTGGATTACGAGGAGAGGTTGAGTAGATTGGGACTGTACTCGTTGGAATTTAGAAGGATGAGGGGGGATCTTATAGAAACATATAAGATTATGAAGGGAATAGATAGGATAGATGCGGGCAGGTTGTTTCCACTGGCGGGTGAAAGCAGAACTAGGGTGCACAGCCTCAAAATAAGGGGAAGTAGATTTAAGACTGAGTTTAGGAGGAACTTCTTCACCCAAAGGGTTGTGAATCTATGGAATTCCTTGCCCAGTGAAGCAGTAGAGGCTCCTTCATTAAATGTTTTTAAGATAAAGATAGATAGTGTTTTGAAGAATAAAGGGATTAAGGGTTATGGTGTTCGGGCCGGAAAGTGGAGCTGAGTCCACAAAAGATCGCCATGATCTCACTGAATGGCGGAGCAGGCTCGAGGGGCCAGATGGCCTACTCCTGCTCCTAGTTCTTATGTTATGTTCTTATATTGATTAGCATTCTTTATGGGGTAATTACAAGTTATTTTCTTGCGTGATTTTCTTTTAATTCGAGTACTCAATTCAATTTTTTTTCCAATTAAGGGGCGATTTAGTGTGGCCAATCTACCTACCCTGCACATCTTTGGGTTGTGGGGGCGAGACACACGCAGACATGGGGAATGTGCAAACTCCACACGGACAGTGACCCGGGGCCGGGATCGAACCCGGGTCCTCAGCGCCGTGAGGAGCAGTGCTAACCACCGCCCTAGTGTGCAGCCTTCTTGTGTGATGTTGAAGGTAGTTTAATACTGTGTTAGTAATAAAAGTTGGTTTTAATACACCATATCCATATTTTTTGTGAAACCTCTCCAGGAGCGAGGTATCCATTCCTCACAAAATTAAAATAATATATTTGGGTTCATGTCTGGTATCCTAGCCACTGTTGAGATCTGGTCCAGGATGGCAACACCTGTACCAAACAAAAGCAACATTTTTAGAACAAGGACCTATCCAGGCACTGACTTTGCACCGGAATTCAGCAAAAGGCTGTTATCATTCTTCAAAACAAATCTCCCCTTCTCCAAAGAGTCATTTACCTACACTACCTGCGAGGTTTTGCTCTGTGCAAAATGTCTACAATGCTGAAGCATGCAAAGTCCTTGCGGATATTTCCAAGAGTTGCAGTTAGGAGCTAAAAAACAAAAGGCGCTGTTATTTCCTTGCCAGATGAGAGTTCTTGACACACAACTACATCATTTCAAAACCAAAACTCCGACACTTTCCCCACCCACCAGCACCCCACTCACACCCACTCATAACAGTCCAGGATGTTGCAACATCTGTTAACAGAAGCTGCTCAATAAAACCTGGAAGCCAGTGTTATTTTGCAGGTCGGCCCCTCGCTATATTGGCTGATGGTTAATGCAAAGAGTTACCACAGGCCACGTGCGCAAACTAAGTCATCAGAAAGCTAGTCCACTGAGCAAACACATGCTGGATGCAGGATCCATTAATGCTGTGTCGGGACAATGAGAAGCGAGGAAACGTCGGCTTTCGAATAATCCACCATGGGGATATTTAAAAAGAAAACAATGAGCCTGTTGTAATCAGCGGCTGATTCACCAAATAACAGAGGAATCAGGAGTCAGTCTTTCCTTCACATAGGTTTACTCACAAAACCCAGAGAACACAAATTCCCTTTTCCTTCTCTCCCACAGATGAAAACCGTTTCTTATATATACGCAAGAGTAATGCCCTCATCTCTCCCCAGTTATCAACAGTGCTCCCACTTACTATTAAAGCATGCGCTTCATTGTGAAGGACTGCAAACTAACAAGGTCAAGGCAGGTTGGAATGTAGGACTCCGCAAAACATTTCTTTAAACTCGCCAGCTAACCATATACAAGTGACAAGCGGCACGGTGGCGCAGTGGTTAGCACTGCTGCCTACGGCACCGAGGACCCGGATTCGATCCCTGCCCCGGGTCATTGTCCGTGGGGAGTTTGCACATTCTCCCCCTGCCTGTATCGGTCTCACCCCCACAACCCAAAGATGTGCAGGGTGTGTGGATTGGCCACGCTAAATTGCCCCTCAAGTGGAACAAAAATAATTGGGTACTTAAAATATTTTAAAGTCACAAGGAGATTCAGTGCCAAATGCTGGGGCAAAATTATTGTCTCACTGGCTATCTGGCACAAGTGGCAGGATGGTGGAAGCAGATCAAGGAGTACCTTAATTGGTAACTCGAAGGGCAAGTGAGGGAGAGCAGGACCGCCAAGGGAAAGACGGAGACGAGCGAGAGACGGAGACGAGCGAGCGAGAGGCGAGAGGGACGAGCGAGCGAGAGACGAGAGGGACGAGCGAGCGAGAGACGAGAGGGACGAGCGAGCGAGAGACGAGAGGGACGAGCGAGAGAGAGACAGAGAGAGAGAGACGAGCGAGAGAGAGAGAGAGAGAGAGAGAGGGACGAGCGAGAGAGAGAGAGAGAGAGAGGGACGAGCGAGAGAGAGAGAGAGAGAGGGACGAGCGAGAGAGAGAGGGACGAGCGAGAGAGAGAGAGAGAGAGAGGGACGAGAGAGAGAGAGAGAGGGACGAGCGAGAGAGAGAGAGAGAGAGAGAGAGAGGGACGAGCGAGAGAGAGAGAGAGAGAGAGAGAGAGGGACGAGCGAGAGAGAGAGAGAGAGAGAGGGACGAGCGAGAGAGAGAGAGGGACGAGCGAGAGAGAGAGGGACGAGCGAGAGAGAGAGGGACGAGCGAGAGAGAGAGAGGGACGAGCGAGAGAGAGAGAGGGACGAGCGAGAGAGAGAGAGAGAGAGAGAGAGAGGGACGAGCAAGAGAGGGAGAGAGAGAGGGACGAGCGAGAGAGAGAGAGGGACGAGCGAGAGAGAGAGAGAGAGGGACGAGCGAGAGAGAGAGAGAGAGGGACGAGCGAGAGAGAGAGAGAGAGGGACGAGCGAGAGAGGGACGAGCGAGAGAGAGCGAGAGGGGGACGAGCGAGAGAGAGCGAGAGGGGGACGAGCGAGAGAGAGACGAGCGAGAGAGAGACGAGCGAGAGAGAGAGAGAGAGAGAGAGAGAGAGAGAGAGAGAGAGAGAGAGGGGGATGAGCGAGAGAGAGAGAGAGAGAGAGGGGCGAGCGAGAGAGAGAGAGAGGGGCGAGCGAGAGAGAGAGAGAGGGGCGAGCGAGAGAGAGAGAGAGGGGCGAGCGAGAGAGAGAGAGAGGGGCGAGCGAGAGAGAGAGAGAGGGGCGAGCGAGAGAGAGAGAGAGGGGCGAGCGAGAGAGAGAGAGAGGGGCGAGCGAGAGAGAGAGAGAGGGGCGAGCGAGAGAGAGAGAGAGGGGCGAGCGAGAGAGAGAGAGAGAGGGGCGAGCGAGAGAGAGAGAGAGAGAGAGAGAGGGGCGAGCGAGAGAGAGGGGCGAGCGAGAAAGAGAGGGGCGAGCGAGAGAGAGGGGCGAGCGAGAAAGAGAGGGGCGAGCGAGAGAGAGAGAGGGGCGAGCGAGAGAGAGAGGGGCGAGCGAGAGAGAGAGAGGGGCGAGCGAGAGAGAGAGAGGGGCGAGCGAGAGAGAGAGAGAGAGGGGCGAGTGAGAGAGAGAGAGAGGGGCGAGTGAGAGAGAGAGAGAGAGGGGCGAGTGAGAGAGAGAGAGGGGCGAGCGAGAGAGAGGGGCGAGCGAGAGAGAGAGAGGGGCGAGCGAGAGAGAGAGAGAGAGGGACGAGCGAGAGAGAGAGAGGGACGAGCGAGAGAGAGAGAGAGAGGGACGAGCGAGAGAGGGACGAGCGAGAGAGAGCGAGAGGGGGACGAGCGAGAGAGAGCGAGAGGGGGACGAGCGAGAGAGAGACGAGCGAGAGAGAGACGAGCGAGAGAGAGAGAGAGAGAGAGAGAGAGAGAGGGGGATGAGCGAGAGAGAGAGAGAGAGAGAGGGATGAGTGAGAGAGAGAGGGGCGAGCGAGAGAGAGAGAGAGGGGCGAGCGAGAGAGAGAGAGAGGGGCGAGCGAGAGAGAGAGAGAGGGGCGAGCGAGAGAGAGAGAGAGGGGCGAGCGAGAGAGAGAGAGAGGGGCGAGCGAGAGAGAGAGAGAGGGGCGAGCGAGAGAGAGAGAGAGAGGGGCGAGCGAGAGAGAGAGAGAGAGAGAGAGAGGGGCGAGCGAGAGAGAGGGGCGAGCGAGAAAGAGAGGGGCGAGCGAGAGAGAGGGGCGAGCGAGAAAGAGAGGGGCGAGCGAGAGAGAGAGAGGGGCGAGCGAGAGAGAGAGAGGGGCGAGCGAGAGAGAGAGGGGCGAGCGAGAGAGGGAGAGGGGCGAGCGAGAGAGAGAGGGGCGAGCGAGAGAGAGAGAGAGAGGGGCGAGTGAGAGAGAGAGAGAGGGGCGAGTGAGAGAGAGAGAGAGAGGGGCGAGCGAGAGAGAGAGAGGGGCGAGCGAGAGAGAGAGAGGGGCGAGCGAGAGAGAGAGAGGGGCGAGCGAGAGAGAGAGAGAGAGAGAGGGGCGAGCGAGAGGGGCGAGCGAGAGAGAGAGAGAGGGGCGAGCGAGAGAGAGAGAGAGGGGCGAGCGAGAGAGAGAGAGAGGGGCGAGCGAGAGAGAGAGAGAGGGGCGAGCGAGAGAGAGAGAGAGGGGCGAGCGAGAGAGAGAGGGGCGAGCGAGTGAGAGAGGGGCGAGCGAGAGAGCGAGAGAGGGGCGAGCGAGAGAGCGAGAGAGGGGGAGAGCGAGAGAGCGAGAGAGGGGGAGAGCGAGAGAGGGGGAGAGGGGAGAGCGAGAGAGAGAGAGGGGCGAGAGAGAGAGAGAGAGGGGCGAGCGAGAGAGAGAGAGGGGCGAGCGAGAGAGAGAGAGAGAGAGAGAGAGAGAGGGACGAGCGAGAGAAGAGAGAGAGAGAGAGGGACGAGCGAGAGAAGAGAGAGAGAGAGAGAGGGACGAGCGAGAGAGAGAGAGAGAGAGAGGGACGAGCGAGAGAGAGAGAGAGAGAGGGACGAGCGAGAGAGAGAGAGAGAGAGAGAGAGGGACGAGCGAGAGAGAGAGAGAGAGGGAGAGAGGGACGAGCGAGAGAGAGAGAGAGAGAGAGAGAGAGAGAGAGAGAGGGGTGAGCGAGAGAGAGAGGGACGAGCGAGAGAGAGAGAGAGGGACGAGCGAGAGAGAGAGAGGGACGAGCGAGAGAGAGAGAGGGACGAGCGAGAGAGAGAGAGGGACGAGCGAGAGAGAGAGAGGGACGAGCGAGAGAGAGAGAGGGGCGAGCGAGAGAGAGATAGAGGGGCGAGCGAGAGAGAGGGGCGAGCGAGAGAGAGGGGCGAGCGAGTGAGAGGGGCGAGCGAGTGAGAGAGAGAGAGAGAGAGGGACGAGCGAGAGAGAGAGAGAGAGGGGCGAGCGAGAGAGAGAGAGAAGGAGGGGCGAGCGAGAGAGAGAGAGAAGGAGGGGCGAGCGAGAGAGAGAGAGAAGGAGGGGCGAGCGAGAGAGAGAGAGAAGGAGGGGCGAGCGAGAGAGAGAGAGAAGGAGGGGCGAGCGAGAGAGAGAGAGAAGGAGGGGCGAGCGAGAGAGAGAGAGAAGGAGGGGCGAGCGAGAGAGAGAGAGAAGGAGGGGCGAGCGAGAGAGAGAGAGAAGGAGGGGCGAGCGAGAGAGAGAGAGGAGGAGGGGCGAGCGAGAGAGAGAGAGGAGGAGGGGCGAGCGAGAGAGAGAGAGGAGGAGGGGCGAGCGAGAGAGAGAGAGGAGGAGGGGCGAGCGAGAGAGAGAGAGGAGGAGGGGCGAGCGAGAGAGAGAGAGGAGGAGGGGCGAGCGAGAGAGAGAGAGGAGGAGGGGCGAGCGAGAGAGAGAGAGGAGGAGGGGCGAGCGAGAGAGAGAGAGGAGGAGGGGCGAGCGAGAGAGAGAGAGGAGGAGGGGCGAGCGAGAGAGAGAGAGGAGGAGGGGCGAGCGAGAGAGAGAGAGGAGGAGGGGCGAGCGAGAGAGAGAGAGGAGGAGGGGCGAGCGAGAGAGAGAGAGGAGGAGGGGCGAGCGAGAGAGAGAGAGGAGGAGGGGCGAGCGAGAGAGAGAGAGGAGGAGGGGCGAGCGAGAGAGAGAGAGGAGGAGGGGCGAGCGAGAGAGAGAGAGGAGGAGGGGCGAGCGAGAGAGAGAGAGGAGGAGGGGCGAGCGAGAGAGAGAGAGGAGGAGGGGCGAGCGAGAGAGAGAGAGGAGGAGGGGCGAGCGAGAGAGAGAGAGGAGGAGGGGCGAGCGAGAGAGAGAGAGGAGGAGGGGCGAGCGAGAGAGAGAGAGGAGGAGGGGCGAGCGAGAGAGAGAGAGGAGGAGGGGCGAGCGAGAGAGAGAGAGGAGGAGGGGCGAGCGAGAGAGAGAGAGGAGGAGGGGCGAGCGAGAGAGAGAGAGGAGGAGGGGCGAGCGAGAGAGAGAGAGGAGGAGGGGCGAGCGAGAGAGAGAGAGGAGGAGGGGCGAGCGAGAGAGAGAGAGGAGGAGGGGCGAGCGAGAGAGAGAGAGGAGGAGGGGCGAGCGAGAGAGAGAGAGGAGGAGGGGCGAGCGAGAGAGAGAGAGGAGGAGGGGCGAGCGAGAGAGAGAGAGGAGGAGGGGCGAGCGAGAGAGAGAGAGGAGGAGGGGCGAGCGAGAGAGAGAGAGGAGGAGGGGCGAGCGAGAGAGAGAGAGGAGGAGGGGCGAGCGAGAGAGAGAGAGGAGGAGGGGCGAGCGAGAGAGAGAGAGGAGGAGGGGCGAGCGAGAGAGAGAGAGGAGGAGGGGCGAGCGAGAGAGAGAGAGGAGGAGGGGCGAGCGAGAGAGAGAGAGGAGGAGGGGCGAGCGAGAGAGAGAGAGGAGGAGGGGCGAGCGAGAGAGAGAGAGGAGGAGGGGCGAGCGAGAGAGAGAGAGGAGGAGGGGCGAGCGAGAGAGAGAGAGGAGGAGGGGCGAGCGAGAGAGAGAGAGGAGGAGGGGCGAGCGAGAGAGAGAGAGGAGGAGGGGCGAGCGAGAGAGAGAGAGGAGGAGGGGCGAGCGAGAGAGAGAGAGGAGGAGGGGCGAGCGAGAGAGAGAGAGGAGGAGGGGCGAGCGAGAGAGAGAGAGGAGGAGGGGCGAGCGAGAGAGAGAGAGGAGGAGGGGCGAGCGAGAGAGAGAGAGGAGGAGGGGCGAGCGAGAGAGAGAGAGGAGGAGGGGCGAGCGAGAGAGAGAGAGGAGGAGGGGCGAGCGAGAGAGAGAGAGGAGGAGGGGCGAGCGAGAGAGAGAGAGGAGGAGGGGCGAGCGAGAGAGAGAGAGGAGGAGGGGCGAGCGAGAGAGAGAGAGGAGGAGGGGCGAGCGAGAGAGAGAGAGGAGGAGGGGCGAGCGAGAGAGAGAGAGGAGGAGGGGCGAGCGAGAGAGAGAGAGGAGGAGGGGCGAGCGAGAGAGAGAGAGGAGGAGGGGCGAGCGAGAGAGAGAGAGGAGGAGGGGCGAGCGAGAGAGAGAGAGGAGGAGGGGCGAGCGAGAGAGAGAGAGGAGGAGGGGCGAGCGAGAGAGAGAGAGGAGGAGGGGCGAGCGAGAGAGAGAGAGGAGGAGGGGCGAGCGAGAGAGAGAGAGGAGGAGGGGCGAGCGAGAGAGAGAGAGGAGGAGGGGCGAGCGAGAGAGAGAGAGGAGGAGGGGCGAGCGAGAGAGAGAGAGGAGGAGGGGCGAGCGAGAGAGAGAGAGGAGGAGGGGCGAGCGAGAGAGAGAGAGGAGGAGGGGCGAGCGAGAGAGAGAGAGGAGGAGGGGCGAGCGAGAGAGAGAGAGGAGGAGGGGCGAGCGAGAGAGAGAGAGGAGGAGGGGCGAGCGAGAGAGAGAGAGGAGGAGGGGCGAGCGAGAGAGAGAGAGGAGGAGGGGCGAGCGAGAGAGAGAGAGGAGGAGGGGCGAGCGAGAGAGAGAGAGGAGGAGGGGCGAGCGAGAGAGAGAGAGGAGGAGGGGCGAGCGAGAGAGAGAGAGGAGGAGGGGCGAGCGAGAGAGAGAGAGGAGGAGGGGCGAGCGAGAGAGAGAGAGGAGGAGGGGCGAGCGAGAGAGAGAGAGGAGGAGGGGCGAGCGAGAGAGAGAGAGGAGGAGGGGCGAGCGAGAGAGAGAGAGGAGGAGGGGCGAGCGAGAGAGAGAGAGGAGGAGGGGCGAGCGAGAGAGAGAGAGGAGGAGGGGCGAGCGAGAGAGAGAGAGGAGGAGGGGCGAGCGAGAGAGAGAGAGGAGGAGGGGCGAGCGAGAGAGAGAGAGGAGGAGGGGCGAGCGAGAGAGAGAGAGGAGGAGGGGCGAGCGAGAGAGAGAGAGGAGGAGGGGCGAGCGAGAGAGAGAGAGGAGGAGGGGCGAGCGAGAGAGAGAGAGGAGGAGGGGCGAGCGAGAGAGAGAGAGGAGGAGGGGCGAGCGAGAGAGAGAGAGGAGGAGGGGCGAGCGAGAGAGAGAGAGGAGGAGGGGCGAGCGAGAGAGAGAGAGGAGGAGGGGCGAGCGAGAGAGAGAGAGGAGGAGGGGCGAGCGAGAGAGAGAGAGGAGGAGGGGCGAGCGAGAGAGAGAGAGGAGGAGGGGCGAGCGAGAGAGAGAGAGGAGGAGGGGCGAGCGAGAGAGAGAGAGGAGGAGGGGCGAGCGAGAGAGAGAGAGAGGAGGAGGGGCGAGCGAGAGAGAGAGAGAGGAGGAGGGGCGAGCGAGAGAGAGAGAGGAGGAGGGGCGAGCGAGAGAGAGAGAGGAGGAGGGGCGAGCGAGAGAGAGAGAGAGGAGGAGGGGCGAGCGAGAGAGAGAGAGGAGGAGGGGCGAGCGAGAGAGAGAGAGGAGGAGGGGCGAGCGAGAGAGAGAGAGGAGGAGGGGCGAGCGAGAGAGAGAGAGGAGGAGGGGCGAGCGAGAGAGAGAGAGGAGGAGGGGCGAGCGAGAGAGAGAGAGGAGGAGGGGCGAGCGAGAGAGAGAGAGGAGGAGGGGCGAGCGAGAGAGAGAGAGGAGGAGGGGCGAGCGAGAGAGAGAGAGGAGGAGGGGCGAGCGAGAGAGAGAGAGGAGGAGGGGCGAGCGAGAGAGAGAGAGGAGGAGGGGCGAGCGAGAGAGAGAGAGGAGGAGGGGCGAGCGAGAGAGAGAGAGGAGGAGGGGCGAGCGAGAGAGAGAGAGGAGGAGGGGCGAGCGAGAGAGAGAGAGGAGGAGGGGCGAGCGAGAGAGAGAGAGAAGGAGGGGCGAGCGAGAGAGAGAGAGAAGGAGGGGCGAGCGAGAGAGAGAGAGAAGGAGGGGCGAGCGAGAGAGAGAGAGAAGGAGGGGCGAGCGAGAGAGAGAGAGAAGGAGGGGCGAGCGAGAGAGAGAGAGAAGGAGGGGCGAGCGAGAGAGAGAGAGAAGGAGGGGCGAGCGAGAGAGAGAGAGAAGGAGGGGCGAGCGAGAGAGAGAGAGAAGGAGGGGCGAGCGAGAGAGAGAGAGAAGGAGGGGCGAGCGAGAGAGAGAGAGAAGGAGGGGCGAGCGAGAGAGAGAGAGAAGGAGGGGCGAGCGAGAGAGAGAGAGAAGGAGGGGCGAGCGAGAGAGAGAGAGAAGGAGGGGCGAGCGAGAGAGAGAGAGAAGGAGGGGCGAGCGAGAGAGAGAGAGAAGGAGGGGCGAGCGAGAGAGAGAGAGAAGGAGGGGCGAGCGAGAGAGAGAGAGAAGGAGGGGCGAGCGAGAGAGAGAGAGAAGGAGGGGCGAGCGAGAGAGAGAGAGAAGGAGGGGCGAGCGAGAGAGAGAGAGAAGGAGGGGCGAGCGAGAGAGAGAGAGAAGGAGGGGCGAGCGAGAGAGAGAGAGAAGGAGGGGCGAGCGAGAGAGAGAGAGAAGGAGGGGCGAGCGAGAGAGAGAGAGAAGGAGGGGCGAGCGAGAGAGAGAGAGAAGGAGGGGCGAGCGAGAGAGAGAGAGAAGGAGGGGCGAGCGAGAGAGAGAGAGAAGGAGGGGCGAGCGAGAGAGAGAGAGAAGGAGGGGCGAGCGAGAGAGAGAGAGAAGGAGGGGCGAGCGAGAGAGAGAGAGAAGGAGGGGCGAGCGAGAGAGAGAGAGAAGGAGGGGCGAGCGAGAGAGAGAGAGAAGGAGGGGCGAGCGAGAGAGAGAGAGAAGGAGGGGCGAGCGAGAGAGAGAGAGAAGGAGGGGCGAGCGAGAGAGAGAGAGAAGGAGGGGCGAGCGAGAGAGAGAGAGAAGGAGGGGCGAGCGAGAGAGAGAGAGAAGGAGGGGCGAGCGAGAGAGAGAGAGAAGGAGGGGCGAGCGAGAGAGAGAGAGAAGGAGGGGCGAGCGAGAGAGAGAGAGAAGGAGGGGCGAGCGAGAGAGAGAGAGAAGGAGGGGCGAGCGAGAGAGAGAGAGAAGGAGGGGCGAGCGAGAGAGAGAGAGAAGGAGGGGCGAGCGAGAGAGAGAGAGAGAAGGAGGGGCGAGCGAGAGAGAGAGAGAAGGAGGGGCGAGCGAGAGAGAGAGAGAAGGAGGGGCGAGCGAGAGAGAGAGAGAAGGAGGGGCGAGCGAGAGAGAGAGAGAAGGAGGGGCGAGCGAGAGAGAGAGAGAAGGAGGGGCGAGCGAGAGAGAGAGAGAAGGAGGGGCGAGCGAGAGAGAGAGAGAAGGAGGGGCGAGCGAGAGAGAGAGAGAAGGAGGGGCGAGCGAGAGAGAGAGAGAAGGAGGGGCGAGCGAGAGAGAGAGAGAAGGAGGGGCGAGCGAGAGAGAGAGAGAAGGAGGGGCGAGCGAGAGAGAGAGAGAAGGAGGGGCGAGCGAGAGAGAGAGAGAAGGAGGGGCGAGCGAGAGAGAGAGAGAAGGAGGGGCGAGCGAGAGAGAGAGAGAAGGAGGGGCGAGCGAGAGAGAGAGAGAAGGAGGGGCGAGCGAGAGAGAGAGAGAAGGAGGGGCGAGCGAGAGAGAGAGAGAAGGAGGGGCGAGCGAGAGAGAGAGAGAAGGAGGGGCGAGCGAGAGAGAGAGAGAAGGAGGGGCGAGCGAGAGAGAGAGAGAAGGAGGGGCGAGCGAGAGAGAGAGAGAAGGAGGGGCGAGCGAGAGAGAGAGAGAAGGAGGGGCGAGCGAGAGAGAGAGAGAAGGAGGGGCGAGCGAGAGAGAGAGAGAAGGAGGGGCGAGCGAGAGAGAGAGAGAAGGAGGGGCGAGCGAGAGAGAGAGAAGGAGGGGCGAGCGAGAGAGAGAGAAGGAGGGGCGAGCGAGAGAGAGAGAAGGAGGGGCGAGCGAGAGAGAGAGAAGGAGGGGCGAGCGAGAGAGAGAGAAGGAGGGGCGAGCGAGAGAGAGAGAAGGAGGGGCGAGCGAGAGAGAGAGAAGGAGGGGCGAGCGAGAGAGAGAGAAGGAGGGGCGAGCGAGAGAGAGAGAAGGAGGGGCGAGCGTGAGAGAGAGAAGGAGGGGCGAGCGAGAGAGAGAAGGAGGGGCGAGCGAGAGAGAGAGAGAAGGGCGAGCGAGAGAGAGGGGCGAGCGAGAGAGAGAGGGGCGAGCGAGAGAGAGGGGCGAGCGAGAGAGAGGGGCGAGCGAGAGAGAGGGGCGAGCGAGAGAGAGGGGCGAGCGAGAGAGAGGGGCGAGCGAGAGAGAGGGGCGAGCGAGAGAGAGGGGCGAGCGAGAGAGAGGGGCGAGCGAGAGAGAGGGGCGAGCGAGAGAGAGGGGCGAGCGAGAGAGAGGGGCGAGCGAGAGAGAGGGGCGAGCGAGAGAGAGGGGCGAGCGAGAGAGAGGGGCGAGCGAGAGAGAGGGGCGAGCGAGAGAGAGGGGCGAGCGAGAGAGAGGGGCGAGCGAGAGAGAGGGGCGAGCGAGAGAGAGGGGCGAGCGAGAGAGAGGGGCGAGCGAGAGAGAGGGGCGAGCGAGAGAGAGGGGCGAGCGAGCGAGAGGGGCGAGCGAGCGAGAGGGGCGAGCGAGCGAGAGGGGCGAGCGAGCGAGAGGGGCGAGCGAGAGAGAGGGGCGAGCGAGAGAGAGGGGCGAGCGAGAGAGAGGGGCGAGCGAGAGAGAGGGGCGAGCGAGAGAGAGGGGCGAGCGAGAGAGAGGGGCGAGCGAGAGAGAGGGGCGAGCGAGAGAGAGGGGCGAGCGAGAGAGAGGGGCGAGCGAGAGAGAGGGGCGAGCGAGAGAGAGGGGCGAGCGAGAGAGAGGGGCGAGCGAGAGAGAGGGGCGAGCGAGAGAGAGGGGCGAGCGAGAGAGAGGGGCGAGCGAGAGAGAGGGGCGAGCGAGAGAGAGGGGCGAGCGAGAGAGAGGGGCGAGCGAGAGAGAGGGGCGAGCGAGAGAGAGGGGCGAGCGAGAGAGAGGGGCGAGCGAGAGAGAGGGGCGAGCGAGAGAGAGGGGCGAGCGAGAGAGAATCACAGACATTTGAGAAAGTATGAACCGAGGATCATAAGACGTGCCCATGGCAAATACTGTGCAGCCCTGAATTTTAAAAAGGATCTTAATTTGAAAAGGACTAATAATGGGAACTGGGAGGTTGAAACATTTGTAACAATATATTACAGACCTCCAATATTCAGCGGCTGTGCTAATATATTTTTAATCATTTCACCCATCATTAAATCATGTCTGCAGTTGGACAGTTTTTATTTACCTGGTAATCTATTAATGACGCTAGCATTATTGGACATCAGGCAATTTATCCCGTAAGATGGAGCTCTAGCACCTGTGAACTGGCACAAGTCAGATACATAACTACAAGCAGGGCTGTCCAGCAGGAAGAGGCAGGAATTAAATTGAAGAGAAAGTTGAAAAATCAACAATCATTTGTTATCTCACTGTTTCAGCACATTGCAGCTCCGAAAAGGAGTGTGTCTCCATAGGTCGACAGAGATACCCTCTTGGGCCTTTAAGGATTGAGATGAGGAGAGATTTCTCCAATCAGAGGATGCTGAACCTGTGGAACTCTATCTGCAGAGGGCTGTGAAGGTCAAGTCTCCAATGTAATAAAGAAAGAAATAGATTTCTACACATTCTCCCCGTGTCTGCGTGGGTCTCACCCCCACAACCCAAAGATGTGCAGGGTCGGTGGATTGGCCACCTTAATGGGACAAAAATAAATAGATTTCTGGATGCTAAAGGCATCAAGGGATACAGGGAAGTGAACAGGAGTACTACTTTGAGATAGAGGGTGAGCCATGGCCACATTGAATGGTAGCACAGGCTCGAAGGACCGAGTGGCCTACTTCTGCTCCTAATTCTTATGTTTACCAGAGATTTAGCCTCCGAGTTGCATTTCATTAGATTCATACATTTCTCCCGCTCCTTGTTGGTTGTCATTTATTGGTAGGCCTTCAAAATATGAAATTTAAGCTTATATAAAGTTGTTTAAAATGAGAGGTGTGGTGTTGGGTGCTCTGGTGCACAGATGAGCCAACACAGTTGTATGTGGTACAACTCTATTTTATTATAACTCTTATAATACAGTTCGTTCTGGATACTCTGCACGTGCTGTCTCCCTGAGTGTGTTTGGCAATAGATGTGTCCTGGTTCTCCTCTGCAGCTAATACTGACCACCGGGGGTCGTGTCTGTGCTTTTATATCTTTCTGTCATTGGTTGTGGTGTTGTGTGTTCTGATTTGTCTGTTGGTGTGTCTATCATGATGTGTGTGTTTGAATATCATGACAAGAGGGAGAGAACATGACCCAGCAAGTTTAACTTGACAAACAGAATTTGAATATTGCTGGAGAGACAGGTTGCCTTTTGTCTTGTTCTCCTTAGGATTAAATGCAAGAAGGTCAAATTTCAAATGATCAAATTTCAAATGCTGATTGTGTGGGCAAGTTGAGTTCAATTGGCTCAGGCATTTCCATGAACATAGAACATGGAATCACTGCAACGCAGAAGGAAGCCATTCAGCCCATCGAGGCTGCACTGACCCTCAGAAAGAAAACCTTACCGAGGACCATTCCCCCGCCCTAGCTCCTGTAACCCCAGCTAACCTGCACATCTTTGGCCTGTGGGAGGAAACCAGAGCGCCCGGAGGAAAACCACTCAGGCACGGGGAGAAAGTGCAAACTCTACAGTCACCCAAGACCGGAATTGAACCCTGGCACTGTGAGGCAGTAGTGCTAACCACTCTTCCATTGTGCTGCTCATGGAAAACGCAATGGGGAATTATAGGTCCCCCAAGTTCCCGGGTAATTCAAAAAGGTACAAGGCTTGATCATATTCCTTGTATTTTCAGAGAACAGATCCCTGTGCATACATGTATATCACTTTGGGAAAGTGTAAATTAAGAGACCAATGGAGTATCTTAAATTGGTTGTTGGTGTGGCTATTAGCATACTCAGGATTGTTCAGCAAGTGCTGCTCTGTCATAGAGTCAAATCTAACAGCAGACAATTTGTTTTGGGTTTTGCAAGTGGGGGCTGCCTGTACTCTGCCGGTGACAAACAGCTGATGGAACGTGCTATTTGACTCGATCAGCCTATTGTTGGGACACACTTGCCAACTTTTTCTCTTGGGAGTATTAATTGTTGTGATTGTTTGAAATTTGGTATTTTTGCATTTGTCCATGTGAGTGCAAGAGGAAAAGCTTTGGTAATAGGTCTCTCTTTTCAGCAATATTCAAACAGAAAGATAAATAGTGGGTTTCCAATTCATCTCACTTTTCAAGGGTGTCACACCTCAAGAAGTCACACTTCTGCAGGGCAAAAAATAGGTGCTTATCCCAGCCAGGTCGCTGACCAAATGCAAACAGGACAAAAGTAACAGATTGCTGGAGAGGAAACACTGGAAAACCAAAGGCCTCAAATTTATTTTGAAGCTCCCAGTTCACCTATCAAACACCCCAAACAGTATACTCCAATTCTGCACAAGAGTTTTCAACCATCGTCCTGAGCACACGCCAAGCATATTATTCTCATCACAGCACAGGGAAACAAAACACCATGTTACAGAAATTCGAAATGCCACTGTGATCAAGTACCACATTGTAGGGGGACAGTTAAACTGCACCCATGGAATCACAGAAAACAAGGAGCGGAGTTACAGCTTAATGTAAAGGTACAGTAACGTCGCCTAGTCCCAGATGACCATGGGCTGCTTTTCACTTTTTTTGGGGGGGGGGGGGGGGGGGAAGAACTATATGTACAGATATTATAATGGGTGAGATACTAACTCACTTAAAACCCAGGAGCATGGTGCCGCAGTGGTAAGCACTGCTGCCTCACAGCGCCGAGGACCCCGGTTTGATCCCAGCCCCGGGTCACTGTCTCCATGTAGAGTTTGAACATCCTCCCTGTGTCTGCGTGGGTCTCACCCCCACAACCCAAAGATGTGCAGGGATTGGCCACGCTAAATTGCCCCCGAATTGGAAAAAAATTAATTGGGCACTCTAAATGTTTTAATTTTTTTTTTTTTTTTTTAAACGGATTCAAAACCCATTCAAATGCACATAGTTAAAATCAGCTGCATTTATCTGACAAACACACACACGCAGAGAGAGGGAGACGTAGTAGAGATAACATATGCAGAACAGACACAAGATCTCAGTGTATGGACTGCATAATACAACAATACAGTTGACAATGTATATGCATAAATTGCAGTACCATTCAAAGACATCAAGCCCACCAACTAAGATCTTCATGGTTGGTACATACAATAGGAAACTAAATCCATTTCTGTCTGTGAACAGTAGCAAATACCAGAGTGCGATTTTTTTGTTTATAATCTAATGTCAGATTTCAAACGTTGGCTATCATGAAGTTCTTTTTTTTTTTTAATTTGAAGCTTTATTTCACAGTTTAAACAGCAGAAACATACCATCCATATATATATATATATATATAAATAAAATTTAAAAAAATAAAAAATAAATAAAAAAAATTAAAAAAAATATATATGAGGGGAATTTAAAGATGTTACGTTTAAAGGGTTTTAAGTTTAATATTCATCACCCTGGATTTGTGAGACATTTTCCCTCCAATTAGTTACAGGACTTCCTTGTCCAATACTTGCCAGACAAGTGTTTTCTCTCTCGACTCAGAGCTCTCCATTAACACAACGGTTTATTAAAAAAAAAACAATTTTCTGCGAGTGGAGTTAGCTTCTAGAGAGCGATAGTTTTGGCCCCAACTTGATTTATAGGAATAAACATACAAAGGATTTCAAAGCGGGGGAACCTTTCATTGTTCAGGTTGCCGTGGGCACTATCTGGTCTGACTGGATTACGGCTATACTCGTCCACCCCCACTAGATGTCTATAATCAAACCCGCAAAGGAAAAGCAAAACATCTTGTGATGGCGCAGCAAAATGCGACGAGAATCATCTGTTGAATGGCAGGAGGTTGTAAGTGTAATAGAAAGAGGGAGAATCAGTTCCACGTCCGGGCAGCCACTGCAAACGGTTAACACAAAGTATTTTTTAAAAGGGGCACGAGACCGGATTGTGTCTTATTGGCATCCTTGTTAACTGCTTGGCGTATCCACCTTCTCCATGTCGGCCGCTTGCTCACTTCTCTCCACCTCTGGCTCGCTTTCCTTCTCCTCTGGAGCCTGGGGGTCAGCCATGCCCTGTGCACCCTTAGTCTTACCATCTATCAAGGCATGCTCCTTTTTCACAACACCTTCAAGTTCTTCCTTCCAGCCCAGTAGATCAGCCAGAGCAATACAGCAGTCATCACAGGAACCCACATAAGCCACATCCCTGTAGGCTTTTTCAGAGTCAAAGTCAAAGGACGCTCCAAGACCCAATAAGGCCATCACGGGGTCACCCTGATGAGTGATTTCCTTGTTAATGAGAAGCCGAGGTGTTGGGTCAGACTCTCTGCTGGCAAGCGATGCAAATGGTTGGACTTGCAGGGAGGTGCCCATGATGATGAGGAGGTCACATTTAGGGAAATCGGACTCCATGGTGGCAAAGAATTGTTGGGGAAGACTCTCACCAAAGAACACAATGTCAGGCTTCATTCCTATCATCAAGTTCAACTGTGCTAGTGATTTAGGACATGATGTGAAAGGTCTTGATTAATTACGATGTGGAGATGCCGCTGTTGGACTGGGGTGAGCACAGTAAGACGTCTTACACCAACAGGTTTGTTTCAAACACTAGCTTTCGGAGCACTGCTCCTTCCTCAGGTGAATCTTGAGTAATTACTTCATCTACTTGATTAATTACTTTTTCTTAATCAGAAGCAGGAGCTACTTTCCCCAAACTATCCTGGAGATCAGAGTCTTGCTTTTGAGCCAAATATGCGAGAGATTCAGGCCGTAGTACGTCTCTAAAGACTTCCAAAAGCTTTAGGATGCGAGGAAAATACTCGTGATTTGAATTTGATCCATTGCATTGAGCTGCGTTGCATATAATTGATTTTAAGTTTGCTTGATACCCTAAAATCCTTAGTTTCAGAACCAAAAGCAAACTAGAAATTATTTTGCGCCTTCAGCAACACATTTGTCACAAGTTCTGGCCAACAAAGATTAACTGCAACTTTTAACAGAAAAAAAATGGTATTTTCCAATGGTGCAGTCAGTACTCGTGGTCACTTAATTGAATATTGGCACAGGTAGCATTTTTCTATAAACCTCTGCATTTACTCCCATTGTCGCACTTGGCAAATTTCAAAATCTGCAGATAAACAAAATAACAGCCGAGTTTCACAGGTCAGTTTTGCCAGTGAAGTGCCTTGCGCATGTTAAAGACACATTATAAGTCAACATTGTAAAGTGATTTTAATGAGCAAAATGTTTTCTTTTCATGGATTGGCATGGTGGCACAGTGGTTAGCACTGCTGCCTCACAGCACCAGGGATCCGGGTTCAATTTCGGCCTTGGGTGACTGTGCATGGAGTTTGCACTTTCTCCCCGTGTCTGCATGGGTTTCCTCCCACAGTTCAAAGGTGCGCAGGTTAGATGGGATTACAGGGTTAGGGGGATAGGGCGGGGGCCGAGGTGGGGTGATCTTTCAGAGTGTCAGTGCAGGCCCGATGGGCCGAATAGCTTCCTTCTATGGTTTTATGCAAAAAAAACATTGCTAAGAGCACTCCAGTGAAAAAACTCTCCGATTCGGCTCTTAACACTTTATGTACCAGCACATAAAAGAAATATAATCCAAGAGGTAGTTAGCACAGCAAACTGCATTGGTAAGCAGAAGGTGATTTTTGTACGGAAATTTATATGTCTGCTTTTCAATTAAGGAGAAGGCTATCCTCTTACCTTATCATCTGAAGGGTATATGATACATAGAACATAGAAAATACAGCACAGAACAGGCCCTTCGGCCCACGATGTTGTGCGGAACCTTTGTCCTAGATTAATCATAGATTATCATTGAATTTACAGTGCAGAAGGAGGCCATTCGGTCCAGAGAGTCTGCACCGGCTCTTGGAAAGAGCACCCTACCCAAACACAACACCTCCACCCAACACCAAGGGCAATTTTGGACACTAAGGCAATTTATCATGGCCAATCCACCTAACCTGCACATCTTTGGACTGTGGGAGGAAACCGGAGCACCCGGAGGAAACCCACGCAGACACGGGGAGGACGTGCAGACTCCGCACAGACAGTGACCCAAGCCGGAATCGAACCTGGGACCCTGGAGCTGTGAAGCAATTGTGCTATCCACAATGCTACCGTGCTGCCCTGAAGAACAAATAAATCTACACTATATCATTTTACCGTAATCCATGTACCTATCCAATAGCTGCTTGAAGGTCCCTAATGTTTCCGACTCAACTACTTCCACAGGCAGTGCATTCCATGCCCCCACTACTCTCTGGGTAAAGAACCTACCTCTGATATCCCTCCTATATCTTCCACCTTTCACCTTAAATTTATGTCCCCTTGTAATGGTTTGTTCCACCCGAGGAAAAAGTCTCTGACTGTCTACTCTATCTATTCCCCTGATCATCTTATAAACCTCTATCAAGTCGCCCCTCATCCTTCTCCGTTCTAATGAGAAAAGGCCTAGCACCCTCAACCTTTCCTCGTAAGACCTACTCTCCATTCCAGGCAACATCCTGGTAAATCTTCTTTGCACCTTTTCCAAAGCTTCCACATCCTTCCTAAAATGAGGCGATCAGAACTGTACACAGTACTCCAAATGTGGCCTTACCAAAGTTTTGTATAGCTGCATCATCACCTCACAGCTCTTAAATTCAATCCCTCTGTTAATGAACGCGAGCACACCATAGGCCTTCTTCACAGCTCTATCCACTTGAGTGGCAACTTTCAAAGATGTATGAACATAGACCCCAAGATCTCTCTGCTCCTCCACATTGCCAAGAACTCTACCGTTAACCCTGTATTCAGCATTCATATTTGTCCTTCCAAAATGGACAACCTCACACTGTTCAGGGTTAAACTCCATCTGCCACTTCTCAGCACAGCTCTGCATCCTATCTATGTCTCTTTGCAGCCGACAACAGCCCTCCTTACTATCCACAACTGCACCAATCTTCGTATTGTCTGAAAATTTACTGACCCACCCTTCAACTCCCTCATCCAAGTCATTAATGAAAATCACAAACAGCAGAGGACCCAGAACTGATCACTGCGGTACGCCACTGGTAACTGGGATCCAGGCTGAATATTTGCCATCCACCACCACTCTCTGACTTCTATCGGCTAGCCAGTTCGTTATCCAACTGGCCAAATTTCCCACTATCCCATGCCTCCTTACTTTCTGCAGAAGCCTACCATGGTGAACCTTATCAAATGCTTTATTAAAATCCATGTACACTACATCCACTGCTTTACCTTCATCCACATGCTTGGTCACCTCCTCAAAGAATTCAATAAGACTTGTAAGGCAATACCTCACAAATCCGTGCTGACTATCCCTAATCAAGCAGTGTCTTTCCAGGTGCTTAGAAATCCTCTCCTTCAGTACCCTTTCCATTACTTTGCCTACCACCGAAGTAAGACTAACTGACCTGTAATTCCCAGGGTTATCCCTAGTCCCTTTTTTGAACAGGGGCACGACATTCGCCACTCTCCAATCCCATGGTACCACCCCTGTTGACAGTGAGGACGAAAAGATCATTGCCAACGGCTCTGCAATTTCATCTCTTGCTTCCCATAGAATCCTTGGATATATCTCGTCAGGCCCGGGGGACTTGTCTATCCTCAAGTTTTTCAAAATGCCCAACACATCTTCCTTCCTAACAAGTATTTCCTCGAGCTTACCAATCTGTTTCACACTGCCCTCTCCAACAATATCGCCCCTTTCATTTGTGAATACAGAAGAAAAG
Source organism: Scyliorhinus torazame (assembly GCF_047496885.1). NCBI lineage: Eukaryota > Metazoa > Chordata > Chondrichthyes > Carcharhiniformes > Scyliorhinidae > Scyliorhinus > Scyliorhinus torazame. The sequence goes on from NC_092734.1 coordinate 13,962,424, forward strand.
TACTCATTCAAGACCTCTCCTATCTCTTCAGACTCAATACACAATCTCCCGCTACTGTCCTTGATCGGACCTACCCTCGCTCTAGTCATTCTCATATTTCTCACATATGTGTAAAAGGCCTTGGGGTTTTCCTTGATCCTACCCGCCAAAGATTGTTCATGCTCTCTCTTAGCTCTCCTAATCCCTTTCTTCAGTTCCCTCCTGGCTATCTTGTATCCCTCCAATGCCCTGTCTGAACCTCGTTTCCGCAGCCTTACATAAGCCTCTTTTTTCCTCTTAACAAGACATTCAACCTCTCGTGTCAACCATGGTTCCCTCACTCGACCATCTCTTCCCTGCCTGACAGGGACATACATATCAAGGACACGTAGTACCTGTTCCTTGAACAAGTTCCACATTTCACTTGTGTCCTTCCCTGACAGCCTATGTTCCCACCTTATGCACTTCAATTCTTGTCTGACAACATCGTATTTACCCTTCCCCCAATTGTAAACCTTGCCCTGTTGCACGCACCTATCCCTCTCCATTACTAAAGTGAAAGTCACAGAATTGTGGTCACTATCTCCAAAATGCTCCCTCACTAACAAATCTATCACTTGCCCTGGTTCATTACCAAGTACTAAATCCAATATTGCCCCTCCTCTGGTCGGACAATCTACATACTGTGTTAGAAAAGCTTCCTGGACACACTGCACAAACACCACCCCATCCAAACTATTTGATCTAAAGAGTTTCCACTCAATATTTGGGAAGTTAAAGTCACCCATGACTACTACCCTGTGACTTCTGCACCTTTCCAAAATCTGTTTCCCAATCTGTTCCTCCACATCTCTGCTACTATTGGGGGGGGCCTATAGAAAACTCCTAACAAGGTGACTGCTCCTTTCCTATTTCTGACTTCAACCCATACTACCTCATTAGGGTGATACTCCTCGAACTGCCTTTCTGCAGCTGTTATACTATCTCTAATTAACAATGCCACCCCCCCCACCTCTTTTACCACCCTCCCTAATCTTATTGAAACATCTATAACCAGGGACCTCCAACAACCATTTCTGCCCCTCTTCTATCCAAGTTTCCGTGATGGCCACCACATCGTAGTCCCAAGTACCGATCCATGCCTTAAGTTCACCCACCTTGTTCCTGATGCTTCTTGCGTTGAAGTATACACACTTCAACCCATCTCCGTGCCTGCAAGTACTCTCCTTTGTCAGTGTTCCCTTCCCCACTGCCTCATTACACGCTTTGGCGTCCTGAATATCGGCTACCTTAGTTTGCTGGACTACAAATCCGGTTCCCATTCCCCAGCCAAATTAGTTTAAACCCTCCCGAAGAGTACTAGAAAACCTCCCTCCCAGGATATTGGTGCCCCTCTGGTTCAGATGCAACCCGTCCTGCTTGTACAGGTCCCACCTTCCCCAGAATGCGCTCCAATTATCCAAATACCTGAAGCCCTCCCTCCTACACCATTCCTGCAGCCACGTGTTCAACTGCACTCTCTCCCTATTCCTAGCCTTGCTATCACGTGGCACCGGCAACAAACCAGAGATGACAACTCTGTCTGTCCTGGCTTTTAACTTCCAGCCTAACTCCCTAAACGTGATACAACAATAATAATCTTTATTAGTGTCACAAGTAGGCTTACATTGACAATGCAATGAAGTTACTGCAAAAAGCCCCTAGTCACCTCACTCTGGCACCTGTTCGGGTATACTGAGGGAGAATTCAGAATGTCCAAATTACCTTACAAACGCATCTTTCGGGACTTGTGGGAGGAAACCGGAGCACCGGAGGAAACCCACACAGACACATGGAGAATGTGCAGACTCCACACAGACAGTGACCCAAGGCGGGAATTGAACCCTGTTCCCAGGCGCTGTGAAGCAACACTGCTAAACAACTGTATACATTCCGAGTCATAGCACTCTGCATTCAATGAGTACTGAATAAAGGTCATTGGTGTGAAACGTTAGCTGTTTCTCTCTCCTGAGACGCTGCATGACGTGCTGTGCGTTTCCAGCATTTTCTGCACTTATTGCATATTCAAAGCAGGTTATTAAAGACCGGTGCAACAGAACACACTGAACCACATCTGTAAAGATTATTGAATACAGAACCCACTCTCTGCCCCAGAGGGCTGGAGATGCTCAGTCACTGAGGAAACTCAAGACAGAAGTCATAGGTTTTTTTTATAGAATTATTTTTTAAATAGAATCCCTTGAGTGCAGAAGGAGGCCATTAGGCCCGTCAAGTCTGCACTGACCTTTCAAAAGAACACCTTACCCATGTCCACTCCCCTACCCCGTTACCTAACTTGCACATGCTTGGACACTAAGGGGCAATTTATCATGGCTAATTCACTGAACCTGCACACCTTTGGACTGTGGGAGGAAACTGGAGAAAACCCACCCAGACACAGGGAGGAAGTGCAAACTCCACAAGACAGTCACCCAAGGCCAGAATTGAACCCGGATCCTTGGCGGCGTGAGGCAGCAGTGCTAACCACTGTGCCACCCTTGGGGGCATCAAAGGAATTAAGTGATACGGGGATAGTGGTGAAAGCGATGGTTGAAACAGCATATCAGTCATGATCTTTTTTTCTTATAAATTTAGAGTACCCAATAAATTTTTTCCAATTAAGGGGCAATTTAGCAAGGCCAATCCACCTACCTTGCACATCTTTGGGTTGTGGGGGCGAAACCCACGCAAACACGGGGAGAATGTGCAACCTCCACACGATTAGTGACCCAGAGCCGGGATCGAACCTGGGACCTCGGCGGCGTGAGACTGCAGTGCTACCCACTGTGCCACCGTGCTGTCCTCATCAGTCAAGATCTTACTAAATAGCAAAGCAGGTTCGAGGGGCCACCTAGCCGACTCAAACTTTTATTGTTTTATGTTTTTATCTACAACAATCATTGTAAAATTCAGTTATGAACTCAAATATCTTTAAAACATTTTTGTATCACCCCACACAGGCAAGTTTACCACAATAACTTAGATGTCCAGATTCACATAGTCACAGGAGATTGATAGCCCCTGTGATTCCAATTCGTGGACACCTGCACTATTGTTGTTTTGTGAAAATAAACTCTTCCATTCATATTTTGCCTTTCAGAACACCCCATCACACTACACGATTAACAAACTACTTTGAAGCCCAGTCAGTATTGTTATTAGAAGAATTGCAGCTGCCAACTTCCTCAGTGTAGTAGCACAGCACCACAAACAAGAGAGACGAATGACCAATTCATTATACTTTGGCAGTGTTTTGACATACGAATGTTGGCCAGGACACCAAGCAAACCCCCTTGTCCTTGCTCGAGCAATGCCATGCAGCCTTCAACACCCCACCCGTGTCAGAAAGTCAACACCTTTTACAATGCAATGCTCCTTCTGCACTGCACTGCACCAAAGCCATCGGCCTAGGTCCTGCGGTCAAGCTTCTGGAGGCCAAGGTAAAGGGTCACATGCTCGGGGTTATGAGCCGTGGTCAACAGCAAAGCCGAGGAATTTTCAATGGCGGTGACGGAAGAGCGAGAACTTTGACGGACAACTTTCAGGTGCAGGATCCTTCAGGAAGAGGACTGCCATTTCCTTTAAGCGCACGCGAGGAAGGCGAGAGGAAACCACCTCATGACCTTTTTTCCCATGGCCATATTGCTCATTGAACTTGAAAATGGGAGGCTTCTAACAGTAACGGAGGAGGGACGCACTGGCATGGAGAAATTAGCAGAGGAGCTGCTCTTTAACCAGATCACGGCTATTGTAACTGGGGTCCTGCCTGCACAGTGAACACTAACCTTCAGATAGCTAATGTTGCTGAATTAGAGTCGCTTTTTTAAAAATTCAAATAGACTCACTCTTTATGTATAAATGGGACATTGATGCACTTGTACTGGGATTAACAAGTCTTTCCATACCAATAGTAAACACTATGAGGTTACGGGAAGGGTTTAAACAGATATGGATAGTGAGAAACGATTCTCACTCACAGGAGGATCAGTAAACCAGCGAACATGGATTTAAGATAATTGGCACCAAAATTCCAGAGGGGAAATTAATGGAGATTCCCTGAGTGTGGTGAGATATTATGTTTGGGAATACACTATCTGAAGCAGATTAATTCGCCAACATGAAAAGGGAATTTGATCAATACTTGAAGAGCTCTCCTCTACCTACACAGGGGAGGGAGACAAAACGCAGATTGTTGAGCATTTGTGGAATACCTTCCTTCCTTCTGCAAACATAATCCCAAGCTTCCTGTCACTTGTCATTTTAATTCTCAGCCTTGCTCCCACTCAGATCTCTCTGCCCTTGGCCTGCCACAGAATTCCAAGGAAGCTCAATGCAAGCTCAAGGAATAGGGCCTGGTCTTTCAACTCTGCATCGCAGAGCCTGCTGCACTCAACTTTGACAGTCATCCAGACTCGAAACGCTCCCTCTCCATAGATGCTGTCAGACCTGCTGAGATTTTCCAGCATTTTCTGTTTTTGCTTCAGATTCCAGCATCCTCGGGAATTTGCGTTTCCAACTGAGTTCAACAATTTTAGACCATAACCTCTGCCCCCATTTTGACCCATTTCTTTCCTTATTCATTCATTTTTCATTCGGACAGCTATTCAGACCTCCATCTGGACACATCTTTTGTTTCTATATTCTGTCCATCACCCATGGCACCTTTTGTCATGTAATCTCTCCTGCCCCAGCTCCACCCAATCACAGATCTGTCCTTCCCTCCCACCCCCTTTCACTTGCTCAAAACCCATTACATTTCTATCTTTCCTCAGTTCTTTTAAAAAAAATTTAGAGTACCCAATTCATTTTTTCCAATTAAGGGGCAATTTAGCGTGGCCAATCCACCTACCCTGCACATCTTTGGGTTGTGGGGGCGAAACCCACGCAAACACGGGGAGAATGTGCAAACTCCACACGGACAGTGACCCAGAGCCAGGATCGAACCTGGGACCTTGGCGCCGTGAGACTGCAGTGCTACCATTGCGCCACCAAGCTGGCCCTTTCCTCAGTTCTGATGAAGGGTCATCATTGACCCAAAATGTTGGCTCTGTTTCTCTCCACAGATACTGCCTGACCGACTGAGCATTTCTGGCATTGTCAGTTTTGATTCTTTAAAAAGGGGGAAAACGTGCCGAATGGTAGAGGAGGAGGAGAGGGTGGGTGGGAAATAGGACTAATTGGATAGCTCGCTCAGAGGCAGCACCGGCATAATGAGCTGACTAGTCTCCCACCATGTGTCCAATCTGCATCAGTGTGATGGGGCTGTATCTACTGTATCTAATGGCTAATGTCAAGGACTATGCTGCTGCTGAAAACAGCGTGTAACATGAGCTGCAGTTTGCTGTTGCAATGCATGTTCCTGCAGTGAATGGACCTTTTCTATTGACCCAACTTAAACAAGGTCCTTGCAATATGGGTTTCAGTCTATCACCTTTACAAAAAAGGTAAATGTAATTCAGCAAGAAACTTCTTGGTGAATGTTATACAGATTTTGTGCCCGCAAACATCTCCTAATCTTCAGAAGCATTTGAATTGGATTTGTTTATTGTCATGTGCACCGAGGTACAGTGAAAAGTATTTTTCTGTGAGCAGCTCAAACAGGTCATTTAGTACATGAAAATAAAAGGAAAATACATAATAGGGCAACACAAGCTACACAATGTAAATACATAGACACCGGCATCGGGTGAAGCATACATCGGGTAAAGCATTTACGGAAAAACAAATATTAAACCAAATGTAAATGTATTAAATCTGAAATAAAACAATTAAGTACACAATAAAGGGAAATATGCAGGAAGATGTTTTGCAGGCTAATACTGCATGTTTCAATTGTCATAGAATCACTACAGTGCAGAAGGAGGCCAACTGGACCATGGAGTCTGCACCTACTATCCGAAAGAGCACACTACCTAGGCCCACTCCCCACCCATCCTTGTAACCCGACCTAACCTTTGGACATTAAAGCGCAATTTAGTGCGGCCAATACACCTAACCTGAACATCTTTGGACTGTGGGAGGAAGCCGGAGCACCCGGAGGAAACCCACACTGACGCTGGGAGAAGGTGCAAACTTCACACAGTCACCCAGGTTTAATTGAGCCCGGGTCCTTGACGCTGTGAGGCATCAGTGCTAACCGCTGCACCATCTACACGGTGACTAAGTTCTCAAGAGCAAACTCTTTTTGCCTTGCCTTTGTCTTGGCCAGGATCTACCCCTCGACCAAAGTCGCTAAGTCTTGGCCAGGATCTACCCCTCGACCAAAGTCGCTAAAGCAGATTATGTGGATATTATCACATTGCTGCGACTTGCAGGAACTTGCTGGCTGCAATTTGGCTGCCGTGTTTACAACAGCGTCCTCATTTCAAAAAGGACTTGATTGGCGGTAAAGCATTGAGATATTCTGGGTTAGCTTAAAGGCACTATATTTAAGTGCAAGTCTCTCTCAAAGGTTTCTATTCCCAACCCAGTTGGGGGGGGGGGGGGGGGGGGGGGGGGGCAAGATGCCATTTAGAAACATGCTAGTTCCAACACTTAAATATTTTCGAAAAATCTCTCAAGTGGACAAAAGGAGCTGACTTCTGTTTATCTCAATAGACCACAATCATTTAACAGTGTGTAATCTCCCCACTGTAATGTAACCAACCCTGTGAAATCACACATCATCAGAACATTGAAATTACACCACTACCGCTGCAGCCTAATGCTTATCAATACAATTTTTATACAAATCTTTAAATACAGCACAAATATTAATGGCTCTGCACTGGACATAAATCAAGTCGATGGAGTAACCTTCGTCAGAACCTTTACACATCCTCAATCAACTATTTGGCTCCCAAAAAACAGGACTCTTTTGGTAAACAGATAGTGATCTGCCTCTATCAAATTTAAGGTTTCCCTTTTTTTGTGAGCAAGATACACAGCTGTTGAGACTAGAGGCATCCCTGGCCAGAATGTGGGTCCAAACTTACCTCTGCCAGAAACTCGCCCTTTTGAGTTAAGAGGTTCAACTGCGGGAAAAAACCCCACCCTTTCTCGGCTTTCAGGGGGGGGGGGGAGGGGGAGAAGAGGTGGGGGGGAGGGGGAGAAGAGGTGGGGGGGGGAGGGGGAGAAGAGGTGGGGGGGAGAGGGGGAGAAGAGGTGGGGGGGAGAGGGGGAGAAGAGGTGGGGGGGGGAGAGGGGGAGAAGAGGTGGGGGGGGGGAGAGGGGGAGAAGAGGTGGGGGGGAGAGAGGGGGAGAAGAGGTGGGGGGGAGAGAGGGGGAGAAGAGGTGGGGGGGAGAGAGGGGGAGAAGAGGTGGGGGGGAGAGGGGGAGAAGAGGTGGGGGGGGAGGGGGAGAAGAGGTGGGGGGGGAGGGGGAGAAGAGGTGGGGGGGGAGGGGGAGAAGAGGTGGGGGGGGAGGGGGAGAAGAGGTGGGGGGGAGGGGGAGAAGAGGTGGGGGGGAGGGGGAGAAGAGGTGGGGGGGAGGGGGAGAAAAGGTGGGGGGGGAGGGGGAGAAAAGGTGGGGGGGGAGGGGGAGAAAAGGTGGGGGGGGAGGGGGAGAAAAGGTGGGGGGGGAGGGGGAGAAAAGGTGGGGGGGGAGGGGGAGAAGAGGTGGGGGGGAGAAGAGGTGGGGGGGGAGGGGGAGAAGAAGTGGGGGGGGGGAGAAGAGGTGGGGGGGAGAAGAGGTGGGGGGGGAGAAGAGGTGGGGGGGGAGAAGAGGTGGGGGGGGAGAAGAGGTGGGGGGGGAGAAGAGGTGGGGGGGGAGAAGAGGTGGGGGGGGAGAAGAGGTGGGGGGGGAGAAGAGGTGGGGGGGAGAAGAGGTGGGGGGGAGAAGAGGTGGGGGGGAGAAGAGGTGGGGGGGGAGAAGAGGTGGGGGGGGGAGAAGAGGTGGGGGGGGAGAAGAGGTGGGGGGGGAGAAGAGGTGGGGGGGGAGAAGAGGTGGGGGGGGAGAAGAGGTGGGGGGGGAGAAGAGGTGGGGGGGGAGAAGAGGTGGGGGGGGAGAAGAGGTGGGGGGGGAGAAGAGGTGGGGGGGGAGAAGAGGTGGGGGGGGAGAAGAGGTGGGGGGGGAGAAGAGGTGGGGGGGGAGAAGAGGTGGGGGGGGAGAAGAGGTGGGGGGGAGAAGAGGTGGGGGGGGGAGAAGAGGTGGGGGGGGAGAAGAGGTGGGGGGGGAGAAGAGGTGGGGGGGGAGAAGAGGTGGGGGGGGAGAGAAGAGGTGGGGGGGGAGAGAAGTGGTGGGGGGGGAGAGAAGAGGTGGGGAGAGAAGAGGTGGGGAGAGAAGAGGGGGGGGAGAGAAGAGGGGGGGGAGAGAAGAGGGGGGGGAGAGAAGAGGGGGGGGAGAGAAGAGGGGGGGAGATAAGAGGTAGGGGGGGGAGATAAGAGGGGGGGAGATAAGAGGTGGGGGGGGAGAGAAGAGGTGGGGGGGGAGAGAAGAGGTGGGGGGGAGAGAAGAGGTGGGGGGGAGAGAAGAGGTGGGGGGGGAAGAGACAGTGGGGGGGGAAGAGACAGTGGGGGGGGGAAGAGACAGTGGGGGGGGGGAAGAGACAGTGGGGGGGGGGAAGAGACAGTGGGGGGGGGGAAGAGACAGTGGGGGGGGGGAAGAGACAGTGGGGGGGGGAAGAGACAGTGGGGGGGGGAAGAGACAGTGGGGGGGGGGAAGAGACAGTGGGGGGGGGGAGAGAGACAGTAGGGGGGGGGGAGAGACAGTAGGGGGGGGGAGAGACAGTAGGGGGGGGAGAGACAGTAGGGGGGGGGGGGAGAGACAGTAGGGGGGGGGGGAGAGACAGTAGGGGGGGGGGGAGAGACAGTAGGGGGGGGGGGAGAGACAGTAGGGGGGGGGGGGAGAGACAGTAGGGGGGGGGGGAGAGACAGTAGGGGGGGGGGGAGAGACAGTAGGGGGGGGGGGAGAGACAGTAGGGGGGGGGAGAGACAGTAGGGGGGGGGGAGAGACAGTAGGGGGGGGAGAGACAGTAGGGGGGGGAGAGACAGTAGGGGGGGGAGAGACAGTAGGGGGGGGGGGAGACAGTAGGGGGGGGGGGAGACAGTAGGGGGGGGGGGGAGAGACAGTAGGGGGGGGGAGAGACAGTAGGGGGGGGGGGAGAGACAGTAGGGGGGGGGGGAGAGACAGTAGGGGGGGGGGGAGAGACAGTAGGGGGGGGGAGAGACAGTGGGGGGGGGGGGAGAGACAGTGGGGGGGGGGGGGGGAGAGACAGTGGGGGGGGGGGGGGGGGGAGAGACAGTGGGGGGGGGGGGGGAGAGACAGTGGGGGGGGGGGGGAGAGACAGTGGGGGGGGGGAGAGACAGTGGGGGGGGGGGAGAGACAGTGGGGGGGGGGAGAGACAGTGGGGGGGGGGGAGAGACAGTGGGGGGGGGGAGAGACAGTGGGGGGGGGGAGAGACAGTGGGGGGGGGGGAGAGACAGTGGGGGGGGGGAGAGACAGTGGGGGGGGGGAGAGACAGTGGGGGGGGGAGAGACAGTGGGGGGGGGGAGAGACAGTGGGGGGGGGGGGGGGAGAGACAGTGGGGGGGGGGGGGGGAGAGACAGTGGGGGGGGGGGGAGAGACAGTGGGGGGGGGGGGGAGAGACAGTGGGGGGGGGGGAGAAGAGACAGTGGGGGGGGGGGAGAGACAGTGGGGGGGGGGGGGAGAGACAGTGGGGGGGGGGGAGAGACAGTGGGGGGGGGGGGAGAGACAGTGGGGGGGGGGGGGAGAGACAGTGGGGGGGGGGAGAGACAGTGGGGGGGGGAGAGACAGTGGGGGGGGGGGGGGAGAGACAGTGGGGGGGGGGAGAGACAGTGGGGGGGGGGGAGAGACAGTAGGGGGGGGGAGAGGGGGGGGAGAGACAGTAGGGGGGGGGAGAGACAGTAGGGGGGGGGAGAGACAGTAGGGGGGGGGGAGAGACAGTAGGGGGGGGGAGAGACAGTAGGGGGGGGGGAGAGACAGTAGGGGGGGGGGGAGAGACAGTAGGGGGGGGGGAGAGACAGTAGGGGGGGGGAGAGACAGTAGGGGGGGGGGAGAGACAGTAGGGGGGGGGGGGAGAGGGGACAGTAGGGGGGGGGAGAGACAGTAGGGGGGGGGAGAGACAGTAGGGGGGGGGAGAGACAGTAGGGGGGGGAGAGACAGTAGGGGGGGGAGAGACAGTAGGGGGGGGGAAGAGACAGTGGGGGGGGGAAGAGACAGTAGGGGGGGGAAGAGACAGTAGGGGGGGGGAAGAGACAGTAGGGGGGGGAAGAGACAGTAGGGGGGGGGAAGAGACAGTAGGGGGGGGGGAAGAGACAGTAGGGGGGGGGGAAGAGACAGTAGGGGGGGGGGAGAAGAGACAGTAAGGGGGGGAGAAGAGACAGTAAGGGGGGGAGAAGAGACAGTAAGGGGGGGGAAGAGACAGTAGGGGGGGGAGACAGTAGGGGGGGGAAGAGACAGTAGGGGGTGGGGGGAAGAGGCGAAACGTACAAGGGTCTCGCATTGTGTCAATTACACCAAAGGGGATCTGGAAATCAACAAGAATCAGCGAAGCTGCTTGACTCTCCAACAGGAGATGCTGTAAAGCCTGGGGTTGTTCAAAAAGTTTCTTTTAAACTCCCCCACTCCCAGAATTTTTACCCTGCAATATCACCATTTCACTGTTCTCATCTGCAGGCTACGTTTCCAGTGTAACTGCGCAACGCAGACCCTATGAAACTAATTTGAAGTCCAGTACCCAACCTGGAGCTGTGACAATGTAGCCCGGGCCTGCTGATACAGTAACCCCGTGCAAGAAGCCAGCATTTTCTTTTGCTCATTAACTTTTTTCTCCGCTGCACAACATTCAACATACCTGCTTCCCCCCCACCTCTCCAACACTCTGGCCGGGTCCAAGTAGCCAAGGAGGGGTCTGGGCCACCGAGGAGGCGACTGCAGCAGATCTGCCTTCCTTTAATTATCAATGTATCACTGTTTATGTTTCTTTAAAAAAACAGAAGGGAGCAGGCGCCTGCCCACAACCCTGCTCAACCTCGCAAAGACGCCATCGCAGGAGAGTTGCTACATTGAACCCAGCCGTGGCGCCAACCATTCACACTCCAAACCAGAGGGGGGTTGGGAGGAGGCGGCGGCTGGGGAAAGAGGGATTTAAAGGGGGAAAGAGGCTGCCAGCATCTTTGCATTGAGGTTCCCGCTTGTCAACACTAAGGGGAGCATATGGAGCGCGTGATGTATGCTGGTTTGTGCTGGGATGTGCTAAGAGTCTCCCAGCGTCTCCCAAGCCGCTAGTGGTTGGGGTCTGAATTGAAACCTCGCACGGATTTGTATCAGAATGCTGCAGGAGGCGAACCCGTTACAGCCACAGAGGGTAGTCCACAGGGGGAATGGACCTTCTGTGCCCCCCGCGATAAGTCACAGGGGGAATTGTCCCAGTCTGTCCCCTGGGATAAACCACAGGGGGAATGGTCCCGGTCTGTCTCCCCCCTGTCTGTCTCCCGGGATAAACCACAGGGGGAATGGTCCCTGTCTGTCTCCCGGGATAAACCACAGGGGGAATGGTCCCTGTCTGTCTCCTGGGATAAACCACAGGGGGAATGACCCTATCTGTCTCCCGGGGTTAAACCACAGGGGGAATGGTCCCTGCCTGTCCCCCGGGATAAACCACAGGGGGAATGGTCCCCGTCTGTCCCCAGGAAAAACCACAGGGGGAATGGTCCCTGTCTGTCTCCCGGGATAAACCACAGGGGGAATGGTCCCCGTCTGTCCCCAGGAAAAACCACAGGGGGAATGGTCCCTGTCTGTCTCCCGGGATAAACCACAGGGGGAATGGTCCCTGTCTGTCTCCCGGGATAAACCACAGGGGGAATGGTCCCTGTCTGTCTCCCGGGTTAAACCACAGGGGGAATGGTCCCTGTCTGTCTCCTGGGATAAACCACAGGGGGAATGACCCTATCTGTCTCCCGGGGTTAAACCACAGGGGGAATGGTCCCTGCCTGTCCCCCGGGATAAACCACAGGGGGAATGGTCCCTGTCTGTCTCCCGGGATAAACCACAGGGGGAATGGTCCCCGTCTGTCTCCAGGAAAAACCACAGGGGGAATGGTCCCTGTCTGTCTCCCGGGATAAACCACAGGGGGAATGGTCCCTGTCTGTCTCCCGGGATAAACCACAGGGGGAATGGTCCCTGTCTGTCCCCTGGGATAAACCACGGGGGCAATGGTCCCTGTCTGTCTCCAGGATAAACCACAGGGGGAATGGTCCCTGTCTGTCCCCAGGATAAACCACAGGGGGAATGGTCCCTGTCTGTCTCCTGGGATAAACTACAGGGGGAATGACCCTATCTGTCTCCCGGGGTTAAACCACAGGGGGAATGGTCCCTGCCTGTCCCCCGGGATAAACCACAGGGGGAATGGTCCCTGTCTGTCCCCGGGATAAACCACAGGGGGAATGGTCCCTGTCTGTCCCCGGGATAAACCACAGGGGGAATGGTCCCTGTCTGTCCCCAGGATAAACCACAGGGGGAATGGTCCCTGCCTGTCCCCCGGGATAAACCACAGGGGGAATGGTCCCTGTCTGTCTCCCGGGATAAACCACAGGGGGAATGGTCCCCGTCTGTCTCCAGGAAAAACCACAGGGGGAATGGTCCCTGTCTGTCTCCCGGGATAAACCACAGGGGGAATGGTCCCTGTCTGTCTCCCGGGATAAACCACAGGGGGAATGGTCCCTGTCTGTCCCCTGGGATAAACCACGGGGGCAATGGTCCCTGTCTGTCTCCAGGATAAACCACAGGGGGAATGGTCCCTGTCTGTCCCCGGGATAAACCACAGGGGGAATGGTCCCTGTCTGTCCCCGGGATAAACTACAGGGGGAATGACCCTATCTGTCTCCCGGGGTTAAACCACAGGGGGAATGGTCCCTGCCTGTCCCCCGGGATAAACCACAGGGGGAATGGTCCCTGTCTGTCCCCGGGATAAACCACAGGGGGAATGGTCCCTGTCTGTCCCCGGGATAAACCACAGGGGGAATGGTCCCTGTCTGTCCCCAGGATAAACCACAGGGGGAATGGTCCCTGTCTGTCCCCAGGATAAACCACAGGGGGAATGGTCCCTGTCTGTCCCCGGGATAAACCACAGGGGAAATGGTCCCTGTCTGTCCCCCGGGATAAACCACGGGGGGAATGGTCCCTGTCTGTCTCCCGGGATAAACCACAGGGGGAATGGTCCCCGTCTGTCCCCAGGGTAAACCACAGGGGGAATGGTCCCTGTCTGTCTCCTGGGATAAACCACAGGGGGAATGGTCCCTGTCTGTCCCCAGGATAAACCACAGGGGGAATGGTCCCTGTCTGTCCCCGGGATAAACCACAGGGGGAATGGTCCCTGTCTGTCCCCAGGATAAACCACAGGGGGAATGGTCCCTGTCTGTCCCCCGGGATAAACCACAGGGGGAATGGTCCCTGTCTGTCTCCCGGGATAAACCACAGGGGGAATGGTCCCTGTCTGTCCCCGGGATAAACTACAGGGGGAATGGTCCCTGTCTGTCCCCCGGGATAAACCACAGGGGGAATGGTCCCTGTCTGTCTCCCGGGATAAACCACAGGGGGAATGGTCCCTGTCTGTCTCCAGGATTAACCACAGGGGGAATGGTCCCTGTCTGTCCCCGGGATAAACCACAGGGGAATGGTCTCTGTCTGTCCCCGGGATAAACCACAGGGGAAATGGTCCCTGTCTGTCCCCCGGGATAAACCACGGGGGGAATGGTCCCTGTCTGTCTCCCGGGATAAACCACAGGGGGAATGGTCCCTGTCTGTCTCCCGGGATAAACCACAGGGGGAATGGTCCCCGTCTGTCCCCAGGGTAAACCACAGGGGGAATGGTCCCTGCCTGTCTCCCGGGATAAACCACGGGGGGAATGGTCCCTGTCTGTCTCCCAGGATAAACCACAGGGGGAATGGTCCCTGTCTGTCCCCCAGGATAAGCCACAGGGGGAATGGTCCCTGTCTGTCCCCAGGATAAACCGCAGGGGGAATGGTCCATGTCTGTCTCCCGGGATAAACCACAGGGGGAATGGTCCCTGTCTGTCTCCCGGGATAAACCACAGGGGGAATGGTCCCTGTCTGTCCCCAGGATAAACCACAGGGGGAATGGTCCCTGTCTGTCCCCCGGGATAAACCACAGGGGGAATGGGCCCTGTCTGTCCTCCGGGATAAACCACAGGGGGAATGGGCCCTGTCTGTCCCCCGGGATAAACCACAGGGGGAATGGTCCCTGTCTGTCCCCAGGATAAGCCACAGGGGGAATGGTCCCTGTCTCCAGGATAAACCACAGGGGGAATGGTCCTGTCTGTCCCCGGGATAAACCACAGGGGAATGGTCCCTGTCTGTCCCCAGGATAAACCACAGGGGGAATGGTCCCTGTCTGTCCCCAGGATAAACCACAGGGGGAATGGTCCCTGTCTGTCCTCCGGGATAAACCACAGGGGGAATGGGCCCTGTCTGTCCCCCGGGATAAACCACAGGGGGAATGGTCCCTGTCTGTCCCCAGGATAAGCCACAGGGGGAATGGTCCCTGTCTCCAGGATAAACCACAGGGGGAATGGTCCTGTCTGTCCCCGGGATAAACCACAGGGGAATGGTCCCTGTCTGTCCCCAGGATAAACCACAGGGGAATGGTCCCTGTCTGTCCCCAGGATAAACCACAGGGGGAATGGTCCCTGTCTGTCCCCCAGGATAAGCCACAGGGGGAATGGTCCCTGTCTGTCCCCGGGATAAACCACAGGGGAAATGGTCCCTGTCTGTCCCCCGGGATAAACCACGGGGGGAATGGTCCCTGTCTGTCTCCCGGGATAAACCACAGGGGGAATGGTCCCTGTCTGTCCCCTGGGATAAACCACGGGGGCAATGGTCCCTGTCTGTCTCCAGGATAAACCACAGGGGGAATGGTCCCTGTCTGTCCCCAGGATAAACCACAGGGGGAATGGTCCCTGTCTGTCTCCTGGGATAAACTACAGGGGGAATGACCCTATCTGTCTCCCGGGGTTAAACCACAGGGGGAATGGTCCCTGCCTGTCCCCCGGGATAAACCACAGGGGGAATGGTCCCTGTCTGTCCCCGGGATAAACCACAGGGGGAATGGTCCCTGTCTGTCCCCGGGATAAACCACAGGGGGAATGGTCCCTGTCTGTCCCCAGGATAAACCACAGGGGGAATGGTCCCTGTCTGTCTCCCGGGATAAACCACAGGGGGAATGGTCCCTGTCTGTCTCCCGGGATAAACCACAGGGGGAATGGTCCCTGTCTGTCCCCTGGGATAAACCACGGGGGCAATGGTCCCTGTCTGTCTCCAGGATAAACCACAGGGGGAATGGTCCCTGTCTGTCCCCAGGATAAACCACAGGGGGAATGGTCCCTGTCTGTCTCCTGGGATAAACTACAGGGGGAATGACCCTATCTGTCTCCCGGGGTTAAACCACAGGGGGAATGGTCCCTGCCTGTCCCCCGGGATAAACCACAGGGGGAATGGTCCCTGTCTGTCCCCGGGATAAACCACAGGGGGAATGGTCCCTGTCTGTCCCCGGGATAAACCACAGGGGGAATGGTCCCTGTCTGTCCCCAGGATAAACCACAGGGGGAATGGTCCCTGTCTGTCCCCAGGATAAACCACAGGGGGAATGGTCCCTGTCTGTCCCCGGGATAAACCACAGGGGAAATGGTCCCTGTCTGTCCCCCGGGATAAACCACGGGGGGAATGGTCCCTGTCTGTCTCCCGGGATAAACCACAGGGGGAATAGTCCCCGTCTGTCCCCAGGGTAAACCACAGGGGGAATGGTCCCTGTCTGTCTCCTGGGATAAACCACAGGGGGAATGGTCCCTGTCTGTCCCCAGGATAAACCACAGGGGGAATGGTCCCTGTCTGTCCCCGGGATAAACCACAGGGGGAATGGTCCCTGTCTGTCCCCAGGATAAACCACAGGGGGAATGGTCCCTGTCTGTCCCCCGGGATAAACCACAGGGGGAATGGTCCCTGTCTGTCTCCCGGGATAAACCACAGGGGGAATGGTCCCTGTCTGTCCCCGGGATAAACTACAGGGGGAATGGTCCCTGTCTGTCCCCCGGGATAAACCACAGGGGGAATGGTCCCTGTCTGTCTCCCGGGATAAACCACAGGGGGAATGGTCCCTGTCTGTCTCCAGGATTAACCACAGGGGGAATGGTCCCTGTCTGTCCCCGGGATAAACCACAGGGGAATGGTCTCTGTCTGTCCCCGGGATAAACCACAGGGGAAATGGTCCCTGTCTGTCCCCCGGGATAAACCACGGGGGGAATGGTCCCTGTCTGTCTCCCGGGATAAACCACAGGGGGAATGGTCCCTGTCTGTCTCCCGGGATAAACCACAGGGGGAATGGTCCCCGTCTGTCCCCAGGGTAAACCACAGGGGGAATGGTCCCTGCCTGTCTCCCGGGATAAACCACGGGGGGAATGGTCCCTGTCTGTCTCCCAGGATAAACCACAGGGGGAATGGTCCCTGTCTGTCCCCCAGGATAAGCCACAGGGGGAATGGTCCCTGTCTGTCCCCAGGATAAACCGCAGGGGGAATGGTCCATGTCTGTCTCCCGGGATAAACCACAGGGGGAATGGTCCCTGTCTGTCTCCCGGGATAAACCACAGGGGGAATGGTCCCTGTCTGTCCCCAGGATAAACCACAGGGGGAATGGTCCCTGTCTGTCCCCCGGGATAAACCACAGGGGGAATGGTCCCTGTCTGTCCTCCGGGATAAACCACAGGGGGAATGGGCCCTGTCTGTCCCCCGGGATAAACCACAGGGGGAATGGTCCCTGTCTGTCCCCAGGATAAGCCACAGGGGGAATGGTCTCTGTCTCCAGGATAAACCACAGGGGGAATGGTCCTGTCTGTCCCCGGGATAAACCACAGGGGAATGGTCCCTGTCTGTCCCCAGGATAAACCACAGGGGGAATGGTCCCTGTCTGTCCCCAGGATAAACCACAGGGGGAATGGTCCCTGTCTGTCCTCCGGGATAAACCACAGGGGGAATGGGCCCTGTCTGTCCCCCGGGATAAACCACAGGGGGAATGGTCCCTGTCTGTCCCCAGGATAAGCCACAGGGGGAATGGTCCCTGTCTCCAGGATAAACCACCGAGGGAATGGTCCTGTCTGTCCCCGGGATAAACCACAGGGGAATGGTCCCTGTCTGTCCCCAGGATAAACCACAGGGGAATGGTCCCTGTCTGTCCCCAGGATAAACCACAGGGGGAATGGTCCCTGTCTGTCCCCCAGGATAAGCCACAGGGGGAATGGTCCCTGTCTGTCTCCCGGGATAAACCACAGGGGGAATGGTCCCTGTCTGTCTCCCGGGATAAACCACAGGGGGAATGGTCCCTGCCTGTCCCCAGGATAAACCACAGGGGGAATGGTCCCTGTCTGTCCCCTGGGATACACCACAGGGGGAATGGACCCTGTCTGTCTCCCGGGATAAACCACAGGGGGAATGGGCCCTGTCTGTCCCCCAGGATAAACCACAGGGGGAATGGTCCCTGTCTGTCCCCCGGGATAAACCACAGGGGGAATGGTCCCTGTCTGTCCCCAGCATAAGCCACAGGGGGAGTGGTCCCTGTCTGTCTCCAGGATAAACCACAGGGGGAATGATCCCTGTCTGTCCCCAGGATAAACCACAGGGGGAATGGTCCCTGTCTGTCCCCAGGATAAACCACAGGGGGAATGGTCCCTGTCTGTCCCCAGGATAAACCACAGGGGGAATGGTCCCTGTCTGTCCCCCAGGAAAAGCCATAGGGGGACTGGTCCCTGTCTGTCTCCCGGGATAAACCACAGGGGGAATGGTCCCTGTCTGTCCCCGGGGTTGAATCCCAGGTTAATCCAGAGTGCATACTTCCTGTCTGTCCCTGTTTTTAAAAATAAGTTTGGTGTACCCAATTCTTTTTTCCAATTAAGGGGCAATTTAGCGTGGCCAATCCACCTAGCCAGCACATCTTTGGGTTGTGGGGGTGATACCCATGTAGACTCGGGAGAATGTGCAAACTCCACACGGACAGTGACCCGGGCCGATATCGAACCCGGTTCCTCAGCGCCGTAGGCAGCAGTGTAACCACTGTTCCACAATGCCGCCCTTAAGGAGGGTTTTGTGGGGGTGGCATGCGGCATACTGGTTAGCACTGGGACTACGGCGCTGAGAACCTGGGTTCGATACCGGCCTTGGTCACGGCCCGTGTGGAGTTGCATATTCTGTCCGTGTCTGCGTGGGTTTCACCCCCACAACCCAAAGATGTGCAGGATAGGCGGATTGGCCACGCTAAATTGCCCCTTAATTGGAAAAAAAAGGGTTTTGAAGGAGGGAAGAAGATTTACGAGCTCAGAACTATGTCAGTTGAAGGCACTGCTGCCAATTGTGGAGCAATTGAAATTCGGGATGGTCAAGGGCGAGAATTAAGTGAGTACAGATATCTTGGAATGTTTTGCAGCAGGAGGTGATTATCGGGACAGGAAGGGGCAATGCAGTTGGAAAGGTTTGAAAATAAGAATGAGAATTTTAAAATCGAGCCAGTGCCTAACGGGAGCCAATCTAGGTCAATGGACACAGGGTCCTCAAGTTTATGGAGGTTGGAATATGGGAGGCCTGACATTGGAATAGCCAGGCCTGAGGGGCAACAAAATCAGCTGAGGGTTCTAGCAGTAGATGAGCTGAGGCAGTAGGCGGAGTTGTGCAACATTACAGAGGTGCAGTCTTACTACTGCCATGGTTATGTGGTCGGAAGCTCGTCTTGTAGTCAGATACGACATTGAGGTTGCAAACAGGAAGAAGGACAGCATCAATGGCTACGGTGCAAGTTTTGAAGAAGGAATCAAAGAGAATGGCGTCATCACTCCAATTATTCAGCTGAAGGAACTGTCTGCACATGCAGCACTGGCGGTCGGGTCAGCAGTCTAACAATTTAGTGACAGTCAAGGGGTCGCGAGAGGTGGGGGTGAGGTAGAGCTGGGCGCCATCAGCCTCCATGAGTAAATTGACACTGCATTTTCGGATGGCATCGCCAAGGGGCAGCTTGCGGATGAGAATTGGAACGGGACCAAGGTCAATCCTTGAGGGGCACCCTCAGGAATCAGGAAGAGAAGACATTGCCCACAATTCCCTCCCTGCAATCAGATGGATAAGAATGGAAGCAGGCGCGAGCATTCCCACCCAGCGACGAGTGGAGGGGCCTCGGAGGAAGATGGCCAACCATGTCAAAGATGGCAGGCAGGTTGAGAAGGGTGAGCACAGCTAACTTACCTTGATCAGAGTCTAATTTCTGACTTTGATAAGGGCCGTTTTGGCACGGTGGCGAGTTGGAAGTCTAATTGAAGGGATTCTGAGACAGATTCATGGCACAGATTTGAGAGGTGACAGCATGTTCAAAGGCTTTAAATAGTTTATGAACAAGCACCATTAATAAATAATGACATTAATAAAGCAACATAAACAGTAATTACATATAATTGTGCATGGTAACATCCTTCACCCTTGGTCACCCAACAATGTCAGGCATTGAATACTCTCGACATACTTTGACTAAGTATTTTCATCTCCCTTCAATGACCTAGTTTCATTTCACTTAATAATTTTGCTTCTATTTTTACACTTACCTCAATTTGAAACTTCAAAACTTGAATGCTGCATTTATCATAGCTTCAGGGGGAAAACATCTTCATTAACTTAAATTCATCCTAATATCTTGTAAGGACAAAAGGGATTCAATATAAACAGCCCATAATTGAATCCTTAAAGCTTAATATGTATGAACTCAACTGAGAGACGTTGAGGTCTGACGTCTGTGGATGTGGCACGGGGCAGCACGGTAGCATTGTGGATAGCACAATTGCTTCACAGCTCCAGGGTCCCAGGTTCGATCCCGGCTTGGGTCACTGTCTGTGCGGAGTCTGCACATCCTCCCCGTGTATGCGTGGGTTTCCTCCGGGTGCTCCGGTTTCCTCCCACAGTCCAAAGATGTGCAGGTTAGGTGGATTGGCCATGAGAAATTGCCCTTAGCGTCCAAAATTGCCCTTAGTGTCGGGTGGGGTTACTGGGTTATGGGGATATGGTGGAGGTGTTGACCTTGGGTAGGGTGCTCTTTCCAAGAGCCGGTGCAGACTCGATGGGCCGAATGGCCTCCTTCTGCACTGTAAATTCTATGAGGTCCATTGCAACAGACCCGAATCTAAGCCTACCCAGATCACAAGATGGGGAAGCGAGAGGCTGACCATTCAGCCCATCTTCTTCCAATTGTGCAAAATGGTCTATGGTTACCCATCTTCCTATTATACCACTCAACCATTTGTCAAATGATTGGGTTTGACTTTTCTTGCCCTCAACTGGGAGAAGGAAATACTGGGAAAGAATGAGGGAGCAAATTTTGATCAAAGCTTTCCATCCATTCTGACGTAAGGTCAGTTGAAACACTTGTTTGTCTCTTCGCATTCACACGTGGGTTGGCCTGTTCATTTACAGCATTTTCTACTTTTAGTTTTGATTCCTTACACTAGCCCCTTTGAGCTGCTGTGGGTGATAGATGTGTAATATATATACAAAAGAGCAATTACACAGTTATAGACTGAATATTACTGAAAAGTGAGTCATCTTGTGGAAGCTTTTAATCTTGCACTCATCAGGACAATGCAAGAGTGCCAAATTTTAAACAAACAGGATAATTTATAGTTACAGGAGAAAAAGGTATTGATTGGTTGCTTTCTCCACGGCAAGCTTTAGCCAATCAAAATCAAATAAATATCCTGGCCGCGAGGTTTGCTAGTGTCACACGGGAGGGTTTAAACTAGTATGGCAGGGGGGTGGGCACGGGAGCAATAGGTCAGAAGGTGAGAGCATTGAGGGAGAACTAGGGAATAGGCCCAGTATAGCTCTGAGGCAGAGCAGACAGGGAGAAGTTGCTGAACACAACGGGTCTGGTGGCCTGAAGTGCATATGTTTTAATGCAAGAAGTATTACGGGTAAGGCAGATTAACTTAGAGCTTGGATTAGTACTTGATACTATGATGTTGTTGCCATTACAGAGACCTGGTTGAGGGAAGGGCAGGATTGGCAGCTAAACGTTCCAGGATTTAGATGTTTCAGGCAGGATAGAGGGGGATGTAAAAGGGGTGGCGGAGTTGTGCTACTGGTTTGGGAGAATATCACAGCTGTACTACGGGAGGACACCTCAGAGGGCAGTGAGGCTATATGGGTAGAGATCAAGAATAAGAAGGGTGCAGTCACAATGTTGGGGGTTTACTACAGGCCTCCCAACAGCCAGCGGGAGATAGAGGAGCAGATAGGTAGACAGATTTTGGAAAAGAGTAAAAACAACAGGGTTGCTGTGATGGGAGACTTCAACTTCCCCAATATTGACTGGGACTCACTTAGTGCCAGGGGCTTAGACGGGGCAGAGATTGTAAGGAGCATCCAGGAGGGCTTCTTAAAACAATATGTAGACAGTCCAACTAGGGAAGGGGCGGTACTGGACCTGGTATTGGGGAATGAGCCCGGCCAGGTGGTAGAAGTTTCAGTAGGGGAGCATTTCGGGAACAGTGACCACAATTCAGTAAGTTTTGGACAAGGATAAGAGTGGTCCTAGGGTGAATGTGTTAAATTGGGGGAAGGCTAATTATAACAATATTAGGCGGGAACTGAAGAACCTAAATTGGGGGCGAATGTTTGAGGGTAAATCAAAATCTGACATGTGGGAGGCTTTCAAGTGTCAGTTGAAAGGAATTCAGGACCGGCATGTTCCTGTGAGGAAGAAGGATAAATACGGCAATTTTCAGGAACCTTGGATAACGAGAGATATTGTAGGCCTCGTCAAAAAGAAAAAGGAGGCATTTGTCAGGGCTAAAAGGCTGGGAACAGACGAAGCCTGTGTGGAATATAAGGAAAGTAGGAAGGAACTTAAGCAAGGAGTCAGGAGGGCTAGAAGGGGTCACGAAAAGTCATTGGCAAATAGGGTTAAGGAAAATCCCAAGGCTTTTTACACGTACATAAAAAGCCAGGGGAAGGGTTGGCCCACTGAAGGATAGGCAAGGGAATCTATGTGTGGAGCCAGAGGAAATGGGCGAGGTACTAAATGAATACTTTGCATCAGTATTCACCAAAAAGGAATTGGTGGATGTTGAGTCTGGAGAAGGGTGTGTAGATAGCCTGGGTCACATTGAGATCCAAAAAGATGAAGTGTTGGGCGTCTTGAAAAATATTAAGGTAGATAAGTCCCCAGGGCCTGATGGGATTTACCTCAGAATACTGAAGGAGGCTAGAGAGGAAATTGCTGAGGCCTTGACAGAAATCTTTGGATCCTCACTGTCTTCAGGTGATGTCCCGGAGGACTGGAGAATAGCCAATGTTGTTCCTTTGTTTAAGAAGGGTAGCAAGGATAATCCAGGGAACTACAGGCCGGTGAGCCTTACGTCAGTGGTAGGGAAATTACTGGAGAGAATTCTTTGAGACAGGATCTACTCCCATTTGGAAGCAAATGGACGTATTAGTGAGAGGCAGCATGGTTTTGTGAAAGGGAGGTCGTGTCTCACTAACGTGATAGAGTTTTTCAAAGAGGTCACAAAGATGATTGATGCAGGTCGGGCAGTGGATGTTGTCTATATGGACTTCAGTAAGGCCTTTGACAAGGTCCCTCATGGTAGACTAGTACAAAAAGTGAAGTCACACGGGATCAGGGGTGAGCTGGATACAGAACTGGCTAAGTCATAGAGGGCAGAGAGTAGCAATGGAAGGATGCTTTTCTAATTGGAGGGCTGTGACTAGTGGTGTTCCGCAGGGATCAGTGCTGGGACCTTTGCTGTTTGTAGTATATATAAATGATTTGGAGGAAAATGTAACTGGTCTGATTAGTAAGTTTGCAGACGACACAAAGGTTGGTGGAATTGCGGATAGCGATGAGGACTGGCAGAGGATAAAGCAGGATTTAGATTGTTTGGAGACTTGGAGATGGCAGATGGAGTTTAATCCGGACAAATGTGAGGTGATGCATTTTGGACGGTCTAATGCAGGTAGGGAATATACAGTGAATGGTAGAACCCTCAAGAGTATTGAAAGTCAAAAAGATCTAGGTGTACAGGTCCACAGGTCACTGAAAGGGGCAACACAGGTGGAGAAGGTAGTCAAGAAGGCACACGGCATGCTTGCCTTCATTGGCCATGGCATTGAGTATAAGAATTGGCAAGTCATGTTGCAGCTGTATAGAACCTTAGTTAGGCCACACTTGGAGTATAGTGTTCAATTCTGGTCGCTGCACTACCAGAAGGATGTGGAGGCTTTAGAGAGGGTGCATAAGAGATTTACCAGGATGTTGCCTGGTATGGAGGGCATTAGTTATGAGGAGCGGTTGAATAAACTCGGTTTGTTCTCACTGGAACGACGGAGTTTGAGGGGCAACCTGATAGAGGTCTACAAAATTATGAGGGGCATAGACAGAGTGGATAGTCAGAGGCTTTTCCCCAGGGTAGAGGGGTCAATTACTAGGGGGCATAGGTTTAAGGTACGAGGGGCAAGGTTTAGAGTAGATGTACGAGGCAAGCTTTTTACACAGAGGGTAGTGGGTGCCTGGAACTCGCTGCTGGAGGAGGTGGTGGAAGCAGGGACGATAGTGACATTTAAGGGGCATCTTGACAAATACATGAATAGGATGGGAATAGAGGGATACGGCCCCAGGAAGTGTAGAAGATTGTAGTTTAGTCGGGCAGCATGATCGGCACGGGCTTGGAGGGCCGAAGGGCCTGTTCCTGTGCTGTACTTGTCTTGGTTCTTTGTTCAAACTTCCCAACCAATCAACTCCCTTCTCTCCTGTTGTATAAACCAGTGTTCTTCAAACTTTTTTTCTGGGGACCCATTTTTACCAACCGGCCAACCATCGGGACCCAACCCGGCCGACCTTCGCAACCCACGCCGGCTGACCTTTGCGACCCACGATTTTTTCTTGCCTTGTTTGCTGCTGACAAAAATGGAGGAAATGGTTTTGGGTTCCTTTGGCCCTCGTACACACTCCTCCAATGGAACCTGTTGGATGAAGGTGAAGCCTTCCGGTGTCGGAAAGTGTGGAGTCTCCAACTGTCCAAAGTTCTGAATTATTTCCTGTAAAATTTTATCAAATAAACCCCCCCCGAACTTGTAAAAAAAGATAAAAATAAAATGAATAAATTAAATGAAAAAAATAAAAATTCAATCAATAAAATAAATAAATAAAATGAATAAACCCCCCCCCCCCCGAACTTGTAAAACAAAAAGCTGCGACCATTAAAAAAAAAGCTGCCGCACTGCGCATGCGTGCCCGATCACCGGTTATGCGCATGCGCACCGATGATCGGGTGTGCATGCGCAATGTGGCCGCATTTTCTTTTACATGTTCGCGGCCATTTTCAAGGCCGCTTGCAGCCGGCGTTATTAAAAGCTGGCTGCTGCGCGTGGATTTGCGTGATCGGGAGTGCCGCGAAGGATGGCTCCAGCGACCCTCCCGGCACCCGCCCGCGACCCACCCGTGGACGCGCCCCTGAGTTTGACAATCACTGGTATAAACTGTGTGATTGTTTGAAATTTGGCATTCTCACCATTGTTCTGGTGAGTGCAAGTTGAATAGCTTCGGCAACATGCCTCTTCAGTAATATTCAAGTTACAGATTGGGGGATTATGGGATCCCAGCTCACTGGCTACATTATCACTTTGCTAAAACGCTGACTGTAGGGTAGCACCTGAGCTTTGCAACACGTTAGCTGCCAATTTGCATTTTAAAAATTATTTTTACCGGATTTCCTTATGCAATTTGAAATTTGGCATTTTATCGGTATGTATTTAGAACTGCACAGTGCCCAATGTGCAATGATATTCTCATCAGCAAGCTTCAATTTTGTGGCAAGAGATAAGGGGTAGATTAGACAACATTACACTGGGATCGAACAGGCAAGAGACTAGAGTGGTTAGAATGATATAAATGAGGGTAGGAATGGCGATGTGAAGAAAAGAGAAAACTCAAGATAGAGGAAATCCATGAGCAGTAGGTAGAGCATTGAAGGATAATTGGAGAAAGGACTTTCTTCAAAAAACTATCTATCTTTATCTTAAAAACATTTCATGAAGGAGCCTCAACTGCTTCACTGGGCAAGGAATTCCATAGATTCACAACCCTTTGGGTGAAGAAGTTCCTCCTAAACTCAGTCCTAAATCTACTTCCTCTTCTTTTGAGGCTATCTATCCTATCTATTCCCTTCATAATTTTATGGGCTATCCCCCTGTATCCTTCTAAATTCCAACGAGTACAGTCCCAGTCTACTCAACCTCTCCTCGTAATCCAATCCCTTCAACTCTGGGATTAACCTAGTGAATTTCCTCCTAGTTTCACCACTCTCTGAGTGAAGAAATGTCTCCTCATCACAGTCCTAAATGACCCACCCTGTATCCTGATACTGTGACCCCTTGTTCTAGACCCCCAAGTCAGAGGAAACAACATCCCTGCATTCAGTCAGTCCAGCGCTATCAGAAATTTACATGTTTCAATGAGATCCCCTCTGATTCTTCTAAATTCCAGTTAAAACAGACCCAGTTGACCCAATCTCTCCTCATATGACAATCCTGGCATGCCAGGATTCAGTCCGGTGGACCTTCGCTGCACTCCCTCTATGGCAAGCGTATCTTTTCTTGGGTAAACAGACCTAAATTGCGTAGTTGCATCAAGGTCCTGTGCAGCTGCAACGAGACATCCTCACTCCTGTCCACTTGCACGGAAAGCCAACATACTATTTTCATTCTCTAAAAAAAAAAACGTTAGAGTACCCAATTAATTTTTTCCAATTAAGGGGCAATTTAGCATGGCCAATCCACCTAGCCTGCACATCTTTGGGTTGTGGGGGCGAAACCTACGCAAGCACGGGGAGAATGTGCAAACTCCGCACGGACAGTGACCCAGAGCCGGGATCGAACCTGGGACCTCGGCGCCGTGAGGCAGCAGTGCTAACCCACTGCGCCACCGTGCTGTATTTCTGACTGCTTGCTGCGCCTGCATGCTTGCTTTCGATGAATGGTGTACACGGACACCCAGATCCCTTTGGACGTCACAATTTCCCTCACTATCACCATTTAAATAATACGCAGCCATCAAGCATGCAGCTCACAATACCCTGTCTTTGGCCCCGCAGGAGAAGATAGCCCATAATAGGCGGGAAAGGGCCAAGGCAGGGGGAGGGGTGAAGTATCAAAGATTTGGGTCCTCACCCCCAAGAGGAACGGGCCCTGGATATCGCCGGGTTGACCGAGGGGAGGGTAGTCAATGACAGCGAGGTTGGCCTGCGGCAAAGAGGTGAGGATCCATTGCCCCTTCACCCAGATGACCTGTCTCAAGTGAGTTGTTCATGTCAGACAACATGATTCTTCACTCTCACTGACCACATGTCCATTGTCTCACAGGACCTCCATCTGATGAGGCTGGCCATCTGGAGTCACCCCCCCCCCCTCCCCCCCCGCCCCAACCACACCACCACCACACCCACTCCCCCACCCCGGCCACCCAAGAGACCACCTCGGAGGAGAGCTCCGAGGAGACCACCATCGAGGCATCACAAATATCACCCCCGCCTTCCACCAGAGGTGCGCAGAGACACACAACTTGGTGAGCGACATTAGTGGACAGGCTTCCGGGGCACCGTCTGGGGAGCACCACACAGATGCTGATGCACATCAGGTGGAGGCAGTTTCATCCAAGGGAGACAGCAATCGGAGGTCTGCTGGGACTCAGCACTCATTTGGGTCCCAGTCAGATGCTGAGCCTCTGGACAAGGTTCTTCCACAGCTGATGCAGATGATAGGTCAGAGCTGTGACATTCAGGAGGGGATGTCAGGTATATTCCAGCGACTGGGGTGGCGACAGCAGTGGAAAACCTGGAGCATGATGTCCGCGTTTTGAATGGTGGCTGAAGAATGTGTCCCAGACGCAGATGGACCTTGGCCCAGTCACGAAGGTGCCTTGCTGAGGGTGTCAACACTATGGTACAGACAATGGGGAGCTCACTCCAGCTGCCATTCTGTCCCATGGAAACCCACAGGGCCTTACGAGAGGTGGAAGCACTGGAGGCCAATCTGGGGCCTACCACCAAGGAGACTATGGCGGTCTCCTGTTCTTCCGACTCCCCTGCTGACACTGGCAAATCTCAAGGGCAGCAAGCCGAACAGGCTGGCATGGTGACAGTAAGTCGGTTGGTTAGGGCCCTCTGGCTCCAGGCTCTCCAGAGGACATCTGCCAAGGTCATCAATGGCCACCGGCCGCAAATCGCAGCACTCTTTCTCCACCTCCGATGTGCATTCTTGTGACACACCACGAAGGGGCACGACGATCGAGGAGCACTGAGTGGGCCCTGGAGGAGGGGGGGGGGGGGGTCACTATCTGTAGCTAGGGGGAAATGTTCACTATTAAACATGTAGCAACTGGTACATGTGAAACCTCTGTCACGTCAATCTTCATAGCAGGCTTGACTGCACCACTGTTGCCCTCCGCTCCCCCCTCCCCCTGCCCCCCCTGGCACAGTGGTCTAAGATCAAATGCCCCAAATGTTGACCCCGTTTAGAGGATGAGTGTGAGCGGGCGGTAAGCAGAAAGACGGGAGACAGACTTTTGCAGAAACTGAGGAGCACCAGAGCGTACCTCACAGCAAGTGATCATCACTCTCCTGCCGTGTATATTTACCGGCTGACAGTGCTGACACAGACCCATCACCCCGGAGTGATGTTACCCTGACCCTTGGAGGGTGGAACAGGGTGTCCCTCAGCAGAAACGGAGGAAAAGCCTGAGAATGTGTTATCAGGTCCAGAACTTTGTAATAGCCCATCAATACGTGATTTGTTCTACGTATCAGTGCCATTCACTGACCAGGAGTTGCAGCTGTGCAGGCCCCTCCCACATGGCCCAATCTCACCCGAACCAAATCCTGGCATCCACATAGTCCACTGGTGCTCAAGGTGCAGCGGAACATCTTTGACTTCCAGCGTGTTTAACCCACGGTTACGTGCCAGTTACATACAGCACACCAGCAGCAAAAGCATCAGCGAAGGCATTTTGTCAACGGCATTTGCAGCCTCCCATTTGGAACAATGTCACGCACCAGGTCCTCTAGCCTCTTCTTGCTTCAAACTGGACTCACACGTCCCCGTGAGCTGGTGTTCCGGGCCCAGGTATCTTAGGAAAAATTGTCCTTCTTTCTGGCTACAGAAAAGGAAACAGCAACAGCAGCCTCCAGGCATTTGCAGCCAACAGCAGGAGCAGCAGCAAACACATCTGCAGCTGTGAAGCGCTCTCAGAACCAGCAAGGCTAATTCATCATTTGCAATAGCCTGCAGCTGTGCAGCTGGAGGCTGTCACAGTCAAAGGCAGTGAGACTGACTTTCAGCACTGAAGCCACAGCAAGGCTGTGTCCTGGAAGTGTTTTGGTGGGATAGACAGACTTCAGCTTGCTCCTGTTATAGGTCTCCTATGTTTAAAGATGGCGTGAAGGCCTCACACATTAAAAGTCCCTCAGTTAATACCCGGGAGGCCACAGCCTTCAAGTTCAATCTTGCTAATGAGATTCAAATGAATGCAAATGAGGGTTAATGATATTGGGCAGCACGGTAGCACAGTGGTTAGCACTATTGCTTCACAGCGCCAGGGTTCAATTCCCGGCCTGGGCCACTGTCTGTGCGGAGTCTGCACATTCTCCCCGTGTCTGCGTGGGTTTCCTCCGGGTGCTCCGGTTTCCTCCCGCAAGTCTCGACACCTCCGTGGGGCTCCAGCACCTCCGGGTCGGAGGCCGCACATGCGCACGGCGGCAGCCTGCGTCGGACTCAGCCCGCAGACCTGGACCGGCAAAGTAGAGCCCCACATCGGCCGCTCGCGCACCCCTGACCGCCCGCCCACATTGCCCCCAACCCTGAATGAAGCCCCCCCCCCTTCCCGGTGATCGGGCGTCCCCCGACTGTGGCAGCCCCAGACTGTGCCCGCAGCCGTCATGCGAGGATCCTGGACGGTGGGACAACACGAGCCCCACGCCATTGGGAATTCAGCTGGTCGGCAACGAAGCCTCGCAGGGCGGGCCTCAGACAATGGCCTGATATGGTGGATAATCGGCGCGGCGTACTCAACTAGTACGCCGATTTTCGAAGAGAGGAGAATTTAAAAACCAGCGCAGCACCTGATTTTGGCGCCAAAACGGATTCTCTGCCCCGTTGCCGAATGCGATTTCGGCGTCGGGATGCGGAGAATCCAGCCCTATTATTATTATTCTCACCATCTTTGGATGCGATCCGGAACTCACCATCGGCAGCGCGTCAGGTGAATCGGAAACTGCATTGCGCCCAGCAAACTCAATTTTGGCCTTTCCCGCTATTTATTGTTTTTTAAAATAAATTTAGAGTACCCAATTCTTTTTTTTTCCCAATTAAGGGGCAATTTAGCGTGCAATCCACTTACCCTGCACATCTTTGGGTTGTGGGGGTGGGACCCACGCAGACACGGGGAGAATGTGCAAACTCCACACGGACAGTGACCCGGGGCTGGAATTCGAACCCGGGTCCTCGGCGTCGTGAGGCAGTAGTGCTAACCATCGTACCACCACACCGGCCCCTTTCCCGCTATATGGCCGGTGAGCCTAGTTGAATCGCACCCTTAGTTATTGTCTAGTTCATTAAATAAACATGTGCAACTCCTGAGTGATGTCACAGACAGCTACCACTCAATATTGCAATCACTGCAGAATTATCTGAGCAATTAAATGATGCTCATGGCTGTCAAGAATATAATTGAAATGGCAAAGCGGAAAATAACTTTCACAATCATTTCCAAAAGTGTCAAGTATGAAGGACATATGACATGTGTCCTGTATTTTTATTTTAAAAGGGTAATTATTTCAGTTTGATTCAGAGAGTTCCTGATTGCCTTCGTGAATCTTTCATTTCTGCTTGGTGTTCTTTGTAGCAACTGAAGTGGATTCACACTGTGTAGCTGATATATTTTTCAATTTCTCTAATTTTAGCAAATGGTAACAGTAATTCACACAAACTATAATTACACTGCATGAAGTGTGACATGCACGAACATTGCATCTTTTATGCAGTAAAATGGCGATACACAAAAGATATGGAGCAGTGATGGAAGGAAATTCATATTAAGAACGAGAGGAGGTGATAGAAAGTTTGATTAAATTAACAAGGAGAGTAGCAAAAGTGGGAAAGAGACGGCGCGGGGGAGCTAGCAAGACAGTTCTGCAGATAACATCAGCTAATCAATCGGCACACACAACCTCCCAACAAACAGCAACGTGAAAGCGATCAGCTAATCTGGCTCTGTGATTCTGAAATAGCACCCTGGGGCTGCTTCTCTTTTTTGAAATAGCTCCCTGGGGGCTATTCCGGCTCGCTGAGAAACCAGTCAGGGATAATATCCATGACTACTGACCCACTCCGGAGATTTGAACACATGTGACTCAAAGCGAGGTGGGAATGTGAGTTGTGTGGAGGGTATTTGGACGCTTTAAGGGGATTTGGACAAGCTGAATGACTGGGCAGGAAAGGGACAGAACGGAATTCTCCGACCGATGGGATTCTCTCTTCCTGCCGCTTGTCAATGGGATTTTCCCAACGGCCGGAGAATTACGATCAATGTGAATAAGTGTGAAGTTATCCACTTTGGCAGAGATTCATAGAATTTACAGTGCAGAAGAAGGCCATTTGGCCCATCGAGTCTGCACCAGCTCTTGCAAAGGCACCCCACTTAAGCCAACACCTCCACCCTATCCCCGTAAACCAGTAACCCCACCTAACCTGAGGGCAATTTAGAATGGCCAATCCACCTAACCTGCACATCTTTGGACTGTGGGAAGAAACCGGAGCACCCGGAGGAAACCCACGCAGACATGGGGAGAACGTGCAGACTCCGCGCAGACAATGACCCAAGCCGGGAATCGAACCTGGGACCCTGGTGCTGTGAGGCAGCTGTGTTAACCAGTGTGCTACCGTGCTGCCGTTAGAAAAAAAACAGGAAGGTTGTGTATTTCTTAAACAGCGAGAGGTTGAGAAGTATTGATGTCAAAAGGGATTGGAGTGTCCTTGTTCACGAGTCACTAAAAGGTAGCGTGTAGCGCAGCAGGCAATTAGGAAGGTAAATGGTATGTTGGCCTTCAACACAAAGAGATTTGAGTGCAGGAATAAAGGTATCTTACTGTAATTGTATGGATCCTTGGGGAGGCCTCACCTGGGTACAGTGTGCAGTTTTGGCCTCCTTATCTAAGGAAGATGTATTTTCCATGGAGGGATATACACCAGACTAATCCCTGGGAAGACAGGATTATCTTGCAAGGGGGGATTAAGGAAAACTGACCCTGGATCCTCTTGAGTTTCGAAGAATGAGAGGTGAACGCTATAAAATTTTCACAGGGTGAATGAAGGTGGATATAATGTTTCTCCCGGCTGGTGAGTCTCGAACCAGGGGACACAGTCTCTGAGTAACGGGTAGGCCATTTAAGACTAAGGTGAGGAGTGATTTATCACTCAATGGGTAGTGATTCATTGAAATTCTCTACACCAGAGGACTGAGGAATTGAGCACTTACAAGATACAAATCATTAGGTAGTGGGAAAATGGCATGAGAGATAGATGATCATGCAATTCTGGGAGAGGGCATTTCTCCAATGTCGTTAAACTACTTGGCATGAGTCACAGCATAGGAAGCTGGGGGCGGGTGGGGTTATGTGAGTGTTGATATACTACATAAGTAACGATCAGCAATTAATTATCGCATGTTGCCATTTTATGGGTTTTTTTCTTATACATTTAAAGTGCCCAATTCTTTTTTTCCAATTAAGGGGCAATTTAGTGTGACCAATCTGCCTACCCTGCACATCTTTGCGTTGGGGGGGGGTTAAGATCCACGCAGACACGGGGAGAATGTGCAAACTCCACACGGACAGTGACCGGGGGCCGAGATAGAACCTGGGTCCTCGGCACCGTGAGGCAGCAGTGAAGCCCCCCTCCCATTTTGCCATTTAATAGAAAAATTGAAATTATTCCACCGCCACCATTTCTTCAGCAATGTCTTTACTGGCAGAATGTACAGCCAGAGATACATGTGAACCTACAACTGCATACACCAAAGTGCAATGCTGAACATAAAGGTTAAGCAATGAGAATGGCAGTGAGAATCCTCTGTGTGCTTCTAAAGCAAAAGGAGTTCTTAAACATAGACTAACTAATCAAGCAGTTCTGTATCTATTTGTACCATATCGAGTTTTTGATGTGGCCCTTATTAGCCGGCTGCAATCTCATTTTCCTTTGGGATTACATTTCCTAGGGCAAGTAACTAATTTGAAACTGTGGACTATTATATGCTTTGTGTTTCGAGGCAACATGAGTGAAATTAACATCACCTTGTCGCATCTTTTATTATGTTCAGTAATCCATGAGACCCAGGGGATTGTTTGTAGAATGTCATTCGATTGCACTTATATTCATAAAACAAACAACATGATTAAAAAAAGAGTGTGCTGTGTCTGTTTACTGAATTGGAGATGGAATCCCGACAGTGCAGGAGGAGGGAATTCGGCCCATCGAGCCAGCACCGACCCATCGAAAGACCACCCGAGCTGGGCCCAATACCCTGCCTGATTCAAGTAACCCCATCCAACCTTTGGACACTTAGGGGCAATTGATCAGGGCCAATCCACCCAACCTGCACCTCTTTGGATGGTGGGAAGAAACCAGACCACCCGGAGGAAACCCACACAGACGGTAACTCGAGGTCGAAAATGAACCTGGGTCCCTGACGCTGTGAGGCAGCAGTGCTAACCACTGTGCCACCATGCCGCCCTTTTGTCAGGATGTCAGGATAGGCACAAAGTATACACTTAAAAATGGAGATGTCCGATCTCTTCAACCAAGGTTTTGGTTACCGCACCTAATATATTTATTTCTACGTGGCTTGGGGTCAAATTTAATCTAATATCACTCCTGTGAAGCACCTGGGTGTTTTCGGTGCCAGCTGTGACTCAGTTGTCGTGCTCTTGTCTCTGAATTAGTAGGTTGCAGGTTCAAGTTCCACTCCAGTACTCAAGCACAAAGATCAAGGCAGACACTCCCGTGCAGCACTTAGGGGGAGCAGCAATGGGAAAGTCTTTTGGATTAGATGTTAAAGCGAATTCCCAACAGATCTCTCTGGTGGACGTAAGTGACCTCATGGCACCATTTCAAACAGGAACAAATGAAGTTATCCCCTGGGTCCTGGCCAATATTTATCTTTTAATCAGCACCACAAAATGGATTGCATATCAAATTGCTATTTGTGGGAACTTGCTGTGCACAGATTTACCGCTGTGTTTCCTGCACCATAACAGCATTAACTACATTTCAAAACCACATAATAGGCTGTAAAGTGCTTGGAATGCCCAGTAGTCATGAACGGCGCTATATAAATGTAAGTCCTGCCTTCCTTCTTCACTGTGCCAAAGGCACTATGCATGTGTTATTCATGTTAGTTGTGAAAAGCATATGCTACCAAATGATAGGCCATGGGGGTTTCCACTGGTAAAGTGATGCATTTAGCCCTGTGTGGTGATGCTGGAAACTAAGGTGTTGGACACATGGACAGCAAATGGTGGTTCAGGTGCCTGAGGCTATTCCTTCAGCCTCTCCCCAGCGACTGCCCATTATTGTAACAACAGTGGAAGCCTCGAAGTGGGCTGGTTTAGCATCTGTGCCATAATAAAGCACGGTGACTAATAGCATGTCGCCATGCATGTTAACATTAACATTGGTAATGACACGCTCAACTAGATCATTTGAATTGTGAAGGTTCTGGCTATTTCCAATGCCCATTGCAATTTGCACACAGCAAGGACTCACAACTGTCACTCCATTACGATGATGTTTATTGAAAGGTCAGTGGTGCCCAGGATACCTTGAGGATTAATTCTCCTTCCATTAGTGCTACGGGACGTTTTACACCCACTTGCGATATTCACTGAGAGTTGACTCATGGTTAATTGGTCTCCCAGCAATTGTGCCATTTGTTTCCGGAAAATTCCCAATGTAGTGATGATTCATCAAGGACCCAGAGCAAAACTGGAGTCAATGGGAATTAGGGGGAAATCGCTCTGCTGGTTGGAGTCATACCCGGCACAAAGGAAGGTGGCTGTGATCATTGAAGGTCAATCATCTCAGCTCCAGAACGTCACTGCAGGAGTTCCTCAGGGTAGTGTCCTCGGCCCAACAATCTTCAGCTGCTTCATCAATGACCTCCCTTCCAACATAAGGTCAGAAGAGGGGATGCTTGCGGATGACTGCACAATGTTCAGCACCATTCGAGACTCCTCAGATAATGAAGCAGTCCATGTCCAAACACAGCCAGACCTGGACAATATCCAGGCTTGGGCTGACAAATGGCAAGTTGCAATCGCGCCACACAAGTGCCAGGCAATGACCATTTCCTACAAGAGAGGATCTAACCATCGCCACTTGACATTCAATGGCATTACCATCGCTGAATCCCCCACAATCAACATCCTGGAAGTTACCATTAACCAGAAACTGAATTGGATTAGCCATATCAATACTGTGGCTACCAGGGCAGGTCAAAGGCTAGGAATCCTACTGCCAGGAACTCACCTCCTGACTGCAAACTCTGTCCACTATCTACAAGGCACAAGTCAGGAGTGTGATGGAATACTCTCCACTTGCCTGGATGAGTGCAGCTCCATCAACACTCAAGAAGTTCAACATCATTCAGGACAAAGCATTCTGCTTGATTGCTCCTCCTTCCACAAACATTCAAACCCTCCGCCACTGACCAACAGTGGCAGCCGTGTGTACCATCTACAAGATGCACCGCAGTAACTCACCAAGGTTCCTTAGACAGCACCTTCCAAACCTCTACCATCTAGAAGGATAAGAACAGCTGATACCTGGGAACCCCACCACCTGGAGGTTCCCCTCCAAGTCACTCGCCATCCTGACTTGGAAACATGTCGCCATTCCTTCACTGTCGCTGGGGCAAAATCCTGGAACTCCTTCCCTAACAGCACTCTGAGTGTACCTACACCTCAAGGACTGCAGCGGTTCAAGAAGGCAGCTCACCACCACCTTTTTTTGGAATTTTTAAATTTACAACAAATTTGTAACATTTCCAGAGAGAGAACAGGCCGTATGCAAAGAGCCTTAACATAGTGAAAACAAACAGTGGGAAAGAATACACATGTTAATAAAGCACTTCCCCTGTCAGCTCTGTTTGCCCATGCCCCACGTGTTCAACTAAACTAACATGGCTCTAACCCACCCCCGGGTGCTGCCGCTGTCGGTTTCCTGTGCTGTTCCCTGAGAGTCTGTAAGCGACTTTCTCCCCCGAGGGGATCCCTGATCACCACCCCCTTGCCCACTTAAATCTCCTCTGCTCCCCTTCCCGGCTGCCTCCCCCCCCCCCCCCCCCCCAACCTCCCCTACCCCCCGAGGCCTGACCTGCCAGGCCAGCCCTGTGCTTGGCCCTAGTCGCCCCTCCTCCTACTCTCCCTGGGGCCCCCTGACCTACGCTAGCTATGCTGACCCCTGCCCCTGGCGCCTGTCTGTCTCCCACCCGAGCACTCGGGCCCTCCCCCCACACACCAAGGACCCATTAACCTGATTGTATCTCCCCGTGCCCTTTCAAGTCCCTTAACCAGCCCCTAGCCCACCCCCCTCTCCGAGGCCCCAATCTCCCGCCAAAAGGTACCAAGCGCAGGGCCCCCTTTGCAGGGCCCCTCTCTCTACCCCCCTCCCCCCTCGATGCTATCCCCCCAAATCACCCTACACAATGCGCCCTCCAGCCCCGCTCTCTGTCCCGGCTGAAAACAATCTTGGATAGAACATTACGGTACTGGATAATTTAACAAACCGCCGCCACACAAAAGCTCTGAGAGCCCAGAGTCCTTTAGTTCAAGTCCAGCTTCTTCTTTTAATAAGAGTCCACACCTAGTCAGAGCAAATTAAGTTAACAGACCGCCACCACTGTACAGCACTGAGAAAACTAAGTGCCCGTTAGTTCAAGTCCAGCTTCTTTTCTTTAATAAAAGTCTAAACCTGTTCTGGTATCTCAAAGTAGTGATGGAGTTCCTCAAACGTCACCCAAAGCTTCGCAGGATACAGCATTCCAAACCTCACCTGCCTTTTGTAGAGGGCTGCCTTTACCTTGATGAATCCTGCACGCCTCTTGGCCAGCTCCGCTCCCAAGTCCTGGTAGATGCGCACCTCACAATTCTCCCATCTGCTGCTCCTCTCCACCTTGGCCCGTCGCAGCACGCGATCCCTGTCAGCAAGCCGGTGAAAGTGGACCACCAGGGCCCTCGGTCGGTCGCCTGTCCTGGGCTTCCTTGCGGGGGCTCTATGCACCCCATCCAACTCCAGGGGTCGGGGGAAGGCCTCCGGCCCCATCAGCGCCTCGAGCATACCTTTCACGTATGCACCCACCACCTTCTGAAGGGCAACCAGGGATGGGGAATAGATGCTGACCTCACCAGCGAAGCCCACAACCCGTAAATGATTTCTTTAAACAATTCTCATTGCTGTTTTTGAAAGTGTGCTGTACACAGGTCAGCTGACATGTTTTTAGAGAGGGTTTATTGCCCGTGGTGCATCTTGGGACATCCTAAGCTCATGGAAGGTGCTATATAGATGCCGGTTCTTCCCTTATGTGAAGGGCGTTGAAAGATGCTGGAATGTATGTGACCTCAAATGATGTAAGACAGCCCTGGGCCTTCCCGTTGACCTGAACACAATAAATAAAGCTTGATGAAAATAGTGGGCTTTTAACACAAAACTCAAATGATCTAATAATCAATTGAAACCAGTCAGTCTTTCCACAGCTAGCTTACAGTGTGAACACCTCATCCTTCAATGCGACACAGTTAGACTTCTGTTAACAGTCATTATCAGGTCTGGTGAGATTGGAGCCTTGCTCTCTGTCAGGCAATAACATCGTAGGTTTTGCTGCTGCCCCCCCCTCCCCCCCCCCCCCCCATGCAGAATCGTACAATGATACAGTTCAGAAGGAAGCCATTCAGCCCCTCTACCTGTACCGGCCATTGGAAAGAGCTATCCAATTGGTCCAACATTTGCTGTTTGTTTGTACCCCGCAGATCTCGGAGTTGGGCCTGTGAGTTGAGTATCTATTGAACCAGGTTCTTCCGTTTCATTGTTATTTTTCAGAAAACCAAATTAGAAAACAAAAATCCCTCCTGTGTTGATATTTCCGGCTTCCTATGTATTTTTGGTGAGTATTAACAAGGCTCCTGATTGATGGTGATGTAATGTGGATTGTATGTGGAAAAAATTTCCATCAGCTTAACTTTTCCCCCCCCCCCAAAACCCTCCTCCCCCAAACCCCCTCCCCCAATCCCACTCCTCCAATCCCCCTCCCTCAATCCCCTCCCACCAGAGGCTGGGTGGAAAATGCATTCAAAATCTAACAATAATTAGGCGGATATTGGAGTGTGTTCAGTGTGCGCAGAAGCTGTTTTGTTGGATGGGGGTGGGGTGGTGGAGGAAGTTGGAGATTTCCTTTAATTACTACAATTTGGCCTTCCATCTCATAAAGACTTTCTCTGAACATCAAATGATATCTGCCTTGTCAAAAGTCCCCTTGTTCCCAGTCAGAATAATGCCTGCTTTCTAATTGCCATTTCCCAGCCAGTCTCACGGTGTTCATGAGCAACTTATTTTTTCCTTGTTGTGCTTTTTAGTGTATTTGTTCCCTTGAGTCGGCCTTTATTTCTTCTGTAATTGTCCAACGCAGAAGGTGGGGACAGTGGAGAGAAAATAAATCATAAACGTTCTTTTATCCCCTTGACGTTTGGTAAACAAGCTTTAAATAATCCATTCACTACTTATTTCACTGTTTGTTTTTCGTCTGGAGAAGCTAATTTATCGGCCTCCCTTTTCCCTGTAGGTTTGAGAATTCTCCTTACATATTCATTTATTCTTTCCCACATTCCTTGCTTAACATTTGAAAAGAACCGTTCAGGTTGAAAATATATTTGTCGCGATCCCCCAGTAATGGACGTTCGGTGTGACGCCGCGGAATGTGTCCCCCGGTGGTTTGTAAGCGTCAGGCAGAACAAGAGACAGAACTGTGCCCCAGGCAGCAAGTGGAAACGGTCAGCAAGCCAGAGAGGCCAGTTTTACAAGCCCAGCTGAAGTTCTGTGTGCGGAAGAGTGGGATGGCGCAGTCTCTCAATATTTGTGAAAACAACGTGTTGTACACAATACAATGTAAACCTTCGGGATTAAAGTTGTTCGAGAGTAGGAACGGGATTGATAGAAGTTTTGGGAGACCCCCTCCCACGCAGTTCACATTTGTGTAATGCATCTAACAGAGTTCAACATCTGAACGTACTTCACAGGTGTGTTATCAAACTAAGATTTTCCTCGCTGTGCCGAAGACCCGGGTTCGATCCTGGCCCCGGGTCACTGTCCGTGTGGAGTTTGCACATTCTCCCCGTGTCTGTGTGGGTCTCACCCCCACAACCCAAAGATGTGCAGGGTAGGTGGATTGGCCAGGCTAAATTGACCATTAATTCGAAAAAAAGAATTTGGTTTTCTTAATTTTGTTTTTAAAAAAACAAAGGTGTTCCACCGTACCACAGCAGGAGATTGATGTGTTAGGTGCTCTGGATCCGTGGAACACATACAGGCCACCAACACTTAAAATAGTGCAACACTATTTTATTAAGTTAGAAACTGTTGAACATACTTTCACTGTGGGTTAACACGATGTTAGATTAAACCAAAGACCTATGCCTGTCCGAACCAGTCTATGCACTCAGCACATGGTGAGGATCTGTGCTGTAAGCTGTAAGCTCTGTCCTTGTAGGAGGCTGCATCCCGAATCAGCGGGAACTCTGATGCCCCCTGTCTTTATAGTGAGTGTGCTCTAACTGGTGATTGGCTGCGGTGTTGTGTGTGTTGATTGGTCTTGCTGTGTGTCCATCAGTGTGTGTGTATCTGCACCATGATATACTGGTGTATATTATGACATCCCCCTTTTATAAAAGAATGTATGTGTGTGGCAATAAATAATGTATGGTGAGAATGTTCCTAACTACGTGTGGGGTGTGAAGACATATTGACAGGACTACGTAC
This sequence comes from Scyliorhinus torazame, assembly GCF_047496885.1. Taxonomy (NCBI): domain Eukaryota; kingdom Metazoa; phylum Chordata; class Chondrichthyes; order Carcharhiniformes; family Scyliorhinidae; genus Scyliorhinus; species Scyliorhinus torazame. The sequence continues at coordinate 14,001,547 of NC_092734.1, forward strand.
ATGAGAACTAAGCTATTTACATGGGAAGTGCCTGGTGCAGAGAAGCAGTATGCAACAAGAATAACGAGATCGACACTATATATAAACCAGGGAAACAATCAAACAAAGCAACAAAACAATTCAGAGAGTCTATAAGTCCGCAAGTTCATAAATTAAGTCTCTGAGATGGGCGACGAATTCTGGTTGACCGTAAGGGTGGCACACCACTCATCGTCTGGATCGATGCTGCATACCGATAGAGGCTGGATTCTTTGCTTCGGGGACACCCTGTTTTTTGTAACGATGCCGACTCGAAAAGGTGCCTTCGGGTCCTCGGTGTCAATATCGGGTAGTAGGTCCGCATCGGACTCGGTGACCGTGGGTTGAATGGCCCGGACATTCCTGCGAGGCTGGCAGGAGCGATACAAATTGACAGGCCAAGCTGATCTGCATAAAGCAGCATAGTGGCCAAGTTTGCCACATCTCAGGCATTGTCGGGATTTGGCAGGGCAGTGCCGCTTTAAGTGGGCCACAGTTGCCGCACGTTGTAGCGTTAGTACGTTCGCTGCGCCACCGCGCATGCGCAGTGCGGCCGTACGTGATGCGCGTCTGCTCAGTACGTTCGGCGACGTCACCGTCCCCTTGTTCGGTACGCACAACGTGGGAGTCCGCAAAAAGCACGCAAAATGGCCGCCCTCATCCGGGCTGAGACCCTGGTGTTGCTCGATTACGTGGACCTGTTCTGCCTCGTGGGGACCTTGCCGCGCCGTTTCAGCCGCTTGGATGTGGGAATACCGACTAGTGGCGTGTTCGTGTAGCACACAGGTCTCGATGGCGGTCGCTAGGGTGAGCTGCTTTACCTTGAGGAGCTGCTGGCGTAGGGGGTCCGACTGAACACCGAAAACGATCTGGTCGCGTATCATGGAGTCGGAGGTGGGCCCGGAATTACAGGACTGCGCAAGGATGCGGAGGTGGGTGAGAAAGGACTGGAAAGGTTCACCCTTACCCTGCAAACACTGTTGGAATACAGCGCTCGAAACTTTCATTCACCTCGTTGTTGTAGTGAGTATCAAACATGAGGAGGACCGTCTTGAATTTTCATTTATCTTCATCATCAGCAAAGGTGAGAGAATTGAAAATGTGGATGGCATGTTCCCCGTCTGTGGCTTCCAGGTAGAGCTGGAAGCGTTGTTTGAATATCTTCCAGTTGGCCCCCAGGTTACCGGTGATGCGGAGCGGCGGCAGCGGGCGGACGCTGTCCATTTTGCAGGATGACGGTATGCTGGCGGAAGGCAGATCACTTGCAGGTAGGTCTAAGAAGTTCTAATATCCCTCAACTCCTGGTATCATGATGTGTTGGGTGCTCTGGATCCGTGGAACACATACAAGCCACCAACACTTAAAATAGTGCAACACTATTTTATTAAGTTAGAAACTGTTGAACATACTTTCACTGTGGGTTAACACGATGTTAGATTAAACTAAAGACCTATGCCTGTCCGAACCAGTCTATGCACTCAGCACATGGTGAGGATCTGTGCTGTAAGCTGTAAACTCTGTCCTTGTAGGAGGCTGCATCGCGAGTGAGCGGAAACTCTGATGCCCCCTGTCTTTATAGTGAGTGTGCTCTAACTGGTGATTGGCTGCGGTGTTGTGTGTGTTGATTGGTTTTGCTGTGTGTCCATCAGTGTGTGTGTCTGCACCATGATATACTGGTGTATATTATGACAGAGATGTTAGAACATTGAACCAGAGAAAATCATCAAGGGTGCGATTTAACTGGAAAGAAAATCTATGTCCCGTTTTGGGCGGGTTTAGCGGGGTGTTTCTTGGCTGCAATAAACATCTCGCCATTTAACGGCACTTTGCTGTTTTTTTGGCCTGAGGGTGCTTTGCTTTGCCAAGGCTGCACCCCCCTCCTTCAGCCGCACCCACTCCCCCCGTTTTTGCCACCGCTCCCTCCCCAACCTTGGAGATGTTATGGAATCATAGAATTTACAGTGCAGAAGGAGGCCATTCGGCCCATCAAGTCTGCACCAGCCCTTGGAAAGAGCACCCTACCCAAATCCACCCTAGCCTCATAATCAAGTAAAATCCTTTTGGACACCAAGGGCAATTTAGAATGGCCAATCCACCTAACCTGCACTTACTTCTTTGGACTGTGGGAGGAAACCGGAGCACCAGGAGACACGGGGAGAACGTGCGGACCTTGGGGAAACCCCCTCCCACTTCCAGCAGGCCCGATCCCTGGCAGTGGAAACCTGGCACCTGAGCACCCCAGCACTACTGCCCTGGCACCCTGGCAGTGCCCCTGCCAGCCTGGCAGTGCTACCCTGGCATCCTCGCAGTGCCAGGATGGCAATTCCAGGGTGCCAGGCTGGCAGTACCAAGGTGCCATCCTGCCCTGTCCCTGACCACGCAAGGGCCTCTAATTGCCTGGGAGACTCCCCCCAGGTGCCATTATGACTGGTCCACATTTGTGGAACCAGTACTAAACGGAACCCTGGTGATGTCTCCCGTTACGTCCCGGGTGCCAGGAGTATCCTGTGAACATATATTTAAATGAGCCTTTTAAATATGCATGATTTGCATCTCACCCTGTGAGGGCAAGATGCAGATCGCGATGTCTCGTGGGTCCCATTATAATCTAACGGGACTTTTTGAGTATTGAGAATCGCACAAGAGGCCTCTCCTGTGATTCATGGGCCTTGTCCCGATGCCAAGTCAGGCGCAGCGAGGCAGTTAAATCGTGCTTCAGAGGGGGAGGATCCCTCCCGATATGAACTGGATCGGGCTCATCGGTCGTGGAGGCCTGTACCAAAGGCGAGTGAGCCGCCAAGGGCAGTGACTCTGTGCTTCCGTAGGTACAGGATGAAGGAGAAGGTCCTGAGCTGGGCCAAGCAGAAGCGGGTGGTGCAGTGGGCTGGAGCTGGTATACGTGTATACCAGGACTTTACGGTGGAGCTGGCAAGGAGGCGGGCTGCCTTCAACCGGGTGAAGAGGGTACTGTACATTAGCAAGGTGCGGTGCGGCATTGTATATCCAGCGAAGCTGAGGGTGACTTACAAGCTCAGGGACTTTTATTTTGGAACGGCGGAAGCAGCGGAGGAGTTTGCGAAAGCAGAAGGACTGTGGCAGAACTGACAAATTGAGGAATGGCCATGTGCCGATGTAACCTCATGACTGTATTTTCTTCTTTTTTGTATCACTGCGTGCGGGTGTAGAGATTAAAGGAGCCAATGTGGTATATATTTGGACAAGGGAAGGGACGGGACTTTCACTCGAAATGAGAGTTCTTTGGGGTGTAGGTGGATATGCGGGGTTTGTGTGCTAAAAGGGGATCTTTGGGCTTTCCTAGGGCCGGGCAAGTGGGAAAGGGACCTGGGCGGGGGCCTCCACGCTGGCCGGTTTAAGCCGGCCAGTGAATGGGAGTGAGGTGGGGGGAGGGGCTACGGCCATCGGAGCCTGGCAGAACAGGGTCCAATTGTTTATGTAAACATGCGGGTTGAGGTTTGGGGGTTGGTGGGTAGATGGGATCGTTGTTATTATGGGGACTGACATATCTTGCTGATTATTGTTTATTGTTGATGGATGTAAATGTGGGAGAAAATGTGAAAAAGGAGGAGAATAAAAAAAATTATTTAAATTTTTTTTTAAAAAATCGTGCTTCAATAGTCACGGCTCCAAGATGTAACAACTGTCATGGTTTATTGGTTATGATGTTGGAAAAATGGTCATCCAGGACTCTTGGGTTTAAGTTCTATTGCAAAATTATTTTTCTTCATTCCTTCTTGAGGATGTGAACACTGCTGGCAAGGTCAGCATTTATTGCCCAATTCCTAGACAATTGCCTGCTGGGCCATTTCAGATCTAACCATATTGTCTGGAGACACATAAAGGCCAGACCAGAGAAGGGCAGCTGATTCCCTTCCCTGAGGGTCATGATTAATAAAATGTGTCTTGAATATTGCTGGAAAGAGAGACATGTTGTTGAAGCTTTTCTTCTTGCAAGAATGACAAAGAATGACAAATGCAAGAATGCCAAATTTCAAACAATCACAACAATTTATACTACGGGAGAAAATAGTGCCTTTGGTTGGAAAGTCAACTCTGATTGGCCAAGAGGTTATCATGGAGAAAGCACCTGCGAAACCATAGGCTTCCCAAGGTCCTGGATAATTAAAAAATGGCGTAAGGTAATTTATGCTTGGTAGAAGTGACATACATGAATACGTAGGGATCCATTCTCTGCAAACAGAAAGGAAAGGTTCAAGCCTTGAGCCTTTTTTAAATTGCCTGGGAGCATAGGGCCCCGATTGTTTCCCATTGCTGTCTCCATAACAGTACTCGACCTATCAGATTCAAGTTGCTACCCAATCAGCATCCTTTCCTCCTGTCGTTTGAAATTTGGCATTCCTGCATTTGTCCTGATCAGTGCGGGATGCAAAACTTCGGCACCAAATCTCTCTTTGCAGTAATAATAATGTGGGGCCTTTACGACAATCCAGTAGTTGCACCCATCTCCAGATGTTTCTGTTTGAGGAGACATGAGTGATTGCTGAAGATTTTATGCTTTGACAGCAAAAAGCACTTTAAAAATCATGTTCACTACAACCTTATGTAAGCAAAAGCTATTCTCGGGAATTTTGAATGTGAACTTCAGTAAAGAGAGGAAATCTGGAATCGGGCTAGGGTGGGGGGCTGGGGTAAATGTTGACGTTACACACATGGGAAACTGGCCGATAGCAATCCTGCAGCTGGTTCTAGGTTTCGCCCACTGACTTCAGTGGAAATAAAAATCCGGAGCAATGTAAAGCAGGTTGGTGGCTTGCTATCACCCTTGTCGCATGATTGTGCAAAGTCAAGATGTAACAGGGAATGTTGTAGAACAAATGCAAAACCCCAGTAAGAACCAATTCAATTCCGTTAGTCTTTCTCTGCACAGGGTTTCTATTGAGCATTCTGTGTTCAAATTGATACTATCAGGTTCAGAGCGATCTGCCTGGTGTCAGTATTATGGGAGTTTGAGAAATCTGCCTGACCTGCTGAAGGCAAAGCAGAATAATACGATAATGTTATTCAAAGGCCGTTCTTGACCCTTCCCACCCCAGACTGAATAGGGGGGGGGGGGAGGGGGGAGGGGGGGGGAGTTAGGAAGGTGACAGCATCTCTATCCCGCCCCATGACACAGCATCCCCTCCCACCTCATAGCCCACCGTCACAGGGAGCATTAAATTCCGCCCAAGGTGTCCATTCTCTGCCTGAGATTCTGAATTAAACTAAACAGCTCAAAGGGATGTGAGATATATTTTTACAGTATAGATTTAGGATTCATGGTTCAAAGGAATAAACAGTTTTTAGTCTAGTCTCTTGCGCGGCCCTGATTTTCAGCACCCTTGACTAGTTAACTTTGCCTTAACTTCATGGATCTGTAATTCCTTCCCAAAACCTCTCTGCCTCTCTACCTTGTGTTACAATCCCAGCTGATATTGTAAGTCAACGGGAAGATCCCAGAATGGAACCCTGGCTCAAATGAGCATGGCCGGGATACTCCCCCCACCAGCCGGCGGGCTGTACTGGCGCCAAAGAGTGGCGTGAACCACTCCAGCGTCGGGCTGCCCGTAAGTTGCGGAATACTCCGCACTTCCGGGGGCTAGGCCGGCGCTGGAGTGGTTGGCGCCGCTCCAACCGGCGCCGAAGGGCCTCTGCTGGCCGGCGCGAGTTGGCGCATGCGCGGGAGCGCCAGCGTGTTCTGGTGCATGCACAGAACTGCTGCCGTGATCCTTGCGCATGCGCAGGGGGTTTCTTCTCTGCGCCGGCCATGGTGGAGCTTTATAGAGGCCGGCGCGGAGGGAAAGAATGCCCCCATAGCACAGGCCCACCCGCTGATCGGCGGGCCCCAATCACGGGACAGGCCACTGTGGGGGTGCCACCCCAGGATCCCCCCGCACCCAGCCCCCCCCCCCCCGAGGACCCCTCAGAGTCACGTCCCGCCGGTATGGACCTTGTGTATTTCACGCCGGCGGGACCGGCCGAAAACGGGCGGCCTCTCGGCACATCAGGGCCCGGAGAATCGCCGGTTGGGGGCCACTGCCAACGGCCTCCGACCGGCACGACGTGATCCCCGCTCCCGCCAAAAAACCACGCCGGAGAATTCGGCAGCTGGCGTCGGAGCGGCGGGGCGGGATTCACGCCACCCCCCAGCGATTCTCTGACCCGGTGGGGGGTCGGAGAATCCCGCCCCATATCTTCAATATTTAGGAAATTTGGAGGAACAAAGTCATGGGACCTGTAATTAACAACAAGAAAAAAATGTCTTAAACATGAAAAAATGGATTATCATACAATACACCTTTACTTTCCCCCTCCCCCAGCGAGTTTCCAAACTCCACTCACAAAAACATACTTTCAGATCCTCTCTCATAATTATGCTTTCCCTTAGTGGTTTGCATTCTGTAATCCAGTCCAGGTTTTACAAATGACTCCTTTAACTCATGCTTCCGCTCTACTTTGAACACGGTGGTGCAATGGTTAGCATTATTGTCTCATGGCACTGAGGATCCGGGTTCGATCCCAGCCCCGGGGCACTGTCCGTGTTGCATTTGTACATTCTCCTCGTGTCTGCGTGGGTCTCACCCCCACAACCTGAAGATGTGCAGGGTAGGTGGATTGGCCACACTAAATTGCCCCTTAATTGGAAAAAAAAAAGAATTGTGTATTCTAAATTTAAAAAGAATTGCTTTAACTCTCAATTCCCAGATTGTATCAAAATGTTCAATTTACCTCTGAGGTCTGCTGTCCCAATTCAAGTCTAGTTACTGCAATTGTTTCTTTAATTCAGTACACTTTGCTTACTCAACTTGAACTCTTCTGAACAATCGCTTGGACTCTGTTCTTTTAACTTCGGGCCGGAATTCTCTGGCTGTTGCAATTCACATTTTCCGACGGCAGCGCACCTACGTCTATGGGGTTCCCGGTGGTATCGGTGGTTATAATGGGAAATCCCATTGCCAAAAGGTAGGAAGATAGACTCCCGCCATCAGCAAACGGCATGCCGCTGAGAAACACACAGCTGGGGTACCGGAGAATCCCATCTCGGTGTCTTAAACATTCTTTCTGTCCCAATTCCCAGGTGACCTGGACTGCATCTTTTCCTTAGGAAGCTTGCATCTTTGCAACTCCCATGTCCTGTATAGCTTCTCCTGGTAGAGTTGAAAGAGGTTCATTCCTCAGTGCCCCATCTTCAACTGTCCTGGTTTCCAGTTAAAACTAAGAACAAAGGAAAGCCCTCCGCTCTGGAAAGTGGCCTTCTGTTGCTAAACACCTACTTGCTTCTATTTACTCTTCATGCCATTATCCCCTCTAAGCACAACAGAAACACAGTTGGAATGTAACCAACCCCCACATGTACAAACACCTTTGTCCAGCATGAATCTAACTACAGGTTTTACCCTTCCAGCCGCAGAAACACTAAATTAAACCCACTTAAAACTGTACCTTATGTCTAATGTTTACCAATGCAAATCTAGTTCCCTTAAAACTACTTTTATTTTCTTGACACTCGCTTTCCTCCTGTAAGACACTCTTGAAGACCAAGCTTTGGGTCACCTATCCTATTAGTTTGTTTTGTGAAGAAATTGTTGAATTACATAACTGTCAGGTTCCTTGGGATAGTTAATTATGTTAAAGGTATAATATAAATGCAAAGTGCTGTTGTGGACAGAGGAATCTAGAAAACAGAAAATTGATTAAAATTAGGGGGTGGGAGGAGGCGAATTAATAAATAAACTCCCTGGAACACTATTATCATCGGAAAGTGGATTTGGTACACTTGGCCTCAATATATTAAGTAATACTTTTCAATTGAGTTTAATGGAAATATACTTAAGCTATCTTGTTGCAACAGATAATCTCATTAAAAGCTCGCAAGAGATTTAATGTAATTGTTACAAAGTGGTTTTTTTGCTTACCGATATCATTTAAGCTTCTGACTGTTTTTGTTCAGATTTTGAATTGGTCCAGAGGATTTCTTTGACAAATGTAAATTGTTATTGAGGGCACAGGCGCCGACACACTAATCTTTTACCTGTCATCTGAAACTCTGCTTTCTGTGTCTTAACTCGCAGCAGGTCCTGTTCCATTTCACTCACTGACCTCCGTTGCCTCCCAGTCAAGCAATGTCTTGGTTTTAAAATTCCCATTCTCGTTTTCAATTCCACGCAGGGCCTTATCCCCGCCTGGCTCTGTAATCTCTCCCAGTCCCACAGCTCTCTGAGGTACCGGCGCTCCACTATTCAATGATTTTAACCGCTCCACCATTGGTGGCCGTGTCTTTTGTTGCCTGGACCCCAAGCTCGGAAATATCTTCCCAACAACATTTCTGCCCCTCAACCTCACATTGCTCCTTTAAAATGTTATTTAAAATCCACCTCTTTGACTAAGCACCTGACCTAATATCTCCCTATGTTGCTCAATATCATACTTTGCTGATAATGATCTGTGAAGGGCATTGGGATGTTGGTAGGTGCTACATAAATATAAGTTGTTGTTGTTTTGAAGTTTGCGTTGGATTCCAAACCACAAGACCTTTCTTCTTTGGGTGGCTTTGAGAGTCGTTAATAAAATGAGTGGGAATAATTTGCATTAATGTAGAACTTCATCGTGTTTCTTTGCAATGTCTCTTAGCGCCCATACATACACTGATGCTCCGTGATATTGTCGTGTCAGGAATCATAGCCGACACTTAAAAAAAAAAAATTTAGCGTACCCAATTAGCATGGCCAAGCCACCTACCCTGCACATCTTTGGGTTGTGGGGGTGAGACCCACCCAGACACAGGGAGAATGCGCAAACTCCACATGGACAGTGACCCGGGGCCAGGATCGAACCCGGGTCCTCGGAGCTCTGAGGCAGCAGTGCTAACCACTGAAAGACCGTGCCACTAAACATCCCCGCTTCTGACCTTAATGATGGAAGGAAGGTCATTGGTGAAGCAGCTGAAGATGGTGGGGTGCAGGACATAACCCTGAGGAACTCTTGCATCAATGTCCTTGCTTGGACTCAGATGACTGACCTCCAGCAACCACGACCATCTTTCTTTGTGCCAGGTATGACTCTAACCAGTGGAGTCATGTAAACATCCAAAGATGCCTGGACTAATGATCCAGAGATGCAGATTCAAATCCCACCTAGGCAGCTGCTGGCCCACTGGTTAGCACTGCTGCCTCACAGCGCAAAGGACCCGGGTTCAATTCCGGCCTTGGGTGACTGTGTGGGGATTTCACGTTCTCCCCATGTCTGTGTGGGTTTCCTCCGTGTGTTCCGGTTTCCTCCCACAGTCCAGTGATGTGCAGGTTAGGTGGATTACCCATGCTAAAATTGCTCTTTAGAGTCCAAAGATGTGCAGGTTAGGTGGGGTTATGGGGCTAGGGCAGGGGAGGGTGCTCTATCAGAGGGTCAGTGCTGACTCAATGGGCCGAATGGCTTCCTTCTGCACTGTAGGAATTCTATAATTCTAATATCAGTAATGGTGACAGTAAAACTACTGCATTGCTAGAAAAGCCCATCTCTTTCATATTACCTGTCCTTGCCCAGTCTGGCCTATATCTGACCCCAGACCCAGAACAGCGTGGTTGCCACTAAAATGGCCCTAGTGGGCCATTCACCTGCATTTATCACCATCTTCTCAAGGGCAATTGGGAACAAGCAATAAATGCTGCCCTTGCCAGTGATGCACATATGCCTGTGAACGAATAATAAAAAATTCTTGTCATTAAAGGTACTATATGAATGCAAGATCTTGATATAATTTGATAGTTGTTTCCAATGACCATTTCCACAATGTTTTGATAAAAGCTGGGCCTGCTGTTTTTTTTGTAACAAATTCCCCATCAATGTTAAATAATAGAATAGGAGGAGATTCAATTGGAGCATGAATTCTACCATAAACCAATTGGGCCAAATGACCTGTTTCTGGTTCGTGAATTTGCTGTAATTCTATAAGATCTTCAGACTATCTGTTACAATATGTTAACTCTGGTCACCTATAAGGGCGGCACTGTATGTTAGACGTTTTAGTTGCTGTGATATGAAGAGTCTAACGTTCTGTTCCTTTTTCACAAACACACATTTATTTCATTCCAACAGCCTTTGCACAAAACTCTAACCATCCATCACCTGACAGAGGCCACCTGAAACCCCTTTACATATCAGTGCCAATTAATGGATACTTAACATAATTGAGACAACTAATTGCAATGTCTCTTAACCCATTACTTAACACTGTAGCGCAGTGGTTAGCACTGCTGCCTATGGCGCTGAGAACCCGGGTTCGAAACCCGGCCCTGGGTCACTGTCCGTGTGGAGTTTGCACATTCTCCCCGAGTCCGAGGGGGCCTCACCCCCACAACCCAAAGATGTGAAGGTTAGGTGGATTGACCACCTTAATTTGCCCCTTAATCGGAGAAGAAAATAATTCGGTACCCTAAATTTAAAAAAAACTCTGGTCTCTTATCTACTTTTTGGGGAAAAAAATCTCTATATATCTTCAAAAATATTGTGCTGCATCGTTCGAAGAGGTGCTGATTATAATATTACTGATACCAAATGATTTTGAAAAATGTACAACTCACTTATTTCCTGCAGCATTGCCTGCAACAAGTTAGAGGATGCAGAGTTATATTTCAATACATGTGAACAACTGGGCTATTGATTTATAATCACTGTAATCTCATTTTTATTCAATGACATTCTGGAATTTTTACTGGTAAATTGGGAATTGCAATAAACTGTAATATAGGCATGAAGTAGCGACAAGTATTTTTCTCAACACTTAATGCCAATAGCCATAACATTGGATACACTGTTCCATTCACTGTCCCGTAGCCATGAACATCACTGTGTAACTATACCTGTATACACAAACATCATCATGAAGACATGTGTGCTGCTCTGAAGCCATTGATAGCAAACACCCCATCTCTCTCACACACACACACACACAAAGAAACATTGCTGTGCAATTGTGCGTTCAATCATTAAGATGGTTGTATAGCCTAGCCACCCGTAAATAAATTCCTCAGCTGCAGTCTATTAGGAAAAAGCAAAATAAAGAGCACCCAACATCAATAATGAACATTGGACTTGCGAGGAAGCGAGGTGAGCAATGGGCAGAGATGAAGGAAAGGGAGAGAGACGAGCCGGGAGAGTGAATATGAGCAGAAAGTGGGGAGGAGATCGAAAATAAGCAGGCGGAGAAAAAGAGAATGCAAATGAGCGAGATGGAAGTGATGTGCAAGAACAGAAAGAAATCCAGGGCGTGATTCAATTAAATGGGAACAAAGTCCCAGAGCGACGCATGTTTCCCGGCACATGACAATAAAATGGCATTTGCGTTAAATAAGAGGCCTCAGCAGGGAACACGCGGCCAAGTCCACACATAGCCTCGTTTTCTACACCAAGGAGTTCCGCTCCCTGGAACCTCGCAGTGTGGCGAGAGACCGGGACACCATGTTTTAATCTCTGAGGCCCTCGACACGACCCTCTCCAAGCTCCAACGCACTCTGCCCCTAAACAAGGGGCTGGTTTAGCTCACTGGGCTAAATCGCTGGCTTTTAAAGCAGAACAAGGCAGGTCAGCAGCACGGTTCAATTCCCGTACCAGCCTCCCCGAACAGGCGCCGGAATGTGGCGACTAGGGGCTTTTCACAGTAACTTCATTGAAGCCAGTTGGATTTCGCCCTGGAGCTAACATTTCGACTCTGGATAACTTTGTCAGCTTCGACACAGAGTCATCCGGACTCAAAACGATGGCTCCCTCCTTTCTCTGCAGTTGCTGCCAGACTGGCTGAGAATGTCCAGCATTTTCATGTTTTTGGGGTACTTGGAAAATGTTTCTTCTCTTTGCTTCCAGTAAAAATGATGGCTGGAATTTTCCAGACCGTCTCGCAAATGGGATCTTCCGGTCCCACTGAAGTCAATGGACATTTGCGCCCTCGGAAGGACTGGACAGAAATTGACGGCCAACGTTTTAAACTAAGCGCGGAACCGATGCATATTTTCCTTCAGTGTATATTCGCTGTTTCCAAGTTCATACAGCTCCTGAACTTTCTAGCCAATGGCCTATTGTCAGTTCCGATAAGATGTCATCTGTCCCAAAACATGAACCTTTCCTCCTGCCACAGACGTTGCCAGGCCTGCCATTGTTTCCGGAACTTTCTGTTTTCCTTCAGAGCTTTGCTTTTCTGTGAATTTTCTCATTACAATAAAAATGAAACCGTAAATATGAATTTTCATGAGGAATGCCTGTCCTGGGAAATGGAGCATTTCCATAATAATTTCCTTTTAGCTTAAGCTGTCAGCTTCACACATTCCTATGTGTGGGGATGGAATAGATTTTCAATCAGGACCTGACATTTCCTGCATAACATCGAGTCTTTTAATCCCCCTCATGTTGTATATGTTAAACACACATAATATATACGTGATATATGTTAGCGGGTGCAGTCAGTCAGTCATGATTTCTACGGATTCTTTGTTCTCCTCTACATTCAGGAAAAGGTTGTTCATTATGAATTATTATTTATCCCACATTTGGATTTTATTTTGTTGTTCAATTCTCCACAATCTATGGGCAGCACGGTGGCACTGTGGTTAGCATTGCTGCCTACGGTGCTGAGGTCCCAGGTTCGAATTCCAGCCCTGGGTCACTGTCCGTGTGGAGTTTGCACAGTCTCCCCGTTGTGGTGATGTGCATCACTGTAAATACATGTAAGCTAGACAGACACTAGAGGGAGCATCAGAAACATCACACACACACACTCAACCATTAGATAAGTTAGATAGGAGGCGACCAATAGACATTCACGATACACAAGGAGGTGACACGACCACAGGGGGGCATTACACCAACCCATACATAAAGGACACCACACACATGATCAGCCCTTTTAGCCAGTGGAGACAGTCAGTGAGGAGAGGCACAGGGTTGATTCATTATCACACCCACCACGTGGAAGACAGCAGCTGGTTAGTCAGTTTAGGTAGCTAAAATAGGATTAGCAGTAGTGTCGAACTCAAGTTATAAAAGTGTGCATAGTGTAAATAAATGAGTTGAAGTTATTTACACGTCTCGACCTTCCTTGACAAATGCAACACAAGGAAGCCGCTTATGTTACAAAGGAAACATAACAAAACACCCGTGTATGCGTGGGTTTCACCCCCACAACCCAAAGATGTGCAAGGTAGGTGGATTGAACACGCTAAATTGTCCCTTAATTGGAAAAAATAATTGGGTACTCTCAATTTATATATTTTTAAAATTCCCCACAATCTCTTTTGCATATTTATAATTATACTTTTATATTTTGTATTATATTTTTTATTTATATTTCTATATTGCTGCAAATTTGTCTCTTCCTCACTTTCCTCGTCTTCTGCCTCAAGTCCAGGTTACTCTGAGTTAATACAAGCAACAACAAAATCATTGAATCATACAGCACCAAGGCAGTCCATTCTGCCCCTTGCACCTGTTGCAAGATGGGATAAACAGTTATCATGCTTCAAAGACAGGAGCCTATCCCAGTTCAGCCAAACAGAGTGTCTCTTCTGAAGAGCACCACTGATACAATTAACCTGAAAGAGAATTAAAATAAAGCAACCTAGTCCTCCCCATCTCAACCAGTCCATAGGGAGTAGGAGCAAGAGTAGGCAACCAAGAGTAGGTTCAGACACAGTTGCTTGATGGATTGTTTATTCATCTTTCCCTTCATGCTTGAATGCATCTCAAGTACCCTGCTTTGATGTTAACCACAATGTTTACAAACACTCTTGCTATGATTGACAGCTCCCCACCATATCAAAGGAGCTAAGTGCTTTCAGCTGTGAGGAAAGAGGAAGTGAGACCCTTGTCCTTCTAGAAGGTGAAGGTCTGGGTTTGGAAGGTGCTGTCAAAAGAGCCTTGATGAGTTGCTGCAGTGCATCTTGTAGATGGTACACAGGGCTGCTACTGTGTGCCGGTGGCAAAGAGAGTGAATGTTTACAATGGTGGATGGGGTGCCAAAGAAATTGACTGTTTTGGCCTGGATGGCTTCGAGCTTTTGGAATGTTGTTGGAGCTGCATTCATCTAGGCAGGTGGAGAATGTTCCATCACACACCTGGTTTGTACCTTGTAGATGGTGAACACGCTTTGGGGAGTCAGGAGGTGAAGTACTCACTGCAGAGTTCCTAGCCTCTGACCTGTTCTTGTAGCCACAGTACTTTTATGGCTGATTCAGTTCAGTTTCTGGTCAATGGTAACCCCCAGGTTGTTGATTCAGAAATGGTAATGTCAAGTGATTGGATTTTCTCTTGTTGGAGATGCTCGTTACGTGGCTGTGTGTGGTGTAAAGGTTACTTGCCACTTAGTAGCCTAAGCCTGAAAGCTGTCCAGATCTTGCTGAATATGACCCACAAACTGCTTCTATATCTGAGGAGTCGCGGACAGTACTGAGGATTGTGCATTATCAGTGAACATCCCCACTTCTTTTCTTGTATACATTTAGAGTATCCAATTCTTTTTTTTTCCAATTAAGGGGCAATTTAGCTTGGCCAATCCACCTACCCTGTATATCTTTGGGTTGTGGGGGCGATACCCACATGGACATGGGGAGAATGTGCAAACTCCACACGGACAGTGACCCGGGGCCGGGATCGAACCTGTGTCCTCGGCGCTGTGAGGCAGCAGTCCGAACCACCTTGCCGTTAAACATTCCCACTTCTGACCTTATGATGGAAGGAAGGTCATTGGTCAGACAGCTGAAGATGGTGGGGACCAGGACATAACCCTGAGGAACTTCTGCATCAATGTCCTTGCTTGGACTGGGATGATTGAACTCCAGCAACCACAGCCATCTTCCCTTGTGCCAGGTATGACTCTAACTAGTGGAGTCATGTAAACATCCCAAGGAACAAGCCAATAGTTTGATCTCTGAATACACATTCTCACTATTTTTTTTTTTTAATTTAGAGTACCCAATTCATTTTTTCCAATTAAGGGGCATTGAGCAAGGCCCATCCACCTAGCCTGCACATCTTTGGGTTGTGGGGGCGAAACCCACGCAGACATGGGGAGAATGTGCAAACTCCACACGGACAGTGACCCAGGGCTGGGAATCGAACCCGGGTCCTCAGCGCCGTAGTCTCAGTGCTAACCACTGCGCCACATGCCACCCCTCACTATTTTTGATGTTTGATGAGTAAATACAACAGACAAAATGAAACGAGAATAATCCGACTGCAATACACAAAAATGGAAATGCACAATATGTTCTAAAGCAGATGTCAAAAGTCTTCAATTACATTTAAGATTCAGAACGTGTTTAATGCGGAAAAGCACAGCTTTAGTGAAACGCAAGTTGCCAGGATTGGATGGACATTTTTTGCACTGGTTATATAAACAGCAGACGACCAGAGCTCACAAAGTTGACTTTCAAAGTTGTCGCTTTCACTTTTGTAATGGTCTTAAAGGCATGGTGATGTATCGGTGTGTCTTGGGCAATAATGCAAAGCAGACGATAGCCACTCCAGAGCCTGACTCAAACTCCATTCGACTTCCTTTGGAAAAGAAAACACAGGCTATCTCCCCTCTCACAACCTCATTAACAACCTTATCTGTTCATTGTTCCGTAGACGTTCCACAGGCTTCCTGAGCCAAGAAATCGCTTTACTAGTTTCCTCGTTTCCTTATCTTTTTCCATTTTTCTTATTCCGGTGAGGCTATTCTTCATTTGTGCTCCCAACACTTCCACCGGTCATTTGGGCGTCTGTCTAACGATTAACTTTCCACTCTCTGGTCATTCTACATTGAGTTTCTTCGTCTTACACCTCTGCATGCCGGATGATTTAACTCCATTTAACCCTACCACTGTCACAGCCTATCCTACATTGCCGCCTAGATGTTATTATTTGCCTTAACTTACTGATTCCCACAGGATGTACTTGTTGGGAAAGCCCCCTACAATGTTTGCCTGGTGACACGCTATCTGCTGTACGTTCAAGTTTCAGTTCATATGAAGTCTTGGTTTTGATTGACAAACAGACAAAAGAAGGCCAAATTGTAGCACTTGTTCCAAAAGGTAAATACTGCGGGTGCTGAGGATTTGAAATAAAAACACAAAATGCAGGACATACTCAGCAGGTCAGGCAACATCTGTTGGTGACTAGGATTGAAAAATCTGATTTTCGCTGGAGATGTCACCGCATGACTTGCCCCATTCTCCAGTCATTAAACCAACACATCCATCCTTGTGACACAAGGCCTTCTTGGCCAATTGGAAAGCAGCAAGACTCAGTAGCCAATTAGATGATGCTTGACTGCCAGCCAATCAGCCTTTTTTTTCATCCCATTTTCTCTTTTTCTGTCTCGTAAAGAGAAATAATCAAAGACAATTTTTAAAAAACTATAGTTTAAAAAAAATGTCCCAATGATCTTTCTCCAGGGTTGCGCACAGGAGTGTCCTGGAGATTGATCGTCAATTACAGGGTAGGTTCAGATAGAATGTTCCCGATAGTGGGGGGGGGGGGGGGGGGGGGGGAGTCCACAATTAGGGGTGATAGTTTGAGGATAAGGGATAAAGCTTTTAGGACTGAGGTGAGGAAAGATTTCTTCACCCAGAGAGTGGTAAATATGTGGAATTCACTACCACAGAAAGTAGTTGAGGCCAAAACGTTGTGTGATTTCAAGAAGGAATTAAATATAGCTCTTGGGGCTAAAGAGATCAAGGGATATGGGGGGGGAAGGCGAGATCAGGGTATTGAACTTGATGATCAGCCATGATCATAATGAATGGAAGTGAAAGCTCGAAGGGCCAAATGGGCTTTGGAACCTGAATTGTAGCTCCAGTATACAGGAGGTTGAGAGTAGTGAGGTCATGAGTAAGGTTTCAAAGTTGCAGGAGTGTAACGGTGTTGCTAACTTTTGGTTGGCTCTTAAATCGTAATTTGCTCTGTTTGTTTAACCTTTGCTCTAGAGTTGCCAGGTATCTTTATGATACCGCCACGAGGTTCAAGTTCAAGTAATTTACCAGGATGTTGCCTGGAATGGAGAGTAGGTCTTACGAGGAAAGGTTAAGGGTGCTAGGCCTTTTCTCATTAGAACTGAGAAGGATGAGGAGCGACTTGATAGAGATTTATAAGATGATCAGGGGAATAGATAGAGTAGATAGTCAGAGACTTTTTCCCCGGGTGGAACAAACCATTACAAGGGGACATAAATTTAAGGTGAATGGTGGAAGTTATAGGGGGATGTCAGAGGTAGGTTCTTTACCCAGAGAGTAGAGGGGCATGGAATGCACTGCCTGTGGAAGTAGTTGAGTCGGAAACATTAGGGACCTTCAAGCAGCTATTGGATAGGTACATGGATTACCGTAGAATGATATAGTGTAAATTAATTTATTCTTAAGGGCAGCACGGTAGCATTGTGGATAGCACAATTGCTTCACAGCTCCAGGGTCCCAGGTTCGATTCCGGCTTGGGTCACTGTCTGTGCGGAGTCTGCATGTTCTCCCCGTGTCTGCGTGGGTTTCCTCCAGGTGCTCCGGTTTCCTCCCACAGTCCAAAGATGTGCAGGTTAGGTGGATTGGCTGTGATAAATTGCCCTTAGTGTCCAAAATTGCCCTTAGTGTTGGGTTGTGGGGCTAGGGTGGAGGTATTGACCTTGGGTAGGGTGCTCTTTCCAAGAGCCGGTGCAGACTCGATGGGCCGGGTGGCCTCCTTCTGCACTGTAAATTCAATGATAATCTATGATTGATCTAGGACAAAGGTTCGGCACAACATCGTGGGCCGAAGGGCCTGTTCTGTGCTGTATTTTTCTATGTTCTAATGATCAATAACTCAACACACCAATTAGTAAGATTCAAATCAAAACACATTTATTATACACAGTAAATCACTACTCATGCATCACTCTACTTTCTAGGCTATTTCTATAACTGAAAGGCCTATACTTAGCTTTGGACTGGCCCACCAGGTCAGGGGAACAAATGGCATTTCGCTCGGGTTCTGAATCTGCGGGATTCGAAGCTGGTACGGACTAGTAGCTAGGAGCGCCTATCTCGTAGCGTGCGTTGGCTGGAGACTTACTTGGTTGATGAGGCAGCTTGGGCAGTTCACTCTCAAGGGTTGCTTCGCATTGCTGAGTGATCCTGCCACGAAGGACGATTTGAACTTGGGGACTCTATTTTATAGTCCCCAGGGGCTTCCTGCCCTTCAGGACGGACCCCGTACCTGGTTCCAAGTGATTGGACTACTTTCCGATCACTTGGATCGATTTCTCCAATGCTGGAAATGAAATGGAAATGAAATGAAATGAAATGAATGAAAATTGCTTATTGTCACGAGTAGGCTTCAATGAAGTTACTGTGAAAAGCCCCTAGTCGCCACATTCCGGCGCCTGTTCGGGGAGGCTGGTACGGACATTGAACCGTGCTGCTGGCCTGCTTTAAAAGCCAGCGATTTAGCCCAGTGAGCTAAACCAGCCCCTTAGCGATTCCATGATCGCTGGGCGGTCCCTTAAGTGTCCGTTGGCCTTCCTTTGTCTTGGCTCCTGCTGGCGCCGAGGAGTCTGGTTTGGCTTTATTCACCTTAACTGTTGCCATTGTGCCTGGGAATCGCTCATTACTATGTAGATGGCTGCTGCATTACTATGCAGGTGGCTGCTACATTACTATGCAGATGGCTGCTGGATTCAGTGCTGTCTGGTTGTTTTGCAGGTTCCAATATACATGGGGCGCGATTCTCCACTCCCGTGCCGGTTGGGAGAATCGCCTGGGCTGCCAAAATTTCCCGCGACGCCGGTCCGACACCCTCCCCCGATTCTCCCAAGCAGCGGGAACGGCCCCGTCGAGTTCCGCGGGCCGCAGGCCGGAGAATCGCCCGAGACACCCAAAATGGCGATTCTCCGGCACCCCTGCTATTCTCAGGCCTGGATGGGCCGAGCGGCCAGCCCAAAACGGCGGGTTCCCCCCGGCGCCGTCCACACCTGGTCGCTGCCGTCGGGAACAGCGCGGGAACGCTGGGGTGTGTGGCCTGCGGGGGGGGGGGGGGGGAGGGGGGATCCTGCACCGGGGGGTACCTCAAATGTGGGGTGGCCCGCGATTGGTGCCCACCGATCGTTGGGCCGTCCTCGCTGAAGGAGGACTTCCTTCCTTCCGCGGCCCCGCAAGATCCGTCCGCCATCTTCTTGCGGGGCGGACTCGGGGAGGACGGCAACCACGCATGCGCGGGTGACGCCAGTTATGCGGCGCCGGCCGCGTCATGTATGCGGCGCCGCTTTTACGCGGCGACAAGGCCTGGTGCGTGTAGATGACGCGGCCCCGCTCCGAGCCCATTATCAGGCCCTGAATCGGTTGGGATAGGGGCCGTTTCGCGCCGTCGTGAACCTCGAAGGCGTTCACGACGGTGTGGGCACTTCGGCGCGGGAGTGGAGAATCCCGCCCATGATTTCTGTATTTGATAGTCTTTGCCTGTGTTGGCTGAATTTCCCTTCAGCCTTCGCGGTTCTCCATTTTAAGTTGGGAAGTGGCCAACTCAGGTGGCTACACCGGCAGGCAGGAAGGTGGTTTAAAGTGTGTCTGCTTCAATGCCAGGAGCATCCGGAATAAGGTGGGTGAACTTGCGGCATGGGTAGGTACCTGGGACTTCGATGTTGTGGCCATTTCAGAGACATGGATAGAGCAGGGACAGGAATGGTTGTTGCAGGTGCCGGGGTTTAGATATTTCAGTAAGCTCAGGGAAGGTGGTAAAAGAGGGGGAGGGGTGGCATTGTTAGTCAAGGACAATATTACGGTGGCAGAAAGGACGTTTGATGAGGACCCGTCTACTGAGGTAGTATGGGCTGAGGTTAGAAACAGTAAAGGAGAGGTCACCCTGTTAGTGGTTTTCTATAGGCCTCCAAACAGTTCCAGAAATGTAGAGGAAAGGATTGCAAAGATGATTCTGGATAGGAGCGAAAGCAACAGGGTAGTTGTTATGGGGGACTTTAACTTTCCAAATATTGACTGAAACGCTATAGTTCGAGTACTTTAGATGGGTCAGTTTTTGTCCAATGTATGCAGGAGGGTTTCCTGACACAGTATGTAGATAGGCCAACGAGAGGCGAGGCCATATTGGATTTGGTACTGGGTAATGAACCAGGACAGGTGTTAGATTTGGAGGTAGGTGAGCACTTTGGTGATAGTGACCACAATTCGATTAAGTTTATTTTAGGGATGGAAAGGGATAGGTATATACCGCAGGGCAAGAGTTATATCTGGGGGAAAGGCAATTATGATGCGATGAGGCAAGACTTAGGATGCATCGGATGGAGAGGAAAACTGCAGGGGATGGGCATAAAGGAAATGTGGAGCTTGTTCAAGAAACAGCTACTGCGTGTCCTTGATAAGTATGTACCTGTCAAGCAGGGAGGAAGTGGTCGAGCAAGGGAACCATGGTTTACTAAAGCAGTCGAAACACTTGTTAAGAGGAAGAAGGAGGCTTATGTAAAGATGAGACATGAAGGTTCAGTTAGGGCGCTCAAGAGTTACAAGTTAACTAGAAAGGACCTAAAGAGAGAGTTAAGAAGAGCCAGGAGGGGACATGAGAAGTCTTTGGCAGGTAGGATCAAGGATAACTCTAAAGCTTTCTATAGATATGTCAGAAATAAACGAATGACTAGGGTAAGAGTAGGGCCAGTCAAGGAGAGTAGTGGGAAGTGGTGCTTGGAGTCCAAGGAGCTAGGAGAGGTGCTAACTGAATATTTTCGTCAGTATTCACACAGGAAAAAGACAATGTTGTCGAGGAGAATACTGAGATTCAGGCTACTAGACTAGAAGGGCTTGAGGTTCATAAGGAGGAGGTGTTAGCAATTCTGGAAAGTGTGAAAATAGATAAGTCCCCTGGGCCGGATGGGATTTATCGTAGGATTCTCTGGGAAGCTAGGGAGGAGATTGCTGAGCCTTTGGCTTTGATCTTTAAGTCATCTTTGTCTACAGGAATAGTGCCAGAAGACTGGAGGATAGGAAATGTTGTCCCCTTGTTCAAGAAGGGGAGTAGAGACAACCCAGGTAACTGTAGACCAGTGAGCCTTACTTCTGTTGTGGGCAATATCTTGGAAAGGTTTATTAGAGATAGGATGTATAATCATCTGGAAAGGAATAATTTGATTAGAGATAGTCAACACAGTTTTGTGAAGGATAGGTCGTGCCTCACAAACCTTATTGAGTTCTTTGAGAAGGTGACCAAACAGGTAGATGAGGGTAAAGCAGTTGATGGAAGCATGCTTTTCTAATTGGAGGGTTGTGACTAGTGGTGTTCCGCAGGGATTAGTGCTGGGACCTTTGCTGTTTGTAGTATATATAAATGATTTGGAGGAAAATGTAACTGGTCTGATTAGTAAGTTTGCAGACGACACAAAGGTTGGTGGAATTGCAGATAGCGATGAGGACTGTCAGAGGATACAGCAGGATTTAGATTGTTTGGAGACTTGGGCGGAGAGATGGCAGATGGAGTTTAATCTGGACAAATGTGAGGTAATGCATTTTGGAAGGTCTAATGCAGGTAGGGAATATACAGTGAATGGTAGAACCCTCAAGAGTATTGAAAGTCAGAGAGATCTAGGTGTACAGGTCCACAGGTCACTGAAAGGGGCAACACAGGTGGAGAAGATAGTCAAGAAGGCATACGGCATGCTTGCCTTCATTGGCCGGGGCATTGTGTATAAGAATTGGCAAGTCATGTTGCAGCTGTATAGAACCTTAGTTAGGCCACACTTGGAGTATAGTGTTCAATTCTGGTCGCCACACTATGAGAAGGGTGTGGAGGCTTTAGAGAGGGTGCAGAAGAGATTTACCAGAATGCTGCCTGGTATGGAGGGCATTAACTATGAGGAGCAGTTGAATAAACTCGGTTTGTTCTCACTGGAACGACGGAGGTTGAGGGGCGACCTGATAGAGGTCTACAAAATTATGAGGGGCATAGACAGAGTGGATAGTCAGAGGCTTTTCCCAAGGGTAGAGGGATCAATTACTGGGGGGCATAGGTTTAAGGTGCGAGGAGCAAGGTTTAGAGGAGATGTACGAGGCAAGTTTTTACACAGCGGGTAGTGGGTGCCTGGAACTCTCTACCGGAGGAAGTGGTGAAAGCAGGGACGATAGTGACATTTAAGGGGCATATTGACAAATACATGAATAGGATGGGAATAGAGGGATACAGACCCAGGAAGTGTAGAAGATTGTAGTTTAGTCGGGCAGCATGGTCGGCATGGGCTTGGAGGGCCGAAGGGCCTGTTCCTGTGCTGTACTTTTCTTTGTTCTTGTTCTTTGTTGATGTGGTGTATATGGATTTCAGTAAAGCGTTTGGTAAGGTTTCCCACGGTAGGCTACTACAGAAAATACGGAGGCATGGGATTCAGGGTGATTTAGCAGTTTGGATCAGAAATTGGCTAGCTGGAAGAAGACAAAGGGTGGTGGTTGATGGGAAATGTTCAGACTGGAGTCCAGTTACTAGTGGTGTACCACAAGGATCTGTTTTGGGGCCACTGCTGTTGTCATTTTTATAAATGACCTGGAGGAGGGCGTAGAAGGATGGGTGAGTAAATTTGCAGATTACACTAAAGTCGGTGGAGTTGTGGACAGTGCGGAAGGATGTTACAAGTTACAGAGGGACATAGATAAGCTGCAGCGCTGGGCTGAGAGGTGGCAAATGGGGTTTAATGCAGAAAAGTGTGAGGTGATTCATTTTGGAAGGAATAACAGGAAGACAGAGTACTGGGCTAATGGTAAGATTCTTGGCAGTGTGGATGATCAGAGAGATCTCTGTGTCCATGTACATAGATCCCTGAAAGTTACCACCCAGGTGAAAAATGAAATGAAAATCGCTTATTGTCACAAGTAGGCTTCAAATGAAGTTACTGTGAAAAGCCCCTAGTCGCCACATTCCGGCACCTGTTCGGGGAGGCTGTTATGGTAATTGAACCGTGCTGCTGGCCTGCCTTGGTCTGCTTTCAAAGCCAGCGATTTAGCCCTGTGCTAAACAGCCCCTGGGGTCTCCAGGACTTCTGTAGAAACATTCATGTAAAATAGAAGCAAGAGGAACATAGAACATAGAACATTACAGCGCAGTACAGGCCCTTCGGCCCTCGATGTTGCACCGACCTGTGAAACCACTCTAAAGCCCATCTACACTATTCCCTTATCGTCCATATGTCTATCCAATGACCATTTGAATGCCCCTAGTGTTGGCGAGTCCACTACAGGTTGAGAGGGTTGTTCAGAAGGCGTACGGTGTGTTCGCTTTTATTGGTAGAGGGATTGAGTTTCGGAGCCATGAGGTCATGTTGCAGCTGTACAAAACTCTGGTGCGTCCGCATTTGGAGTATTGCGTGCAATTCTGGTCGCCGCATTATAGGAAGGATGTGGAAGCATTGGAAAGGGTGCAGACGAGATTTACCAGAATGTTGCGTGGTATGGAGGGAAGATCTTATGAGGAAAGGCTGAGGGACTTGAGGCTGTTTTCGTTAGAGAGAAGAAGGTTAAGAGGTGACTTAATTGAGGCATACAAGATGATCAGAGTATTGGATAGGGTGGACAGTGAGAGCCTTTTTCCTCGGATGGTGGTGTCTAGCATGAGGGGACATAGCTTTAAATTGAGGGGAGATAGATATAAGACAGATGTCAGAGGTAGGTTCTTTACTCAGAGAATAGTAAGGGCGTGGAATGCCCTGCCTGCAACAGTAGTGGACTCGCCAACACTAAGGGCATTCAAATGGTCATTGGATAGACATATGGACGATAAGGGAATAGTGTAGATGGGCTTTAGAGTGGTTTCACAGGTCGGTGCAACATCGAGGGTCGAAGGGCCTGTACTGCGCTGTAATGTTCTATGTTCTATGTTCCTCTTGCTTCTATTTTACATGAATGTTTCTACAGAAATCCTGGAGACCCCAGGCCAATCCAGGAGGGTTGGCAACCCTATAGTGGCGACCTTATATCAGAACAGAGAGTGTTTAGAGATGGAGCTATGTTTAAACTGGGCAGGGATAGGTGGGAGGGAGTGGAAATAGTCGGTCGGTGATACGGTGGAAAGGAGGAGCAATAAAGTGACGAAATTGAGGATGGTGAAAGGCAAAACGAAATGGTTAGGGGACACGCAAAGGAACAAAAAATATGTCTCGAGGGGGTGCGTATGTGGCAGCAGACTCACTGCCACGAGCTGCCCTCCAGAAAAAGCAGAAAACATGATGCTACTGAACCCAACCTTGAGTCTGCAAAGGCTGTAAAGTACCTTGTCAAAAAAGGTTGAGCTTCAATAAACAACGTAGGAGGCTGAGGACCGAGTGGAGAACTCAAGTGACAGGCGACTGGAAACTAAGGGTTACCAAGCAGAAGCTGCAACAGGCAAGCAATGTCTCAGTTGAATAGTATTCATTTATCAAATGTGGGGAAGACATTGTGGCAATTAAATGTTACATTACACTAAGATTTATCAAAGCTCTTTTCTTTTTTTAAATTTAGAGTATCCAATTCATTTTTTCCAATTAAGGGGCAATTTAGCGTGGCCAATCCATCTACCCTGCACATCTTTGTGTTGTGGGGGTGAAACCCACGCAGACACGAGGAGAATTTGCAAACTCCACACGGACAGTGACCCAGAATTGGTATCAAATCTGGGACCTCGGCGCCGTAAGACGGCAGTGCTAACCACTGCGGCACCGTGTTGCCCAAAGCTCTTTCCTTGAGTGCAATAGTATTACAGTAGACGTATTTACGTAGAAAATGGTAGCGATTAAGAAAAGGAACATTCTAAAATGACCCCAATCCAGGGAAGTGCCCCCAATTCTGGAGTTCGAACAGGATCCCAAAATGAGCTGTTGAGCCAATAAATTCAAAGTCATAACCTTCGACAAGGCTGGCGCCCTCCGACCATTGCGATTTGCTTTTCCCATTGGCAGCCCAACCCCGCCTGTGGGTTTCCGAGCCGCATGGGGCGGCTCCAATGGGAAAACCCAGCGAACGGCACACCTTTGAGAAACACGCAGCGGGGGGACCAAAGAATCCAGCCCTAGGTTTATCCTGTCGAGAAGCAAAACCTACGACAGCGGCTAGGACATGTTTGCACTTAGGACGATGGACATGGGGAGCAGATTTCCAGTTTGTGACGCAGGAACTCCAAAATAATTCACACAACAGCTGAATTGTGTGACTGGGTGACGGAGCTGTGTCTGAATTGCCATCTGGTCATGTAAAACGACTGCCGGAAGCTTCCATAGGTAGCAGTGGGATTTTCTGAAGCTGTTAACCTTACAACGAGGACATTTTAATTCATCTTTGAATGTTGGAGTTGAGAAGCTACTTCCAGTGACTTGCGCCATGTTACTTAAGAAGAAACACATGCACATCACTCAGTTTTGGAATGAGTGGATGGTGGCCTGTACTTATTAGGGCCAAGTAAATGTTTTTGATCCTTCAGTGAGTTGATTATATATGTTGCTTTGACATTTTTGGGCAGATGCTCTGTTGGAAAGTCTGTTGTTCCAGCTATATTTGATGTTTATTTTAAGTCTGTTAATTATAGGAGGGTAATTTCTACAATATGTCAGAGGGTAATGAGCTGACTGGAGCATGGTTTGTGTGTAACCACCAGCATACCAAACACAATGACTCCATGACAAATTCAATGTTGGCTTGAGGCTTTACCCAATGCATTTGTACTTTCTTTTTTGCATCCGCACAATAGCTTTGGTCCAAAATGTTACACTTGCTGGTGATAATAGTTAACACAGCGCGCAGGAATGAAACTGTGCTTTTGAAAATCTCAGATACTTTGTACACCATCTCCAATACATGATCTTTAAATAGTCCTAGGACTTGTGCCAATTTACTGTGTCCATCAAAACCGTGCAAAATGTGAAATGTGCGCTGAAGGATTCACGGAGTTACTGCAGAGAATGTTCCATTCGGTGTGTCTTGTCTACACTGACTCTCGGAATAAACTATTTTCCCAGTGCCACTCCATAACTCTGCACATTCTTCCTTTTCATATAATAATCCAATTCCCTCCAGAGCGCCTCAATTGAACCCGCCTCCACCACACTCTTTTGCAGCGCTTTCCAGATCCCTACCACTCCCCATCTTTTGGGAATTAACTTAAATTGTTGCCCTCTCATTCTCAAACCTTCCATCAGTGGGAATGGTTTCTTCCTGTCAACTCTGTCTAGAGCCCCTAATGATTCTGGATATCTCTATCAAATCTCCTGCCAGCCTTCCCTCCCCCAAGGAAAACAGTCCCAACTTCTCCAATCTATTTTCCTCACTCATGGAAATATTAAATGGATATGTTTAGCTCTGGTGAAGGTTGGGACAAGGCCAGCAGGGTTGTCACACGGTAAAGAGGATTAAAAAAAAAAAATGGTGCTTAAAAATGATTCCAAAATCTATCTGATCTCGTGGCACATTGCTCATGGGGTGGAATATGGATGGAGTAGGGTTATGGTGCAACAGTACTTTAAGGTCACTTCCATTTGAGAGCTTGTTTAAAATAGGTAAATTCTGCGGTCAACGCAAGGCTGAGTTTAGCTTCTATAGATTAGCAATTATTTGTTAATCCCCAGTCCCTGGCTTTGAGACAGAGGCAGGACTATCAAGGTCAGGAAAACAGACAGGATGTGCCTGGCTTTCCTCTCTTAAAAAAATAGACCGTGTCACGTAGAGGTCTGAAAGATGCACATTAGATTTTATATTCAGAATATGGATGGGTACCAATTAAATACATTCAATTTCTCTGGAATAGTGAATATTTAGTGGAAAAAACTATTCAGTGGAGTAGAATTTGTTTCTTATATTAAGTTTGCACTCCATCAAGTGCTTTGCAGTGTTTTACTATGTTAAAGGCAAGTTGCAGTTGGACTCCAAAACCAATATATAATGTTTAAATAGTCACAATTTATTTTTAATTTTAAAAAAATGTTTGCATGTGTTTCTCAGCACCCTTTCTGTCATTTCTGTCACATTTCTGTCATTTAAAAAAATAAATTTAGAGTACACAATACATTTTTTCCAATTAAGGGGCAACTGAGCGTGGCCAATCCACCTAGCCGGCACATATTTTGGGTTGTGGGGGCGAAACCCACGCAAACACAGGGAGAATGTGCAAACTCCACACGGACAGTGATCCAGAGCTGGGATCGAACCTGGGACCTCGGCGCTGTGAGGCAGCAGGGCTAACCCACTGTGCCACTGTGCTGCCCTCCAGTCATATGTTTTGAGTCAAATTCCTATGTTCCTATTTTTAAAAAATTCATTCACGAGCTGTAGACTTCGTTGACTGGGTCAGCATTTATTGCCCACCAGTAATTGCCCTTGAATTGAGTGGTGTGCTTGGTCATTTCAGAGAGCATTTTAAGAGTCAACCACATTGCTTGTGGACCTGGAGTCACATGTAGGCCAGACCGGGTAAGGAGGGCAGATTTCCTTCCCAAAAGGGCATCAGTGAACCAGGTGGGTTTTCATGACAACTAGGAATAGTTTCATAGCTATCATATAGGGGGCTGGTTTAGCACAGGGCTAGATCGCTGGCTTTTAAAGCAGACCAAGGCAGGCCAGCAGCGCGGGTTTAATTCCCGTACCGGCCTCCCCGAACAGGCGCTGGAATGTGGCGACTAGGGGCTTTTCACAGTAACTTCATTTGAAGCCTACTTGTGACAATAAGCGATTTTCATTTTCATTTTTCATTACCTACCTGCCATGGTGGGATTTGAACCTTGATACCCAGGGCGTTACCTTGGGTCTCTGGATTTCTAGTCCAGTGAATACCACTGTGCCATCGCTCCCCTCAATTAGCAATGGGAATGCGAGTCTGTCAAAGCAGTATGGATGTTATAGCCCCAGTTTTGTGTGCGCGCATAGTGATCGCTAATAGAATATTTGACAGGAATTGCATGCATATGTTTTTAAAAATAAATTTAAGGGACCCATTTCTTCCCCCCAATTAAGGGGCAATTTAGCGTGGCCTATTCTGCACATCTTTTTGGGTTGTGGGAGTGGGACCCACGCAGACATGGGGAGAATGTGCTTACCCCACACAGACAGTAACCCAGGACTGGGATTGAACCCAGGACCTTGGTGCCATGAAGCAGCAGTGCTAACCCCTGCACCACCGCAAGCAGGTGTTTAAAAAAAAAATTCAGAGTAGTCAATTATTTTATTTTTTTTCCAATTAAGGGGCAATTTAGCGTGGCCAATCCACCTAACCAGCACATCTTTGGGTTGTGGGGGTGAAACCCACGCAGACATGGGGAGAATATGCAAACTCCACACGGACAGTGACCCAGGGCCGGGATTCGAACCTGGATCCTCAGCACCGCAGTCTCAGCGCTCACCACTGCACTACATGCCGCCCTTCAAGCAGATGTTTTAACAAACAGTTAGGCATATATCTATAATCCACAACCTATACGGTTCCAATTTGAAAATATCCTTAAAGCAAGTGGATGCGGGGCAGCACAGTGGTGCAGTGGTTAGCACTGCTGTCCCACGGCGCCGAGGACCCGGGTTCGATCCCGGCCCCGGGTCACTGACCGTGTGGAGTTTGCACATTCCCCCCGTGTCTGCGTGGGTCTCAACCCTACAGCCCACAGATGTGCAGGGTAGGTGGAGTGGCCATGCTAAATTGCCCCTTAAATTGGAAAAAACAAGCACGTTTATGTACCTATACCACATGGATGACGGTGGCTCAAGAAGTCAAAGCACCGCCACCATCTCACGGGCGATTAGAGATGAGGAATTAATTCTGTTCCTCGCCCACGTCCCATGAACGAATAGGAAACGAAAGTGCGGCAAATATGTTGCCTTCAGAGTTGCTCTGAAGCAAAGCTGGCAAACATTAGTCTCTTCACTGGTGTAAGCTATTAATAAAATGCTTTCCCTTTAACTTCACTGCATTGCGAACCTGCAGATGCTTCTGTGTTTATGAGTGCATTGGAAAGAATTTGCCATTTTTAACCAAGGGAGATGTTATAGCAACAATACACAACGTCCTATTTTGTTGATCATTGTTGTAATATGTAAGTTGTAACTTGAGCACTAATCTATCATGAAGATTTACAGAGGACCGTTTTCTCAGACTAACCTACTGAACAATTTGCAAAGTATACAGGGAAAGCGTTAGGCTGTGGAAATTATTTGGGGAAATAGACATATTCATTGCAAGGGCACTTCTTGCATCAATTAAGGAACTGCCTCCTGAGATACGGGAAGACTTGAATATGTGGAGCTATTTTAATTTCTTTATTGGCAAGGAGTGACATTGTTTTAAATGCCATTGGTTCACTCCTCACTCTGTCTCCAAGGCACACGTTCCACAAGTAAGTGGGGAGCCAGGCAGGACAGCCAGTCCATGGCACTTCTCAATGCTACTTTGTAATGTGAAGCTGCTGGGATACAAACAAGATTGTTATGGGCGAGGCGTTTTCAGAACCCCAAAATGTATCATGGAGTTCAACCAACCTCTCCCTTTAATGGATTTGCTGCTTTTCCTAGCACACAGCTTTATCCCTAAGTGTGGGATTACAATTATGGACACGTGGGTTTTTAAACAAAAAACACTGTTTATTCCATGAACTCAACTTAACATCTTAAATAAACATTGGATCTCTTAACACCCCTTACTTCAAAGATAACTCAGAAAATATTGCAACAGTAAATAATTCCGTAAAATGTTCCTTCAAACTTCCAGGAGACTTAACACCTTTAAACAAAATCACATCAGGTTAAAGGTTTTACTATTATGAGTTTAAATCACCCAAATGATCCAGAGATGCTCTTTCATGGCAGACATCACAGCAACTCCAGCTCACTGCAAAACACAGACACTTCCCAAGCTCTTTTCAAACTGCAAAACAGCCAGGCACTTTTAAACTGCTCTCAGCAAAACCAGCCAAACACTTTTTAAAACTGAAACTTCAAAATGGCTGAACTGAGCTGAGCTCCACCCACTCTCTGACATCACTGTTTTCTTAAAGGTACATTGCTTACACATCCATTTCTTAAAGGGGCTCTCACATGACAAGATGTCAATGACTTGTCTCCGATTTTCTTATCATTTTTTGGAGGGAAGTCCTCAACCTGCTGAGTAATGTGATGGTGCAATGGAAGGAACCATAGAACAGTTACAGTGCAGAAGGAAGCCACTTGGCCTGTCATCACTGTGCCGTGCCAATTCTTTGTAAGAGAGATTAAGTTAGTCTCACTTCCTTGCGTTGCGATATTGAGAAGCCATTAAGCAACATATCTTACAACCCCCTTACAAGCCTTTTGAATATTGGGAAATAACCTTAATATTCAGGTTATTAGTTGTTTATTTTAAGTATTCTCTTTGATTCAAAATCTGATTTATAAAAGAGTGCTCCAGTAAATGGTGCTAATTGCAATAAATATCTTTTCTGGAGGAAGGACAATAAAAATGAATTTCCCTCCAGGGAAATGGACAATGTGTCCTCTGTTATAAGAATAATTGTGTCATGTGCAACTGCCCTAGATTGCAATCAAACTTAAGCTGCGGCTCATTAACTTCAGCGTGACTTGTTATGAAGAAATAGCAGCCCGCAGTTCAGTTAGCAGTTGGTAGGTTTTCTACCGCAAACCACTACTTCTGAATCTATAATTACATTGTATTAATGGCAGGAAAGGATTGGAATGGGGAGTCTAATAAATTAACAGCACCGTCTGTAAATTGCGCACGGCTATCTGGAGGAGAAATTGATACAGATAATCATGAAATATTATTCACACAATGAATCCTCATTGTATTCCCTTTAATTAATATTGACAAAGGAGATAAGCAGGAGGCTTTCTGCACAAGACCAGTCTTTGGACTCAATCTAATTTCAAGAGCGTAAAAATAGTCATACTGAGTTGTCATATGGCCAAAACCAGCAGCAATTATCTTTTTTATTTTAATGAAGAAATGCTCTCTGCTTTATCCCTTCGTTCCGAAGGCAATGACTCATGGCAGGGTATTGGACAACCGAAGATACAGGACCCATCCAATTGTGTTCAGTACTTGTAGAGATATCAGACTTTGCCTTTCATTAATAAACCTCTTTTTGTTTCTACTGGAAGCCTACGGGTGTTTCTCGAGTTACCACACCCTCTTTTACGTAAGTGAGCTTCCTGTGCACAGATTCCAAGTACCAAAATGATTCAGGCTTGTATAGTAGACTTTAATTTTCCAGACTGGCTGGCCTCTCCAGCCAAGAACACTTGGGACCAAGTCATTTCTGGATTTCAGAACTTTCTGGATTATAGAATGTTAAAATGCCTAACCACACGCATGTGAACTGGAAAACACTGCCAATATAGATATTTACCTGAAACGTGATAAGTCATTACAAGGCAGTAATAAATGTTGTTTTACTTATCCATATAATGTGCCTTCCAAGTTTTCACTCTCAAAACACTCGTCTAAAATGACTCGACGATTTGGTTGGGTCTGCTCAAAAGGCTTCTGGACAACTCTGAGTTTCCAAATAACGCATTAACAGACTGGAAAGGTTACCATGTGCAGGGAGCCTTGCACAATACACATCAGTACTTCAAGTTGGTTCCATTGTATCTTCTGTCCTGGTGACTGACTGCGACCTCCTATATCCAATAAAGTTCTTCCTTGTCCATGGGGAGAGCAAGTGGGCAGTGATTCCCTGTGCAATCTTGTTCTATTCTCATTTTCCTCTTCCTCCTTTGAGCCCAGTGGCTCTGAGACTAGCTGTAGGCTACCTTAGCAAAGACGAACTGATTCAGCACATATCTGCAACCTTCCTTATCGAAATGACTCAGTATCACACCAAGGTTGGGCACTTTTACCCAGTGAGACCATTTATGTATCCTCCTGTCAGTGAACGCTTTGCAAACTATTTCAGTGCTCTCCTGACTAACCTACCACTGCACCTTCCTTAAACTTGAACCCATCCAAAATTCTGCAGCTTGCGACTTAACTCGCATCAAGTCTTATTCATCCATCACGCCCTGTGTTCCCCTGACCTATATTGACTTCCAGTCCAAAGTGTTTCCATTTTGAAATATGCATCGTTTTTCACCAATCCCTCCATAGCCTCACCTCCAACTTTACAACTCACCGAGATTTCAGCGTCGCAGAGCGTTTCCATTGCTTTGTGCATTATAGTCGCCTCACACTTAGCGGCTGTGTCTCTGACTGTTGCGTTCCGGAATCCTCTCCCGAAACTGCCCCATCTCTCTCCTCCTTCAAAACATTCCTTAAAAATGACTACGCTGTCCTGAGATTGCCTTACATGCTTCAAATTTTGTTTATGTGAAGTGCCTTGGGGAGAATCTATGACGTTCAAGGTGCTATAGAAATGCGAGTTATTGTTGCTATTCTTAATGATAGCTTTTTAAAATAAATTTAAGGCACCCAATTCATTTTTTCCAATTAAGGGGCAATTTAGCATGGCCAATCCACCTACCCTGCACATCTTTGGGTTGTGGGGGCAAAACCCTCGCAAACACAGGGAGAATGTGCAAATTCCACAAGGACAGTGACCCGGGGCCGGGATCAAACCTGAGACCTCAGTGGCGTGAGGCAGCAGTGCTAACCACTGCGTCACGGTGCTGCCCATTCTTAATGATAGTTAATGGCATTCTAGAGCATTGTCACATGAAAAGAGTATGTGCTGAAAAGTGGGCTTTCTAGACTTATCACTTTAGAATGTAGAGATTTACTTAAGCAAAAATGATGCATTCCAAAGTGATATTTTATCATGATAGGTAATGCTGGTAAATTATTAATATATTATTTTCTGTGAATGTCATGGTGTCTTATTTTTTCTTTTAGATTGCCAAGAGCAATTTTTACTTTTTATTTCTAATAGAAGTTTTAATACCAGCCTTGAAGGGTTGCTGCCAAAAGTGCACTTTTCATAAAATAGGATGAAAATGCTCACACTGCATATTTGTAACTGTTCCAAGAGCAGCACTAGAATTGATTGATGGAATCTGTCTGAAAGTTCAATGCAATGACATTCGGTAATTACACTATACTTACTTGGCTTACACATATTCTCCGCTGTCGCACCTTTGAGGAGTTAGTGCTGACTTGGAATTCCACTCCTCACCAGAAGGAATTGCGTCCCTGGATGTGGACTTAACCCATGGTTGGCATCGATGCGAGCCCGTGATAAGCCCACCAGAGGGCTTAAAGCTAACCTTAACCCCCCCCCCTTTACCTTCCCAAGACAGAGCAGCCTGTATTGATAAAAGCAAATGACTGCAGATGCTGGAACCTGAAACAGAAACAGAAAATTGCTGGGAAGTCTCAGCAGGTCTGACGGCATCTGTGGAGAGAGAAGGAATCTAACGTTTTGAGTCTGGGTGACTCTTCAGCAAATGGTCAATCTGAACATAAATCTGGCAGGGCTCCTCAAGTTAAGGTAACTTAGTTCCAATCACAAGGAAAACAAGGCTGCATCTTAGTAATAGTTGGGAGTTCAATGGTTTGGCACTATGAAATATTGGCTTGCCGCTGTCAATATAGTTAAAACTTTGACACACTGTGTATTACAGATATGGTGGAGATCTATTTCCCTACAGCTGTATTAGCCCTGAAGGTTTTTTCCAATTTCTGTCTCCATACTTGTCCCTCTTATTGAACTTAACAAAAAAACCTATCAGGACTGAACTTGTGTCCTGTCTCCCTTCTACAATATGGAATGGCGTAAAAGAGAGCGATTGGAGATTACAGTGCAAAATGTTTGCTGGTAGTTTGGGTACACTTGGGTGAAATTGCAGCAAAGCAATCTCAGGAAAGTCTTTGACTTTTCCAATACGCCCATAGTTCAGGGAACAAAATAAGGTCTGCATTTGAACTTCCGACTTGTTGGTGACAGCCAAATGCGAGTTGGAAAATAGAAGTCAATAACAGGCAAAGGGGTTGAAGATCGACCAATCCCAAACGTATTGAAGCTGTGCACCCAGGGTAATCCAGATCTCCTCTAAATACCAAGAGCCCTGACGTTGGTAAGTAGGGTGTTCCAAGGTTTAATGTTCACTTGCATTTTGAATGGTGTTAACAGAACTGTATACGTGGATTGGACTGCAATAGCATTCACCAGAATGCTACCTCTCCAAACAAAGTAATCAAATCTGTCTTTCAGATTTCAGGTTATTGAATTGAAATAAAAACACTGCCATCTACTTAACCCATTCATAGGTTACACTTTCACAGAGGCTTGAGG
The DNA here is from genome assembly GCF_047496885.1 of Scyliorhinus torazame. Taxonomy (NCBI): domain Eukaryota; kingdom Metazoa; phylum Chordata; class Chondrichthyes; order Carcharhiniformes; family Scyliorhinidae; genus Scyliorhinus; species Scyliorhinus torazame. Next base: position 14,035,781 of record NC_092734.1, read on the forward strand.
CTGGTGAGGAATGGTCTTCCTGCTGGGTCAGTATTTTTGTAAGAACATTTGAATGAATTATAAAATTATTCTTTCACCGGTTACATTTCAGCAATGGCAGTGGGGGTTTCTTGGCCCATGTAGAATGGCTTTGTGCATATCTAAATAGAATATAATATATATATATATGGGGCTGCCAACTGAGAGTAAATATATTCCTGGAGGTTTCATCACATAACTTGCTCCCACTTTGCGGCCATTAGTCAGCCAACACGTCCATGCTTGTCACACACGGCTTTCCTACAACACCAATTGGAAAGGAAAAATATGCATTACCCAGTTGGACGATGTCTGACTGTCAGGCAAACGGCCTATTTGTTTCCCCCATTTTCAATATTTTTATACCTGATAAAAAGAAATGTTTCAAAGAAAATGAAGGAAAACACCAACCTTTTTTTAATGTCCCCAGATTTTTACTCCAGGGCTGCATGCATCAGAGTCCTGGGGAAATCATCTTCAATTCCTGGAGACACCAGGCTGATCCTGGAGGTTTGGAAACCCTATACAGTAATGTCCTATTGCACTTACTGGACATAGAAACATCGGCTAAAACTGGTAAAGCGTACATTTCTGGTCAATATCATGCAAAGGGCCAGTAACAATTGGAATGCTTTTCCGAGTAATGTGATGGATCCAGAAACCTTTCTGGATGGATATGTTAATATGAGTTAAATGTCCTCCCTTTATTTGTGTTTGCTTTGTGAACTCCAGACCTGAAATAGAATCTGACGCTGTTTACTTAATGTATGAACAGCCAAGGCATTTTTTTGATCTAAAATAAAAGCAAAATGCTGCAGATGCTGGAAATCTGAAATAAAAACAGAAAATGCTGGGGAAGCTCAGCATCACAGTGTATTGCTGCCTTTGCCAGGTAATCGGAGAAGGAATTGGCACAAAGTCACCTGACACCCTGATTGTTATTACAACGGTGCATCCATCAAGGTACATTACATTTTCAGTATTTTAACATTTTTGCACAAGATCAAGTGGTTGCATTGGGGAGGACTATTGCATATTTCATATCTCGGAGCTATGCAGGGATGACACACTGGATTCTATGTGCATAGTGGGCGGGATTTTCCGTCCTGCCAGCCCCGGTTTCCTGCGCAGCGCGCCCCCGCCAGTGGCGGGATCCTCCATTTCGACAGCTGGCCAATGGGGTTTCCCATTGTGGCCATCCCACTCCATTGGGAAAACTGCGGGCGTGGGTAGTGCGCCGCCGGCGGAGCAGAGGATCCCGCCAACGGTGATAGGAAATATACAATAATCCCCAGTGTGCGGTTAGTAAGAGGATGTAACTAATGGGAGGAGGTAGAGTAGGCATTTATGAGAGAAGCAGAAATTGTTCAGTTCTGGAGATGGAGGTCAAACCACAAAGACAGTTTCTGAAGACTTCAGCTAGAGATCCAGCATTGTCCTGGCAGAATTTAGGTCCCTCTCTTAAAACTGTCTCAAAGAACATCTCTTAAGCAAGTATTCCTGAGTGCTAAGTGTATTTAAAAGTGGATTGAGATCTGAGATGGCTCTGTTGGTTGAGTAGAAATAAATATAGCAGTTAAGGGCTATTGGGCGCGATTTAACAGGAAAAAACAGTCTCGTCGTGGCGGCGTTTAGCGGGATATTTCCCGGCATTGACAGCACCAAGAACGACCCCTCTATTAAACAGGACTCTGTGATCTTTTCTTGGGCCTCGGTGAGGAAGGTCCTGCCAAATCCACACTTACCTTCAAGTTTTTACATTTTTAAACAAAGCCAGCTGAACGCTGTTTTGGGAGAATAAAGTTGCAGATGTCCAATAATTCTTGCATGAAGTAGTACTTTTGACAATGCCATTTAATGCCGGTTTTTCAAGTGAAACAGTATTTCCATTTTAACAATGCGATAGGGTGCATTTTTGAACACTTTTGTACCATTCCACTGGTTGATTGATCCTCTATCACTTACCTCTGTTCAACTACCCCCAATTCTTCAGTTTGGCTGAGGATTATCTTGGAGTTGCTGCCCACTACATTCTTTTTGGAAAAAGCTTTCCAGATCAGTTTTGGAGAAAATTGGATTGGATTTGTTTATTATCACGTGTACCGAGGTACAGTGAAAAGTATTTTTCTGCGAGCAGCTCAACAGATCATTAAATACATGAAAAGAAAAGGAAATAAAAGAAAATACATAATAGGGCACACAAGGTACACAATGTAACTACATAAGCACCGACATCGGATGAAGCATACAGAGGTGTAGTGTTAATGAGGTCAGTCCATAAGAGGGTCGTTTAGGAGTCTGGTATCAGCGGGGAAGAAGCTGTTTTTGAGTCTGTTCGTGCGTGTTCTCAGACTTCTGTATCTCCTGCCCGATGGAAGAAGTTGGAAGAGTGAGTAAGCCGGGTGGGAGGGGTCTTTGATTATGCTGACCGCTTTCCCCAGGCAGCGGGAGGTGTAGATGGAGCCAATGGATGGGAGGCAGGTTAGTGTGATGGACTGGGCTGTGTTCACGACTCTCTGAAGTTTCTTGTGGTCCTGGGCCGAGCAGTTGCCATACCAGGCTGTGATGCAGCCAGATAGGATGCTTTCTATGGTGCATCTGTAAAAGGTGGTAAGAGTTAATGTGGACGTGCTGAATTTCCTTAGTTTCCTGAGGAAGTATAGGCGCTGTTGTGCTTTCCTGGTGGTGTCGACGTGGGTGGACCAGGGCAGATTTTTGGAGATGTGCATCCCTAAGAATTTGAAACTGCTAACCATCTCCACCTCGGCCCCGTTGATGCTGCATAGGTCGTTTTGAAATCAACAGATTTGGTAATTACATCAAGCAATTTGAAAATTGTTACTTGCTTGGTGGGAAGCAAGCAACGGAGTGAGATTGCAATGGAGTTATCCATTCGGAGAAAGTTCCTGGTTGAGAAGAGGTAAAGGCAAGAGCTGGATATACTTTGATTTAACAAATCCTTGCCTGCATTGAACAATGGATTGACATCTGAGATGGTTCTGTTGTTTGAGTAGAAATAAAGGCAGCAGTTACGGTTATTGGGTGCAATTTAACAGGGAAAAAAAAAGAGTCCTCTTGCGGGGGAGGGGTGGGGTGAGGAGGGGGGGGGGGGGGGGGGGGGGGGGAGGGATGGAGGCCAGATATATCTGGGCAGAAAATTTCACACTTGTATTCCTCATTATGAAATACAAAATATCCCAGGAATCTCACATTTCCTGCAGGATGGTTCTTGGTAGAGCTGAGCAGAGCAAATAAATACCACATGATAATAAGCTCTTAACAGGACAAGGATCTGCCTGTTAGATAAGAAGCGTTGTTGTATAATTAACATCACCCATTACAAATCCATGAAAGAATAATTCACCTTCCTTTGAATTTCTTAAACAGACTGATTGAGCCAAACGTTCCGATCTTTGCCAGGCAATTGTTGAACATGTGGCACAAAGCCAGCTGCCACTAGGATTGGTGTTAAAATGCAGGATCCAGCAAAATAAGTCCCGCCCCCCCCAGTTTTTAACCGGTTTGCATGAGGTCGATGGGTGCATTGGTGGGAATTATTTATATATTTTATCCCTCAAAGCCTTGAAGAGGTGACACACCAGCTACTAACACATTGTCATGTGAGAGTGCCTTTAAGAAATGGGTGTTTAAGAAATGTACCTTTAAGAAATGGGTGTTTATCAGTGATGTCAGAGAGTGGGTGGAGCTGGGCTGTCTGTCAGCTTTTTACTTTCGTTTTAGGCTGTTTGCTGCAGGGTGTGTTTTAGTTTAGTTTTCACAGCTGGATAGCTGCAGTCACAGCCAGAAGGGGTATTAGTCTCTCTCTCTCTCTCTGTAACCTAAAGACTGTAAATCGATCCTTTGGTGATTTAAAACTAATAACTGCTCTCAGTAGTGACTGTATCCTGATGTGCTTCTGTTAAAAGTTCTTTTTTAAGCCTTATGGATGTTAAAAGGACAGCTTAAGGATTACGTGGTGTTGTATTCTTTGGGGGTAGTATTTGTATTAATGGTTGCTAAGATGTTCACTGCCTTATGGATGTTAAAAGGACAGCTTAAGGATTACGTGGTGTTGTATTCTTTGGGGGTAGTATTTGTATTAATGGTTGCTAAGATGTTCACTGTATGTTTCAAAAAGGTTAACTTGAGTTCATAGAATAAACATCGTTTTGCTTTAAAAAATACTTTTTCCATTTCTGCTGTACCACACCTGTAGAGTGGGCCGTGTGCTCCTCATACCACAATCTATTAAAAGTTGTGCATCAGGTGAACTCTATGATACACTTTGGGGTTCTCTAAACCCTGGCCCATAACAAATTGGGGGCTTGAGGGGGATAAAAGTCTATCGATTGGATTGTCTTAGTGAACTTAAAGACAGTGAGGGGTGAGCATATTGTGGTTGCTTTTCAGGTGTGGTATTCTAGTTTAAGTAGGGAGTGTTTAATGGACAATGGTTCTTTCAGAGGCTCTGAGGTTTTGGGGGATGGAGACAGTCACACGCAGTACATTATGGACAGAGACTAAAAACAGACTGTTAGATTTGGCAAAAACATTGCAGTTAACATTACCTGACAGAGGTAATTATGGCGGTGGCTAAGCATTTAAAGTTGCCTGAGATACTGTTTGACTCATTGGAAATGGCAAAAATTCAGTTACAAATTAAACAAATGGAACATGAGAAAGAATTGAAGCAGATTGAATACGAAAGAGAGGAAAAAGAAAGCGAGAGAGCGGAAAAAGAAAGGGATAGAGGAAAAAGAAAAGGAGGGAGAAGAAAGGAGAAAAGAAAGAAAAGCCCTCGCAGGACAATAAGAAGAAGAAAGGGAGGTACAGATTCGGGAAAAAGATAAAGAGAGAGAGTTTGAACTTCAGAAAATGGCCATGAAACATGACAGTCAGTTAAAATTGGCAGAGGTAAAGGGAAACGTACAGTTGGATGATAGTGATGAGGATAGTGAGAAAGAGCATCAAAGTCGAAGGCTTGGTGGGAATCTAGTTAAATATGTCCAAGCATTGCCAAGGTTTTACGAGAAGGAGGTTGAAGCCTTTTTCATTTCATTTGAAAAGGTAGCTAAACAAATGAAATGGCCACAGGACATGCGGGTATTACTGATTCAAACAAAGCTGACAGGTAGTGCTAGTGATGTGATTGCATCACTACCGGAGGAGGTATCTGGAATGTATGAGGAGGTGAAAAAATCCATCTTAAGTGCATATGAAGTGGTGCCTAAAGCCTATTGACAAAGGTTTAGAAATTTAAGGAAAGATTTTGGTCAAACATGCATGGAGTTTGAAAGGCTCAAACAGAGTAATTTTGATAGGTGGATAAGGGCTTTGAAAATAGACCAAACGTATGAAGCTCTCAAAGAAATTACACTTTTGGAGGAGTTTAAAAATTAAATTCCTGATGTAGTGAGAACTCATGTGGAAGAAAAGAGGTTTAAAACTGCGAGATTAGCAGCAGAAATGGCAGATGATTATGAATTAGTTCATAAATCAAAGCTTGGTTTCCGACATCAGTTTCAGCCGGTGAGGGATAGAAACTGGGGACATGAGAAATACTCAAGTGGGAAAGGTAAAGGTGATCTGATGTGAGATAATAAGGAGAGTGTACCTCAGATTAAAAAAGAAATCCAGGCGGGTGGAAAAGAAATGAAAAGTTTCAAATGTTTTCACTGTAATAAACTAGGCCATGTAAAGTTACAGTGTTGGTGGTTGAAGAAAAGCACTGGGAACGCTGATGTGGTAAAACATAGAATTTCACAGAATTTACAGTGCAGAAGGAGGCCATTCGGACCATCGAGTCTGTACCGGCTCTTGGAAAGAGCACCCTACTCTTTTTTTTTCCCGCCATCCCCCTCCCCCTGCAGCCATCCCCCCCTCCTCCACTGCAGCCCTCCCCACTGCAGCCATCCCCTCTCCCCCCTCCCCCACTGCAGCCATCCCCTCTCCCCCCTCCCCCACTGCAGCCATCCCCTCTCCCCCCTCGCCCACTGCAGCCATCCCCTCTCCCCCTCGCCCACTGCAGCCATCCCCTCTCCCCCCTCCCCCACTGCAGCCATCCCCTCTCCCCCTCCCCTACTGCAGCCATCCCCTCTCCCCCTCGCCCACTGCAGCCATCCCCCCTCCCCCTCCCCCTCTGCAGCCATCCCCTCTCCCCCTCCCCCTCTGCAGCCATCCCCTCTCCCCCTCCCCTACTGCAGCCATCCCCTCTCCCCCTCCCCCACTGCAGCCATCCCCTCTCCGCCCTCCCCCCTCCCCCCCTGCAGCCATCCCCTCTCCCCCTCCCCCACTGCAGCCATCCCCCCTCCCCCCTCTGCAGCCATCCCCCCCATCCCCACTGCAGCCATCCCCCTCCCCCACTGCAGCCATCCCCCCTCCCCCCTCTGCAGCCATCCCCCCTCCCCCACTGCAGCCATCCCCCGTCCTCCCACCTATTGATATGGACTGTCGTGGAATATTTACTCCGTGATTGACTCCTCTCTTTTCCTCCACTCTGTCTCGGTTCACTGAAATTTGTGCAGTGAATATGTTCAATCAAGCAATTATTTTCCACCCGGGTTAATTTCTCTCTCTATTGCTGCACCAAGATGATGATAGGTAAAATAGGAAAACCCTTCACATGCAGGAGCGGCAGCTGTTTATTGGGGTGTTTCTGAATGTCCCCCCCCGATTTGAGCCCAAAGTGTGACCTCTGCTTTACCCCTTCCCCCTCTGGTGTGAACCATCCTCCACTCGCTGAAGCTCGGTGGAGGGTTAACCTGGGTCTGCACCCGGGAGAGGCTGCAAACCAGGGATCCTCCCCTGTCCAGCTGCCGGCTCCAGGTGAGATAAAACCAAGAGCACCCTACTCAAGGTCAATGCCTCCACCCTATCCCCATAACCCAGTAACCTCACCCAACACTAAGGGCAATTTTGGACACTAAGGGCAAGTTATCATGGCCAATCCACCTAACCCTATCATGATCAATCCATCTAATCCCCCTAAGACAGTGGGGTTTGTTAAAGTGGTAAAGGAAAGCCCAACTGAAGCAAAGGAGGGGCAAAAGATTGTACAGCCTGATCAAGAGGTGATTGATAAGAAGGTGCCAGATCTCTTTAAAGAATTTACTTGTGTGGGTAAAGTTTATTCATGTGTATCAGGAGGAGCAGGTAAAGAAGTCACAATTTTAAGAGATACGGGAGCTAGTCAATCTTTAATGGTAAGAGATGAGGAGTTATGTAGTTTGGGAAGTATGTTGCCAGAAAAGGTGGTAATATGTGGAATTCAGGGTGAGAGGAGTAGTGTTCCATTATATAAGGTAAGGTTGGAAAGTCAGTGTAGAGTGGTGAAGTGGTAGTAGGAGTAATAGAACATAGAACATTACAGCGCAGTACAGGCCCTTCGGCCCTCGATCTTGCGACAACCTGTGAAATCACTCTAAAGCCCATCTACACTATTCCCTTATCATCCATATGTTTATCCAATGACCATTTAAATGCCCTTAGTGTTGGCGAGTCCACTACTGTTGCAGGCAGGGCATTCCACGCCCTTACTATTCTCTGAGTAAAGAACCTACCTCTGACATCTGTCTTATATCTATCTCCCCTCAATTTAAAACTATGTCCCCTCGTGCTAGACATCACCATCCGAGGAAAAAGGCTCTCACTGTTCACCCTATCTAATCCTCTGATCATCTTGTATGCCTCAATTAAGTCACCTCTTAACCTTCTTCTCTCTAACGAAATCAGCCTCAAGTCCCTCAGCCTTTCCTCATAAGATCTTCCCTCCATACCAGGCAACATTCTGGTAAATCTCCTCTGCACCCTTTCCAATGCTTCCACATCCTTCCTATAAGGCGGCGACCAGAATTGCACGCAATACTCCAAATGCGGTCGCACCAGAGTTTTGTACAGCTGCAACATGACCTCATGGCTCCGAAACTCAATCCCTCTACCAATAAATGCTAACACACTGTACGCCTTCTGAACAACCCTCTCAACAGGGGGGACTGCCTGGGAGGGTGGATGAGCAAGAGATAACATGAAGGGTTGGGGAAACTGGCACGTACGGGTGAGGGCCAGTGTACAAAGCTGTGTAAATATATCATTTTGCCATGGATATATCTTGCTCTGCACGATTTCTTGTTGTTTTTTTTGTTACGAGAGGGGGGGGGGTGGTTATTGTTTGTAAGGGAGAAAAATTGTGTTAACAAACTTTAATAAATATATTTTAAAAAACAACCCTTTCAACCGGGCTTCCGGTGACAGAGGGCGGGAGGCAGCCGCACAATGGAGGGCTCCCATTCGGGAACGGCATTTTCGGGGCTTTAAGCCCGGTCCCAGGGTCCGCGGAGGCGGCAGGAGCAGGGAGAAGGCACGGAGGACGCACAGTGAAGACACAGGAGGGAAAAAAAAAACCCAAAGAAAAGTGTCGAGGGTGAGCAAAAAAACGGCCGAAAAAAAAACAGCTGAAGGCCCGTCGGGGAGTGGAAAGGTCACCGCGGGGTCACCAAGGAAAATGGAGGCTGGAGCACCAGGGAAGGCCGCACTGCTTACGGCTGAAGAAATAACTAAGGTGATGGCTGCGGAATTTGAAAAGCAGTTGGCGCAGATTGTGAAATGCATGAAGACGGTGAGGAAGGAGATGAGGGAGGTTTTGAGTGCGCTGGTGGAGGAGGCGGTTTCCCCGGTGAGGACGGAGGTGGCGAGCGCAGTGGTGGAGGTGCGAGAGCAAGGGGAGGCGCTGAAGGAAGTGGAGGAGACGTTATTGCAGCACGGTGATCAACGTGCCTCGTTGGGGAAAGAGATGCGGAAGGTGATGGACACTAACAAGGATCTGCGAGGAAAAATGGAAGACCTGGAAAACAGATCCAGGCGACAGAATTTGAGGATTGTGAGGCTGCCCGAAGGAGTTGAAGGACCGAAGCCGACTGAGTATTTTGCCGCGATGCTGGCAAAACTATTGGGGGAGGGGGAGGATCCCTCCCGATATGAACTGGATCGGGCTCATTGGTCGTGGAGGCCTGTACCAAGGGCGAGTGAGCCGCCAAGGGCAGTGACTCTGTGCTTCCGTAGGTAACAGTGTGAAGGAGAGGTCCTGAGCTGGGCCAAGTAGAAGCGGGTGGTGCAGTGGGACGGAGCTGGTATACGTGTATACCAGGACTTTACGGTGGAGCTGGCAAGGAGGCGGGCTGCCTTCAACCGGGTGAAGAGGGCACTGTACATTAGCAAGGTGCGGTGCGGCATTGTATATCCAGCGAAGCGGAGGGTGATTTACACGCTCAGGGACTTTTATTTTGGAACGGCGGAAGCAGCGGAGGAGTTTGCGAAAGCAGAAGGACTGTGACAGAACTGACAAATTGAGGAATGGCCATGTGCCGATGTAACCTCATGACTGTATTTTCTTCTTTTTTGTATCACTGCGCGCGGGTGTAGAGACTAAAGGAGTCAATGTGGTATATATTTGGACAAGGGAAGGGATGGGACTTTCACTCGAAATGAGGGTTCTTTGGGGTGTAGGTGGATATGTGGGGTTTGTGTGCTCTAAGGGGATCTTTGGGCTTTCCTTGGGCCGGGCAAGTGGGAAAGGGACCCGGGCGGGGGCCTCCACGCTGGCCGGTTTAAGCCGGCCAGTGAACGGGAGTGAGGTGGGGGGAGGGGCTGCAGGGGAGGAGGCCTGGCAGAACAGGGTCCAAGTGGTCTAGCTGGGGTGGAGAGTTGGGGGGAAGGAACCGAGGTTGGGAGGAGGAGTTTTACAAGAGGCAGTGGACGGGAGGAGCTGGAGACCTGGGGTGGGGTGGGTGGGGGTACGGGGAGCTGTGTAAGATTCAGGGTGACTACAGGTAATCCCGGACTACTTTTTGTCATTTGTTTATGTAAACATGCGGGTTGAGGTTTGGGGGTTGGTGGGGATATGGGATCATTGTTATTATGGGGACTGACATATGTTGCTGATTATTGTTTATTGTTGATGGATGTAAATGTGGGAGAAAATGTGAAATTTAAAAAAAAAACAACCCCCTCAACCTGGGTGGCAACTTTCAGGGACCTATGTACATGGACACCGAGATCTCTCTGCTCATCCACACTACCAAGAATCTTACCATTAGACCTGTACTATGTCTTCCTGTTATTCCTTCCAAAATGAATTACCTCACACTTTTCTGCATTGAACTCCATTTGCCACCTCTCAGCCCTGTGCTGCAGCTTATCTATGTCCCTTTGTAACTTGTAACCTCCTTCTTCACTGTCCACACCTCCACCGACTTTAGTGTCATCTGCAAATTTACTCACCCATCCTTCTACGCCCTCCTCCAGGCCATTTATAAAAATGACAAACAGCAGTGGCCCCAAAACAGATCCTTGTGGTACACCACTAGTAACTGGACTCCAGTCTGAACATTTCCCATCAACCACCACCCTTTGTCTTCTTCCAGCTAGCCAATTTCTAATCCAAACTGCTAAATCACCCTGAATCCCATGCCTCTGTATTTTCTGCAATCGCCTACCGTGGGGAACCTTATCAAACGCTTTACTGAAATCCATATACACCACATCAACTGCTTTACCCTCGTCCACCTGTTTGGTCACCTTCTCAAAGAACTCAATAAGGTTTGTGAGGCACGACCTACCCTTCACAAAACCGTGTTGACTATCTCTAATCAAATTATTCCTTTCCAGATGATTATACGTCCTATCTCTTATAAAACTTTCCAAGACTTTGCCCACAACAGAAGTAAGGCTCACTGGTCTATAGTTACCGGGGTTGTCTCTACTCCTCTTCTTGAATAAGGGGACAACATTTCCAGTCTTCTGGCACTATTCCTGTAGACAATGATGACATAAAGATCAAAGCCAAAGGCTCAGCAATCTCCTCCCTAGCTTCCCAGAGAATCCTATGATAAATCCCATCCTGCCCAGGGGACTTATCTATTTTCACACTTTCCAGAATTGCTAACATCTCCTCCTTATGAACCTCAAACCCTTCTAGTCTAGTAGCCTGTATCTCAGTATTCTCCTTGACAACATTGTCTTTTTCCTGTGTGAATACTGACGAAAAATATTCATTTAGCACCTCTCCTATCTCCTCGGACTCCACGCACAACTTCCCACTACTGTCCTTGACTGGCCGTACTCTTACCCTAGTCATTCTTTTATTCCTGACATATCTATAGAAAGCTTTACGGTTATCCTTGGTCCTACCTGCCAAAGACTTCTCATGTCCCCTCCTGGCTCTTCTTAGCTCTTTCTTTAGGTCCTTCCTAGCTAACTTGTAACTCTCGAGCGCCCTAACTGAACCTTCATGTCTCATCTTTACATAAGCCTCCTTCTTCCTCTTGACAAGTGATTCAACTATTTTAGTAAACCACGGTTCCCTCGCTCGACCACTTCCTCCCTGCCTGACAGGTACATACTTATCAAGGACACGCAGTAGCTGTTCCTTGAACAAGCTCCACATTTCAATTGTGCCCATCCCCTGCAGTTTCCCTCCCCATTCTATGCATTCTAAGTCTTGCCTCATCGCATCATAATTGCCTTTCCCCCAGCTATAACTCTTGCCCTGCGGTATATACCTATCCCTTTCCATCGCTAAAGTAAACGTAATCGAATTGTGGTCACTATGACCAAAGTGCTCACCTACCTCCAAATTTAACACCTTTCCTGGTTCAATACACAGTACCAAATCCAATATGGCCTCGCCTCTCGTTGGCCTATCTACATACTGTGCCAAGAAACCCTCCTGAACACATTGGACAAAAACGGACCCATCTAAAGTACTCGAACTATAGCGTTTCCAGTCAATATTTGGAAAGTTAAAATCCCCCATAACAACTGTTACTTTCACTCCTATCCAGAATAGTCTTTGCAATCCTTTCCTCTACATCTCTGGAACTTTTCGGAGGCCTATAGAAAATTCCTAACAGGATGACCTGTCCTTTCCTGTTTCTAACGTCAGCCCATACTACCTCAGTAGACGAGTCCTCATCAAAATTCCTTTCTGCCACCAATACTGTCCTTGACTAACAATCCACCCCTCCCCCTCTTTTACCATCTTCCCTGAGCTTACTGAAATATCTAAATCCCGGATCCTGCAACAACCATTCCTGTCCCTGCTTTATCCATGTCTCCGAAATGGCCACAACATCGAAGTCCCAGGTACCAGAAATAGAGAAACTATCTTGTCCAGGAATACAGTTTATCTTGGGTAATGATATAGCTGGATCGCAGGTGGGAGTGATGCCTCCTGTGGTTGAAAAGCCAGTGGAAAATCAGACAACTGAAATGTTGAAGAACGAATATCCTGGGATTTTTCCGGATTGTGTAGTAACAAGGTCGCAAAGTCACAGGTTAAGACAAGAGGTGAAATCAAAGAGTGAAGATGAAATTGAAGTGCAATTATCAGAAACGATTTTTGATCAGATGGTTGAAAAAGAACAAGAACAGGTGGAGGATGAGACGGATATTTTTAGTTCAGGAAAATTGGTGGAGTTACAACAGAAAGATGTAGAAATAAAACGGATGTATCAGAAAGCATACACGGAAGAGGAATCTGAGTGTATACCAGAGTGTTATTACCATAAAAGTAATGTCTTGATGAGAAAATGGAGACCTTTACATATGCAGGTATGCAAAGTGGGCAGAAGGTCATCAAGTAGTATTGCCGGTAGGGTATAGAAAGGAGGTGTTGCGAGTGGCACATGAGGTACCAGTGGGAGGTCATTTGGGAATAAGGAAAACTCAAGTTAAAATCCAGAAACATTTTTATTGGCCTGGACTACATAAAGATGTAGTTAAATTTTGTCAATCATGTCATACATGTCAAGTGATAGGGAAACCTCAAGCAGTGATAAAACCAGCACCCTTAATACCCATTCCAGCATTTGAGGAACCTGTTACAAGGGTCCTAATTGATTGCGTAGGACCGCTTCCTAAAACAAAAAGTCAGAATCAATATCTTTTCACTATAATGATGTCTCTATTAGGTTTCCAGAGGCCATTCCAGTATGTAATATTGCAGCTAAAAAGATTGTGGAGGAGTTACTTAAATTCTTTACTAGATACGGACTACCCACAGAAATGCAATTGGATCAAGGATCAAATTTTACCTCAAGGTTATTCAAAGAAGTTAAGGATAGCTTAGGAATAAAACAATTTAAATCAACTGCGTACCATCCAGAATCGCAGGGAACGTTAGAAAGGTGGCATCAGCCATTAAAGACAATGTTGAGGGCTTATTGTCACGATTATCCAGAGTGCATAACCACTTCCTTACCTTGCAGGTCAGCTGTTCGGGAGAGAGAGGGAGCCAGGACCTTGGAAACAGCGCGGGAGTTTCAAAAAGCGCGGGAGCTGCGAGGCAGAGGGGACAGTTTAAAAGGGCGCGCTGTGGGTGAGGTAAGTACTGCATAACCACTTCCTTACCTTGCAGGTCAGCTGTTCGGGAGAGAGAGGGAGCCAGGACCTTGGAAACAGCGCGGGAGTTTCAAAAAGCGCGGGAGCTGCGAGGCAGAGGGGACAGTTTAAAAGGGCGCGCTGTGGGTGAGGTAAGTACTGCATAACCACTTCCTTACCTTGCAGGTCAGCTGTTTGGGAGAGAGATCAGTTTTGGGAGCAGGCCTATTGGCTGACTGTAAATCAGGAAGGATACAAAGGGTGTGGCTGAAGTGCCTTTAGAAACAGAGTGCTGAAGGCAAACAGAGTGTATCTGAGTTTGGGTAAGGCTGAGTTCGGGTAAGAGGGGAGTGACAAAAAAAAAAAAAAAATCAAGTTAATTAAGTAAAGTAATTAACTAGTTAAGGGAATTTGGTGCTCACCTGAAGGAGGTGCAGAGAAGCAGACCTGTGAGGGAGTCTCTGGAGCAACTACATCACAGCCAGCAGGTAAGTGTTTGGCTTGTAACTGGTAAGTGATTTCTCTCTCTTTGACTTTCTCCTAGCTGTGTAGTGTAGTTCAAATTTAACTTCAGGTTTAAGTCATGGCAGGAGAGCTCAGACCCGTGTCATGCTCCTCTTGTGAGATGTGGCAAGTCAGGGACCCTTCTGGTGTCCCTGACTCCTTCATCTGCAAGAAGTGTGTCCAACTGCAGCTCCTGTTGGACCGCTTGACGGCTCTGGAGCTGCGGATGGACTCACTTTGGAGCATCCGCGATGCTGAGGAAGTTGTGGAAAGCACATTCAGTGAGTTGGTCACACCGCAGATTAAAATTACTGAGGCAGATAGGGAAAGGGTGACCAACAGACAGAGGAAGAGTAGGAAGGCAGTGCAGGGATCCCCTGCGGTCATCTCCCTCCAAAACAGATTTACCGTTTTGGAAACTGTTGGGGGAGATGGCTCACCAGGGGAAGGTGGCAGCAGCCAGGTTCATGGCACCGTGGCTGGCTCTGCTGCACAGAAGGGCGGGAAAAAGAGTGGCAGAGCTATAGTGATAGGGGATTCAATCGTAAGGGGAATAGACAGGCGTTTCTGCGGACGCAAACGAGAATCCAGGTTGGTATGTTGCCTCCCTGGTGCAAGGGTCAAGGATGTCTCGGAGCGGCTGCAGGGCATTCTGGAGGGGGAGGGTGAACAGCCAGCTGTCGTGGTGCATATAGGCACCAACGATATAGGTAAAAAACGGGATGAGGTCCTACAAGCTGAATTTAGGGAGTTAGGAGTTAAACTAAAAAGTAGGACCTCAAACGTAGTAATCTCAGGATTGCTACCAGTGCCACGTGATACTCAGAGTAGGAATGACAGGATAGCTAGGATGAATACGTGGCTTGAGAGATGGTGCAAGAGGGAGGGTTTCAAATTCCTGGGACATTGGGACCGATTCTGGGGGAGGTGGGACCTGTACAAATCGGACGGTCTGCATCTGGGTGGGACCGGAACCAATGTTCTCGGGGGGGTGTTTGCTAGTGCATTTGGGGAGGGTTTAAACTAATGTGCCAGGGGGATGGGAACCGATGTAGGAAGTCAGTGGGGACAGAAACAAAAGGCAGGAAGGGAGAGTGTGTAAAGCATGACCAGAGAAAGCAGGGCAGAGAGCAAGGAAGGTCTACATTAAACTGCATTTATTTCAATGCAAGGGGCCTGACGGGCAAAGCGGATGAACTCAGGGCATGGACGGGCACATGGGACTGGGATATTATAGCTATGACTGAAACATGGCTAAGGGAGGGGCAGGACTGGCAGCTCAATGTTCCGGGCTACAGATGCTATAGAAAGGATAGAACAGGAGGTAAGAGAGGAGGGGGAGTGGCGTTTTTGATTAGGGAGAACATCACGGCAGTACTTAGAGGGGATATATCCGAGGGTTCGCCCACTGAGTCTATATGGGTGGAACTGAAAAATAAGAAGGGAGAGATCACCTTGGTAGGACTGTACTACAGGCCCCCAAATAGTCAGCGGGAAATTGAGGAGCAAATATGTAAGGAGATTACAGATAGCTGCAAGAATAATAGGGTGGTAGTAGTAGGGGACTTTAACTTTCCCAACATTGACTGGGACAGTCATAGCATTAGGGGCTTGGATGGAGGGAAATTTGTTGAGTGTATTCAGGAGGAATTTCTCATTCAGTATGTGGATGGACCGACTAGAGAGGGGGCAAAACTTGACCTCGTCTTGGGAAATAAGGAAGGGCAAGTGATAGAAGTGCTAGTGAGGGATCACTTTGGGACAAGTGACCATAATTCCATTAGTTTTAAGATAGCTATGGAGAATGATAGGTCTGGCCCAAGAGTTAAAATTCTTAATTGGGGCAAGGCCAATTTTGATGGTATCAGACAGGAACTTGCAGAGGTAGATTGGGGGAGACTATTGGCAGACAAAGGGACGGCTGGTAAATGGGAGGCTTTTAAAAATGTGTTAACCAGGGTGCAGGGTAAGCACATTCCCTTTAGAGTGAAGGGCAAGGCTGGTAGAAGTAGGGAACCCTGGATGACTCGAGATATTGAGACTCTGGTCAAAAAGAAGAAGGAGGCATATGACGTACATAAGCAACTGGGATCAAGTAGATCCCTTGAAGAGTATAGAGATTGTCGAAATAGAGTTAAGAGGGAAATCAGGAGGGCAAAAAGGGGACATGAAATTGCTTTGGCAAATAATGCAAGGGAGAATCCAAAGAGATTCTACAGATACATAAAGGGGAAAAGAGTAACTAGGGACAGAGTAGGGCCTCTTAAGGATCAACAAGGGCATTTATGTGCAGAGCCACAAGAGTTGGGTGAGATCCTGAATGAATATTTCTCATCGGTATTCACGGTGGAGAAAGGCATGGATGTTAGGAAACTAAGGGAAATAAATAGTGATGTCTTGAGAAGTGTGCATATTACAGAGGAGGAGGTGCTGGAAGTCTTAAAGCGCATCAAGGTAGATAAATCCCCGGGACCTGATGAAATGTATCCCAGGATGTTGTGGGAGGCTAGGGAGGAAATTGCGGGTCCCCTAACCGAGATATTTGAATCATCGGCAGCCACAGGTGAGGTGCCTGAAGATTGGAGAGTGGCGAATGTTGTGCCCTTGTTTAAGAAGGGCAGCAGGGAAAAGCCTGGGAACTACAGACCGGTGAGCCTAACGTCTGTAGTAGGTAAGTTGCTAGAAGGTATTCTGAGAGACAGGATCTACAAGCATTTAGAGAGGCAAGGACTGATTCGGGGCAGTCAGCATGGCTTTGTGCGTGGAAAATCATGTCTCACAAATTTGATTGAGTTTTTTGAGGGAGTGACCAAGAAGGTAGATGAGGGTAGTGCAGTAGACGTTGTCTACATGGACTTTAGCAAAGCCTTTGACAAGGTACCGCATGGTAGGTTGTTGCAGAAGGTTAAAGCTCACGGGATCCAGGGTGAGGTTGCCAATTGGATTCAAAATTGGCTGGACGACAGAAGGCAGAGGGTGGTTGTAGAGGGTTGTTTTTCAAACTGGAGGCCTGTGACCAGTGGTGTGCCTCAGGGATCGGTGCTGGGTCCACTGTTATTTGTGATTTATATTAATGATTTGGATGAGAATTTAGGAGGCATGGTTAGTAAGTTTGCAGATGACACCAAGATTGGTGGCATAGTGGATAGTGAAGAAGGTTATCTAGGATTGCAACGGGATCTTGATCAATTAGGCCAGTGGGCCGACGAATGGCAGATGGAGTTTAATTTAGATAAATGTGAGGTGATGCATTTTGGCAGATCGAATCAGGCCAGGACCTACTCAGTTAATGGTATGGCGTTGGGGAGAGTTATAGAACAAAGAGATCTAGGAGTACAGGTTCATAGCTCCTTGAAGGTGGAGTCGCAGGTGGACAGGGTGGTGAAGAAGGCATTCGGCATGCTTGGTTTCATTGGTCAGAACATTGAATATAGGAGTTGGGACGTCTTGTTGAAGTTGTACAAGACATTGGTACGGCCACACTTGGAATACTGTGTGCAGTTCTGGTCACCCTATTATAGAAAGGATATTATTAAACTAGAAAGAGTGCAGAAAAGATTTACTAGGATGTTGCCGGGACTTGATGGTTTGAGTTATAAGGAGAGGCTGGATAGACTGGGACTTTTTTCCCTGGAGCGTAGGAGGCTTAGGGGTGATCTTATAGAGGTCTATAAAATAATGAGGGGCATAGATAAGGTAGATAGTCAACATCTTTTCCCAAAGGTAGGGGAGTCTAAAACTAGAGGGCATAGGTTTAAGGTGAGAGGGGAGAGATTCAGAAGGGCCCAGAGGGGCAATTTCTTCACTCAGAGGGTAGTGAGTGTCTGGAATGGGCTGCCAGAGGTAGTAGTAGAAGCGGGTACAATTGTGACTTTCAAAAAGCATTTAGATGGTTACATGGGTAAGATGGGTATAGAGGGTTATGGGCCAAGTGCGGGCAACTGGGACTAGCTTTAATGGTAAAAAACTGGGCGGCATGGACTGGTTGGGCCGAAGGGCCTGTTTCCATGCTGTAAACGTCTATGATTCTATGATTCTATGATTGGGATAAAGCAATTCCATTCGTACTGTTTGCAATTAGGGATGCACCTAGTGAGTCAACCAAATTCAGTCCTTTTGAACTAATTTTTGGTCATGAGGTAAGAGGACCACTTAAATTGATTAAGGAAAAATTGGTGAGTGAGAAATCGGAAATTACATTATTGGATTACGTGTCAAATTTTAGGGAACGATTAAATAGAGCAGTGAATTGGCTGGACAACATTTAAAAGTTGCACAAAATGTGATGAAATGGGTAGCAGATAGGAAATCCAAAGTTCGTAGTTTTGCCAGTGGAGATAGAGTTTTAGTGTTGTTACCAGTGATAGGTGAGCCTTTAAAAGCTAGGTTTTGTGGACCTTATCAGATTGAAAGGAAATTAAGTGAGGTGAATTACTAGATAGAAGGAAGACTCACCGAGTGTGTCATGTGAATATGCTTAAAAGGTACTTTGAAAGGGAAGGAGAGAAAAAGGAGGAGGTTTTAATGATTCTAACTCAAAGTGACGAACCAAATCTAGATGACTGTGAATTTGACATACCTCAAATTAAATTGGAAAACGAGGATGTTCTTAAAAATTGGGATAAATTGTTGAGTTACCTTCCAGAGGAAAAACAAACTGACCTGAAAGAGTTATTGATATCACATGGGCAAGTTTGTAGAGATAATTTGGGAAGTACTAAAATGGCTATACATGATGTAGATGTGGGAAATGTTGTTCCAATCAAACACCATCTATACAGACGTAACCCTTTAAAATTGGCACAGGTTAACAAAGAGATTGAGAGTATGCTTAAAAATGGCATAATTGAAGTGGGTTGCAGCCAATGGAGCTCACCCATAGTGATGGTACCAAAACCGGATGGTACCCAACGGTTGTGTGTGGACTATAGAAAGGTTAATGTAGTTACAAGAACGGACTCTTATCCTATCCCACGTTTGGAGGATTGCATTGAGAAAGTGGGACAATCAGCTTTTATTTCCAAGTAGATTTACTTAAAGGTTACTGGCAGATACCTTTATCCGAAAGGGTGATGGAGATTTCAGCTTTTGTGACTCCAGATCGTATATACCAATTCAAAATTATGCCATTTGGCATGAAAAACGCCCCAGCCACATTTCAACCGTTAACTAACAAAGTCGTTTCAGGATTACCCAATTGTGCTGTATACATCGACGATCTGGTAATTTTCAGCCAGACATGGAAAGAACATTTGAAACATCTGATGGAGTTATTCGATCGACTTCAGGAGGCGGGTTTGGTGATAAACCTAGCCAAAAGTGAATTTGGAAAAGCCCAAGTCACTTTCCTTGGCCATACAATCGGACAGGGTTGAATGGTCCCACGGGATGTGAAAACAAAAGTTATTGGGGAGTTTCCGATACCCTCTACACGATGGGAAATAATGCGATTTCTTGGTACGAGTGGATTTTATCAGACGTTTTTACCAAATTTCAGCAGTGTGGTCGCTCCACTGACGGACTTGCTGAAGAAGCGTAACAAATTCCAGTGGACAGCGGAGTGTCAACAGGCATTTGACGGCCTGAAGGCTGTGTTACCCACTGCTCCTGTGTTAGCCATCCCAAATTATACAAAACCATTCAAAGTGGCGGTTGTTGCGAGTGATGTAGGCGTAGATGCGGTGCTTCTACAAGACGACGACGAAGGGCTAGAGCGGCCTATTGGTTATTTTTCAAAGAAATTGAATTCTCAACAGAAAAAGTATTCAACGATTGAGAAGGAGACGAGTTTGGTGCTAGCTTTGCAACATTTTCACATTTATGTGACCAACAATCTGTCTGACACGATTATATATACTGATCATAATCCGTTGACATTTCTGAAGCGATTCAGGAACAACAATGCAAGGCTGTTTCACTGGAGTTTATTGTTACAGCCATTTCATTTAAAAATAGTACATGTGGCAGGACGAGAAAACGTTATAGCCGATCTTTGTTACGAATGTGTTGAACGGAAGGAGTTTCAGTTGGAGGAAGAACAAAAAAAAAATGGACTATATTATTATACCTGTTTGCGTGTGTTGTTTTTTGAAACGAAAAAGTATATTTACTGTGTGCATTTCTTAAAGGATAGTGAAAAGGTGAAAAATGAAACCATCTTTAAGTTGATGGGGTTTTTTTTCTTGGGGGGAGGTGTCATGTGAGAGTACCTTTAAGAAATGTGTGTTTAAGAAATGTACCTTTAAGAAATGGGTGTTTATCAGTGATGTCAGAGTGTGGGTGGAGCGGGGCTGACTGTCAGCTTTTTACTTTCATTTTAGACTGTTTGCTGCAGGGTGTGTTTTAGTTTCGTTTTCAGTGTTGGAGCTGAAGCCAGACAGAACAGGTATACTTTTTTTAAAATATAAACTTAGCGTACCCAATTATTTTTTCCAATTAAGGGGCAATTTAGCGTGACCAATCCACCTACCCTGCACATCTTTTGGGTTGTGGGTGTGAAACCCACGCAAACACGGGGAGAATGTGCAAACTCCACATGGACAGTGACCCAGGGCCGGGATTCAAACCCGGGTCCTCAGCGCCGTAGGCAACAATGATAACCACTGTGCCACCGTGCTGCCCCGCAGGTGTACTGTTGATCTCTCTGCCATAAAAGACTATCTCTTGATCATTTGGTGAATTCAGAATTATAAATGTTCTCAGTAGTGAATGTAAACCTAATATGCTTCTGTTAAAAGGTGTTTCTTTTGGGTGTTGTTTGGGAAGTTACTAAGGATGACTTAGTGTTATATTCTTTGGGGGTTGTATTTGAATTAATCGTTGCTAAGCTATTCACTGTATGTTTTAAAAAGGTTAACTTGAGTTCATAGAATAAACATTGTTTTGCTTTAAAAATTACTTTTCTATTTCTGCTGTACCACACCTGTAGAGTGGGCCGTGTGCTCCCCATTCCACAATCTATTAAAAGTTGTGGGTCAGGTGAACTCCATGATACACTTTGGGGTTCTCTAAACCCTGGCCCATAACACCGTGCAGAAACTTTATTTACAAAATTGTTTTGAAAAATATCTGTTCCGCACACATAGCTCTTTGCTACGGCCAACTTTTACAGTTTTTACTTTTCTGAATCTGTAACCAGATTTAACTAATCAAGCACAATGATCAATAACAGTGAACAGACTCGCATAATCAAACACACAACAATTGAATACAAGGACGATACTGTCGTGTTCTTGGGTTTAACTTCCAGAACATTCTGATGCCACTTTTGGGGAGTAATTTTTAGTTTTCACAATTTATCAGCGGGGAACCAGGGCCACTGAGATAATTATGCACAGGTCTATCAGTTTACTGCACAAACTTTGGAATAATTGTAGGTTATTTCTCCATTCGTAGGTACCAGAGAATAATGCTTTATAAATTCACACAAAGGGACTCCAACCAGCGATCGCTTCCTCCCCTTCTTCTTTCATGTTGGAGTGAAACATCTTCTTCCCTGGCCAGTTACGCACCAACATCTCTGCATCTCTGGGCTCCACAGACCTTCCCCCGGGTCAGATCAAGGGAGAGCATTTGTGAGGAGGATGGAAGCCATGCGACGAGCCAGATGATGGGGGCCCACTGCCGACAGGCTATCCTATTGAGAGGACAACCCCTATCTTTAAAGAGAAGCTAATAACCAGCCACCCTAAGGAAGTTATTGGGCCTCACTGCTGTCACTGTGGCAATACTGTACATCTGCTGCTACTGCTGACAATGCCATCCTCTCCCCACTTTACCATTCTCCCCAAGGAAATCAACTCTTTGGTTCACTCTTTAAAAAAAATACCCTGGCTGAGATAATTGTTTGCTCCTCTACTGTCCCGATGGTTGCTTATTTGTAATGCTAGAGTCCACTCTAGCCAGCTGGCATCTTGCTTCGGTAGCACAGACTGGACGCTGACTGGAGTTCTTGACTTGCTGTTGAATTGCCCACATTTTGAGAGAATCTTATACTCCTTGTGGCCACATTGAATCCAAGATAAGTGAGGTTGCCAGAGTTCCACACAGGATCTCTCACTGCCAGTACTCGGGGTCAGGTTTGGACTTGTCTCTGGAATTATAAAGCCGCATTAGACAGCTACTCTGAACTGGAATCCAATTTGTAGTGATGGTAAAGCCGCAGCGTAAATGGGTCTTAATAACGCCCCTTGCACTTTGTGCCAAGCACAGTGCTGGAAAGACTTGTTCTCATATATACTTTTGGGTTGGAAGGGTGGATTTACACCATAGCAACATAACATTTGATGTGGCTTTCCTTGCCTTGCCATTCCTGAATTGCCAGCCTTTGATAGATAAGCTGGTTCTTATTCTTTGTTGTGAGTGGTGCTAGCACTAACCCACCCCCTCATGGGGTATTGAGCTAACTCACCCCCTAATGGGGTTTTGAACTAACCCACCCCCTAATGGGGTATTGGGCTAAACCACCCCCTAATGGGGTGTTGAGCTAAACCACCCCCAATGGGGTATTGAGTTGTGTTAGCACTAACCCACCCCCTAATGGGGTATTGAGTTGTGTTAGCACTAACCTACCACCTAATAGGGTATTGAGTTGTTAGCACTAACCCACCCCCTAATGGGGTATTGAGTTGTGTTTGCACTAACCTACCACCTAATAGGGTACTGTGTTATGTTAGCACTAACCCACCCCCTAATAGGGTATTGACTTGTGTTAGCACTAACCTACCCCCTAATGGGGTATTGAGTTGTGTTAGCACTAACCTACCACCTAATAGGGTATTGAGTTTTGTTAGCACGATCCCATCCCCTGAGGACGTATTGAGTTGTGCTAGCACAAACCCACCACCTAATGGCGTATTTGAAGTAAACTGGGAGATGCTGGTAAGCATCAAACTGTACTGCTGGAATGCAGCACCTGAAAGCTGGGCAGTGGGAGTGGATTCAAGGCGCTTTCAAAAAGGAAGTGGGTATATATTTGAAAAGACGTTCAGTAACACAACTATTTGGATGGCTCTTCCAAAGTGGGGGGGACACAGGCACTCAGAGGGCTGAATGGTTTCCATTTGTACACTATTGTATGATGAACCATATCAGGTTTTTTACGCTGCTCATTGACCTCTGTACGAGGACATTTAACAATAGGCAATTGAGGCTTGAAAATTTTGAGAACTGGATCCTATTTTCACCAGAGCACTCAGTAAATCTTCAATATTTGGGGAATATAGCTTTCCTGTGTTTTGTAATTCATTTCCTTGCAGTGTTGCTGACTGTGACTAACTCTGGGGATGTTGAGCAGTTGTTAGTAATGACTGACGTGCCCTCCTCCTGCCTCGTGAACAAATTGGTACTGATTTGCTGGTACAATTGACATGGTGCTGGATGAGGTTTCAGTGATTCAACTTGTTGGGATGAGTGATTCATTACCCTACGAGTATCACGCGGAATTATTCTGGGCCAGTGCACAACCTCTTATGCCAGTTTTATACCAGGGCGGCACGTTAGCACAAGTGGTTAGCACTGTTGCTTCACAGCTCCAGGTCCCAGGTTCGATTCCCGGCTTGGGTCACTGTCTGTGCGGAGTCTGCACGTTCTCCTAGTGTCTGCGTGGGTTTCCTCCGGGTGCTCCGGTTTCCTCTCACAGTCCAAAGATGTGCAGGTTAGGTGGATTGGCCAAACTAAATAGCCCTGTGTGTCCAAAAAGGTTGGGTGGGGTTACTGGGTTATGGGGATCAGGTGGAGGTGTGGGCTTGGGTAGGGTGCTCTTTCCAAGAGCCGGTGCAGACTCTTGGGCCGAATGGCCTCCTCTGCACTGAAAATTCTATGATTCAACAAAGAAATCTTTATGCCTGCCTTCATTTTCTTAATGAGAAGTTTGTAGCATTTATTAGCGACCATTTTATTATCACACCCTAATTTCTTAATCACACTCATCATATATTATACTGGGAAGACTTCCCGTGTCTATAGGCACATGGGGTTTTCCATTGCTCGCTTTTCCTGGAACAGGTCACCATAAGCCAGAGGCTATATTTGAGGGGCGTCGTTCAGTAGCAAACATAGATCACCAGGAGTGCTCTCTCACATCTCTTCCACTCTTGGCACGTGGAAAAGGGTTTGCAGATGGACAATCAATCTGTTTTCATCATTCAATCCCTACATTGCAGCAGGAGGTCATTCGGCCCATCGAGTCTGCACCAACCCCTTGGAAAGAGCACCCTACTTTGGCACACGCCCCTACCTATCCCCGTAACCCCACCTAATCCTTTGCCCTTAGGGGCAATTTAGCATGGCCAATCCACCTAACCTACACATCTTTCGGCTATGGGAGGAAGACCCAAAGGAAACCCACGTAGACACAAGGAGAGAAAGTGCAGTTTGGCCACATTATGAATACACATTCTGCGGCCGTCACATCCTGGAGTGGGACTTGAACCTAGAACCTTGGGTTTAGAGGCAGCGACACTGCCCAGTGAACAACAAAATCCCCTAGTACTGTTAACTAGAGGAGTTGATATCATTGTGAACATTTGGCGAGTAATCATATGCTACTTGCTGCCTTCCATCCATGATAGATTCCTTGGGAGTTGGAAAGCTCTTATTCCTTTCAGTTTTCGTTCTGCGTGGTGTCTCTATATTCAGGTAGCACATTCCAGATCAAAAAGATTTTGTCTCATCTCCCTGCTTCCCTTTTCTGCCAATTATTTTAAATTGGTTTCTCTGGTTGCCAACCCTCCTGCCAGCTGGGAACAATTTCTCCCAATGTACATCACTGAAACCGCTTGTGATTGTGAGCACCTGTAATAAATCTCCCTCCCCTTAACGTTCTCTGCCCTAAGTAGAACAATCCTTGTTATGCCAACGTCGTTAATATTGATCTTCCAAGTTTCCAGACACCCACGTTGCTCAAACCCCACTGGGTTACGCTAGTCAATGACGTGATGGCCCCATTAGTGCGTTCACTTATTGAGGGCGGCACGTTAGCACAAGTGGTTAGCATTGTTGCTTCACAGCGCCAGGGTCCCAGGTTCGATTCCCAGCTTGGCTCACTGCCTGTGCGGAGTCTGCACGTTCTCCCCATGTCTGCGTGGGTTTCTTCCGGGTGTTCCGGTTTCCTCCCACAAGTCCCGAAAGACGTGCTTGTTAGGCGAATTGGATATTCTGAATTCACGCGCTGTGTACCCGAACAGGTGCCGGAATGTGGCAACTAGGGGATTTTCACAGTAACTTCATTGCGGTGTTAATGTAAGCCTATTTGTGACACTAATAAAGATTATTATTATTATTGAATGGATGGTGTTGTGATGTTCTAGTTGCAATATTTCACCCATTATAACTTAAAATGCACATCGTTGGCTGGGAAATCATCCTGAAAGGTTTCACCTGAAGGCGAGACTTTCTTTCTCGTAAGACAGACGCAGTGCCAAAAGAAAGTTTAAAAAGTCTGAAGCGCTGATGAGAAGTATCAAAGTGTGCAGCATGAATGATCACTTCACTCAGTTTCACTTACCAGAGACGAGCAACAACACAAAGCTCAAAGTATTTTTCTTTTGTAACCAGGTGATAAATTGAAAGCTTAAAAGCACTTCCTTTTAATGGCCTGAGATTCCTTTGAACCCAAACAAATTGACATTCCAGTTGCCAATATGAGTTAATCTATTTTATTATTTCAGCTATTTTCTTAGACCTCTTCCATTGTGCTCTGCTTTTAACATCCCTTGCAAAGCTAAAGTTTCTTTTCTGCATGAATAGATTACTCAAGTTTAATCTCGATCTAGTATTCCCTGCCTAGTAAACAACTCATTCAACAATTCTGTGATGCTATGATTACATGAACATTTCCTGTGTGTAATCCTGTTGATGGAGACTGACCAGGAAAGAGCGAATGCACTTGTTGCGCATGAGACTGTCCACCAATTTCACTTTCTATTTCAGATTTCCAAATTTATTCCATTTTATCTCGAAGACCGTTGGACATCGCTTGCATTTGGATTCAGAATGAGTTGCTGGGAACAGTTTTATTCCTATTGGCATGTCACTTTTTCAATGTTATTTCCTTTGATTGAGCTACTGAATTCTGCAGTCTCATCCAGAAGTAACAATCATTGATACCCTTTGCCTCAAAGGTGTGACTCAAACATGCCCAGGTAATGGTGGAGCCCAATTGCTCTCATTAGTTCGACTTGCATTTCAACGTGGAATCCTCAAGTGACTTGTTGAACAGGTGTGTACTTGATTTCGTCTTGGTCTATGATTTACGATATCTTTGCCTTTTGGGTGCTTATGCTGCATTTTATGTCAGCCTTTCAGAAAGCTGGGCAATATTTCAATCCATTATGTATTTTACACTGTTGCACACACTCCCTCTCAGTCATCTTCAATGAAGAGCATTTCCGACCTCTCTCTCTCTCTCTATTATTTCCTAAATACTTTCTTAATTACATCCGAATTGTTCAGTTTTTCTTCATGTACAACCTCTGAAGAGCATTTCCGATCCTAGTGGTAATTCGGTTAGTTCACCAAATCTACTTGTTGTGACCATTTGACAGAGCGATCTACTGACCAGCGGGTTCCCTTTGTTTCAACACATTGGTGTCATTAAGCCACATTTTGGTTCAGGATTCCAAAGTCCAGAAATAGCAATGACCATATGGTCCATTCTTCAGATACTGGTTAAGGGTATAAATATTGACCAGGACACCGGGGAGATCTCCAGGTCGAAGTCGGGCCACCTGAGAGGCCCGACATCTGAGCCAATAGACCGCATCTTTGGCAATGCAGCCTTCCCACCAGTACTGCACCGAAGTATCAGCCTGGATATTGTGTTCGGCTCCCTGGAGTGGGGTTTGAACCCCAAGTCCTCGGATTCAGATGCGAGAGCGCTGCTCGCTGAGCCACTGCTGTCTGAGGTGGTAGAGTACGGGAAAAACGGCACACGGCTTCATGCCAAGTATATCAAGTTTTCAATTTGCAGATCTGCTGCATCACAAGCAAGGGCATAGCACGAAGACAATTCGGCCAGAGCACCGTAAACAGCATGGTACAGTGTGGATCTTTATTGTGCATTTTTGCAAGTACTACAGTCGCTAAGACACAAAATAAGCCGAGCAGTGCAGTCGGGAAAAGCAGTTGAATCTAAATGCAATCTTTTATATAATACTGACATCTAGTGGTTCACGTTGATGTATTTGTTGCACACTTTACCGAAAGGGGCTTTTTTTTTTTAAAAAGAACTTTTTTTTGTGCGAAGCACATGCAATTTGACTCTACACAATCATTGGTCAGCACGGTGGTACAGTGGTTAGCACTTCTGCCTCACAACGTGTGGAGTTTGCATGTTCTCCCCGTGCCTGCTGGGTGCTCCCATGTGCAGGTTAGGTGGATTGGCCATGATCATCGTGCAGGGTTACAGGGATAGGGCGGAGGAGTGGGTTTAGGCAGGGTGCTCTTTCGGAGGGTCAGTGAAAACGTGATGGGGCTACGGGCTGCCTTCTGCACTGTAGGGATTCTATGGACACCTGAGCGAGAGATCAACTGCTGGTGCCACAGAGAACATGTATAGAAGTTAAAATATGGGTAGGAGGGTATCAGAAGATGCTCAGAGATCATAGACTCCAAAAATGAGAAGATATTTCTAACTACGTCTGGCCAGTCGGGACTCAGTCCGCGGCTGCCCTGGTGGGGGGCAGGGGCTGTACGGACGGCCGGGGCAACAATTGGGTGGCTCGGATGAAGCGGCGTGGGGCCGATCGGGGGGGGGGGGGGGGCGGGGGGGGCCTTCTTTCTTAGTGCTGGTCTGCTGTCCGAGTCTGCCATGGTCCACGGCGCGGCCGCTGGAGGCAGCCGCCGTGTGCATGCGCGGACTCAGAACCGGAGGTGCGTAGGGCCCGTATCTGCAGCCAAAGCCACGTGAAGCTCCCCGGATCCCTGCAGGTGAGTGAATTGCTCTTTATTTGTTGCAGGAAACTACGGAGTGAAACGCCAGTGTTTTTACGACAACGTGGGGACACTGCCCCATTTTTGGAGAATCCAGCCCCTGTTCTATCCAGTGTCCCAGTGACCCTGAAGTTGATCTATAATCCCAGGTGTCATCCATATTTCAGTTGGAAGCACTTTCATCTCCGAAGCAAGGGCTTGTGGTTTCACATTTTACTCCAACACCGTAAAGAATCAAAGCTCTCGCTGGAGCGGAGTGCTCCACTGTCTTTCAGATGAGATGATGAACATAGAACATAACAGCGCAGAACAGGCCCTTCGGCCCTCGATGTTGCGCCGACCTGTGAAACCACTCTAAAGCCCATCTACACTATTCCCTTATCGTCCATATGTCTATCCAATGACCATTTGAATGCCCTTAATGTTGGCGAGTCCACTACTGTTGCAGGCAGGGCATTCCACGCCCTTACTACTCTCTGAGTAAAGAACCTACCTCTGACATCTGTCTTATATCTATCTCCCCTCAATTTAAAGCTATGTCCCCTCGTGCTAGACATCACCATCCGAGGAAAAAGGCTCTCACTGTCCACCCTATCTAATCCTCTAATCATCTTGTGTGCCTCAATTATGTCACCTCTTAACCTTCTCTCTAACGAAAACAGCCTCAAGTCCCTCAGCCTTTCCTCATAAGATCTTCCCTCCATACCAGGCAACATTCTGGTAAATCTCCTCTGCACCCTTTCCAATGCTTCCACATCCTTCCTATAATGCGGCGACCAGAATTGCACGCAATACTCCAAATGCGGCCGCACCAGAGTTTTGTACAGCTGCAACATGACCTCATGACTCCGAAACTCAATCCCTCTACCAATAAAAGCTAACACACCTTACGCCTTCTTAACAACCCTCTCAACCCGAGTGGCAACTTTCAGGGATCTATGTACATGGACACCGAGATCTCTCTGCTCATCCACACTGCCAAGAATCTTACCATTAGCCCAGTACTCTGTCTTCCTGTTATTCCTTCTGGACTCCAGTCTGAACACTTCCCATCAACCACCACCCTTTGTCTTCTTCCAGCTAGCCAAATTCTGATCCAAACTGCTAAATCTCCCTGAATCCCATGCTTCTGTATTTTCTGCAGTAGCCTACTGTGGGGAACGTTATCAAACGCTTTACTGAAATCCATATACACCACATCAACTGCTTTACCTTCCATCCACCTGTTTGGTCACCTTCTCAAAGAACTCAATAAGGTTTGTGAGGCACGACCTACCTTTCACGAAACCGTGTTGACTATGTCTAATCAAATTACTCCTTTCCAGGTGATTATACACCCTATCTCTTATAAACCTTTCCAAGATTTTGCC
Organism: Scyliorhinus torazame; assembly: GCF_047496885.1. Lineage (NCBI taxonomy): Eukaryota > Metazoa > Chordata > Chondrichthyes > Carcharhiniformes > Scyliorhinidae > Scyliorhinus > Scyliorhinus torazame. The sequence goes on from NC_092734.1 coordinate 14,064,979, forward strand.
CACAACAGAAGTAAGGCTCACTGGTCTATAGTTACCGGGGTTGTCTCTACTCCCCTTCTTGAACAAGGGGACAACATTTGCTATCCTCCAGTCTTCTGGCACTATTCCTGTTGACAAAGATGACTTAAAGATCAAAGCCATAGGCTCAGCAATCTCCTCCCTAGCTTCCCAGAGCATCCTAGGATAAATCCCATCCGGCCCAGGGGACCTATCTATTTTCACACTTTCCAGAATTGTTAACACCTCCTCCTTATGAACCTCAAGCCCTCCTAGTCTAGTAGCCTGAATCTCGGTATTCTCCTCGACAACATTGTCTTTTTCCTGTGTGAATACTGACAACAAATATTCATTTAGCACCTCTCCTATCTCCTCGGACTCCTGTCTGCCCTCTCAGAGTGATGCAAAAGATCAAAGCATTAACTGCCTTGGTGTCTTAGGCAATTTTTATTCCTCAATCAACATCACTAGAACAAATAAACTGGTCATTGTCACACTGCGGTTTGTGGGAGTTTGCTGTGCACAAATTGGCTGCCGTGTTTCTCACATTACAGCAGTGACTACACTTCATTGGCTATGAAGCACTTTGGGATATCTTGAGGTTGTGAAACATGAGAACACAATGAAAATCATCCCGATTACATTGACTCATTCACTATTTAGGCTTAAACCTGGTCAAAACTATTTTAAAAGTAGGCTGAATAGAGGTATATAGAATCATAGAATCCCTACAGTGCAGACGGAGGCCATTCGGCCCATCGAGTCTGCACCGACCCTCTGAAAGAGCACCCTACCTAGGCCCATTCCCCGCAAACCCACCTAACCTTTGGACACTAAGCGGCAACTTAGCTCAGCTTATCCACCTAACCTGCACATCTTTGGACTGGGAGGAAGCCGGAGCGCCCGGAGGAAACCCACGCACACACGGGGAGAATGTGCAAACTCCACATAGACAGTCACCCAAGGCCGGAATTGAACCCGGGTCCCTGGCGCTGTGAGACAGCAGTTTATCTATTATAATACCTCTCTTCTTGCCTGTGTTAGGATTGTATGGTTAGATCAGATACTCACTGTGTATAGGGATCTGAAAAAACAAAATACATTCCAATGAATCTATTGTTGTGCTATTCCAATGGCGCTACACTATCGCGCCTTATCTTGTCTTTCCAGTTAAAGTGTAGTGTTCTTTCCTAATGGACAGAATAATATTCTTTAAAATTCAGGATATTATCTCAAAATATCTCCCTCATGTATTGCACCTTCTTAAAATATTATTATGATACTGCAGGGTTTGTATGTGTGTGTGTGGCATGGTGAGGGGCACAACATGGAGGTAATGGCATTCCCATTACATTGCTTCTCTTGTCCTTCTAGATGACAGTTATTGCAAAGCATGGGGGTATTGTTGAAGCAAGCTTGATAAATCTGACCGTTCCAGCCTCAAATAGAGTACGTTGTGCAGGCGGCACGGTGGCGCAGTGGGTTAGCAATACTGCCTCACGGCGCCAAGGCCCCGGGTGCGATCTCAGCCGCGGGTCACTGTCCATGTGGAGTTTTCACATTCTCGTCGTGTCTGCGTGGATCTCACCCCCACAACCCAAAGATGTGCAGGTTAAGAGGATTGGCCACGCTAAGTTGCCCGTTAATTGGAGAAAAAAAATAACTGGATACTCTAATTTTTTTTTTAATGAGTATGTTGTGCATCCAAAGATGTTGGGATACGAGTGCCTTGTGCATCAGAAGATGTCGAATGTGGGATCAATGTGGAATACAGCGAGGAGACAAAATGTAATTTAAAGGAATTTTTTTTCCAATCACTTCATACAAAACAGTCTCAAAGTTCCAGGTTGTTTTTCTACAAGCCCAAGTTGGATAGTTGATCATTCATACCAAGAGAAAACTACTTTGCTAATTTGGTAAACTTTTGAGAGAAACCAAACAAGAGAGCTCTAAAAAAAAAATGGCGGAAAAAAAACTATTGTTGCTTGAAATAATTTTTATTTTTAAACATTGAGAAGTTAAATAGCAAGAAGGAAACATACATGAGGCCAATTACATGATCAAATTCCTTACTCCCTGTAAAGTTTTTGGGAAAGGAAACCTTGCGCATTGTTAGTCACCTTCTACCGAAAATAAGAATGGAGTTCTTGTACTAATCTGTGGCCTTCCTCTAATTTGTATATTAACTACTGTGTGAGGGGCTTCCACAGTCGCAGACCATCACTGATGATGTTTTCTGGAAAACCTTTTGGGAGTACAGACAAAACATTTCCAATTATGGCAAAGATCCAGATGATTTCTCAGTAATGCTGACTGTTGATGGCTAAGTTCTTTGGCCAAAATAAGGCACAACAGGCGAGCAGATACTTAACACACCCCTACCCTGTCTTAAGTTTGAAGTTTACGAAACTTACAGCTTTTAGTAGGTAAATGGTGTCTCCCCTCATCCCGATAATGCTCTCAGCATTCCAAAACATACTTCAATTTAGAGTGGGAGCTTAAAGGTGTTCAAAAGCTGAATAGTTGCTTTGAAGTAACCCTGCACCAATGTGACTTGAGAACATCTCAAGAGGCGGACAACCTCATTTGGCTGCTGGGTATGAGATGCCATGGGCCCAAAGAGTGAGACAAACCCAGGTGCGTACACAGAATTGTATTTATTTTAAAAGTGCGAGACACACAGAAACAGGTTACATATAGGTAACTAAAAGTACGGAGTCTCAAAATGAGTGAAACTTGGCGAGATTGGTTCAGGGCAGGACCACCGATTATCTTTGCTAGCTAACAATGGGCGAATGTTGGGGCTTTGTGCTTAATCCACAATAGTTCTGAACTATTTGGGTTGGAACTGGTGACTTTTCCTTTTGACCAGCCCACCCTCAAAAGCTGGAGTAATTTCTGAATGCAAGGCTATTTTACTTCAGCAATCATTTCAAAATGTAGATGAAGGGATGAGATAAAACAAACGTAGGAATGGTTCCCTAAATACAACCAATAATCGTCCCAACAAGGACAACCCCAAATAGTATCTGACTTCATCTGTCCAATCAAGAGGCTAAAACCATTCTTGACCTGTCCTAACAACAGGCTTGGACCAGGAGGGCCATTGGATAATTTAAAATAATGCAAAATATATGATTTGCAATGGGAAGCTCTCCCAGATGCAGAGACCATGACTGGTTCTGCTTGGGTATTTGAATAAGGGAAACCACATTCAGTTTCACATATTTTGGACTCTCTTTTTTTTTAGTGAAGTAACTAAAAACACTGAATACCGCGTACTCTTAAAGTTTTTAAGAATGCTCCTTACTAAGCGACAACTTTTTTTTTTGCCAAACAAATTCAAGCAGGCTTTAAGGTAAACATCCATCAATTGCAGCGGTTAAAACAAGATGCACCAATCAGTTCTCTTTTATTAAATACTTTTCTTTAAAGATCAAGTCCTATAGTAACAAAGCTATGAAGATCTACCAACATTCATAACAAACAAACACTGGGTATTATTTTTTTACATATCATGCAAAATCCTGCATCGATTGACTTATTTAAAACTATAAGATATTAGCCCCAGAAGATACAGTAACAATGCAATTAAGTTACGTTGCCTCTTTTAAGCAGGAATTTTATCATACCAAGCTCAGGCTTAAATTATGTAGTACATACTGTCCAGACTGTGCAAGAATGTTAAAGATGCGGAACTAGGTACATCATTATTTTTGTCAAGTAAACACATACAGTGAAAATATTGACCATAAACAACACATGCATAACCTCTGTAAAACTGCATATATATTTTAAATGTGTGACCATTGTATCCTCAGGTGGCCAGCCCCCTCCCAGCGAGCATGGTGGTGTCTTATCATTGCAAACACCTTGTGCCTCATGGTTGATCTTGTACTCTGGAGTAGGATAATGTTACCTCACTCTACATTGACACCATACCTTAAATGACACAAGGCAGAGTATAAACCACCAGGCAGTCCGAATGGTCATGATCAGTGACTAGATTACAGCATACTGCAAACTTTTGTATGCAAAATGACTCAGCATCTTTTAAACCAAAGATAAATTTACTACACTGAGATCACGACAAAAACTTCAATATTATACATTCATATTAATTTTGCTGTAGAGAATACTGGAAGAAATGTTAACAGATGAGAAAAATACTTTTTTTTTGTGTGCTCCATTTCAATAAATGAGATCGCAGCTTCACTTTGCAATAGTTTGTTAGGAGAGAGAGAAAAAAAAATACAGTCGCCTGGAAGTATTACTTTTTTTTTTGTTTCAGTTTCACAGAACAGCGATGTCTTAAGTCTTGGCCTTCAGATTTCAACATATATCGCCTAACACACTCAAGGAGGGTTCGTGGTTTAGTATTTAACCTTTACCCCTCATTGACAAAGGAGCTGTAGTTTGCATGGTTTCCTCCTGACACCTTGACCCTGAACCTACCGTATCAATATTACTCGCGTAGTGACAATTACTGATCAGAATTAAGTAACCTTGATTAAATCTCGACAAGAATGGCATACTTTATATAAAAAAAAGATCTCTGCGCTCTACACCAGCTGTTAGCTTTGTAATTTTTAGTTATTTTATTTTAAATTATGGATGTCTGTACTTTGGCAAGGAACAGGTTCAGAATCTACTTCGTTATGAACCACGGCCATCAAACAAGTGAGTTATCGGGTACATATACAGCAGCCATTTTATCTGTACACCTCCCATACAGCAGAAACAAACACGATGGATCCATGAAAACAACACAAAGGCAGCCACCACAGCATCATACACATGCAGATTGGCGCATGGTGCTGCTGGTCTCCAAGAGTTCCCCACGACAGTGATCAGCTTCAGTCCACTGTTCAGACGAGAAGTCTACTCCAGCATCTCCAAACTGCAAAGCAGAATACAATGCGTTCACTGTGTGTTTCTTGCTACCCGCTCGCAGTCTAGTGAACCTGCCCTACCGCAATATCATTCCGAGACCGTGGCACCTCCCCCCTCCCCACCCCCCCAGCCAAAATGGCACACACAAAACCAACTGTGCCAAAACTTTATCAAGACTCATCATCGCAACTCAACTCTTTGTTTCCCTACCTTTTGCTGGAAAGCCCTCTGAAGCCCCAATATAAATGAGATGAGTAGACTATTAGGCGCGGCCCATCATCTTACCTTCTTCCAAAATGCCAAAAGGGCTACTTCAATTATTCACGGAGCACCAATAATAGTAGTGATGGCGGTGGGGGGGGGGGGGGTGGGGGGTGGGGGGGGGGTGGGGAATAAGACCATAAGACTTAGGAGCAGAATTAGGCCACTCGGCCCATCGAGTCAGCTCTGCCATTCAATCATGGCTGATATGTTTCTCATCCGCATTGTCCTGCCTTCTCCCCATAATCCCTGATCCCCTTATTAATCAAGAACCTATCTATCTCTGTCCTAAAGGCACTCAGTGAATTGGCCTCCACAGCCTTCTGCAGCAAAGAGTTCCACAGATTCACCACCCTCTGACTGAAGAAATTCCTCCTCATCTCTGTTTTAAAGGATCGTCCCTTTAATCTGAGATGGTGTCCTCTGGTTCCAGATTTTCCTACAAATGGAAACATCCACTCCACGTCAACTCTAGTCAGGCCTCGCAGTATCCTGTAAATTTCAATAAGATCCCCCCTCATCCTTCTAAACTCCAACGAGTACAGACCCAGAGTCCTCAAACGTACCTCATATGACAAATTCTTCATTCCAGGGATCATTCTTGTAAACCTCCTCTGGACCCTTTCCAAGGCCAGCACATCCTTCCTTAGATATGGGGCCCAAAACTGCTCACAATATTCCAAATGGGGTCTGACCAGAGCCTTATACAGCCTCAGAAGTACATCCCTGGTCTTGTATTCTAGCCCTCTTGACATGAATGCTAATATTGCATTTGCCTTCATAACTGCCAACTGAACCTGCACATTAACCTTAAGAGAATCGTGAACAAGGACTCCCAAGTCCCTTTCTGCTTCTGCTTTCCGAAGCATTTCCCCATTTAGAAAATAATCTATGCCTCCATTCCTCCTTCCAAAGTGCATAACCTCACACTTTTCCACATTTTTTTCATTTGTCACTTCATTGCCCACTCTCCTAGCTTGTCCAAGTCCTTCTGCAGCCCCCTTGCTTCCTCAATACTACCTGTTCTTTTACAGATCTTTGTATCATCTGCAAACTTAGCAACAGCGTCTTCAGTACCTTCTTCCAGATCATTAATGTATATTGTAAAAAGTTGTGGTCCCAGCACAGACCCCTGAGGCACACCACTAGTCACTGGCTGCCTTCCTGAAAAAAGACCCCTTTATCCCCACTCTCTGCCTTCTGCCAGTCAGCCAATCCTCTATCCATGCCAAGATCTTACCCTTAACACCATGGGCTTTTAACTTATTTAACAGTCTCCTATGCGGCACCTTGTCAAAGGCCTTCTGGAAATCTAAATAAATCATGTCCACTGATTCTCCTTTGTCTAACTTGCTTGTTACCTCCTCAAAGAACTCGAACAGATTTGTCAGAAACGGACCTCCCTTTGACAAAGCCATGCTGACTCAGTTCTTTTTTATCATGCATTTCCAAGTGCTTCGCGATCTCATCTTTAATAACAGACTCTAAAATCTTCCCAATGACCAAAGTCAGGCAAACCGGCCTATAATTTCCCGTCTTCTGCCTCCCTCCCTTCTTAAACAGTGGTGTTACATTAGCCACCTCTGCGTCCTGTGGGACCCTTCCTGCCTCCTGTGAGTCCTGAAAAATAATCACTAATGCCTCCACAATTTCCTCAGCTATCTCTTTTAGGACCCTGGGGTGTAGTCCATCCGGTCCAGGTGACGTATCCACCTTCAGACCTTTCAGTTTCCCCAGAACCCAGAAATGTATCTGCCAAATGAGATTCACATGACATGGATGTGGATATTCCATTCAAACCAATTTAGCTCATCCATCCACAAAGTCTTTGTAGTTCTATGGGGATAGATCAGGGGACTGACTGAGTTGCTCTACAGAAAGCCGGCATGGGTGCAAAGGGCCGAATGGCCTCCTTCTGACTTTTATGCCTCTAATAAGTTCCCCTCCTGTCACATTGTCAAACTGTTTCCTTAAATACTTCAGGTTTTCATTCCTTCCCAGGAGCCTATTCCATGTCTCGACCATTTAACTGGTCAATCTTCTTGATTTCCATTCTTAAATTGACCTCTTTATTTTAATCGATGCTTCTTTGTCCAGCTTGAATGAATGAGCTTGAAATTGTGTTTGAGATTTAGTTTTTCCTGTATCTTCACTATTTTGACTCAGGTGCTCCCTCATTCGCTTACAAGGCCAAAGCCCAGGTTTCTCCAATCTTCCCTCGAAACAGGACATGTTTTGTAGACTTGGCTCCCTTTGTGCCACATTCCTGGAATGGGCTCAACCATCGGTATGGGAGGCTTCATCCATGGGTTCCATGGATGCCTTATCTCATGCCCTTATCCTGCACCTCTACTCACCTGGCCCAGTGTCTACCGAGGCACAGCTAACCCACCCACCACCTCAACCAAGGAAAGGGGAGACGAAAACATCCGAACACGTGATACAACTGGAGGGATGATACTACCTGCACAATGTGTTCACTGGAGTGGAGCAGTGGGGGCTCCTGAGCAATGGAAGTGTATGTTCTGCCACTTTCCTTCACGGCGGTGCCAGACGCGGGTCTCCTCGGACTGCGTAGTCCTTGGTCTTCCCTGATTGTCGATGTACTGTGTGAGGCGGATGTAGGCAATACAGGCAGCATCCTCTCCGATGAGGTGGACGTGGGGGTTGAGAATCGTAGTGTGGATTGGTTTACTGTTCTTTGCCAACACTAAAAAAAAAACGCGACAATTAAAGCGCTGGGCAGGTTACATCAGATCATATCCGCTTCAAAAGCATGAACTGCGTCGAGCCACCACAATCAGACTCATTTGTTGGAAGATAGAAACATGGGACATTGCAATTAGGTTTTTCGTACGAAAATGCAAAGCTGTGGAAAAACCAATTTTTTGTTCTTTTTTGGGGGGTCTCATCCTCCCTGGCATTCAACTCCCCAGTAGTGGCCAAATGATCGGACTCTCAGCTTCTGCCAATTGAACATCTATTTCTAGTGTCCAATAGAAAATGTTGACGAGCTACAAGTGTGGCCATGGTGCATCAGCCATAAGTGCTCACACAATACTTCATGGCTGAATATTTCCATGACAATCATCTACCATCATTCAGTGAGCGAGAAGGTAAAACCACTCAATAACATCAGGTAAACCCTCATACACTCTGCTTTGCATCTTACCATTTAACCAATAAAGCACCAAAAAAGGTTAAGGTTCAGGTGCGGGCGTTGTGCAATTTTGATCACTGGTGAAACAACACTGTCCATTCTTTATTTTTACTGTATTTGCCAATCAGAAATGCAATTGTCCATATCTGAATTCCCAATTCCTCATGTGTGGCTTGTGGCTCATATACTGTCCCAGGAAGAGACCGCGTGCATTTCTCTCACATTCACTCCCCACGTGGAAACACCTCACATCCACCTGGTGTTCCTCCCCCTCCCCAACCCAGCACTGTAGAGGTGAGAATATTGGAGCGTGACATACGCAAGCACCTGCTCCACTAATCTGCAAAGCATTCAACATTGTAAGCTGCAAGGTCAACATCACTCATTCAATTTTGCTGTCAACCGGCGCAACGTAATAACAGGTTTCAGGCAGTAGGTGGCTTTGTGAGTGGACCTACTGAAGCTGTTGTCCTACCTCCTTCATCTTATCACTGGGAGGAAGGTAGCAGAATGGTAATGGCACTGGACTGAGAGATCCAAAGATCTAGACAAATCCCACCCTACAGCAGCGGCGAATGGAGTTTAAATTCAACTAATAAAATCTAGAATTATAATCAGTAATGGTGGCTATGAAACCTGATTGGCTCAAGAACCTATCTAGTTCATTAATGTCCTTTCGGGAAGGAAATCTGCCTTCCTTACCCGATCTGGCCTACATGTGACTCCAGACCTCCAGCAACGTGGTCGAGTCTTAACTGCCCTCTGAAATGGCCGAGCGAGAGACACAGTTCGAGGGCAATTAGGGATGGACAACAAAAGCTGGTCTTGCCAGCAACGCCCACATTCCAGGCAGGAATACATTTTTATAAAATTGTGTACACCTGGCACACAACACAACTTATATTCGTCAACTAACCATGGGTAAGGCGGAGGGAAATTTGCCAATAAGAACCGACCTACATTCTCATCTTTGCCCGGACGACGTGCAATGTGTTGGAATTTGTGAGGTATTTCACTATGTTGCTATGCCAGCGGAAAGAGCTGGTGCGATGCAAATCTTTGCAGTTCAGATTGAAATCTCATACTTACAGTTCTCAAAATAGAACTTGTGGAAATCCATTCCCTCCACGAGGTTTCCGAGGGCTTCAGGTTCAAATGAGGTTAGACCTGGGTCACAGATTTTCCTGAAAGAAACCAACCCTCTCTTTACGCTCAGATTCTCAAAAAGATTACAATGAGGTATTGTTTTTCAGACAGGCTTTAACGCAAAAGTGGCTAACGTTTTAATTGACATGCAACCTATAATGATACCACGGGGGCTGGGTTAGCTCAGTCGGCTGGACGGCTGGTTCGTGATGCAGAGCACATCAATTGCCGTACCGGATGAGGTTATTCATGATGGCCCCACCTTCTCAACCTCGCCTGAGGTGTGGTGATCCTCAGGTTAAGTCACCACCAGCCAGCTCTCCCCTTCAAAGGCGAAAACAGCCTATGGTCATCTGGGACTATCTGATGACTTTACTTACTTTATTAATAATACTGCGGTAAAACTTTGCTCAAAAGTTTTTACACGTTTACAGCGCAGAGTCCATTCGGTCCATCGAGTATGCACCGACCCTCTGAAAGGGAACTCGACATAGGCCCAGGCCCACTCCCTCACCCTATCCCCGTAACCCTGCGCATTAATCATGGCCAATCCACCTACTCTGCACATCTTTGAACTCTGGGAGGAAACTGGAGCATAAGGAGGAAACCCACGCAGACACAGGGAGAGTGTGCAGACTCCACACAGTCACCCAAGGCCAGAATTGAACCAGGGTTCCTGGCGCTGTGAGGCAGCAGTGATAACCACTGTGCCACCCAAAAGGCAACAGTAATGCAGGGGGCTCAATCTTGAGCCTCATTATTGAAATAAGTTCCAGTAGGATTTTTGCAAGCGGCGTCCATATTGAATTAACTGTTTGGTGAAACACTCATACGTTTTGCCATGGATTAAAATGCCACATCAAATGAGTTGCCTTCCTCTCGTATATACGGTCCTTGCCTAACTAGGCTGCAGCTAGAGTTTTGGATGAAGACTTGGGGAGCGTTATATAAAGGATAAGAAAGTGATGGAAAAGATGCCGTAAAGATTAATTGGCATATTACCAAGGCTGAAGAGTTCACATTGAAGGGACTTGAGAAGATGGGGCTTTCTTTTGAGATTAAGGGGTGACAGGCCTTTCAGTATTATGTCAGGTTTTTAAATCGCATTAACTTTTTGAGAGAGTGTGAAGATAGTCACAAAACAAATGTAAGCGAAAGTTAAAAAAATCGTATTTTCCTTGAGAAGGTGCTCGGAATGAGGAACTCTGTCGTCAACCATAGACGAAGCATAAACCATATTTAAAAGAGAATGAGGTAGGTGTGTGAAGATGATGCAGGGTCTTGAGGTTAGACCCGGTTGCTAATATGGCGGATAAACAGCGAGGGCAATTCTCCGGCCGCATTGCTCCTGGCGCAAGTCCTGCTATTTTGGGAAATTAGCCGGAGTGCCCTAAATAGGAATTGCGCTGGGCGTCGAAGAGTGCGCGATGCTCCCGGGCTGCTGCAGCTGCCGTGATCCAGTTCACACCCATTTAAAATCCTCATTTAAATATGCCGGGTCAGTTGAACCCGGTTTCCCCGACAGTGTGGGGCTTCCCCACAATGGGAAACCCCATTGACCAGACGGCGAAACGCAGACTCCCGACGGTGTGCTGAACCAGACATCTGGCGCGGCGGGACGGAGAAAGTCGCCCCAGATGTGATGACCATGCTGGGGGGCTCTGAGGACACCGTAGCCATGTCCCTGGGTGGTCAGGGACATGGTGGCACTGCCCCCTGGCCTCACCAACCTGGAACTATCAGGTTGACACTACCCAATAGAAGGACCCTCTGCCAGCAATCCTTGCTTTGGGGAGAGGGGGCTGGAAAGAGGGGTTTGATGCCAGTGATAGTTTTGGTGGTGGGGGCGGCACTGAAGCCACTTAAAAAGGGTGCATTGATATCTGGCTGGCCGTGTTTAGGCCCCGCCCCTCTCCATACTGATGCAAAACTTGCCCCCCCCCCCCCAAATAATTTCCAAGTGTGGGTGGTTAGATCACGCCCAACCACCCACCAGGAATTGCTCCTGATTTCCCGCCGGAGACCACACACACCTTTTGGGAGAATTGGGCCCAGGATTGCTGATTTAATGGGTTGAAAGGCATGTTCTATGCCAACAATATGGTGCCTTTAATCAGCAAAACATAGAGCATCACTGGAGGAAAATCAGGGCCAGGTAAGTGTAATCAGATCCAGGGTCGTTTTGCAAATAATTACAAACGCAATTAGGACAGAAATGATGGAGATGTGAAAAACTGACCCAGGATACGGAATTTCCCCCATGGTATGTTGGAGGAGAGCGTTACTGAATGTACATTGAGCAATTAAAGGGGTAGGGGATAGGGCAAATTGTCACTTCTTCAGTCCACAATATCCCCTCGACTACAGAAAGTGCTTGGGGAACTGCAATAGCCACTTCAAAAAGCCACAATCAGAAGGACACGTTCAACCAGCTCATCCATTATATAAACTGGACACGAATGGAACCAGCATCAAGCAGCTTTGCTTTATTTCTTATTTTCTATGCCTATATAGCAAGGTACTACTGATTTCTAAATTGCTGTGGCAACTGTACCCCTATAACGAGCACTATTTCCTGATCAGAGTGTAGGATTCGCTTTCCAAGATAAATGCCCATGCCTGTTTCGCTTCTTAACTCTAGTGTTTCATTTTGAATAAATCTTTATTACCGATGCTTATCTACAAATTTAAATGTTTCCTTTTCCTTTGAAATAAAGAGAGTGAAAAGCACAACAGAATCTCAAGGAAGGCAGAGGTAAAACCGTGCCAATGTAAAATTACACAAGTTGCTTCCTTTGCAGGGACAACTGTGACTTCAAAAAGTTTACCAAACAGCATCTGAGGTGTGGAGAGGGACCTAGACGGCCTCAGCTGCGGCCCCGTGAGTAACACTCTTGTCTCGGAGTCAGTGAGCCACTGCAGAGGCTTGGGCACAAAATCTAGGCCGACACTCCCAGCCCTGCATTGCCAGAGGTGCCTTCTTCTGCCCGAAGTCGGATTTAAACTGAGGCTACCTGTGCCCACTTGGGTGAAAGATCCCAGGGCACCATTCAAAGAACAGCAGGGTAGTTAATCCCAGATTTGTGACTAAAGCAACAACACTTATAAAGAAAAGAGAGAAAGGGATGCTATGCTCATCGTCACCTTATTTGTTCTGGGATCTTGCTGTGTACTAATTAACCTATCGTGTTTGTTGCATTATAGCAGCGACTACACTATTTAAGTGTAGTATTAATTAAAGTATTTAATTGGCTGTGGAATGCTTTGAGACATGTTGAGGTGGTCCAAGGCACGACAGAAATGCAGGTCCTTCTTTACAAGGATACTGCCGCTTCCTATTCATACTGTGGAAGCTTTCTTCATTTTCCAGGATAGTATTGCTGAAACTTTCACTATAGGAGAGTGTGTTGATTAGACTGTACAACCTGGCCACTCCATTAGCTTCCAGGGAATGGAGATTTATTTTATCTGAATACATTTCATTATCTTCTGTTCTAATCATTCTTTGAACAATGTTCCCTTACCTTCCCACTTTTCTTGATAGCTGCGCATCAAATTGAAAGGCTACCTGACCTCCTCCTTTTCATCAGGTGATGCAGTCCTCCAAATGCTTATTTAAATCGGGATTTAAATATTAATATCGAGCTTCAGCTCCATGACATTTTCATGGAAATTGTTTTAGCTTCTATTAGTCACCTGAGGATATTAGTATTGCAATTAAATGCAACACCCGAGAGAATTATTTTCTGCATCGAGTACAAATGATGGTCTTCTCATAAATAACTTACCATAAATATTTATAACTATCCAAACTTGAAAAAGCAGATCCAGATTATTTATGTCATCTCTTGCCAATTATCTATCTGTCAATGTCTTGTGTTCTGCACACATCAGACACTTTGAACTGTCAAAAAACTGACATATCTGCGATATTTTTCTAATAATTTGGCACATTCCCCAAAATGTTAATATCATACAGTTTCTTTTGTACAGTTCTCTTATCGTCTTCTAATGTAGGGGATACATTTTTTGCCAGTACAGGTTTCTGTGAACACACTGTGTCCTCAACAGCAGATGCCAGTAGGCTATTGAACGCTGCATGGGGAGCAGAGAAGGGGGTGAGAAGAGGTAAAATTGAATCAAACCCACTCCTGTCCTCATCCCATTTCACACTGAGGGATTACTGAATAGTCACTGCAATGTGTAAAATTACACATGGTTATGGTAATAGATTTTTACAGATGCACCAGAGAAAGCATCCTATCCAGCTGCATCACAGCCTGGTTTGGCAACTGCTCGGCCCACGACCGTAAGAAACTACAGAGTCATGAACACAGCCCAGTCCATCACGTGGACTTGCCTCCCATCCATTGACTCTATCTACACCTCCCGCTACGTTGGGAAAGCGGGCAGCATAATCAAAGTCCCCTCCCACCAGGATTATTCACTGTTCCTAAATTCTCCCATTGGGCAGGAGATGCAAATGTCTGAGAAAACGCACTAACAGGTTCAACAACAGCTTCTTACCCACTGTTACCAGGCTCCTGAATAACCCTCTTATGGATTGAACTGATCGCTTCACACATCTTCTCTACTGAGCAGTACTACACTTCACATGCTTCGTGCTTATGTAGTTACATTGTGTAATGATGTATGTCCTATGTTTTCTTTCATGATCTGTCTGGACCGTACGCAAAACACCGTACCTCGGAACACGTGACAATAAGATAAATCCAATCCAACCCTGGAGGATATTTGTTTGTCACTCTTCCTAGTTTGGTTCATTGAAAGCCAGTCATACTGTGTTCATTGCTGCCCTATTATTAATGATTCAGAGTTTCCTGGGGTCAGCATCACTGAGAATTGCACTAAGTGAAGGAATTGCTTATTCAACGACTAGGTGATCTTGACTGTTAGGACCACAGGAGCAGGAGTAGGCAATTCTGTCCCTCAAGACTGTTCCACCATCACTTCTGGGCCTTTTGGCTAAGATGAGCGTGAGGTCAGGTGTAATGCCTGGATCTGGTATGTCTCTCTTGTGGGGACCGTGAATTGGATTCAATTCGGGTTGGTTTTTGGAGCTGGCAGGGAGCTGGATTGGGAGTTTGTCCCTGTCCACACTCTTGATCTCTGGCTTTGTAACTGTGATAAAGTAATAAAACAAAAGACTGTTCTGCCATTCAACTAGATCATGGATGATCATCTACCCCAACGCCATTGTTCTGCACAATCCTCATATCCCTTGATGCCATTAGTATCTAGAAATCTTTGCCTTGAACATATATCAATGACTGAGCTTCCACAGTGCCCTGGGATAGAGAATTCCAAAGATATCCCACCCTCCGAGTGAGGAAATTCCTCTTCACCTCAGTCCTAAATGGTTTGTCCCTTATTTTGAGACTGTTCCTAGACACTCTAGCCTGGAGAAACATCCTTTCTGCATCGACCCTGTTGAGCCCCTGATGAGTTTTCTAGGTATCAATGAGATCACGTCACATTCTTCGAAAGTCCAGAGTACAGGTCCAGTCATCTCGATCTCTCCTCATAGGACAATCCCACCATCCCAGCAATTAGTCTGGTAAACCTCCGCTGCACTCACTCGATGACAAGTATATCCTTCCTTAGTTAAATTAATCCAAATTGTACACAATACTCCAAGTGCAGCCTAACAAAGGTCTTTACAATTGAATCAAGACATCTTTCTTCTGAGTTTATTTCTCCATGAACAACCTTCTAAATGTGTTTTTTTTAAGATTGCATAAATAAAACTACACATGGTTATGGTAATCAATGGATGAATATTTGAGCTGCTCAGCTGAGACAATAAAGAACAAAGAACAAAGAACAAAGAAATGTACAGCACAGGAACAGGCCCTTCGGCCCTCCAAGCCCGCGCCGACCATACTGCCCGACTAAACTACAATCTTCTACACTTCCTGGGTCCGTATCCTTCTATTCCCATCCTATTCATATATTTGTCAAGATGCCCCTTAAATGTCCCTATCGTCCCTGCTTCCACTACCTCCTCCGGTAGCGAGTTCCAGGCACCCACTACCCTCTGCGTAAAAAACTTGCCTCGTACATCTACTCTAAACCTTGCCCCTCTCACCTTAAACCTATGCCCCCTAGTAATTGACCCCTCTACCCTGGGGAAAAGCCTCTGACTATCCACTCTGTCTATGCCCCTCATAATTTTGTAGACCTCTATCAGGTCGCCCCTCAACCTCCTTCGTTCCAGAGAGAACAAACCGAGTTTATTCAATCGCTCCTCATAGCTTATGCCCTCCATACCAGGCAACATTCTGGTAAATCTCTTCTGCACCCTCTCTAAAGCCTCCACATCCTTCTGGTAGTGTGGCGACCAGAATTGAACACTATACTCCAAGTGTGGCCTAACTAAGGTTCTATACAGCTGCAACATGACTTGCCAATTCTTATACTCAATGCCCCGTCCAATGAAGGCAAGCATGCCGTATGCCTTCTTGACTACCTTCTCCACCTGTGTTGCCCCTTTCAATGACCTGTGGACCTGTACTCCTAGATCTCTTTGACTTTCAATACTCTTGAGGGTTCTACCATTCACTGTATATTCCCTACCTGCATTAGCCCTTCCAAAATGCATTACCTCACATTTGTCCGGATTAAACTCCATCTGCCATCTCTCCGCCCAAGTCTCCAGACAACCTAAATCCTGCTGTATCCTCAGACAGTCCTCATCGCTATCCGCAATTCCACCAACCTTTGTGTCGTCTGCAAACTTACTAATCAGACCAGTTACATTTTCCTCCAAATCATTTATATATACTACAAACAGCAAAGGTCCCAGCACTGATCCCTGTGGAACACCACTGGTCACAGCCCTCCAATTAGAAAAGCATCCCTCCATTGCTACCCTCTGCCTTCTATGGCCTAGCCAGTTCTGAATCCACCTTGCCAGCTCACCCCTGATCCCGTGTGACTTCACCTTTTGTACTAGTCTACCATGAGGGACCTTGTCAAAGGCCTTACTGAAGTC
This sequence comes from Scyliorhinus torazame, assembly GCF_047496885.1. NCBI lineage: Eukaryota > Metazoa > Chordata > Chondrichthyes > Carcharhiniformes > Scyliorhinidae > Scyliorhinus > Scyliorhinus torazame. The sequence continues at coordinate 14,081,451 of NC_092734.1, forward strand.
CATGTAGACAACATCCACTGCCCTACCTGCATCAATCATCTTAGTGACCTCCTCGAAAAACTCTATCAAGTTAGTGAGACACGACCTCCCCTTCACAAAACCGTGCTGCCTCTCACTAATACGTCCATTTGCTTCCAAATGGGAGTAGATCCTGTCTCGAAGAATTCTCTCCAGTAATTTCCCTACCACTGAAGTAAGGCTCACCGGCCTGTAGTTCCCGGGATTATCCTTGCTACCCTTCTTAAACAGAGGAACAACATTGGCTATTCTCCAGTCCTCCGGGACATCCCCTGAAGACAGCGAGGATCCAAAGATTTCTGTCAAGGCCTCAGCAATTTCCTCTCCAGCCTCCTTCAGTATTCTGGGGTAGATCCCATCAGGCCCTGGGGACTTATCTACCTTAATATTTTTTAAGACACCCAACACCTCGTCTTTTTGGATCACAATGTGACCCAGGCTATCTACACCCCCTTCTCCAGACTCAACATCTACCAATTCCTTCTCTTTGGTGAATACTGATGCAAAGTATTCATTTAGTACCTCGCCCATTTCCTCTGGCTCCACACATAGATTCCCTTGCCTATCTTTCAGTGGGCCAACCCTTTCCCTGGCTACCCTCTTGCTTTTTATGTAAGTGTAAAAAGCCTTGGGATTTTCCTTAACCCTATTTGCCAATGACTTTTCATGACCCCTTCTAGCCCTCCTGACTCCTTGCTTAAGTTCCTTCCTACTTTCCTTATATGCCACACATGCTTCGTCTGTTCCCAGCCTTTTAGCCCTGACAAATGCCTCCTTTTTCTTTTTGACGAGGCCTACAATATCACTCGTCATCCAAGGTTCCCGAAAATTGCCGTATTTATCTTTCTTCCTCACAGGAACATGCCTGTCCTGTATTCCCTTCAACTGCCACTTGAAAGCCTCCCACATGTCAGATGTTGATTTGCCCTCAAACATCCGCCCCCAATCTATGTTCTTCAGTTCCCGCCTAATATTGTCATAATTAGCCTTCCCCCAATTTAGCACATTCATCCTCGGACCACTCTTATCCTTGTCCACCAGTACTTTAAAACTTACTGAATTGTGGTCACTGTTACCGAAATGCTCCCCTACTGAAACATCTACCACCTGGCCGGGCTCATTCCCCAATACCAGGTCCAGTACCGCCCCTTCCCTAGTTGGACTGTTTACATATTGTTTTAAGAAGCCCTCCTGGATGCTCCTTACAAACTCTGCCCCGTCTAAGCCCCTGGCACTAAGTGAGTCCCAGTCAATATTGGGGAAGTTGAAGTCTCCCATCACCACAACCCTGTTGTTTTTACTCTTTTCCAAAATCTGTCTACCTATCTGCTCCTCTATCTCCCGCTGGCTGTTGGGAGGCCTGTAGTATACCCCCAACATTGTGACTGCACCCTTCTTATTCCTGATCTCTACCCATATAGCCTCACTGCCCTCTGAGGTGTCCTCTCGCAGTATAGCTGTGATATTCTCCCGAACAAGTAGCGCAACTCCGCCTCCCCTTTTACATCCCCCTCTATCCCGCCTGAAACATCTAAATCCTGGAACGTTTAGCTGCCAATCCTGCCCTTCCCTCAACCAGGTCTCTGTAATGGCAATAACATCATAGTTCCAAGTAGTAATCCAAGCTCTAAGTTCATCTGCCTTACCCGTAATGCTCCTTGCATTAAAACATATGCACTTCAGGCCACCAGACCCGCTGTGTTCAGCAACTTTTCCCCGTCTGCTCTGCCTCAGAGCCACACTGTCCCTATTCCCTAGTTCTCCCTCAATGCTCTCACCTTCTGACCTATTGCTCCCGTACCCACCCCCCTGCCATACTAGTTTAAACCCTCCCGTGTGACACTAGCAAACCTCGCGGCCAGGATATTTATGCCTCTCCGGTTTAGATGCAACCCGTCCATCTTATACAGGTCACACCTGCCCCGGAAGAGCTCCCAGTGGTCCAGAAAACGGAAACCCTCCCTCCTACACCAGCTGTTTAGCCACGTGTTTGTCTGCTCTATCTTCCTATTTCTAGCCTCACTGGCACGTGGCACAGGGAGTAATCCCGAGATTACAACCCTCGAGGTCCTGTCCTTTAACTTTCTGCCTAGCTCCCTGAACTCCTGCTGCAGGACCTCATGCCCCTTCCTGCCTATGTCGTTAGTACCAATATGTACAACGACCTCTGCCTGTTTGCCCTCCCCCTTCAGAATTCCCTCTACCCGTTCGGAGACATCCTGGACCCTGGCACCAGGGAGGCAACATACCATCCTGGAGTCTCTTTCACGTCCACAGAAGCGCCTATCTGTGCCCCTGACTATAGAGTCCCCTATTACTATTACTCTTCTGCGCTTTGACCCTCCCTTCTGAACATCAGAGCCAGCCGTGGTGCCACTGCTCTGGCTGCTGCTGTTTTCCCCTGATAGGCTATCCCCCCCGACAGTATCCAAAGGGGTATATCTGTTCGAGAGGGGGACAACCACAGGGGATTCCTGCACTGACTGCCTGCCCTTTCTGGTGGTCACCCATTTCTCTGCCTGCACCTTGGGTGTGACCACATTTACATAACTGCGATCTATGACGCTTTCCGCCACCTGCATGCTCCTAAGTGCATCCAATTGCTGCTCCAACCGAACCATGCGGTCTGTGAGGAGCTCCAGTTGGGTGCACTTTCTGCAGATGAAGCCACCCGGGACGCTGGAAGCCTCCCGGACCTGCCACATCTCACAGTCAGAGCACAGCACCCCTCTAACTGACATTGCGTCAATTAATTAAAATTAAAATTTGTCTCTTTTTTTTTTTTTTAAATACTTTTTTTTTTTAAATTGCAAAGTTACTGTCAACTATCTGTTTCCTAGCACTAAATTTCTAATAGAAATGCGATAGCTAACTATAATACTCTCCGATCTCTGGCTTAGATATCCTCTAAATTATAATTAAGTTATTATGTTTAATTAGTTCCCAAATACTCAAATATTTTTTAAATTTAGGTTAGAATCCCAACCAGCCACTCAGGTCACAGCTTTTCTGTGATGTCGCTTCAATTTCCCCCCCGACACACACAATTTGAAAAAAGGTATAAAAGTAAAAATCACTTACTTGCCTTCTGAGTGTCTGAGATGTTCTCAGGTTCTCTCGCTGACAGAGACTGCTCCTCCACCACCGATCCTTGACCTGCACAATGCTAATAATATAATATGGGACTTACCTTACACCAATGGGTCTTATTATTAGGTTAGAGGAGGAGGGCGGGTGGGAGACACTACACGTGTAGTGTCTCGGGTTTCCTCTCCACCAGAATTTATTGGTTGGGGGGGGGGGGGGGGGGGGGGGCACTTGCCAGAGGTAGAACTTCCGGTTCCCGCCTTATATAAAAACAAATAAAACTGCTGTAACTACTCACCTCCAAGAAGGCCCCTGCGCACCAAAATCCAATGGGCTGCTCCTGTAAAGGTAAGGTTTTTAAACTAACTACTCACCTCCCAGAAGGCCCCTGCGCACCGCTGCCGCCGAAATCCAAAGGGCTGCTCCTGTAAAGGTAAGTGGTTTTAAATTCACTACTCACCTCCAAGAAGGCCCCTGCGCACCGCTGCCGCCGAAATCCAATGGGCTGCTCCTGTAAAGGTAAGGTTTTTAAACTAACTACTCACCTCCCAGAAGGCCCCTGCGCACCGCTGCCGCCGAAATCCAAAGGGCTGCTCCTGTAAAGGTAAGTGGTTTTAAATTCACTACTCACCTCCAAGAAGGCCCCTGCGCACCGCTGCCGCCGAAATCGCGCGAAGAAACTGGAATTGCAATTAAAGAAGCTTGCTTTCGAAGTGAAATGTTATGTATAGTTCCAGAAAGGTGGGCGTTTGACTTCAGCCTTAATACTAAGACATCCAGTCTGAGTTGGCAAGGCAGTAATGAGTGCCGCCTTGATTTTAAATGAAAACTATTTTCTTTAAATTGCTGGAACTGAGCCGCTGTTTACAGTGTGTAGGTTCAGAACACCAACGTGGCTGAGCTACTGGGGCACTCGCACAATACATTCTGTGCCTGTTTGTCCCCCATCCTCCCACATGTTAATTATTATTCCCAATTCAGCACTTTAAAACTACCGACGAACCCCAGTAACGAGCACTAAATTGAAAACCATGTTGTTCCTGATGAGTTTTTCATATACAAGGAATTGTTTTTAATCCACCCCCTCTACCACATGCTCACAGCAATAGATTAATTTCTACAAACCACTGCGCCACCGTGCTGCCCTCTGCACACATTTTAGAAACTCCTTTGCCTAATTTACTCTGTCCCGATGTTGTAATCAATGAACAGCCAATAAAACTTCCCCGGAATTCCTACTCATCTCCCTCGACTGTCCATAGGTTCCCTCTTATGTTTTCCTCCTACAATTCTGTCTCCCTGCCGTTATCAGTCTTATTCCACTGAATAATCCATCTCAGCTGAATATCCTGACCTTCACCTAACTTGTCATAGAAAGACATTCAAACATGTTAGACTAGTCACAATGGAGATGGACTGAAGGTCAATTAGTCAAATGTGAAGACAAGGAAGATATAACCCCAGAGAAAGACTTGATGTGGATCAACTCCCTGTACCATATGACACTGGCTCTTCAGGAAAGCTGTTAGGGATTCTCAGTAACTGGTCAGGAAGAGGCTGAATTATTCTTCATTTACCTTTGTTTTGCAAGTACAGTCGACACCTTCTTGAAGCCTCCGCATGAAGTTGAGGTGATGGCTTACTGATCAGTGCCTCAAAACGAGGGATAAATAACCTTCCTAGAAGGTTTGCTTGATCGGAAGTTACCTGTCCTTGAGTTTTACTTCTGCCCCACTTCTGCCCTTCAAAGGTTGAAATATCTGCCAGTACTGGGGCACAAACGCAAAGGTGCAGCAACATAGATCAAGCCCATCCTCTCCCCCATCTATCACACAACTGATGGTCTCTCTTTGCACAGAATGCCAGCAGCAAACCCTGTGTCCATTCTAATGCCTTGAACCAGCCTGAACTTACGTGTAAGCATCAAAATCGCCATTGTTGATTGCTTCGATGAGCTGTTCAGTAATCTTGATGATGTCCTGCTTGCGTGCTAGAAGTTGTGGAAACATAGAAAGAAAAAGAAAAATGAAGACCTGTCTCAGAAAGTATCAGATGTCAGAACTAAGATTCGAGATAGCCGAGTACTTTCTGTGCAAGAAAAAAAGAATATTGCTCTATCAAACATCAGGCAAACCTAACTGAACGGAGCACATTATTCATGAGGCACAGTTCCAAATAACACTAGCTCTGACTTCTTATCAGGATTTGTTAATGTGTCTCTACTGAGCAAAAATAATCCAGCAATCAAACATGATGTTGCACTCTGTAATATTGGTTAAGGCTGCAAATACTTGTCAAGCGAGGAGAACCCAAGCAATTTGATCTATCAGACTCATCAGCCATTGTGCATAACAACAATTCTGCTTCTCAAAGGGAGTAATTGCTAAACCACCTTCAACCACTGCCCCAAAGGGGGTAGCTAACACAGCATAAAGATCAGTGGCAAACCCTCTCGAATGGTCGTTTCAAGTTGCAGCACTTGCCCAATAAAAGAAGGAGCTAATCACGCAGATACGTACTTTCCAGATCTTATCCACCTTGTCTCGGTGTAGCAGCTTCTTGCACAAATATATTTAGCAGAAAACCTGACTCACTCGACATTTACTTAGTGATGACAGAGGTGAGTGAAGGAGCGCAAACATGGGATAGAAACTGCTGCACACTCTGCAACTCATGAGGGAAACTTCCAGAACACAGCAAACAAAAAATAAGAGTGTTTTTTACATTCAAGTGAACTCCACGAGATTCACCTCCTGTTATCGCAGGGGACAATTATGAATGTTTGCTCTCTGCTTGAACTTGCAGATGCACGAGGTGCTTTCACCGCTGAAGATGATTCTCACTTGGTGTGCGCGGCTGGCTTTGTAGAGCACGGGGCTCGCTCCCCTCCTCCCAGCATGGAGCTTGTGTCCGCACGCGGCTCCGAGCTCCTTCCTCAGGAATAGGCGGGTGGTTGAAGAAACGGTGTCTGTGTCATTTGGGTCTCCTGGCCTCAATAAAGAATGTTCCTGCTGTAAAAGCGAATTATCCTTCGCCAGTACCAGCCTCGGTCAGGAACTGCACTGACCCAGCCACCAATTGTGCCTGTGGGCTCACAGGTTGAGCAGAGCCTAGTTTGTTGAAGACTGGGGCTTCCTCGTGATTCATTTGTTCCCTTGAATGATAAGTGCTTTGGTCCCTGCTGAGGTACGGTCCTGTTGTTGTGCGCTACTTAGGGTTACCAACATTGGTTGGCCACATTCCTGGAGGTTACATCAACACCTCAACTGCCTCACCGAGTCAAACAGTCTTTATACCCCCATATCAAACGTTTTATATCTAATGAAGGTAAAGTAGTCAAAAAAGTGAAAACATACAAACCCATGATTTATCCAGAGTTTTTTGTAGTAATGTCCAGGAGTTTAATCTGATCGTGTTGGCAACCCTAACTAGACTAGTCACCTTTTTAAATGAACATTGTGTCTAAGCAATGACTTGCTGGAAATATAGAAGACCATTAATGTTATACAAAAGGTTTATCCTGTTAATTGTGGTTTAAAAAAATGTTTAAGGGATGTGGGCATCGCTGGCTAGGCCAACATTTACTGATCATCCCTAATTGCCCTTGAGGAGGTGTTGGTGAGCTGCCTTCATGAACCGCTGCAGTCCTTGTGGTGTAGGTACACCCACAATACTGTTAGTGAGGTGATGCACAATCAATAACCTCAGAAACGAGATTGGAGACAATTGAAGGCTTTAATACGCTAGATGTTCCCCCAGCAGCGCAGGTACAGAAGTAAGCTGCTGGGGCAGCTCAGGCTCTTATACCCCACCTTGCAAGGCGGAGCTAACATGCAAGCTTATCCAATGGGAACAAGTACATTCTCCACCAATGGTATTCTGGCATTACTAGATACCATAATCCTCCTAACACAGACTACCACATTCACCCCCTGTTAAAAAAAAAGAGCCCGGCAGGGGTGGTGGCTTCGTATTACAACGTGGTAGAAGTGGTAGACGTTTATAGTTATGGAGGTACCGTAATGCCTCCGTACAGTGTTTTGCCTCATTACAACTTTTTTGTAAGGGCCCGAAGAATCCAGCACGAGTTTTAAGGATACAAAGTAATAACATTTATTTACTATAACATATATACATAACAGTAGCAGTAACTTCCCTTGCTACATACTCCTTCCTCCTGGTTCCTGAACTGGCCAGCTTATTTATACTAGTGGTTTACTAGTGGTTTCTCCGCCCCCCTTCATTGGGGAAGCTCATACTCCCACAGGATTGTGGGATAGTCATTAGTCCCCAGCCAATGGTAAGTAGGCAGGTTATAACAAACTTTTAACTATTTACAACAGTAATGTACATTTCAAAAGGAAGCAATTAGTCGATCGGGGGCCCTGGTCGTCCTCTGCGATCATCGTAGCTTTGGTGGTGATGTCGGTGGAGATTCGGGCGTCTGTGACTCTGGGAGCGTGGTTTCTGCTTCTGCAGCGGCTTCATCACCCCTCGACGTGGCTGGTGGAATGGGCGACTGGCCTGGGAAGGGGGCAGCTGTGGGGTGCGCCGGTGGGCAGGGCCTAGACGGGGCCGGTGGAAGAACCGATCCACCTGGAAGGGGGCGGCTGTGGGATGCGCCAGTGGGAGGGAGGGTGGGACTGGTGGCTGTGGTGTGTGGGGATCCAGTGGGTGCCAGGTCCCATTGGGAGACCGTATCCTGCCGGCCGTCAGGGTACGCCACGTAGGCATACTGAGGGTTAGCGTGGAGGAGATAGACCCTCTCGACCAATAGGTCTGATTTGTGCGCCCGCATGTGTTTTCGGAGCAGGACGGGTCCAGGAGCTTGGTCGCACATGGCTGGGGTTGCACAAAATGGCGGCGCCCATCCATCGCAGGTGGCGTCAGCGGGACAAGATGGCGGCGCCCGGAGGCCGCACGTGGCCCTGGAGGAGGAAGATGGTGGCGCCCGCTGGCCGCACGGGGACCATGGAGAGGGTTGTGGTGGCGGTCCGCATTCGCCACCGGAGACCACAGTGACCGCCCGGGCCTGGCATGCTGTTTTTTATTGCATCCCTTGCAGGTGGATGCGCGGGCCGGACAGCGCTGTCGGGAGTGCTTGGCCTGCCTGCAAAAATAGCAGCGGAGCCCCCCGGGGTTGCCAGGCCGGCTTGCAGCACACGCTTGTGGGGGGGGGGGGGAGAATGGGAGATGTCTCGGGGTCGGCCGCGGGGGGGAATCCACGCTGCCCAGGGGGCTGCCGCGCGGTCGGGGACGTAACGGCGAGCGTTTCGGGAGGCCACATCCAGGGAGCTGGCAAGGGCCCGTGCTTCCTTGAGACCTAGGGTGTCTTTCTCCAGCAATCGCTGGCGGATTTGGGAGGACAGCATACCTGCAACGAAAGCGTCCCGGATCAAACGTTCGGTGTGATCGCTCACCGAAACTTGCGGGCAGCTGCAGTTTCTCCCCAACACCAGGAGCGCACGGTAGAATTCTTCCAGCGATTCCGCAGGGATTTGTCGCCTCATCGCTAGCAGATGTCGAGTGTAGACCTGGCTTACCGGGCGAATATAATGTCCTCTCAGCAGCTCCATTGCTGCATCGAAATCGTCCACGTCCTCGATGAGGGTGTAAATTTCTGGGCTCACCCTCGAGTGCAGGACTTGCAGTTTTCTGTTCTCCCGTGGGTGTGTTTTCGGCCGTTCCGAGGTATCCGTTAAAACATGCCAGCCAGTGCTTGAAGGTTGCCGCTGAGTTTGCCGCGTGGGGGCTGACTGGCAGACACTCCGGCTTGATTCGGAGCTCCATTCTTTTAAATCTAGCGTATTAAATTGATGCACAATCAATAACCTCAGAAACGAGATTGGAGACAATTGAAGGCTTTAATACGCGAGATGTTTCCCCCAGCAGCACAGGTACAGAAGAAAGCTGCTGGGGCAGCACGGGCTCTTATATCCCACCTTGCAAGGCGGAGCTAACATGCAAGCTTATCCAATGGGAACAAGTACATTCTCCACCAATGGTATTCCGGCATTACTAGGTACCGTAATCCTCCTAACACAGACTACCACATGAGGGAGTTCCAGGATTTTGACCCAGTGGCAGTGAAGGAAAGGCGATATATTTCCAAGTCAGGTGGTGTTGTTCCCATGTGCCTGCTGTCCTGCCCTTGTCCTTCTAGGTGGCAGAGGTTTAAGGTTTGGACGGTGCTGTCAAAGGAGGCTTGGCAGGTAGCTGCAGTGCACCTTGTACAATCATTGTCACTGATTCAGTGGTGGAGAGGGTGAAAGTTTAAGGTGGCGAATGGGGGCTGCTTGGTACTGAATGGTGTCCAGCTTCTCGAGTATTGTTGGAGCTGCATTTATCCAGGTAAGTGGAGAGTATTCTATCACACTCCTGACTTGTGCCTTGTAGGTGGTGGACAGGTGACGGGGAGTCAGGAGGGGAGTTACTCTGTACAGAACTCACAGCCTCTTACCTGCTTATGCAAAAATATTTATATGGTTCGTCCAGTTAAGTCAAACATGGGGAGAAATTCATGGCTAACATCAGGAAGTTTACAATCAACACATACAGTGGATTTCCAAATGGTGAAGGAGAAAACTTTGGAATTGAATGTTGCATTGGAGGAGGGTGGGGGTTGGTGGTGAGGTTCAATCGGAACTGGAACACGACATCTAGCCTCCCAAGCCCCTTTCACCATTCAGTGTGACCATGTCTGACCAGTTTAACTCCATTTACTCGGCTCCATACCCCTTGGTTGACAGGAATCAACCAATTAACATCTGATCTATCATCAACAGTTTGTTGAAGACCCTTTCTTTCGCACGTGGCTCTGTTTCCTCACTTCATTCCCGAAAAGTCTGAATTTAATTTTAGTCTTTATCTCCCACAACCAGTGGAAAAGCTTTCTTCTATCTACCCTATCAATTTTTCTTTAATACCTTAACGGATGAATTAAAACAGGCTGACTAGCCTGCCTCCTGAGTAATTATCATGTAATTAAGTCAGAACCCATTCTCCATTTCCCATACCTTCATAATCTTCAAAGATTAGTCACTCGTTGAGGGATTTCTCCGTAGGCCCATTACATAACAGTAAGCTGCAAGGTCAGTTTGGCTAAAGAAGATGAATCTTTACAGAGTGCTCGTTAGCTAACAGGTTTAACTCTATTTGCTTTTCAATAAATGAGCTGAAAAATCTCTTTCTCAAACGGACCCTGCTTCACTTGGCAGTAGCAGGGACCGGCTGAAGATTTTTCTGTGTATATAAATTGCACGGTAAACAAATAGGGTTCCTTCAGTCGTGGGCATCACTTTGTGGTTGTAATTGTGGTTGGGACGTGTTTCAGTTCACTCGGAGGATCCGAGTTGCTTTGGCAGCCTGCGCGATTATATACATGTTGTAGTCTGGATGAGGACGGTCAAGGCTCCAATGTTCTTTCCATCACACGGCTGACCAGGAACCTCTCCCGCTCTTATCCCCTGCCATTGATGGGTGTTAGAATGATTTGTAGGTCGCTATCAACCTGTTTGGCCATGTTATGAACACACCTTCCATGGCCATTGAGGACTGGCCAGTGGTGTGGCGCAAACATAGAACAGTACAGCACAGAACTGGCCCTTCGGCCCTCGATGTAGTGCCGAGCATTCACTGGCGCCCATTTCCCATGGAGCCTGCCACCGTACCCCATTTCCCATGCACCCTGCCACCGTACCCCATTTCCCATGCACCCTGTCACCGTACCCCATTTCCCATGCACCCTGTCACCGTACCCCATTTCCCATGCACCCTGTCACCGTACCCCACTTCCCATGCACCCTGCCACCTTACCCTATTTCCCGTGCACCCTGCCACCTTACCCCATTTCCCATGCACCCTGCCACCGTACCCCATTTCCCATGCACCCTGCCACCGTACCCCATTTCCCGTGCACCCTGCCACCGTACCCCATTTCCCATGCACCCTGCCACTGTACCCCATTTCCCGTGCACCCTGTCACCATACCCCATTTCCCATGCACCCTGTCACCGTACCCCATTTCCCATGCACCCTGCCACCGTACCCCATTTCCCATGCACCCTGCCACCGTACCCCATTTCCCATGCACCCTGCCACCGTACCCCATTTCCCATGTACCCTGTCACCGTACCCCATTTCCCATGCACCCTGCCACCGTACCCCATTTCCCATGGGCCATGCCATCGTACCCCATTTCCCATCGACCCTGCCACCTTACCCCATTTCCTGTGCACCCTGCCACCGTACCCCATTTCCCATGCACCCTGCCACCGTACCCCATTTCCTTTGCACCCTGCCAGCGTACCCCATTTCCCATGCACTCTGCCACCGTACCCCATTTCCCATCGACCCTGCCACCTTACCCCATTTCCCGTGCACTCTGCCACCTTACCCCATTTCCCATGCACCCTGCTACGTTACCCCATTTCCCATGCACCGCCACCGTACCCCATTTCCTGTACACCCTGCCACCGTACCCCATTTCCCATGGGCCCTGCCACCGTACCCCATTTCCCATGCACCCTGCCACCTTACCCCATTTCCCATGGGCCTGCCACCATACCCCATTTCCCATGCACCCTGCTACCGTACCCCATTTCCCATGCACCCTGCCACCGTACCCCATTTCCTGTGCACCCTGCCACCGTACCCCATTTCCTGTGCACCCTGCCAGCGTACCCCATTTCCCATGCACTCTGCCACCGTACCCCATTTCCCATCGACCCTGCCACCTTACCCCATTTCCTGTGCACCCTGCCACCGTACCCCATTTCCCATGCACTCTGCCACCTTACCCCATTTCCCATGCACCCTGCTACGTTACCCCATTTCCCGTGCACCCTGCCACCGTACCCCATTTCCTGTGCACCCTGCCACCGTACCCCATTTCCCATGCGCCCTGCCACCATACCCCATTTCCCATGCACCCTGCCACCTTACCCCATTTCCCATGGGCCCTGCCACCATACCCCATTTCCCATGCACCCTGCTACCGTACCCCATTTCCCATGCACCCTGCCACCGTACCCCATTTCCTATGCACCCTGCCACCGTACCACATTTCCCGTGCACCCTGCCACCGTACCCCATTTCCTGTGCACCCTGCGACCGTACCCCATTTCCCGTGCACCCTGCCACCGTACTCCATTTCCCGTGCATCCTGCCAACTTACCCCATTTCCCATGCACCCTGCCACCGTACCCCATTTCCCATGCACCCTGCCACCGTACCCCATTTCCTTTGGCCACGGTCAAGATCCAGTTTTCTTTTTACATTTATCCCTCTTTTTGCTTTCTCCGTTCTCTCCCCGGCAGCAAGCACCTTTGGGACTTTTAAACATTTTACTCTGGCTTCAACAGGAGTTTTGTTCAAGGTCCCAAGATTAGAAGACAATAAATAAAACAACTCTCACTTGCGCTGACCGAGTTATACTACATCATGTTGGCGAGAACTGAACTGATGATAAATGTTATAAAAGTCCTTGGACTGCCCTTTCAATTCCGTGATATAAATAATTTAACCAGCACCTTCATCCGGCAGACAGATCTTAGTGTGCATGCACAAATCTCTGTCTATCTATTTTGCTTCTGACTTATCTGCTTGAACTTGAGATGGGTTTAAAATAGCAATATTTAACGGGTTTTATCTTGCACCCATACTTAAGGCACCAACTGCCAGAGGCGCATTCTCCACCCTAACACAATTTGCAGAACCCCGACATGTTCAGCGCACGGACGGAATCTGCAGAGCAACAGCGGCGCAGATCTGTAGTTCCGCTCGGTCTGCCGTCATTCCCTCTGGTGAGTTCGCTTGTTGTCACTATGCAACCTCGAATCTTGGGTCACATTTACCAATCTGAGCACCAAGTGTGGTGAATTATATCATGTCAGAAATGTCTCTCGTTCCCAACATAATGTAGGGGAACAATCCCATCCACTCAGGTTTATGATTGCGCCATCAAATTGTAGTTGCTATTCCCAGCGACAGGTGCAAGGAGGGGTAAAAGTGTACCCACCCGTTGCCTTTAAAAAATCTCTGGGGCTGCTTTTAAAAGTCATCGGGTGATTGACGGCGAATCCAGTGGATTCTGGGAGGGTTGACAATCTTAGCCTGGGGTGGGTTTCGAGTCGGAGCTGCTGGCTCATTCAGCGGTAGGCGTATTAATCACTGCGGCACAAGACCACCTCATCACGGTGCAGCAATACTGAATTGACTCTGAATGGGCTTTGAGTGCAGCTCAAATTTCATTAACATTGCAGAATTGCAGCTCAAGCGCTCCTCAGGGGCAATTAGGGATGGGCAATAAATGATACCCTGGACTACATTGCCCCACATCCCGTGAAAGGGCAAAATAATAAGCTCACAGACGTAGAATTGGGTTGGGAGTCTCGCTGCTATTTTACTGCACCCGTCAGCCCACTTATCTTCAATTCATTCATCGCTGTTGGGTCAAAGTCATGGAACTCCTACATATCAGCACTGTGGGAGTGCCTGAAACGAGGAATCGCAGCGGGTCAAGGGCAATTGGTGATGAGCAATAAATATTGGCCATGTCAGTGATGTTCCAAGAGCGAATAATAAAAAACAATGGGGTAGCTTTGGGTTTCACTAAAACAACAGATACACTGTATGGTGAAGATGTTACATAACCAACCAACAAACAGCAATAAATGGTTAAATCCACTGTCAGAGCCCATCTGGATTCAATCTAGGCCAACAAAGGTTTAGCCACTGCTTTTCTCTTCAGTTGATTTGATCTGCTTACTCCCTTTGGAATCACGATTCCAAATAATGAGGCCACCCCATGGATGTTCCCATTTGTTACGGAGGAACAATAGCGTTTTGGAAAAAATAAAATCCTGTTTTTAAAAGTCAGCTGAAAACATGTCCCCACTGATGGGACAAACACATCCCAAAGCAGCAGCTTGGCTTTAGATAAATAACTACTTTGCAGAATAAATAGGGTCTCTGGTTTATGGTGACTCGTTATGTTCGTGTATTTATTTACAAACAAATGCTAGAAATCTGTGACGTAAAACAGAAAACGTTGGGAACAAACAGTATGTGCTAGAGCACATAAACGATAATAAAAAGTACATTAATGTGTAGCTGAAGCGACTTTTCATGAAATATTGCCTTTTTTTTTCTCTCTAAAGGTGCTCAATAACAGGCATTACAACTTCCCGTTTTATTGCTTGGGATTGCTAGTGAATCATGTTCTAAGCCTCTCGGGTTTTTTTCCATGAAAGCTCTGAAATAGTAACTTTGTCAATACCTTAAGCAGATGGCTCTGTGAGTGAGCTGCGCACAGATTAAATGTAAGGCAGCAGAGGAACACGGCAGAAACTCTCAAAGACTGCATTGAGAGCAGGGGAGATATCAACATCAGTTGACACTGTGGCTTAAGTGTGGACCATTTATAAGATGAGTGCAGTAATGTTCGCCTCGATAGCACTTTCCAAACCTGTGACCTCTGCCAACACGATGGACAAGAGTAGCAGGCACACGGGAACACCACCATTTTCAAGTTCCCCACCAAATTATGCACCATAAGCTGTTGCTTCACAGTCGCTGGATCAAAATCTTGGAACTTCCTCCCTAACACCACATGGACTGCAACGGTTCAAGAAAGCAGCTCACCACCACCATGAGGGATGGGCAACAGGTGCTGGGCCAGCCAGTGACTCCCACGTGTCAGAAGCAAATGGAAAAAAACCACATTTAAAATGGTGACAAGGCAGTCGATCAATCTGGGATTGGGAGAAGGAAGAGAACACAACAAAATGCTTTGTAAAATCAGTAGGAGCAGGTGCACACAATGCGACAATCACATGATCAAAATCCACACAAAAAAACACCACAGGTAAATGGGCTAGATCAAACAAAAAAAACCACACCAGATCTGAAAAAGAAAATGGACTCATTTCAGAGTTTAAAATGCTTAGCTTCCTCAAAGACCTTTGGAGAGGATCAATGACATAAAACAAAGGATCATTTGCAAGTTCAGTTCCCACGGAATATTGTGGTGACAGATTGGTAAATCTTTACATTGTCAGAGAGGCTTCTTGTGAAATTCTTTAATTATTTTAACGGAGGATTTTCAACAGGTTTGCTCACCCCTCCATTAAAAATCAAAGGAAAGAACTTAGTTGTGGTGAGTTAAGTGCTTTTACGTTTCAATGTCAAAGGCACCGGGGATCATTTTAATCGAAAAGACTAGATGAGGGATCCACTGGACAGGAGATTTTCAACCCCGCTCAATATAACTCACTGCTGACTTCAGTGGGAAGCTATATCGGATGGAGTGTAACATGAAGAGCTTTTCAATGTGCGGGTTGGCTCCCAACATTGTTTCTGTGATTTCCAATGTGGTGACAATGTACGCAGGAACATAAGCAACCGGAGCAGCAGTAGGCTGATTGCCCATTAAATCTATTACTTTATTCAACAACATCTTGGGCAATTTTCTATCTCACTTCTCTCGTTTGGCATTACCCCCATATCCCTCAATTCCCTTATCTATTAACTTTTGTCTTAAATATGTTCAATGGCTGTGTACCAACAGCTGAGGGAAAATAAATTCCAAAGATTCACTGCCCTTGGAGTAATCCCAAATGGCCAACCCCTGAGACTGACACAATGACCCAGTGATCATAAGAAGACAAGAATTAGGGGCAGAAGCAGGCTGTTCGGCCTACCAAGCCTGCTCTGCCTTTCAGTAAGATCATGGCCAATCTGACTGTGGCCTTAACTCCACTTCCCTGACTGTCATATTCCCTAATTCTTTGTCAATCAAAAATTTGTCTTACTCAGCTTTGAGTATATTCAGTGACCCAGCCTCCCCAATGTCCTCATCCCAGGAATCAGACGAGTGAACCATCACACCCCCTCCAGAGTAAGTATGCCCTTTAAGGAGGCTAAAACTACACCAGTACTTTGCATGTGATCTCCACCAATGCCCTGTATTAAGACTTAATAACTCTTGTATTCCAATCCCTTTATAACAGAAAACTAAGAAACCCTTTGCATTCCCATTCATGCACCTGTAATATAAATATTTATTATTCGTTCATGGGCGTCGCTGGACATGCCAGCATTTATTACCCACCCCTAATTTCCCTGAAGAAGGCAGTTAAGAGTCAACCACATTGCTGTGGGCCTGGAGTCATATGTAGGCCAGACCAGGTAAGGATGGCAAATTTCCTCCCCTAAAGGACATGAGTGAACCAGATGGGTTTTTACGCCAATCAGCAATGGTTTTATGGTTATCATTAGACTTTTAATTCCAGATGTTTATTGAATTGACGGGATTCGAACCCGGGTCCCCAGAGCATTTCCCTGGGTTTCTGGTTTTCCAGTCCAGCGACAATACCACTGCTCCACCGCCTCCCCAATGAACAAGGACATCACGGTCCTTTCCAAGTTTAAACATTTCTCAGTCGTCTTTTGAATTCATTTTAACGGGATGTGGGCTTCGCTGGCCAGGCCAGCATTTGCCGCCCATCACCAACTGTCCTCGAGAAGGTGGTGGCGAGCTCCTTCCTGAAGCTCCGTACTCCATGTGGTGTAGGTACACCCACTGTGCTATTAGGGAGGGAGCTCCAGGATTTTGACAGTCTCAACATTCAAATAAAATTCCAGCTTTTAAAAAAATTCTGACCAAAATGGATAATTCCACACTTCAGCCTAGACTAAAGCTACAAAGCAACTTGACTGCATCAAATATTTTTTTTTAATGCATCAAGTCATCCTTTGCTCAAATAAGCATTGGAATAATTATGGTGATTAATTGCAAAGTAATGCATACACTAAACGCGATAGCTAAGATCAGCTTCAAAAGCAAAAGAGAATTCAAAGGAACAGTTGGCAATCAGCATTTTCTCTTGCACGGTGAAATTATTAAAGGACAAACTGCAGTAAATCAATATGCAGATGCATTACTTCCTATGCTTGTTAATTTTATGCCGGTATTAAACACAGGGGAAACAAATGTTTAGTATTTTCACTCCTCCTAATCTCTGGCGAGTATAGGCACTGAAATCGAGTCACCGCTCAGAAAAACCTTCGACTTACACTGCGTGGGAGGAGAGGTGGGTGGAAACAGCTCTGCATTATCTGTGTGATTCACTGCACATGTGAGCTCCACACTTTCAGTGGCTGAATATACGTGGGGTGAGGAGTGGTGGGGTGGGGGAAAAAAAAGAGACACAAACGTAAAATATGTATATATAAATACACAAACACACACTAAAAGCAGCAAACACAACAGCAAGTAAGCGTGGAACTTTAAGCAAATAAAACACAGCACTGAAATACCATATATAATAGTAATTGCCACCTTGTTATGTGCAAGGCTCGGGCTCATACACTTAAAGGTGGTACATCGTGCACATTTAACAATGGCTAGGATGAGTCGAGTGTTTAAGGGGGTAAAGTATAGATGTGAGCAATGTTGTGGGGGGGGGGGGGGGGGGGGCAACGAATCACATGCGCATGTTCGGGGCATGTCCTAAGCTGGCGACCCTCTGGGGTTCCTTCTTCAGCACTAGGTTGGCAATCTTGATAGAATTCCCAAGCCAAGAGTCTTACAATCACTGACCAACCAGTATGGTCCTGGAATCTCCATGGTGGGGAACAATGCCAAGCAGTAACAAAGTGCAATTTTCAGACAGGTGATCGAAAGTTGTAATTAAACCCTGGCTGTCAGGTTCCTCAAAACTCTGAAATTCACAGCCTTTCCAACTCAGGGGCAAGAAGGGCAGCACAGTGGCGCAGTGGCTAGCACCACTGCCTACTGCGCTGAGGACCTGGTTTCGATCCCGGCCCTGGGTCGCTGTCTACGTGGAGTTTGCACATTCTCCCAGTGTCTGAGTGGGTTTCACCCATCTGGGGCAGCACGGCAGCACAGTGGTTAGCACAATTGCTTCACAGCTCCAGGGTCCCAGGTTCGATTCCCAGCTTGAGTCACTATCTGTGCGGAGTTTGCAAGTTCTCCCAGTGACTGCGTGGGTTACCTCCGGGCGCTCTGGTTTCCTCCCACTGTCCAAAGATGTGCAGGTTAGGTGGATTGGCCATGACAAATTGCCCTTAGTGCCCAAAAAGGTTACTGGGTTACAGGAATAGGGTGGAGGTGTGGGCTTAAATGGGGTGCTCTTTCCGAGGGCAACTCGATGGGCCGAATGGTCTCCTTCTGTACTGTAAATTCTATGATTCGATGTGCAGGGTAGGTGGATTTGCCACGCCAAATTGTCCCTTAATTGGAAAAACAAATTGGGTACTTTAAAGTTATGAAAAAAAGCACTTACTGTCAAACTATACAAGACTCCAAACCTCTTCAGTAGACCTACCAAACTACACAAATCTTACAACAGTTGATGACTCGCCCACTGTCAAAGGCAGACCTTGTGTCATTATTCTTTTCCCTTGATTAGCTACCGGCAGTATAGCGGAGTATCGCTTGGTGAGGTGACAACTGTTTTTTGCCCTGAGCTTTGGTGGAAATGATCGAGGCAAACAATCTAGGCTTTCTTCCAGACCAACCTGAAGGACATTCTGCAGATCAGGAGCACTCACAACGTGGAGACAATCTGCTTCACAAGCTGTCAATCACACTGGCAGGTGGAACCTGCATTGTGCTGTAATTTGGACCTACGACAGGTTTTCCTATAAACTGGGGTTGGGGTTGGATTGCAAAGAAGGATTGAGCATGGCTATTTAATGCAAAGCCTCTGCACATGCCAGAGGCGAGAATTTCAGTCAAAAGGTGACAGCAGGAATCAGCTAACATATTTAATCAATGACTGATAACGGTAAATATTACTGTTGGATAGTGAGAGTTGAATAATATGAGGAGACACTGCCCTCAAGGATAGCATTAACAATAAGATTACAAATAAGCTTCTTATATAAAGTATGACTCAATTTTCCCCTTGTTATAATTTTTCTAGATATTCATTATTATACGCACTGATCCATAGCCTGTTGAATAAATGATTCAAACAATATGACATGAGGGATAGAGACAGGGGAAGGTCTGGATTCACTGACAAAACTGAGTGGGCATTTTCTGGGATAGCCGGTCTTTTCTCATGCAATTATTTTATCTGTGTTTCCCTGTGGGAAAGATTGCCGTAGGGTCTCAGAGTGCAGAAATATGGCCATTTGGCCCATCATATTAATTCCAGCTCCCCTGCTCTTTCCGTGTACGGTCTTGCCCATTTCTCCCCTTCCAAGGGCTGTGCCACCAGCAGGCAGTCATATGGACCCTATTCCGATCCTGCTTGTCAGGAAAAATTGCAGCAACACAGCAGCTTACATTTATATGGCATCTTTAACATGGCAGGATGTCACATGGCTCTGCCCAGGAATGTAACCAAACAAACATTCACATCAAGTCACAAAAAGACGAGGCTGGTGACCAGAAGAGGTAGGGATGAAGGAGTGTTTTGAAGAATGTCAGAGGGGTTCAGGGGCAGACAATCTCTCCGTTAGCCCCTGTGTAAAACTCAACAGCAGCTGTTTAAGATGAGATGGTACTAAGGGGACTGGAGGCCACTTATTGGGGGCCGGTTTAGCTCAGTTGGCTGGACAGCTAGTTTGTGAGGCAGAGCAAGGCCAGCAGCGTGGGTTCAATTCCCGTACCGGCAGAGGTTATTCAGGAATCTGAATTGCCTTCTCAACCTTGCCTGAGGTGTGGTGACGCTCAGGTTAAATCACCACCAGTCAGCTCTCCCCCTCAAAGGGGAAAGCAGCCTATGGTCACCTGGGACTATGGCGACATTACTTTATGATAGTGTGAAGACATGCTTCTTTTGTTAATCTAGCTGAAACGCTACACAGTAGTTAACGAAGGTGAAAGTGCAGTGATGTGTGTAATAGAAAAGAGATAGTCTGTTATTACCCCAGGTGTAATGAGAAAAAACACAGCTGGTTAACACAGAGCAGATTGAAATAGAGTAATTGAAATGTAGCAAACCGTGAGGAAATATAAATTTTTCATGTTGATAAAAACTTGAATTGAAGCACAAACTGGGAATGTTTCTTGTATTTTGTGAACAGTTGGCTTTCAATTTGAACTTGTTTTGACAAAATACAAATATAATAGGAATAATAGGAGGAGTCGGTCATCCCGTCCTTCGAGCCTGCTCCACCATTCAATATGAACATGGCTAATCAGACTGCGGTTTTAACTCTACTTTCCTGCCAGCCCCCAATAACCCGAGAATCATTCATAAATCAAAATTTAAAGCGATTTGCAAATGTGACGCGAGGAAAAGCCTCTGAATAGAAACAATGTGCAGGGGGATGGGAACAGGCAGGGAAATAGCACTAAGTCATCATGCTCGTTTGGAGAGCCGGTGGGCCGAATGGCCTCCTTTTGCACTGTAACAATTCGGTGAGTAAAACCTGGGTTTCATGATACCGAAATAGGGGATTAGGGGATCAGGTATATCATAAAGAGCAGCACCACCACTTCCAGAAAGAAAATATCTTGAGTGAATAGATTTGTGCACAACAATATTACTACAGGAGCGTAGGCCCAAAAGAGGGCATGTGTGTTAAATGGTTGGTAAATTGTGCCCTATTAGCAGAGAGCTGAAGTATAAATCAATGAGGTTGAATTGTTGATAAAAAGGGCATTGGTCGATTTTGATCCAACATACTACATGCAGTTCTGATCACTTAATCACACACAGGCTACTGCCGCCTTTGGAAGAGTGCAGAGTCAAGCTTTAAAATCACCCCTGGTATCAGCAATTTAAGTTATGAAGAAGGCAAAAGATGTTAGGTCTGTTTTCATTGCAAGAGAGATTTCGAAGTGTGCTGTGAATTCTATGTAATCTGAAATCCATCAAGAGCACCCATTGAGAAAATGATGCTTCCTATTCTATCACCGTGAGTGCCTTTTGAGACAAACCATTTACCTGGCACATTAAAGTTGAATTGCTGAACTTGCGACGCCTTCTGCTGCGATATCTTTACATTGTTGCACTAAATACAGACTTCCCACTTATATGTAACAAAACCTCGGGGTTACGAGAGGTGGGGAAAGAGGGAAGTGATCCATTGCAGTGCACTTAAGGCACTGTCTGTTACTTTATTTTTATTTCTGCCCCTATTAATGGCATGTCCCTCTGTAGAGCACATTATATCATTGCACAGACCAGGCTGAGGAGGAAGCTGACTCACTGGATCCTGGTAAGAAGTTTTACAACACCAGGTTAAAGTCCAACAGGTTTGTTTCGATGTCACTAGCTTTCGGAGCGCTGCTCCTTCCTCAGGTGAATGAAGAGATATGTTCCAGAAACATATATAGACAGATTCACAGATGCCAGACAATGCTTGGAATGCGAGCATTAGCAGGTGATTAAATCTTTACAGATCCAGAGATGGGGTAACCCCAGGTTAAAGAGGTGTGAATGTAAGCCAGGACAGTTGGTAGGATTTCGCAGGCCAGATGGTGGGGGATGAATGTAATGCGACATGAATCCCAGGTCCCGGTTGAGGCCGCACTAATGTGTGTGCGGAACTTGGCTATAAGCTTCTGCTCGGCGATTCTGCGTTGTTGCGCGTCCTGAAGGCCCCCTTGGAGAACGCTTACCCGGAGATCAGAGGCTGAATGCCCTTGACTGCTGAAGTGTTCCCCGACTGGAAGGGAACATTCCTGCCTGGTGATTGTCGCACGATGTCCGTTCATTCGTTGTCGCCGCGTCTGCATGGTCTCGCCAATGTACCACGCTTCGGGACATCCTTTCCTGCAGCGTATGATGTAGACAACGTTGGCCGAGTCGCACGAGTATGTACCGCGTACCTGGTGGGTGGCAATCTCTGCAAGACGTGCCAGATCATCGACATGGATACCACCACTACACGTGAGAACACCACCCACCAGGTACGCGGTACATACTCGTGCGACTCGGCCAACGTTGTCTACCTCATATGCTGAAGGAAAGGATGTCCCGAAGCGTGGTACATTGGCGAGACCATGCAGACGCTGCGACAACGAATGAATGGACATCGCGCGACAATCACCAGGCAGGAATGTTCCCTTCCAGTCAGGGAACACTTCAGCAGTCAAGGGCATTCAGCCTCTGATCTCCGGGTAAGCGTACTCCAAGGGGGCCTTCAGGACGCGCGACAACGCAGAATCGCCGAGCAGAAACTTATAGCCAAGTTCCGCACACGAGTGCGGCCTCAACCGGGACCTGGGATTCATGTCGCATTACATTCATCCCCCACCATCTGGCCTGCAAAATCCTACCAACTGTCCTGGCTTGACACAATTCACACCTCTTTAACCTGGGGTTACCCCATCTCTGGATCTGTAAAGATTTAATCACCTGCTAATGCTCGCATTCCAAGCATTGTCTGGCATCTTTGAATATGTCTATATATATGTTTCTGGAACATACCTCTTCATTCACCTGAGGAAGGAGCAGCGCTCCGAAAGCTAGTGACATCGAAACAAACCTGTTGGACTTTAACCTGGTGTTGTAAAACTTCTTACTGTGCTCACCCCAGTCCAACGCCGGCATCTCCACATCACTGGATCCTGCCATTGCGGTTCTGTAAAACAACCATTAGAAAGTGCACAAGAGCAGGTTGGCTGAGCTATCGCAATGCACAAACCTGCAAGTACATGCTCCTTAGCAACACTGAAGATAATAGGTAGCTATTAGCTTTGCATGTGGGGAAGATAACACACATTTTGTAGCCTTGAAGGCTTATTAAAGTAAAAGCAACCAAACTAACTGTTATTGTGCATTCTTATCTAAAACAAACTACACACCTTTGTAAGTTTGACCACTGACCACACACACTTACAAAGCTTTAAGTTTGCAAAATAAATTGCAAAGTCCAAGTGAAAAATCTTAAAAGTCAACTGGTTAAAACCTTCGATTATGATCCTGTTTTCCAAAATTTGCATGCAAGCACCCACACCCAGGGTGGAGTGCCACTTCACTCGACAACACACAACACACAGGAGGGCAGCAAACGGGGGCGATTGCTGCTGACTTACTGGATGTCACCTCAGGGGGATGATCAGTGTGAATTGACTCAGCTGAGGGCAAGGCAGCGGACTGACTCTTCGTAACACCGTTACTGCCAACATCGGGAGCAGGTGCTGGCATTCATTGCACAGCACCATTGCGGAGAATAAACAGTCATTACAAACAGGAGACAGAAGACACAGAAATAAAGTGGTACAAAACATAAAACACATTTCTTTCCAGGAGCATGTAAAAATAGGTGGAGGGAGGAGGGAGATCAATAGATGAACCCCTCAGGTGAAACAATTATTTTAATATTGCTACCCAATAAAGCCGATCAATAACACACACGTGAACAAATGCATAGGCAGACACGTACACACACACGCATACAGGTGCACACACACGCACAGATGCACAGGAAGAATTACTTAAGACAAGTGGATAATTCATTCATTGATTGCTAACTACATGCACACAGAGGAGTATGACATTCGTCCATGTGAGCTCTCACTAGGCTGTACAAATACTTCAGCACTGTGTCAGCAATAATCAATCCTGATTCAAAATGAACTGGAGTCTAGGCCGTTGAAATTCAGACACAGCAGTGGCAACAGGTGATAACTCTCTTTGCATTATTATGCTGTGTGGGATGCTCGGTTCATAGGTTTCAAATTTATCGAAGAAGTGTACAGAACAAAAAAAATGACAACATTTACATGATTTAAAGAAATATACACGTACATACACACACACACGCCCTGCTCCAGTCTGTCCTTATCTTCTTTCAGTTTCCCTCATTTTACATGAAGTCGCCACAATGCTGATTTGATCACTCTTCCCCATCTCCTTCTGTCAGTAACCTATTGTCCGTCCAATCCTACTGATTTTAAGTCTCTCGTCACCACATTTTTCCATCTGGTCTGAGGCCTTCCTCTTTCCTCTTCTTCCTGGCAGTCCCAACTCCACCATTCGCCTCACCACAGTTCCTCTCTCTCCTTGGTGGATGACCATAGCATCTCACCTTCTTCAGTGGTCCCACAATCTTCACTGACCCCCTGGGGTGCTTTTCTCCTCACTCCACACGCCCACCTCAGCAGCTGTTTCTCATTAGTATCTATTCGCTGTTCCTCTCCTCTTGACGTTGTCCAGGTTTCTGCACGGTACAAGGTCGGTCTAATAGCTTGTCTTATAGGTTCTTCTTTTCAGTTGTAGCGATCCTTTTCTACCACAAAACACTCCACTGAACTTCTTCCATGTACTCCAACCAGAACTAATCCATTGCTTAATTCCCATACTTACATCTTCTGCCACCCCTTAATCGGGCACGTGAATCTAACTGGTACATGCCAACATGCATCAGTGTCAATCTCCAGCCCTGATAAACGGGGAGGGTTAGCTGGAAGGGGGGCACCTGGCGGTTAAACCACCTGCCTAATCCAAATGATTTTTTTAAAAAAAATTCTTTCATGGGATGGACTGTTGCTGGCTCGGCCAGCAACTGTTGCCCACCCCTAATTGCCCCTTTAGAAGGTGATGATGAGCCACCTTCTTGAATTGCTGCAGTCCATGTGCTGTAGGTACACCCACGGTGCTGTTAGGAGAGGGAGCAGGATTGCGAGCCAGCGACAGTGAAGGAACGGCGAAATAGTCCCAAGCCAGGATGGTGAGTGGCTTGGAGGGGAACCTCCAGGTGATGGTGTACCCATGCTCCTGCTGCCCTGCAAGGTAGTAGAGGTCGTGGGTTTGGAAGATGCTCGTCAGGGAAGCCTTGAAAAGGTTGATACAAATGGTCTGTGCCTGGTCATCAGTCACTAATGTTCACAATTTCACCAAATGTACTGCCCTTGTTCTAATGTTCGCGCACTCTGATTTCTGGCCACCTTTTCTGCCAAGCTTGTTACGACAGGAAATTCAGGTATTAATGGTCACCAGAAACCTACTGGATGGGCAGGGCTCCCATTATTGGGAGTCTGCAAAACTGCTACAAACTGTTTGCTTATCGAGGCTTCACTTTTTGGCTGCCATAATGCAACACACCACAGAATTTACAATTAATCATTTCCATCTGCTGAAGATTGCATCTTAGAACCCTGTACCAAACAGGTGCAAGCTTTTGTGAGGGCCACGAAGACTCCAGCATGCAGTCAAACAGAAAGTAACTTTAATTTACAACAATATGTATACAGCACTAGCAGTTCACTACTACTACTACTAATAATAATTTTTATTATTGTTACAAATCGGCTTACAATTCACACTACAATGAGGTTATTGTGAAAATCTCCTCGTCGCCACACTCCGGCGCCTGTTCAGGTACATAGTGGGAGAATTCAGAATGTCCATTTCACCTAACAGCACGTCTTTCGTGACTTGTAAGAGGAGGCACCTGGAGGAAACCCACGCAGACACGTGGAGAACGTGTAGACTCTGTACAGACAGTGACCCAAACTGGGAATCGAACCTGGATCCCTGGAGCTGCGAAGCAACAGTGCTAAGCACTGTGCAACTGTGCCAAAGCAAATGGTGGTCTCTCTAGCCGGTACCATAGTGGGCCAGCTCCATTTATACAGCTGAAAGTTCAAGTTTTCTAACTTTTAAAATAAATTTAGATTACCCAATTCTATTTTTTTTTTCCAATTAAGGGGCAATTTAGCATGATGAATCCACCTAGCCTACGCAACTTTTTGGGTTGGTGGGGGTGGCACGGGGCGAATGTGCAAACTCCACACAGACAGTGACCTGGGTCCCGGATCGAACCCGGGTCCTCGGTGCAGTGTGGCAGCAATGCTAACCACTGCGCCACCATTGCTGCAGCTGACAGTTTAATGATAACCCTGCGCCCCTCACTGCGGGAGCTCATATTGCCCAAGGGACGTGGGGTAACCAACTGGCCCCAACCAATACGATCCGGGCAAGTTGTGACACGAGCTCAACGACTTCAAGTCTACTTGCAACCTGACAATGAGCAAACGATTTAAAATCCAGGAAAAGGATATCATTGCTGACTATTCCGCTGGTGTGAAAAGGAATATCAGGCAGCCATTGGTGCATTAGATAGCTATCCATACAGGGTTTATACGGTGACGCAAGGGGTGTGCTAGCATAGTGGCAATTGTAGTGGACGAGTAATCCAGAGGCCTGGACTGTTGCTCTGGAGACACAAGTTCAAATCCCACCACAGCAGCTTGGGGAATTGAAATTTAGCTAATAAACCTGGAATTTTTCAAAAATCTAGTCTCATTAATATTCCTCACGATTCTACCAGATTGTTTTAAAAACCCATCTGGTTCACTAATGCATTTCATTTCATTTTCATTAATGCCCATTCGGGAAGGAAATCTGCCGTCCTTACCTGGTCTTTTGAAATCTGGCGTCCTTACCTGCTCGTCTACATGTGAATCCAGACCCACAGCGGTGTGGTTGACTCTTAACTGCCCCAGCAACCAGTCCAGTTGTATCAAATGGCAGCAGTTAATCACTGTGGGCGGGCGTATCTACATACAACTAATGGGTTGCAGCGGTTCAAGAGGCAGCTCACTAGCATCCTCTCAAGGGCAATTAGGGATGGGCATCAAATGCTGCTCTTGCCAGCGACGCCCACACCCCAAAAACAAACATAAATAAATAAAGTCCAAGAATGAATATTGAGTTATGTACTCATTGGGTTTAGTGAATAGGGAATGGTGGGCCAAATGACCTCCTCCGCTGCTGGCTCTTTGCAAAACCTATCCAATTAGGCCCACTTGCTCACTGCTCTGGTTTTTAACAGCAATAACTCCTTCTGGGGGTTGAATTCAATGTCACCTATCAACTCAAAGGGTATTGAGGATGTAATAAAATAACTAATTGGCAACACTGAAGGTGATGTAATATTGCGTAGAACAGGGGCAATGTGACATACAACCGCAAGTGACACAAGTTCTGTATGTAATGCACGTCCTCACGAGACAAACAGGAAATCTCAAATGCCATTCAAGACCTCATGGCAAAAATGGGATGTAATGCTACACCTCATAGTTTGTAAAGAATAAGTAACAGGAGGATCTCACAGGTCTAGACTGATACTGGGTCACTTCTTTTGCTAACATTACATATACATTTATTCTCTTCCATTTCCCTCGCTGTAAGACGTTGCAGAGATTGACTTGCCTTTACCAACAGCATGCAATTTTAAAAAATACCTACCAATACTTTAATTTACACATGTGTAACAAACACAGGTATAGAATAATACCCATGTGTAATAATTTTCCTTACATCATTTTGGAGTGCTACATTTTTGTCATAGTTAGCATAAACTATTTCTAAATTGCCCCAAGATGAGTCCATAACACACTCATCATATTTTATTACCCACTGCATTCAGAATATTTAGTGGCTAGGTCTCTCTGGATAGGTAGCAGTGGTGAGGTTTGGAGACTGCAGCAGCATTGAAGGAACAAGATAATTATTTAAAAATCACTTTCCTCCATCCACTTCCTCTTGGTTTATTTCTCAAAATCCTTCTCCCAACTCTTATTCAAGGGGGATAGATCCCGTCCAACGTTCTTGTTCCATGGTAAAGCTTCCCCACATCACGGGTTGCCATCCTGTGATTGACGGATGTGAAGGGAAGCTTCATGCTCCTTTTAAACGGTATCTCAGAGGGGACATTGGTGCAAGAAACTCTCTTCTCTCCTTCCTAATCCAACCAACTCTCAGATCTACCTGGAGTCCACCACCATGGCTTCAGTGCACAGTTCTACAGTGAATCACATATGGTGGGGCCTAAATATATTGTTCATCACTGTAGCCAAGTTTCAAAGATGTGATTGCGTTGTTGATCAAAGTTTTGTTCCTGTTCTGTATTTAATCAACAGCAATTTTCTTTTGAAGTGAAAGAATGGGCATCTTTCATTCTGAAGGCTTCTGGATTTGACGCAGGCATTGAAAGTGTCCATACCTTCCTCAGGATTCAGCATCCTTTTTGTGATGTATATTGTCAGTGGTACATGCGTGCGAGTACTGTTGAGTTTGTCTGGTTACCGACATCAAGGAACTATCTGAAGCAGAACTGAAAATGTGTTTCCAATGTGACTATTGTGCTGTGAACACACTCAGAACACTTGTGGTTTCTGATCTTGGCGAGAAGGCAGGAAGTTGACCCTGTCATCCATCATATAGTCAGTTGCATGTGCATTAAGGTATGTGAGACACACTGGAGTGTGAACAATGGTGGTTTGGTACTTAAATCAAGTACAGGGAAGAGGTTAGACCTCCTACTGTTTAATTTTGTTTGATGTACTATCTTCAAGACCACCAAGTGCATATCAATGAACAGCACCTCTACATTTTTGTTTGGCTGTTAATATCCAGCAAACGTTCAATGTCCAAGCGCAGTTGATCTAATGCAATGGACAATCTACAGATGCAAAAAGGTAAGGAAGCAGTTCTGGAGGTACTGAAAATTTTCAGCAAAATTGAGGGGGCTAAAGACCCTGACCAATGACTTCAAAGGCAGAGAGCGAGTGTCTTTAATCCTTTCAGAACTGCATTTTACAGTTGCTCACTATTGAAGTTGCTTTGCCAACCTAAACGTCCATTGTTAGTCGCTGGCTAGGCGACAAGTAGCATTGTTAACCCAGAATGGGTTTATCAATTCCATTTTTCACCCAAGATCATAAAGCTACTGTACCCAATCCAGCTAAAGGGCTGAAGGATCTTAATAATATAATAATCGCTTATTGTCACAAGTAGGCTTCAATGAAGCTACTGTGAAAAGCCCCTAGTCGCCACATTCCGGCTCCTGTTCGGGGAGGTCGGTACAGGAATCTTGCTTGTAACAGGGTTACTTTATCTCCATATCCAACACTTACCTGACTCAGCAACTCCAAAACAAAATGGAGTACTGCCTGTTTCCACAGAAGCTTACACAGCTAATAATAATAATCTTTATTATTGTCACAAGTAGGCTTGCATTAACACTGCAATGAAGTTACTGTGAAAATCCCCTAGTCACCACATTCCGGCGCCTGTTCGGATACACTGAGGGAGAATTCAGAATGCCCAATTGACCTAACAACACGTCTTTCGGGACTTGTGGGAGGAAACCGGAGCACCCGGAGGAAACCCACACAGACACGGGGGAACGTGCAGACTCCGCACAGACAGTGACCCAAGCAAGACAAGACTGAAAAGCATTTGCAATAATCTTTGGCCAGATCCGTCAGGGGTCTCCAGTAACACAGACGTCAGTCTTCAGCCAATACGATTCTCCTATGTGATGTCAAGAGAAGGCTGAAGGCACTGGACGCTGCAAAGGCTATAGGGCCTGACAAAATTCCGGCAATAGTACTGAAGACTTGTGCTCCAGAAGTTGCCACACCCCTAGCCAAGCTGTTCCAAGCAGGTGTTCTGTAAAAAATGGATGAATCTTTCAACAGTTGTACCAAAAAGCCTCAAGGAACCTCAAGTTCTGTTTTTTCATACACGTGTTGTAGTTTACGACTCTGGACGTTGCCTATGGAAAGACATAACTGCAGCCTGTTGTGTGATGCTGCTACGGATAACACCGGCAGATACTTGATGCAGTCTTAACTAAAGGATGCTCCAGACTCCGAAATGAGTTCAACGTGTTTATTGAACTATTAACACAGTTCTCAAATGAGTTCGACTCTCTGCTAATCTAACTGTAGTAACTCAGTCTAACTGTACCAGCTTGATCTAAGCCACATGCTGGGGTGTGATGCTGCTGATCAACCCTGTCTAACTCTCTCGATGTCTGTCTGTGGAAAGAGGCAGGGTGTGAGTGCCTCATCCCTTTTAAAGTGTTTATGTCATGCCCCCTTGTGGTGATGCCACCTGAGTGTCCTGACTGCCTATTGGTGTGTCCTATTCTGAATGTTCATTGATTGCATGTTTGCATATCATGACATCTCCCCCCCTTTTTTTTTAGATGTATATACATGTGAATGTGTCTGTCTAATGTGACTGACAGAGGAATACAGAACAGAACAAACAAAACAAATGCTCATAAGTCCAGTCTCTGAGGCTTGTGTCTGATCCTCATCGACCACCGGAGAGGCGGTGGAGGGGATGACATCTTGACAGGTGAGTGGGAGGCACGACTGGTGGCCACGTGGTTCAAGGTGGCTGGAGGTGGCAATTCGACATGTGGAAATGGAGGGGAAGTGGTTGTGGGCAAACAACTTTTCGCAGTGCCCTTCGACTCCTTCGCACAATGGAGCCATCAGCCATACGTATGACATAGGATCTAGGGTAGCCTGTCGAACAATGATAGCCGAAGCAGACCACCCACCATCCGGTATCTTGATCCTGACCGTGTCTGCCGGGGATAGCACGTCCAGATCGGTGGCATGTGCATCATAGCCCTGCTTCTGGCTACCGCGAAGCTGCTGCATCTTCTGCAGCATCGGGAGGTGATCAAGGTTGGGCAGGTGTATGGCTGGAAGCGTCGTCCGCAGGTCCCTGTTCATCAGCAGTTGAGCTGGCGACATGCCAGTGGACAAGGGAGTCGCCCGGTACGCAATAGTGCAAGGTGTATGTCGGAAGCGGAGTCCGAGGTCTTGCGGATGATCTGCTTAACGATGTGCACCCCTTTTCGACTTTGCCATTGGACTGCGGATAGTGCGGACTGGCGGTCGCATGCTTGAAATTGTAGCTCTTGGCAAACGTGGACCATTCTCGACTGTGGAAGCACGGGCCATTGTCGCTCATGACGGTGTTCGGGATGCCAAACCGTGAGAATGCCTCTTTACACGCTTTGATGACGGTCCGTGAGGTGAGGTCTGGCAGCTTCAGCACCTCAGGATAGTTCGAAAAGTAGTCAATGATTAAGATATAGTCGCGACCATTCACGTGGAATAGGTCAATGCCAAACTTGACCACGGAGAGGTCTCTAGGTCATGTGGTTGAAGCGTCTCCTTGCTCAACGCTGGTTGGAACCTCTGACAGGTTTCGCAGTTCAGGACCATGTCCGTGATGTCCTCCTGGTTGATGCCGGGCCAGTAGACAGCTTGCCAGGCCCTGCGTCTGCACTTTTCTACACCCAGGTGTCCCTCATGAATCTGCCATAGCAACGTGCTCTGGAGACGTAGCGGGATGACTATCCTGTCCAGCTCGAGCAGGATGCCATCGATCAGCGTCAGGTCGTCCTTGACGTTGTAGAATTGAGGCCATTGCCCTTTCTGCAGCCATTGCTGAGGGTGTGGATGACTCGCTACAACAGGGGGTCTTTGGCCGTCTCTTTTCGGATGAGAACGATCTTTTCATCTGTTTCCGTGAGAGTGCTTGCACGCAGTTGTACCTGCAATTCAATGTGCTGGATCTCCAGTGGTTCACTGGGTGAGTTGACAGAGCGGGACAATGCATCGGCGATGATGAGCTCCTTGCCAGGTGTGTACACCAAATTGAAATCATACCTCTGGAGTTTGAGCAGAATTCCCTGCAAATGAGGCGTCATGTCGTTCAGGTCTTTTTGGATGATGTGGACCAGAGGCCTATGATCCGTCTCAACAGTAAATTTTGGCAAGCCGTAGATTAACATGAAATTTGAGGATCCCGGTGAGAAGACCTAAACACTCCTTCGCAATCTGCGCATATCTGGTCACAGTGGGCGTCATTGCCCCTGACGCGTATGCTACCGGTACCCAGGGTGGCGTGTCGTTTCTTTGAAGCAACACTGCCCCAATGTCATCCTGACTCGCATCTGTGGCTATCTTGGTCTCTCGGTCTGGGTCAAAGACGGGTGCAGTGGCTTTCAGCTCCAGCCACTCTGTTCGGTGCTCCGCCTTTCCAAAGGCGGTTGATTTTTTCACCAGTTTGCGTAGGGCCGTGGTGTGTGGGGCCAAATTCGGGATGAACTTGCCAAGGAAATTGACATTCCCAGGAAGCACAGTACTGCCTTCTTGTCCTTGGGGACTTTCATTGCCTCGATGGCTTTAATTTTGTCTGTGTCCGGGCGCACACAGTGTTGCGAAATCTGATCGCCCAGGAACTTCAGAGTAGATGTCCCAAAACAGCACTTGGACCTGTTTAGCTTGAGGCCATGTTCATGTATGCGTCGGAATACTTTCTTGAGTCGCGACACATGTTCCTTTGGGGTTGTGGACCAGATTATGATATCGTTAACGTAGACACAAACCCCTTCTATTCCCTCCATCATCTGTTCCACGATCCGATGGTAAATCTCTGATGCCGAGATGATGCCAAATGGCTTTCGGTTGTAGCAGAATCTGCCAAAAACCGTGTCGAAGGTGCAGAGCCTTCTGCTGGATTCTTCGAGTTGGATTTGCCAAAATCCTTGGGATGTGTCCAATTTTGTTAAGAAGCGCGCATGTGCCATCTCACTTGTGATTTCTTCCCTCTTCGGGATGGGGTAATGTTCCCACATCACGTTTTTGTTGAGATCCTTGGGGTCAATGCCGATGCGTAGGTCCCCCGAAGGCTTCTTTACACACACCATCGAGCTGACCCAGTCGGTTGGTTCAGTGACCTTGGAGATTATGCCTTTTTGTTGTAGACTCGTGAGCTCTGTCTTCAGGCGCTCTCTCAGTGGAGCAGGGACACTTCGTGGTGCGTGGACCATTGGCTTGGCATCAGGCCACAGTAGAATCTTGTACTCGTACGGCAGCCTGTCCATCCCGCTAAATACATCTGGGTACTGGGTTAGGATGTCGTCGATGCTGGCCTGAAGATCTGAATGGGATGGCGTTGTGGTGTCGACCCTTTGAATGAGGTTCAGTTGCTTGCAGGTGTGCGCACCTAGCAGGGACGCCCTGTCTGGTTTAACAATCTCGAAGCGTAAGCTTGCTTGTGTGTGTCGGCTGGACACCTGCAGATGGCGGACCCCAGTTCCTTGATTGCGTTTCCATTGTAGTCCAGGAGTTTGTAGGCAGCTGGAAGGATTGTGGGGGGCTTCTTGATTCTCTTGAAGTCCATCTGCAAAATCAGGTTGGCGGAAGCACCTGTGTCCAGTTTGAACTGGATGGGGCAGTGGTTGACCTTCATCACTGCATGGCATTCGTCTTCGGAATCCACGGCCAGGATTGATTGGAATCGCGATGTGTCCGGTGTGGCGTATGCGCACTTCGTAATAATGCCCACTAGGTAAGTGTTGTCCAGGTATTCATCATCTGGATCCGTCGCACTGCCTGGATCAGAGTCATGTATTCAGTGTTGCACACTTCTGATGCGCCGCTGTCGGAATTGGGAGCGCTGGCTCCTGACTGGTGGTGCAGATCTGCACAGGGCTGCGTAGTGGTTTGGTTTCCCACAATTTAAACAGCGTTTGCCTCTTGCAGGGCAGTTTTTTTTTTAAAATGGGCGTTGCCGCAGTTCGCACACATCATGACGTCGGCGTCATGACGCTCAGTGCATCGTTGCGCATGCGCGGTGTGGTTCTCGGACGTCTGCACCTGCGTAGTGCAGTTTTCGGCCGCTCCGTGTTCCCGATCGCACTCGGGAAGAGTGCGCAAAATGTCCGTTTTTGTCAATGTGGAGGTGCTGTATCCGGGAGATGGCCGGAACACTCTCCACCTCGTGGGAGGGTGGTTTTTCACTTTCTGCTGTATTGTACTGTGAATAGCGATTTTTAGAGTGCTCATGCACAGTACACGTTTCAATCGCGACTGGCAGGGTCATGTGCTTGATTTTCAACAATTGCTCTCGCAGAGGATCAGAGTGGACTCCAAAAACGATTTGGTCTCGGATCATGGAGTCAGTAATATCACCGAAGTTGCAGGATTGCGCTATCTAAGGTTAGTTACATAGCAGTTGAAGGATTCGCCTTCACCTTGCATCCTCCGCTTGAAGATGTAGCGCTCGAAGATTTTGTTGGTGTCCATCTCGCAGTGGCTGTCGAATTTGTCCAGGATGGTTTGGTACTTTGTCTCCTCCTGCCCTTCGGAAAAGTGAAAGGAGTTGAAGATCTCTATCGCATGGTCACCTGCAGTGGTGAGTAGAAGAGCTATCTTCCGAGCATCGGTCGCGCCATTGAAGTCAGATGCTTCCACGTATAGTTGAAATTTCTGCTTGAATGATCGCCAGTTGGCACTAAGATTGCCGGTGGTCCTGAGCTGATGAGGAGCCTGAATCTTGTCCATTGTGCCCGTATTCAGTAGCTGGTTGTCACAGATGTGGCTGAGTTGAGCTAAATAGATTGAACAGTCACTCCTGGTATCATGTTGTGTCATGCTGCTTCGGATAACACAGGCTGCTACTTAATGCAGTCTTAACTAAAGGATGCTCCAGATTCTGAAATGAGTTCAACGTGTTTATTGAACTATTACACAGTTCTCAAATGAGTTCGACACTCTGCTAATCTAACTGTAGTAAATCAGTCTAACTGTACCAGCTTGCTCTAAGCCATGTGCTGGGATGTGATGCTGCTGATCAACCCTGTCTAACTCTCTCGATGTCTGTCTGTGGAAAGAGACAGGGTGTGAGTGCCTCATCCCTTTCATAGTGTTTATGTCATGCGCCCTTGTGGTGATGCCACCTCTGAGTGTCCTGACTGCCCATTGGTTGTGTCCTAATCCGAGTGTTCATTGGTTGCATGTTTGCATATCATGACACAGCCTACACGTCTTCGGAAGTTCAAATGTTTTCTGTTGATGCCCATTCCCCAAACCACAAGTAGTATTAAACCAAGCTCAAGGCAATTCATAGCAAAATGAAGGGGGAAGATAGTGAGAAAAATGGGGATGATGAATAGCTACAGAGACTGCAGGTGGGCAGGCCACATACGTTTGTGCGCGTGTACGTCATAAAATCTTTTTCAGTGGTTTGATATTTATCTAAAATCGCCAGGGGGTCCGGTTAGCTGTAAGATCGGAGTCTCAGTGCTCAAGACAGAATGGAAAAGAAGTTGAATGCATCCTCACACATGGTCCAAAACACACGTACTAATTTAAAACTATCACCCTTCTTCATACTTTTGACTGACTCAAGTGAGTAAGTTAAAAGCATTTAAAAAACTGCATTATTACTCGGGTACAATCACAAAATGTGTTGGACTTTGCTGAACTAGAACAGTAAAAGATGACTAGCTCCGGAGTTTGCCTGGGTTGTTACATTGATCCTTCTCACACAGGTGGACATTAAAGTACTGGGTCAGCATAAATAAACACCTACCTTTTCCCTCCTCGTCCTCGGTGGTCGTATTGCAGCTCTCAGTTGATCCCTAGAAAACACAAACACTTTAAAAAAAAAACACAGCAGACTTCACTGAGCACTAAAGCATCAATGATAAGAGGTGTATGGATCACAAAAGAATGAAATTGTAGATTTGTGCATTTTCTCCCAAGACTGACTGATCTCTGTCGTGTCATCTCCCCCCCCCCCCCCCCCCCCCCCCCAACACACAATTATTATTTGCACCTTTGAATGAGCAGCATAACAATGCATTTTACTTTAATGTTTATAGTAATGGCTTAATCACACTACATGATTAAACCACCTATAAACTTTGTTGCAAGGACAGATAATTAACTGGATCCGTACATGGAATTCAGGGAGCTGTCACAGCCGGCAACATGGCTTTGGGGCAATTGTTCTGGAGTTCTGTGAGCAACAGGGCTCGCGGCAAAAGGTCTGTCTCACAGCAAACAGCAAAACAAACCCAAGTCTGCGAACAGAATCTGAAGAGCCTCCATTGGACAAACCACAGCGAACAGAACTCATGGACAAAACTACAGCGCAGTCTCCCGACAAGAGCAGGATCGTTTCTCCAGCAAACTGTGGTGAGCGGAAGACAGCCGTACAACGCAAATCATGTGCGTAAAACCAATCCCAGGCCCTTGCAGCGATGCAATCTCCCAGAACGATGACGGAGTGAATGTGCAATTATTTCCATTCTGACCAGGAATGGCAGCGTCCTCTATTGGAGACCATTACTGGTGCTACAGGTGCGTGAATCTGCAGCTTCTGAAATTCCATCAGTGGGTGGCACGGATGTACACAGGAGCACGTGCGAGTGTGCATCACGGAACAATGGCGTCCAATTAAAGAGAGTGGGGCATATTAGCAAATTTTATACGAGTGGTATGTCCTGTTGTTTTTGAATGTGACTTCTTCTTAAACCTCTACCGAGGTTGGCTTCTTGTTGTTTTCAGACACTCGGGAGGCTTGCTGGCATAATTGCAATAGTTGACCTAAGACGACACTGCAATTCAGCTCAATCTGTAACTCTGCTTTGAGTCGGAAGTCAGTGTATTACTCAGCACGCTAGCATCTCCAAGATAACATAATACAGAAAGGTTTATTTTTATCCCGGGTTGCTAACAGCAGCGCCCGAGAGATCAATTTTTCATTTTTGGAGATCCCAGAACTATCTGGGAGGTTTGAAAAACCTAATGTCCCTCTCCCCGATATCCATTATCGTCTGGGTCAAAAAGATCCACCTAACTTTCAGTTTTATATCCAAGTCACCATATTTTTTCTCCACTTCCTGTTACTTGAACACTGAAACACTGAACAATTCTGAGATTTCTATATGGATTTGTGAAGTGATTTACAAAGTTGGTCAAGATGATAAGCTTAAACAAAATTGAATAACCAACCTAACGTTACTTACATAATCAAGATTCACTTCACTTCCTTAAGAAATGCTGCTCATTTGCCTCATGAATCGGAATACAAATTTCGGAGTCTGTTGAATTTCTTATTTCTCTTCCCAATTGGATTTTCCGTTTGTTAAATACTAAGTTCTATCGCTAGAGTTTTCCCCACAATTTGAGTTAGGTTAAGCAACATCCAAGAGCGGGGGTGCAATTGAGATGAAGATCTCCCCTGCCTCCTAATGAGTCCCTCAGGGCAGCCACGGTAGCACAAAGTGGATAGCACTGTGGCTTCACAGCGCCAGGGTCCCAGGTTCGATTACCCGCTGGGTCACTGTCTGTGCGGAGGTCTGCACGTTCTCCCCGTGTGTGCGTGGGTTTCCTCCGAGTGCTCCGGTTTCCTCCCACAGTCCAAAGACGTGCAGGTTAGGTAGATTGGCGATGATAAATTGCCCTTAGTGACCAAAAGGGGTTAGGAGGGGTTATTGGGTTATGGGGATGGGGTGGAAGTGAGGGCTTAAGTGGGGTCGGTGCAGACTCAATGGGCTGAATGGCCTCCTTCTGCACTGTATGTTCTATGTTCACTGTCCAGTATTGTGGGATCGAGGAAAGGTTCAGCCACATTCCCACAGCAGTTCCTTTGCAGGTTGCCATGCCTGCACTACGCACTCACTCAAAACACAGAAGACGAGTGAAACCCGAGGGTTGACAGTATTTCACACCGATTGTGCCGTCTTCCGGATCTTGGCAAAACTGCGCCCGCGCTGCTGTGACAAATGATACCATCCAGGGAGAAAAGCAAAATTTTCTCAAAGTGGGTCAGATGGAGTGAAAAGAACTTTGCACGTCACATCTGCAAAATCCCTACATGTTCTGATCCTGGTGCTGATTGTGATAAAGACTAATTGTGCAATTAGCGCCCCCCCCCCCCCCCCCCCCCGGCCCCCCACAAAAAAAACACACACACACCACCCCACCCCTCCAGGACAGGAATAATCTTAACTGGAGCTGGTTGCAGGTGGAAATAAAGCTGGTGCCTGCCCCAACATGGCAGCCATTGCAGTGACAGTGCTCTGGTGCGAAGCCAGCCTTGGTAACACAAGTCACAGAATGTATTCTACCCGTTTCACTGCTTCACTGCACTTCCAGTAAGCCGTAGCTCTCTTCTAACAACGCGTGGAGAGATTTGTTTACTGTTCTTCAGACTTGCTGGAGGGAACTGTATTTCTTTTATTGTAGGAGCTGTCAGCAGTAAACACCTCTAACTCATCTGAACCGCCTGTCATTTGCAAAATGGACAATTAGTTAAAGACTGACAGCAAGTTGCTGTTGGTTAGATAAATGCTACTCGGGGGTGGGGGGGGGGGGGGGCGGGGGGGGGGGGGGAGGGAAATCGGGATCGCACCCATCAAACCTTTTACAGAAATCCGGTGGTTATCTTCAAAACGTGAAGGACAATTCCCTAAAGTAATTGTCACAGTTTAAAGCAAAGCCAGTGTTATAGTTTCTCGGGTATTTTCAGGGTATATTTGAAATATTATTGCAATAAAGATTTGCACCCCCCCCCCCCCAAAAACTTGTGAAAATATTTGTTAATATGGAGTCTTTGTGAAGGTGGATGGAAATCTTTGGGTAGCTTTTTTGCCAACATATATACTTACTTACATGGGGAAGGTATGCAACAGCACAAGGCACTGTTGGATATGTTGACATTCCCACATGCTTAATAATTTAGGGAAGACAGTGTACCAGCATCTTACGGCCCTACAGCAGCCATGCATTGTGATACTTCCTGCCCAACTGAGACACCAGCTTTCTGCCTTTAGCCAGCGTGGCAGAATCTTGAACAGTAATGGCGCGCGATTCTCCGCTCCCCGTGACTAAGTGCCCATACCGTCCGTCGTGAACGCTGTCGACCGGCGTGAAACGGCCCCGATCTCTGACCGATTTCAGGGGCCCGAAAATGGGCTAGGATCGGGGCCGCGGAGAAACTCGGGGGGCGTGTCACTAAAGCAGCATCGTCAGCGCGCGCCGGGCATTGCCGCCGCATAAAAAGCGGCGGCCGCCATCATCCGCCGCCTAACTGGCGTCACCTGCGCATGTGCGGGTTTGCTGGCGCCAGCCGGCGCCAACCCGCGCATGCGCGTGGTTGCCGTCCTCCCCCGAGGCCGTCCCGCAAGAAGATGTCGGATGGATCTTGCGGGGCGGTGGAGGGAAAGGAGGTCCTCCTTCAGAGAGGCCGGGCCCGCTCCGGTCACGGGCCAGATCCCTTTTGAGTGCAACCCCGGTGAAAGAACCCCCCTCGCCCACAGGGCCGCCCCACACCAGCATTCCCCGCGCTATTCCCGCCGGCCAAGCGACCAGGTGTGGATGGCGCCGGCGGGAAGCCCGTCGCTTTGGGCAGGGCCGCTCGGCCCATCCGGGCCGGAGAATAGCGGGGTGTAA
Source organism: Scyliorhinus torazame (assembly GCF_047496885.1). NCBI lineage: Eukaryota > Metazoa > Chordata > Chondrichthyes > Carcharhiniformes > Scyliorhinidae > Scyliorhinus > Scyliorhinus torazame. The sequence goes on from NC_092734.1 coordinate 14,120,554, forward strand.
GCGGAGAATCGCGCCATTTTTGGGTGTTTGCGGGTGATTCTCCGGCCTGGCCGCCGCTCAGAACTCGACGGGGCCCGTTCCCGCTTGCTTGGTGCATCGTGGGAGGGCGTTGGAACTGGCGTCGCGGGGAAAAAATGGCGCGCCAGGCGATTCTCCAAACCGGGCGCGGGAGCAGAGAATTGCGCCCTATATTTTTCCACTAAAGGGGAGGAGGCAAACTGAAAGGAACAGCGAAATAAAAATCAACATGCAGACACATGCACGTACTGACCACAGTTGGTTAGCATCTGTTGTGGGGTCACATTTCAAAAGGAACCAGGAAGCTTTAACAAAACACAGTTCTTTGGCTTCGCGGCCACCTCACGGACAACAAGCCTAGCGAGGGCAGGCAATTGCAATTCAAAATGGCGCCTTCCACAACCTCAGGACGTCTCCAAGCACTTCACAGCCAATGAAGTACTTTTGGAGCGTAGTCACCCGCTGTAATGAAAGAAATCAGGCAGCCAATTTGCTCCCACAAACAGCATTATGATCGTAACCAGGTAAAAAAGTGTTACTGATGTAGGTTGTAGAATAAATATGACCAGGACACAGGGATTTTGTTTTCTTACTTCGTTCATGGGAGTTACTGGCTGATGAAGGGGAAATCTGTTGGAATTCTTTGCAGATGTAACTAGTACAGTTGACAAGAGGGAGCCAGTCGATGTGGTATATATTTGGATTTTCAGAAGGTGTTTGACCAAGTCCCGCATAAGAGAATACTGTGCAAGATTAATGCCCATGGGATTGGGGGGAAGTGTACTGAAGTGGATAGGAAAACTAGTTGGCAGAGAGGAAACAAAGAGTAGGAATTAATGGGTCCTTTTCAAATTGGCAGGTAGTAACGTGGGGAATGCCACAGGGATCGGTGCTGGCACCCCAGCTATTCACAATATATATATTAATGATTTGGATGAGGGAACAAAATGTAACATCTCAAAGTTTGCAGATGACACCAAGTTAGGTGGGAGGGGTGAATTTTGACGAGGATGCAGGGATCCATACAGCATGATCTGGACAGGTTGGGCGAGTGGGCAAAATCAATGGCAGATGCAGTATAATTTGGATAAGTGTGAGGTTATTCATTTTGGAAGCAAAAACAGGAAGGCACATTGAACATTTTGTAAATTGGGCGAGAGGAGTATGCATCGGGACCTGGGTGTCCCCCGTACACCAGACGCTGAAGATAAGCATGCAGGGTGCAGCAAGCGGGTAAAGCAGGCTAATGGTATGTTGGCCTTCATTGCGAGAGGTTTCGAGTACAGGAGCAGGGATGTGTTGTTGAAATTTTACAGGGTCTTGGTGAGGCCACGCCTGGAATACTTTGTGCAGTGTTGGTCTCCTTCGCTGAGGAAGGATGTTCTTGCTCTCGAGGGAGTGCAGTGAAGGTTTACCAGACTGATTCCAGGGATGGCGGGACTGTCGTACGAGGGAGAGATTGGACTAGGTTGGGGATTGTTCTCGCTGGAGTTAGAGACTTTTAAAAATTCTAACAGGACTAGACAGGGTAGATGCAGGGAAGATGTTACCAATGATGGGTGTGTCCAGAACCAGGGTCACAGCCTGAGGATTCAGGGTAAACCATTTCTGACAGAGATGAGGAGATATTTCTTCACCCAAAGAGTGGTGAGCCTGTGGAATTCATTACCACAGGGAAGTAGTTATGGCTAAAACATTGAACATATTTAAGAGGCGGCTGGACTATAGCACTTGGGGAGAATGGGATCAAAGGCTATGGGGAGAAAGCAGGATTAGGCTATTGAGTTGGATGATCAGCCATGATTGTGATGAATGGCGGAGCAGGCTCGAAGGGCCAAAAGGCTCCTCCTGCTCCTATCTTCTATGTATCTATGATCCAGTACTTATTCCCCATCCTAAATAACCTTGAACTGAGTGGCTTGCTCGACCATTTCAGAGAGTATTTTTAAAGAGTCAATCACACTGTCTGGTGTCACATGTGGGCCAGACTGGGTGGATTTCCCTCCCTGAGGAAAACCCAGAATGGTTTTTAACTACAATCGACTATGATTCTTATGGTCATCAATAGACATTTAATTACAGATTAAAAAAAAATTGAATTCAAATTTCACAATCTGCCTTGGTGGGATTTGAACCGGATTCCCAGAGCATTACCCAGTGTGTGTCCGGGTTATTAGTCCAGTGACAATGCCACTATGCCACTGCCTCTCCTGCTCTGCTTCAAAATAAGTACCATGGAATCATTGCATTTAATTGAGAGGGCGGACTTGATTTAGATTTAATGTCTTATCTGAAAGACAGCCTATGCATTCAGTTTTAGACTCCGAGAAATCCTACAGTGCAGAAGGAGGCCATTCGGCCCATCATATCTGCACTGGCCCCTCTGAAGGGGCACTCTACCTAGATCCGACTCCCCCGTCCCATCTCTGCACTCCACCCAACCTGCACACCTTTGGACACCCAAGGGGCAATTTATCACGGCCAATCCACCTAACCTGCATATCTTCTCGACCGTGGAAGGAAACCGGAGCACCCGGAGGAAACCCACGCAGACACGGGGAGAACGTGCAAAGTCCTCACAGACAGTCACCCAAGGCTGAAATCAAAACCCCGGGTCCCTGGTGCTGTGAGGCAGCAGTGCTAACCATTGTGCCGCCCATGAACTGGCTATTGAACTAACGGACCAAGTCATTAAGGCTGCATTTAAAGGACCTCAATATGTGCCTAAACATATGGCAAATGTTGTCAATCGTTGCAATAGTTAGACCGCCAAGGCTCTGAGATTCAGGAGGAATGCATTAATAAAGGCAGATCTCTCGGGAAAACATCTGCAAGGAACAGATCTCTAAATGAATGCAAATACACTCAGTACAATAGATATTATATTAAATTCAAAACTTTACCACCTGGGAAATCCAGTGTGGGCTGTAAAAGTGTCTCAAAGCACATAAAAACACAGAATTCTATAATACCGATGTTTGCTGAATTTTAAAACACATTATCTCAAGGTGCAATTTCCTAATGTCATTCAAAGGCTTTTTTTTTTGCAAATTAGCACTTTCACGTAAGAAAACATCCAGAACAGCAGTGTGCTCAAGTCCCTATGACTAATGTGTTGGGAAACAAGCTGTTACATGCAGTTATACACCTGGGTGAATAATCTTGGTTCAGATCATAGAGAGGAGGCTTTATTACAGCGGGGAACAGCAACAAGCCTACCATGCCCATTGACCTACCTTGGCGCTCGGTCGGGCAATGTGTGGCTTTCAAAATCTCATCTTGGATTTCAAATCCCTCTACGGCCTGACCTCTCCCAATCTCTGCAATCTCCTCCAACCTCACAACGCTCCAAGATCTGCACTCAGCTAATTCTGAAACACGCACATTCCCAATTTTTATTGTTCCACTTTCGACTGTCTGGGTCCCAAACTCTGGAATTCCCACCATACCCCCATCCCCCCCTTCCCTCCATTAAGGTGCTTCTCAAAATCGACTGCTTTGACCAAACGTTTGGTCGCCTGCCCCAATTTCTCCTTATGTGGTTCGGCGTCACACCTTATGACAGTCCTGTGGGACATTGACGTTCATGGTGCTAGATAAATGTAGGTTGTTGTTGTTGTTTCATCGACAACATTTGGTCCAGGAAATCAGTGCTGGGTCTTTTTTTCCAAACAAAACGGATATCTAACTTTCAACTCAATTTGCTGTGAAGGCCAACAGACCATTCGACTCTTTACTGCCTTCTTGATGCATGAGGACATCAAGGTCTCGCGGAGTATCCACCTCTCTCAATTTATACCCATTCAAATAATAATCTGACTTCTTGGGCTGGATTCTCCCCCGGTGGGATGCTCCGTTTTGCCAGCAGCACGGGGGTTTTCCGCCGGTGTGGGGCTGCCCCACAATGATGAAACAGAAATGTGGCGCGGCGGAGAATGCAGACCCTTATTTTTGCTATCAAAGCAGATAACCTCACACATATATCCACATTATACTGCATCTGCCCATGCATATGTCCTCTCAGCCTGTCCAAATCCTGCTAAAGCATCTCTGCATTAAGAGAGGAAAAACAGGATATACTGTACACTTAGGCATTTGGTAGTGGTATTTCCTATCAAAGAGACGTGCCACAGCAAAGGAAACAACGATTCACACTCTTCTTATGCAGTATAAATTATTGTTCCCTTTTCCTGTTGGTTTATCTGGTGTACCTATCCTGATGAGTGCAAGAAGAAAAGCTTTGACAGTATATCTCTTTTTTTCAGCAGTACACTCCACTCCACTCCAGAACCTGAGAATTGCACTTCAGTGCAGCACTGAGGGAGTGCTGAAGGTCTCATACTTCAGGTGAGGTATTAAACTGGGGCCTTGTCGGTTCAAGAATTACATCAAAACTCGCTTTGCAGGACAGCACGGTGGCGCAGTGGTTAGCATTGGGACTGCGGCGCTGACGACCCGGGTTTGAATCCCGGCCCTGGGTCACTGTCCATATTGTGTTTTCACATTCTCCCCGTGTCTGCGTGGGTCTCACCCCCACAACCCAAAGATGTGCAGGGTGGGTGGATTGGACACGCTAAATTGCCCCTTAATTGGAAAAATAATAATTGGGTATTCTAAATTTAAAATTTAAAAAAATAAAAAGAACTGGCTTTGCATTAGATGGATATGACAGGGGATGATCCTGGTGATTTTACCATTGCAGCTTTAAGTGAAATGACTTTAAATGAATCAAGCGATTCCCATAGAAATCAATGTTAATGCCGGAGTTAGGTTCCTTCAGACATTTCCTGCCCAGAAAAAAACGATGGTTGAAATACTGGATGTGCAGCACTGTGCACTCCTAGCTAAATTAACTTGCAAATTAAAATACATCATCAAATATAAAAGGAAATACAAAATCCAGTTAAAACACAGGCACCTGTACTGTACAGTACTTCTGACCAGACTCCATCTCGTGTCTGAAGTCAGTCAGTGCAGTTATTAGCTGAGGTCCCAGAACTATCTGCATGGACCAATGTCTGCCAGCAGATGGAGTCCAGAACTTCAGTGGGAGTAAAGCATGAGTGAAGCCAACAGCAGAAGAACATATCCTAAGTTCTAGGGCAAGAGCATAAGGCAGGAGGAAGAGATCAGTGGGGGGTGCAGGGGACGAGACTGGAGAGCAAGGGCGGGAGGCGATGTCTGGGCAAAAGGGGGGCTGCTAGAGGATTTTCAAGCCTAAGGCATCACTCCAGAGTTACCACCATCTCCAGCTTAATTTCCACAAATACCAGCCATCAGCCTGTTGGTGCATTTCTCTCCCCCCCACCCCCCACCCCAGATGTTAAACCTGCATCAGCACCTTCCTATTGGAACCTGCCTTCAGCCTCCTAATCTGAACCTTTCCCTCTCCTGCCTGTGTCAACTGTTATTTCACCTTCAATGTAAAGAGCTTTGAAGCTACTGTTATATTAGTCCTCAGCATTTGGTGCTCTGTGAGCCATTCATTTAAAAAAAAATGTTTCCAATTAAGGGGCAATTTAGCATGGCCAATCCACCTGTCCTGCACATCTTTGGGTTGTGGGGTCTAAACCCACGCAAACACGGGAAGAATGTGCAGACTCCACACGGACAGTGACCCGGGGCCAGGGTTGAACCCGGGTCCTCGGTGCCATGAGACAGCAGTGCTAACCACTGCGCCACCGTGCTGTCCCTGTGAACCATTCATACAGTTAAATCTGGTTTCCGTCAAACTGCATCTAGAATTCTGTATATACAGAAAGCAGATTTAATGACTGTAAATGCTGTGACCCAAAGCCCGGAGTGGGAGCCCCTTAAAACTTTCTCCTGTACCAGAGCTAAACAATGGAACGGCATCGTTGTCACTCTTGCACGACGTAAAACCAGGTCAGTTTCATTAATCTATTCTTGGCAATTCCATTAACTCCCTTAAGAACCAGGTGATTTGGCGAAGAGGGAAGTGCTGAACATTGTAACCATCTACAGTATTCACTGCAGTTCGCCGAGTGCACTGAAACAGCACCAGTCACATCTGCAGGATGGAGAAGAGCAGCAAGGCAAGAAGCCCATCATCTACAACTGCCCCCCCCCCCCCCCCCCCCACAACACTTCAAGCCACACACCATCTCGACTTGGACCACCACCATCGTTCCTCCGTTGTCACCGAGTCATTGGAAACTACAACTTTAAAAAAAAAAAATTTAGAGTCCCCAATTATTTTTTTCCAATTAAGGGGCAATTTAGCGTGGCCAATCCATCTAACCTGCACATCTTTGGGCTGTGGGGGTGAAACCCACGCAGACACGGGGAGAATGTGCAAACTCCACACGGACAGTTACCCAGAGCCGGGATTGAACCCGGGTCTTCAGCGCCGTAGCCAGCAATGCACTGTGCCACCGTGCCACCTCGGAAACAACACTTAATTGCCCTTAATGTTGGGTGGGGTTACTGGGTTATGGGGATAGGGTGGAAGTGTGGACTTTGGGTAGGGTGCTCTTTCCAAGAGCCGGTGCAGACTCGATGGGCCGAATGGCCTCCTTCTGCACTGTAAATTCTATGATCTATGACACCATTCTGACAGAACCATTCCCACAGGACTGAAGGGGCCGATGGCACAACGCCAAACACCCTCTTTGGGAACTTTGATTGGCTGGTAAATCTGACTCTGTCAGTTTCCCCCTTTCCCACAGAAAATAAAATAAAAATCCCCCCATCGGAGATATAAAACAGCACATTTTCAAAGACATAGGTACAATGTTGTGGCGTTTCATTTCATACAGATAATAGAATCTGTTTATTTCACATCCTTATTGCATTATTTATTTGCAATGCCAGGGTGTGCAACGCTACAGCTTCTCTGTTCCTTGATGTTTGCAGTTATGACAGAAAAAAAGATTAAAATAACTCACTCCCACTAGTCAAGACTTCAAGCTCCATGGTTACCGTGGCCTGTGGATATTTAACTGCAATGAGTCAAACTCGGATGGCACGAAATTCAGGTTATGTTGAAGTTGCCGACCACTCCTGCCACAGGATAGCAAATCCTATGGAATGATGTCCATGACAAGCTGAAATTCCATCATGGTTCCACAATTCCGGATTAGCCAAACTTGGATATGTTTGTTATATGACCGTATTGGCCAATCAAAGCGGAATTAGGCCACACAAGAGCACAAAACCATGGCGCACTGGACAAGCCACCATCTGACATGGATATCTCCCTGTGAAAAGCCTGCGAGTACGGCCAATTCCGAGAGGAAGTTAGAAGTACTGTCGATCGGAAAGAAGGCGAGGTTAATACAAGTGGAAAACAGTGGGGTGCAGTGAAAAGGGGACATCGCGGAGCAGTGGGAGATTCCACCATCACGTTTGTCCATCATTATGAAACCCAAGATGAAAATCCAGGGACAATTCGACAAGCTGGCATGCTCTTTTGCAAGGAAGAGGATGAGAATGGTTGTCCATTCCAACGTTGAAGAAGCTCTGCAAATGTGGTTTATGAGGTGGAGATGCCGGCATTGGACTGGGGTGGGCACAGTAAGAAGTCTTACAACACCAGGTTAAAGTCCAACAGGTTTGTTTCGAATCACTAGCTTTCGGAGCGCAGCTCCTTCTTCAGCTGTATGTGGTTTATGGCAGCCCAAGAGAGAGAACGTTCCCATCTCCAGTCCAACCCTGTGGCAAAGAGTAGCAAAGAATGTGGACCACATGTAGTTCACCTGTGGTGGCGGATGAATGGCCCGATCCAAGACGAGGTGCGGCATCATCTTCCACGTGGTGATGGTGTGGTGGTTATGGGAGCAATGACAGATCCCTGAAAGTTGCCACCCAGGTTGAGAGGGTTGTTAAGAAGGCGTACGGTGTGTTAGCTTTTATTGGTAGAGGGATTGAGTTTCGGAGCCATGAGGTCATGTTGCAGCTGTAAAAACTCTGGCGCGGCCGCATTTGGAGCATTGCGTGCAATTCCGGTCGCCGCATTATAGGAAGGATGTGGAAGCATTGGAAAGGGTGCAGAGGAGATTTACCAGAATGTTGCCTGGTATGGAGGGAAGATCTTATGAGGAAAGGCTGAGGGACTTGAGGCTGTTTTTGTTAGAGAAGAAGAAGGTTAAGAGGTGACTTAATTGAGGCATACAAGATGATCAGAGGATTGGATAGGGTGGACAGTGAGAGCCTTTTTCCTCGGATGGTGATGTCTAGCACGAGGGGACATAGCTTTCAATTGAGTGGCGATAGATCGAAGACAGATGTCAGAGGTAGGTTCTTTACTCAGAGAGTAGTAAGGGCGTGGAATGCCCTGCCTGCAACAGTAGTGGACTCCCCAACACTAAGGGCATTCAAATGGTCATTGGATAGACAAATGGACGATAAGGGAATAGTGTAAGACCATAAGACATAGGAGCGGAAGTAAGGCCATTCGGCCCATCGAGTCCACTCCACCATTCAATCATGGCTGATAGATGGGCTTTAGAGTGGTTTCACAGGTCGGCGCAACATCAAGGGCCGAAGGGCCTGTACTGCGATGTAATGTTCTATGTTCTAGATGATTGGCCCCAAAATGGTCTGACCTACATCTTGAATGATTATGAACCATAAGACATTTTTTAATGTGGATGAAACTGGACTGTTTTACTGTCTTTTGCCAGACTGTTCTTTGATGTTTAAAGATGAAACAGATAATGTGGAAAGGGGAGCAAGGAACATGTCACCGCTATGGTTTACATCAACATGGTGCCGAAAAGCTGCTTTCAGAGGAAGGTCCAAGAAGCCACGTTGCTTCGTAAATGCCAAGGCTCTACCCATGCATTACAATGCTAACCAAACTGCCTGGATGACCCCCAGCATTTTTGAAGTGCGCATCAGCAAAGTGGACAAAACATATCAGTGAAAGAAAAGGAACATTACAGGCAACTTCCCGTGCACCTCAACAATCGCTGGCCTCAAGAGTATCAAGCTTGCATCTTGCTGCCCAACACCACAGCCAAGCTCCAGCCAATGGATCAGGATCCTGAAAACCCACTACGGACAACAGCTGATCTTCTCAGGTGATCAGGGCCATTGATGAGAAGCAAGAGTACAATCCAGCTGTATAAGAGGCCATGTTCATGCTGAAGGAGGCATGGAGATGGGGATAGAAACCACAACCACTTCCAACACAATGGGTTCAAATAGGTTACGACTGCACCAGACATCCAGGAGGGGCAGGGTGAGGCCAACCAACTCAATGATGAGATACTATTCACTAACCTCCCATGCAGACGACCATGGAAACGTGCGTGAATATGGGCATATTTTTCACAGATGTTTGGGAAGATGATGGGACTTGCGTCCTCTCCAGAGTTGGACAGGAACTATCGAACACTCCAGCAGAAGCCTCGGGTGAATGAACCACCATGGGTAGTCAATGTAAGATTCCATAGCTTCCAGGAGAAGGAGCGGGTCCTGAAGTCTGCCAAGCAGCACTGTGATGTGATGGGAAAGGAACCTCATTAGAATCTATCATGATGTTGGAGCGGAGCTGATGAGGGGGCAGGCAGCCTTCAATAAAGCTTAGGCTGCATTGTACAAGAGCAGAGTCCATTGGGAGTGGTGTATCTGGCGAGGCTGCAGGCTACCCATGAATTAAGGACTATTATTTCAATACTTCAGAGGAAGCTGATGCCTTTGTTAAAGTCCATAGACTTGGATCAAGTTAATGGGGCTCGGTGTTTGTTGATGGGAAGGGGTTTTGGGGTACTTTGTATATATTTGTTATTTCTTGATCCTTGGGATGGATTGGGGGTGTTTTGCACATGATATATGGTTGTGGATGGGGAGTTAAATGGGGTGTTGTTTAAGGTAGTATTATTGGAAATACATGGCTCCCGGGGGGAATTTAGTCTTTGTTGGGGTGTTGAATCTAGTTTTGCTTTTTGCAAACTGGTTGGGTAGTGATGTTTCTGTTTACTACCCTGCGTAGGGGCTACCTCGCTAGCAGTAAATTTAAGTTAACGAATGGTGGCGATCTTGGTGGGAAAGAGGATGTCGTTCGAGGCGTCGAGCATTGTGACAGACAATGGCGGCAGGTACGTAATGGTAAGTGGTAAGCTGCAAGAGGAGAGGGTGGTGCCGGTCAACGTGTCCGCCCCGAACTGGGACGATGCGGGTTTTATGCGGCGCATGTTGGGTCGGATCCCCGACCTGTAAGTGGGGGGCCTGATAATGGGGGGGGGGGGGACTTTAACAGTGTTGGATCCAGCACTGGATCGCTCCAGGTCTTGGACGGGTAGGAAGCCGGCGGCAGCTAAGGTGCTGAGGGGGTTTATGGACCAGATGGGAGGGTTGGACCCTTGGAGATTTGCTAGGCCGGGGGGGCTAGGGAATTTTCATTCTTCTCGCATGTTCATAAGGCTTATTCCCGGATCGACTTCTTTATTATGAGTAGGGTGCTGATAGCGAGAGTAGAGAATACCGAGTACTCGGCGATAGCCATTTCGGATCATGCCCCGCATTGGGTAGACCTAGAGCTGGGGGAGCAGAGGGACCAGCGCCCGTTGTGGCGCTTGGAGGTGGGGCTGATGGCGGACGAGGAGGTGAGTGAGCGGGTCTGAGGAAGCATAGAGAGATACCTGGAGGCCAACGATAACGGGGAGGTCAGAGTGGGGATGGTATGGGAGGCGCTGAAGGCGGTGGTTAGGGGAGAGCTGATCTCCATTAGGGCCCACAAGGAGAGGAGAGAGCAGAGGGAGAGGGACAGGCTGGTGGGGGAGATGGTGAGGGTAGACAGCAGGTATGCAGAGGTGCCGGAGGAGGGACTGTTGAGGAAGAGGCGTAGCCTCCAAGCCAAATTCGACCTGTTGACCACCAGGAAGGCGGAGGTGCAATGGTGGAAGGCCCAGGCAATCTATGAGTACGGGGAAAAGGCAAGTCGGATGCTGGCGCATCAGCTTCGGAAGCGGGACGCAGCAAGGGAGATCGGGGGAGTTAAGGATAGGGGAGGGAGTGTGGTACGGAGTGGGGTTGACATCAATGGGGTCTTCAGGGACTTTTATGAGGAACTGTATTGGTCCGAGCCCCCACGGGAGGAGGGAGGGATGGGCCGCTTTCTGGACCAAGTGAGGTTTCCGAAGGTGGAGGAGGGACTGGTAGCGGGATTGGGGGCCCCGATTGGGCTGGAGGAGCTGGCCAAAGGGATATGGAGCATGCAGGCTGGGAAGGCACTGGGACCGGATGGTTTCCCGGTCGAATTCTATAAGAAATATGTGGACCTGTTGGGCCCGTTGCTAGTTAGGACCTTCAATGAGGCAAGGCAGGGGGGGGGGCTTTGCCCCCAACGATGTCCCGGGCACTGATCTCCCTGATCCTGAAGCGGTACAAGGATCCCCTGCAGTGTGGGTCTTACATGCCGATTTTGTTGTTAAATGTAGATGCCAAGGTGCTGGCGAAGGTCTTAGCCACGAGAATTGAGGATTGTGTGCCGCAGGTGATCCACGAAGACCAGACGGGATTCGTGAAGGGGAGGCAGTTGAACATGAATGTGCGGAGGCTCCTGAACGTTATTATGATGCCGGCGAGGGAGGGGGAGGCGGAGATAGTGGTGGCGATGGACGCTGAGAAGGCCTTCGATAGGGTAGAGTGGGGTACTTGTGGGAGGTGCTGAAGAGGTTCGGGGTTGGGGAGTGGTTTGTCAGGTGGGTTAGGTTGTTGTACGAGGTCCCGGTGGTGAGTGTGGCCATGAACAAGAGGTCTGAGTACTTAAGGTTGCATCGAGGGACGAGGCATGGGTGTCCCCTGTCCCCCCTGCTCTTCGCACTGGCGATTGAACCCCTGGCTATGGCACTGAGGGAGTCGAGGAACTGGAGGGGGTTGGTGCGGGGCGGAGAGGAGCATAGGGTGTCGCTCTATGCGGACGACTTGCTGCTATATGTGGCGCTTCCGGTGGGGGGAATGCCGGACGTAATGAGGATCCTCAGGGAGTTTGGGGATTTCTCATGGTACAAGCTCAACATGGGGAAGAGCGAGTTGTTCGTGCTTCACCCAGGGGATCAGGAGAGGGAGGATTGGCAAGCTCCCACTAAAAAGGGCGGAGAGGAGCTTCAGGTACTTGGGGGTCCAGGTGGCCAGGAGCTCGGGGGCCCTGCATAGGCTTAATTTCACAAGGCTGGTGGAGCAAATGGAGGAGGAGTTCAAGAGGTGGGACGCGTTGCCGCTGTCCCTGGCGGGTAGGGTGCAGTCAGTTAAGATGACGGTGCTCCCAAGGTTTTTGTTCCTGTTCCAGTGCCTCCTCATGTTTATCCCGAAGGCCTTCTTTAGGTGGGTCAACAGGAGCATAACGGGGTTTGTGTGGGCGCGAGGGACTCCGAGGGTGAGAAGGGTGTTCCTGGAGCGGAGTAGGGATGGGGGGCTGGCACTGCCCAACCTCTGTGGGTACTACTGGGCCGCCAATGCGGCGATGGTGCGCAAGTGGGTGATGGAGGGGGAGGGGGCTGCATGGAAGAGGCTGGAGACGGCGTCTTGTGTGGGTATGAGTCTGGGGGCGCTGGCAATGGCGCCGTTGCCGCTCCCTCCAAGGAGGTATACCACGAGCCCGGTGGTGGTGGCTGCCCTCGAAATTTGGGGGCAGTGGAAGCGGCACAGGGGGGAAGTGGGGGCCTCGGCGTGGACCCCATTACAGGGGAACCACCGGTTCGCCCCAGGAAGAACAGGTGGAGGGTTTGCGGGGTGGCACAGGGCAGGGGCAGGAAAGCTGGGGGACCTGTTTGTGGACGGGAAGTTCGCGAGCCTGGGTGAGCTGGAGGAGAAGTACGGGCTCCCCCCTGGGGGAACACCTTCAGGTACTTACAGGTAAGGGCGTTCGCCAGACGGCAGGTGGTGAAATTCCCACGGCTACGGCCACACACAGTACAGGACAGGGTGCTCTCGGGAGGGTGGGTGGGAGTGGGGAAGATCTCGGAAACTTACCAGGTGATGCAGGAGGAGGAGGGGGCCTCGGTGGGGGAGGTAAAAGGTAAGTGGGAGGAGGAGTTGGGAGAGGAAATTGAGGAAGGGAAGTGGGCTGATGCCCTGGGGAGGGTGAACTCTTCCTCATCGTGCACGAGGCTCAGCCTCATACAATTTAAGGTGTTGCACAGGGCACACATGACCGGGACAAGGATGAGCCGGTTTTTTGGGGGTGAGGACAGGTGTGTTAGGTGCTCAGGGAGCCCAGCAAACCACACCCATATGTTCTGGGCATGCCCAGCGCTGGAGGAATTTTGGAAGGGCGTAGCGAGGACGGTAGGATCCAGGGTCAAGCCTGGCTGGGGGCTCGCAATATTTGGGGTGGCAGAGGAGCCGGGAGTGCAGGAGGCGAAAGAGGCCGGTATTCTGGCCTTTGCGTCCCTGGTAGCCCGGCGAAGGATTCTTCTTCAGTGGAAGGAGGCGAGGCCCCCCAAGCGTGGAATTCTGGATCAACGATATGGCGGGGTTTATTAAGTTGGAGAGGGTGAAATTTGCCTTGAGTGGGTCGGTACAAGGGTTTTTTAGGCGGTGGCAACCGTTCTTAGACTTCCTGGCAGAGCGGTAGACATTGGTCAATGGCAGCAGCAACTCGGGGTGCGGGGGGGGGGGGGGTGTCACTTTATTTTTTTTTTTTTGTTATTTACACTGGAGGGTCTGAGGGGGTGTATATACTTGTTGTATTAAGTCGGGGGGTTAATGTTAATTTATTATTTATGTACAGGGGGGGGGGGGGGGGGGAGGGGGATATGGAGGGTTGTTTTTCTGGACTGTGTTTTGTGTTTAACTCTGTTGGGTTTCTTTTTCATTTTGTTATTGATATTTTATGAAAACCTTGAATTAAATTTTTTTTTTAAAAATGTAGATGCCAAGGTGCTGGTGAAGGTCTTAGCCACGAGAATTGAGGATTGTGTGCCGCAGGTGATCCACGAAGACCAGACGGGGTTCGTGAAGGGGAGGCAGTTGAACGCGAATGTGCGGAGGCTCCTGAATGTTATTATGATGCCGGCGAGGGAGAGGGAGGCGGAGATAGTGGTGGTGATGGATGCTGAGAAGGCCTTCGAGAAGGCGGGGGGGGGGGGGGTTCTATTTTATTTTTGTTTATTTACCCTGGGGTATTTGAGGGGGTGTATATATTTGCTATGTTTGCTTTGTGTGAACTCGGGGTGTTAATTTATTATTTATGTTTAGGGGGGAGGGGGGCACGGGGGTGGTTTTACTTTGTTCTGTATTTACTTCTATTGGGTTTCTTTCTCATTCTGTTGTTGATATTTTGTGAAAACCCTGATAAAAATTATGTTTTTAAAAAAAGGAGTGGGTATTGTTGTTTTGTATGTAACCAATATGTGCATTTGGGTGGGGTGTGGTTCAGGGGAGGGTGAGGGGGGGGGGGGGGGGGGGTGTTAATTATCTGATGGTGACTGAGTTTTTCTTTGTTTAACTTTGTGGGTGGGTTTGGCACCTATCTTAGGTAGGCACTGGGTAACCTGGAACGTAAGGTTTGGATGGCCCAGTAATAAGGGCACGAGTATTTGCTCACCTAAAGAATCTGAGGGCTGTTGCGGTGTTTTTCAGGAGGCACATCTGCGGGTGAGGGATCAGACTAGACTGCTGAAGGGCTGGGTGAGCCCTGGCTGTTAGATTTTTGATTGACAAGGGAACGAGGGTACATAAGCATTATGCAGGAAAGTGGAGCTCAAGCTACAGTCAGGTCAGCCACCACCTTATTGAATGGTGGAGCAGGCTTGAGGGACCGAATGGCTGACTAGTGCTCCTAATTCATATAATTGTATGTATGCACCGGTTCTTGACCTTCTCTGCTGAAAGGAGAACAATTCCGGCTTCTCCAGCAAGTCTATATAACCGAAATCCTAAATCCCTGAAACCACTCTCGATAATCTCCTCTGTACGCTCTCTAAGGCATTGACATCCTCCCTGAAGTACGCTGCCTAGAATTGGCCACAATACTCCAAGCCAGGACAGAAACATCAGTCATGCTAAACGTTATAAAACAATGTTGCTTTTGTACTTTCTGCCTTTATTTATAAAGCCACGGGTCCCTTACTTGCAGCATGATATGGATACTTGGTCGGAGGTTGAGCGCTTTTTAACCTTTCGACTATGAACTTTTTTTCCTGGCTCCACATCACTTTGAAAAGTTGGGATGATCAATCGACCTCACCCCTTCTGGGCGGTATCTTCAGGACACAAGTGAGGAATTGGTAAAGCAAGTTTAACAGCCTTTTAAAATTATTTCACAGGATGTGGGCAGTGTTGGCTAGGCGAGCATTTGTTGTCCATCGCTAGTTGCCCTTGAGGAGGTGCTGCTGAGCTGTGTCCTTCAACCATTGCTGGGCATGTGGTGTAGGCTGTAGCCAGGTAAAATGGCTAACTCCCGATTTAAAATGGCGAACGGCAAAGGCCGATGGGAAAGTCAGCCAACAGGACACAAACAAGCAGCTGCGGGTTGAGTGTGTATTTACCTCTGGAAAGGCCAGACAAGATTGATACCGGCAACCATCAGCATAACAAAACACCAGCCATCTGCATAGTAACGAGCAATCCCCGGGAACAATGAGCAACATTTAGATACATAAAGCCAACCCAGACTCCGTGGCGCCAGCAGAAGCCTACACAAAGGGAGGTGAACGACCACCTCAGGACCGCCCATCGATCAGGGAACCGCTCCAGCATTGGAGAAAATCGAACCAAGTGATTGGGACAAAGTCCAATCACTTGGAACCAGGTACAGGGTCTGCCCCAAAAGGCGGGAAGCCCCTGGGGACTATAAGAATAGAGTCCAAGTTCAAATCATTCTTCTTGACCGGGTCACTCAGCAACACGAACCAACCCTTGACAGTGACCGGTCCAGCCATCGCTGAAATAGAGTAAGTCTTACTTCAACGCTCGCTACGAGATAGGCGCTCCTAGCTACCAATCTGTACCAACTTCAAATCCCGCAGGCTCTGAACCCGAATGAAAGGCCATTCGTTTCCCTGACCTAGTGGGCCAGTTCCGAGTTAAGTATTGGCCTGTTAGTCGTAGAAGTAGCTTAGACGTAGAATTTATGCATGAGTAGTGATTACTGTGTATAATAAATGTGCTTTGATTTAAATCTTACTAAGCGGTGTATTGGATTATTGATCATTACTCGGACCTGAACCACGTGGCGGTATCAGAAAGATACCTGGCGACTCAAGAGAAAAGGTGATAAAACAGAGTAATTAAACTAAGGCAAAAGTTAGCAACAAGGCACACCCACAGTGCTGTTAGGCAGGGAGTTCCAAGATTTTGAGCCAGTGACAGTGAAGGAACGGCCTATATATTTCCAAGTCAGGATGATGATGTGGCTTGGTGTGGACCTGTAGGGGGTGGTGCTCCCGTGTATCTGCTGCCCCTTATCCTTCTAGGTGGTGGAGGTGGCAGGTTTGGAAGGTGCTGCCGGAGGAGCCTTGGTGAATTGCTGCAGTGCATCTTGTGGATGGTACACACGGCTGTTACTGTGCATCGGTGGTGGAGGGAGTGAATGTTTGTGGACGAGGTACCAATCAAATGGACTACTTTGTCCTGGATGGTGTTGAGTGTCTTGAGTGTTGTCGGAGCTGCACTCATCCAGGCAAGTGGAGAGTATTCCATCACACTCCTAAATTGTGCCTTGTAGATGGTGAACAGGCTTTGGGGAGTCAGGAGGTGAGTTCCCAGAATTCCCAGCCTCTGACCTGCTCTTGTAGCCACATTTATATGGTTGGTCCAGTTCAGTTTCTGGTCAATGGTAACATCCAGGATGTTGATATTGGGGGATTCAGCGATGGCAATGCCATGAAATGCCAAGTTGCAAGTGAAAGTGCTGTAGAGGTAAATCTTTAAGTCTGTACACTTTACACAGAAGGAGGGTGGCATCACTGAAACCTGCTTTTTAAAGTTAGGCCTCATAACACCCACCAGAGGGTACTATTCCAATTTCAACAGGAAAAGAGAAGGCTCCATGAACACAAATAAATCCTAGGAATTTCAAAAAAGTGAACAGTTTTCATGAATAACCGATTTCAAACTGGTACCTTAATGCCTTCTGTGGGATTATGGACTACTGTTGTCTGTGGTTCCTGAGTGGATAAGACAGGAGAGAAAAGAGATTTAATGGATAAATCCTTCAGTCCAACATTCAGTGACATCCGTCTTAGCTTTTTTAATAAGAGGAACAAAACTACAACAGATAAAATACGTTAAGCTGTAATGCGTATAATTGATCGCTTCATACAGCCATGCATACATGAAAAAAAGCATCAAAATGGCAAAGTTAGTTCTAAGGATGTAACAAACTCCCTAGAAAAATTTGAGCCTTCCACCTCTAGCAGTCACTGGGGGACTGGCTTGAGAGGTTCATAATCTGCCATCCTTCAGCTACGGATTGCTAACCATAGGCAACTACGAAATCCCAGGACCGTGATGACCAAGTTGACTTGAGGTCACAAAGCACGACTTAGCAGAGGTGCCCAAAACTACTCTGGAACTGTTAAAAGTGAGTCTTGGCAATTGCCACAGGCTCAGTTGGAAGGTATGGGAATAACAAGCGATAAATCAAACAACATCACAATATTGAACAATCCAGCAAATTGGATGTCTTTGTCTCTATTTGTTATTTGAATGACAGCAGATTGAGGTCAAATTCTAAAAGTTAATTAAAACCCCATGAGTTCTGCAAATCTGAAATAAAACCAAGGAATAATAGGAATGCTCGGTAGGAAGCCTGGCATCGAAAAGAGAAAGGTACGTTAATGTTCAGATTACATAGTGTTGAATTAAAAAAAATTTTTTTTTATAGTACCCAATTATATATTTTTCCAATTAACGGGCAATTTAGCGTGGCCAATCGACCTACCCTGCAGTGTTGAATAGTTCGTGCATGAACTATTATCTGCTATTCGCATTTCAAGTGACTAAACTTCTGGGCCATTGCAGCAGTTTAGGGTTTAAAAAAAAAAATTAGGCTTCTCCCATTGTGCAAAGAAAGGAATAAAAATGATTTTAACGAAGTGGAATCCCAGCAGATCCCAGCTACACTGTACCATTAAGAGATGAGACCAGAAATTACACCAAGCAGAAAACCACCTGCTTACTTTTTTGACGGAGACATTTATTTTAAATGCTTTCATGTCTCTTACACTGGCGGACAAAAGAATTTCAAGCTAATGAGTTACGTGGTTATATACGATGATATCATCAGTGTATTCCCTAAATTATAAATATAAGGTTACTTCCAATGCTTGTTGCGGAGTGGCCAGCATATTCAAAAGAACGTTGTGGCGTCTTCTTTTTGTTTACTTGTACCTGTGTGAACTTTTATTGTGCCTCGAGTGTGACCAATGCAGGCTTGAAAACGTATCTATCTTTTTTCAACATTGGAAAGATTTGGCTAGATTTTACACTCACTGCTATTAGTGTAGAACTATTTTGTACAACTGTATCTCAGTTCGCTGTCTGATTTTAATGGAAGGTTTAAACATCACAAAATACAGATGTGTCACAGTGGTTAGCACTGCTGTCTCACAGCGCCAGGGACTGGGTTTAATTCCGGCCTTGGGTGACTGTGTGGAGTTTCACGTTCTCCCCGTGTCTGCGTGGGTTTCCTCCGAGTGGTGAGATTTTCTCCCACAGTCCAAGGATGTGCAGGTTAGGTAGATTAGCCATGCTCAATTGCCCCTTAGTGTCCAGGCATGTGCGGATTAAGTGTGGTTACGGGGTGGCAGGGAGCCTGGTAAGGGTGCTCTTTCAGAGGGTCGGTGCAGACCCGATGGGTCGACTGGCCTCCTTCTGCACTGTAGAGATTCTATGACCAACTTTAAATCCTAACCATTGCCCTTGTCTTCTCATGTGCTGATAGTGGGAGGCAGCTCGGAACGAAGAGCTGTGGGTTGGTGCTCAGGGCGGGGATCCCCAATTGATACATGATGAGCAGATGGGTTGCACCCATAGGGTTTACCTGACTTTCTTCTGCTGCATTCCCAGATCACATCAACCCTCTCTGCTTTGCCAGATTTTCCATGTTTTCCTCTTTTGCCATTCTTTCAAACAATTCATGCCTCCTCTGGGCTCACCTTCTCTTCCTGTATTGGTCTCAGTAGCATCTCTTGCCTGACACCACCGGCACTTTCGTCATTCAATGGCCCTACCTACTCTCCCTTTTATTCCTTTCCAGACCCCCATTTTTTGTCTCAGGTGAAGGTCACCGACCGTCATTTCTGCCTGGTACAAGAGAAGGCGGAGCTTCTAACCCAACAGTAAGCACGCAACCAGAGGAAAGGTGCAAAAATAACTGGTCAAGCTCTGGACTGCAATATGGACTGTCCCTGGAAAAATAAACACAAGATACACATTGTGACTACTTGACGCAAATTTACAACACCAAGGTAATGAAAAGTCAGCAGATACCATTGTGGTTGCTGAAGAAGTTTCCTTCGGGGCGCTGACTATGTTGTTTTTGCTGTTGTTTGTCTGCGGCTGTACAGAAAACGAAAGGGTGGGTTAGCTTTCACAGAGGAATCGGAAACACTGTTACACTAACCAACGCAGAACATGCAGATACACCAATGCCCAATTGCCTCCAGCTTCTGATTCAGCTGCACTGGGCTGCCTTCATGTTTGGGTTGGGGGTGTGAATGGGGCAGGCAGGTGGGTGGAGGGCAAGGTAAAAAAAAAAAAAAGGTTGTCGCCAGGTCAGCTACTATTTTTACCAGCCATTTCTCCATGATTAATACCAACCAAAGCTGGGACTGCGGAGACTTGCACAGCTGCATGTAGTACATCAGAGGCTGAAACAAAAGAGTTCGTTCCCAAGTGTCATGTCACGTAGATCATTTCACCTTCGTATTGGGACACAGGATTTTACACACCGATTTCATTACAGCACTTCACCTCAAACTTACGACAGCAATCGTCTCAGACTTGTATTAATTTTCCAAAACTCATTTTAAATCACATTCCTCCATTTCATTGATGACCACAACTCCAAGACAATCGTGTTTAACTGCCTGTAAAGTGCTTGGGCATGTCCTGAGGTTGTGAAGAATATATACAAGTTCTTTCTTTATATTGGTTGTACTGTTGTGCAGGAGTGATGGACACAGGTGGTAACTTTAACAGTTTAATACTAAGGTGCTCTTACATGCCATGTCTATCGCAGGTGAGAGACAGCCCCGGGGCCCTTCCCCTGCAGTGACAATAACCACTGGAGGGGACAGCACGGTGGCGCAGTGGTTAGCCCTGCAGCCTCACGCGCCGAGGTCCCAGGTTCGATCCCGGCTCTGGGTCACTGTCAGTGTGGAGTTTGCACATTCTCCCCGTGTTTGCGTGGGTTTCGCCCTCACAACCCAAAGATGTGCAGGGTAGGTGGATTGGCCACGCTAAATTGGAAAAAATGAATTGGGTACTCTAAATTTTTATTTTTTAAAAAATAATAACCACTGGTGCACAGGTCATATGGCGATCTGTGAATGGATGCACATTCTGCATTGGTGAACGAGTGCATATTTTACTTTAGAGGGCTTTGAAGATGAACAACTTATTCCCTATGAATTATTTACCTGACCAGTACTTGCTTCAGGGAGAAGGTTCATGAATGAGTTAAATGTGGAGACCCAAGATTTTACCCTTCAAGTGTTCATTGGCAGCTTGACGCTGCTGTATTAGAGCAGAGGGCACATTTGTTGCAATGTGCACTAACTGCATTCAAGGTAACTTTCACAAGAGTTAGGAGTAGGGATGGACATTCAGCCCATCGAGCCTGCTACACCGTTCAATTTATTCGTGGCTGGTCTTGGATATTACCCCACTCCCCATACCTCTGGATTCCTTGAAATGCTAAAGACAAATCATCATTCAGCCATGACTCAAGCTGCCATCACTCTTGCTAGTTTTTCAGAAGCTTGTCGGTTCAAGTCCCACTCCAAACTCACATTTTGGTGCAGCACCGACGCAGTGCTGCACTGTCGGAGGTACCGTTCTGTAAAAAAGACATTAAGCCATCTTCCCTCTCGGGTGGATGCAAGGATTGGATGTAAGAAGAGCTGGAGAGTCTACCTGGTGTTCTCGCCAATATTAATCCTGCAACCAGACTATCACAAAGGATTATCTGGTCATTATCAGATTGCCGCTTGTGGAAGCTTATGATGTGCTATTGGTGGCCATGTTCTCTACACTGCAACAATGACAACGCTTCAAATGCAATTAATTGTCTGTAAACTACTTTACGCCACCCTAATTTGTGAAAACGCAATATAAACACAAGCCTTTCTTTTCAATCTGTTTCCTGTACAACACCACAGTAGAGAATAAAATAATGTGTCGGACTGCAGTTATACTGGCACAGTGATTAGCACTGCCGCCTCACAGCACCTCAATTCCAGCCTTGGGTGACTGTCTGTGTGGACGTTCTCCCCGTGTCTGTGTGGGTTTCCTCCGGGTGCTCCAGTTTCCTCCCACAGTCTAACGGTGTGCAGGTTAGGTGGATTGGCCGTGATAAAATTGCCCCCTAGTGTCCAAAGATGTGCAAGTTAGGTGAGGTTACAGGGGGTAGGGTGTCTTTCAGAGAATGGGTGCGGACCCGATGAGCTGAATGGCCTCCTTCTGCACTGTAAGGATTCTATGTTTCTACTCACCCGCTCCTGTGGGTGTAATGCAGATTCAGGTGAATATTACTGTATTAAAGTGGCTCTTGCAACTTCCGATTTGACACCTGAAAGTATTTAAGCCAAGAGTCTTGAGACCTCCCCCATCTCCAAGGTGCTTTGAGTTTGCACTGACTTTCGTATAACCCTAGTCCAGTACAAATCTGCCATTGAAAGGTATTAAAGCTTGGCCGGATTCTTGTATCCTCCTGGGAGGATATAGAACCTTTTAAAATGCAAAGAAAAAAACAGAGGCCCCCATCCTGTACTCAGCTGGTGAGGACACAGTCAGCACTCTACGCATGCATCCAAGCACATATACTGAGATCAGCTGTCCCACACCTGAATATACACAAAGAACAGTAGGCCATTCAGCCCCTTGAGTCGGTTCTGCCATCTAGTGGCTAATCTGCATCTCAACTCCACCCACCTTGGATCCATAACCATTAATATCTTCACCCCCAAAAAACTCTGGGTTTTGTGGTCATTTCCCCCAGCCTCAACAGCTTTTTGGGGCAGAGAGCTCCACTTGTCTTTCCTGACATGACCTCTGAATGGCCTTGTTCTAATTCGAAGATTATGCCCCGCCAATTCAGGACTTCCCATCAGAAGAATCATAGAATCCCTACAGTGCAGGAGGCGGCCATTCGGCCCATCCAGTCTACACCGATCCTCCGAAAGGATACCTTACCTAGGCCCACTGCTCCACCCTATCGCTGTTACCTCATCCAATCTGCTCATCTTTTTGGACACGAAGGGGCAATTTAGCATGCCCAATCCACCTGACCTGCACATCTTTGGAATGTGGTGGGAAACTGGAGCACCCGGAGGAACCCCACACAGACACCAGGGGACCCGTGTGAATACCTCACTATCTGCTACTTTAAAAGGAATAAAGACTCAGTCTTTGCAACTTGTCCTCACAATTCAACACCTTCAGTCTGTAATCTAGAACCCAAGGGGAGTCTCAGTTTGGTGATTAGAGCCGAAATGACCTTTCAGAGAGATCCAAAAATTCAGAGTTAGGGTTTTGTGGCCTTGGTCTACTAGATTTGTCGAGTATAAATTGGCTACCTTCTTGCATGATTAAGTACTTTACTCTCCCTCAGCACATCTATAGGAATTACTATTGTGCGTTAGATTGAAAATATGCATGATTCTAGTTCTGTTTGGAAGTGAAGCACCAACCTCCTAATGTGAGAAAGAGCTCCTTAAAACTACACGATCTACAAACTGCATCTGTTCCCTTTAATCAAACTTTAGTCCCCGATGGATTCAAGGATGTCAGAACCAGATAAAAGCATCATTCCGCAGGGAGAGGCTTTATCAATAACTGTTTGACGAAGGATTAAGGAGAGTTCTTAGCTATGCTGAATCCGTTCTCCTATGCTATATTGAAACTACAAACTGGGAATAGGGAGGAGTTGCTGAGGTGTAACTTGATCTTTTTATTTGAATACTCTAATATGACTCCTCTTAAACTAAAACCACAGCCAGAATTGTACACTACCCCCCCCCCCCCCAAAAAAAAACCCGTATGCCAGTGGGTTGTTGGGTTGGTGGTGGTAGTGGAGAGGAAGGAGGGGGGGGGGGTAAAATTGCAGGGAAGGGATGGCCTCTAGGTTCCTGCTCACCCTGACATCACATCGATTTCATGCCAGCATGGGCAAGGCCTTGGACATAAAGCCTGCCTTGTCCCAATTGAGGCCATTAATAAGAGCCCTTTCCCATCCAGCCTCAATTTTGAGGCTGGCGGGCAGATTGAAGTTCTATGGGGGAAGTCTGAAAATAAAGAAAGTTAGGTCGCAGGCAGGAAGGGGCGGATCCGTTAGAAGCACCCTTCTGATTGGGGGCACCCGCAATCTCCCCCTCTGTACACCCCATCACCCGAGACCCAAATCGCTCCCTCATGAATTCTCAGGCCTTCGCTACCCTCCCACCCTGGGACGCTTGGCACTTCCCCCGAGTCCCTGCGTTTCCGGCTCCCTTGCTCCCCGCCTCCCTGGACTTGGACTCAGAGCTTCACGCCGTCCCTCTTCCAGCCTGAGTGAGGTATGGATGTCCCGTCTTCTGCCAATCAATGCTTATGAGGGCTGGAGGACACCTAAAGCTGACGGGGATATGGTCCCGGCTGGACAGATGGCAGTGGTCATCCTAAATTCAGGCCCATATTTAATTTTCCCATTGGTTAACCATTCACCAAAAGGACTAATACCTCGGCAGTGCATGAAATTTAATTGTCACTGCGGGGATAACACAGGTCTACGGCATGATAATGTGGAGTTGATGACTATGTATGTACTCTGGCCACTTACAGGAACACCATTCACCCACTGGGCAAGGGTGGACACTGAGCTGATCACCAATCTGGGTAGAATGTGGCACCTCTGCAAGTGAGAACATCTGCAAACGATGCCCAAAATTCACGCCCACTGTGTAGTTTCGACAGTGTCGAACTGAACAAATTCTGGAGAATGCCCGCGTCTTTAAAGCTTAAAGAAGACGTTCACACCGACACTTTCTCTTACCTTCATCGATATTGTTAATCGGTTAAAGGTATTTTTTAAACTTAGGACACAGACTCCTTGGCCACAATTCACATTTTTGGACGGTCCGAGGCAGGGCTTCCCAAACTGAGAGTCACGACCCCGAGTAAGGTCACGTGACAGGATTTTAAAGGTCATGAGCTCCAAGGCAGCATTTGTTATATAATAGTGGGTGTGGCTTAATGGACAGATCTTGGTTGCTGGACTGCAGCCGCAAAAAAATCTTGTGAAAGGATAGCTGTTCTACCACGCTGAACCGAACTCCACTCACCACCCACCCTCACTCCACTCACCTCTCAGACCCATATGGTTTAGCTCAGTTGGCTCGACAGCTGGTTTGTGATGCAGAGCGAGGCCAGCAGCGCGGGTTCAATTCCCGTAACGGCTGAGGTTATTCATGAAGGTCTCGCCTTCTAGACCTTGCTCCTCGTCTGAGGTGTGGTGACCCTCAGGTTAAACTACTGCTCATCAGCTCCCCCCTCAAAGGGGAAAGCAGCCTATGGTCATCTGGGACAGTGGCGACTTTACCGTACCTCATCATACCCACCCCACCCGCAAGTGTTTATTCTGGGATCATGCAACATAACGGGGTCACACTGGTCTGAGGTTTTGGCTACTCCCGCTTTACTTTCCCATGGTGTACCTCATTAACATCTGATCTGTCCAGTCTGCTTTCTAAATAAGTGTGGTTTCTGTCCTATAACCATATCAAAAACAAAAATAATTGTCCATGCCCAAAATTCAGCCCAAACCAGCTTGGCAAAGTAAAGGATCACATTAGGTGGATTGGCCATGCAAAATTCCCTCTTAGTATCCAAAGATGTGCATCTTAGGTGGTTTGGCCATAGTCAATGTGCGAGGCTATGGGGATTGGGTGGGGGAGTGGGCCTAGGTCGAGTGCTCTTTCAGAAGGTCAGTGAAGACTCCATGGGCTGAATGGCCTCCTTCTGCACCATAGGGATTCTATGGATTCTGTTCTATGGCTAACTTGTCATTTAAATTAGTTACATTTCTCAGCGATTTAATTTGGTTATTTGTATTTAAAGGCACCTTTGACCCATGGCAGGATTTGAATGTATCCAACGTTTTCACATTAAATCGGTTTCGAGGAGGATCTTGGGATGTGAGCACGGTAGAAGCTGCCTTTTCACGAGCTCTGGCTCTGCTCATCTTTTAATCTTTATTTTTATCTTTGTGCACATCTTTTTTTTGTTGCCTTTTCTTGGTTTGCATGGTTAATGCAGCGTACCAAGATTTGTTGGTCAGTATCTCAGTTTTATTGAGTCAAGATTAAAGGCTTTAATACTCGTTGATTCATAGCAGCTGGAAGGAGATGGGGTGGGGCCCTACCTTCATTGGCACAGCTACCTTTCGGAGGATTCCTGCCCTGATAGCAGCGTTCACCGGAGGATGATGGATGCTGGCGATGTAATCCGTCTGCATGGCTTGATTCCGTAATGCGGGGCCTCGAAACCCAGTTTCAGGAATTGTATCTTTACAGAGGCAGTGGTGGCTCATGAGGAGGTTCTTGCGAAAGGGGAGCACTGTCTTTGTTGGAAACCTGCCTCCACACAGTCAAGGCCCTGTTTCAGGGCCTATTGTCCATTCTGAGGGGCTCAGATGTCAGTGGAGGGCAACAGGTGAGGGGTCCTTTTGTGAGGGCCACGAGGAATCCAGCACGAGTTTTAAGGATACAAAGAAATAACATTTATTTACAATAACATACATATACAACAGCAGCAACTTCGCTTGCTGCTCACTCCTTCCTGCTGGTTCCAAACTGGGCAGCTTTATTTATACAGGGACTCTGCTAGTGATTTTTCCGCCCCCCTCATTGGGGAAGTTCATACTCCCACAGAATTGTGGGATTGTTATTAGTCCCCAACCAATGGTAAGCAGGCAGGTTATAACATCCCTCTCCCCCAAAGTTCTATGAATCCACCGAAGACCCTGGCGAAGGAGGGCGTCAGACTCATTTTGCCGCAGGCCGGACACCATATGCACGACGCACTGGATCGGGCGGCATGTAACGAGACGGAGACCGGCGCTTCCGTGATGAACGGCGTAACGGTTGTACATCCACGGCCCGTGGGCCCGAGGATTCCCCCTCTGATACGTCCCGTGTCACCATCTCGGAGTCAGAGTCTGCTGCCTCTGTCTTCTTGGCGTCTCTAGCTCCACGCGGTTCTGTAATGACCTGCGCAGGCTTTGAGTGAGGCACAAGAGGAAGATTTTGAGGACTACTTTCCATTGTCTCTGGTCTCTGTGGCTATAGAAATGAGCTCCGGGGGTGGGGAATCTTTGGAAGGGATTGTCTTCTGGACCAAACATGGTCTACATGTTTGCGCTGGAGACGACCCTGTGCTTGCACCTGGTAAGATATTGGGCCCGTTTGGTGAAAGATTACGCCAGGGACCCAACTGGGCACCGCCAGCAAAATTCCGAACGAACAGTGGGTCACCGGGCGCAAACTGCCGAATCGGCCAATGCCAAGAAAAACCATGTCCCTACCGTTCTTGTGTGCGGCGTACCTTTGTGCCAATGTCCGGGAAAACCATGCTGAGGCGGGTGCGAAGTCTCCGGCCCATGAGGAGTTCTGCGGGAGCTACCCCAGTCATTCAAAACAAAAAGTGAGCCAGTCTCGTGTCCATTGACCCGGAAGACTGCTTCTTTAGGCCTCGTTTGAATGTCTGCACTGGCGTATGCCGTTCATCTTCATGAACCTCGCAAACTCCTCACTTGTGAATGGAGTGCCCTTATCCGTGACCAGCATCTCGGGGAGGCCATGCGTACTGAAAGACAAACGCATCTTCTCAATTGTTGCGCAGGACATTGTGCCGAGCATCTTATGCACCTCCAGCCATTTAGACTGGGCATCGATTAATAGAAGGAACATGGATCCTTGAAAAGGGCCAGCGAAATCCGCATGCAAGCGTGCCCAAAGCCGCCCTGGCCATTCCCAGTGATGTAGGGGCGAGCCGGCGAAAGCTTCTGATGCTCCTGGCAAATGGAGCAGTTTTGGGCCACCTTCTCAATGTCGGTGTCGAGGCCTGGCCACCAGACATAACTCCAGGCCAACATTTTCATTTTGGACACACCTGGATGCCCATTGTGCAAGTCTCTCAGTATCAGCTCCTGTCCTTTTTCCGGGACAGTCACACGCGTCCCCCACAAGAGGATGCCGTCTTCCACGCTGAATTCTGACAGCTTGGAGGAAAATGCCCGTAACTCGCCTGGGAGCTGTCTATGCTGCCCACCATACAGGACTATATGCCGAACCTTCGACAGGACTGGCTCCGTCTGGGTCCACTCACGGATCTTTGATGCCGTGACAGGCAAGGTGTCCATAAAATCTAGGGTTGCAACCACCTTACCGGTTGTGGGGGTCGACATGGGGCCGGTTGATAAAGGCAATCGGCTCAGTGCGTCGGCATTCGCTATCTGCATTCCCGGTTTGTGCTCCAGAGAATACTCGTATGCAGCGAGCAACAAAGCCCAGCGCTGGATCCGTGTGGAAGCAATGGGCGGTATTGGCTTATCCTCTCTGAAAAGTCCCAGCAGAGGCTTATGATCAGTCACGATAGTGAAGTGGCGGCCATACACGTACTGGTGGAAACGTTTCACTGCAAAGACCACTGCCAGGCCCTCCTTCTCGATCTGCGGTACTTTCTTTCCGCTGCAGTCAATGTGCGGGAGGCGAAAGCTATCGGCCGCTCGGCCCCGTTCTCCATCTTGTGGGACAGGACGGCCCCAATACCATACGGGGATGCATCACATTTGACGAGCAAAGGCTTTCCAGGATCATAGTGGTTCAGTAACCCAGACAACGACAATTGTTGTTTTAACCGCCGGAAAGCGGTTTCTTGCGGCTGACCCCAAACCCAGGTGTGATTTTTCTTTAGCAGAAGGTGCAACGGGGTCAGCGTAGTTGCCAGATTGGGGAGGAACTTCCCGTAATAGTTTACGCGGCCGAAAAAAGAACGAAGATGCAAAGTGTCAGTCGGGGCGGGGCCTGTTGAATCGCGTGCACCTTCTCTGCGACGGGGTGCAAACCTTCGCGGTCCACTCGATAATCCAGGTAGACTACTTCCTTCGCCTGAAAGACGCACTTTGTGCGACGCAAACAGACTCCAGCCTCCGAAAAGCGTCTAAGGACAGCCTCGAGATTTTCCAAATGTTCTTGCTCCGACCTCCCTGTGATCAAAACGTCACCCAAGTAGACAGCGACACACGGTAAACCTCTCAAAATGCCCTTCATAACGCGTTGAATAGCGCAGGCAGAGGATACGCCAAAGGGCAAACGTGTATATTCATACAGGCCCCGGTGTGTATTAATCGTTACTTATGGTCGGGAGGCAGGGTCCAGCTCCAACTGTAGGTAGGCGCGACTCATATCTAATTTTGTGAACGAGAGTCTGTCTGCAAGCTTCGCGTAGAGATCCTCTATGCGAGGCAATGGATATCGGTCGAGTATTCACTGTGAACTGTGGCACCTGGCTTCATTACAGGTACAATTGGTGCTGCCCAGTCAGCGAAACGGACGAGCCTGATAATACCCAAAGTCTCCAAACGAGTGAGCTCCCCTTCTACCTTCTCGAGCAAGGCGTAAGGCACCGGGCACGCCCGGAAATATCACGGCGTGGCTCCTGGTTCGACTTGGATACGGGCTACGGCCCCTTTTATTTTCCCCAAACTGGGCTGGAATACATCTGGGTATCGTCCTAGCACCTCACTCAACCCTCCAGAAACTGTTTGGAGGATGTGCTGCTACTGCAATCGCAAATGGCGCAACCAGTCCCGACCCAACAGGCTGGGCCCATGGCCGCGCACCACGATAAGTGGGAAACGCCCCTCCTGGCGTCCATAAACAACAGGGGTCATCGTAGTTCCTGCAATGTCCAATGGTTCCCCCGTGTAGGTGGCCAACCTGGCCTTTGTGTCGGTTAATGTAAGGGTCTGTATATCCTGCTCGATGCGGTCAAATGTCCTCTGGGCGATCACGGAGACCGCTGCGCCAGTGTTCAACTCCATCTCAAGCGGGTGATCATTGACCCATACTGTCACCTTAATGGGGGCCACATGGGGAGCTGCCACACAATGCAGCTGCAGGCAGTCATCCTCCGTCTCCACGTCCTCAGGAGTAGTCGCCGCAGGTTCATCCACATGGAAGGTACGGCCCCTGGGCTGGTCCCAGTTTCGCCCGGAACAACGGCGCCTCTGGCGCCCCCAGGATCGGCATCCGCGACGGGGTTAGCGCCTACAAGTCTGACACGGACATGGCTCCTCATCCATTGGTTCTGGAGTAGGCTCCCTTCGGGGAGGAATGTCCGACGGCCACTGGCGTCGATCCGGACGTCGCCTCGCCCAAGGTACCGCAGGAGTGCGGGGGGATGTTTTCAGACGGAAGCGGTTGCGCCCCAAGCTTGCACCTCCATTCCCTGTAGCTCCTGCACTCCTCGTTCTGCGCTCTTTCGGTACAATACTATTTGAAAGGCCTGTTGAAAAGTCAATGGTGGCTCAGCTGACAACTTTCTCTGAGTGGCTGCATTGTTAATACCGCAAACCAAACAGTCGTGTAACATGTCTGACAAGGTCTCACCATAGTCACAGTACTCCGCAATCCTGCGTAGCCTGGAGAGAAAGTCGGCAAGGGATTCTCCTGGGGTCCTCTCAGCAGTATTAAACCGGTAACGTTGGACTATCGTGGACGGGGTTGGGTTAAAATGTTGCCCCACTAAGTTCACAAGTTCATCAAACATTTTGGTGTCCGGCGCAGCTGGGTATGTAAGGCGCCTAATCACCCCAAACGTATGCGGGCCGCAGGCGGTGAGCAATATGACCACCTGGCGCTCGTTTTCGGTGATGTTGTTTGCCCGGAAATAGTAACGCATCCGTTGTGCGTACTGGTTCCAGCTTTCCAGCGCAGCATCAAAAACATCCAAACGTCCGTATAGAGGCATGGTGTAATAGAAAACAACTTCCAACCTGTATCCAACAAAAATCCAGGGAGGTGGCTTCAGCAGTGTAGATAGCTATTCACTTTAACCCTCGTCGCCAGTTTTGTGAGGGCCACGAAGAATCCAGCACGAGTTTTAAGGATACAAAGAAATAACATTTATTTACAATAACATATATATATATACAACAGCAGCAGCAGCAACTTCGCTTGCTGCTCACTCCTTCCTGCTGGTTCCAAACTGGCCAGTTTTATTTATACAGGGACTCTGCTAATGATTTCTCTGCCCCCCTCATTGGGGAAGCTCATACTCCCACAGGATTGTGGGATTGTCATTAGTCCCCAGCCAATGGTAAGCAGGCAGGTTATAACAGGCCCTGCTGAACCTGGTGTCTCCGGGGAGATGGTAGAGAGGTTCCCAGTTGAGTTTGAGAACTGGCTGCCATGTTTCACGAATGTCCATCTGCAGAGCGGCCAGCTCAAAATCAATGGAGCTCATTCAACCCAGTTTTTGATGCATGGGGTTGGGGTGGCCTTGAAACCTTTGGTTCGGTGAGGTTGGCTGATCTCTGCATTGTAATAGTATGGTCAATCCGAGGGGTTCGCTGGGACATTCCTTACTTTTCTTCTTCCTCATTTTTCTTCGGACTTGGCGAGGTGTTAGGGGCCTTACTTATTTTGCTCTTGGGGGCTGGTTTAGCACAGGGCTAAATAGCTGGCTTTTAAAGCAGACCAATGCAGGCCAGCAGCGTGGGTTCAATTCCTGTACCAGCGTCCCCGAACAGGCACCGGAATGTGGTGACTAGGGGCTTTTCACAGTAACTTCATTTGAAGCCTACTTGTGACAATAAGTGATTTTCATTTCATTGTGTTGCCAATTATTATATAATCGCAGGATAATACTTCCTGGCAAAATTTGCTTACCAAATTGAACCATGCCAAGGAAGAAGCATCAGGTGCTCCCTCCTTCATCCCGAGAAGCAACAATTATGCTTGGCATTAACTTGGTGACAAGTATGACCTCTGGTAGTTGTTAGCAGATGAACCTAAAGATTGGCGTCTTAAAGCAAAAGATGTTGCTGCGTTTTTAAAAAATCAAATACGTTTATATGTGCAGTCAATGGTATGCTTCTGACAGGCAAGGAGAAGCAGGATTTTATCTTAAAGTAAGAACAGGAAAAAGAAGGAAGAATCATTGCGATCTCAAACCTGGTGACTTTATGCCTTGATAAATGGCTATGGTACGTAAGTGAACACAAAACAATGAGCAACGTGACAGGACAAGTACTACAACAAACACGACAGGGCACAGGCAACTCTTAAGACCCGTCCTACTGACACCACTGGATGGAATGGTAGGATGGTGCACACATTCGGTGATCACAAGACGCAAAAGATGAGGTGAAAATGTTCAAGTTACAAAAGGTCCTCACCATTAAGTGAACACTGGAACTGGACTTCCTTTTCTGAACAGTTCAATAAAGAGAGAGGGAAGACAACAAGAAATTTCCACTGGTTAGATATGAAAAGCACAAAGATTGTTTGTGAAGGGACAGATGGATTACAACAAAAGCAAAAGAAAGATCTATTCTACTACCAAGGTAAATTGTGTGTTTCTCAGGTACCAGAGTTTGTATTTATTTAACCAGCAGATATCTGTACTATTGGAAAGCAGAATTGGGGAACTTTAATATAACTCACCGGATCAGGCCACGCTTGTATTTTACACCCGTCCCAGTATTACTGGTCAAGTTAAATGTAGCATCAGGCAAGGTGCAAAACTAATACAGCTCCCAATCATATCAGTTTGCTAAGCGGTGGGATGCTTTAAAAGTGCCCCAAATTCCAATCCAAGCCCAAATTCACAGATTGTAAGGTGTTCTGTCTTCTTGCATTGTCACGCAAGTTGAACTTGGGTTTAATTCATTGGAGGCGAGGTGGTTAAAGGGGGCAACCTCATGAAGGGAACAACAGATGCTTGGCCATGACCCTTAACTCCATCAATGGAATCCTGAACAGCAGTCACAGGGGTTTTTTTTTTGGGGGGGGGGGAAGAGATGGTGGGGGTAGGGGGCATAAGATTAGAATTTTGAGCTAAATTGGTTGAAAACAAATCCAGGAAAGATGATGTGTCAGGAAGGGCTGGGAGAGTGTGGATTGCGAAGATTCTGGGTGCAACTGACTCATTTTAAAAGCAAGGTGCACACTCGGCAGTCAAAAGGAATGGGGCAAGGGCAAGGAAACTGGAGAAGATCGACTTGACATCGTTAACAACGTGGCACAACAGAGAGCATAAAATGTTACTCTGTTTCCAATCGGATTATGTTTCAGGTTTCCTTATACATCAATTTCGATAAGCTGGCACACCTAAACGTAAAAATGCTTGCCACCGAGCAGTAGCTTGACTCTCTGCTTTCATATGTTGCCCATTATACCGGCTGCATTAATCGGGTCTCAGGCAGGCCAACGCATGCGAATAATGAGAAAATATTCCTGGCATTCAAGCTGACTGCAGATTATATATTTTTAAAAATCATGATGTTATTTTTACATCCTGACTTCATTCCAACAAAAATCACCAGTAAATTCTGGAAACCAGCACCACGGAGTTGTTTGCTACGCAACATATATTGAAACTCCTGTTTTCCAGTTGCAGATATCAGTCAAAAACAAATCTGAACTGAGAGATGGTGATCTACCTCGTCCCAATAGTTGATATTGAAACAGGATTTCTACAATGGGCTAATTACATGACGGGAGATTTAAAGGCTCGGCTTATACACCTTGAGAACGCAAGGTCCTCTAACTGGGCAATAGGACAGCTGTCGGGCTGTTGTGTGATTGTTTTAAATGGTGGTACAGTTGCACTGGATGAACCAGTTGCATTGATTCTTCTTCAATCCCAAACTGATATTCCGAATAACAATGGAACAAGGTTATTCCCACTGATGGCAGATAAGGTCTGGGGCTACAAATGTCGAATTGAAAAGAAGATGCTGAATGCGTACTACCCATCTGACATTTTCAAACCTTAGTTTGCTGAATAAACAGAAAATCACTTAAATTCATGTAACATTACACTAAGAATATTTAGGGGGGTGTGGGTGAGGGGGGGGTCCCCTATAAAAAATTGTAATTAATCATTGCGTATCATCATAGTTATTGAAAGTGATAGTTTTAACAGAGTTGAGTTTCATGGATGAAACCATGGGTGGCTAGGTGGTGTGCAGAAGATGATACCACTGTGTCTCTGCACCCAGAAGATTATGGATTGGCAAGGCCAAACTCTATGGGGTAAAGTTTAAAAATATCAGATGGGTAGTATGCATTCACCATCTTCTTTTCAAACTCTATGAGGGAGAATGCAACATAGAATCTCTTTCAACTGTATGCCTGTGGGTCAGTGCATAGTTCTCATGTCCCATTCCAAAAACTAGGCTGCCACTCACAGTTCCAGGGACCCACTGTTGGGGGAGCCATTTTTCAGATGAGTGTTTAAACCTTGGCCCATTAGGATGGACAAAAAAGATCCCACGGTGCTATTCCAAAGATGAGCGCACTGGTGTCCTGGCCAATATTCATCCTTAAGCCTAAGTCACCAGATCGGTGATCTGTTCAGTAGGCTGTGTGTGGGGGCTTGCTCTGAAATATTGTTTCTTACATTACAACAGCGATGACCCTTCATACGTAGTTCAATGGCCATAAAACAATGGGACATCCTGAGCTCACGAAAGGTGTTAAAGAAGTGTATGTTCTTTCTTTCAACTGAAGGAGGCTGTGCAAAAGGTGCAGCTACAAAAGCAATGAGATTTGACAGCAGTACTTTAACAGAGAATATTAGAATATTAGATGGGATGGGTTGGCTTCAAAGCACATCAGTCGACACTCAGTACTGGTTGGCAAAATGGCCTATTTTTTAACCCCCTTTTTCTCTTGTACCCCAGTCTTACTGCCATTTTCTCTCTAGGCTTGCATGATATCAATAAGGGAACAAAAGCTGAACACAGTCATGAATGGAGGTTGATGGGCGGAGCGAATATCTGACTCAATACCCAATAGCAAAATCCCACTCACGATTGGTTCCACCTCAGTTTTTCCCATGTTACATGGGGGTCATCACATTGCTTCGTATCAACCACCATTTCTGAATTTGTTGAGTTGTTATACAGCCATTTGCCCTTCCTGCCACTAACCACCACGCTCACCCCCCTTTGTATTCAGGCAGGGGACAGGAAGCGATGCATGCTGGCCTGCCTGCGCCAATGGTTGGGCAACAAATGAACAAATTCTGGAGTGGGACCTGAACCTTCCAGTTCAGAGGCAGGGCAACTCCCCCCATAACCATACCAGCTTCCTACCCACCAAAATCCATCCACAAACACTGAATAATAATTCTGCTTTTATCCAAATGATCTTTCGGGGGCACTGAAAGAGTCTAAGCGTTTGGATGTTTGAGTACAAGTTAATGCGAGAAGAGCCCCGGGTTTGAAGGGCTGATCCGATAAATAGGTAATAAACTGGATAAATATTCCATTTCCCCGGCACAGTCTTCCAACTGATCAGGAACGCAGGGAAAGAAATCTAATAAGAATGCTCAATCTCAGCAATCTCGCTCTGTTTGCTTTATAGCCACCGGCTAGATTCCTACCATAAAATAACAACAATGCTCCCATCCATCTTGGCCCAGTGTAATAATTCTCCAGCTGGCTGCTCCTTGAAAAAGTGTGTTTTCTGAAAGTGCATTTGTGGAGGTGAGACTGAAGTGGAAGAAACGCAGTTTTGGCTGCAGTGTAAATCGTAGGGGATCAGAGGATGGGAATGGATTCTATAATGGCTCTGATGGCTCTCAATCACATCTATCCTTGTGCCTTCTAATTGAGGGGTACAGATAGTGTGGGATCTAACATTACTGCCTATTACAAACTTCTGATGCGGCACGGTAGCACAGTGGTTAGCACTGCTGCTTCACAGCTCCAGGGTCCCAGATTCGATTCCCGGCTTGGGTCACAGTCTGTGCGGAGTCTGCACGTTCTCCCCGTGTCTGCGTGGGTTTCCTCCGGGTACTCCGGTTTCCTCCCACAGTCCAAAGACGTGCAGGTTAGGTGGATGTTAGGTGAGGTTAGTGGGTTATGGGGAGGTGGAGGTGTGGGCTTAAGTAGGGTGTTCTTTCTAAGGGCCGGGGCAGACTCGATGGGCCGGGTGGCCTCCTTCTGCATTGCAAATTCTATGATTGATGATGCAAGGAGGAAAATTCCCAGCAATTAATAATTGGAAAAACCGGCACTGCTGTATGAAGGTTGCCTGCAACTCTTGTAGTTGTGGAGCAGTGGTCATGGCACGAGACCAGAAACGTGGAGGTCGTCAGTTCAAATCCCCCATAACCAGTTCTGAAAATGAATTCAAGAGCTGTGGCACTCTGCGGGCAGGCACTTGGGAAAAACCCAATGACTTTGAAAGTTACCAGATTGTTGTAATAGTTCAATAACGTTCTTCGAAGAAGGAAAGAGAGTAAGCTGGTCTGCCCTGCATATGCTTCAGTCACATACTGAGTGGTTGACTTTAATGCCCTCTGAAGTGGTCTAGCCAATCACTCAACTGTCAGGAACAACAACTTGCATTTATGCAGCACTTTCAATGTAGTAAAAAGGACCCAAGCCACTTATGATCTGACAAAACATGACACTGAGCTACTTATATGGAGAGATATTAAGACAAAAACTTTGTTCACAAGGTAGGTTTTAAGGAGTCACTCACAGGGAGAAGCAGAGCGGTGATTTAGGGCAGGAATTCCAGAGCTTAACAGAACCAAGATAGCTGTCAATGGCAGAACAATGAAAATCAGTGATGCACAAGAGACCAGAATTGGAGGGGTGCAAAGATCTCGGAGGATTGTAGGGCTAGAGGAGGTTACAGATATGGGGAGGGGTGAGGCCACGGAGAATCTTGAACATAAGGATGAGAGGGACGGTGCAAATGCAGCCTTGCCAATATCTCCAGCATCCCGAGTTCAAATAGGAGACAATAAATACAGCTAGCTAAATGCTGCCTGTCGGCTTGTCTAAATATGGGCAAAATGAGAGTTCAGCTGTATCAGTTGACATGGATCCACAACATAAAGGCAACAAAGACTATTTCAGAGACAAAAATATAGCAACACAATGGCAAAGTAGAGCATTCAGTGTGTTGGGAACATGTAACGAAAAGCATGAAAATATTTATTATTGTTTCTGGGAAACACAAAATTTACTTGGCATGCTTCGAAAACAGTTTGACACAAAATATGGAACCTTTACATTAACCCACTGACATGCTACTTCCACAAGTAAAATGGGGCATGTTATTTAATTCAAGTTGTCTTTTTACAATGCATGCAAGGATGATAATACACTTTTAACATTCAGTTGTTTGGTAGCCAAGGCCTTGAATTCACTCTTCAGGATATCAACTATTTTGCTGAAAATGGATCAACTCCCCCTTGTTAAAACGGCAGGAAGAGAACGGTTTAAAAAATATATCAGACATTTGCATGCTAATATGCCAGTGTGCAATTTTAGAACTTCATACAAAAACATATATCTGAAAAAACTATTTTTAAAACGTTGCTTGATCCCACTAACTAACAATTTGCACTAATATTTACTCAGCATTTTGAGAGTATCTGCTCTATTGTATAGCTTAGGGAAGAAAACTATTTTCCTAACATTCTTTCTGATGCTTTTTAATTTGTGTCTGTCCTCGAGGACTCTTCAGTATAACCCCCTCCCCCCCCCCCCTCCCCTCCTCCAATGGGGAGGCTGCTCTGTAAACTTATCTGCAAACTCTCTTGGTACTATTTTTTTTGTATAAATTTAGAGTACCCAATTTTTTTTTTTCCCAATTAAGGAGCAATTTAGCATGTCCAATCCTCCTACCCTGCTCATCTTTGGGTTGTGGGGGCGAAACCCACGCAAACACGGGGGGGGGGGGAATGTGCAAACTCCACACGGACAGTGACCCAGATCCAGGATCGAACCTGGGTCTTCAGCGCCGTGCGGCAGCAGTGCTCACCACTGCGCCACCGTGCTGCCCCCTTTTGGTACTATTGTTGATCAACCAATAGAAAAGTAGAGGCAGAGCAGGTGCAACATTCCAGTCCCACCCTCTTTTTATTCATTCACAGGATGTAGACATTACTGTTACCCATCCCTAATTGAACCTCGAGAAGATGTGCGTGAGCTGCCATCTTGCAATCTATCTGGTACGGGTTCTCCCACAGGAGAGGATTTTGATCCTATGAACAGTGAAGGAATGGTGACATAGCTCCAAATGAGGATGGTTCATGGTTTGGAAGGAAGCTTTCAGGTGGTGTTTCCAAGCACCTTGTCGTTTTAGGTGGTGGTAGTAGTCATGGTTATTGATGGTACTGTCAAAGGAGCCTTGGTGAGTTGTTGCAGTTTCTCTTGTAGATGGTGCACACTGCTGCCACTGTGCATCGGTGGGGGAGGGAGTGAATGATTAACTAGCATTGTGGTTGTGATGCTGATCAAGCAGACTGCATTTTCGTGGATGGTGTCAAGCTTTTTAAGCATTGTTGGAGCCGCACTCATGCAAGCAAGTGGCGAGTATTCCATCGCACTCTTTGACTTGTGCCTTGTAGATGGTGGACGGGTTTTGGGGAGGCAGGAGGAGAGTTGCTCATCGCAGAATTCCCAGCCTCGGACCTGCTCTTGCAGCTAAAGTTGTTATATGGTTGGTCCAGTTAATTTCTGCTCAATAGTATAAACGTCTCTTGACTGTGGGATATAACACAACAAATCTAAGTGGTGTTTCATTTCAGGCAGACCAACAGCAAGCCTACCCCTCTGGCACGTGACTTGAGCCAATGGGGAATGTTTCTCCAGTACGACTGCTGTCTACTGCTCGACTTTTGTTTGATCAAATTTGTTTCCATTTGCTTTTTTTTTTTTAGATAATATTTTATTGAGGCATTTATAATTTTAACAATTTTCAACATCAAATTTCAACAAAAACAAAGACACAAACAATATAACCAACAACCCCCCCCCCCCCCACCCCCCCCCGAGCACAGCACAAACCCCAGCCAACATGGCTTACACAAACATTGCCACCTTCCCCAGCCACCTCTCCGTTGGTTCTCATGCCCTTACTCGCGAATATAATTTTTTCAAGTCTGAGAAACTCCGCCATGTCGCTAACCCATACCCCCGACTTCAGGGGTTCTGAGTCCTTCCATCCTAATAAGATCCGTCTCCGGGTTGCCAGGGAGGCAAAGGCCAGGGCACCGGCCTCTCTCACGTCCTGGGCCACCGGGTCTTCCGACGCACCAAAGATCACCACCTCTGGACTCGGCACCACCCTCACTTGTAAGACCTCTGACATGACGTCAGCAAATCCCTGCCAGAAACCCCTCAGCCTCAGACATGCCCAAAACATATAGACAAGGTTCGCAGGATCCCCGCACAGCACCCACACCTATCCTCCACCTCCTCAAAGAACCTGCTCATCCGGGCCACAGTCATGTGTGCCCTGTGGATCACCTTAAACTGTATCAGGCTGAGCCTGGCGCACAACGAGGATGCATTAACTCTCCTCAGGGCCTCCTCCCATAGCCCGGCCTCCAACTTCCCACCCAGCTCTTCTTCCCCTCTCCTATTGGGGCTCTCTCCCACTCCCATCAGCTCCTTATAGACCTCTGAGACCTTCCCTTCTCCCACTCCTGTTCTCGACACCACCTTATCCTGTAGTCTCTGGGGCAGCAGGTGCGGGAATCATAGAATTTACAGTGCAGAAGGAGGCCATTCGGCCCATCGAGTCTGCACCGGCTCCTGAAAAGAGCCCCCCACCCAAGGTCAACACCTCCACCCTATCCCCATAACCCAGTGACCCCACCCAACATTAAGGGCAATTGTGGTTACTAAGGGCAATTTATCATGGCCAATCCACCTAACCTGCACATCTTTGGACTGTGGGAGGAAACCGGAGCACCCGGAGGAAACCCACGCACACACGGGGAGGATGTGCAGACTCCGCACAGTGACCCAAGCTGGAATTGAACCTGGGATCCTGGTGCTGTGAAGCAATTGTGCTATCCACAATGCTACCGTGCTGCCCCCAGGGCGTCGAAACCTGCCTCCGCACAAAATTCTTTGTTTCCATTTGTTGACATCATTCTTTTAAATCACCTTTTGTGCATAAAAGTGGAGATTGTTGGGCCTAGTGAATGGATTAATTTCCGTTTTGGTCATCCAGTCCTTGGATTCAAAACACCCAATATGGTATAAGATTTGGGTCAATGCAGATCAAACTCTTATCAATGTGCATTGTGCCCTATTGGGAAAAGGAACTGGCCTTTTAGCCCCTCGAGCTTATTCCAACAATCAGTTAGATTGTGGATGATATAGGACCTAACTCCACGTAGACGCCTTCACCCCACATCCTTTATACCTTTGGTTAACGGAAATCTATTTACCTCAGTTTTAAAACTAACTGATAGAGCATCGATTGCTGTTTGCAGAGGAGAATTCTAAACTTCTACCATCCTTTGCGTGTCTAAAAGTTTGCTCCTGAAGGTCTGACTCCAATTGACGATATATCCCCGCGACTCTGGGACAGCCCAACTGGCAGAAATAGTTTCTTCCCATCTACCCGGTTTCCCTTAATATCCTGAAAATCACGTCTTAACCTTCTAAATTCCAGGGAATTCAATCCTAGTTTGTTTCATTCTATTGGTAGGTCAACCTTTGGAAAATCTGTTTCATTCTGGTGAACCTCTACTGCACCTCATCCACAGTAACCCCCCCCATCACCTACACCACCCCCTACTCCCACCAATAGCATACCCCTTCCTCCCACACCACCCCCTTCTCCTCCCCTCCACCCATGTCACCCCCTTTCTCCTCCCCAACCCATGCCAGCCCCTTCCCCACCCCCCACCCACCCGCCCCTTCTCCCCCACCCACGCCACTGTACCCCACACCACTCCTTCTCCCCCACCCACGCCACTCTACTCCCACACCCCTCCTTTCCCCCACTCACCCACACCACCTCCCTTCTCCTCCCCCACCCACGTCAACCCCCTTCTCCTCCCCAACCCACACCACCTCCCTTCTCCTTCCCCCAACCCATGTCACACGCCTTCTCCTCCCCCTAACCCATGCCACCCCCTTCTCTTCCAACCCACGTCACCCCCTTCTCCTCCCCCTAACCCACGTCACCCCCTTCTCCTCCCCTAACTCACGTCACCCCCTTCTCCTCCCCCTAACCCACCTCACCCCCTTCTCCTCCCCTAACCCACGTCACCCCCTTCTCCTCCCCCTAACCCACCTCACCCCCTAACCCACGCCACCCCCTTCTCCTCCCCCCTAACCCACGTCACCCACTTCTCCTCCCCAACCCACGTCACCCCCTTCTCCTCCCCCTAACCCACGTCACCCCCTTCTCCTCCACCAAACCCACGCCACCCCATTCTCCTTCCCCCAACACACGTCAACCCCCTTCTCCTCCCCTAACCAACTTCGCCCCCTTCTCCACCCCTAACCCACGTCAACCCCCTTCTCCTCCCCTA
Source organism: Scyliorhinus torazame (assembly GCF_047496885.1). Lineage (NCBI taxonomy): Eukaryota > Metazoa > Chordata > Chondrichthyes > Carcharhiniformes > Scyliorhinidae > Scyliorhinus > Scyliorhinus torazame. The sequence goes on from NC_092734.1 coordinate 14,161,276, forward strand.
ACCAACTTCACCCCCTTCTCCTCCCCTAACCCACGTCACCCACATCTCCTCCCCTAACCCACGTCACCCACATAGAATCATAGAAGTTTACAGCATGGAAACAGGCCCTTCGGCCCAACCAGTCCATGCCGCCCAGTTTTTTACCATTAAGCTAGTCCCAGTTGCCCGCACTTGGCCCATAACCCTCTATACCCATCTTACCCATGTAACCATCTAAATGCTTTTTGAAAGACACAATTGTACCCGCTTCTACTACTACCTCTGGCAGCCCATTCCAGACACTCACTACCCTCTGAGTGAAGAAATTGCCCCTCTGGGCCCTTCTGAATCTCTCCCCTCTCACCTTAAACCTATGCCCTCTAGTTTTAGACTCCCCTACCTTTGGGAAAAGATGTTGACTATCTACCTTATCTATGCCCCTCATTATTTTATAGACCTCTATAAGATCACCCCTAAGCCTCCTACGCTCCAGGGAAAAAAGTCCCAGTCTATCCAGCCTCTCCTTATAACTCAAACCATCAAGTCCCGGCAACATCCTAGTAAATCTTTTCTGCACTCTTTCTAGTTTAATAATATCCTTTCTATAATAGGGTGACCAGAACTGCACACAGTATTCCAAGTGTGGCCGTACCAATGTCTTGTACAACTTCAACAAGACGTCCCAACTCCTATATTCAATGTTCTGACCAATGAAACCAAGCATGCCGAATGCCTTCTTCACCACCCTGTCCACCTGCGACTCCACCTTCAAGGAGCTATGAACCTGTACTCCTAGATCTCTTTGTTCCATAACTCTCCCCAACGCCATACCATTAACTGAGTAGGTCCTGGCCTGATTCGATCTGCCAAAATGCATCACCTCACATTTATCTAAATTAAACTCCATCTGCCATTCGTCGGCCCACTGGCCTAATTGATCAAGATCCCGTTGCAATCCTTGATAACCTTCTTCACTATCCACTATGCCACCAATCTTGGTGTCATCTGCAAACTTACTAACCATGCCTCCTAAATTCTCATCCAAATCATTAATATAAATCACAAATAACAGTGGACCCAGCACCGATCCCTGAGGCACACCACTGGTCACAGGCCTCCAGTTTGAAAAACAACCCTCTACAACCACCCTCTGCCTTCTGTCGTCCAGCCAATTTTGAATCCAATTGGCAACCTCACCCTGGATCCCGTGAGCTTTAACCTTCTGCAACAACCTACCATGTGGTACCTTGTCAAAGGCTTTGCTAAAGTCCATGTAGACAACGTCTACTGCACTACCCTCATCTACCTTCTTGGTCACTCCCTCAAAAAACTCAATCAAATTTGTGAGACATGATTTTCCACGCACAAAGCCATGCTGACTGCCCCGAATCAGTCCTTGCCTCTCTAAATGCTTGTAGATCCTGTCTCTCAGAATACCTTCTAGCAACTTACCTACTACAGACGTTAGGCTCACCGGTCTGTAGTTCCCAGGCTTTTCCCTGCTGCCCTTCTTAAACAAGGGCACAACATTCGCCACACTCCAATCTTCAGGCACCTCACCTGTGGCTGCCGATGATTCAAATATCTCGGTTAGGGGACCCGCAATTTCCTCCCTAGCCTCCCACAACATCCTGGGATACATTTCATCAGGTCCCGGGGATTTATCTACCTTGATGCGCTTTAAGACTTCCAGCACCTCCTCCTCTGTAATATGCACACTTCTCAAGACATCACTATTTATTTCCCTTAGTTTCCTAACATCCATGCCTTTCTCCACCGTGAATACCGATGAGAAATATTCATTCAGGATCTCACCCAACTCTTGTGGCTCTGCACATAAATGCCCTTGTTGATCCTTAAGAGGCCCTACTCTGTCCCTAGTTACTGTTTTCCCCTTTATGTATCTGTAGAATCTCTTTGGATTCTCCCTTGCATTATTTGCCAAAGCAATTTCATGTCCCCTTTTTGCCCTCCTGATTTCCCTCTTAACTCTATTTCGACAATCTCTATACTCTTCAAGGGATCTACTTGATCCCAGTTGCTTATGTACGTCATATGCCTCCTTCTTCTTTTTGACCAGAGTCTCAATATCTCGAGTCATCCAGGGTTCCCTACTTCTACCAGCCTTGCCCTTCACTCTAAAGGGAATGTGCTTACCCTGCACCCTGGTTAACACATTTTTAAAAGCCTCCCATTTACCAGCCGTCCCTTTGTCTGCCAATAGTCTCCCCCAATCTACCTCTGCAAGTTCCTGTCTGATACCATCAAAATTGGCCTTGCCCCAATTAAGAATTTTAACTCTTGGGCCAGACCTGTCATTCTCCATAGCTATCTTAAAACTAATGGAATTATGGTCACTTGTCCCAAAGTGATCCCTCACTAGCACTTCTATCACTTGCCCTTCCTTATTTCCCAAGACGAGGTCAAGTTTTGCCCCCTCTCTAGTCGGTCCTCCCCTAACCCACGTCACCCACATCTCCTCCCCTAACCCACGTCACCCACATCTCCTCCCCTAACCCACGTCACCCACATCTCCTCCCCTAACCCACGTCACCCCCTTCTCCTCCCCTAACCCACGTCACCCCCCTTCTCCTCCCCTAACCCACGTCAGCCCCCTTCTCCTCCCCTCCCAACCCACGTCACCCCCTTCTCCTCCCCTAACCCACGTCACCCACATCTCCTCCCCTATCCCACGTCACCCCCTTCTCCTCCCCAACCCATGCCAGCCCCTTCCCCACCCCCCCGCCCCTTCTCCCCCACCCACGCCACTGTACCCCACACCACTCCTTCTCCCCCACCCACGCCACTCTACTCCCACACCCCTCCTTTCCCCCACTCACCCACACCACCTCCCTTCTCCTCCCCCACCCACGTCAACCCCCTTCTCCTCCCCAACCCACACCACCTCCCTTCTCCTTCCCCCAACCCATGTCACATGCCTTCTCCTCCCCCTAACCCATGCCACCCCCTTCTCTTCCAACCCACGTCACCCCCTTCTCCTCCCCCTAACCCACCTCACCCCCAACCCACGCCACCCCCTTCTCCTCCCCCCTAACCCATGTCACCCACTTCTCCTCCCCAACCCACGTCACCCCCTTCTCCTTCCCCCTAACCCACGTCACCCCCTTCTCCTCCACCAAACCAACGCCACCCCATTCTCCTTCCCCCAACACACGTCACCTCCTTCTCCTCCCGTGGCCCACGTCACCCCCCTTCGCCTCCCCTAATCAATTTCACCCCCCTTCTCCACCCCTAACCCACGTCACCCCCATCTCCTCCCCAACCCACGTCACCCCCTTCTCCTCCCCTAACCCACGTCACCCCCTTCTCCTCCCCTAACCCACGTCACCCACATCTCCTCCCCTAACCCACGTCACCCACATCTCCTCCCCTAACCCACGTCACCCACATCTCCTCCCCTAACCCACGTCACCCCCTTCTCCTCCCCTAACCCACGTCACCCCCCTTCTCCTCCCCTAACCCACGTCAGCCCCCTTCTCCTCCCCTAACCCACGTCACCCACATCTCCTCCACTAACCCACGTCACCCACATCTCCTCCCCTAATCCACGTCACCCCCTTCTCCTCCCCTAACCCACGTCACCCACATCTCCTCCCCTAACCCACGTCACCCCCTTCTCCTCCCCTAACCCACGTCAGCCCCCTTCTCCTCCCCTCCCAACCCACGTCACCCCCTTCTCCTCCCCTAACCCACGTCACCCACATCTCCTCCCCTAACCCACGTCACCCACATCTCCTCCCCTAACCCACGTCACCCACATCTCCTCCCCTAACCCACGTCACCCCCCTTCTCCTCCCCTAACCCACGTCATCCCCTTCTCCTCCCCTAACCCACGTCACCCCCCTTCTCCTCCCCTAACCCACGTCACCCCCCTTCTCCTCCCCTAACCCACGTCACCCACATCTCCTCCCCTAACCCACGTCACCCCCTTCTCCTCCCCTAACCCACGTCACCCCCCTTCTCCTCCCCTAACCCACGTCAGCCCCCTTCTCCTCCCCTCCCAACCCACGTCACCCCCTTCTCCTCCCCTAACCCACGTCACCCTTCCCCTCCCAACCCACGTCAGCCCCCTTCTCCTCCCCTCCCAACCCACGTCACTCCCTTCTCCTCCCCTAACCCACGTCACCCCCCTTCTCCTCCCCTAACCCACGTCATCCCCTTCTCCTCCCCTAACCCACGCCACCCCCCTTCTCACCCACCCACCCACCCCCTCTTTCCCACCCACCCACCTACCCCCTCTCCCCACCCTCCCACAACCCCCTCTCCCCCACCCACCCACAACCCCCTCTCCCCCACCCACCCACACCTCCCCCTCCCCCACCCACCCACACCTCCCCCTCCCCCACCCACCCACACCTCCCCCTCTCCCCACCCACCCACATTCACTGTTTCTAGCTTTTTACCATTTAGAAAGTGTGTTTTATCTGGGGGGGGGTGGGGGGGGGGGGGTGTTACCCCCAAAGTGGATGTCGTTACATTTGCACGAATGCATGCTGCACGAGCGAGGTGGGATTTCAACTTTTTCCAACATTCATTCTGGGACCCGTGAGAGTGGGATTCCCAGTGCACCACTGAATTAAGGTCTTGTCTGACCAAATGTAAAAAAGCTTTTAAAACTCAACTCCTTAATGGGACTAATCTGCAGATGTTTTTGTTTCTGCGTTATATAATCCATTGTACGGTTTTTACACACTATTATTATAGTCTTAATTATACTTGACGAGTAGAATGCACAATTATCCAAACCATCATTTGTACTCGAACAGTGTTCCATCATCCCACTAACTAATAACCAATTCTGAAAGCATTGAGCATAATTACAAAGTTAATGCCTATTAAAGGTCATCGAGGAGGGTGGGGGTGAGGGGTTTGGGTTGTCTTTGAAACCAGAATAGGTTTAAGCCCCTAATGTACGTATAAACAATGCCTTATTGAAAAGGCCTAATCACGTTTGGCAACTCTCTGGATCAACCATTATAAATCCTCATCTAGGTTGCGGTTCACAAATTCAAAATGCCACAATCATTAAAGCTCTGAGTGCAATTCCTGTTCGCATGCAACTGTAATTCTCAAAAAGTAGAAGGCCTCACATGAATCAGGAATGGGAGGAAGAGTGGCAGGTGGACGAACTCGCCCTGGTCGGGCTTTCTTTTTAAACAAAAATTGAATGGAGGTCTGGCTGGTAAAGACAGGGCTGATTGGTGAGTGTGCGATATGCAGCTCTTGGCTTCACAGTATAGCTAAATCAGGCCGAGACGTAGAAATCAGCGAGATCACCCAACTTCAATAAGCAATCACTTATCATTAGGGTAACAATTTCAGCGATGACACAGGGGGCGAGAACACTCTTCCACATAAAGTGAGATCCAGCGGCCTTGCTTTGAAAGACTGACTCCATTTTGAGTGTTTCCTCCATCTTGGTCGCCAACAACGGCAGGTTTTAGAAAATACCCCAAAGAAAATGGTACACGCACACACACACAAACACAAAACCTCAAACCTACCTTCACTCCATCCGTTTTCTTATTCAGTAAATTTTTTGCTGCTGCAAAATCAAATGAAACAAAAACAGCGTGAGCGTTTATCGCGTGACTGATTCTCTTCTGTGAAGATGAATTTATTTCCGACGATCATTCCATTTGGCACAAAAACATCATTTCGGGAGAATTTAATAGCTTTCTAATGACTGAAGACAAGGAAATTGTCATTGTCAGAGCAAACCACAAATTGAAGGGCAGGTTCAAACATATTCAGTTAGGGAATGGAAATTACTGTCTCAGTCTTACCTTTCAGGAATTACAGTGAAAAAAGGAGAGATATAGAGGAGAAAGAATGATGTTTGAGCTGTAATATTTAGTACTTAGGTTCTTTTGATTTTCAAGGCATTTTCATTCCAAATGCAGCAGTCTTGTATTAATTGTTGGGAATTGCATGAGGCAGGTCCATAGGAACCACTTAGGCAGGTACAATCATAGCCTTATCAATCTTTATCTGAAATTAACCTGCCTTTGTCCCTTGAACAGACTGCTCTGTCCTGTGACAAAGTCTGTGACCAGATACAATATAGGGCAAAGGTGAATACTGGACAACAGAAAACAGAGGATGGGCAAACACCAATGAGAGAGAGTCCCAGAGGAACAAAATTTGAAACCAATTTGACAAATTATCATCCACAAATGGAAAATTAAATGGACACACAAAGAGGAACAGAGCAAGGTACATCTTTACTGGAAACCTGAGTGGGAAGCAGGAGATGTGGGTGTACCACTTTAAGAATGCTTCCTAAGGGCCTGCCATAAGGACAAGACTTTGAGCGGGTATCGACATGCTCGTTTTTCTCTCTCTCCGGCATTACATTCCACAATCCAAATGGAGTGGATCTATGAGTGAAATGTCTCTACATGGGTATGAATTGCAGCCACTGTCCTAATATACGTCATACGCTTATGTGCTGTAGGGAAAGGGGCTTAATAGCAAAGGGTATCCACATGATGAAACATGTTAGGCAGGCAACCAATCCTCATGCACGCACAGCGTTGAAGGGAAGCATTAGTTTAATGAGATGGGGACAGTGCACACTTAGTCAATGTGGTAAATGAGAATTTTGGAAATGAGGTGTCTTACTCTTCTTCCACTGCTTATAAAACATATCCTGGAATACCATCGCATTCACCCATTTCTTCCTGAGTGAAGAGTGTGCTGGATTTATTCCTACCTTCCCCCAACACTTTTCAAATGACCGATAATGGGCTAATGTGAAATACCTTCCTCCTGCCCTATTCTTCTCCTCCCTCAGGTACCATGCGCTAAGAGGGCATTGGCCACCAACAACTTCCATTGGATTGCTCCATGATCAGGCTTGGCTAAGTACTGCAGCATTTTGCCGTTGCCTTCTGCAGTGTGGCTGACCAAGAAACTCTCCCACTCTTATCGCCTGCTATCAGGCGTATTGGAAGGACCTGTTCCCTATGTGTGTGGAAAAAAAATCAACACAAGCGTGAATTGGGAAAATCTAGGCTCAGCAATTTTATTAACAATTATATGGTTATTAAAAAGTATTTCTTAGTTGGTATCTTTGTATTGTCAACAACTGCCATCATTTAACAATTGCACAACAGGTGCTCAGGGGCGCAACTACTTCACACATGCTTAGATACATGTGGCAGAAGGTGTGCAGGCACGAGAGAAATATTGGGATGGTGGTACAGATTGTAGTCTAGAAACTGGAAATGCCCAAGGATGCTGGAACTGGATTGCAAACCCAAATTATTCCAAATAGGTGATGGACACTCTCAAAATTTACTCCCACGTTTTAGCTTTCATCACATGTTGGTCATTCTGGATCACTTTTTAAAAAAAGACTTGGGTGAAATAATCAGAAGCTGCCATATTGTAGCACACTTATCATTTTATAATCACCTTAATTTTGTTTTGCCAAAGCGCCCAAATGGTTATTTTCTAGAAATTACACTTATCCTTTTTCCACACTCTGCAATTATCTAAAATACATGTCTAGACTTGTTCACTCCTTCAAAAGCCTGTGCAACACTGTCTTTTTGACCTAGTCTCTCCAGCTTAATACCCCTGGGATAACTTGCTGTGTGGCAAAGGAGCTTCAGAACTTCAATTTATCATATAATGGCTGATAGTTTTTCTGCTTCAGCATCGAAAGGCAGAGGTACTCAACTGTACTCTTGTGAAAACGTGAAAGTGTTTCAAAACATTGGAAACAATCTTTAGTAGGTCTTACAATTTGAGACCTGCTGATTTATATTTTAACCGTCATATTATACACTAAAACCAGACCGTCAAAGTGTTGGAAACAGCTTCAGAGTGAAAAAATATCTTCAAACCTGATTGTGCTGTACTTTCAAAACAATAAATGTCGCTATCTAATATTTTGACATTTGGAATAGCTATCGAATAATGGAAATCTTGGTACAGTAGGCCAATTTGCTTTCTCTCGCTGTGCTCGTGCGATGTCTGTGGAGGCGGGGAAATGGGCCTCTCTCTTAATTTTAGGGTCCTGATCTCTGAGGACGCAGACCTGTTGGTGTGTTTGCGCCCCATCCCTCTCAATGCTGGTGCAAAAAACAGGACGGAGGATTGCGATCAGGATCACGCCGACCTACCTGCCGGGAATCGCAGTGTTTTCCTGCAGGAGATGACGCTTAGTCGTTTTTTGGGAGAATTGTGTCCAGCATCTGTGTGCCAACTTTAATCCTATTTCTTTGTGCCTACTCTAATATTGCTCCTTCAACTTTCCATCTAATTCCATTAAATGTTGCAACTGACTTGCCTTCAATAGCCACTCGTTCCATATTTCACTCACCCTGCCCTGAATGGATTTTTGGAACCTCCTTCATTTGCTTCAAGTACAAATCCTGCGTTTCTGCCCTACATGACTGGGTCACGGAGCAGTGTTAAGAATCTTTTACTCTGGGATCAAATTGGACTTATTTTTAACAGAATGATGAAACCTTACAGTTCGCATAGTGCGCGTTCTCCATTTATAAACATTTGAAAAATTAGTCAGAACGTGCTCCAAGCATTTCGGTGAAAATAACGTCACTCTGTTTTGTTTTTCAGATTCAGCTGTGTCTCTCTCTAACGTGTTCCATCTGAGGCTCTCTGTGTTAAACACTCTTTAGATTGTCAAAAAAAAGTCAGGGAGTAAAATTTATTCTCCACAAAAATCTCTACAGCAACCCATGCACCAGATCAGTGCTTCAATAGGCTCACCCAATATTACCAGCAATTGCCCAACACAAACAGCAAAATTGTGCAGAAGCTGGAAGTCGGCAGGACAGCAGGTCAATGAGCATCTGCCTAAGTTTTGGGTTCAGAAGTTGTCCTCAGAACTGCCGTCCCACGGCTGCAAGTTCGTGAACAAAGTTGTCTCAAATGGCTTTCCATTCAGAATGCGGACGACAGCAGTGCAGTCGAACATGTTAACTGCTTGCTTGCCAATACGGCAGGAGCCCATTTTCAAAGCTAAAAGACCAGCTAACGTGCTTGGGGCACATGCAGGCATGTACGGGACAATTACAGTTTCCTCCCTATGTTTTTTTCCCGTTGTTTTAGACCCACGTACCTTTTTTATTTTGTGAAGGAAACAGAAAAACCTCGGTAAGCAATGATGAATGATGGTTAAATGACAGTCATTCCGAGTTAAGGTGAGAGCACTCAGTCCGCATGCTGTTTTTCACAGTGTTGTTCAATGCCACATACCTTGCTCAGCCAGACCAGCAGCAGCTGTGGCTGCTGCAGCTGGAGCTGTGTGCTGCCTGCCAACTATCGGAAGGGAAGGATTTAGTGATAGGAGCCAAGAAGGCCCGAAGGTTAAAAAAAAGAGGAACAGCAAAATCCAAGTGTTTTACCCCCACCGTTTGCTCTATACTTTCTACATTACATCCAACTTCATGTCTTAATACATGCAAGGAATCTTAATAATCATACAGCGCAGGAGGCCATTCTGCCCATCACGTCCTTGCTAGCTCTTTGAAAACACGATCCAGACAGTTCCACCACCGCCTTTCTTCTTTTCCCCAGAGCTCCACAATTCTTCCTGCTTCAGATATTTATCGGATTTCTTTCTGAAAGTTAGCATTGAAGCTGCCTCCACCACCACTGTCAGGCAGTTCATTCCAGATGATCACAGCTCACTGCATTAAAAAAATTAATTCCCCTCATCTCCCCTCTGGTTATCTTGTCAGACCAGCAAGGCAATATCGTGGGTAGGAAAAGATGCTGCTTTCGTCGCCTGCAGTGTGCACCTCGTTAAAACTGCCTCAATCAGCAGGCTCAGAAATTCCCTAGCTGGCTTTAAGAGGATGTCTCGTTCTGCCAGCCACTTGTGGGCTTTGGCTAGAGTGTCAGCAACAGAGCTCACGGTAACCTCCTGTCCCCTCCCGCTCTCTCTAATCGTGGATTAATATTCGGGGGGGGGGGGGGGGGGGTGCCCACTTGTTGTGTTGTTATGGTGACTGAGCATTTCCCTCATCCCAGCAGCTGATGTAGTGGCATTGACGCCCACAGTTGACCTCATTCCATCAGCAGATTTATGAGCCTGAATTTGCATTTTTTTTAAAACTGAAAATGGTACCGAGTGTCTCATTTAAAGCAGCGGAGAGGGTTTTAAACATTAACTGAGACCACTAAACTTTCCAAGTTCATTACTGAGTGTAGATTTTACATATGTTTAGTCCATTTCGCAATTAATCGTCCTCTTTTTATCCTCCCTGTATGTCCTCTCAATGCAGAGGTTGCTGAGTAATACCAGCCTGCCTCTCTACTTGGCTGGCTATACAACAGGATGGTCTCCCATTCTTCCTCCTACATTTTAAGAGCATACCCAGGCTCTGCTCATCTCCCAGAGGGCCGCCCCCCCCCCCCCCCCCCCCCCCCCCCTCATTGCCAGGGGTTGGTGGGTGAAATGAAACACTAGCCCACGGGCACCTGACACTGCAGGTCTGTTCTCCAGTGGAATGTGCCACTATGCTGCTGCGTTGAGGGAGATTTAGAATTCCGCTGCCTCACAAATTAAATTGCCCTCTACTAGAAACCCCTGTTCTCCACTCCAAATGGACTATCCATCAAAGGGGGCCACGTACATGGGCAAAGTGTCTGGCAAATCACAAATGCACACCAATCACCTTAAAACTCACCATCCATCATTTTTTGGGGTTGCTGTTGTGGCAACGCCAACAAGAACTGGTGTTTGTGTAGACCTTTTACATAATAAACCGTTCCAAGGCACTTAACAGGAACGTTATAAAACTAGATTTGATACCGAGCCACACGACGAGATATTAGGCCAGGTGACCACACGTTTGGTCAAAGAGGTAGGTTTCTAGGAATGTTTTGAAGGTGGACATGGAGGTTGGAGGGAGAGGTTTAGGGAATCCCAGAATTTAGGGCCAAAGCAGCTGGAGGCATGGCCACCTTTGGTGAATGGGGGTTGGGCCGGGGATTAAAAATTGGGACTGCGCAAGAGGCCAGAATCAGAGGAGGGTAGAGATCTTGGTGGAGCTGGGGGCTAGAGGCGATTACAGAGGCAGATGAAGCGAGGCTATGGACCAATTTGAAAACCAGGATGAGAATTTTAAGATGGATGCATTGCCAGATCAGGAGCCAATACAGGTCAGATGATGGGGTGGTGGCTGAACAGGACTTGGCCCGAGTTAGGACATGGGCAAAGTCTTCTCTGACCTTGGGTTTACAGGAGGGTAGAACCCCGGCTGGAAAAGCATTGGAATAGTCACACCCAGAGACAACAAAAGCGCAGATGAGGATTGGCAAAGTAATTGAGCTGAAGCAGAGAGTTTTGAACTGTGGGAAACATCTCATGCCCATTATCCCTCAAATTTTTTCAACCAATGTTTGGAAATGTTCTCACACCCTCATCCTTGCCATTTCTTCCTCCTCACCTTTCCAACACTCCCCTAATGTCCTCTTCTTTGTAAAAATGCTGTGGTATGTTTTGCTCTCTTAATAGGTACTAGATACTTTGCAGTCCTCTTTCGTTCCAAAATGGAACATGTTAGCCAATGATTTAATGAACACAGTTCTTCCTCTAACAGAAATCATGAGGGCACTATTTTAGACTGCACCGGGGGACGAGACAGGGATGCCCCCTCTCCCCACTGTTGTTCGCGCTCGTTATAGAGCCGTTGGTAATTGCTCTGAGAGCCTCAAGGGGCTGGAAGGGGCTGGTCCGGGGGGGTGGGTGGAGCACAGAGTCTCACTCTATGCAGACGACCTGCTTCTGTATGTATCGGACCCAATAGAGGGAATGGAAGAAATCATGAGGATTCTGGGGGAATTTGGCCGGTTTTCAGGGTACAAGCTAAATAGGGGGAATAGTGAGGTGTTTGCGGTCCAGGAGGGGACAGGAGAGGCGATTGAGGGAGCTGCCGTTTAGATTAGTAGGGGGAGGCTATAGGTACCTAGGCATTCAAGTGTCACGAGAATGGGACCGGCTGCATAAATTAAATCTGGCCCGACGAGTAGACCAAATGAAGGACGATTTTCGGAGATGGGACGCGCTCCCGTTGTCATTAGCTGGGAGGGTGCAGACAGTGAAGATGACGGTCCTCCCGAGATTCCTGTTTGTGTTTCAATATTTCCCCATCTTTATTCCGCGGTCCTTTTTTAAACGGGTCAACAAAGTGATCACTGGCTTTGTTTGGGCGGGCAAGACCCCATGAGTAAAGAAGGTAATTCATGAGCAGAGTCAGGGAGAGGGCGGGCTGGCGCTGCCAAATTTTAGTAACTTTTACTGGGCAGCGAATATAGCCATGATCTGGAAGTGGGTGGTGGGGGAGGGGTCGGCATGGGAGCGTATGGAGGCAGCTTCATGCAAGGGCACCAGTCTGGGGGCGTTGGTAACTGCGCCACTGCCGTTCCCGCCAGCACGGTACTCCACCAGCCCCATGGTGGTGGCGGCCCTGAGAGTCTGGGGGCAATGGAGGAGACATGTGGGAGCATCGGTCTGGTCCCCAATCTGTAATAATCCCAGGTTTGCCCCAGGAAGTATGGATGGGGGCTTCCGGATATGCGGAGAGCAGGGATTGAGAGGATGGGGGATATGTTTATAGAGGGGAGCATTCATAGTATGAGGGCGCTGGAGGAGAAGTTTGGGTTGGCGAGGGGAAATGAATTCAGGTATCTGCAGGTGCGAGACTTCCTATGTAAAGCCCAGCTTGGGGGATGCAGCTAAGGGGGATTCAGGACAGGGTAGTTTCCAGAGGGTGGGTAGGAGAAGGGAGCATCTCTGAAATTTACAAGGAACTTATGGGGTCAGAGGAGACGCAGACCGAGGAGCTGAATTGCAAGTGGGAGGAGAGATAGAGGATGGTCTATGGGCGGATGCGTTGAGTAGAGTCAAAGTGTCCGCAACATGTGCCAGGCTCAGCCTCGTACAATTCAAGGTCGTTCACCGGGGCTCATATGACAGCAGCCCAGATGAGCAGATTTCTTAGGGTGGAAGACAGGTGTGCAAAATGTGCAGGAGGACCAGCGAACCATGTTCACATGTTCTGGGCATGTCCAAAGCTTAGGGGATTTTGGCAGGGGTTTGCAGATGTCATGTCCACGGTGTTAAAAACAAGGGTGGCACTGAGTCCAGAGGTGGCGATTTTCGGGGTGTCGGAAGACCCGGGAATCCAGAAGGAGAAAGAGGCAGACGGTCTGGCCTTTGCTTCCCTGGTAGCCCGGAGACGGATACTATTAGCATGGAGGGACTCAAAGCCCCCGCAGTCGGAGACCTGGCTGTCGGACATGGCTAGCTTTCTCTATTTGAAGAAAATCAAGTTCGCCTTGAGAGGGTCACTGTTAGGGTTCGCCCGGAGGTGGCAACCGTTCGTCGACTTCTTCACGGAAAATTAATCGGCAGCAGAAGGGGGGGGGGGGGGCGGGGGGGGGGGTTAGTTTAACTTAGAGTAGGGGGTTAATAAAGGTGGGACCTGTAAGGGAGGGAGACGGCTTTTGCACTATGTTTATAGTTTCATGTACAATGTTTACTTTGTTGTTATAATACCAAAAATACCTCAATAAAATATTTATTTAAAAAAAAGAAATCACAAGGGCGGTACGGTGGCGCAGTGGTTAGCACTGCTGCCTCATGGTGCCGAGGACCTGGGTTCGATCCCGGCCCTGGGTCACTGTCCGTGTGGAGTTTGCACATTCTCCCCGTGTCACCATGGGTCTCACCCCCACAACCCAAAAAGATGTGCCGGATAGGTGATTTGGCCACGCTAAATTGCCCCTTAATTGGGAAAAAAACGAATTGGGTACTCTAAAATTTCTAAAAAGAAAACAAAAGCACAAAGCACTAGCAATTCTAATCCAGGGTTCTCTGGCATTTTAAACAAGTACTTTTAGGCAGGCAGGGGTCTGATGTTGACCTTGCTGTGATCTAAATGGTGAAGATAATGGCTTGATGGTACTACAATCATGTGTTCCAAATGACTTTGAAATGCACAAGAAGACAGCTAAAGGCTACATTTCAAGAAACCTCTCCAAAGAATTTCTCACAGCGATTAGCTGTGAAGCCAATGTGTCGTTTGCTCTGGTGTAGCCTATAGCCATAGAGTTACTGCTTCTTTTCATTGTGGCACTTGGAAAATGTCAGTTGGACAGTGCACGTTCTACCCATATTGCCCTTTGTTTTGGGTTTCTTATCTTTTGCCTCTCCAAGGCATTTACTGGGATATGGGTGGGTAAGTTAGAAGACTGGAGACCGAGGTGGGGCTGGGGCTTCATGGGTGCTGGAAGAACGAAGTAAAAAGCCATCATGGTATGACCATAATGATGTGGGACCAGGTTTGATGAACTGGAGTTTTCTGCCTGTTAAGTTCTTACGTTGGTATGTGGACGCAATGCAAAAATAAATGCTACCGGAATAAACATTGGCCTATAGAAAACCAATTTGTGCTCGGACCTAATAAAATAATTAATTTTGACCAACATTGGTTTGGAGGACAGAACGGTGATAGGACGAGGTCTAAGACAATTCAGTTCCTGATGTGAGCTTCACGGAGCAGGAAGGTGCCGAATGTAGCAACCGATATGATTGCGGGCAGAGGGGAGGCAAGAATAGAGAAGCAAGTCATGCCTCGGTATTCCTTGACAACTACCTCCAAGGTGGCAATTTGAGAACAAGCTATATGCCTCTCTGTTGTTTGTGTCAGGCTGGTGAAGAGAAGAAAATGTATCATCTTGCAAAATGAAAGGGGAAACAGTCCAACCCCATGAATTCTTTAAAAATGTATTATTTTCAAAATTGGTGACCGTAGTTTCCTAGCAGGGTAGATGCAGCAGGTGATGGGAACACCCACATCTCTATATACCCCTCCAAGAGCATTTTTCCTTCAGCGTTTGGATGAACAGCTAGAATTCCCTACCTAACAGTCTTGTGGGAGCACCTTCATCACATGGGCTGTCACAGTTCAAGGGGTTGGCCCACCAACACCCTCTCAACGGGCAACTATGGATGGACAGCCAATGGTGGCCTTGCCAGTGGCACCTTCATTCCAATAAATGAATCATAATAAAAACACACCTAATAAGGTGTGACTCGCCAATTATTAGACAAAACTGCTGGTGAGCTGTAAAAAATACAATTAGACTGTTGAGCTCGTAAGGAGACAATATACAATTGCTATGCTCTCTTTATCTTATTGCATTTAAAACAAATCTGGCCTTCTACTTTGTCAATAATAAAATGTAATAGTTATTGGCTAATTCCTTCTTTCCTAGGGAAAACATTAATTCCAGTATCTACTATGTTGTTTAAAACTATTAAGTTGATATAAGCCTAGAAACTCCCTTTGCAATTGTTGGTTGACAAAGACTTTAATCTGCGCAGAAATGGTTTTGTCTGCTATTCCAATGTAGATGTTAATGGATTAATGCTTGTGTTAAAATATTATTTAGAGGAATGTCTTATAAACACACTAAGCATTTGTCCATCAATATCACAGCAGTGATTCTAGGTACTTATTTTTTTTACTGTGTGTAATGCAATACAGCTAAAGTAGTGACTTAGAGACATACCTGAAAAGTTCCTTGTGGCTATCATTGTCGTCAGAATTGCACCCTGTATCAGAAAAGATTAATTAGTGAACCTGTTCACTTTTGCCCTATAGCCTGTGCCATTTACCATGCAAAAGGGTCTTGCTAGGCTTTGACAGAACAAAAAAAAAAAAAGCATTCAACCCTCTACAGTGGTAATTCAAAACTAATCAATGCAGCTGTTGGAGACACTGTCTAGTTCCCATCTTCCACGGGCAGCACTTTCACCTCGGGATCGGAAGACAAAGGATTCAAGTCCTTCCCCAGAACATTGAGCAAACAACCTAGGTTGACACTCCCAGCGTTGCACTGAGGGAGCACTGCACTGTTGGGAGTTGTTGTTCTTTTGGATCAAATGTTGCCCTCTCAGGTCGGCATAAAAAATCTGCTGCAAAACTATTGCAGAGAGGAGCAGGGGAGAATTCCCCAGTGTCCTGGCCAACATTTATCCTTCAACCAATTACAAAAGTATTGATTTAACTGGTCATCATCATATTGTTACTCGCGAGAGCTCATGATGCACAAACAGGCTGCCATTTTATCTACATTACAAGAAGGTCTACACTTCAAAAAGTAATTTAATTGGCTGTAAATTGTTCTGGGACATCCTGTGGTGGTGAAAGTCTCTATATAAATGCAAGTTCTTTTCTTGTATTGCCAATTATGAAAGTTTGAGCTTGTGCTAATTCAAGATTTTAACAATTTCTCAAAGAGAAGCTTCAATTCATGTTTTCAATATGATACACAGTACAGTTATAAATCTAAAGCTTCCAGTCTTGTAGAGAATTCTTTTTCAGTTATCATCCATCAGAATGAGTTGTGTGAAAACTGGATAAAGTGAATTGGCTAATTGGCTTGTGTCTCATAATTTCAGACCCATTACCAGTATCCACATTCATTTGGGAAAGTCGGAATTGTTCGATGTAAACTGGCTGAGGTTCATCAAGGATCATCTCCTACTATCTACAATGGAGTTGTGGCCTCATCAATACTATCTGCTTCCACATCTCCCAGGAAATCTTTTTCATAGAGGGACCAGAGATCAGAACTTACAAATTCCATAAATGATCTCCTACATAAGCTCAAAATCATTTGACGTGATTTATTTTTAGGATTGCTAAGGAAAAGCACTAAAATGATTAAAGTTTTTTAAAAATTGAGTATTAATAGGTTATGTTCCTCTTATTTTCCTATATTAGCAATGCAGTTTGTATCCTGAATATCCAAGATTGATGTCACAAATCAGAAGTTATCTTCGATTTATCTTTCACCATGACTGAATATCTTGTGACAGATTAGTCCAGGTGCCTAATTCTATCCTGGACAAGTGTGTGTTGTGAAGTTTATGGGCAGGAACAGTTATATATTCAACCAGAGACATTTCGAGTTAGAACTGCACGAGGTCTTAAATAGGAATCCTTTATAATTCTCCCCTTTTGGCTGATGCCCTCTGCTGATACATGCATGCAAAGTAGCCCCTCCGCTGGTACATGCATGCATGGTAATCCCTCTGCTGGTACATGTATGCATGGTAATCCCTCTGCTGGTACATGCATGCATGGTAGTCCCTCTGCTGGTACATGCATGCATGGTAGTCCCTCTGCTGGTACATGCATGCATGGTAGTCCCTCTGCTGGTACATGCATGCATGGTAATCCCTCTGCTGGTGCATGCATGCATGGTAATCCCTCTGCTGGTACATGCGTGCATGGTAATTCCTCTGCTGGTACATGCACACATGGTAATCTCAAGTGGAAAAAATGCACAATGCAATTTTCAATACACTACATGTGGAAAACCAAGAATAGACAAGAATGTAATGGGCAGGTCATCTGGAAGTCCAAAAAGTGAGATGACCGCACTATTAGTGAATGGAAGAGTGCCAAAAGGGCAGAGCACATTGGACAAGTCTTACTGTCATTTATGGACAATTTACTTATGACAAAATGACTGTTTTCCCTTATGGTTCTTCCTTGTACCCTGCATGTTCACAATGTGCCTTGATAAAATAGCTATTACAGTGAGCGCATGAGTACATCACTTGTTAGGATGTGTTTGATAACTTGTTTAAAAGATACAGCGAGGGACTTGGAGACAGGGAAATGAGTGGAGGCCGAGAGGAGATCAGCCATTATCGTACTGAATGGCAGAGGGGGCTCAAGAGGCCAAATTGCCTACTCCTGCTCCTAGTTCTTATGGATTGACTGAATTGGATGCAGCACCTGACAATTTTGTGGGGGAATCAGTTTAGTCGTGCGCTAGTCTCCAGAGAGCATGTCATTGTTTGTCTTATCCATATCCTGAAATCTCACCTGGTACAGTGTTGCTGAGGGAAATATGGAGGCACTGTGCATGAAAGAACGATGGACCCAATATATCATCTTCCTTTACCGTAGATCTTGTGAAACTAACCATAAAACAATACAGGAATCCTGATATCCTGCTAAAGTACAGCTATCTGCAAACCCTGCCTGTGTTTCAGCTTAATGAGCCACATTGCATCATTTGGTGATACATTTAAATACTGTCGAATGAACTATTACTATCACTCACCTTGAGCTTTCTTCTGGCATTGAATTTCCTCAAACATTCAACAGTTTCCTGACGGTGCATCATCGATGCTACAGTAGAACGTTGCTGAAAAAAATATAAGTGATATCTAGTGTTTATAGGTTGGTATATATCAAAAGATTAAATGTTTATCTGACCAGTTAAACCAGTCCATTATTGTCAAATAAATGTCCACTGGGAACAATACAGAACATTTAGATGGCCAACTGTAACCATCAATGCAACCCCTTAATGGCAGACCCGAAGATGTGACAGCACGGTATCATTGACGTGAAGTCTTTATACATTTTGTTATTACATTCATTCATGGGCATTACTGGCTAGGCCAGCATTTGTTGCCCACCCCGAATTGCTCACGAGAAGATGGTGGTACACCCCCTTCTTGAACCGCTGTGGTTAACGTGTGGGTACACCCAAAGTGCTGTTGTGGAAAGAGCTCCAGGTCTTTAAACCAGCAACAGGAAAGGAATGGTGAAATAGTTCCAGGATAAGGCTTTAGTTTTGAAAGACAAATTATTTAAAAGGAGTTTAATTGGCCTGAACTTGGAAACACAGACAACCACAGTACCGGGTCAGTAACTAAGGAAATTACAGTCTATGAACATACAATTGATTAAGAACAGGATTCACTGTTAACATCTGAAGGGTTGGTTTATAATTGGGACTGGTACTTACGCAAACCCATGGGTGTTTCAGGGCCTCAGTTGCAGTTATCCTTTTGGCTGGATTGATGGTCAGCATCTGATTGATCAGATTTTTGGCTTCTGGGGTAACCGTGTCCCATTCTGGAGAGGGAAACTACCACAGAAAGGAAATATCATTGAAAGTGAGCTTTTCCTGTTCATTAGTACAGGCTGGACAACAGGTAACAAGGCATCACATGCAAAAGTTTAACGTGAATGGCTGCAAGACTATGCAAGAATCATGGAGAATCAAGAATCATATTGTACAGAAGGAAGCCATTAGGGTCCATGCTGAAGGTGTGAAGTAGAGAGTGGAGTGCAACAAAGAGTTAGAACACTCCCTTTCCATCTCTGGTATATCAATTTGAATGTATTTCTGACTACTAGATTGAGAATTAAGCTCTTGGTTTAACCCAGCTCCAAGTCATCTGGATGGAGCTGCCTTTAATCTAGAATTAGAGGGGAAATCTTTCTGGGACTAGATCATGTCCTCCTGGTATGGGTATAACCACTTGACTGGCAGATGGAATGAGAGAAATGGGTCCACATTTTCTTTTTGTTGTTGTGGACCATTCTCCCCATTTTCCTTCACTCACAAACTTATTAAACATGACCGACCCGCTGAACATCAAGTCAACCGCTCCCCCATCAGTCACATAAATCTACCGAGAATGGAGCGTTAGTTGAGAAAAGAAGAAATAAGCCTCGTGTGGCAAATAGAAGAGACAAGAGCCTAGCGTAGAGTGTGCAACTGAGTTGGGAGTATATTGTGGTTTTAAGATGTTTGATACGGTCATTGGGTACAAGGATGGAAAAATGCAGCATTCCTGGACCTGAAATTCCAGCATGTTGACATCAATGTAGAGCAAAAAAAACTTTTTATCTTCAGAGAAATTGGAACCTAGGAAAATCCACAGATAAGCAGCAGGTGATTTGACTCTGTAATAACATGCTTGAGAAACAAGACTTGGATAGTCTAATTTGTGATTTCTCCATCAAGAGTTCTGATGAATGTGTTGGCCATATAGCCGGATGAGGCCGCAAGTTTCTCCTGGGTGAAGTGTAAAGGGAAGCATGATGGCAAAGGCTTGAGGGGAATAATCATGGAATTTACAGTGCAGAAGGAGGCCCATCAAGTCTGCACCGGCCCTTGGAAAGAGCACCCGACTTAAGCCCACGCTTCCACCCTATCCCGGTTACCCAGTAATCACACCTAACCTTTTGAACACTAAGGGCAATTTAGCATGGCCAATCCACTCAACCTGCACATCTTTAGACAGTGAGAGGAAACCCACACAGACACGGGGAGGAAGTGCAAACTCTACACAGACAGTCACCCAAGGCCAGAAATGAACCCGGGTCCCTAGAGCTGTGAGGCAGCAGTGCTAACCACTGTCCACCGTGCCACCCCCTCTTCCTTCAGATAGTTCAAATGATGTGATTATATTGTATTCACTGAGACAGTGAAGTCTGTTGACCGCTCATCATGCCCCACTTGCTGAGGTGCTTGGGATGATTTTCACCTGGAACTCTTCTGAGATCCAAATGGGAATGGACACGGGGGAAAAAGGACAACAATTAATGAATGTACTTATTTATATTCCATGTGAAACTGATGTCCATTTAAGTCAAAATAGTTCAAAGTCTAAGTGGGCAAATGGAGACACAATCCTTTGTGCGAGTATATCACAAAATGTTCATGTGAGAGAAACATTTTGCATTGGTTGAAAAACGAATTGAAAGGCAAATTCATGCGTCTTTCCCCAGCGTAGATATTTCTTCACCTTTTTCAAACAAGGGTTGTTGGTATGTGAGCAATAACTGCTCAAAAGAAAAAGTTGGAAAGTACTGCTGCCAGTGACACCCAATGCATTCATAGGACATTGCTCTGTTTGATATTTTAAACAGACGTTAACCCATTTCTTTTAAAATAGGTTATTGCCTGCATTACATTAGGAGAAAAAAGGAGGTCACACAAGTGTGCTAAATATCATTCACTAATCTCACCTATAGTCATTTCTAGATTTATATTCTTTTGGATTTCTTTTTTAAGTTTTCTGTCAGAATTTACAATGTGGGGATATCATTTCTGTCACTTCACTCTGTCTCTCAAGTCTCTGTCCAGCTTGACTTTTCTCTTGGGGTGGGGGGGTGGGGAGCATCAGTTTCACGTTCAGTGGCAAGAAACCATCATATTTCTCTCTCCCAAATTTTTTAGATTTCGGCACTGGTTGCTCTCAACATACTCGGAGGAAATGATGTTGCTACTGAGTGCAAATTGCCAATAACATTGGGAACAACTGGCAATAGTGCCAAACTGCTCACTGAAGGGCATTATCCATCAATGTGTCACCGAAGAGCCAGCCATGTGAGAGACTAAAGCACAGTATGGCTACAGTAACACCTGACTTAGTTAACTGGATATTCCCTGGCAACGGGATCAAAATCCTCCGGGAACGTTGTGCTGCTCTTAGGTTACAGATTCAACAGTTTTAGGTTGCTCTTCTTCTTAAAAATGACTCTGGCCCCTTTCATTACACCCAATAATTGTTTTCATCAACTGCAAATGAGTAACTGGAATACATGCAAGGCCAGAGTGCATCACTGCACTTGAGTGCAGTGAAGACAAATGGTAATTAAGGTGCTAATTAAGTAAGAAAATTGAGAGAGATTGCAAATCACAAGGAGGTTGCTTTGTGGAGATATTGGGTCTTTGCCACACACAATCCGGAGCTGTGTGTGCACCTCATCTCAAAAAACGTTATCGCTCTAAGACGGTTCTGGGTATGGGAAATGTGTCATGAAAGAGAGCTGGCAAAAGATTGGGTTGTTAATTTTGGGAAAGAGGAAACTTTGGGAATGACATGACAGAAGGTTTTAAGACTCTAAAGGGAGAGGCAAATGGTCAACAATATTGAAGCGTTTAAATACAGTTAACAATTACAATATTCCGAATGAGAAGAGCAGCCAGCAGGATCTTTGCTGATGGCAGTTGAATGGTGGGAGAGGTTATCCCTGCATCATCACTGAAGCACAGAGTACAAGTAGGTTCAAAAGGCATCTAGTGATGGTTCTAGAGAGAGTGGATTGAGCAGATTTGTGGAGTTGACATTCATTAAATTGTATGTGCCTGTTCACTCTAATGGTCTAGCCCTCTTGTTAAAAAAAAGTGTTAAAATTAATTGAATGGCAATCTAACCATTTGGGAATCAGAATAATTTATGCATATCATATTACACCAAACGCTTACATTTTCATTTTTGTCATTCTAATTCACTATCAAAACATTAATACACAATTGTTCAGTGTCTGTCAGATGAATACAATGGCAGGTAATTTTAGAAGTGTATTTTACTGCATTTAAGAGGAATACATTGTTTTTTTTTGCCACCGAGACGGTGCAACAATGATTATACGTGGCATTGGCAAAGTCAGATGAATCATTGTGCTGATGGATAATGACATTTTTCCAGTTTTTCATTGCAGAAGCGAAAATCTAAAACCCTGCAAGCTGCGCAGTTTTCTTTTAAGTAACTTGCCAATGGCAAAATGGACTCGATTATAGGGAAATTGAAACATGTATTGAAATAAAATTGAGTCAACTGCTCTGTGAAACGGTTGAGAGAGTCAAATATGAAATGAATACCCATGTTCTGGTGGGATAATGATGCAAGTTGTGCCTGGCTTGGCAGACTCACTCAGTAAAGCCACAAGATGGGTCATCCGGCAAATGGAGGAATTTCGCTCCAAGTAGGGTGACGTTCTTCTGAGGAATATTGTTAAGTGTAGGGTGGACAATGATCTCTACCCTGCATGTAACCATTCTACAGCTAACCTGACAGACACGGTGTGGTCTATTGTGACAATGATAGTGACAGGTCAATTAAGCTGTCAAGTAAAGCATATATGATCCTGGGCTTACTACACAGAGGCAGAGAGTACAGAGGCAATGCTAAGACCTCAACTGGAGTATTGTATTCAATTCTGGAACCACACTATGGGAAAGATGTGAAGTCCTTCGATCGAAAGAGTACAGGGATCGAGGGCTTGACTTCTGTGGAGAGACTGGAGAAGGTGGATTTGTCTTTAAAGCTGAAAAGATTAGGGAGAGATTTGATGCAAGTGTGCGCAAAAGGGATTTTGGTAGATTCAATAAAATTGAAATGAATGAAAATCGCTTATTGTCACAAGTAGGCTTCAATGAAGTTACTGTGAAAATCCCCTAGTCGCCACATTCCGGCGTCTGTTCGGGGAGGCTGGTACGGGAATTGAACTGTGCTGCTGGCCTGCCTTGGTCTGCTTTAAAAGCCGGCGATTTAGCCCAGTGTGCTAAACCAGCCCCTACTGTTTTCAGGAGGGTCAGCAATTGGGGCACCTCTCTAAGATAATTGACAGAACCAAAGGGAAGGTGAGGAAAATTGCTTTTACATGGTCCTGATTGTGCTGCAGATTCTAGTCACGTTCAAAAGCAAATTGGATGGTTACACGGAAAGGGAAAAAGAAAACTTACAGGACTAAAAGAAGTGGAACTAATTAGGCATCTCATTCAGTAGGCAGCACAGGTTCCGATGGGCTGAACGTTTCCATCTGAGCTGTAGGATCTAATGATCTCTTAGCATTAACGCCTCTCATTATAATGAGCGTAACACTGATCTGGCAAATTATTTCAAAACACGAGCAAACATTTGGTCAGAAATTTTACTTTGATCCCACCCACACAACTGCTTGCAATGAGATGGACTGACAACTTTAGAACAATTTGACAGCTGAGAGTTATAGTAAGTCTCATGATTGTATAATTTAGAAGGCTGCACATTTAAAATATGTTTTATTAGAAACTTGTAGACTTTATTTATGACAGCACGTAGGGCAACATGGTGGCGCAGTGGTTAGCACTGCTGCCTCACGGCACTGAGGTCCCAGGTTCGATCCTGGCTCTGGGTCACTGTCCGTGTGGAGTTTGCACATTCTCCCTGTGTTTGCGTGGGTTTTGCCCCCACAATCCAAAGATGTGCAGGCTAGGTTGATTGGCCATGCTAGATTGCCCCTTAATTGGAAAAAAATGAATTGGGCACTCTAAATTAAAAAAAAAAAAATTTGTGTCAGCAAGTGTGGAGACGTGACCAACTTCCCCATCGTTTCCAAACCATTGGAGCAGGGACTCATCCAATAGTCAGAAAAATAACTTATGGTTCAATCAGATTTAAAAGCACCAATTTCATAAGATGGTGTTCAATGTTTTACAAATTCATTCACAGGATGTGGGCTTCGTTGGCAAGACCAGCATTTATTGTCCATCCATAATAGCCCTTGAACTGAAGTGCCTCGCTCGGCCATTTCAGAGGGGCAGTTAAGAGTCAAGCACATTGCTGTGGGTTTGGAGTCACATGTAGGCCAGACCGGGTAAGAACGACAGATTTCCTTCCTTAAAAGGACATCAGCGAACCAGATGGGTTTATAACAACAATCAATGATAGTTGCCAGGGCGGCACGTGGCATACTGGTTAGCATTGCTGCCTATGGCGCTGAGGACCCGGGTTCGAATCCCGGCCCTGGATCACTGTCCGTGTGGAGTTTGCACATTCTCCCCGTGTCTGTGTGGGTTTCACCCCCACAACCCAAAAGATGTGCTGGTTAGGTGGATTGGCCGCGCTAAATTGCCCCTTAATTAAAAAAGATAATAATAATTGGGTACTCTAAATTTTTTTTAAATTTTTTATAAATGATAGTTGTCATGGTCACTATTACTGATGCCAGCTTCATATTCCAATTTATTAACTCAATTCAAATTCCACCAGTTGCCACGGTGGGAATTGAACCCACATTACCAGAGCATGAGCTGGGGCCTCTTGATTACTAGTCCAGTGACATTACCACTACAGCCACCATCTCCCCTGATTCCACTTACATCATAAGCACCAGCCTTAATTTGTTGATAAAGCTTATGCTGGTCCTCATCCCAGAATGGAGGATAGCCTACTAATAATATGTAGAGAATTACGCCTGAAATAAACAACAAATGAATAAATGTGTTAGTATTAATCTGTCAGACAGAATTCTCAGGTTACATTCAGCTGCCCCATTTCATATCCTTCACATCCCTGTCCACCTTTCACACTATTGACCAGCACAGAGCCAGCTGCACTGTATTCATAGCTCTCTCTAGTGGACTTGCCAAGAGCTCACAGAGCTCATTCAATGGGGGGGAAGCAAGCGTGTGAATGCAAATCAAATCACTGACTGTGCTTCAGTCCAATATGGAGGTGAACTCAATACGGGGCTTCCAAACAATTTTCAGATTTGCCTCAACTAGAATGTAAATCACTCCATTCTCCCACTGCAGCATTCAAAACATGAGAATTACATGGGCGTTACTGGTGACAGGGGTTTATGTTTGAAAACACCGGTTACCTTGAACCCACTGGGTTACAGTTCAAATAGTTAACTTTTTCACTCACCACATGCCCAGATATCAACTGGCTTTCCATATGGATCTTTTCTTAAAACCTCTGGGGAGAGATATCCAGGAGTACCTGCAAAACCTGTGGGGTAGAAATATCTAGGTGTGATTTCCTTTAACATTGGTTACACGCTGAAAAATTGCAACATTACAACACATCTGTTCGATGTAATATACTCCCATTCTACGCCCTCTCAGCATCTAATGCGACGATTACCTCTGGAACAGGCCCCTCAAGATGGGGAAAGCACCACATTTAGCAATCGTTGCATGTTCGATGAGAATTGCCGGCCTTTGACAAAATTTGTCTGATCTTCACCAATAACTTATGGAAGATGTCGTTCCAAACTCAGTGCTAACACCTTGACTAATATTTTGGTGTCCACATTAAGTAGAGAAATAGGGCGGTATGACAGGGTCTTTAGAATTTTTTTTAATAGAAGTGAAATGGATGCTTGCATCAATATCTCAGGCAGGGAACCCGAGTTACCGGGTCCTCACACATTCCCACTAACAACGGCGCCAGCTGTCCTGCAAACCTCTTGGAAATTCTACTGGGAACCCATCTGGCCCCAGGGCCTTACTTGTCTGCATCCGCCCAATTGCTGGCGTGACCTCCTCTGTGCTCAAAGGCCCCTTTAATAACCCTTTACACACTTCCTCCCCCACCTCAGGAAACTCTTAAGCCTTCCAAGAAATCCGATACACCCGACCTCCTGCCCGGCGCCGGCTCTGACCTGTAAAGGTTCTTATGGAACATTTCAAATGCTCCGTTAACTTTACACGGATCAGACACCAGGTCCCTGACCTGGATAATCTCTCGGGAGGCTGCCTACTGCCTCAACTGGCAAGCCAAGAGATTACAGGCCTTCTCCCAAGACTCATACATAACCCCGCCGCAGCTGTGGATAACACATCTTTAGCTTCTTCCTGCTAGCCAGGAGCTCTGGGGTTGGGTCATTCGAGTATGGTATCCATGCTGGATGCTGAATCAAACCTATTTCTAACATCAATTCTACTCAATGTGGAGCATGGTCTGAGATGACTATCACTGAGTATTCAGCTTTCCTCACCCCAGGCAGAAAAGACTTTCCCATCATGAAAAAAATCTTATCCTCGAATATACTTCATGTACTGGGGAGAAAAAATAAAATCCCTTAATCCCAAGGTGCATGAATCGCCACGGATCTGCCAACTCCCCCCATCTCCTCCATAAACGCCAACAGCACCCTTGCCACCCAAAAGGTAACATTCATGAAAAGATTGTTGGCTTAGACCGGTCCAATTTTGGTTTCAAGACCCAATTCATGTCTCCCGCCAGAATTAACTGATGCGCATCCAAGTCTGGTATTGTCACCAACAATTTTTTCATGAATGTTACATAGTTCCAGTTAGGGGTGTAAGCATTCATCAACACCCCTTCCAGCGTCCCAATGACAAAAGCATACCTACCTCCCTGAACTGCAATGACCCTCCATGCATGAAAAGGCACCCTTTTGTTAATTAAGATCACCACCGTCCCCCCAGCCCCTACTGTCAAAGCCCGAGTGAAACACCTGCCTCACCCAACCATTTCAAAGCCTAGTCTGATTCCTCACCCACAGGAGGGTCTCCTGCAGAAGCACCACATCGGCCCTTAAATTCTTCAAAGGAGAGAAAACCCCTTCATTGTTTCACCGGGCCCCCTAAACCCCTAACGTTCCACGTGTTTAGTCTGATTGGGGGTCACTCACTCCCCCTCCCTCCCAAGTCAACCATTTCCACTGCGAAGGGATTATTCCCTCCTTCTTCCAAGTTCCTAGAACTGAGGCTCACCCAAGATGGCCGTCAGCCCCACCTATAAGGTGGGACAAAGAAAAACCCCTGGTCAGTCAGCCATCTACACCCCCCACCCCTCCCTTTCCCCTAACCCAGAAACTGCCAGCTACCTCCCAACGAACAATGCTCTCTCTAACCATCCCCCTTCCTCGACCAAAAAAACCCTCTAGGCTCATCGAAACCTGTCCAAACATGTCTAACAGGCCACAACTCCTCTCCCCACCTCACTCCCGTTCACTAGCTAAGATCCAACTGCTAGTGAGGTAGCCCCCCCACAGCTACAAAAGAATAATCAAAACCAAAGCTGTTGAACTTCTGAACCTACCATCTTGAGCCATATATTATCCACATTACTGCCTTAATCATTACCCCCAAATTCTTTGCCCCCCATCACTCCCCGAACAGATACACTCCAATGCAAAACAATTGCAATTGAACTAAGTGCTTATTGCAGTAACTTTTCACAGTAACTTCGTTTGAAGCCTACTTGTGACGATAAGCGATTTTCATTTCATTTTTCATTTCATTGGGCCTTTCCAGGAGACAGTGATGAGTCACCCTCATTGCTGTAGGTCTGGAGACACATGTCAGCCAGACCAAGTATGGAGGGCAGATTTCCTTCCTGAAAGGGGATTACTGAACCAGATTTTTTTTTTTTTTTTAAATGAGAATTGGTGATAGTTATCATGGTCACTGTTACTTTTATATTCCATATTTATTAATTGCATTTAAATTCCACTAGCTGCTATGGTGGGATTTGAACTCGTGTCTGTGGACCATTAGCCAGGGCCTCTGGATTATGAGTCCAGCAATAATACCACAATGCCACTGGCTCCCCTTGGCATCAAGAAAATGAAGTAACTTACAAAGATGTCAGAAATGGTCAAGCTCCTGCAAGCAGCAGAGGGTGGTTGTGATTGCCAAGATGGTGGAATATCAATTCTGGGAAATTGAGCTCCACTCTTTTGGAATCATCAGCCAGTTGCTTTATTTTGGATGAAACAATCGACAGCCATGTGGCTGGATGAGACACATACATGAGAGCTCGATAATTCTCACTGTCGAAGGTTCGCTGGACTATTATGACTTCAATTCTAGGCATATTACTTCAGGAAAGATGTCAAAAAGCCTTCCTGAGGTGTCAGGGAAGATTCACCAGAAAACGGTATGAGAGAGGAGTGCCCTCAGCTACGCAAGAGACCAGAGAAGCTAGGATTGGTCTACTTAAGAGCTGAGAAGTCAGACTTGAGATTAAACAGTAGTTAAAATTACAAGGGGCTTTGATAGATCAGATAATTATTAGTTTCCATTGGTAGGAGGGTTGCACCTTATGGAGTGGGTGACCTGAAAGGGTGGTGAATCAGATTCAGTAATAACTGCCTTAGGTTTCAACTGCAATGCACCTATCCTGTGCAAGACACTAACTGAACTTGTACATGAAGACAAGCTCTGGGAGAGATCAACACACATGGGACTGTGTCCTAGAATCAGTCAGCCTCTTTAACATCAGAGGGAAATATATGGGGGTGATGAGCATCAGAGGTTAAGATATGATGGACTGAATGGGCTCATTCTGTCTTGTATCAGTCTATAAGTTAACGTATGAAAGCAGTCGATTTAAATAGAAAAGCTCGAGACACAGGGTCAAGAAAAGGTCTTGAGAATTGGATACTTGGCAAACTTGGATTATATTGTCAAACCTTTAAACTTGTCCATTACCTGTGAAAGCTCAAAGTACCACTAAATGATATATGCACACTAAAGCAATAGGTCATTAAGCTGTCAAGCAATGAGTAATAATCAGATTAAGCACTCCGCAGCTTTACAGGAGTCGTTAAATATTAATTAAACCCATTTAGTAATAAATGTGACCGGGTGGCAGAGTCAGAGAGGTGGATTTGATTCTGTGTTCAAAGTGGCAGCTTTGAACGAGCTGCCCCTAACCACAAGTGGCTGGAAATCAACAGAAATACACATTGTGCATTTTGAGGGGTTTTGATGGAAGAGGGGCAAGCTGCTTCAACTGGCAGGAGGACTGGGAACAGGAGGACTGGGAACCGGAGGGCTGGGAACCGGAGGGCTGGGAACCGGAGGACACAAATGAAAGACAATTGGGACAAGAACCAGGGCCGTGGCGAATGAGGGGATTTTTTAAAAAAAATAAACGCAGTGAAATGGTACGATACCGAATGTGCTGCCTGTAAGGATGACGGACGCCCGTTAAAAAAGCAACTTTGAAAGAGTAATTGGATAAATACTTGAAGGTGCTAAACCTAAGTGGAGAGGGCCATTGAACTGAATTGGTAGCTCTTTCAAAGAACCAGCAAATGTACAATAGGTCAGAAAATCTCATACCATGCTGCATGACTCTGCTTCTATTTCCAGAGAGGCATAGGGAAGGAAGAGGGGATGGAGAGGGGTTCCACCCTGCAGTGGCCTCTCTCTGATGGAGGACTAGAATTAGTAAGCAGAAACTATACACATCCATGCTTCAGTGATCCATGCAGGTGGTTCTTGAATCTACTGAACAAATATTGAAATGTGTATCTTTCAGAAACAAGCCGGAGGAGGTTTTTCAAACAATCAACTCTGCTCAAAGGTAGTTGCTTAGTGCGGGTGCATAGTGCTGGCAACCAGGAGTAGTGGCTGCCTGTATAACATAGGCCATATTTAATTAAAGGGGAACAGCAGGCTGCCAGAGACGAGGGGCTAGGGGGATAGAGAGTGGGACGGTTTGCCTTTCACTTAATGCGGAATTGTGTCTCCCTATCAAACCGCACACCTGACATTTCGGAAGAAAGCTGCTGCTTCATTCAAGGATTTGCCTTAACCAGTGCTCCCTCATGGAATCACTGAAGTCAATAGCATAGATACAGTTAAGATGAAGCTCGATAAACACGAGGGAGAAAGGAATAGAGCGTTATATTGATAGGGTAAGATGAAGGGTGGGGTGAAGGATGTGTGGAGCCTGGTGTAGGCCAGTTGGGCTGAATGGCTGGTTTGGGAGTTGCAAATTCTATGCCGCAAGAGCAGATTTAATCAGAACATTAACCATTACATTCTGCAGCTGAACATTGTGCTGTGTAAAACATGATGCACTTGTATTGTCTTGGTCATCATATTAAAGGCGTTAACCCATTTTTGGTTAATGCCTCTATCAAAATAGCATTTAGACTGTGATTGCTCCTGTTGAAGAAGGTTGTTCAACCCATTCCATTGTAAAACCCAATAGTTCATTAAGTACAAATGTTTTTTTTTGTTCCGTCCGGAAATCTATTCCACATATCAATGGAGAATTCCTCGGCATTCCTTTTTAATTTACCTTTTTGTGGTTACAAAATAGTTTCCCCTTCTTCTGCTCTTGAAAGTTAATTGAAAGTAATATTCTGGATTCACCTTGTGTATTTCCTGGAACTATCTGGAATCCCCCAACTCTTGGGCACCTTTACCGGCCAGAAAATGCCCACGTTTGTCTGGTCTTTCTTCATAACAACTTGCATTTAAAGTGTTGAAAAAACAAAAGTTAAGTTGCTAATCGTATATCAACTACATTGGTGGGATACACAGGTGAAGGGCATTGTTTAATGGATAGGGTGGCAGTGGCGTGGTGGTATTGTTGCTGGAGTAGCAATCCGGAGGCCCAGGGTAATGTTCTGAGGACCAACACAGATAGTGAAATTTGAATTCAATAAAAATCTGGAATTCTAATGATGACCATGAAATGATTGTTGTAAAAACCCATCTGGTTGACTAATGTCAGTTTGCCTGGTCTGGCCTACGAGCTTGTTTATTTGATTTTGTTTACTTGGTTACTCAATCTATCTCAAAATGAGGCAGCAGAGTGGTGAGCACTGCTGCCTCACAGTACCAGGGACTGGGTTTGATTCCAGCCTTGGGTGACCATCTGTGTGGAGTATTCACATTTCCCACGTTTGCGTGGGCTTCCTCCAAGTGCTCCTGTTGCCTCCCACAGTCCAAAGATATGCAGGTTAGGTGGGTAACAGGGATAGGGCTGGGGAGTGGGACTAGGTAGGGTGCTCTTTTGAGGGTCAGTACAGACTCGATGAGCTGAATGGCCTCCTTCTGCACTATAGGGATTCCATGGATTCTATAGATAGTGATCCAGTGACGCAGCATGATGTTCTTGAAGTAAAAAGAATCTGGAATTAAAAGTCAATGAGCGAATGAACCGCACAAGTGGATGAAGCGATATTATAAATAAGGGACATGCCCTGTCACCCG
This sequence comes from Scyliorhinus torazame, assembly GCF_047496885.1. Classification (NCBI taxonomy): domain Eukaryota; kingdom Metazoa; phylum Chordata; class Chondrichthyes; order Carcharhiniformes; family Scyliorhinidae; genus Scyliorhinus; species Scyliorhinus torazame. The sequence goes on from NC_092734.1 coordinate 14,192,626, forward strand.
CCATTTTTATTCAATTTATTGATTTTATTAAAAGAGCATAAGAAGGGGACAATTGCGACACTGGGGATGTGTCAGGAGATCTAGGAGACCGAACAAAGTCAATCAACTCTATCAATAAGGAAAAGCTCAGTGTCTTGGTTTCTGCTTCATCAAATAGCTTGGATCCTGTCAACTCAAAGTGGTGCTTTAGAGAAGCGTAATTGGGCAAACGCAAGCTTGTTGACACCAGAGATCAATGACTCCTTTTTAAATTAAATTGTGTATACATACGAATTAGGTCAGACCTTCGAGCCTACTCCACCATTCAATAAGGTAACCGTTGATCTGACCCACCAACTTTTTCTTTCATAAATTTAGCGTACCCAATTCATTTTTCCCAATTAAGGGGCAATTTAGCGTGGCCAATCCACCTAGCCTGCACATCTTTGGGTTGTGGGGGCGAAATCCACGCAAACACATGGAGAATGTGCAAACTCCACACTGACAGTGACCCAGAGCCGGGATCGAACCTGGGACCTCGGCGCTGTGAGGCAGCAGGGCTAACCCTTCACCCACCAACTTTGATAACCTTTCACCCCCTTGTTTATCAAGAATCTTCAGGCTTTGCCTTGAAAACATTCAAAGGCTCTGCTTCCTGGTCTTTTGAGGAAGAGAGTTCCAGAGACTCATGGTCCTGAGTGAATAAAATGCCTCTCATCTCAGTCTTGAATGAGTGACCCCTTATTTTTAAAACAGTGACCCCCTAGTTCCAGATTCTCCCACAAGAGGAAACATCCTTTCCACATTCACCCTGTCAAGACCCCTCAGAATTTTCTAGGTTTCAATCAAGTCGCCTCGTACTCTTTCAAACTCCAGTGGAGGCAAGCCCAGCCTGTTTCAGCTTTCTTCATTGACTATCACAATTGCGGGAGCTCATGTCTGCATTCCGTCATATGGTATAATATTCAATGCTCAGACATCTTTTTCCATGCAGTACAAATTATGCCAGGCTCCTGGTCTGTACTATATTGCATTGTAAGCTGCATGCCATTCAACATACACCAGTTTTTATTCATTCATTAGACATGGGTGTCGCTGACAAGGGCAGAATTATTTGCAAACCCTCATTTGCCCTCGGAAAGATAGTGGTGATAATTCATCGGCTTGCTAAGCCATTTCAGCGGGTAGTTAAGAGTCAACCATATTGCCAGGCAAAAGCAGCAGATTTTATTCCCTTTTGGACACTAGTGAACCAGATGTGGGTTTTTTTACAACAACCTGGTAGTTTCATAGCCACCTTGGCTGATGCAAACGTTTCATTCCAGAATTATTTAATTAATTGAATTTAAATTCTCCAGCTGCCTTTGTGGGAATTGAACTCGTCTCCAGATCATTAGTCCAGCCGCTGAAGTAGTAGTCAGCAACTACCCAACCATGTTGGGTGCTACCGTACCCAACATGGGCATGATGGTCTAATCTTGCCATTAAGCTGAAAGTGCAAAGCTCTGAACCGCTCTGAACTCTGTTCAAGTAATTGCTGCTTCAGCTCCCACCATTAGCGATGTGTTTTGACTGTTTTACCAGATGGAATATGGTGCATTCAGCACAGTTAGTGTTGGCCAAAGCTCCCATGGTGCTACTACTACAATGAGTTAGAATCCTATTTCCATGCCTGGGCCTGTGATGGCATAACTAGCCAATGACCAGTACTTTGCACGCCGTCAACTTGCAGGGGCACTGAGTCCTGTTGTCAGCGGTAGCTTCACTTGAACACTCGTGTGCTCATTGTCAGTGTCTTCAATGAGTAACACTAGATTAAAAATAAAAGTTCTGTCAAGCATTCAGCTGCACAACTGTTGTGACAAGAGAGGGAGTATTAAATTAAATGTTTCTTTGCAAAAATATGACAACTGGTTTAAATCCAGTTAATTGAGCAGTGAGGAAAGACTCACATTTATATAATGTATTATCCCATGTCAGAAACACCTTAAAACACTGAATTAGTGCAGAGCCTGGCACCATTGGCAACTATTATTCATTTCACACACAATGATCCCACAATCACAGGAATGTGGAGAGGAGAATGTTGGCTAAGATACAAGATGAATTTGCTGTTCTTAGCGGAGTGCTGTCAATGGGATCCATGCAAAGCAAGCAGGTGAGGCTTTGGTTTCATGCCTCGGGCAAAGGGGGGTGCCTCAGACCATGCAGCGACACCTCAGTACTGCATTCCTGGGTCAGTTTAGATCAGATACCCAAGAACAGGTTCAGAACTCGAGCTTCTGGAGTCAGAGGCAACCCTGATTTCAACTGGCCCAGGCTGAAACTCAAAGGCCCCATTTACGAATGTTCATTACAGGCAGAGTAATATGTCTGATGCCAGAGCATACCAGAAAATCAGGAGCATGCTTCCCGAGATATCCCATGTATTAAAACTCATGGAGGTAGTTCCTGTGCTCTGTACCCTTTGGGAGTATCCCTGGTTGGCCCTTTGCATTCGCTCAGGGTGGATGTGGTGACTTGAAGTGTTCATGACCAGTGGCTGGTTCACGGACTGATATAAATGGAATTGTACTGTGCCATGGTGGATTGAAATGGGATAGTACTGTGTCATGGGCTGATAGAAATGGGATGGTACTGTGCCATGGCGGATTGAAATGGGATTGTAGTGTGTCATGGGCTGATAGAAATGAGATAGTACCATGGCATGGGCTGATAGAAATGGGATAGTACCGTGCCATGGTGGATAGAAATGGTATTGTAATGTGCTGTGGGCTGATAGAAATTAGGTTGTACCTTGCCATGGCTGGTAGAAATGGGATTGTACTGTGCCATGGGCTTGTGGAGGTGAAACCCACGCAGATATGGGGAGAATGTGTAAACTCCACACGGGCAGTGACCCGGGGCCAGGATTAAACCCGTGTCCCTGATGCCGTGTGGCGGCAGTGCTAACCACTGCGCCACTGTGCCGTCCCTACGGTGGCAAGTTTATGGATAGGAATAGCTCAGCTGCTCCAAAAAACTTGCCCGACACTCTGGTGCTGCCTTCAGGGTTACAATTCACAACACCAGCTCCCCCAATACCAACAGCGTAACCACTTTGGAGAGGCCAAGAAAGCAGATGCCAAAGCCAAAGCCACGAGAGTGAAAAGAAAATATGGATGACATTTTTGTGTGAGCTCCATTTGCTTCTTCCTAGCAAGTGGCCTATCAGCTATTTGTAATATTTTGAACTGTTGGGAGGGATCGACTAACTTTATGTGAACCAAGTTGTGAACTTCTCTCATCTTCAGGGCTCAGCTACTCAGAGTCACAGGGGAATCTCGCCATTGCCAAGATATTAATTATGGTTTTAATTCATATTAATGCTTCTAATTTCAGTTAGTGCCTTTAATTAAGTTACAAACAGAGTAAGCCTATTAACTCTGGGTCACATTATACAGAAATATAACTCCTTCATCGTTAATTTTCATATAAGAAGATTGTCGAGAGATTTCCTTTTAGGAATAGTTGGAAACCTTTTCAATTTCTTCTGCAAATGGTGCATCGACTCGTGGCTCTCCTGTGGAGCTGTTTGTTGTGAGTCAGGGGATATAGTGATTTGAAATGTGACAGGGTCTATCCCAATGAGTAGTCTCTGCCACTCAGTCCGATCCCATTCCCTCCACCATCGCCAAATAGTGGCTGCAGCATGTACTATCAGCAGGGTGCGCTGCATCAACTCTTACAACACCTCCCAAACCCAAGGCCTTCACCACCCAGAATGGCAAGGGTGGCGGGTGAAAGGGAACACCACCACGTCAGTGTTACCTCCCAAGAGTTTGTTCATTGTCGCTGGGTCAAATTCCTGGAACACCCTAAAAACCTTGTGGGTGTAGCTTCATCCCAGGGTAGGGTTGCCAACTGAGATTAAATCACACGGTTACCCAATGCTCCAGCATTACTCAGCCAACACATCCATCCTTATGACACACTGCCTTCCTGTGCCAATTGGAAAGCTAAGAGACTCATTACTCAATTGCCTGACATTCAGGGATGTGGGTGTGACTGGCAAGTCCAGCATTTATTGCCCATCCTTGATTTCCCTTGAACTGAGTGGCTTGCTAGGCCATTTCAGAGGAGATTTAAGAGTCAGCCACATTACTCTGGATATGGAGTCACAGGTAAGGGCAGCAGATTTTCTTCCTGAAAGGTCATTAGTGAACAAGATGACATTGGTTTCACGATCATCATTCGACTTCTAATTCCAGGTTTTTTTTATTGAATTCAAATTTTACCATCTGCCGTGGTGGGATTTGAACCCAGATCCTCAGACTCGCTGGGTCTCTGGATTTGATTTTGTTTGATTTGATTTGATTTATTGTCACATGTACCAAAGTACAGTGAAAAGTATTTTTCTGCGGCCGAGGGACGTACACAGTACATACATAGTAGACACAAGAATAATCAACAGAGAATATTGACAAATGGTACATCGACAAACAGTGATTGGTTACAGTGCGGATCAAGGGGCCAAACAAAGCAAATACATGAGCAAGAGCAGCACAGGGCATCGTGAATAGTGTTCTTACAGGGGACAGATCAGTCAGAGGGGCAGTCGTTGATTACCAGTCCAGTGACCAGGCGCCAACGTCTCCCCAAAGCAGTGTGGCTGCAGCGGTTCAATGATTTTCACCTAGATTGCGGTCTCAATGGTGGGCGGCTATCTTGAACCACCCCAGGTCACCACCACCATCTCAGGGAAAAAGGGCTACGCAATAGATGACATCCTGCAAAGGATAATAAAAAGGGCAGCACAGGAAAACCCACTGCAAGAAATAGTCTCTGGGGAAAGGTAGGCAATGATTGACTGATTGGGGCAGTTATTCAATTAAATTGGTCAAATATCCCTGACAACAGTGTATCACACCAGTGCAAGGCTGTTGTAGATTTGGTGGATATTCTATTCTGATGCAGTGGAATCTTAAACAGGAAAATCCGGTGATGAAATAATGTGATTTAGAGGTCACTTATTCATGTTGCTACAGGGTGCAAATGTTTGTTTTCAATTAGGTTAAGCAGCTGTAAACACTTATTTCTGCTACCCAGCTTGCAACCTTGTTAAAATGGTTCTCTCAGACGCCAGAAGTCTGTCTGACTGGATGCTTTTAGTTAATAGTTCAGCTGCAAGGTATCCAGATGTCAATTCTGGCAAAGACAGCTGGACTTGCATCTAGCCCAGACTGCAGCTGGCTGCAAGGGTCCTGTTTGAGATGAATGGGCGATTTCTGGTGGGGGCTGGGCCAATGAGGTAAAGTACTAAATGGCTCTGAATTAGCAGTCTCCATCAAGCAAAGGGTAAGGACCACATGGAATTATATTCCTGCTCGGGTTCACTGATAAACGTGACATCCAAGCTGGATTCATACTGGACTAGAGACACTTGACTCCAGCTCTGTCCCTGAATCTAGTAACAAACCTACTCGGATGGCCTGAGTGACCATTGTAAACGGAGGTGCAACCAAGTGAACTGCAACACATTGCTCTTACAGTGTGGCTGAAAAATATTGTAACATGAATGCTGGTCTGCTACTGCTATGTTCGTACGACGAGAAAAGTTTAGAGCGGGATGTCTAGTTTGGCTGTTCATTCAATGGTCCCCCGAGATACAGAATGGAGAAATAAAGAGCCTCCTATAGCAGATCCTAGTGGGCAGGCTATCATCTGGACCTCATGGCCACAATCACATTTCGGTGGTCCCTCATCTTCTACTGGTGGAACAGGCGGCCGTTGGGTCCCTGCCCTGCGGGGATACGGTGGAGCACTGACCTCTGTCTTCGGGAGAGTTCAAAGTCAAGATCCTCTGCTGCTGGGTCAGCGATGGGGGTGCAGGTTCTCTGTGGCACAGGCAAATGCGGTTAACGTATTGCAGGTCCATTTGACTTCAGAAAAAGGGAAATGGTTAAACGTTTGATGCAAAGCTAACAGAAGGCCTACGCAGCAAACGGTGACTTCTCTTTCTCAGTGCCAATGGGTCTGCAGTGCATTGGCAACATTGAGTATTCCTAAAAGGATCACACAGCAACACATGTCCTCAAGTTCCAAAAGGGCACACGTCCAGTAGTATGGAATGTTTAAAAAAAACATTTTATGTAAAACGTACCTGAGGCCAAGTGAATCTGATTTACTAATTCTCCTTGTGACAGTATTTATTTTCAGGATGTAGGTATATAAAGGTGAAGTTATTGTTTATTTCACTAGAATTACTGGGACTTTAGGCCACCTTGTTGGTTTCTGTTGGGCTTGTAGCCATTGAAGTTTGGAAGATGACAGGCAAACTTATTGAAACATACATGATACTGAGGGGACTTGACAGAGTGGATGCTGAAAGACGTTTCCCCTTGTGGGAGAGGTTGGAACAAGGGGACACAGTTCAACAATAAAAGGCCTTCCATTTAAGACAGATGAGGAGAAATTCCTTTTCCCAGAGAGTCATGGGTCTTTGGAAGTCTCTTCCCCAGAGAGTGGTGGAAGCAGGGTCAAATAATATATTTAAGGCAGAGGTACAGTTTCTTCACTAACAAGGGAGTCAAATATATAGATATATTGGATTATAAACATTTGGCAATTTAAGGGTTAAAAGCCTGAGTAGAATATGTTTGACTGCAGTAGTCACACTTTTAAAAATAACCTTGTTTTGCAAGACCAGAAAGCTTATAGAAGCCAGAGGTAAATTGCCCACCGTAAAAGCCTGAGCTAATGCACTGGTGTTTGACTAGGGGTGTCACTGGGGAGTTAATGTGTTTTCAGGTTTGGGAGATGATGCCATTGCTGAATGGGGCCAAGGCATTTTGAGAATGATTTTGAGTTGAGTTCTGATCTAGCTAACACAGTATACACGTAAGGTATTTTGTTCTCACAGTAGGATGGTTAAAAAAATTTAATAGTATTTCAAGCAGTGCAGACTTGTCAGAGGACAAGGGGAAGTTGAAACAAACCAGTTGAACTGCTTTTTGGAGACATCCAGCCAGAATCTGGATTGAGAGCTGTATGTTTTTTATTTCTTGTTGTTTAACTGGGAATAGAGATATTAATTAAGGGTATTATATTTACTGTATTGAGTAATATTGTTTAAGGGGTAATTGTAAGCTATTTTTGGATGTGATGTTCAAGTATTTAATGTTGTGGTAATGCTAAAGTTTTGTTTTAAAGTACGGAATCCCCTTTCTTCATGCAATTACTCCTGGAGCGAAGTAGTTTAACCGCACATTCTTACAAAATAAAATAAAATATTGGGGTTTCGGCCCAGTATCCTAACCATTGTTGGGGTCTGTTCTGGGATTGTAATGGTGGTAGGTAGGAATGTGGAGTTGAGGCCACAGTCAGATCAGCCATGTGGGACTGAATGGCCTATTCCTGCTCCTAAATTGGATGTCCGCATATATGTCCTTGCTCAATGTACAGTGAGTGATTAATGGTTACTTTTATCTCAATTTTTTACAGATCCATAGAATAGTACAGCACAGAAGCAGGCCATTCAGCCCATCAAGTCTACACCATATCGCTATACTCTACTAAGATTCTTTTGCCTGCATGCGTGTCCTGTCAAAGATCTTACTTCGTGTTACCACCTTTCTTGCGTCACCCTTTTCTATTATAAATGTCTGTGCCTGTATCTTTAATGGAAAATGCCGATGTAAATTTTACACACTGTAATTGGACCTTCTGTCCAGTGGTGATGCCCCTGAGCCTTGGTTTGAGCCTTCCAGCAACTCACCCTCCATTGCAGAGACCTTTTGGTTCCCACCAGCTCCACATCCAAAATTGTATGCCACTGCATATTGACTGAAACTAGACAAGAGCATTGCACATGTACTGTAACCCTCAGTGGCAGCTCATTAGGTTCCACGTCCTACTGCTACGGATCCATAAAAGTTCAGGGTCTTACCAAACCATGCCTGCTGGTCTCCTTGTACTTCGATTGCCAGTCCGAAATCGGCCAGCTTCACTGCTGCGCTTTTACACTTACTCGCAAGCAGCAGGTTCTCTGGCTTTGGGGGCGGCGAAACAAAGCAGTTATAAGAAAATTATGAAATTAATAAGAAAAGTAATTAATGACAAGTCAAAAACACAAAGCAGGAGCTGTGATACTTATTAAATATTTGTCGACAGTTAACATTTGAGCATCACATCTTAAAAAGGACTCAATCTTTCAATGAGCACAATGCAAATGTCACCCGTACGCTCGGCCAGGCTGTTCCTTCGATCTGTACATTTCTAGAGGTTTAATTGCTGAATTGTGAACTATAGTCGGGCTGAATTTTTGGCCCATTTATGAAACGCTGACGGGTTTTTTAATTTAATGTTCAGCCCAGCCTAGGCCTGCTCAGATTCTCCCCTCACCAGCAGGAAACTGAGGATATTGTGGTGCCTGGGATGGTTAACCCCCCCCCCGCCCCCGACCCCATCTTGGATCTGGGCAATGTCCCATCCTGTGGCCGGACTGTGAACGATCAATGTCCAACAATGCCCTTGCAACAAACGAAGCATCGAGGAAGAATTCAGCTTTGAACTCCTGCAAAATAAAATTGGGTTACACACTGACCAGTGTTGCAGCAACCGCAACTGATGGCTTCATCACAATTACTGCCAGCATCTAACCCTTTGAGTGCTAAATGCCTTTGTGGGGATTTTAGAATCGACGCCTACCAATTACTCCCCGGAGAAGTGGAGCTGTTTCATGAGGAACAGCGCTAACGTAGCAATCTAAACAGCACAATTCCACAAGACCCCCCCCCTCCACAAAGTTCAATGCAACTGAAGTCCTCAAAGGGTTAATAATATGAGACACAAAGGCTCTGTCAACGTCAAATGGGTGCAAAGCCAGCACATGCACGCTAGGGGGCACAGCAGTTATGCATTTGTACAGGCAGCCTTGGAAACTGATTCAGAATTGGAATGTTAGCTCGCATGATTTTGCAAAGCAAATGTCATCTTATTGCTGAATAATGTACAATGCAAAATACAAATAAGATTCCCGGGGTACTTTGAAGTGCTTTCTGCAACTTAATATCATAGGGATGTTTCCAGAAATATTACCTTTCAAATGTCCAAAAATATGAATTTACACTCATTTCTGATCTTTCTGCAACAAACAGCTTATGTGACGAATTTTAAGTATTTTTGATAACTATACCCTGTTATGATTCAGTGTTCATCAGCCCCACTCTCAAGGCTACATTGCTCATTTGATATAAAACTGATTTTAAAAACTGCCTCACAGTTAAGCAGCACCTTGACACATCACTCGGAATGACCTTAGAAGCACAGTGACAAGTGACAACTCTGTGTACGCACGACAATTTTTTTCAAACAAATAGCAAATAAACCCAAGGGAGAGTATAATATGGGTTTTGGCTGCTGCGGGGAGGAATGTTGGCCGGGAAATCTTCTTTGGAAAATGGCATGCTTCAATCTGAACTGTAGTGCAACATCTGATTTGAAGGATGGTACCCCTCAATCAGCTCAAACTGTATGGAAGTGGAATAATAGATTTGTTACAATAATAGTTGACTTGAAAGATAATAATGTATACTTTTCATTGGCCTGTCATCAATTCCCTGCGAGTCACATCGAATCTAAAAGCACCTCACAGCATTCATTTTCTTAATTCTTGGCTATGGAGATTGATATTTATTCCTTTTGATAGGCAGTGAATAAATCCAGCAAATCCAGCTACCTTTGAATATATGCAACACATGTTTTAGATAAAAGCACATCAACTAACTTTAGTTGGCACGACAGTGTTGGTCTGTGCTTCAATAATATGCCAATAAAGCGGCAAGGTCAAAATGAATAGAATTTGAACAAATCGATTTAAAAGACGTGGGATATGCATAAAATAAGCTCCCAGGTCTCTTGTGACAGCACGTCGAGAAATCAGAAGCCAAACTTCCTAGTTCTGCTGTGGCGCTGCTTCCATGACTGTTAAATAAAGAAGGGGCTGTTAGGAGATTTAAAACCCATTGGAGACTGCCCGACACACCATCAGAGGGAAGGTGATAGGATAGCCCCCCCCCCCCCCCCTGATATATGCTGCTAATTGCAGCAGTGTGAAATAAAAGCCCAGGGCCCAGGCCCAACAGGAAAGTGGATCGACCACTGCTATTGATTTTGAAGTGAGCAAGAGGCATTGAGCAAGTATTCTAGGTCAGCCAGCCTGCTGGTTGTAGTCAGCTGTCTGTCATGAATTATAACTCATTGGGCCTTTGGGATGGTAACAATACCCGCGCAGGAGATTTCAAGCCAAGAGTTCTGAACAACGCGAGGCAACAGACAACAAGTGAGGTGGTTACATTCCCGTGTCTTTATCAGCAGATACTGACCTTGAGGTCTCTGTGCACTATGTCATGTTGGTGAATGTGATTAACACTTTCTAGAATCTGATGAATACATTGACTGTAAAACAAAAAGGGTCAGGAGATGAAGGGGAGGCAGAAAAGAAGGGAAGGCGATGGATGGAGAAAAGGGTGAGGGGCAAGGAAAGGGATGTGGAGGAGAAACCAGAATATTCATGAATGTCAAGATAGTGCAAAGACAACAAACTCTCAGTGGGCATTAAAGAACAGTACACATGACTCTTGGTCTTAATAGGAAAACATTGATATCTGCAATATATATTCCATAACAAACCCACCGAGAGGCCAGTCTGCACAGCCATAAGAAAACAACTGTACAATTACAAGGTTCCCGTAGAATTATCAATCTTTTATTCATTGCACATAGCTATCCGTTCGCTGTTCCAAGGCAGAAAGAGGCTGCAAATATAACAGCTCTGCTATTTTCAGACATTTCTTTCATATTGCACTGCACACTTCACACCTTTCTTTATGTATGGACCATCATACCTTCCCCTTTGAGAAGACCGCAGACGGCCAAAACTTTGCAGAATATCACCAACATGGTGTCAAAGCAGGTTTTGAGGAGGACGCAAAAAAGCAGCGAGACAGGTTGGGTGGGTGCACGAGAATGTGGCAGGTGTAATGTATCATTAAATGTAAAGATAAATAGAAAAGCAGGATACTCTTTAAACAATGAGAAACTTGGGATGTAGAGAGACCTGGGTGTACTTGTTCAGAAATTAGGGAAGCAAATGATACGTTAGCCTTTATTACAAAGGGATTGGAGGATAAGAGTAAAGTAGTCTTACTGCTTTAATACAGTGAGATTACTTGGTGAGAACTGTGTACTGTCTTGGTTTTCGTAATGACGGAAGCCTTTGGAGGAGTGTAACAAATGCTGACTAGACTGATTCCTGGGTTAAGGGGGGTGATTTTATGAGGAGAAATGGAGTAATTTAGGCCTATATTCCATAGAGTGCAGAAGAATGAGAGGTGGCCTCATTGAAACATAGAAAATTCTTATGGGAATTTGACATGGTAGATGCTGGGAATATGTTATCACTCACTCCCTCCCCACCCAGCCCAAACCGCCTCCCTCCCAATCCCCACCTCGGTTGGAGAGTCCAGTACTGGGGAGCAGAGTCTCAGGATAAGGGGTTTGCAATTTCGGAGCCAAGATCAGGAGATACTACTTCACTCCAGCAGTTGTGAATGTTTAGAATTCTCTAACCCAGAAGGCCATGGATGTTCAGGCTTCGAGTATGCTGAAGTCCAAGTTGATAGATTTTTTTGAAACTAATAGGGGATCATAGCCAGAGTGTGGGAATGCAGCTTTGAGGCCGATCCTTTTGAATGGTGGATCAGCCTCGAAGCACTGAATCATTATTCCTTCTTCTATTTCTTATTATATTTACTGTGCTTACCAGCAGACACCACGGATATGGGTACGCAAAAAGTCCTCAATGCTATTTAAGGATCACCTTGCTATTTATGTACTGCATACTGTCAAGCACTCTTGGGCCCCTTGATCTCCTGCAATACCCTTGTGATCGAGAGACCCCAGCTCCCAAACTGGGGCTCCCTAACTCCAAGTGCCTATGGCAAACCCAAGGTCATCAGGTTCTCTGTCCATCTGTCACGGATATGGATTTTGTTTTCAACCTTTTGCAGACCTGCGAGCACTGCTAACGATTCGCCTGATTAAATAATGGATTTCCTGCAATTATAGAACGTCTTTATTTTGGAGCCCAGGGGATCAGGCCATGGGTCAAAGCCACTTGCCCCCCCGATGCACACCCAGCTTTGAAAGCCACTATTGGCGAGGTGGTTCTGTGGAAAGACATCAGTGCAGTCTTAGTCCCAGGTCTTGCCAGCGTTACCGTGGGAATGCAGCACAAGCCAGAGTTAATTCCCATTCCTTTAGACTGATTTCAACAGTGGGGCGATAAATAAACATATGAAACAACAAATGGCGAGAATTATTAAATGCAGAAACACGGTGCAGTATTAAAATGGGGTAAAAAAAAAAAATCAAATACCTCAACCTAATCCTTGTGACAAAAGTACGAAGGAACGCACTGACCTGAAAATACCATCAATGGAATTCTCAGCAATAGTTTTTTTCTTGCAACTTTGGAGTAAACTCATTCTAACAGTAACAATGACAAACCAATCAGTATGCAAAATAGATGAACACCAAGTACAGGTTTCCCAAGAACTCAAAACAGACAAAAGTTTCTAGGAACTGATCAGTAAATTTACACAGAAAACGTTGGAAATACACAGCAATGAGCCTGTATTTGCTGCTTCCACTGTAATTTTATTTTTCAATTACTTTGTTATATTGGCCATAAATTAATAATTATCTTGCATAAAATTAGCACAATATTGTCACACTATCTCCAAGATTAACTGCTGGCATACTTACAGTGTTGAACTTTTCTATCATAATGAATTCATAATATTGGATTAGATGAATTTCAGGCTCTCAATAAAAGCCATCAGTGTGTACAAATGATCTAATACTCTGCAGAACACAGTGTTCCCTCTGGGACTTTTGAATGTGTCATCAGTGGAATGTGATTGTTTAGAGTGTGGGTTATAAGATTGGAGCTTAATTTATTTATCTTTAAAGGAGGGAGAAAACAGATAGTGAAGATGTCTCAAGGCTTGATGTTCCCGAGGGTGGGTTGGTTGTAAGTCCCTTCAAAGACTGAGTGGTCAGGGTAGGGTCCAAAGGAAGGAACACTAAAATTCCAAATAGAATCTCGAATTGAACTCGAAACGTTAAATCCGTTTCTCTCTCCATAGGTGCTTCCAGACCCGCTGGGTTTTTTTCAGCACTTTCTATTGCATTCCATGAGAAGGAAGCAGCCTTCATCGGTTCAACTGGTCCTTGTTGTATTTCTTTTTTATGTTCCGACATTCTCAGGGTCCTCAGTAGTAGGTATTGCTCGAGGCAATACCAGGTGGACGGGAGTAATGAAGGACAAAGTGTTTATTAGCAACTAACAGGGTAACTTATATACAGGCCCAGAGTCTCTAATGCAGGTGTTAACACTGTGGTTCCTGGGTTCACTCTACTGGAACCCCGCTCCTTGGGACCTGCGCTAATCCATCATTGGTCGGGGTTTACCCGCTTCTGTACAATTGGCCCTGAACCAGTCACATGACATGGACCGTGAGGGTACACCTCTTAAAGGGGTCGCACAACCACAGTAGGGGAAGTGCCATCTGTACGAAATTCAATCCATGCAATCTTTCTTGCGTGGTATTTACAACTCAGAAACATGTCAATTTTTTAATGAGTGGCTTGCTAGGCTTTTTCAGAGGACGGATCCGGAACCACATGCAGGCCAGATTTCCAGAACCAGATGGGCTTTTACGACAGTCAACAATGGTAGAGTGACGAGATTTGAACCTGGGCCTCCAGAGCATCTGGATTATGAATCCAGCAACAATACCACTGTGCCATAGCCTCCCCTTAGCCAAGAGGTTTACGATCCACACATGTTCCCTCCCAGCTTTCTTCAATGTCACCCAATCTATCCTACTGTCAATTCCTTTCTCCCTCATCGTTTATCCAGCTCTCCCTTAAACCTGATTCAGCTCAACTGCTCACTTGGTGCAGTCAAGGAGCAAGGAATTATGAATTTTGAAACTGTATCAAATCCAAATAAAAGGCCCTCTCTGGAATTTTGATGAGGTTTCGTCTCCCAATAGGTAAGGAGTCAGTTCCAACATCAGAATTTGTAAATTCTACTACGGTTGCTTTCATGAATCTGGTTTACAGAACTGTTCACTACTTAGCCCAACACCGACCAGGTGGAATGATGTTGATCTGCTGTCCTATTTGAAATCAATGGCTTTTATACCATAATCCAACAGGATTTCTTGGTAATCATTGCATATTGAGGGGTACCATAGTGACATTTTTCCCAATCTAACACCAGATAGTGAATGGCTTCAAAAGTCTATTGCTGTCAGTTCTTAAAGATGGTGAATTAATTTTTTTCTTGTGGCGGGTTTGTTGTAAATTAAAAAACCCATGATGTACTGTTATGAAGATATTGAGCCCGGCCATGAACAAGATGCAAGTCGAATTACCCTTGGACTCACAGGCTTGGAAGTGGACAAACTACCAATAAAAATGAAGGGTTCTCTCTCCTTCAGATGCACATCCCGAGGGTTATCATTGGCCAACCATATACATCCTGTGGCTACAAGCCCATGTCAGAGGCTGGAAATACAGTGGCAACTCACCCCGACTCCCCAAAGCCTTTCCACCACCTACAAGCACAAGTCAGGAATGTGATGGAATACTGTCCACTTGCCTGGATGAGTGCAGCTCTCGAGACACTCAATACCATCTAGGACAAATCAGCCCACTTGATTGGCATCCCATCCACCACCTTAAACTTTCACGTACAACCATGTACAGTGGCAGTAGTGTATCATCTACAAGATGCACTGCAGCAACATCCAAACTGGTGACCTCTACCACCGAGAAGGACAAAGGCATCATGTATGGCAACACCACCACCTACAAGTTTCCCTCCAAGCCAAACACCATCCTGACTTGGAAATATATCGACTGTTACACCACTGTCCCTGGGTCCCACTGTCCCTGGGTCAATGTGCTGGAACGCACTCCCTAACAACACCACATGTAAGATGTCAGCTCACCACCACCTTCTCAAGGGTCATTGGAGATGGGTAAGAAATGGTGGCCAAGCCAGTGACATCCACACCCCATGAAATAAATTTAAAAACACAAGAGCAAAGCAGAGGATCAGTATAATTGGTGCCAATTAAATAAACTGCAGAAAACAGACAACTGCACACACCTCAGAAGGAAGAATAGAAATGTCTTATGTGGGATTGGCTAATACTTCTTAAAGGGACAATGTTTTTCAGTGATTTTCCTTCTATGTCGCTCTACATAGGCTCAAGATTTGAATAGGAACAGACCTCAAACTATTTCCAAATTCTGCTGTGCAAGAGAAATTACAGAAGACTGGCTGGGATTCTCCCCCCGGTGGGATTCTTCGTTATGCCGGCGCCCGGGTGTTTCCTGACGGTGTGGGGCTGCTCCACAATGGGAAACCCCATTGACCGGCTGGCGTAACGGAGAATCCCGCCGGCCGGTCGGGGCAGAAATGTGGCGGCGCGGAGAATCCCGCCATATATTCTGTACAAATGCGGTGCTGCGCGTGTGAGGAGGGAAGTGAAAACATATCCAATCCTCACTCTGCCCTCACCATCTTCAATTTTCCAGGTGATGTAAATGGAAAGAGGAGACGGCGCTTGACTGATTTGCTTCAACCTCCTTACTCTAGGGGCACTGTGGTTAACGATGGTGCTCCTGGCTTGATGCTATAGAAAATTGAATCTATTACTTCAGTGTGGAAATGATTGTACCTTTATCGCATGCCTTTCTCCCCCCCCCCCCACGCGCACACACTATGTACAATTCTATTGGCACAGCTACAAATAAACGTGTGAAGATAATTTCCGGGTTTATTTTTAAGAATAGCTGAAGAGCCAAGTAGCACAGACCGGAAAAATCCACTCGAGAAGCCAGATCCGCCTGAGAAATAGGTTTTGCTTCACACATCTTGTCTCAGCAGATCTGTAATTTTCAGGGGCACGATTAGCATAGGATCATATAGCATTGAAGGTGACCATTTGGCCCATTGTGCTTATGCTGGATCTCTGAAAGAACTATCCAACTATTCCAGATCACAACTCACTGTGTAAAAAATACTCACACCTCCCCTCACATTCCTTTTGTCAATTACCATAGATTGAACTTTTAAAAATTCTTTCATGGGATGAGGACGTTGCTGGCAAGGCCAGTGTGTGTTGCCCACTCCTAATTGGCCTTGCACTGAGTGGCTTGCAGGACTTACAGAGGGCAGTTAAGAGTCAACCACCGGTGGGTCTGGAGTCACATGTGGGCCAGACCAGGTAAGCATAGAAGATTTCCTTCCCTAAAAGACATTAGTGAACCAGGTGGGTTTAGATGACAATCGACAATAGATTCAGTGCTAACCACTGGGCCACCATGCTGCCCTGAGACTTGCTTTTATATAGAATTACATAGAATTTACAGTGCAGGAGGCCATTCGGCCCATCGAGTCTGCACCGGCTCTTGGAAAGAGCACCCTACCCAAGTCCACACCTCCACCCTATCCCCATAACCCAGTAACCCCACCCAGCACTAAGGGCAATTTTGGACACTAAGGGCAATTTAGCTTGGCCAATCCACCTAACCTGCACATCTTTGGACTGTGGGAGGAAACCGGAGCACCCGGAGGAAACCCACGCAGACACGGGGAGAACGTGCAGACTCCGCACAGACAGTGACCCAGCGAGGAATCGAACCTGGGACCCTGGAGCTGTGAAGCAATTGTGCTAACCACCATGCTACCATGCTCCAGATTTATGAACTGAAGTTAAATTCCACTAGCTGCATTGGTGGGATTTGAACCCGTGTCCCCAGAGCATTGAAGAAGCTCTGACGAAGAGCCATCCAGACTCGGAACGTGAAGCTCAGTTTTCTCTCCACAGATGCTGTCAGACCTGCTGATATTTTCCAGCATGTTCTGTCTTTGGATCCCAGAACATTAGCCTGGGCCTCTGGATTACTAGGTCAGTGACATTGCCACTATGGCACCACTTTGCCTGAAATCTGTATTATCTGGTTATTAACCACTAGCCACCCCCACCATGGAACATTTGACAATCAAAGGACATAGATTTGAGCTAATTAGTGGAAAGAGCCAGTTTTGACATTTGGTGGTGGGGGTGAAGAAGGGCAGGAAGTGGAATTAATTGGATAGCATAGCCAATGGTCTTCTGTGCTGTATCTTTCAATTATTCTACAAATGTTAGGAAGATTGAAGTAAATCTATATAGAATCTCAGACTTGGGAGGTTCTGCATTAGCTTCTCTCAAAGCTGGTGCTAGGAATAGAAACATTAAGGGTATTTGTCATGTGGCATTATAATGGATATCGCAGTTTATAAAATGGAGCTTTATGTGTGTGCATCTGATGCTGTTTTTCATGATTTATTTGCTCCTTTTGTGAACAAGGTTGCTACACATCTGTAGAATTAAAAATTGCTATTTCCTTATGCCAGGAATTCTATATGCTGTTCCTTTTTAACGGAACAATTATATTTTATTTTATTATAAATCAAAAACCCTTGCACTCCCAGCTGTGCACCACCCCAATTCCTCTAAGCCACATGTATAAACAGTGTTGAGATTGAGTTTGGTTTCTATGGCAATAAATGCTGCTGATTAAATCCCTTTTTGTTCTGCTCGAGTTATTTTGAGGGCTTTTTTTTTTTTAATACTTGTTCTCTTGCTTTTCTTCACCTAAAGGCACAGTTTGTGGACTTTAGAAAAATGCGTCAATAACATAGATCGTTAACGTTTACCAGCCATGAATTGAAGTAAAATATATACTTTATAAAAACCACAGCAAAATCCTGCACTCTCTGTAAATCTAAAATACAAAGAGAAAATGCTTGCAACATGTCAGAAATGGATAAAACGTTTTGTTTGATTATATCCCTGCCGGAAAAGTCTTGCTGGTTTCTTGCACAAACTCTTAGAGTCAACTTTCAAACAGTACCCGTTTGGAAAAAAATGGTTGACCTCCATTTTTGACGTGACCTCAGATGGTAGAAGCGATTGAGCTCTTTATGCCAGTTAGACCCTGATTAATGCACAGACATTTTGCCAAGATGTTTTCATACTCGATTTGAATTAGGAGTTGGAAACAATAACAGCCGATTTGACAATACCTCGCTGTTCCTAAGTAATTCAAGTGCATCGGAAACACTGAGCAAAGGGATGCTTTGATTTCTGAGATGTGACGTGTGTCACAAGAGCAACAGAAGAAAAATCAATACTGACTTTCAAAAGGGAAATGGATACACACTTGAAGGGGAAAAGATTTGCAGTAGAGCAACGGAAAGAGAAAGAGTTAGTGGAGTGGGCCTCAGTTGGATTGGAGTTTTAAAGAACCAGCATGGAAACAGTGCGGTATAATTCGATGATTAGCTATCTGTAATTTGGATTCGCTATCTAGGCAGTAGCCAATGGGTAATCCGAGTATACTGCAGATACTTTCCAGTTCCACTAAAAAGAGGGAGGATGGGTTAGTTTTGGGTTTAAATCCTAGGTCAAATCCTAGCTACGAAGAGATCACACCCAAAACAATAACCTGGTTCTCTTTACTGATACAGAGGTCCCTATTTCTATCTTTTGAAATTTGCTAGGTTACAAATTGCTCAATCAGATAAATTAAATGTTTACTTTTCTAACATTTGTTCATTGCGAGCTTCCTTGGTCAAGTTGTTGTTGTTCTATTTATGATATCTGCAGTACTGCAGTTGTGATGACAGGTTTTACAGGTGATACTTTCAAGAGTAATACTTCTTGGTGTGGGCAACAGGTTTTACATCATGTGCAGATGGATTTGAATTATTTAAGAGGGGGTGGATTGGATGCCGTTCATCGCATTTTGGAGTTATCTTAAGGTGTAGGTTTGCAAATTCCAGGATTGGCCTGGAATCTCCAGGAATTGAAGATCAATCTCCATGGATCCTGGAGGAAAATCATTGGAACATCAAAAAATATAGGGCAAGATCTTTCGGCTGTGCATGCCAATGGGATCTTCCGCGAGTCTCCCGGTGCCATGGGATGGATTCAATGGGAAATCCCATTGACAGTGGCGGGTGCAGAAGATCGCACCACTGGCCGAGGGCGGGCCGCCTCAAGTCGCCAAGAAACACGCGGCGGTAAGGCCAGCGAAATGATCAAAGCAAACAGCCGTATTTGTTTCCACGAGGGACAATTCCTAATATTCATAGGTAGAAGATAGAAAAGCATTTTCTATTTCTATTCCCGTATCAGCCTCCCCAAACAGGCGCCGGAATGTGGTGACTAGGGGCTTTTCACAGTATCTGCATTTGAAGCTTAACTTGTGACAATAAGCAATTTTCATTTTCTTTTCATTTCATTTTTTTTAAAAAACAATATTTATTAAAGTTTTTCAACAACACAATTTTTTCCCCTTACAAACAATAACACCGCCCCCCCCGTAACAAAATAACACAAAATCGCACTGAGCAAGATATATACATGGCAAGATGGCATGTTTACATAGCTTTATACACTGGCTCTCTCCCGCACGTGCCAGTTTCCCCCACCCTTCATGTTATCTCCTCCTCATCCATCCCCCCAAGCAATCCCCCATTCCCCCCACCACCAGTTTCCCCCGCCCTTCATGTTATCTCCTGCTCATCCATCCCCCCAAGCAATCCCCCATCCCCCCCACCCAGGGTTGCTGCTGCTGCTGACCGATCTTCCTCTAATGCTCCGCGAGATAGTCTAGGAACTGTTGCCACCGCCTGTAGAACCCCTGCGCAGACCCTCTCAAGGCAAACGTAATCCTCTCCAGCTTTATGAACCCAGCCATATCGTTTATCCAGGCCTCCACCCTAGGGGGCTTCGCCTCCTCCCACATTAGCAAGATCCTTTGCCGGACTACTAGGGACGCAAAGGCCAGAATGCTGGCCTCTTTCGCCTCCTGCACTCCCGGCTCGTCCACTACTCCAAATATTACTAACCCCCAGCTTGGCTTGACCCGGGCTTTCACCACCTGAGATATTGCTCCCGCCACTCCTCTCCAGAACCCCTCCAGTGCCGGGCATGACCAAAACATATGGACATGGTTCGCCGGGCTCCCTGAGCACCTTCCACATCTGTCCTCTACCCCAAAGAACCTACTCAACCTCACCCCCGTCAAGTGCGCTCTGTGAACCACCTTAAATTGTATCAGGCTGAGCCTGGCACACGAGGAGGAGGAATTAACCCTACCCAGGGCATCAGCCCACAGACCTTCCTCGATCTCCTCCCCCAGCTCCTCCTCCCATTTACCCTTCAACTCTTGCTTCCCCCTCTTCTTTCATCTCTTGGTGTATTGCCGACACCTTGCCCTCCCCGACCCATACACCCGAGATCACCCTGTCTTGAATTTCTTGTGCCGGGAGCAACGGGAATTCCCTGACCTGTCGCCTCACAAAAGCCCTCATCTGCATATATCTAAAAGCATTTCCCGGGGGTAACTCAAACTTCTCCTCCAGTGCACCTCGGCTCGCAAATGTCCCGTCAATGTACAGGTCCCCCATTCTTCTAATCCCCGCCCGATGCCAGCCCTGGAACCCCACGTCCATCTTCCCCGGGACAAACTGGTGGTTACCCCTGATCGGGGACCACACCGAGGCTCCCACTGCACCCCTGTGCCATCTCCACTGGCCCCAGATCCTTAACGTTGCCGCCACCACCGGGCTCGTGGTATACTTTGACGGCGAGAACGACAACGGTGTCGTCACCAACGCCCCCAAGCTCGTTCCTTTACAGGACGCCATCTCCATCCTCTTCCATGCCGCCCCCTCTCCCTCCATGACCCACTTGTGGATCATCGCCACATTTGCTGCCCAGTAGTAGCTCCCTAGGTTTGGCAGCGCCAACCCTCCTCGGTCCCTACTGCATTCCAGTAACCCTCTCCTTACCCTCGGGGTCTTATTCGCCCACACAAACCCCATAATACTCCTACCTAATCTCTTAAAAAAGCCCTTGGTGATCACGATGGGAAGGCACTGAAACACAAACAGAAACCTCGGAAGGACCACCATTTTGACCGACTGCACTCTACCCGCCAGCGAGAGCGGTAACATATCCCATCTTTTGAAGTCCTCCTCCATTTGGTCCACCAACCTCGTCAGATTCAGTTTATGTAGGGCCCCCCCAACTCCTGGCTATCTGGATCCCCAGATACCGAAAACTCCCCGTCGCCCTCCTCAGCGGTAGGTCCCCTATCCCTCTTTCTTGGTCCCCTGCCTGTAATACAAAGAGCTCACTCTTCCCTACATTGAGCTTATAGCCCGAAAACGCCCCAAACTCCCTCAGAGTTTGCATGACCTCCACCATTCCCTCCATTGGGTCCGCCACGTACAGCAACAGGTCATCCGCGTATAGCGACACCCGATGCTCTTCTCCTCCTCGGACCACCCCCCTCCATTTATTAGACTCCCTCAGTGACATGGCCAAGGGTTCGATCGCCAATGCAAACAACAGGGGGGACAGAGGGCACCCCTGCCTCGTTCCTCGGTACAGCCGAAAGTACTCCGACCTCCGCCGGTTCGTCACTACACTTGCCACCGGGGCTCTGTAAAGGAGCTTAACCCAATTGATAAACCCTCCCCCAAACCCAAACCTACGCAGCACCTCCCAGAGCTATTCCCACTCTACTCGGTCAAAGGCCTTTTCCGCGTCCATAGCTGCCACTATCTCCGCCTCTCCCTCCTCCGATGGCATCATTATCACGTTTAAGAGCCGCCGCACAGGAGTGTTTAATTGCCTGCCCTTTACGAATCCCGTCTGGTCCTCATGGATCACCCCCGGGACACAGTCCTCAATCCTCGTGGCCAGCACTTTTGCCAATAACTTAGCGTCCACATTGAGGAGCGAAATCGGCCTGTACGATCCACATTGCAGTGGGTCCTTGTCCCGCTTTGGAATCAAGGAAATTGTCGCTTCCGACATTGTCGGGGGCAGAGTCCCCTCCTCTCTTGCCTCGTTAAAGGTCCTCACTAGTAGCGGGGCCAACAGGTCTACGTACTTTCTGCAGAACTCCACCGGGAACCCATCCGGCCCCGGGGCCTTCCCTGCCTGCATACTCCCCAAACCCTTGCTCAGCTCCTCCAACCCGATTGGTGCCCCCAAACCAGCCACCTCTTGCTCCTCCACCCTCGGAAACCTCAGTTGGTCTAGGAATCGTCTCATCCCCTCTTCCCCCACTGGGGGCTGGGATCTGTACAGCTCTTCATAGAAGGCCTTGAGTACCTTGTTTATTTTCATTACACTCCGAACCGTGGCTCCCCTTCCATCTTTGATTCCCCCTATTTCCCTCGCTGCCGTCCTCTTACGGAGCTGGTGTGCCAGCATCCGACTAGCCTTTTCCCCGTACTTGTTGGTTGCCCCCTGCGCCTTCCTCCACTCTGCCTCCGCCTTCCCCGTGGTCAACAGGTCAAACTCCGTCTGGAGCCGTCGTCTTTCCCCAAGTAATCTTTCCTCAGGGGCCTCTGCGTATCTCCTGTCCACTCTCAAAATCTCCCCCACTAACCTCTCCCTTTCCATGCCCTCTGTCTTCTCCCTATGAGCCCTGATGGAGATTAGCTCTCCCCTGATCACCGCCTCCCATACCACCCCCACTCGCACCTCCCCGTTGTCTTTGGCCTCCAAGTACCTTTCGATACACCCCTTCACCTTCCCACACACCACTTCATCTGCCAGCAGTCCCACATCCAGCCGCCACAGCGGGCGATGGTCCCTCTCCTCTCCCAGCCCCAGTTCCACCCAATGCGGGGCGTGGTCCGAAATGGCTATGGCCGAATACTCCGTCCCCTCCACTCTCGGGATGAGCGCCCTGCCCAGAACAAAAAATATCTATCCGGGAGTAGGCTTTGTGCACGTGGCACCCTGGCCTGCGGTCTTGCAAACCTCCATGGGTCCACTCCCCCCATCTGATCCATAAACCCCCTAAGCACCTTGGCCGCCGCCGGCCTCTTTCCCGTCCTTGATCTGGAGCGGTCCCGTGCTGTGTCCAGCACTGTATTGAAGTCCCCTCCCATTATCAGGCCTCCTACCTCCAGGTCCGGAATGCGCCCCAACATGCACTTCATGAATCCAGCATCATCCCAGTTCGGGGCGTATACATTTACCAACACCACCCACGTCCCTTGCAACCTACCGCTCACCATCACATATCTCCCTCCATTATCCGCTACGATAGTCTTGGCCTCAAATGACACATGCTTTCCCATCAAAATTGCGAAAAATCTATTTTTCGCGTCCAGTCCCGAGTGAAATACCTGCTCTACCCATCCCCTTCTTAACCTGACCTGGTCCGCCACCTTCAGGTGTGTCTCTTGGAGCATAGCCACGTCTGCCTTCAGTCCCTTCAAGTGCGCGAACACTCGAACCCTCTTCACCGGCCCATTCAGGCCCCTCACGTTCCATGTTATCAGCCGGATTGGAGGGGCTCTCACCCCCCCGCCGACTAGCCATCTCCTTTTCTGGGCCAGTCCCGTGTCCGCGTCCCCCTCACCCTCCAGGCCCCCAGCCAGGGGACCTCCGTCCCGACCACCTCTTCTGTGTCCCATTCCCTTTCGGCCAGTGCAGCAGCATCCCTTCCCCCCCCCGCCCCCCCCTCCCCCCCCCCGCCCGCTAGACCCCGGTCTAGCTTTTTTGCTCCCCCCATATCACTCCCGTAAGTCAGCTGACACCTGCTGACCCCGGCTTCCCCCGCCGTCCCTTTGACCCTCCCCGGTGTGGGAGTCTCCCAATCAATATAAGTTCCTTCGTTCCCCTTCCCGCCTTTCTTCCCGCGCGCTCTTTCCAAAGCCTGCCCCGCCCCCTCTGGCGCAGCTCCTGTCGCGGCCTTGTCTCTCTCTCACCCAGCCCATATAACATTTCCTGCACGTGATTGACCCCCTATATACAACAACCATCACACATCAAACCTCAAACACCCCCCACCCTC
The DNA here is from genome assembly GCF_047496885.1 of Scyliorhinus torazame. Lineage (NCBI taxonomy): Eukaryota > Metazoa > Chordata > Chondrichthyes > Carcharhiniformes > Scyliorhinidae > Scyliorhinus > Scyliorhinus torazame. Next base: position 14,216,608 of record NC_092734.1, read on the forward strand.
ACAAACCCTCAGTTAGAGTCCAACTTTTCAGCTTGTATAAAGGTCCACGCCTCTTCAGGTGTTTCGAAGTAGTAGTGTTGGTCCTTGTATGTAACCCACAGTCGCGCTGGCTGCAGCATTCCAAATTTCACTCCTTTCCGATGCAGCACCGCTTTGGCCCGGTTGAAACCCGCTCTCCGCTTAGCAACCTCCGTGCTCCAGTCCGGTTATATTCGGATCTCTGCATTGTCCCACTTGCTGCTCCGCTCCTTCTTGATCCATTTCAGGACCCTCTCTCTGTCTGTGAACCGGTGAAATCTCACCACCATCGCCCTTGGCGGCTCATTTGCCTTGGGCTTCCTCGCCAGCACCCGGTGTGCCCCGTCCAGCTCCAGCGACCTCGAAGGGGCCTCCACGCCCATCATCGCCCGGATCATCGTGCCCGCATATGCCGCGGCATCAGCCCCCTCCACTCCTTCTGGGAGACCCAGGATCCGCAGAGTATTTCTCCTCGACCTGTTCTCCAGGTCTTCGAGTCTTCCCGCCCACTTCTTGTGTAGCGCCTCGTGCCGCTCCACTCTCACCGCCAGGCCCAAGAGCTCGTCCTCATTCTCACTCACTCTTTTCTGTACCTCCTGGATCTTCACCTCGTGGGCCTTCTGGGTTATCCCTAGTCCTTCAATTACCGCCAGCATAGGCGCCAGCATCTCCTTGCGCAGCTCTTCGAAGCAGCGCTTGATGAATTCCTGCAGCTCCTGCCCGCACTCCGCCCCGTCCCCCGCCATTCTGATTTTTTTCCCTCGCTTCTCCCGCTGCTCCAATGCCATTTTTTTGGCCGTTGCACTTCTGGTCCGGTCCATAAAGGTTGGAGGGGGACCTCTCTCTTCACTTCCCCACGGGTTGTCGTCAAAAGAATTCCGTTGGGGCTCCTCCAATGAGACCAAAAGTCCGTAGTAGCGGGAGCTGCCGAATCGTGCGGCTTAGCTACGCATAGCCGCAACCGGAAGTCTTTCATTTAATTTCTATGTGTTAAAAATCCATCCATTCAAGTCCAGCATGTGTGTAAAGCTGGGGATATCTGCATAACATTCGAGGCTGCAATAATCCTTTTAATAATTTGTCCATTTAAGATAATTTGCAAAAGAAATTGGACAGAGGTGGGGAGTTTTTTTTTCACACAGCAAGTTACAGTGTGCAATATACTGCCCAAAAGGATTGAATCTGCTTCTATCACCCGAGGGTTCAAAAGAGAATTGTATAAATATTTGAAAAGGAAACAATTGTAGAACTCTGGGGAAAGCGAGGAGAAGAGAATGGGGCTAATTGGATAAGTCCTCCAAGGGGTCAATGAACTCTTTCAATGGGCTATGGAGTCACAGTGGTACAGCGGTTAGCACTGCTGCCTCACATCGCCAGGGACCTGGGTTCGATTCCAGCCTTGGGTGACTGTGTGGGGTTTTGCACGTTCTCCCCGTGTGTGCGTGGGTTTCCTCCGGGTGCTCCGGTTTCCTCCCACAGTCCAAAGATGTGCAGGGTAGGTGGCTGTGCTCCTTTGGAGCGTTACTGCAGACTCGTTGGGTCAAATGGCCTCCTTCTGCACTGTAGGGATTTTATGATTCTGTGAATGGGTTGAATGGCCTCCTACTGTCGCAGTTTTGTTGACAATTACACTTTGGGCCAAGTTTCATGTGACTTGATCTCTTGAAAATGTTAAGGTTTCCAAGGAGGTGGGGCAGCAGGGTGGCACAGTGGTTAACACTGCTGCCTCAGAGCACCGAGGTCCCAGATTCGATCGCGGTCCCGGGTCACTGACTTGCACATTCTCCCAGTGTCTGAGTGGGTCTCACCCCCTACAACCCAAAGATGTGCAGGGTAGGTGGGTCACACCAAATTGCCCCCGAATTGGAAAAAAAATAATTGGGTACTCTAAATTTATTTTTAAAAAAAAGATTTCCAAGTACATAATGCTCCGAACAGTCATGGTCCCAAAATGAAAAATATAATAAAATAAATAAGTGCACAAGTACCTAATACTGCTCCATGTTAATAATTCTGAAAATACTCTTAGAATTATAACAAACATGAATTGCAGCCGATTTTTAAAAAGTAATTCTTGCTCCATCCTTATGGCACTAATGGGCTGCAAGGTAGCAAGTTCCAGTCAGTTAACCTGAAGTAAACCTGCACTGCTGTGGCTGGCTGATCCTTCTGCTAGCTGACCTCCGCTGGCATTGCTCACAGTTAGTCTGAGGCGCTTCAAGGTTAGTTGCAGTCAAATCTTGAGCTCAACTGGAGGCGGTCATCTCAGGAATAGATTGACAGCTGCTTCTAAGTCCCTGGTCTCTACCTTCGGGAAGGGAATAAAAACCCCATCAGGAATGGACCGTTTGTTTCTTTTTTAATGTTATGTGATTTTGGCACCTTGATTTGTGAAATTTAACTTGCAGTAAGACTTTATAGATAACATATATAACTTTAGTCATCTGGGACTAAACTGGACAACAGTCTAGCCCCGTTGAATTAGTCTCCCTGTTTAAAGGACTTCGCAGTCAGGACAATTATTTCAGAAAATCTGGCATGTGGTGTACAATCTGTGGCAGAAGGGGAAAAAAAATAACTACCTTCACATTCACGGACACAGCTCCTCCCATAGGCTGTCAGCAATCCGCGTTACTTAGAGACTATTGAACTCCAATGATATCACTTTAAAAAGGCCTGAACTATTTATCCTTGGGGAAGGATCTTCGAATCAGCGACGCACAGAATGATGGTGCTTGACCCATCGAGCCTTTGGCAGCTCTTTGGAAGACTGGTGGAATTTAATCAGACACCCTTTGCTATTTTCTTGACCCAACAAATCAGTCCTCCTTGCAAACATGTCCAAATGCCTTTTGAAATTTGCTATGGGATTTGCTTCCCAGACCCTTTCAGGTTACGAGTTCCAGCTCCTCAACAGCAACTCGCCTTGTGAAATGATTGTTCTCATTCCCCCCTGTTGCCAATTGTTCTAAATCGACAAGCACTGGTTACTGATCCAGGGAATGCAGTCTCTCATTTAACATAACCTATTGCCTTCATCCTCCAGCTTCCTGTGGCTTATGAAACGGCTCCAGTCGCTAAGTGGGTTCGTGGAACCTCGTCCTATTCGCGACATAAGTTGCAATTATTGTGGATTTTTAAGGAACGGGAATCACTTGCCAAAGGAAGAATATCGCAAAATACAAGCTACTCTCTCTCGACCTTGGTCCATTATAACTTTCGGTCTGTAATGCAAACTGGCCTAAACACTGCATCTTGACTAGATGGTCATTCTCTTAACCCATTATTGACGTTTTAAAGCTATCTTTTTCTATCTCCATGCTGCCTCTTCAGATTGAACACACGCACAAAGGCACGTGAATTCTGTGCCAAAGTGGTATCAGTCACATTTATTTATGATCAAAATATTTACGGGCTGAACTCTTTTCGACTAAGGAGTGACAAGGGTTGCAGCATTAAGTTAGCAGCGAAGGTGTACAGCGTAAAAATGTAAACTTAATTTTTAAAAAACTGAAGGAGATGGTATCGATAGCCTCAAGGCACGATTTTGTTTGGAGAGAGAATTCTACTTGGCGAGAAGGGGTGGGTTTGATCACTTTGGTAATTGGGCAGATTCGCAAGGCCTTTCTCCTTCATGCTCTTGTGATGCACATCGCAAAAGGAAAGTGCCTACAGGCACAACCAAACTGGACAGCCTTTATCTGGACTAAATAAACCAGAACCCAGTCCTTGCAGCAAGCATTGTGCTGAGCACTTTATGGTCCTCCTCGTCAATATAATGCTGAGCTTTTTGAAAAAAAAAAGAGCAAGCCATTTTATTTCTTTCACAAAATCTAGTCTGCACTTGGCAACATTCCGTTCATATAATAAAACTCGTGGTTGCTAAAAATAACTAATACCATAATTATTTATTAATTTCAGAATTGCAGCTTTCCAATCGGCACAAAGTTAATGAGGTACCATAGAGGTCAGGTTTGAGAGTCTTTCACCCTCTATCTATTTTGATATTGACAGAATAATTTATTCAACTATCGCTTTTGAGGCAAAGCTGGTGTGGGCAAGCAGTGTGATGGAGGGAGGCACTGGTTGCATTGTGGAGGATTCTCAAATGGAGTTAGACAATCTCCTGAGAGGAAGCATCCTGGGAAGAGTTTTGCTTGGCCTTTCACTGCATCAGTGTGGCTCAAAAGTAGGGGCTAGGATGCTCCGAGCCACAATCGCGCTCGACGCGGGGACGGAGAATGGGGCGTTGGGTCCGCAATCGGCAGTCGCCTGCGTGCAAGTCGAAAGAGGATGACCGGCGAGCTCCCGCCGGTGTGGTTCACATGCGGTTCCACCCGGCAGGAACTCGGAGTCGCGGCTGCGGTGGGCATCCTGGTGGGGGGCGGGAGAGGGCCTCCACGATGGCCAGGCCCGCGATCAGGGGCCACCGATCGGCGGGCACGCACGATCGGAAGGGGGGCCTATACCTCCTCGGTGCCGGCCCACTGTCTGGGTTTCCCATGTCGCGTGGGGCCGGCGTGCATGCGCGGACCCGTGGCTGGAAATGCAGGGCCCCATATCGGCAGCCGGAGCTGCGTGGAGCACTCCGGGGCCCTGCTAGCCACCTTAAAAATTGAGAATCATTCCGGACTAGTGCCGGAGTGATTCGTGCCCATTTTCTCGCAGGCATAGGGACATTATTGGAGAATCCCGCCCATAGTCCCCAAACTTCAGAGATTGCCCTGGAGTGTCAACACATTAAAGATTAATCTCAAGAACACTGCTGCAAACAATGTAGGGGACAACAAATCTCAGGACATCCCAGAAGTGATTTTCCTTCAAATGTCTTTGCACAACTTGATTTGCTAGTTTTGAAAAGATTGGAGTTGGGGAAACAAGGCCTCTTGACCGATGACCAAGAATCGAACAAACAGAAAATGAAGAGCCCCTTTGCTTTCCGGTCGGTTCTGGAATATGACGTACCACAATGCCAAGAGAGTGGGGGCGGTCGTGTCAGAGGCAGGATGTCACGTGATCAAGCCTCCAAAAATATGCTCAACCAAAACTGGCAACCGTACCGTGAGGGCTGGGGATCATACTTGCAATCAGTCTTGCGCTGAATGTTGCCCTTTGACACCGGACTGGAATTCCGAGCGAAAGGCGCGGGGGGGGGGGAACCATTTAAATATCAATATACTAGTTAAAGAGCACTTTGGACCTTGTGTGCATAGCATATAATGAAGGGGCAACATATAGAACAAAAATGTTCATCAGACATTTACCTCGGTTTGGAAAGTTCAATTAATGCCGTCAAATTGTCTGCCTTGCCTGTTCAGTTTGTTTGCATCGATGACAAAGGGAAAGACATCATTCAAATCCAGCCTCCTTGTTTGGCTACCTACCTTGCATCTGCTTCACTGTAGTATTCCCTGGCGACAATGTCTTCAAAAAGCTCTCCCCCGGTGACCCTACAAATTAAAATCAAAATGCAGACGTTGAAGGGTGAAAGCAGTAATCAGAGGAGAACGGTGATTATACCTGGCTGTGCGCATTGGAAGAGATCCTTCCCACACACTTTCAATTGTCTCTCGAGCTTTCCGAAGCAATTATCTGGCCAGCTTCAGCAGTGTCGTTAATCAAGCTTTCGTGGCAAGGATCACCAACTTCTCAGTTTATTCAGCCCCAGTCACTCATACTGGAGTGTCAGCCGAGATGCATTTTCAGCAGCAATATTACTGATTACTCTCAAGGCCAGGGTAAAATAGAGTATCAATGCTCAATCATGTCTCATAACAATTTAGTGAACTAAAGTTTGGCTTGACAAAATCATTTCACTGAACATTATGGTGCCCTCTATTATGAGGAATGAATCACAAACTAGAACTGTCTTTGTATTTATAAAGATGAAAACATATTATTCATTAGCATCCACTCACACATAGGAGACATTCTCAGATCACTGTTTGCTACAGAAAACAATTGTGGATACGAAGGTAGCTGGGTTGCAGAAAATAAACATAGCGATAGGCGGTTATTTCTTTGTGACTGGGGAAGGTATACAATGGGTTTCCCCGAGGGATCAGCACCAGGATCACTGCTTTTCTTGATCTATATTCATGGAGATTGCAGTGATCAGGGCACAATTTCGAAATTAGCAGATGACACAAAATTTGGAAGCATTAGGAACTGTGTGGAGAATGGTAATAGACTTCAAGAGGCTATAGACAATCTGAAGAACATGAAAAGATTAAATTTAACACAGAAGTGCAAATTGGTGATACATACTGGAAAGAGAGATGAAATAGGCAACATAAAACAAAAGAAACAATATAAAACGGGTGCAAGAACATAAAGATCTGTGGATATATGTGCATAACTCATCACAGGTGACAGGCAGCTTAGAAAGGCTAGGGCAGCATGGTGGCGCAATGCTTAGCCCTGCTGCCTCATGGCGCTGAGGACCCAGGTTCGATCCTGGCCCCGGGTCACTGTCTGTGTGGAGTTTGCACATTCTCCCCATGTCTGCGTGGATCTCTACCCCACAACCCAAAGATGTACAGGGTAGGTGGATTGGGCACACTAAATTGCCCCTTAATTGGAAAAAATGAATTGGGTACTCTAAATTTATTTAAAAAAAAGAAAGCTGTACCTGATCCTGAATCCTAGACTTTACAGCGACTCAAAATGTTCAAAAACAAGGACATGATGATGGACGCTTTAAGGAACACTAGTTCAGCTTCAACTGGAGTAGTGTGTCCAATTCTAGGCACCACACATTCGGAAGGATATGAAGGTTTTGGACAGGGTGTAGAGAAGGTTTACAAGTATGTTTCCAGGCGTGAGGGACTTCAGTTATTTGGACAGATTGGGGTAGCTGGGGTTGCTCTCCCTGGAGAGGTAATTTGATAGAGGTGTTCAAAATCACAGAGTCGAGACAGAGCAGATAGCGAGAAATTGTTCCCATTTCCGGAAGAGTTGAGAAGCAGAGCACACAGGCTTAAGAATCAAAGGCGATGTGAGGGAAGTGCTTTTTAAAAAAAAAAATACAGCGAGTGGTTAGGATCTGGATCGCACTGCCTGAAAGGATGGTGCAAGCGGACTCAATCTTAACCAGGAAATGAAGGGCTACAGAGGAATAGCTGGTAGAGTGGGACTTGCTAAATTGCTCTTGCAGGTGGGTTGAATTAACTTCTTTTGTGCGATAGATAGTCCATGATTCAATTGGTGTTTTCTAACAATCAGTGCGAGGCAAGGGCATGAATGAAGATATAGCCAGGAATCCAAGCTCCAATCTGGACAGAGAGGCAGACACCATGTTCAGGTCTCTGGAGTTCAGGTCTCTGGAGTAGCAGTGTATCGGACTTTGCCATGTGCCGTGTCAATCAACACAAGAACAATAATCGCAACTCAAACCAATGCGCTGTATTTAATGTACTTTCGGACATCCCCGGAGATTGAAAGATGTGCTGCTTAAATGCATCGTCTTTTCCTATCTCATCTTGCAAACTCTTGGGAGTGACTTAGTTGGCTTATTTAATAAAAGATTAAACTGTGTAGCCTCATCAACAAGCAATGGCCAAATAGTGATATAGCTACTGGTATTGTTAAAATACATCAGATCTACAAGTCAGAAACAAGCCTTCCCTCCTACCCTTTCTATGCCAGTGACAATGTTCCACAGATGTCTCCTCCCACCCTACTTCATCTCACGAGATCAACCCACCCCTTTTTTCTTTTCTCCCTCATAAAGTTATCCAGTTTCCCCAAAAATGCATCTAAACTCTGCCTCAACTACCTGCACTCCTTGTGATATTCACTCTCTAGGAAAGGAGGTTTTACCAAGATATTCCTTATAGATTTACTAGTGACCATCTTATACCCACAACAAGTGAAGAAAGTAAAAAGGAGACTGAAGTTATGGCTCATGAGAATTAAATATGTTTGTAACCAGTTGCTCTTTGATGGGGGTTAATGCGTTTATTTTTGAATGCTTTAAATGTCTCTGTCACAGATTGGGCCAAGATCAGTCACATTGGTGCACTTAATATGTCCCTGTTAACAGTGTCAACAAGTTCCTAGTTCATGAGTGGATGAAAAACAGTTAGATTCGTTAACAGGAATGTGAAGGGAGGGAAATGTACTTTAAATAGATTCCGTTCTTTAATAGATTGACATTAGAGTTAGCAGAGTGATTTATGAAATTTCAATTCCTGCTCCAATGACTATTTATGGTGTGTCTGTGAAACCCTGGGAGAATTTGAGGCAGAAATTCCAAAAGTCCCTCTCTCTCTGTGCTGGGAGATTGAATCCTTTGATACCACTGTTCTGTGTTTTTTTTCCTCCACTTCAGTTGCGTAAAAATAGCCTTTATTTATCTTGCATCTTAATCTTGTTTTTTTTAATGGTCCTACCTTGAATCCCTGAACAGTTCTCAAAAGGGAGCATCACGTTGTGCATGACCCAGTGGCGTGAGGCCGCATTATGTCTCTCAGACAACAAGCAGGGCGCAAGAACAACCAGCAAAACCGTGCGAGGCCTATGGTTTGCTTTCTTGAGCAGCTCAGTCAGTCGCTTGCTGCCACAGCCTTCAGGCTTTCCCGTTGCAACGTGAACATACCGTGCAGAAGGAGGCCATTCGGCCCACTTAAGCCCTCACTTCCACTTTAACCCTCAAGAGTACTGAGAGTCAGAGAGATCTTGGTGTACAGGTCCACAGGTCACTGAAAGGGGCAACACAGGTGGAGAAGGTAGTCAAGAAGGCATACGGCATGCTTGCCTTCATTGGCCGGGGCACTGAGTATAAGAATTGGCAAGTCATGTTGCAGCTGTATAGAACCTTAGTTGGGCCACACTTGGAGTATAGTGTTCAATTCTGGTTGCCACACTACCAGAAGGATGTGGAGGCTTTAGAGAGGGTGCAGAAGAGATTTACCAGGATGTTGCCTGGTATGGAGGGCATTAGCTATGAGGAGAGGTTGAATAAACTCGGTTTGTTCTCACTGGAATGAAGGAGGATGAGGGGCAACCTGATAGAGGTCACCAAAAATTATGAGGGGCATGGACAGAGTGGACAGTCAGAGACTTTTTCCCAGGGTAGAGGGGTCAATTACTAGGGGGCACAGGTTTAAGGTGCGAGGGACAAGGTTCAGAGGAGATGTACGAGGCAAGTTTTTTTACACAGAGGGTAATGGGTGCCTGGAACTCGCTGCCAGAGGAGGTGGTGGAAGCAGGGACGATAGTGACGTTTAAGGGGCATCTTGACAAATACATGAATAGGATGGGAATAGAGGGATACGGACCCAGGAAGTGTAGAAGATTTTAGTTTAGACAGGCAGCATGGTCAGCGCAGGCTTGGAGGGTCGAAGGGCCTGTTCCTGTGCTGTACTTTTCTTTGTTCTTTGTTCTATCCCCGTAACCCAATAACCCCTCCTAACCTTTTAGGTCACTAAGGGCAATTTATCATGGCCAATCCACCTAACCTGCACATCTTTGGACTGTGGGAGGAAGCCGGAGCACCCGGAGGAAACCCACGCAGACACAGGGAGAACGTGCAGACTCTGCACAGACAGTGACCCAGCGGGGAATTGAACCTGGGGCCCTGGCGCTGTGAAGCCACAGTGCTATCCACTTGTGCTACCGTGCTGCCCACCAGCCTCTGCATCCCAAGGATCATCCACTGCCCTTTCTGCCATGATACCACTACCAGACATGAATGTAATGCGACATGAATCCCAGGTCCCGGTTGAGGCCGCACTCATGTGTGCGGAACTTGGCTATAAGCTTCTGCTCGGCGATTCTGCGTTGTCACGCATTACATTCATCCCCCACCATCTGGCCTGCGAAATCCTACCAACTGTCCTGGCTTGACACAATTCACACCTCTTTAACCTGGGGTTACCCCATCTCTGGATCTGTAAAGATTTAATCACCTGCTAATGCTCGCATTCCTAGCATTGTCTGGCATCTTTGAATCTATCTATATATATGTTTCTGGAACATACCTCTTCATTCACCTGAGGAAGGAGCAGCGCTCCGAAAGCTAGTGACATCGAAACAAACCTGTTGGACTTTAACCTGGTGTTGTAAAACTTCTTACTGCGCGAACCCAAAGATGTGCAGGCTAGGTGGATTGGCCACACTAAATTGCCCCTTAATTGGAAAAAAAAAATTGAGTATTCTAAATTTATATTAAAATATTTTTTAAATAAAGCTTGGCATATGTAAAGCACATAGCCCCAGTTCTGCTATTAACACACTGTGCTATCTTTTTTTTTAATATAGGTTTAGAGTACCCAATTCATTTTTTCCAATTAAGGGGCAATTTAGCGTGGCCAATCCACCTAGCCTGTACATCTTTGGGTTGTGGGGGCGAAACCCACGCAAACACGGGTGGAATGTGCAAACTCCACACGGACAGTGACCCAGAGCCGGGATTGAACCTGGTATATTGTGCTGTCTGACCTTTAGGCCACTATTAGCACTTTCCTTAGTCTTTAACACTATCATTAACACACTCTTTGTCTTGCGTTCACGACGTCTTTGTGAAATCTCTGCTGAGCTCCCACCTATCACCGGCCATCCATTTTTCTCCGCCTCTTCCACAGTATGAAGTCCATCACATTTTTATCTCTCTTCAGCTCAGTCGTACAAACTCGAAACACTGATTATGTCTCTCTCTCCAAAGATGCTGCCTGGCCTTTTTTCCCATAAATGTAGAGTACCCAATTTTATTTTTTTTCCCCAATTGAGGGGCAATTTAGCGTGGCCAATCCACCTACCCTGCACATCTTTGGCTTGTGGGGGCAAGATCCACGCTGGCACGGGGAGAATGTGCAAACTCCACACGGACAGTGACCCAGGGCCAGGATCGAACCCCCATCTGTCCTCTCAGGTGGACGTAATGGTCCCATGGCATCGGTGGGACCCGATCGCAGGCCAGACCCCATCAGAGGCACCCCCCCGGTGAAGGAGCGCTTTTCCCCGCCCCACTGGCCGCTCCCCGACTCTACGCACAGAGTTTCCGCCGGCTGCAAGCAGGTGTGAATGGCGCCGGCGCGACTCTGCTTTTTCCACGTGATTGCTCAGCCCATCAAGGCTGGAGAATCGGCAGCCCGGCCGCGGACAGCGGCCCGCGACCAGCGCCGCGCCAAATGCATGGCGCAAATGGAGCCAATTCTCCACTCCTCGGAGAATCGCCTGCCGGCGTCGGACCGGTGTCGCGGGAAAAAATGGCGCGAATGGCGATTCTCCCTTACGGCGCGGCATGGAAGAATCGCGCCCATGATGTGCCAAGTGCTATCCAGGTACTTTTTAAAGGATGTGAGGCAACCCGGTCAGGCAGTGAATTTCATTTTCATCTGCCCAATTTAGTCTACCCAATTATTTTTTTCCAATTAAGGGGCAATTTAGTGTGGCCAATCCACCTATCCTTCACATCGTTTTTGGTTGTAAGGGTGAGACCCATGGACACTGGGAGAATGTGCAAACTTTACACAGACAGTGACCCGGGTCCAAGGTCAAACCCAGGTCCTTGGCGCTCTGAGGCAGCAGTGTTAACCACTTCACCACTGTGCTGCCCCTCAGGCAGTGCGTTCCAGACCATCACCACCCTCTGGGTAAAAATGTTTTTCCTCAAATCGTCCCAAAACATCCTGCCCCTCACCTTGAACTTGTGTCCCCTAGTAACTGACCCTTCAACTAAGGGGAACAGCTGCTCCATATCCACCTTCTCCATGTCCCTCAATCTTATACACCTCCATCAGGTCGCCCCTCAGTCTTCTCTGCTCCAGCAAAAACAACCCAAGCCTAACCACCCTCGCTCATGTTCCATCCCAGGCAACATCCTGGTGAAATGCCTCTGCACCTCCTCCACTGCAATCACATCCTTCCTATAGTGTGGCGAACAGAATTGCACACAGTACTCCAGCTGTGGCCTCACCAGATTTCTATACAACTCCTACATGACCTCCCTGCCTTTGTAATCTATACCTCAATGGATAAAGGCAAGTGTCCCATATGCCTTTCGCACCATCCTATTAACCTGCTCTTCTGCTTTCAGAGATCATTGGACAAACACACCAAAGTCCCTGTGCTCTTTGGAACTTCACAGTGTCAGGCCATTCATTGAATACTTCCTTGACAAATTAATCCTTCCAAAGTGTATCACCTCACACTTTTCAGGATTAAATTCCATCTGCCCATTTGACCATCCTGTCTATATTTTCCTATAACCCAAGACACTCAACTTTACTGTTAGCCACCTGGCCAATCTTTGTATCATCCGCAAACTTACTGATCCTACCCCCCACATATTCAACAGATGAATATGTGGGGGGTAGGATCAGTAAGTCTGACACCACCCTCTGTCTCCTACAGCGAAGCCAATTTTGAATACACCGTATCAAGTTACGCTGAATCCCATGTGCATTTTGCCTTCTTTATAAGTCTCCCATGTGGGGCCTTGAAAAGGCTTTGCTGAAGTCCATGCAAAATACATGAACTACATTACCCTCATATACACACCTGGTCACATGCTAAAAAAAAAATGAATCAAATTTGTTAGGCATGACCTCCCTCTGACAAAGCCATGCTGACTATTACTGATCAAACCTTGCCTCTCAAAGTGAAGATAGATTCTCTCCTTCAGAATTTTCTCCAATAGTTTCCCTACCACTGAAGTGAGACTCACTGGTCTGTAGTTCCCTGGTTTATCTCTACAAATCTTCATAAATAGTGGAACAATATTAGCTGTTCTTCAGTCCTCTGGCACCTCCTTCATGGACAGAGAGGAATTAAAAATTATATGTCAGAGGCAATCTCCTGCCTTGCCTCCCACAGCATCCAGGGACACAATTCATCCAGACCTGGAGATTTGTCCATCTTTAAATCTGCCAACACTCAAGACCCTCACAGTCTCTCTCCCAGAGTTCCATATCAACCTTCTCATTCTCTTGGGTGAATGTGAAGTATTCATTCAACACCCTAACAATGTCCTCCAGCTCCACCCTTTCCCCCTTGGTTTCTAATGAGCCCAACTCTTTCCCTGGTTATCCTCTTCCCATTGATATACTGATAAAATATCTTGGGATTTCCCCTACTTTTACCAGCCAGAGCTTTCTCAAATCCCCTCTTTGCTTTCCTCAGTTCCATCCTGCACTTTCTGTACTCCACTAAAGCCTCCGTTGATTGGTTCCCCTTGGACTTGCTAAAAGCCTCTCTTTTCCTTCTCATGAATGTCTCTGGTCATCCATGGTTCTCTGGGCTTGTTACTCCTTCCTATTACCCAAGAGGGAACATGTTGAGCGTGTACCCTCCCCATTTACTTTTTGAACAACCCCCCCCCCCCCCCCCCTCACTGCTCTTCTGTAAATTTCCCCACAAGTAATTCTTTCCAGTCTACCTTAGCCAGATTATGCCTTATTTTACTAAAATCCACTCTCTCCCAATCCAAAACCTTTTAATAACATTACTGCAACAGACACATAATACAATATATATTTTAAAAATCCTACATTCATCACAGTTGCAAAGTGCTTTGGGACACCAGTGGTCATGCGAGGTGCTATATAAATGCAAGCCTTTCCTTTTTGTGCTTTTTCATAGAATAAAATCATAGAATCCCTACAGTGCAGAAGGAACCATCCAGCCCATTTAGTCTGCACCGACCCTCTGAAAGAGTACCCCACCTAGGCGCCCTCCCCATCCCTCTAACCCTCCCTAACCTTCCGACACTAAGGGGCAATTTAGCATGGCCAATCCACCTAACCAAGGCTGGAGTCGAACCAACGTCCCTGGTGCTGTGAGGCAGCAGTGCTAACCACTGTGCCCCCATGCCGCCGACTAATGTTGAACCCAGATCTCCCCAAATCTTGCTCGCTTTAAGGAATTGTAATCTTTCGGAATTGGTCTTTGCGCCAACTTATTTTCATCTGTGAAAACCCCGAGCTGACAGTTAGCAATGCAGTGGTCCGGAGCATCCCCTTCTATCTGAAGATAAACCTGCCAGCTTCTCAGAGGAACTGCTTACAAAATATCTGATTGAAAAACAGCGCCCACACAGCAGGACCATCATGTATCAGGAAGCTAGCACCCCTGGAACAATTACACTTAGCGTGAGAGTAGCTTGTAACAAGGGCTGTCTTTGTGATGGTCGTTGAAAGAACCATTATAAAAAATTAAATAGGCAAATGCTCGCGCAGCAGATTAAATTGCTGTTACTTGAGGTTCATTTCAGGTTAACCTTTTCAGGGTCCAGTAATCACACTGGTAGTTCCATCTGTTTGCCTGTATTATATATTTTTAAAAATCTGAATAAAAAATGGTTTAAACTTCCAGTCGAAAGAACGAATGGCATTTAAAGAGCACCTTTCTAGTCACCAGCCCCAAAGCAACTCCTATAAAATGAGGCACTGTTGAATTATAGTCGCTGTTGTTACGTATGCACATATGGCGGCCAATCTGTGCAGAGGAAGATCCCACAAAAAAGCAATGGCGATAACTTGACCGTTACCCTGATTTTGATGGCAGAAGGTGGAAAATGACTAAAAACCTCCGTGATGTTATTCAAATTACTTCACCTGCGGGTGGCGTTGTGCTAATGTTCCAGCAATACGGCAGTGTCTCAAAGGTCGGTTTAGATTATGTGCTCAGCTTCTAGAGTGGGCGGAGCTTGAAATCATGACACCCCAACTCCAAAGCAAGAGATGCTACCAGCTGATTTATGTTTTTTAAAAATAAATTTAGAGTACCCAATTCATTTTTTCCAATTAAGGGGCAAGTTAGCGTGGCCAATCCACCTAGCCTGCACATCTTTTGGGTTGTGGGGGCGAAACCCACGCAAACACGGGGAGAATGTGCAAACTCCACACGGACAGTGACCCAGAGCCGGGAATCGAACTTGGGACCTCGGCGCCGTGAGGCAGCAGCACTAACCCACTCACTGCACCACCGTGCTGCCACCAGCTGATCTATGTTGGCTCGTTTCTCTTGCAGTATCCAGCCCTATGATAGGCTGAAATGATGCTGGTGAATAGCTTTCAACAGCCTCCCCGAACAGGCGCCGGAATGTGGCGACTAAGGGCTTTTCACAGTAACTTCATTTGAAGCCTACTTGTGACAATAAGCGATTTTCATTCATTTCATTTCATTCAATGAGCAGAGTAGATTTAATCCTGCTCTTAATGGATCACTACTAGGTGCTACAAATTGGAGGTGAATCAGATGGGGAGGACTGCATGGCCACAAGGGAGCCTGGCTCATCCACTGCCCATTTAAATGAAGAGATGGCAAATTGAGCAGGATTTCAACTGGGGCATCCTGAAGATGTCAAATAGAACATAGAACATACAGTGCAGAAGGAGGCCAGTCGGCCCATCGAGTCTGCACCAACCCACTTAACCCCTCACTTCCATCCTATCCCCATAACCCAATAACTCCTCTTAAGCTTTTTGGACACTAAGGGCAATTTATCACGGCCAATCCACCTAACCTGCACATCTTTGGACTGTGGGAGGAAACCGCAGCCCCCGGAGGAAACCCACGCAGACACGGGGAGAACATGCAGACTCCGCACAGTGACCCAGCAGGGAATCAAACCTGGGACCCTGGCTGTGAAGCCACAGTGCTATCCACTTGTACTACCGTGCTGCCACAGGCTATTTTACTAGATTTGTAACCCCCCCCCCCCCCCCATTTTCTGGTTTTCCATTTCTCCCACTGGATTGTATAGCTATTGCGTCGAGTATATATATATATATATATATATTTAAAAATATTTTTATTAGGGTATTTGTAAGTTTTTATAATAATAACAATAACAATGCCATGAACATGGTACAATAAACATTTCCCCCCCCCCACCATCCCAATCTTCACACACCCCAACCATGAAACAACAATCCGCCCCCCCCCACCTTGGAATTCTGCTTCTGCTGACATTTTAATTTTCCCCGAGAAAGTTGACGAACGGCTGCCACCTCCGGGTGAACCCCGACCATTGACCCTCTTAAAGCGAACTTTATCTTCTCGAGACTGAGAAACCCAGACACGTCACTAACCAGGTCTCTACACTCAGGGGCTTCGAGTCCCTCCACATTAATAAGATCCGTCTCCGGGCTACCAGGGAGGCAAAGGCCAAGACGTCGGCCTCTTTCACCCCCTCAACTCCCGGCTCTTCCGACACTCCAAAGATCGCCACCTCCGGACTCGGCACCACCCATGTTTTGAGTACCATGGACATTGCCTTAGCAAAACCCTCTAAGCTTCGGGCATGCCCAAAACATGTGGACATGATTTGCTGGGCTTCCCGCGCACCTGTCCTCTACCCCAAAAAACTTGCTCATCCGGGCCATTGTCATGTGTGCCCGGTGGACTACCTTGAATTGTATCAGGCTGAGCCTGGAACATGATGAGGATGTATTAACCCTGCTTAGGGCATCCGTCCACAGACCCGCCTCTATCTCTCCTCCTCGCTCGTGGGAAGACCCTTAAGCTCCTCCACCGGAGTTTCCTCCGCCTCCCAAAGCTCCTGGTAAATACCTTTTTTTTTCCAATTTAGAGTACCCAATTCATTTTTTTCCAATTCAAGGGCAATTTAGCGTGACCAATCCACCTAGTTTGCACATCTTTGAGTTGTGGGGGCGAAACCCACGCAAACACGTGGAGAATGTGCAAACTCCACACGGACAGTGTCCCAGAGCTGGGATCGAACCTGGGACCTCGGCGTCGTGAGGCAGCAGCACTAACCACTGCGCCACCGCGCTGCCCTGCTCCTGGTAAATATCTGATACATGCCCCTCTCCCACCCAGGTACTGGAGACAACTCTGTTCTGTATCCCCCATGGCGGCAGCAGTGGGAAGGCCGGGACCTGCTTTCTCAAGAAGTCTCGCACCTGCAAATACGTATACCTGCTCCCTGCTGGCAATTCAAATTTATCCTCCAAGGTTTTCAAGCTGGGGAAGCTCCCATCAATAAATGGATCCCCCATCCTTCTAATTCCTGTCCTTCGCCATCTCCGGAACCCACCATCCAGCCTACCCGGTACAAACCGATGATTATTATAAATCGGGGTCTAAACCGATGCTCTCTCCACTCTCTTATATCTCCCCCACTGCCCCCAGATTCTCAGAGCCGCCACCACCACCGGACTTGTGGAGGATCTTGAAAAATATTAAGGTGGATATATCCCCAGGGCCTGATGGGATCTACCCCAGAATACTGAAGGAGGCTAGAGAGGAAATTGCTGAGGCCTTGACAGAAATCTTTGGATCCTCACTGTGTTCAGGTGATGTCCCGGAGGACTGGAGAATAGCCAATGTTGTTCCTTTGTTTAAGAAGGGTAGCAAGGATAATCCAGGGAACTATAGGACGGTGAGCCTTACGTCAGTGGTAGGGAAATTACTGGAGAGAATTCTTCGAGACAGAATCTACTCCCATTTAGAGGAGATGTACGAGGCAAGTTTTTTTTTTTTTTTTTTTTTTTACACAGAGGGTTGTGGGAGCCTGGAACTCGCTGCCGGAGGAGGTGGTGGAAGCAGAGACGATAGTGACGTTTAAGGGGCATCTTGACAAATACATGAATAGGATGGGAATAGAGGGATATGGACCCAGGAAGTGTAGAAGATTTTAGTTTAGACGGGCAACATGGTCGGCGCATGCTTGGAGGGTCAAAGGGCCTGTTCCTATGCTGTACTTTTTTTTGTTCTCTGTATCTGGCCGGCGAGAACGGAAGAGGTGCCGTTATCAGTGCGTCGAGTATATCTTTAAATGAACAAGACACCAAAATTACATTAAACAGGCTGGACAGATCAAGCATCTTTTCCTATCTGTCATGGAATCATATAAC
Source organism: Scyliorhinus torazame (assembly GCF_047496885.1). Classification (NCBI taxonomy): domain Eukaryota; kingdom Metazoa; phylum Chordata; class Chondrichthyes; order Carcharhiniformes; family Scyliorhinidae; genus Scyliorhinus; species Scyliorhinus torazame. The sequence goes on from NC_092734.1 coordinate 14,234,451, forward strand.
CTCTACAGTGTAGGAGGTGGCCATTGGGCCCATCGAGTCTGCGGCAACTCTTCGAATGAGCATTCTACCCATGTTTACTCCCCTGTACACCCTCCCTATCCCTGTAATCTAACTTGCACATCCCTGGACACTAAGAGAAAATTTAGCATGGCTAAACCTACTTAATCTGCACATCTTTGCAATGTGGGAGGAAATCGGAGCACCCGGAGGAAACCCACGCAGACACGGGGAGAAAGTGCAAACTCCACACACAGTCACACAAAGCCGGAATTGAATCCAAGTCTCTAGCGCTGTGAGACAGCAGTGCCAACCACTGTGCTACCGTGTCTTTCAGGCATTGGCTAAATGAATAATAAAGTCATGCACAGTTTCATTTTTTTAAAAAAACTTCATGTTAGTGAGCCATCTAGCAAAGACTTTTGCGTGATAAACTGCTTCACAGATGTGGTAAACCACTGTTTCACCTATATTCGGTGATGTACGGTAGGACCTGTACTACAGGTATGGCGGTAGTCCCTGCCTGCTGGCTCTGCCCAGTAGGCGGAGTATAAATATGTGTGTCCTCTGTGCAGCAGCCTTTTCGCCAGCTGCTGTGGGAGGCCACACATCTTAGAGCAATAAAGCCTTAGTTGTATTTAACTCTCGTCTTTGTCCAATTGATCGTGCATCAATTTATTGCTCTAAGATTTTCAGAAGGTGGACCTCCGTATCAAGCCGGATCGCCTGCAGCTGGATCCGCAATCAAGTGACGCCAAAAAGGACTTTCAGCACAGGCTAGCTTGTTTCGAGGCGTACATCAGATCTGCACCAGACCCTGTTCTGGAGGCTCAGAAAATACAGATACTGTACTCGAGGTTGAGCTCCAACGTCTTTCCGCTGATCCAGGACGTGCCGAACTACGACGAAGTCATGGCGCTACTGAAAGAAAATTACGCCCAGCGGATGAACACGCTCTTCGCCAGACACATACTCGCCACTTGCTCTCAGCTCCCTGGTGAGTCCACAGAAGACTTCTGGCGGGCCATAATCCCACTAGTCCGGGACTGTGACTGTCAGGCCGTTATGGCCACTGAACATTCTAACCTCCTTATGCGGGACACTTTTGTTACGGGGATTGGGTCGGACCTCATACGCCAGCGACTTTTAGAACAGGCCACGCTCGATCTCACAGGGACAAAGAAGCTAGCGTTCTCTATGACAGTCGCCTCGCGCAATATTCAGGCCTACGCCCCAGCCGCGCGGCCCACCCCTCCTACGCATCGTGGACCCCACAGACGGCTGCCCCAGCGAGGGCCTTACCCAGCCAATACGCCTGCACCACGCACCAGCCAGCTAACCCCAGGGGTCCCCGATGTTACTTTAGCGGCCAGCAAAAACACCCCACCAACGCTGTCCCCCCCGGGCTGCCCTTTATAAAGCTTGCAGTAAGAAGGGGCACTTCACGTCGATGTGCCAGGCCCGCGCAGTCGCCGCTATCGCCCCCACCCCCCTCGTTTACACACAATGGGCGCCGCCATCTTCACCCCCCGGACCATGTGCGGCCAGTGGGCGCCGCCATCTTCTCCCCCTCAGACCACGCGCGGCCAGTGGGCGCCGCAATCTTCTCCCCCTCATACCAAGTGCGGCCAGTGGGTGCCGCCATCTTCCCCTCCGCACAACACGTGCGGCCCATGAGCACCGCAGTCTTGTTCAACCCCCACCACGTGCGGCCCGTGGGTGCCGCCGTTTTGTCCTCCCCAAGATCTTCAGGCGCCGCCATCTTGTCTCCCCCCACGGCACATGGGCACCACCAGCGTTCCCCCCGGGCAACCCATCATCCGACACCAGCGACGACCAACCACGACTCGCCTCAGTGACCATCGACCAGTCTTGTCCGCACAACCTGGCCACCGCATCGACCAGCGTTAAAATCAATGGACACGTGACCTCTTGCCTGCTGGAGTCTGAGAGCACAGAAAGCTTCATCCACCCGGATACGGTAAGGCGCTGCTCCCTCGCGGTACACCCCGCCAATCAAATAATCTCCCTGGCCTCCGGATCCCATTCATGGCGATCCGGGGGTACTGTACGGTCACACTCACGGTCCAGGGCGTAGAATTCAGCGGTTACCGATTCTACGTCCTCCCTAACCTCTGCGCTGCCCTACTACTCGGCCTGGACTTCCAGTGTAACCTCCAGAGCCTAACCCTGAAATTCGACGGGCCTCTATCACCCCTTACTGTGGGCGGCCTCGCAACCCTAAAGGTCGATTCACCTTCCCTCTTTGCAAATCTAATCCCGGATTGCAAACCCGTCGCCACCAGGAGCAGACGGTACAGCACCCAGGACAGGACCTTTATTAGGTCCGAGGTCCGAGGTCCAGCGGCTGCTTCGGGAAGGCATCATCGAGGCCAACAACAGCCCCTGGAGAGCCCAAGTAGTCGTAGTTAAAACTGGGGAGAAACACAGAATGGTCGTGGACTACAGTCAGACCATCAATTGGTGTACACAGCTCGACGCGTATCCCCTCCCACGCATAAATGATATGGTCAATCAGATTGCACAGTACCGGGTCTTCTCAACGGTAGACCTCAAATCCGCCTACCACCAGCTCCCCAAGGCCCTCAAATGCTGCCTGGGGTTCTTTTCATACTACGCCCAGTGGGTCCCAAATTATGCGGACAAGGCCCGCCCACTCATACAGTCCACCCATATTCCCCTGACGGCCGAGGCTCAACAGGCCTTCGCCCGTATCAGAGCCGATATCGCCAAGGCCGCGATGCACGCAGTAGACGAGACGCTGCCCTTTCAAGTGGAGAGCGACGCATCAGACGTCGCCCTAGCCGCCACACTCAATCATGACCATGGCATTCTTTTCCCGCACCCTTCATGCCTCAGAAATTCGGCACTCATCCGTCGAAAAAGAGGCCCAAGCTATCGTTGAAGCTGTGCGGCCTTGGAGGCATTACCTGGCCGTCAGGACATTCACTCTCCTCACTGACTAATGTTCAATAACACACAGCGGGACAAGATCAAGAATGATAAGATCTTGAGGTGGAGGATCGAGCTCTCCACCTACAATTACGAGATTTTGTATCGCCCCGGCAAGCTCAACAAGCCCCCAGACGCCCTATCCCGAGGTACACGTGCCAGCGCACAAGTAGACCGACTCCGGGCCCTGCACGACAGCCTTTGTCACCCGGGAGTCACACAGTTGTACCATTTCATAAAGGCCCGCAATCTGCCCTACTCCGTCGAGGAAGTACGGACAATCACCAGGGACTGCCAGGTCTGTGCGGAGTGCAAGCCGCACTTCTAAACAGCCGGCCTGTGCGTGCCTGGTGAAAGCCTCCCGCCCCTTTGAACGCCTCAGCGTGGATTTCAAAGGGCCCCTCCCTTCCGCCGACCGTAACACGTATTTTCTCAGTGTGGTCGATGAGTACTCCAGATTCCCCCTTCGCCATCCCATGCCCTGACATGATGTCTGCCACCGTCATCAAAGCCCTCAACACAATCTTCGCTCTGTTCGGTTTCCCCGCCTACATCCACAGTGACAGGGGATCCTCATTCATGAGTGATGAGCTGCGTCAGTTCCTGCTCAGCAGGGGTATCGCCTCCAGTAGGACGACCAGCTATAACCCCGGGGGAAACGGACAGGTAGAGAGGAAGAACGGGATGGTCTGGAGGGCCGTCCAACTGGCCCTATGGTCCAGGAACCTCCCGGCCTCCCACTGGCAAGAGGTACCCATTCGGGTCACTACTGTGCACCGCCACTAACAACACACCCCATGAGCATCTCTTTGCCTTCCCCAGTAAGTCTACATCCAGGGTGTCGCTCCCGACTTGGCTCGCCGCTCCAGGACCCGTCCTTCTCCGTAGGCACATCTGACTCCACAAGGCGGACCCGTTGGTGGAGAGGGTGCAGTTGCTCCATGAGAAACCCCAGTATGCCTACGTGGCGTACCCCGACGGCCGCCAGGATACTGTCTCCCTCAGGGGCCTGGCACCAGCAGGTTCCACACACACACCTCTGGCCCGGCTCCCCCTCCCCCCCTCCCCAGGTGCTCCAAACAGCAACCCCCCCCCCAAGACCATCCGTCCTCCCCCTGCCCACGCCCGAGGATGAAGAGGATTTTGGCACGCTCCCGGAGTCACCGAAGACCAGACCAGCATCGGCATCGCCGCCACCACTGCGTCGCTCCCAGCGGCACATCAAGGCCTCGGACCGGTTAAACCTCTAACTGGTTCACTGGCCTTCAAAATAAAAATAAAAATTCCGCAAATATTGTATATGTAAATTTAATTGCTGTATATAGTTCTCCACCCCCCCCCCCCAACCCCCCCCCCCCCCCCCCCCCCCCCCCCCCGCTGGACTCAATTTTAACAGGGGGTGAATGTGGTAAACCACTGTTGCACCTATATTAGGTGCTGTACGGTAGGACCGGTACTACAGGTATGGCGGTAGTCCCTGCCTGCTGGCTCTGCCCAGTAGGTGGAGTATAAATATGTGTGTCATCCGTGCAGCAGCCATTTTGTCAGCTGCTGTGGGAGGCCACACATCTTAGAGCAATAAAGCCTCAGTTGTATTCAACTCTATTCTTTGTCCAATTGATCGTGCATCAACAGATAAGCGTTTGTCATGAGCATTACTCCAATATTGTACATAATGGATTCGCTCTTAAACTGCCTTAAATTGACTGCCATTGCTAAATTGGAGGCCACAGTAGCCATGGTCTAAAATTTAAAATGATTGTGTAAATGGGGAGTTTATGCATTTGAAAAATAAGAAACTGATCCTTAATCTGCTTAATGTAGTACAACCTTAGGATAACAGATACATTCAGGATATTGATAGTTTGGAATACAAAGAAGGATAATCTCTTTCCTTCCTGGTGCAACCATGAAGCATCTTTTCCAACTCTGAACCTGACATCTGAGATTCCGATTGTGAGGTGCTTGCTACATTCTTGCCACGGCAGGAGTCTTTCATTAACTCTCCCTGCACAGTACATCACCCTTCTCCTTTATGAGGAAACTTTTTTTTAAAAAAAAGAGGCACAACCTGTGCAAAAAACCTGTTCATGTAGCCCTCTGGTGGTCTGTGATCATTCCCCCACATATCCTGGGTCACCCTATCACTCGTGTGAGGAGAACATTCAGAAAGATAACAGAAGCCAGAGATAGGGGGAACTCCGTGCTGTAGTCTGACAAGGTTAATTCTTGCCTGCTTGGGCTCAACTGCCTGAATGTTGTTTGTGTGATTATTAAGCCTGAAATCCAATAAAAAAAAGACATATGGAGAAAATCCACATATCATCACGTTGGAGAATGTTCAGATAAAATGCAGAGGTGTGAGAGATATTTGCAGCTGTCATAACTGAGGCAACTCATCAAATTATTAATATGATGGAGGAACATCAATACTGACAAAAATACCCTCACAAAACACACGAGAAACATATTTATTAAATCAAGTTGAGACTTTCCCTCTGCTTCATTTTCTGTAGTACTTAAGACTTCAGTTTTGATTACTCCAAATGATTTTCAACACAAGTTCTACTCAAACTTCCCTGTTACCCAAACAGCTAATGGAGGTATCGCCAGCAGACTCTGTGACTGCTTCAGCCCAACTCCCATGTAGCCTCGCCTTTCTCACCGCCTCCCCAGCTACTATTCACTACAAATTACAGCTCATTCAAAACCACACTGCCAGCATTCTACCTGGCACTTATTCCCACTTGGGCGTCACTCCTGTTCCTGTAGACCTGCATTGGCCTTCTTGTACCGCCTTCATGTTAAAGACCCTTGTCGCCTCGCTGATCCCCCACCCCTTCCCATGCCCCAACATCAGGTTGATGATCACTACCTGAACTCTCTGTTCCTTCACACCTGATTCCTTATGCAGCCCCTTCAATCGTTTAGCCTCCAAACTCTGGAATTCCCTCATTAAACTCTTGTCTGTCTGTCACTCTCTCTACCTGCCCTGTTAAGATTCTCCTTCAAACCAGAATTTCAGCAAGAATCTAGTCATCTTTTTGTGACTCAGCATCCAGTTTAGTCTGATTACGCCTCCAGGTTATTTTTTCTGAACTGGAGACATGGTATAAGTGCAAATTATAGTCACCGTTTCACAGAGTCTAGTTCGAAGGTACAATTCCTGAAAATACATGTATTTTCACAATAAAATGCATCAGGTCTAAAGTCAAACAGCTTCCTTCGATCCTGCTCTTTATTTATGCCATGCATGGAGAATGTATCCAAGCAAAGAGAGCTTGGATACAGGTTCAATTCCCTGCCAGCTCTCTCAGTCACAGCTGACCAATGACCCGAAGGCATGTGATAAAAAGATGAAATAAGGAAGGACATTTAAGAAAGATCTGAAACACAAGTGCAGGGAAGGGGATGGTGTTCAGCTTTTCATACTTTATGTACTTATATTTCCGCTGACATTTAGATTGCTCCCAGCAGAGCATCCGCCTGTCTCTTGAACGATTCCAGAGATTTTGCCCCCATTATCTTGACCCACGCCACCACTGGTTGCTGTGTGTGCATGAAGAATTGCTTCCTGGCGTCAGTCCTCAACTTGACCTTTCTTACTTTACGCTGAAGTTGCCTTGCCTTGCAGTCACTTGACCCCACCAAGTTCACCATTACAAAAATCCAAGCACAATTCTGTCCAACGCACGTGGTCTACCACCTTCATATAAACTCCTCGGACAAGGTCATCTCCCTGCCTTAAGCACTGAATTGAACTAAACTGTGATGCCCGATCCAATATTTCATTTACAGCAGCTGATGGAAGAGATAAAGTGAGTATCTTAAAGAGAGGAATAAAAAACCTTCCTTGGGCCCATAGATTAGAAAGTACTGATTGGGTATCCATTTGACTCTTTTGGCCTAATCTAATCCAGGAGAGGTAATGTAAGCATCCAGTCAATGCCATTAAACTGTTTCCACTTTCACTTAATTCTTCATAAATGTAAAAAGCAAAGCTTACACTAAACCTAATTTAACAGTCTGCTGTGGAATCAGTCACTGTGTAAAGTGCACAAAATGGGGGAACAAAATTCAGCCTTTGAAACAATTTATAGGCTTACATGTACAGATATAAAGAATGTTATAAGTGCGTCTTCCTTCAGACGGTGCCGTTTCCCAGCTGTTGGCCATTGTGCCACAGCACATACCAAGAAACAATTCCACATGGAAATGCTGATGAAATGATAATATTGTCTGCAACAAGTGCCCAGAAGAGTCTGGACTTGGTTAAGCGCAAGTTGAGATATTTTTTGGCTGAGGCAGTTCTTGGAAAAATGCTTATACTTCACTCAATTAGTGCCTAAAATGGCATCTGGACAGCACTGGGAATGTGATTACAACCATATTTGAATCAAGTGAAAACAGGCCTGGTCACAGAGTGCAGGAGTAGCTTCACAGGTCCTCAACCTGGTCAAGCGTTCTTTTTTTTTTTTAAAAAGGGTAACCAATTATTTTTTTCCCAATTAAGGGGCAATTTAACGTGGCCCAATCCACCTAACCTGCACATCTTTTGGGTTGTGGGGGTGAAATCCACGCAGACACGGGGAGAATGTGCAAACTTCACATGGATAGTGACCCAGAGCCGGGATTTGAACCCGTGTCCTCAGCGCCGTAGTTCCAGTGCTACCCACTGTGCCACCATGCTGTCCCTGGTCAAGCGTTCTTTGACAGAACACACAGAGGCAGTGGAAACAAACTCACATGCCACACCAATCACACTGGTAGCATTGTCATGGTGCAGAGGGCAAGGAGCATTCTTCACACAGGATTACACCACACAGAAACATGCTATTTGGCCCAAATGATCTAGGTGGCATTTCTGATCCACACCTCTCCACCTAACCCTATCAGCAACCCCATCAGCAAATCCTTCAATTCCTTTCTCCCCTTTGTGCATCCATGCCACTACTTCTGGTCAGTGAGTTTTGCTTCTGACTGGTCTCTGGGAAAAGAGCTTTCTCCTGAATTACCTATCGTGGTGTGGTGAGCAGCCTTCTTAAAGCACTGTACTTTGCGTGGTGAAGTTACACCCAGAGTGTGGTTAAGGAAGGAGCTCCAGGATTTGGAACTAGCGACAGTGAAGGAACGGCAGTAGTATGTTTCTATTTCTGGATGGGGTGCAACTTGGAGGGGAACTTGCAGGTGGTGGTGTTCCCATGCACCTGCTTCCCTAGCCATTTTTGGTGGCAGAGCTCATTGGTTTAGAAGGTGCTATCCAGGGAGTCTTGACGCATAGATGTGGTGCATCTTGACAATGGTACACCAGTGGGAGAAAGTGAATGTTTAAGGCAGTGGATGGGCTGCCGATCAAGCGGGCTGCTTTGTCCTGGATGGTGCTGAGCTTCTTGAATATTGTCGGAGTTTCAATCCTCCAGGCCAAGTGGAGGATATTCCATCACACTCCTGACTTGTGACTTCCGGATTTTGGGGAATCTATGTCCAAACTGTCAAATCCTGTCCTAATGTCAGAGACCATTAGTTCACCTTCAGCCCTCGCTTTTCTGGAGATAAGAGACAAGCCTGTTCTGATGTCATCGAGCTTGTTCACATATCACATAATGACCAGAAAGAATTCTTGTACAAAAATACCCTGGATTTAGTTTAAAGTTGTAATCTCATTTTGGTATACAATTAACCATTCTAAGCAGTTTAAGCTTTGCTTCTGGTTTGACATCATCAGATCCCTTGCATTAGATTGCAGGCTTGTAATCACTACCTGTAATAAATATCCCCAGCTCCATATTTACTGAGAATCCCAGGTCAATGATAAAGCTTTGCTTTGCTTTTTGCATATTAAAGATGTAGTACACACACAACGGGGGCGATTCTCCCAAATGGAGCCCAAGTGTTCGCGCGGTCATGAACCGGGCCTGGGTACGACTGATTCCGTCCCCCACAGGGGGTCAGCACAGTGCTGAAGCAGTTCACGCCGCTCCAGCCTCCCTTCCCGGCGCCAAATGGGCGCCGCGCCAACCTGCGCATGCGTGGGGGACTTCTTCCGCACGCCGGCCCCGACTCAACATGGCGTCGGTGTTCAGGGGCCGGCCGCGCAGGAAAGTAGGCCCGGGGGAGGGGGGGGGGAAAGAGGCCGGCCCGCCGATCAGTGGACCCCGGTCGCGGGCCAGACCCCATCGGAGGGCCCCCCCCCCCGGGGACAGAGCCCCCCTGCCCCCCCACAGGCCGCCCCCCGACTGTTCACTGCGGCCAGGGGTGAACGGCGCCGGCGGGACTCTGTCGTATCCGCGCGGCTGCTCGGCGCAAATGGCACCAATTCTCCGCACCTTGGAGAATCACGCGCCGGCGTCGGGGCACGGTTGCGCCGACTCTCCGGCCCGGCGCGGAGCTCGAGAATCGCCCCCAGCATCTCTGTAACTGCGTCAGCACTGACTTAAAATGTCCCACCTTTGAACAGTATACAATTTACAATAAAGCAAAATTATAGACCAATGATGTTTGCGACCTCGGTGTCATGTTTGACTAAGAAGAACTTCTGACCCTAAATCCACGCCATCACTAAGACTTCCTTTTTCCAGCTCCCCCAATATCACACGACTTCACCCTCATCTCTGTTTATCTACTGATCAAACCTTCATCCATTCCTTTGCTATCTGTATCGTGACAATACCAATGCACTCCTGGGTGAGCATGCACAGTCTATGCTCTGTAAAAAAGCTAATTACTGTGGATGCTGGAATCTGAAACCAAAAAGAAAATGGTAGAAAGTCTCAGCAGGTCTGGCAGCATCTGTAGAGAGAAAAGAGCTAACGTTTTGAGACCAGATGACCCTTTGTCAAAGCTGAAGACAGAGAAAGTATGCTCTGTAAACTTATAATCATCGAAATCTATCTCCGTGTCCTAACCTGCACCAACTCCCAGTTCCTTATCACCCCTATGCTTGCTGACCTTCACGGAGTTGCTGCCAAACTGGTCGACAATTTTGAAAATCCCATTTATTTTCCCCCCAATTCCTTCCAGGGCTCACCTTTCCCTATCTCTATACTCTCCTCCAGCCATGCAACTCCCTAAGATATCTGTGCTTCTCGAATTCCAGCCTCTTGAACATCCACAATTTTAATCACACGCCATCGGCTGCTGTGCTTTCAGCTACCAAGGCCCCAAGAGGTTTCGGAACGTTATAGGGAAGAAATTCCAGAGCCTGCGATCTGGGCATCGGAAGGCATGGCTGCCAATGATGCAACATTGAAAATCAGGAGATGTGTAAGTGGCCAGAATTAGAGTTCTTGAAGGGGTTTCGGGCAAACAGAGGTGGCGGGAAAAGTGAAGGATGAGGAGAAGGGAGCCATTGTAGGGTTTGAAAATAAAAATGAGTGTTAAAATTGAGGCTTTTCCACTCTTGGAACCAACACAGCTCCATGAGCATAAGGGCGACCGACATCCTTTCGATGACCACAAGAATTCACACCTGGTAAGGTAACGTAAAGTCGTAATCGTCCCAGATGGCATAGGCTGCTTTCCCCTTTGAGGAGGGAGAGCTGACTGGTGGTGATTTAACCTGAGGGTCACCACATCTCAGATGAGGGGCAAGGTTGAGAAGGCGTGGCCTTCGTGAGTAACTCAGCCGGTACGGGAATTGAACCAGTGGTCTTGCTCTGCATCACGAACCAAATGAGCTCAACCAGCCCCAAACACTGGGATACCCCCTCATGTATCGAGATAAGGATCAACTCAACAAGCAAGAGTGGTAGACTACTGGGAACAGGGTATTTGTAATCCTTATAACAGGAGAGAGCATGTGTGTGTGTGTGTGTGTGTGTGTGTGTGGGGGGGGGGGGGGGGGGGGGGGGGGGGGGGGGGGGGGGGGGGGGGAGATAGAGTGAAGAAAATAAATGAGAAAGATGAAATCCAGAATCCCATACATGGTGTACAATCAACTGCTCCAGTGAATTGAGACAATGACATTTTCCAACAAATTAATTTTCAAAGCAGGACTTTGTCCGACATTCTGCTGGAAAGAAAAATCTGGGGTTTTTTTTGCAAAGAACAGAAATACTCCACAGCTGGAACCCCAAAATAAGCCGCTCCTGAGAAAATTCAAACAGAACGCAATGTTAAAGAGTCTAATGCTAGACTAAACCCTTACTAACAGCAATAACCACAAGTGCAACAAAGTTACATTAGCTAATCCATCTTTTAATGTTTTTGTTGCACCGCAGGATACAATTTCATCCTGCACCAGGATTTAACCCTTCTTTTTAAAAAAAAATATATTTTATTAAAGTTTTCAAACACAATTTTTCCACTTTACAAATCAACATAAAAAATAACAATAGCTAATAAGTAACATTATTTAAATAAAATAGTGAACTAACAAAGTAACAAAAAATAGTGCCCCCCCCCCGGGCTGCTGCTGACGATCTATTTTCCCTTAACGTTCCGCGAGATAGTCAAGGAACGGTTGCCACCGCCTGGAGAACCCCTGAGCCGATCCTCTCAACGCAAACTTTATTCGTTCCAGTTTTATGAACCCTGCCATATCGTTTATCCAGACCTCCACGCCGGGAGGTTTCGCTTCCTTCCACATAAGATCCTTCGCCAGGCTGCCAGGGACGCAAAGGCCAGAATATCGGCCTCTTTCGCCTCCTGCACTTCCGGCTCTTCCGTTACCCCAAATATAGCTAACCCCCAGCCTGGCTTGACCCGGACCTTCACCACCTTTGAAATCACCTTTGCCACTCCCCTCCAGTACTCATCTAGTGCCGGACACGACCAGAACATGTGTGTGGTTCGCCGGGCTTCCCAAGCACCTCCCGCACCTGTCTTCCACTCCGAAGAACCTGCTCAGTCTTGCTCCCGTCATGTGTGCTCTGTGTAGAACCTTGAATTGTATCAGGCTAAGCCTGGCACACGAGGAAGAGGAATTTACCCTACTTAGGGCATCAGCCCACAGCCTCTCCTTAATCTCCTCCCCCAGCTCTTCTTCCTATTTTCCTTTCAGCTCCTCTACCAGCGCCTCCCCCTCGTCTCTCATCTCCTGATATATTTCGGACACTTTGCCCTCCCCGACCCATACCCCCGAAATCACTCTATCCTGGATCCCCTGTGTCGGGAGCAGCGGAAATTCCCTCACCTGTTGCCTCGTAAACTCCCTCACTTGCATATATCTGAAGATATTCCCCGGGGGCAACTCATACTTTTCCTCCAGCGCTCCCAGGCTCGCAAACTCCCCATCAATAAACAAGTCTCTCAATCTCCTAATTCCTGCCCGATGCCAGCTCTGGAACCCTCCGTCCATCCTTCCTGGGACAAACCTATGGTTATTCCTGATCGGGGACCACACCGAGGCACCCGTCACCCCCTTGTGTCGCCTCCATTGCCCCCAGATCCTTAAGGTTGCCACCACCACTGGGTTTGTGGTACATCTTTTTGAGGAAAGCGGCAGCGGCGCCGTCACCAGCGCCTTTAGGCTCGTTCCTTTACAGGACGCCATCTCCACCCTCTTCTACGCCGCCCCCTCTCCCTCCCTCATCCACTTACAAACCATCGCCACATTGGCGGCCCAGTAGTAGTCGTCCAGATTCGGCAACGCCAGTCCCCCTCTGTCCCTGCTGCGCTGCAGGAACCCCCTCCTTACCCTCGGGGTCTTCCCTGCCCACACGAAACTCATAACACTCCTGTCTATTTTCTTGAAAAAGGCCTTAGTGATCAGAATGGGGAGACATTGAAACACAAAACGAAACCTTGGGAGGACCATCATTTTTACCACCTGCACTCTGCCTGCCAGTGAGAGCGGCAGCATATCCCACCTCTTGAAATCCTCCTCCATCTGCTCCACCAGCCGCGTCAGATTGAGTTTGTGTAGAGTTCCCCAGCTCTTGGCTACCCAAATCCCCAAATATCGGAAGCTCCTTTCTACTCTCCTTAACGGCAGGGCATCTATCCCTCTTCCCTGATCCCCAGGGTGTACTACGAAAAGCTCACTCTTCCCCATATTTAGCCTATATCCCGAAAAATCTCCAAACTCCCTCAATATCTGCATAATCTCTGTCATCCCCTCTCCAGAATCCACCAAATATAGCAGTAGGTCATCTGCGTAGAGTGACACTCGATGTTCCTCTCCCCCTCTAACCACCCCCCTCCATTTCTTAGAGTCTCTCAACGCTATGGCCAGTGGTTCAATTGCCAACGCGAACAGTAATGGGGACAGGGGGCACCCCTGCCTTGTTCCCCTATGTAACCGAAAATACTCCGATCTTTGCCGATTTGTGACCACACTTGCCACTGGGGCCCCATACAGGAGTTTGACCCAACTGACAAACCCCTCCCCGAACCCAAACCTCCTCAACACCTCCCATAGATACTCCCACTCTACCCTATCGAATGCCTTCTCTGCATCCATCGCTATCACTATCTCTGCCTCCCCCTCCGCTGGGGGCATCATTATCACCCCCAAGAGCCGTCGCACGTTGACATTCAGTTGTCTCCCCTTTACAAACCCTGTCTGGTCTTCATGCACCACCCCCGGGACACAATCCTCGATGCCAGCACTTTTGCCAGCAACTTGGCATCTACATTCAGGAACGAGATAGGCCTATATGACCCGCATTGCAGCGGATCTTTATCACGCTTCAGGATTAGTGATATCGTCGCCTCCGACATTGTCGGGGGTAGAGTCCCCCCTTCTCTGGCCTCGTCAAAGGTTGTCGCCAGCAGCGGGGCCAACAAATCCACATATTTCCTGTAAAATTCCACCGGGAACCCGTCTGGTCCCGGGGCTTTTCCTGCCTGCATGTTCCCCAGCCCTTTAGTCACCTCATCCACCTCAATTGGCGCCCCCAGACCTGCCACCTCCTGCTCCTCCACCCTCGGGAACCTTAGTTGGTCTAGAAACTGTTGCATTTCCTCTTTTCCCTCCGGGGGTTTGGACCTATTTAGCCTCTCATAAAAGGTCTTAAACACCTCATTTACCTTCCCTGCTCTCTGCTCCGTAATTCCCGTTTCATCCCTGACTTCCCCAATTTCCCTCGCCGCTATCCTCTTGCGAAGCTGGTGGGCCAGCAGCCGGCTCGCCTTTTCCCCATATTCGTATCTCATCCCCGGTGCCTTCCTCCACTGTGCCTCTGCCTTCCCTGTGGTCAGCAGGTCAAACTCCGTCTGAAGTCTTCGCCTCTCCCTATATAGTCCTTCGTCCGGGGCCTCCGCATATCTTTTATCCACCCTCAAAATCTCCCCCACTAATCTCTCCCTTTCTTTGCCCTCTTTTTTCTCCTTGTAAGCCCTAATGGAGATCAACTCTCCCCTAACCACCGCCTTCAGTGCTTCCCATACTACCCCCACCTGGATCTCACCATCATCATTGGCCTCCAGGTGCCTCTCGATACATCCTCGCACCCTTCCACAGACCCCCTCATCCGCCAATAGTCCCACATCCAGTCGCCAGAGTGGGCGCTGTTCCCTCTCCTCTCCTAATTCCAGATCCACCCAGTGCGGGGCATGGTCTGAAACGGCTATGGCCGAATACTCCGTTCCTGCCACCTTCGAAATCAGTGCCCTGCTCAAAACAAAGAAATCTATTCGGGAGTATACCTTATGGACATGGGAGAAAAAGGTGAACTTTTTGGCCAACGGCCTAGCAAATCTCCACGGATCCACTCCCCCCATTTGCTCCCTGAACCCCCTAAGCACCTTGGCCGCTGCCGGCCTTCTTCCGGTCCTGGATCTAGACCGATCTAACCCTGGATCCAGTACAGTATTGAAATCCCCCCCAATACCAGGCTTCCCACCTCCAGGTCCGGGATACGTCCCAGCATCCGCTTCATAAATCCCGCGTCATCCCAGTTCGGGGCATATACATTTACCAGCACGACCTCCTTTCCCTGCAATCTACCACTCACCATCACATATCTACCCCCGTTGTCCGCCACTATATTCCTAGCCTCGAACGACACCCGTTTCCCCACCAATATCGGCACCCCTCTATTTTTCGCGTCCAAACCTGAGTGGAACATCTGTCCCACCCATCCTTTCCTTAACCTAACCTGATCCGCCACCTTCAGATGCGTCTCCTGAAGCATGACCACACCTGCCTTCAGTCCTTTTAAGTGCGCGAACACTCGGGCCCTCTTAATCGGCCCATTTAGGCCTCTCACATTCCACGTGATCAGCCGGATTGCACCCCCCCCCCCCCCGCCAATTGGCCATCCCCTATTCTAGGTCAGTCCCCCATCCGGGTCCCGCGCACCCACCCGTCCCCCAGGCGGCGCCCCCGTCCCGACCACCTCTTCCCTTGCCAGCTCGCCCTCGCTCCCAGCAGCAGCAACCCAGTTGATCTCCCACCCCCCCCCCCCGCTAGATCCCCATCTAGCATGGTTACTCCCCCCATGATGCTTCCGAAAGTCAGCTGACTCCAACTGACCCCGGCTTCCCCCGCTCTCTCCTGACCCCGGCTTCCCCCGCTCTCTCCTTGACCCCCCCCGTGTGTGGAACTCTCATCCTTCTTGCGCCTATCTTCCCGCCATCATCTCCCTAGCGCGGGAAAAAAACCACGCTTTCCTGGATCGGTCCCACCCCCCATGGCGCAGCTCCCCCATTCCCCATCCCCCCCCCTGTCCCTTTTTCCACCGGCGCCCACATCTCTCAGTGTCCCCCCGTCAAGGAGAGAAAAAACCCCGTCTATCATCTCGATACTGTGAACCCCCCATTCCCCAATTTACATTTCTATACATCGAGATCGTCGTCTCCCCCACAGCATCAGTCCCTCAGTTCTGGTCCAGTTTCACTTCTTGGATGAAGGTCCATGCCTCATCCGACGTTTCAAAGTAGTAATGTTTGCCCTGATGCGTGACCCACAATCGCGCTGGCTGCAGCATCCCAAACTTTATTTTCTTCTTGTGAAGCACCGCTTTGGCCCGATTAAAGCTCGCCCTCCTTCTCGCCACCTCCGCGCTCCAGTCCTGATACACTCGTATCACCGCATTCTCCCACCTGCTACTCCGTACCTTCTTGGCCCAGCTCAAAACGGCCTCGCTGTCGGTGAAGCGGTGAAATCTCACCACTATCGCCCTTGGTGGTTTTCCAGCCTTTGGTCTCCTCACAATGACCCTGTGAGCTCCTTCCACCTCCAGGGGGCCCCGAGGGGGCCTCAGCTCCCATTAGCGAATGGAGCATCGTGCTCACATAAGCCCCAACGTCAGCTCCCTCCACTCCTTCGGGGAGACCCAGAATCCGGAGGTTCTTTCTCCTCGAGCTGTTCTCCAGGACTTCGAGCCTTTCAATACACCTCTTATGTAGCGCCTCGTGCGTCTCCATTTTTACCGCTAGGCTCAGAATCTCATCCTCGTTTTCGGATGCCTTTGCCTTCACCCCACGGAGCTCTATCGCCTGGGCCTTTTATGTTTCTTTTAGCCCTTCGATTTCCAATAACATCGGCGCCAGCACCTCCTTCTTTAATTCCTCCACACACCGTCGGAGGAATTCCTGCTGGTCCGGGCCCCATGTCGTCTGGGCTCCATCCGTCGCCATCTTGCTTCTTCCTTCTCTTCTCTGCCGCTGCTCCAAAGGATCCTTCGCAATCTGGCCACTACCACCGATCCTTTCCATACACACCCGGCGGGACTCCTTCCTTCGTCACCCCACACTGGGTTTGGTCCAAAAAAAAATTACCATTGGGGCTCCCAAAAAGACCATTAGAACGGGAGCTGCCGAAACGTGCGGCTTAGCAGTGCATCGCCGCAACCGGAAGTCGGATTTAACCCTTCTTTTGACAACCATTTTCTTCAAGGAGCAGTGCGGGAAAGGCTTCAAAGTGATGTGTTCAGAATTAATAAGTGACTGGGGCAGTGACTACAATGGGACAAACAATGTACCCCTGACGAAACTAAGAAATGAAGATTGATTACAGCCCTTTAACAGAAACCTCCGTTAGTCCAATCAGCCAGCATCCTGCTTCGTTAACTAGAAACTTTGATTCACTCGATGAGACAGAGGCTCACCTCAGGAGGAAGTGGGAAATGCTTTGACCCACTCCACTCAGCGAGTGAAAACACTTGTTTTAAAAGGAGGAATTAACTTGTATTGATACATCACTTTTCCCAACTTCAGGATGTTCCAAATTGCGTTGCAACCTAAAATACCTCTGAAGTGGAGTCATTGTTTTAACACAACGAAAGGCGCAGCAGTCAATTTGCACACAGCAAGCTCCTATAAGCAGTAATGAGATGAATGACCAGATCCTCTGTGTTTGTGATGTTGGTTGAGCGATAAATGACAGCCAGGACACCCAGAGAACTATCCTCAAATAGTGACATGGGGAATCGAGGATGAATCGGGCCTTGTTTTAATGTCCCATCCCAAATATGGCTCCTCCAACCGTGCAGCACTCCCTCAGTACTATGTCGGCCTAGGTTTTGTGCTCAGGTCTCTGGAGCAGCACCTGAACACGCAACCTTCTGACTTCGAGGCAAGGGTGCTTGCTACCCACTGCGTCAAAGGCTGACGATGATTAAAACTAAAAAAGCAAATTTCTGCAGCTGCTGGAAAACTGACATCAAAACAGAAAGTGCTGGAAATACTCGCAGGCCAGTTAACACCCATGGAGCAAAAACTGGTGAAAGGTTAACTCCTATGCTCTCTCAGAGATGCAGTCAGATTTGCAAACAATGGTGGTTAAAGTTAAAATACTGGAGACGGGACTAATATACTGAGGCTAAAAGAAAAATATCTCTGACCAAATGACCACGGTTTGATGCGTTGCTCTGCAACTTCAAGGTGACTTCGTCCAATATTTGTTCAGCAATTTTTGTGGCACATCTATAGATAATTTAGATTGATTAAGTATTGCCTCAAGACAATTTCTTAATTTTGACCAGTGCTCTGAGTGGCTCAGGTCCATAAGCAGATTATTGCCTGACCCAATTGAATTGGATAATGATCAGCCCATCTCCCTATTGGCAGTCATTTCCAAAATAATTGAACACATTATCTTAAAATTACATATCAATTATTAATGTATGAATTATTAATGCTAGATGATCTGATGAGTATATCCCTCCGTGTTCTCAGTAAACTTATTGAATCAATTCATCAGGCCTTTAATAATCTATATTTTGGGTAATTTTTCAGAATCTATTTGTTTTAAATTGACGTAATATATCATAATGTCCTACAACAGGAATTATATTTTCAATAAATCTATAGCTCTATTCCTATCTTTTCAAATGTCATGGCTCTTTTTCTAAAATTATGCTATTTAAGTAGTTCGGACATCTTAAAAATGTTCAATTTTAATGACAGGGAGGGCATGAAAGGAGATTCGCCAAGCTTCCTGATATGTTTGGCCTGGCTGAATGAGTAGTAGACACACACACCCGATTCAGAAAGTTGTGGGTTCCAGTTCCCACTCCAGCGCATTGAGCAGAACAAAACAAAACAATAGGCTGACACTCCCGTACAGTAGTGAGGGAGTGCTGCACTGTCGGAGGTGCCATCTTTTGGGTACAATGTTAAAGCGAGGCCCTGCCTGCCCTCTCGGGTGCGAGCAAAGGACACCATGGCAATGTTTCAAAAAAACATTCTCTCCAGTTTCCTGGCCAATATTCATCCCTCAATCAATATCTCAAGTCCTGGAGATCAGTATATTGTGATATGTGGATGTTTGCTGCTCACAAATTGGCTGCCTCATTTCCTAGAGCAATGTCCACAAAAGTGCACCGTTGGCTGTAATGCACCTTGGGACGTTGAGAGGCTGTGAAAGGTGCTACAAATCCTTCCTTCTCAAGGCACCACACCAAATATATGCTGTGATGCAAGTTATCTGGTTATTATTAAAAACACAGTTCTGGCAAGGGATAAACACAGGCCAATTGACCAATCCACTTTCTTTCATTTGAGCTCCCTTCAGTAGTCTCGGAATTGTACCTGGGAGTACAAGTCTCTTGGCCACTACTTCGCAGACATTAACCCACTTCAGGGTTGCCAATCCTCTTTGGAAACTGAATGTGTAACTTTAACGAACACCTGTGAGCAAATCCAGGTGGATAATCATAGTTTATTAAAAATTCTGTTTAAGCATTTTAGGTAATTCTTAAAATATATGGAGGGGGGGAAAGACTGACATCCAATCAGTTCATGGAAATTCTATTTAGTTTCCAATTGGCCACAGGAAGGCAGATGGATATGCTGGGCAACCAATTGTACAACAGGGTGGGGGAGGGCGGCAGAGAGATTGGTCATGTGACAACCGGGGTTGGCTTCCATAACACATTTATTTAAAATGGTCAACACCCTCGATTAACAGAGGAATGTGACTGACAAGGCATCAATTGGTGACCATGTTCAGTACTCGACCTATATAATTTACACGGGTTAAATGCTTACAAATCCTCCCAGAGACACCAGGAATTTGTTTGTCGTCTTATTTTACTCTCACTAAGTTTCCTGCTCAACTCGATCCCCAATCTGACTGTGCTTCGACTAAAGAAATGATCTGAATGGTAAATATATCTTCGCTTTTGCTCATCTTGACTGGATGCTGCTGGCTCAGGAGTGCTGTGTCTACCGAATTTTCTCTATCCAATTTAAGCCATGTTGCAGTCTTAAAAGAAATCAGTCAGAAAAGTCCCGTGGTGTAGCATGATTGTGATTTGCACAGATGTAGAGTTCTGCGGATGGCAAAGACAACATTAGCTAATCTCATTCACTACCGAGGGGCTTGAATCTGTAGGTGGTTTGGAGTAGTTTGCAATGATTGTTGGTAGCGTGCTTATGATGGTGATAGCTGTGGTGGTGGGAACTGGGTGGGAGATAAAACTGAATTTTAACTAAAGCCAATTTTAGCTCCAATAACCGCAGTGCTCCCCTTTTGACGCAGATCGTTGATTTGGCATGGAGTACACAACTGGTGTTTAGAAATGCTGATGCTATAGTTTGGTTAGATAAATCATCTCGCACTTATGACATAACTGGAACATTATCCAAAGGACTGATGGCAGTGGCTAATTGGCTGGAGTGCCAACATTCATCATTTAATGTGGATAAAAACACTTCTAGCTCGGAGATCGGAGTGCACAATATTCCCACTCAATTACTTCAGCATATATCAGGTGCATTAGACACAGTGTACTAATTGCTCAGTTATGGAATATGCAACATTAGCACAATCAGGCACAGCAAAACAAGATTTTGGTACTAAAGGTTAGGGCAACTTAAATAAACTTCAATTTCACTGCATTGGGAAATAAGTGTACAATTGTCCGAAAGCTTTCTGTCTATTTGAGAAGGTCCACTGGGGACCAGGGAGGTGATGGTGAATGTGGGTGACTCTTAATTGCCCCCGAAATGGCCAATGAAGCCACTCAGTTCAAGGGCAATTAGGGATGGGCAACAAATGCTGGCCCCGTTGGCGACTCCCACATCCCAAGAAAACATTTTTTTTTTTTTTTAAACTGGCACCTCTGAATCAGAAGGTTGGGGGTTCAAGTCACCACTCAAGAGGCTGGAGCACCAATTCTAGACTGGCACTCCAGTGCATTACAGAGTAAATGCTGCACTGTCAGAGATGCCACCTTTCAGGTGAGATGATAAACCAAGTGCCTCTCTGTCCTGACGTGAACGACCCAATGGCATTATTCAAAGAAAAGCAGGAGTATTCTCCTTGGCGTCGCGGCCAATATTATCTCTCGAACAACATTACCAAAAATGGATTATCTAGTCATTAGCACACGGCAGTTATGGTTGAATAGCCAGTCGACACTGAACAGGTTGTGGGTTCAAATCTCCTTCCCTGCACTCCCACTGCAGGCCCATGCAAAGCACTGTAGTATGGTCAACGATCAGGAGCATCAACATTATCAGGAGGCGATCCAGAAACCTCAGAAAGAAAGACTCACATTTATACATCAATTTTAACCGCCTCAGGGCATTCCAAAGCATTTTGCAGCCAATGAAGTACTTTTAAAATCTAGCCACTGTTTCAGAAATGCAAAAGCCAACCCAGACACAGCAAGCTCCCACAAACAGCAATTCGATAGTGATCAGATTTTGTGATGTTGAGTGAGGGATAAATATTGTCCAAGACGCTGGGGAGAACGCTCCTGCTCTTCTCCAAGATAGTGCCCTGGGATCTTTTACATCCACCTGTGCAGGCAGATGTGACCCATTATAAACTCTCATCCAAAAAATGGCACCTCCAACAGTGCTCCCTCATGTACTGCACTGGAGGGTCAGCCTTGATTCCGGTCCTCAAGTCCTGAAGGGCGACCTGAACCTGAAACCCTGGGGTCAGAGGAGAGGGTGCTACCAACTGACCCACATCTGACACTCAGATGGAGGGGGGGGACCCTATCCAATGATCTGGTGAAGCACAGTTACTGTTGGTATATAAGTGAATAGCAGTCATCTTGTACACAACAATACCCCATAAAAAGGTAAATTTGTCTCATTTTTGTCTTGGTCGAGGGAGGAATGTTGATTAGTATTCTGGGGAGCAAGAGTGCTGAAAAACCTTGCCATCCGCTATATCACTACTCTCTCAATTGAGGGAGTGTAGTTTAATACATTTTGAGTTCAACTATATTGTAATAATGCACATGCACTTAGAATTGCGCTCGAGTGCATTGTTTTAACATGGAGTAAGAACATGGCAATTCAGTCAATATCAGTCTTTCTTCTGATGCTAATCACTTCGCTGTGTCTTTTGTGAAGTTGATGGAGGGATAATTATCCACCAGGGCACTGGGGAGAACTTCTTAAATCTTCTTTGAAATAGTGCCATGGGATCTTTTATATTCACTCGAGGGCAGATGAGATTTTGGCCTACCATGTCATCCAAACATCGAAATAAGCTGTTAGTTAGCATTAATCCTGCATTACATCTTGACAATAATAATATCCTGGCCATCAATTTGTAAGAGCTGGATATGTTTTTCAAGTAGCAACCTCTTTAAAATTGTTTGAAACAGTTTAGTGAGGTACCCCCCCACACTGATTGATGGGATACCTTCCATTGTTGGTGATGCACCAAAGAAAGTTGAATATTCTTGGCTCCAAATATAAATCGATCTCCTCCCCTTACTGTCCAATGCTGCCAGGACTGGAGCAGCTGGGGTTCTTTTCCCTGGTCCAGAGAGTCAAGGGGAGATTTGGTAGAAATGTTCAAAAACCATGAACGGTTTTGTTAAAGCAAACACGAGATAGCGCCTCCAGTGGAAGGAGGGTCGGAATCAGAGGACACAGATTTAAGATGATTGGCAAAAGAACCAGCGACAATATGGGGAAACATTTTCTTTTTTTAAATATAGTAAGTTGTTCAACACTGCCTGAAGTGGTGGTGTTCTTGAAGGGGAAGATTTACAGGAGAATGGGAAAAAGGTAGGGTGTTGGGTTAATTGATTGCTCTACAACAAGCATGATGGGCTGACTGATGCTGTATCAATGTATCATTCTAAGCTATTGTAGCAGCAGCACCAATGTTTTCCAACTTCCAGACCCCAGGAATGCTGCTGATTTAAACATACAGACACAAGTCTGCGCCTCAACGAAGATAACCTTTGCACTTCTGAAATCCTGTGCATACACAATTTTGCACGCCATTCATGCATACACAAGAGCTCCACCCTACACTCACCCCCATGTCTCAACCAAATTCTCCAAGCCCTTGTCAGCATTAAATTGAAATCTGGCACCAGACTGCATGGTGCAAGTGTGACTTTGATATCTTTAATGAGGTGCCCAAAGGTAGTGGGTTGGGAGCATGTTGCGTGGTTTTTAATTGCTCCCAATGCCTGCCGAACACCAGGAATTATTTTGGAAGAGCAGTCACTATTGTTTGTGGGCCAATGTGTGCACGGTGAGATCCTAGAAGGAGCAAATGAGAGAAATCCCCCTGACGTGGAAAAATAAAGTTTCACAAAATGCTGGAAAGCAGGTCACATGTTAACATTTCAGGTCAATGGTACCTTGAGAACCAGGTGTGAAAGTCACGGACTTGAACCAATGGCTCGGTTTCTCGCTCGACAGATACTGCCTGATGTTTGATCTGTACTGAAGTGCGGAGCTAGATCGACTGACCAACTGGACCTTCCCCGTGTGCCAACTTTGTAGAATTGCAGCCCACATTTCATCAAAGATTGGCACACTAACATAGGTTCAGTTTCATTGGTTAGATGTTGTGCCTTGGAAGTGTAACTACTTTGGTGGGGGGTGGGGGGCGGGTTAAGAGGCAAGGAAAGACAATTCACAATAAGCAGTTTTGCTTTGGCGTTTGGAAAGAGTGAGCGCGAGGGCAGCTAAGGGAAGTGAGCTGTGAAGCAGGTTTCCGAATTAGCAGAGCGTGTGGCGATCACACAATGCTAACGCTGCAGAAACCTGAGAGGTGTATCAAGTCCTGAAACCCCCGTGTATGTGAACTTCATTGATTTTGTAAAAGCTTTTGTCTCTCCACATGAACCAGACACACTGGCATTCAACAGAAGCAGGAAAGAATCGTGGGAGTTTAACCGAGAGCACTTTTAAAGTGAATGTCAAAGCTGGAGGAATGTGAGAATAGCCGAGATTATTACGGAGTGGAGAGAAGAAAGTGTTTTATCAATGAAGCAGTGATCTATTGACTATGGTGGTTCACTATAAATGGCAAAAGTACTTTTGAACCCAGCAAAATTTTGAATTGAACCTTTGTTGTTGAATCTCGAACATTAATGCAGGTACAGCAGGCAGTAAAGAAGACAAATGGTATGTTGGCTTTCATAGTGAGAGGATTTGAGTATAGGAATAGAGATGTTTGACTACAATTGTATAAGGCATTGGCGAGGCCACACTTGGAGTATTGTGTGCAGTTTTGGTGTCCTTATCGAAGGAAAGATGTTCTTGCTATGGAGCGAGTGCAGCGAAGGTTTACCAGGCAGTTTTGTGCGATGTCATATGGGGAGAGACTAAATCGGTTAGGATTATATTAATTGGAGTTTAGAAGAATGAGGGGGGATCTCATAGAAACTTGCAAAATTCAACAGGGTTAGATAGGGTAGATTCAGAAAGAATGTTCCCGATGGTGGGGGAGTCCAGAACTAGGGGGTCATAGTTTGAAGATAAGGGGCAAACCTTTTAGGACTGAGCCGAGAAGAAATTTCTTCAACTAGAGAGTGGTGAATCTGTGGAATTCATTACCACAGAAAGTCGTTAAAGCGAAAACATAGTCTAATTTATTTTTTGTTAATTTTTCCAATTTAATGTGGACAATCCACCTACCCTGCATATCTTTGGGTCGGGGGATGAGACCCACCAGAGCGGAGGAGAATGTGCAAATTCCACGCGGACAGTGACCCAGGGCTGGGATCAAACCTGTGTCCGCAGTGGCATGAGGCAGCAGTGCTAAGCACGGCACCACTGTGCACCTCACCATTGTGTAATTTCAAGCAGGAATTAGAGATTGCTCTTGGGGCAAAAGGGATCAAGACGGGATCAGGGTATGGAACTTAATGATCAGCTATGATCAAAATGAATGGCTCAAAGGGCCGAATGGTCTCTCCTGCTTCTATTTTCTGTGTGTGTTTCTATGTAATCCTTAAATATAATTTGCTGTGCTGTCTCTGGACAAACATGCATGAGAATCCTGTAAGAAGTTACCAACAGTATTGACTACAAAAAAACCCAGACATTATATGCAAGGTTTCCAGGCCATTAGGGATATCAAGGGCATACATGTCATCTCAATGGATGAAGTGTTGATAATAAATTAGATTCAGTGCTTTGTAGGTTTGAAGGAAAACTGAACCTTTCTCGGCTATGCCTCCTTTCAGAAGCTATGGGCTTCGCCATCCCATACAACGGTCACAACCAGAGTGCATGAGCCTCGATTATATCTGAAGTCAGCGTTAAACTCACAAACGTCTGCCTCAAGAATGTTCTTACTGAGTCAAGGTTGACAATTAAGTACCATGTAACAAATGCGCCCCGTGGGTGTCATAGCCAAGAGCATCACCAGGCGAGGGGAGAAAATCAGAGGATAACTATGAACATGAAGGAGGAGCCTATTGCGCTCCTCAAGCCTGTTCCACCATTTGATGTGACCATGGCCGATATGCTGTCAAATCTGCCTGCTTTTGCCACATATACCGTAATACCTGCAATTAGCCAATGACTGTCAATCTCACGATTTAAAATCAACAACTTAGCTAGCATCAATATCAATTGCCACTTGCAGGAGAGAGTTCCAACTCCCACTACCCCTAAAGTGTTTCCTAATTTCACCCCCTGAAAGATCTGGTTCTAGTTTTTTTTAGACAATGCCCCTGTAAGTCTTATGCACCTCAACCAGTCTAAATAATTTCCAGTTCTCCTTAATATCTGGAAAACTTCAGGCAAATTGCCCCTTAACCATCTAAATTCCAGGGCATACAACCAAAGCTTGTTCAACCGCTGTTCATAATTTCACCAAATGGCACTCTGATAAATCCACACAACACTCCCTTCAAGCTGCTACATCCTTCCTATGGTCTGGGATTCAGAAATGATCGCAGCACATCAGGTGTGGGCTTTGCAAAGTTGAAGCATGACTTCTCCCCCTTTGTATTCTGGTCAGCATTCCATTAATCTTTTGATCATTTTGTGATACTGATTTTGTACCGGTGGCACAGTGGTTAGCAATACTGCCTCACAAGGCCAGGGACCCGAGTTTGATTCTGACCTCGGGTGACAGTGTGGAGTTTGCACTTTCTCCACGTTTCTGCGTGGGTTTCCTCCGGGTTCTCCGGTTTCCTCCCACAGTCCAAAGATGTGCAGGTTAGGTGGATTGGCCGTGCTAAATTGCCCTTAGTGTCCAAAAGGTTAGGCGGGGTTATGGGAGATAGCACTGGGGTTTGGGCCCAGGTAGGGTGCACTTTTGGAAGGTCGGTACAGATGCGATGGGCCAATCAGTCTCCTTCTGCACTGTTGGGATTCTAAGATCCTTAATACCTTACCGGTCTGTGTAAATGGTCCCCCAGGTCTCTTTGGACCTCCACAGTTTCTGGCTTCTCACCATTTAGAAAGAACCCGGTTCTATCCTGTCGCCATCCTTTTTGGTTGGCAATGAATAGGTAGGAATTCAGAGGTTAGATTAAGCTGCCATGAAGTGATGAAGTGGTCAGAGCCACGCTGTGTGACAAGAAACAGTGGTCCCATTTACCTCAAGGACAACCATCATGATGTCGATGTTAGGCAGGTGATGGTCTATTAACAAGTCTTGTATTTAAAATTACTCGACAGAGATTGCAGAATTTTAGTCAGAAATACATGAAAATGAGAAAACTGACAATAAATGAGAAACATGCACTTAATTTTCTTAACATAGGTATAATTGTGACTCTCCAGATAGCAGGAATTGTTAACCTGCAGCCAAGATGAAATTATAGTGCAAAATTAATGTGCATCATTCCTCTGTTGATTAATTTAAATGTAATTTCTGAGAATATTGTTGGCACTTGAATTATTCATTCCACAGGCAGTGAGAGTTTGTGATTCTCGTCCATGGTAAACAATTAAATAATTTTCTGGGTTTAAAAAGGATCCAGTTGTTTCTGTGATTCGAGGCTTAGAAACTAGCGCCGGAACAGGTGCCGGAATGTGGCGACTAGGGGCTTTTCACAGTAACTTCATTGAAGCCTACTTGTGACAATAAGCGATTATTATTATTAGCCTGTTTCCTAACCGTTCAAATTGCCCTTTAATCATCCCATTTATAAAAATTGGCCATTTAAGACATGAAGTTACTGCCAAAATTGCCTTCAACAGAATGATTATCTGACCACAAGTTAGAAAGCTAATGACCCACATTCCTTTCTTGTTTAAGTTGGGATGAAATGTTCACTTCCGGACAAAACAAATCAACATTGGGAATATGTTCAACAAAGTTGGCTGAACACATAAACAGTCCGTGTCCTGGAAAGCTTCGAAGACAAACAGGAGGAGGCTATTCATCCCCTCAAGCCTTCTCATGGCTGCCCTGTGCCTTAAATGGGCGGCACAGTAGGTAGCACTGTTGCTTCATAGTGGCAGGGACCTGGGTTCGATTCCCGGCTTGGGTCACTGTCTGTGCGGAGACTGCACATTCTCCCCGTGTCTGCAGGGGTGTTCTCCGGGTCCTTCGGTTTCCTCCCACAAGTCGCGAAAGATTTGCTTGTTAGGTAAATTGGACATTCTGAATTCTCCCTCCGTGTACCTGAAAAGGCGGCGGAGTGTGGCGACTGGGGGATTTTCACAGTAACTTCATTGCATGGCTAATGTAAACCTACTTGCGACCGTAATAAAGATTATTAAATGCAATTTACCCGCCTCTTCTCCATATCTTTTGACCGAAAAACAAGCAAAATACCCCGGGTGCTGGAAATCCAAAATAAAATGTATTGACCTGTCTTCATAGCTCCAATCTCTCCCCCCCTCCCCCAATTATCCAGCACAAGAATTCTTCTAGAATCTTCTTCTCTCCTTTGTGATTTGCCTGACGTTCAGTGCTTTGAGATTTTGCCACGATACAGTACATGATAAAGTTTTATATAAACACATGTCCTCCTGCTAGGAATTCTCAAATGTGGCACTTGCTTTGTCTAATCCAAACAGAGAAGAAATGAAGAAACAGAGAGCGTGCATTTCTACAGCACTTTGCACAATCACAGGCCTCCCCAAAATGCTTTAGAGCCAATTAATTACAGATTGAAGTGTTTCTGACTTTCTTTATTCTTTTGGATGAGATGTTTGCGTCACTGGCAAGACCAGCATTTACTGCCCATCCCAAATTGCCCATCGAGGGAAGTAATTAAAAGTCACCCTCTTTGCTGTGGGTCTGGAGTCACATGTAGGACAGACCAGGTAAGGCTGGCAGATTTCCTCCCCTAAAGGACATTGGTGAACCAGCTGGATTTTTTACATCATTGGATTATGGTATGCTGGTCACGATTGCAAAAATCAGCTTACATTTCAAATTTTTTGTTTATTAATTAGCTAAATTTACTAACTGAATTAAGATTTCACCAGCTGCCATGGTGGGATTTGAATCTATGATCTAAGAGCATTAACCTGGGCCTCTGGGTGACAAGTCCAGTGATGTTGCCACTATGCCACCCTACTGTTACAATGTAGGAAATGTGATAGCCAGCTTGAATACAGCAAGCTCCCATAGTCGGCAATAATAACCAGACTGTTTCAGCTGCTGGTTGAGGAATAAATGTTTGCCCAGCAGAACATACTCGCTCTTTATTGAATAGCGCTGCGAGAACATTTACATCTGAGCAGGCAAACAGGTCCTGAGACTAACATCTCATGCAAAAGACAGTACCTTGGACAGTGCAGCACACCCTCAGTACCACACTGAAGTGACTGCCTAGATATTTTGCTCAATTCTTTGGAGTGGCGATTGAACCCACAATCTTTGACCGACTCCCGAGGCAGAAACGCTCTCAACTGGGTGAGCCATGGCAGGGTGTACACATGCCTTCTCCAAGTATTGAGCTCCAGCCACCTCACCCATTCCTTTCATAGAATCTACAGTGCAGAAGGAGGCCATTCGGCCCATCGAGTCTGCACCAACCCTTGGAAAGAGCACCCTACCCAAGCCCACACCGCCACCCTAACCCAGTAACCTCACCCAAACATTTTGGACGTTAAGGGCAATTTCGAATGGCCAATCGACCTAACCTGCACATTTTTGGACTGTGGGAGGAAACTGGAGCACCCAGAGGAAACCCATGCAGACACGGGGAGTACGTACGGACTCCGCACAGACAGTGACCCAAGCCGGGAATCGAACCTGGGACCCTGGTGCTGTGAAGCAACTGTGCTAACTAAATTTCAGGAGCTGTACAGTTTATTGAGCATCGTACAGAGTTGTGACACTGCAGCTTTCACCCACAAGTACCAACATGTGTTTCTGTGTAAGTCACAAGTGTAAATGATGCCAAATCACAGACCTTCAGGGGGCAATCTCAAATGCTGCATCAACAATCGCCAATTCTTTCTTGCCAGCCTCCATTGCAGTTAATCAGAGTGGGGCTTCAACCTGCAGAAAAGGAGTCTGTGACCGTGCGCGCTGAATTTTATCTTCCCTTTCCCGATGAGTTAGAGGCAGTACTATTTACAGGACTGCTCAACTCGAGGGTAAAAGAGAATCATTGGATCAGTGATCTATTTTTAATCTCGGGCAGTCGCTGACACCGCTCCACTTGTCTGTAGGGAGAAGTTGGTCTGATGACTCTTCATTAGGTAGGAACTGAGTTTCTCTTTTCAAAAGCTCCAGTGCATTTGTACAAGACGACATTTAGGGAAAGATGCTCAATAAACTGTACAGCTCCTGAAATTTTCTCTTTTTATAGGTTTTTCGATGAGCTGTTTGGAGAGAATTTGTTAGCCAAGCTGTACAAGCAGGCTGACGAGAGGCAAGTGCCTTTCGTGCCACACAAATGTTAGTTCATGACCATCCCCATCAAGAGATAACTGACCATCAGATAATGACATTCAGTGGCATTAGCATCACTGAATCCCCCACTATCGACATCCTGGGGGCTACCATTGACTAGAAACTGTTCTGGACCAGCCATATTTTATTTTTAAATATTTTTATTAAAAGTTTTACAGAATTTTTACAAAACCGCTACTAAACAAAAGGCAACAAAAAACAAAAATAGAATTAACTTAACAAAACAAGGTGGGATAACGAGCATTTACAAGAAAAATCTATCCACAACCCATACAGCACCCCCCCCCCCCCCCCCCCCCTTCGGTTTGCTGCTGCTGCTGACCTCCTCACTCAACGTTCCGCGTGAAAGTTAAGGAACGGTTGCCACTGCCTGGAGAACCCCATCAAGGACCCTCTCAAGGCAAACTTTATCCTCTCCAAACCTAGAAACCCAGCCATGTCACTGACCCAAGTCTCCACACTCGGGGATTTTGCATCCCTCCACATTAACAAGATCCGTCTACGGGCTACCAAGGAGGCAAAGGCCAGGACTCCGGCCTCTTTCAGTTCCTGCACTCCAGGATCCTCTGACACCCCAAATATCGCTATCCCCAGACTCGGCTTTACCCGAGTGTCCAAGACCTTAGACAGAGCCTTTGCAAAGCCTCCCCAGAATTCTTTAAGTGCCGGGCATGCCCAAAACATATGGACATGGTTTGCTGGGCTCCCTGAGCACCTCACACACCTGTCCTCCACCCCAAGGAACTTGCTCATTCTTGCCGCTGTCATGTGTACCCGGTGTACCGCCTTAAACTGAATCAGGCTAAGCCTGGCACAAGATGAGGAGGAATTGACCCTGTCCAGGGCGTCTGCCCACAGGCCCTCATCCAGCTCCTCCCCCAGCCAGCTCCCCCTCCCACTTGCCCTTCTGCTCCTCCGCCGAGGCCTCCTCCGCCATCTGCAGCTCCTGGTATATGTCTGATAACTTTACGTCTCCTACCCACATGCCCGAGACCACCCTGTCCTGTATCCTGCGGGCAGGTAGCAGCGGAAATTCCACCGCCTGCTTTTTCAAGAAAGCGCGGACTTGCAGGTACCTAAAGGTATTCCCCGGGGGCAAGCTGAATTTCTCCTCCAGCGCCCCCAGGCTAGCAAAAGTCCCATCTATAAACAAGTCCCCCATCCTTTTGATACCCGCTCTGTGCCAGCTTAGAAACCCTGTGTCTATTCTACCTGGGACGAACCGGTGGTTATTTCGTATCCAGGTCCAGACTGAGGCCCCTACCTCCCCCTGTGCCTTCTCCACTGACACCAGATCCTCAGTGCTGCCATCACCACCGGGCTCATGGTGTACCGTGCCGGCGGGAGCGGCAGTGGTGCCGTTATCAATGCCCCCAAGCTAGTGTCCCTGCAAGACGCCCCCTCCAGCCGTTTCCACGCCCCCCCCCCCTTACTACCCATTTCCGAATCATGGATATGTTCGCTGCTCAATAATAACTGCAGAAGTGCGGCAGTGCCAGGCAACCGCACCCCCCACTCCCCCCGACTGCACTACAAGAACAGTCTTTTAACTCGCGTGGTCTTGTTTGCCCACACAAATCCCGTGATAATCCTGTTCACCCGCTTGAAGAAGGACTTGGGGATGAGAATGGGAAGGCACTGGAAGATGAACAAGAACCTGGGGAGGACCGTCATCTTCGCGGACAGCACCCTGCCCACCAGGGAAAGCGGGAGCATGTCCCACCTCCTAAAGTCCTCCTCCTTCTGATCCACAAGCCGCGTTAGGTTGAGCTTGTGCAGAGCATCCAAACTCTTAGCCACCCGCATGCCCAAGTAGCGAAAGCTCCTCTCCACCATTTTGAGCGGAAGCTCTCCCAGTCTCTTTTCCGGGCCCCTCGCATGGATCACAAAAAGCTCGCTTTCCCCGACATTCAACTTATACCCAGAGAAATCCCCGAAATCTTTTAGGATCTGCATGACCTCTCCCATCCCCTCCACCGGATCTGAAATATACAGGAGGTCATCCATGTACAGTGAAACACGATGCTCCTGCCCCCCCCCCCAACCAGCCCCCTCCAGTTTCTAGACCTCCTCAGCGCCATGCGGCTTGATTGCCAGGGCAAACAGCAGAGGGGACAGGGGGCACCCCTGCCTCGTTCCTCGATGCAGCCTAAAGTACTCTGACCGCAGCCGGTTCGTGGACACACTCGCTACGGGGGCCTGATACAGTAATTTGACCCACCCTATGAATTCCTCGCCAAATCCAAATCTGCCTAACACTTCCCACAGGTACTCCCACTCCACCCGATCGAACGCTTTTTCCGCATCCATTGCAGCCACCTCCTTCTGAGGGCATCATGATCCCGTTCAAGAGCCTCCGTACATTTGTGTCCAGCTGCCTGCCCTTCACAAACCCGGTCTGGTCGTTATTAATCATCCCCGGGACACAGTCCTCAATTCTAGTGGCTAGGATCTTGGCCAACAGCTTGGAGTCTACATTAAGGAGCGATATCAACCTGTAGGAGCCACATTGCAGCGGGTCCTTATCTCGCTTAAGGATGAGCGAGATCAAGGCCCGCGACATCGTCGGGGGATGAGTTCCCCTTTCCTTAGCCTCGTTGAAGGGTCTCAGCAATAACGGGCTCAACAGCTCTGAGAATTTCCGATAGAACTCTACAGGATATCCGTCCGGTCCCGGGGCCTTGCACGACTGCATACCCTCCAAACCTTTAACCAACTCCTCCAACTCAATCGGGGCCCCTAATCCCTCGATTAGCTCCGCCTGCACCTTCGGAAACCTCAGTTGGTCTAGGAATTGCTTCGTCCCTTCCCTCCCCTCCGGGGGTTCTGACTCATACAATTTACCATAAAAATCCTTGAAGAACTCATTGATCCTTTCCGAGCTCAGGACCGTGTTACCCTCCCTGTCCCTAATTCCCCCAATTTCCCTGGCCGCCTCTCTCTTCCGTAGTTGGTGCGCCAGCATCCTACTTGCCTTCTCCCCATACTCGTACACCGCTCCTTGTAACTTCCTCAACTGAGCCTCTGCTTTCCCTGTGGTAAGCAAGTCAAACTCCGCCTGCAGGCTCCGGCGCTCCTATAGCAGCCCCTCCTCGGGGGACTCCTCATACCTCCTGTCCACCCTGAGTATCTCCCCCACGAAGCTCTCCCTCTCCACCCTAACCCTCTTTTCTCTGTGGGCCCTGATAGAAATTAGCTCCCCCCTGATAACTGCCTTCAGCGCCTCCCAGACCATACTCACTGACACCTCCCCTGTATCATTGGTCTCCACATAGCTTTGGATACTCCTCCTAATCTGCCCACAGACCTCCTCATCCGCCAATAATCCTACGTCCAGTCTCCATAGAGACAGTCTCCATAGGTTGGCCTCTCTCCGCCCCCAGCCTCAACTCCACCCAGTGAGGAGCATGGTCCGAGATCGCAATGGCTGAGTACTCTACCATTCTCGGGATTAGTGCCCTGCTCACCACGAAAAAATCAATCCGCGAGTACACTTTGTGGACATGGGAGAAGAAAGAAAACTCCTTTGCCCTTGGCCGTGCGAATCTCCACGGGTCCACTCCCCCCATCTGGTCCATGAACCCCCTCAGGACCTTGGCCGCTGCCGGCCTCTTACCCGATCTAGACCTAGACTGGTCCAGTGCCGCGTCCAGGACCACGTTAAAGTCCCCCCCCCACCACCTTAGAAACTGCTTCACCGAACTGAAGAGGGACACGTTGAACCCGATGAGGGCGGTGATGGACCGAATGGTCGAGGCGCAGGCAGTCCAAGAGAAGGCGCTAAGGGAGGTCGAGGTGAAGCTCTCCAGCCAGGCGGACACAGTAACGGAGCTGGAGCACGAGGTGGAGGAGCTGAACTCCCGCCAGAGGAGGATGCAGGAGCAGCTTGAAGAGCTGTGGAATAGAGCCAGGAGGCAGAACCTGAGAATCGTGGGCCTCCCCGAGGGTTGTGAAGGATCGGATGCGGGCGCATACGTGATGGGTATGCTCGGGGCGCTGATGGGACCGGAGGCCTTCCCTCGACCCCTGGAGTTGGATGGGGCGCATCGAGCCCCCGCAAGGAAGCCCAGGACGGGCGACCGACCGAGGGCCTTGGTGGTTCGCTTTCACCGGCTTGCCGACAGGGATCGCGTGCTGCGACGGGCCAAGGTGGAGAGGAGCAGCAGATGGGAGAACTGTGAGGTGCGCATCTACCAGGACTTGGGAACGGAGCTGGCCAAGAGGCGTGGAGGATTCATCAAGGTAAAGGCAGCCCTCTACAAAAAGCAGGTGAGGTTTGGAATGCTGTATCCTGCGAAGCTTTCTTTGGGTTACGTTTGAGGAACTCCATCACTACTTCGAGACACCAGAACAGGTTTGGGCTTTTATTAAAGAGAAGAAGCTGGACTTGAACTAACAGGCACTTAGTTTTTTCAGTGCTCTACAGTGGCGGCGGTCTGCTAGCCTAACTTGCTTTGACTAGGAATGGACTTTTATTAAAAGAAGCTGGACTTGAACTAAAGGACTCTGGGCTCACAGAGCTTTTGTGTGGCGGCGGTTTGTTAAATTATCCTGTACTGTAATGTTTTACCTAAGATTGTTTTCAGCCTGGACAGAGAGCGGGGGCTGGAGGGCGCACTGCTTAGGGTGTTTTGGGGAGATTGCAACGAGAGAGAGAGGGAGGGGGGGGGAGACACGTGGGACATGGGCAAACAGAGCTGATAGGGGAAGTGCCTTATTAATATATTCTTTCCCACTGTTCGTTTTCAATATGTTAAGGCTTTTGTCTACGGCCTTCTTTTTTCTCTGTAAATGTTACAAATCTGTTTTAAATAAAAAATTTCAGACTGCATGACTCCAGATCCTGAATTTTACTCAACATTCGCTTCATAAAATCCGCATCATCCCAATTAGGGGCATACACGTTCACTAGCACCACCCGGGCCCCCTGTAGCTTGCCACTCACCATAATATATCTAACCCCTTTATCCGCCACAATACCCCCCGCCTCAAATGCCACCCGTTTGCTCACCAAGATTGCGACCCCTCTGGTCTTCGCATCCAGCCCCGAGTGAAAGACCTGCCCCACCCATCCCTTCCTCAGCCTAGTTTGATCAGCGACCTTCAGATGCGTATCTTGTAGTATGGCTACATCTGGCCTTAGCCCCTTTAAGTGCGAGAACACACGGGCCCTCTTGACCGGCCCATTCAGGCCCCTCACATTCTACGTAATCAGCCAGGTCAGAGGGTTAATTACCCCCCCCCCTGCCGACTAACCATCCCCTTTTGTAGGCCAGCCACGTGTCCGCGCCTCCCGCACACTCCAGCACCCCCAGCCGGAGGCTCCCCGCCCCGACTCCCCCTTTTACTCCGAAAGTTGCTTCCCCTACAACCAGCAAAGCAGCATCCCAGCACCCCGCCCCCTCGATCCCCCTCTCCCAAGTCAAGCATCCGCTTAACCCCCTTCCCCCCACCCCCATTGCACTCCCGTAAGTCAGCTGACTCGTGCTGACCCCGGCCGCTACCTCCAACAACATGCAGCAGTCCATTAGTTCGAGTCCAGCTTCTCGTTCTTAATAAAAGTCCTCATCTGGCGTACGTGACCCACAGCCTCGCCGGTTGTAGCAGCCCGAACTTCACCCCTTTGCTGTGGAGGACCGCCTTGGCCCGGTTGAATCCCGCACACCTCTTGGCCAGCTCTGCACCCCAGTCCTGGTAAATACGGATCTCGCAGTTCTCTCACTCACTGCTTCGCTCCTTCTTTGCCCATGGCAGGACACACTCCTTGTCGGTGAAGCGGTGGAATCTTACCACCGTAGCTCTTGGCGGATCGTTCCCTTTAGGCTTCCTGGCCAGGACTCTGTGCGCCCCGTCCAGCTCCAGGGGCCGCGGTAAGGCCCCCGCGTCCATCAGCGTTCCCAGCATCGTGGTCACATACGCACCCGCATCCGACCCCTCTGCGCCTTCAGGGAGACCCAGAATCCACAGGTTCTGCCTCTTCGACCTATTTTCAAGGTCTTCCAGCTTCTCCTGCCATCTTTTGTGCAGGGCCTCGTGCGCCTCCACTCTAACCAGCAGGCCCAAAATCTCGTCCTCCTTGTCAGAGGCTGCACCTCCTTAATCACCGTCCCCTGCATCTTCTGGGTCTCCACCAACCTTTCAATAGAAGCCTTCATAGGGGCCTGCATCTTCGCCTTTAACTCGGTGAAGCAGCTCCTGAGAAACTCCTGCTGCTCCCATGACCACTGGGCCCACGCTGCCTGATCCCCGCCGGCCGTCATCTTCGCGCCCATTCTCCTTTCTTCTCCAAAGTTGCTTTTTTTGATCGCCCCACTCCTGGTCCACTCCATACAGTGCTGGGGGACCCTCACTGCTTCCTTCCCACACCGGGAATCGTCATCCAAGTACCGCTGGAGCTCCGTACAAGGGCCCAAACGTCCGTTGTCGGCGGGAGCTGCCGACCGTGCGACCTACCTCGGCATAGCCGCAACCAGAAGTCTGGACCAGCCATATTAATACTGCGACTATAAGACCAGGTCAGATCCTAGGAACCCTGCGGCGAGTAATTCACTCCTGACTCCCCAAAGTCTGTCCACCATCTACAAGGCACAAGTCAGGCGTATATTCTCCATTTGCCTGGATGACTGCAGCACCAACAACACTCGAAGCCTGACACCATCCAGCAAAAAGCCACCTGCTTGATTGGCACCCCATCCACAAACATCCAATCCCTCCATCATCACCGTGTGTACCATCTACAAGATGCACTGCAGGAACTTAACAAAGCTTCTGAGAAAGCACCTTCCAAACCTATGACTGGTACCATCTAGGACAAGGGTAGCAGATGCATGGGAGCACCATTATCTGGAAGTTCCCTTCCAAGTCACATTATCCGGACTTTGAAATATATTGCCATTTCTTGACTGTCACTGGATCTCGCCCTAACAACACTGTGGGTGTACCTACACCAGATGGACTGCAGTGATTCAAGATGGCAGCCTACCACCACCTTCTCAAGGGCAATTAAGGATGGGCAATAAATGCTGGTCTAACCAGTGACGCCGTTAGCACTGCTGTCTCAAGGTGTCAAGGACCCGGGTTCAGTTTCGGCCCCGGGTCACTGTCCGTCTGGAGTTTGCACATTGTCCCCCTGGTGTGCGCGGTCTCACCCACACAACCCAAAGATGTGCAGACTAGGTGGATTCGCCATGCTAAATTGCCCCTTAATTGGAAAAAATAATTGGGTACTTTAAATTTATTTTTAAAAAATAACCAGTTGGCGCCTACATCCCAAAAATGAATTTTTTAAAATCTCATTGACACATCAACACACATGTAGGTTACATTTCAGCCTAAGTATGACAAGTTGCTGTAAATACCTGTCAATGAGCATATTTGGAAAATGCAAGACGTGTCCAGAGCATGTAAAGTTGACAATTGATGCTTCAATATTGGACCTTGAGCTGCATACAATATTTTCTGCATAAATTACATTTTGTGAGGTTTCCG
Organism: Scyliorhinus torazame; assembly: GCF_047496885.1. Lineage (NCBI taxonomy): Eukaryota > Metazoa > Chordata > Chondrichthyes > Carcharhiniformes > Scyliorhinidae > Scyliorhinus > Scyliorhinus torazame. The sequence continues at coordinate 14,271,349 of NC_092734.1, forward strand.
GGTGCGGCGATGACCAGCTAAGTCGCACGTTTCGGCAGCTCCCGTTGGAACGGACTTTTGGGCTCTTGATAAGAGCCCCAACGGCAATTTTAAACGGCCAAAATCACTGTGCGGTGAAATAGAAGGGAATCCCCCCGGATATGGATGGAAAAAGGAGAGGATAGCGGCAGGATTGCAGTGGATCCTTCGGAGCAGTGGCAAGGAAGGGAGCTCGAAGCAAGATGGCGTTGGAAGGTGGCCGTTCGATATGGGGCCCGGAGGAACAAGAGTTCCTGCGGCGCTGTGTGGAAGAGCTGAAGAAGGAGGTGTTGGCCCCGATGCTACAGGCGATTGAAGGGCTAAAGGAGGCGCAGAGGACCCAGGAGCTGGAGCTTCGGGTCGTGAAGGCAAAGGCTGCTGAAAATGAAGATGAAATTCAGGGCCTGGTGGTGAAGACAGAGACGCACGAGGCTCAGCACAAGAGGTGTGTGGAGACGTTGGAAGCCCTGGAGAATAATTCGAGGAGGAAGAATCTAAGAGTCTTGGGTCTTCCCGAGGGCGCAGAGGGGGCGGACGTCGAGGCATATGTGAGCACGATGCTTCACTCGCTAATGGGATCGGAGACCCCGACGGGCCCTTTGGAGGTGGAGGGAGCTTATCGAGTTCTGGCGCGAAGACCAAGGGCAGGAGAAATACCTCGAGCCATAGGGGTGAGGCTTCACCGCTATAATGACAGAGAGATGGTCCTAAGATGGGCGAAGAAAACTCGGAGCTGCAGGTGGGAGAACGCGGTGATCCGCGTATACCAGGATTGGAGTGCGGAGGAGGAGGGCAAGTTTCAATCGGGCTAAGGCGGTGCTTCACAAAAAGGTGAAATTTGGAATGCTGCAACCGGCGAGACTGTGGGTCACATACCAAGGGAAGCACCACTACTTTGAGACGGCAGAAGAGGCGTGGACATTCATAGTAGACGAGAAGCTGGAATAGGCTGGCGAGAGAAAGAGCTTCTGGGACAAAGTGGTGGGGTGACTATGCGGGACGAGGAAGGGGGGGGGGGGGGTGATTTTTCAATTGTTAACTCTTTAATCCTGTAAATGTTCTCTCTTCCCCTCGTTTGGGAGGGGGGGGGGGGGGGGGGGAGTATGAGGAACTGTGGGCGCCGGTGGGTAGGAAAGCGGGGCTGACTGGGAAACGCGGGCCTCGTTCCCGCGCTATTGTAATTATGGCGGGAACAGGGACGCAGGAAGGTGGGGGCCTCGCACAGTGAGAGGCCGAGGGCAAACGGGGAAGCCGAGGTCAGCCAGAGTTCGCTGACTTCTGGGAGCAACATGGGGGGTGTAATTACGCTAGAGGGGGATCTAGCCGGGGGGGGGGGGGGGGGGGGCTAACTGGGTTGCTGCTGCTAAGGGGAAGGGGGAGCTGTTATGGGGCGGGGTGGTCGAGGCGGGAGGGCACCGTCGGTGGGATATACGGGTACGTGGGAACCGGGTGAGGAGCTGGGGTAAAAAAGGGGATGGCTAGTCAACAAGGGGGGGGGGGGGGGTAAAGAGCCCCCCAACCCGGTTGATCACGTGGAACGTGAGAGGGCTGAATGGGCTGATTAAAAGGGCGCGGGTACTCGCACACCTAAATAAATTAAAGGCAGATGTGGTCATGTTGCAGGAGACGCACCTGAAATTGACAGATCAGGTCAGACTACGTAAAGGATGGGTGGGACAGGTGTTTCATTCGGGTTTGGATGCGAAGAATAGGGGGGTGGCTATTTTAGTGGGGAAACGGGTACTGTTTGAGGCAAAGACCATAGTGGCGGACAGTGGGGGTAGATACGTGATGGTGAGTGGCAGACTGCAAGGGGAGGCGGTGGTTCTGGTGAACGTGTACGCCCCGAACTGGGATGATGCAAACTTCATGAGGCGTATGTTGGGGCGTATCCCGGACCTGGAGGCGGGAAAGTTGGTAATGGGGGGAGATTTCAATACAGTGCTTGATCCAGGGCTGGACCGGTCGAGGTCCAGGACCGGGAGGAGGCCGGCAGCAGCCAAGGTGCTTAAGGACTTCATGGAGCAGATGGGAGGAGTAGACCCTTGGAGATTTATCAGACCTAGGAGTAAGGAGTTCTCATTCTTCTCCCATGTTCACAAGGTATATTCACAGATAGACTTTTTTGTCCTGGGAAGGGCACTGATTCCGAAGGTGACAGGGACGGAGTACACGGCCATAGCCATCTCGGACCACGCTCCACACTGGGTAGATCTGGAGGTAGGAGAGGAAAAGGAACAGCACCCACTCTGGAGAATGGATATGGGCCTGTTGGCGGATGAGGGGATATGTCTAAGGGTGAGGGGGCATATCGAAAGGTACTTGGAGCTTAATGACAATGGAGAGGTTCAGGTGGGAGTGGTCTGGGAGGCGTTGAAGGCGGTGGTCAACGGGGAACTGATATCCATAAGGGCACATAAAGGGAAGCAAGAGAGTAAAGAAAGGGAGCGATTGCTGAGAGAACCTCTGAGGGTGGACAGGCAATATGCAGAGGCACCGGAGGAGGGACTGTACAGGGAAAGACAAAGGTTACATGTGGAATTTGACCTGCTGACCACGGGTAAGGCAGAGGCACAGTGGAGGAGGACACAGGGAGTGCAGTATGAGTATGGAGAGAAGGCGAGTCGATTACTGGCCCAACAATTGAGGAAGAGGGGAGCGGCGAGGGAGATAGGTGGGGTGAGGGATGAGGAGGGAGAGATGTAAAGGGGAGCAGAGAGAGTGAATGGGGTGTTTAAGACATTCTATGAGAGGTTGTATAAGGCTCAGCCCCTGGAAGGGAAGGAGGGAATGATGCATTTCCTGGATCAGCTGGAATTCCCGAAGGTGGAGGAGCAGGAGGGCGGGACTGGGAGCACAGATTGATGTGGAGGAGGTGGTAAAGGGGATTGGGAGCATGCAGGCGGGGAAGGCCCCGGGACCGGATGGGTTCCCGGTGGAATTTTATAGGAAATATATAGACCTACTGGCCCCGCTCTTGACGAGAACCTTTAATGAGGCCAGGGAAAGGGGGAAGTTGCCCCTGACTATGTCGGAGGCGACAATATCGTTACTTTTGAAGAAGGATAAAGATCCGCTGCAGTGTGGGTCCTACAGGCCCATTTCCCTTTTGAATGTAGATGCTAAGCTCCTGGCCAAGGTAATGGCGACGAGGATAGAGGATTGTGTCCCGGGGGTGGTCCATGAGGATCAAACTGGGTTCATTAAGGGGAGACAGCTGAACACGAACATACGGAGGCTGCTAGGGGTGATGATGATGCCTCCACCAGAGGGGGAGGCGGAGAGAGTGGTGGCGATGGATGCTGAGAAAGCATTTGACAGGGTGGAGTGGGACTACCTGTGGGACGTGTTGAGGAGATTTGGTTTCGGTGAAGGGTTCATTGGATGGGTACAGCTGCTATATAGGGCCCCGGTGGCAAGTGTGATCACGAACAGGCAGAGGTCGGACTACTTCCGTCTTTATAGAGGGACGAGGCAGGGGTGTCCCCTGTCTCCGTTACTGTTTGCATTGGTAATTGAGCCCCTGGCCATAGCACTGAGGGGCTCCAGGAAGTGGAGGGGAGTACTCAGGGGAGGAGAAGAACACCGGGTATCATTGTATGCAGATGATTTACTGCTGTTTGTTGCGGACCCGGTGGAGGGGATGCCTGAGGTAATGCAGACGCTCGGGGAGTTTGGGGAATTCTCGGGGTACAAATTGAACATGGGGAAGAGTGAGTTGTTTGTGGTACATCCGGGGGAGCAGAGCAGGGGAATAGAGGATTTACCGCTGAGGAGGGTAACAAGGGATTTCCGGTACTTAGGGATTCAGATAGCTAGGAGTTGGGGAACCTTACATAGGCTTAATTTAACACGATTGGTGGAACAGATGGAGGAGGATTTTAAGAGATGGGACATGGTGCCCCTGTCACTGGTGGGGAGGGTGCAGGCGGTCAAAATGGTAGTCCTCCCGAGATTCCTTTTTGTGTTTCAGTGCCTCCGGTGATGGTCACGAAGGCTTTTTTCAAGAAGATCGAGAAAAGCGTTATGAGTTTTGTGTGGGCTGGGAAGACCCCGAGAGTGAGGAGGGGGTTCTTGCAGCGTAGCAGGGAGAGGGGGGGACTGGCACTACCGAGCTTAAGTGAGTATTATTGGGCTGCCAATATTTCAATGGTGTGTAAGTGGATGGGAGAAGGGGAGGGAGCGGCGTGGAAGAGATTGGAGATGGCGTCCTGCAAAGGAACCAGCCTACAAGCACTGGTGACGGCACCGCTGCCGTTCTCCCCAAAGAAATACACCACAAGTCCAGTGGTGGTGGCAACACTGAAAATTTGGGGGCAGTGGAGACGGCATAGGGGAATGACGGGAGCCTCGGTGCGGTCCCCGATAAGAAATAATCATAGGTTTGTCCCGGGGAGAATAGATGGGGGATTTGGAGCATGGCAGAGAGCTGGGATTGTGCAACTGAGGGATCTGTTCTTGGACGGGACGTTTGCGAGTCTGGGAGCGCTGACGGAAAAATATGGGTTGCCCCAAGGGAATGAATTTCGATACATGCAACTGAGGGCTTTTGCGAGGCAACAGGCGAGGGAATTCCCGCAGCTCCCGACGCAGGAGATTCAGGATAGAGTGATCTCAGGGACATGGTTGGGGGATGGTAGGGTGTCAGATATATACAGGGAAATGAGAGACGAGGGGGAGAACATGGTGGATGAGCCGAAGGGAAAATGGGAGGAAGAGCTGGGGGAAAAGATTGAAGAGGGGCTGTGGGAAGATGCCCTACGTAGGGTAAATCTTTGTCCTCGTGCGCCAGGCTTAGCCTGATACAATTTAAGGTTTTGCACAGGGCACATATGACCGGAGCAAGGCTCAATAAATTTTTCGGGGTAGAGGATAGGTGTGGGAGATGCTCGAGAAGCCCAGCAAACCACACCCACATGTTTTGGTCATGCCCGGCACTGCAGGTGTTCTGGGTGGGGGTGGTGAAGGTGCTTTCAAAGGTGGTGGGGGTCCGGTCGAGCCAGGCTGGGGGCTGGCTATATTCGGGGTTGCAGAAGAGCCGGGAGTGCAGGAGGCGAGAGAGGCTGATGTTTTGGCCTTTGCGTCCCTAGTAGCCCGGCGCAGGATATTGTTAATGTGGAAGGAAGCCAAACCCCCGGGTGTGGAGACCTGGATAAACGACATGGCAGGGTTTATAAAACGGGAACGGATAAAGTTTGCACTAAGGGGTTCGGCTCAGGGGTTCACCAGGCGGTGGCAACCGTTCATTAACTACCTCGCAGAACGATAAAGGAAATGGGAAGGTAACAGCAGCAACCCAGGGGGGAGGGGGAAGGGCTCAGGTGGGTCCTCAGGGGTGTTTTTGTAAAGATATTGGTACTTGGTTATGTATATTGAATTGGTGATTTTATTATTTGGGAGAGTTATTATTTTTGTTATGGCAGTTGCCATTTAGTTTATATATTATTTATTTATTTGTTAAAATACGGTCACGGTTATTTATATTGTTTTGCTGTTGTGAAAAGGGGAAAAACCTTTGTACTGTTTTGTATGGCCGAAAAAGTTGAATAAACTATATATTTTTTTTAAATTACATTTTGGCATAACAAATGCATAGGCTGATCCCATGTTGTGGTGAACGTATTGCTACTGCAATTCACCACTGTATTGTACTGTACTATGTTGATGCCCCTGTGGGCTCCGCCTGTGGCTCCGCCCTCTCATGGGTGGTAGATAAACCTGCAGCCTGTAGGCGGCACTCAGTACAGAGCAGTCACAGGCAGGCACAGATCTAGCTTATTAAAACCACTGTTCACTTCTACTAATCGTCTCATGTGAATTGATGGTCGCATCACATGTATCTCATTGTATTATCTGAATCAGATTTGTGTTGATAAACTACGTCATTGTACATCAGAAGCCCCACCCCCACCATGGAATGAATAGCTCTTGGAATGCTGTGATGGCTATGCACAAAACTATGATGCGCATCGCAAGATCTCACAAGTAGCGACTGGGCTAAATGACTATCAAATCTGTGCAGGCATTTCTGATCTCCTTACTTAAGGAGGGACATACTTGCATTGGAGGTAGTTCAAAGAAGGTTCATGGCAGATTCCTGGGATTCAGTGGTTGTGAGGAAAGGTCGAGTATGATGGGCCCAAACTCATTGGAGTTCAGAAGAATGAGAGGTGATTTTATTGAAATGTAAAAGATTCTAATGGGGTTTGACAAGGGGGGGGGGGGGGGGGGGAGAGACAGGGTCGGTTTCTCATGGGGGGGGCGGAGTCGAGAACTAGATCGCACAATTTCAGAATAAGGAGTCTTCCGTGTACTATGGAGTTAAGGAGGATTATGTTTCTCCAGTGGGTTGTTCATCTTTGCAATTTTGAACTCCAGAAGGCAGTGAAGGCTGAGTCAATGTGTATATTCAAGGTTGGGGAGACAGATTTTTGATCTGCAAGGGGAACAAGGGGACAGGCAAGAACGTGAGGATCTGTCATGATCCTACTGACCGGTGGCGCAGGCTCGAGAGGCTGAATGGCCGACTCTTGCTCCTATTTTTTCATGCGTCTTCTGACTGCACTCACATGGTATAGCACTGGAGTGTCAGCCCAGATTATACACTTAAATTCTGGGGCTGGAATTTGAACCCACAGCAGGCTGACTCCCAGGCAAGAGTTCAACCAATGAAGCCGAGTGGACACATCTGGGCAGCTACTGAAGAAAAAGTGCTTTTAAACTGGACACAAGCAAAACACTTTAGAAGTCGGTGTGGTCTAAGCTGCAAGTCAGAATGCTTATTGCACATTTGGTAAAAGCAGCAGTTTTTTATATTTGGACTGATCCTCACCAGTGCATTAATAATGCTGCGTCTGACTCACAAGTTAGTTATTTTTCCCCAAGCTCTCAGCAATGTGTTATATATATCCTCCAGTCCTAAGACCCATCAACATGGGGATAAAAGAGAGGCTAGGCAGAAATATTTAGAAGTTGATGATGCTGCCAAATTGCGATGTGTCAAATAAATCTTAAAGCAATAACGACGATTGGGGTGATGTAGTCGAAGACCTTTTGTTTGCATGGCTTGGTGACAATTAGATCACACACAGTAATCCTGTGTACACTTCAATTTATAGCATGTTGACGCTGGATTGCTATTGCATGCGTTACTTAATGCTAGAAAAATCCTGTCAGGTTTGTAGCTGTAAAATGCCAGATTCACCACATCAAAGGAACTTTAAAAAATAGTAAAACAAAGACGCCTGCATTAACCTGTCTTTTCTTTCTGGCCATGAAACCATTAAAAGGGATTAAACTCACCGTTGGCAGAAGATAGGATATATCAGATCGGAAGCCCAGTATATGCGCTGTCCCAGACAATCCCGCTGGCAGAGTACGCAATGTCCTGGAACAGGGTTGCCACTTAGGCGAAGTTGGGGTGGGGGTGGGGTGGCGGCGATGTTGGTAGTTGGTTGGTAGAGCAAACTTAAGATCCTGTTGAAGCAAGACCTATTTCCCCATCACCCCTGTGCTCGTGGACCTACCTTGGCTCAAAGTCACGAGCAACGTTTGACTTTGAAATTCTGGTCCTGGTTTTCAATCCCGCCATGGGCCCACCCCTCCCTCGTTTTCAAATCCTTCCGTGGACTCTCCCCTACCTCGCTGCAATCTCCTCCAGTCCCACATCCCTCTGAGATGTCAAACACTGGCGTCATGTGCATTTCCAATGAGGATCACTCGACTATTGGTGACCGTGCCTTCAGTTGCCTAGGCCTCAGGCTTCGGAATATGCTCCATAACCCTCTCCAGCTCTCAACCTCACCCTACCCCTCGAAACCTACCTCTTTAACCAAGCTTTTGGTCATCTGATCTAATGGGCGCGATTTAACCATGTCCCATAGCGAGCACATTCAGCCGCTAATTTCCCGGTGCTCGCAGAAACAAATGCTATCAAACGCGACTTTGATTAGCTACAGGGCCTTAGCTGGGACGCACGGCCGAGGTCACACAGTCCCGTTTCTTGCACTGAGGAGCCCCGCTCGCCAAAGCTCCTCTGTGCAGGGAGAGATTGGGACACCATTTTTAAATGGCATCCTGATCTCTCGTGCCCCCGATGTGACACCCCCACCCCCGCCCCCCAAGCCCCAACTCACTGTAAGAGGGTCCTGGACACCTTCCCCCCTCTCCCGTGCAGTGCATCCCCTGCCCAATCACCGGTGCATGAAAAATGTTAGTACCACCCTGGCAGTGCCCCTGACAGCGCCACCTGGGCACATTGGCAATGCCAGGCTGGCATCCAGGTGGCACTGCCAAGGTGCCAGGTTGGCACCATCACTACCAGGATATCACCCTACCCAGAGGCCATGCACCTGGGCACCTCCAATCCCCTAGGAGTCCCTCACGCGTACCGTCCCGCCTGGTCCCCGTTTATGGGGACCAGTTCTGAATGGCCCCCGCCCGAGGTTTCCAAGCCGAAGATGATAGATCCCAACATCTTGGTTACCTAGAGGAACTGCATATTAGAGCAAGCCAGTTATCTCACTCTAATGTGCAGATTTGCCAAAACAATTACCCCGCCCACAATGGGTGGGCTTCACATTGCGCCGTCTTGTGAGATCACGTTAGATCTCGCAAGGCGTGTAGATCCCGGGAGCAGGGTCTCCCATCATTTACTGCCCACTTTATGCCATGGCGCGCTGCTTTCCGGGTTATTATGGGCCAGGGTTTAGAGAACCCCAAAGTGTATCATGGAGTTCACCTGGCCCACAACTTTTAATAGATTGTGGTTATGGGGAGCACACGGGCCTATGTTACAGGTGTGATGCAACAGAGAGTTAAAGTACTTTTAAATTAAAACAATGTTCATTCATGAACCCAGTTAACACTTTATAAACCCCCAGTAAACATCTTAACAACTATCAACACCGATAAATCCCACAAAGAATACAGTACTCTATAAGTAACTCTTAATCTTTCCTTGCAACATCTAGAAGACAAAAAAAGAACCCTTTTCCAGAAAGACATCAGGTTTAATTTCTCTACTGAGACATGTACCACTTTGAAATCCCCAAATGAGCTGAAGTCAGTCTGTAGCCTGCAGAGAGAGATCCTTACAGCTGCTTGCTTTGCCTGCAGCTATCCAGCTCTCAAAACAAAACTAAACACACCCTTGTAGCTGCGAGCCCAAAGCGAAAGTAAAAGCAGACAGACAGCCCAGCTCCACCCACACTCTGACATCACTGCAGTAATAAACACCCATTTCGTAAAGGTACACCCACTACAGCTATTCCATAAAAACACCCATTTCTTAAAAGGTACTCTCACATGATAGGGTGCAGTGGGGCCGGTAGATGACGTTCAATATTTCCTTTATGGCTTGGTGTCATATTTTGTTTTATAATGCATCTACAAAGCACCTTGGGATCTTTCATTGTGCAAAGGTGCTTTGTAAATATAACTTGCGGTTGTTGCAGTAGAGTGTAGCCAGGAGTGTAGTTCCACAAGACACTGAAGAGGCAAATGTAATTCTTGCAACGAGGAGCATTACATTTCAGTGGTTCCCAACAGACATTTAAGTTTGTGTATCTCAAAACTCCGCCAAAACCTTTTGGGCCCAGGTAAAAGAAAGACAGGTTTGCATTTACATCGCCACTTTCACAATCTCAGGATTTCCCAAAGCACTTTTCGAAGTGGAACCACTGTTGCGATGTACAAGATGATGCAGCTAAATCACACTTTGAAAGCACCAAGGTCCCACAATCTGCAATGTGATAATGACCAGGTTATTTTACAGAGGCGGAGAGCTCAATTGGTTAGTCAGTAGTTCCAAATAACACCAACAGCGTGGACTCAATTACTGTTCAAGCTGAGGTAGACTTGGAACCTGCCTCTTCACTCTGCCCCTGAGAGTGGAAGGCAATGGTAGGCCACCACTGACAAGAAAGAGGCTCCGGATAAAGCATCAGCAGTTAATGAGCCAAGGTCCCACCTTTGGGTAGAGCACACATGACATGGCACATTTTTTGTGTGCTGATATTCCTGGAATTAACGCTGTGGGATCTTTTACGTTCTCCTGAATGGGCAGACAGCGCGTTGGTTTAATGTTGCATTTGGAAAATGGCACCCGAGACATTGTGGGCTGAGACTGTCAGCCTAGACCACTGGGAAAATTTAAACACTACTTCCATGGATTTCTTAAGTCACTTCAGTAGCTTTTAAGTATGGTGATGGATTTCTGCATGTCAACTGAACCGATTGACAAAAAAAACTCTTATCCAACTCCAGTTAATTAAAGCATATATCTCGAGGGCATTATTAAGTCAATGTTAAACTGGTTCTCAAAATGCTGTACAATAGCCCAAGGGAAACAATGCACTGCATTAATTATGACCATTTATTCACCACATCAAGGATTGGATTGATAATATTTGTCTCAAGTTATACCAGGAAAGTGATAGTTTCCCTCAAGAAAGGAGCTAGCAGCTGAAGCAGGCCTCCAGCATCGGTGAAAATCCGTGAACCAATTAATAAATCATTGGATGCTGCAATTCTATGTATTGTGTCTGGCTCATGACCCAGTGTGAATCTTGTAAAAGGTCAGTACATATTACCCATTCCTATATATAAAACACAGAGCCTTTTTTAAAGAAAAAACAAGGCCTTGCTATCAGAAATATAGTGTGGCCACTTCTGTTGTATCTAAACAGTTTCGGAGCATTGATACCTGGAATGAGTGTGTTGTCTTATGAGGAAAGGTTGGACATGCTGGGCTTGTTTTCACTGGAGTTTAAAAGAATGAGGATTAACTTGTTTGAAGGTTCCGAATGGTCTTGACAAGATGAACGTGGGAAGGATGAATGTAGAATTAGGGGCACTGTTTTAAACTAAGGGTCGCCCTTTTAGGACAGAGATGAGGAGAATTTCTCAGAGGGTTGTACGACTTTGCTTCAGGAGTTGGTGGAGGCAGACTCACTGAATATGTTTTAAGCCGGAGGTAGATAGATTCCTGTTTAGCAAGGGACTCAAAGGTTATCAAGGAAGGGGGCTGGGGGGGGGGGGATGGGAATGTAGAGCTGAAACACAAACAGAGCACCCATGATCTTATCGAATGGCACATCAGGCTCGAGGGGCCTACTTCTGCTCCTATTTTGTATGTTTCGATGTTTGTATTTGTGACCAATGCATCTGGAATTTCCTCACCTGATTCTTTTAATGCTCACGGATGGAAACCGCCAGGTCCTCAATATTTGCCTACCTTGATTAATCCCACTATTTCCTCCATTGCCAGGCATTCAAAAATAATAAATCCATTAAGTACCCCTGTCTCTCCTTGACTTATCTAGCGGATTCCTTGTGCCACTTGTGTCATATTGTCCTGTTCTGCTGCCTGTGAAATGGATATGAAGTGCGAATTTAACATGTTCACCATTTCCTTATTATCCATTATGAGGTGTGAGCTAGGTTCGATATCACCAACTGGCCAGTCCCTGCATGTCAATGTTACATATTCATAGAACTAACAGGATAACTTTTTCCTCTCCCATTAACATCAAGTGCAAATGCTAACTGTCCAGATCTGTTGTGCTCCAAGGGGTTTAAATGTTAACAGCACTAGACAAGTTGCAGCTAATTTCTTTTTCGGTCAAACACAAAACAAGATGAAAATAAGATGCAATAAATTGGAATTTTACTGGAAAGCATGCAGTTACTCACAGGTCAAATATGAGGTAGTGAAACCCTTCTTCTGATATGCTGTCATGGAGGCGAACTGGAAAGAGAAAGTGGAATATTTAGATTCAACATGGGCAATAACTTTTAGTCGCTGAGGAATCGAATATTGTTGAAAAGAGAGACATGTTGTCAAAGCTTTTCATCTTACACTTGATGGAGGCACTTGATGGGAGGCAAGAATGCCAAAGTTCAAACAATCACAACAATTTATACCACGGGAGGAAAAGGGTGCTGATTGGTTAGCAAGTCAACTCAAGATTAGGTTCTCCATGGCAATGCCTCAGACAGAGTTGATTTCCCAACCAATCAACGCCCTTTTCTCCCGTAGTATAACTTGTGTTTGTTTGAAATTTGGCATTCTTTTGTTTGTCCTGATGAGTATAAGATGAAAAATTTCAGCAGCATGTCATTCTTTTCAGTAATAACACTGCAGCAGATAATATAATGTCTTGTGCCTTGAATGTGTCCTTCCCTGTTTCATTTGGCAAATAAATATTTCAATAAAGGAAAGAAAGCTAGCCATTTCCTTTTTTTTCTCCAACCTTGATAATTAATCATTTCACCAAGGCCGAGCGGCTTGCAAACAGCTACTAACCAACAATTAGTGCTTCTTGGCCTGGGAGTATCAACGGCCTTAAAGAGACAGCTCCACATGAGCAGCTTAAAAACATACACAGATAATTTCAAGCGGTATCAACCAGATTCAATTGGTAGCACTCTGGTCTCTGAAGCAGAAGGGTTAGGTTCAAGCCTCATCCCGGGCTTCAGCACACAATCTAAGCAGTTCTGAGGGAACGTCATATGATCGGCAGTGCCAAGCCAGCCATTGTCCAGATATATACCTGTACCAGCCAATCCTTCATCGAAGCTGGGTCAAAATCCGGAACCCCTGAGTGAACAGCACTGCAGGAGCACATTCACCTTGCGATCTGATAGCTCCCCATCACCGCATTCTCAAGTACAACTACAGATGGGAAACGAATATCAGCCTCGTCAGTGACACCTACATCGTACGGGGGAGTTAAACAAGAGCTGAAAGCCAAATTGCAATCGGGTCTCTTTACAGTCTCGGTCCGCTATCGAGTGAATGCGACCACTTCTGGGACACGTGTCCTGCATAGAGCTGCCAATCCTCCTGGATTGGCCTGCAGTCTCCAAGAATTGAAGATCAATCTTCAGGACACTGCTGAGTGTGCAACCCTGAAGAAAAATCTGAGGATCATTAAAAAGGATTTTTTTTTTTGTCATTTACTAGATAAAAATATTGAAAATCGAGGGAGGTGGGGCATCCATTTGGCCAATGAGTCTTTTTGCTTTCCAATTGATTTGATTTGATTTATTATTGTCACATGTATTAGTATGCAGTGAAAATGTTGTTTCTTGCATGGTATACAGACCACGCATACTGTACACAGGGAAGGAAGGAGAGACTAAAGAATGCAATGTTACAGTCATAACTCAGATATAGAGAAAAGATCAACTTAATACGAGGTAGGTCCATTCAAAAGTCTGATGGCAGCAGGGACGAAGCTGTTCTTGAGTCGGTTGGTAGGGGACCTCAAACTTTGGTATCTTTTTCCTGACGGAAGGAGGTGGAAGAGAGTATGTCCGGGATGCGTGGGGTCCTTAATTATGCTGGTTGCCTTTCCGAGGCAACAGGAATTACAGACAGAGTCAATGGATGGGAGGCTGGTTTGCGTGATGGGATGGGAGGCTGGTTTGCGTGATGGACTGGCCTACATTCACAACCTTTTGTAGTTTCCTGCGGTCTTGGGCAGAGCAGGAACCATACCAAGCTGCGATACAACCAGAAAGAATGCTTTCAATGGTGCATCTGTAAAAGTTGGTGAGAGTCGTAGCTGACATACCAAATTGGTATAGGAAGGCTGTGCGGCTCAGGGCTGGACATGCTGGTGGCTGGAGCATGGGGGCAAGTCATGTGGTGTACCCTCCGGGAATACACTTGGTCATAGCTGGTAACCCTCGCCCTGCAAACTGCCTTGATGAAGAAGTGCACAGTCGGGTAGCAGACATTTTGTATAAGCCTGCTGCCCTGCGGTGAGAACATGGAAGGATTCTAGCATACACGAGACAGTAGACTGTGGGCAGCAATCCTCACAGCTGATGTCCACAGTGGGGAGCGCTCTATACAAAATGCCTGCTTACAGACAGACTCTGCCCAGCGGTTTCACAGCAGCACTGGTGGAATACAAAAAAAAAAGGACACGGCCATATCAGTAAGCTTTTTTAAAGCTTTTGTGCTTATATAACCATTTACATTTTGGCAGGTAGCTGGGAGAAAGATCAAGTTTCTGGTTGCTGTTGCAAAAATAGCAGAAAGGTTCGATCCCCATAAGGTTAGCATTCAACGGTGGCACACTCAAGCTGCTCACTGTTGCCATGGCAATGGGCGAACTGCTTTCCAGAAACCGGCATCTTCGGGGGTTCCAGGCTTTGCAAAGTGACGGCCCAACACAGACAACTAAGGGCTCCAGAGGCCGAGGTAAACATGCCCCGTTCGGGACTTAAATCAACAGACTGCTACAAACAAATACTGCAGGGCAAGTGCCAGTCAGTCCAAAAAAACAACATGAAGCTCAGGAATGTAAACCCAGTTTGATCGAGAGATTCTCCTGTGAACACAAACACAGCTGTGTGCTGGGTGTGTTAGGATCCAGTCTCAGTACGTGCAGGAAACTCGGGAGCAGAAATTAAATCAGGGCGTGAAGGAATTGCACAATAGTCCAGGTGTTCTGAGAGAGAGGTAAATGCTTTGGGTAGGATTTTCACTGATTTAAATTTTTTTTTAAATCTTCCTTTTTATTTGTAACCCACGAGGAAGTCAATTAATTTCCAGCTTCAGCTTTTATTTGAGCATATCCTATCAATAAGAGAATAAGAACATATGGACAGATGGGTTACTGCCTGTGCGGAGTCTGCACGTTCTCCCCGTGTGTGCGTGGGTTTCCTCCGGGTGCTCCGGTTTCTTCCCACAGTCCAAAGATGTGCAGGTTAGGTGGATTGGCCATGCTAAATTGCCCTTAGTGTCTAAAACTGCCCTTAGTGTTGGGTGGGGTTACTGGGTTATGGGGATAGGGTGGAGGTGTGGGTTTGGGTAGGGTGCTCTTTCAAAGAGCCGGTGCAAACTCGATGGGCCGAATGGCCTCCTTCTGCACTGTAAATTCTATGAAATTCTATGAAAGAAACAGGAGCCGGAGGAGGCCATTCAGCCCCTCGAGCCTGTTCCTCTATGGCTGATCTGATTGTGGCTTTAACTCCACTTTCCTGACAGTCCCCCATAATACTAACAACTCTCAGAGAAGAAATTCCTTCTCACCTCCATCTTATTTGGAAATTGTGCCCCCAGTTCCCGGACCTCCCAATAAGGGGAAACATACTCACAGCACCGACCTGGTTTAGGGGCTGGTTTAGCACAGTGGGCTAAACAGCTGGCTTGTAATACAGAACAAGACCAGCAGCGCGGGTTCAATTCCCATACCAGTCTCCGCGAACAGGCGCCGGAATGTGGCGACTAGGGGCTTTTCACAGTCACTTCATTGAAGCCTACTTGTGACAATAAGTGATTATTATTATTACCCTGTCAAGCTCCCTCAGAATCTTATATATTTCAAAGATATTGCCTCTTATTATTCTAAGAGCCCAACCTGCTCAACCTTTCCTCAGAAAACAAACCCCTCATCTCAGGAACCAGCCAAGTGAACCTTCTCTAAGCTGCTTCAAATGCAAGTACATTCCTCCTTAAATAAGGTGGCCCAAAACTGGACACAGTACTCTAAGTGTGGTTTCACCAATGTGCTGGACAGTTGGAGCAAGACTTCCCATTTTGATACTGTAATGATATGTATAATCCAAGGAGAGTTAAGGGTTTACAAGATGATGTTCATGTATATCAACACTAGATGGTATCACTGAGTAGTTTTATAAAAGGCTGCATCTCTAAGTATTCTGGGAGCTGTTGGAGAAGTTGATGAAGAAGGATCGTGTGAGGTTAAGTTCGAGTGTAGGTTGTATTAGAGAAAGATAATTAATTACTGTAACATAGATTCAATACTATTATTTTGTTAGCTGTTATTCAGTAGTGTGCACAAACCATTTCAAGCAGTATAAAATAAACTAGCTTTGGTTTAAACATATAGCTTT
This sequence comes from Scyliorhinus torazame, assembly GCF_047496885.1. Classification (NCBI taxonomy): domain Eukaryota; kingdom Metazoa; phylum Chordata; class Chondrichthyes; order Carcharhiniformes; family Scyliorhinidae; genus Scyliorhinus; species Scyliorhinus torazame. The sequence goes on from NC_092734.1 coordinate 14,287,240, forward strand.
ATGTTCTTTGTAAACACTATGACCTGGAGAACAATACAAAGAACATAACATGATTCCAGTAGTGGAAATTCATAACAGATTCTTCAACCCCCCTGCAATAAAGGCCAACATTCTGTTTGCCTTCCTAATTACTTGCTTTTTCCTTGGCCTTGTACACTATCCCGCACCACTCATCATAGGAACAGGAGTAGACCATTTGACCCCTCTCACAATTCCAACACCATTCATTGATTCAATCCACAATCCAACTCCATATACTATCTGACAGGTAGGGAAAGTTTTCATTTTCTACTCCAGCTGCTGGGAACTCCAGTCAGGGAGTTGGTGTGCGTTTAGTACGGACAGCACACTTTCTACCCCTAAGCCATGCCCTATTGAACTAAATCCAGAGAGTGTAGGCAGCCACTGGCAGAGCCAAATGGTCTGGTAATCCTCAAACGTCCGGAGGACTCAACTGCTGGAGTTTACCACCAGCAAAACCGGCAGAACATACCAGAAGGGAGTAGTTAGCTTCCCATTCCTCATCCAACCAGTGTAGTGCCACATAACTAGCACTATATACAGAGCCAGGTAAGAAAGATGCTTTAAGCAAAAGCCCTTTCATTTCTTCAACATCTTTTACAAACTTGAGATCACTTTTCCCCCAAGTCTTGCTTCCCTTTCTTGATATAATACTGACTGACTTTGTAAAGCACAAGGAGAATTGATTTTGTCTCACTGTGATCAAATGATCACTTGAAGGGCCAGCAATGTTGCCCATTCTTACTTGCCCTTCAATTGAATAGTTCTCTTGGCCATTTCTGAGGGCAGTTAAGAGTCAACCACATTGCTTTGGCCGTGGAATCATTTGTAGGCCAGACCAGGCGAGGATGGCTGATTTCTTTCCGTAAAAGTACATCAATGAACCAGATAGGCCTGTTCAACATTGATGACGGTACTTGCATCATCATTACAGAGACTAGCTTTATATTCCAGGTTTATTAATTGCATCTAAATTCCACCAGCTGCTGTGGTGGGATCTGAACCCATCACCCTGAGGATTAGCCAAGGCCTTTGGATTGCTAGTCCAATGACATTACTGACTCGCCCAAATGTCAGAACCAAGCCCACTCTGTCCTCCAAGGTGTAGTCATCTCGACTTTCAGTGTACAGCAACCAGGAGGACAAAGCCTAAAGCATGTCGATGTAGGAAGTATTGTAGCCAACTTTCACACAACAAACTCCCTCAACCAACAGTGAGATTAATAAATGAGAGATAAGTACTGATCAAGATACTGTGATTCCATGGTCACGATTTATTTTTAAATCGTCCTTAGTATACAGATGGAGCTTTGGTTAAATTTGAAGGATAACACGTCTAACAATGCAGCACTGCCACATTACTGCAATGGGAATGCCAACAAACACTTGTGCTTAAATGGGACCTCAACCTGCAATCTCTGGCTCACAGGCGAATGTGCCAACAAGGTTGATAGTCCATTGTGCTGAATCTATCTTCCCAGGTTCCCTTGGTGAATCAGGCTGTCCGATCAATTGAGAACAGTGCACGAGAGTGCGGTCAAGCTGCTCCTTCTCAGAGAGCAGATAATCAAAACCACCGCAGAGGTTTAAGTGACTCTGAAATTCCACTGTCATCCTGATCCCAAAATCAAACCCTTTTCCCCAAATCTTTCTTTCCTTTCTTGACATAGCGCCCATAAACCACATAGAGAGTGTCAGCAGCAAGCCCTCAGTGAACAGCAACCCATTGGTATTCTCCTCGCTAACCAATTTACCATTTACTACCCGCCCCTGCCTGAGGTGAGTTTACTCAACACAGCTGAGAGAAGTGGATGCCTCAGCGACTTAACAAATAACCTCCCAAAGTTATCGGGAAATGATGCAGGAAATGTCAAGCGCAATCAATGCCAATATCTCTGCTGAGCTGTGTACTGTTTCACATTGTGTCAATGGACAGACAGCGAATGTTAATCTCATCCTTGCCAGCAAAATGTGCAGGACCCTTCAATCTGACTTGACACATCATACTTTGATTGGCTAAAAGCGAAAAAAAAACCAGAAGATTATAAAGATATAATCACCAGAACCAGAGGGAAAACCTACCCAGAAATCGAACTAATCAAATTGCTGAAAATAAAAAATTTTCAACCTGCATCAATTTCTACTGACTAAAGAGGTTTCTAATCTTAATAACATACTGAAGTTATACTTTTCACAGAAATGCTACGAGTTTAAATCAGTGGAGTAGATAGATCTAGAATATTACTTTTAGTTAAATTGAGAATAGGATAAGGGGGAGATGGGTTCAAATAAATAAGCGGTAAAGTTGTGACCAATGACCAGAAACTCTTCATACAAAGTGATCCAAATTTCATTCAACTTCCCTGAAGAGTAGAATCCTCACATCATTTAAGAAACTGTGGGGAAGAAGTTATATTATTTCTGGATGAATGAGTTAAGGGGGTTGAATAACCTATATCAACCTATACTGAACCTGTGATCTTATAACATTAGTGTACAGTTTTGTCAATCTATGCATACATTAATGTATTTCAAATTGTCAATATGGTTGTGCATGCTTTGCAAACTCTGTATTGTTGGGAAGAAGGGGCTGGTGTCAGGGCAATGTCAGAACAATCTTGTGTTTACCTCAATCGGGGATGTCTGTCCTGGGGACAACTGGGAAGCGGTCGTTGGCCTGCGATCCATTTCGGACTTCTATTAAATCTCCTCCTGGTCGTGCCTGCTCCTGTGAACGTTGAAGGCGAATTGCCATTTGTTCAAGGCAAGTGGCAAAACACGGTCATCCTGTTCTGGAGTGCCAAAACTCAAGCTGTATCATTTTTTTGCCCATTCCCAATTGCCTCAACTTGCTAGACCAGACTCAATCACATTGCTAAGGTCACGTGTAGACCAGAACAAATAAGGATGCCACATTGCCAGAAGGATGCAGAGGCTTTGGAGAGGGTACAGAAGCGTTTTACCAGGCTGTTGCCTGGTCTGGAGGGTATTAGCTCGGAGGAGAGGTTGGATAAACTTGGGATTGTTTTCACTGGAATGACAGAGGTTGAGAGGTGACTTGATAGAAGTTTAGTTTAGACAGGCATGATCAGAGCAGGCTTGGAGGGCCGATGGGCCTGTTTTTGTGCTGTAGTGTTCTTTGTTCTTTATTTCCATCCCCAAACGATAGGATTGAACCAGATGGATCTTTACAACAATTGATGAAAGTTTACCAATTCAATTCCAAATTTTATTAATTGAATTCAAATTTTAACAGCTGCCGTGCAGGAGTTTTGAATCTGTGTCGCCAGAGCATTAACCGGGAACTCTGGAGTACTGATCTAGTGACATTACATGACCATGAAAAACACATTTGGTGTAAGAATCATCACACAAGGTCTGAATTATTAGCTGCCATCTTCAGTGAAGCTGGAAGGCTGACTGAAGAGTGTTGGCACTCCAGAATCTCACTGCAGCCTTTCATAACAATGTGTTCCGCACCCTCCTGCCTCAACCCCAATGCACTGGGAGAATCACATGGACTTTTACTCTCTAAGGCTGCATTCATGTTTGACATGATGAAGATGGTGAAATGAAATTAAATGAAAATCGCTTATTGTCACAAGTAGGCTTCAAATGAAGTTACCGTGAAAAGTCCCTCATCAGCACATTCCGGTGCCTGTTCGGGGAGGCTGGTACGGGAATTGAACCCGCGCTGCAGGCCTTGTTCTGCTTTACAAGCCAGCTGTTTAGACCACTGTGCTAAACCAGCCCGTGTTGGATGAGTCTGGAGTTTGCTTGTAATCAGAGAGGACAGCCGGGCAGAAAGAGGAGGGAACCCCTGTTGACGCTGCAAACTATTCAATATGTGAAAGAATAATAAACTGAATAATGGCCCTGAGTTTTACTGTGTTCGTTGAATTTAAGTTAAACTGATCAAGCTATCTTCATTATACTGCACGAGGGAGAAAGGAATAGAAGGATAAATTAATGAAGTTAAGAAGGGTGGGAGGAGGCTCTGGATAGATCTGTTGGGTCAAATAGTCCGTTTCTGTGCTGCAAACACTTTGTCTTTTTCGAATGGTCACAAACTCCTTCACCAATGCAGTGAGCCTCATTCATTTCAAGTGAGGTATAAATATGGGATAAAGGACATGTTGGAGTGGCTCACTGTACAGAAACCCGTCTCTGTTCGTAATAAAACAAACTGTTACATTGTTTAACAATAACTGGAGCAAACTTTTATGGAGCAAGGACAGTATTGTTCTGCTGCTAAAGGAGAATAACATGTTCAAGGAAAATCTTACATTTAGATCAAGTCTCATCCTGGCTTCAGAGTCGTTCAAAAACTTGACATCAATGGAGTAATTTTGAAGACCATTTCAACGTAATGACATAAACAAATGCAGCATGGAATTTGCAAGCAGCAAGGTTCCACGATGTGTAGGGTAAGTGATTTGGCCACAGTAAATTGCCCATTAATTGGGGAAAAAATGAATTGGATACTTTAAAAATTTTTTAAAAGGACATCAGGAAAGATAAGCGATCACATTAAAATGGATCGATTTTAAACTGTTGGCCAAAATTTTGTCCTCCAGGATTGAGGATTGTGTACCGGATGTTATTGTGAGGATCAGATGGGGTTCGTTAAGGGCAGGCAGCTGGTGGCCAATATAAGAAGGCTGTTAAATGTGATCATGATGCCCCGGAAAGTAGGGAGGTGGAGGTAGTGGTCGCAATGGATGCGGAAAAAGCTTTTGACCGGGTTTGATGGGATTATTTATGAGAGGTCCCCGGGCAGTTCGGATTTGGGAGGGGCTTTATTAACTGGGTCAGGTTGCTGTACCAGGCTCCTGTGGCAAGTGTACGGACGAACAGGACGACTTCGGACTATTTTAGACTGCACCGGGGGCGAGACAGGGAGGCCCCCTCTCCCCCACTGCGCCGGCTATAGTTTGGGCCGCTGGCACAGTCTCACTTTATGCGCATGACCTGCTCCTGTATGTTTCAGATCCAATTGAGGCGATGGAAGAAATCATGCGAATTTTAGGGGAATTTGTCCGGTTCTCATGTATAAGCTTAATATGGGGAAGAGCGAGGTGTTTGTGGTCCAGGCGAGGGGTCAGGAGAGGCGACTGGGGGAACTGCCGTTCAGAGTGGTAGGGGACAGTTTCAGGTACCTAGGTATTCAAGTAGGGATTGGGACCGGCTACATAAATTGAACTTGGCCCGGTTGGTAGATCAGATGAAAGATGATTTCCGGAGATAGGATGCACTCCCGTTGTCACTAGCTGGTAGAGCCCAAACGGTGAAAATGCAGGTCCTCCCGAGATTCCTGTTTGTATTTCAATGTCTCCAAATCTTTATTCCGCGGTCCTTTTTTAAGCGGGTAAACAAAGTTATTGCGGGTTTCGTGTGGGGGGGGGCAAGTCCCCATGAGCGAGGAGGGTAATGCTCGAGTGGAGTCGGGGACAGGGCGGGCTGGCGCTGCCGAATCTTTTCAACTATTACTGGGCGGCTAACGTAGCCATGGTCAGGAAGTGGCTGGTGGTTTTGTTTTGGGGGGGGGGGGGGGGGGGGGGGGAGGGGGGGGAGTCGGCATGGGAGTGTATGGAGGAGGCTTCATGCAAGGGCACAAGTTTGGGGGCGCTGGTAACTGCGCCTCTGCCGTTCCTGCCGGCGCGGTACTCCACCAGCCCCATGGTGGTGGTGGCCCTGAGAGTCTGGGGGCAATGGAGGGATTATGTGGGAGCATCGGTCTTGTCCCCAATCTGCGATAATCACCAGTTTGCCCCGGGGAGGATGGACAGGGGGGTTCCGAATATGGCGGAGAGCGGGGATTGAGAGGATGGGGGACTTGTTTATAGAGGGGAGCTTTCAGAGTACCAGGGCGCTGGAGGAGAAGTTTGCGTTGGTGAGGGGAAACAAAATTAGATATCTGTAGGTGCGGGACTTTCTGTGTTGACAGGTATCAACCTTCCCACTCCTGCTGCTAAGGGGAATTCAGGACAGGGTAGTTTCCAGAGGGTGGGTAGGAGAAGGGAGCATCTGTGACATTTACAAGGAACTTATGGGATCAGAGGAGACGCAGACAGAGGAGCTGAAGTGAAAGTGGGAGGAGGAGCTGGGAGGAGAGATAGAGGAGGGCCTTTGGGCGGACGCGTTGAGTAGAGTCAACGCAATCGCAACATGTGCCAGGCTCAGCCTGATTCAATTCAAGGTCGTTCACCGGGCCCACATGACAGTGGCCCGGGATGAGCAGATTATTTGGGGTGGAAGACAGGTGTGCAAAATGTGCGGGAGGACCAGCGAACCATGTTCACATGTTCTGGGCATGTCCAAAGCTTAGGGGATTTTGGCAGGGGTTTACTGATGTCATGACCAAAGTATTAAAAACAAGGTGGCATTGAGTCTAGAGGTGGCAATTTTCAGGGTGTCGTAAGATCCGGGAATCCAGGAGGAGAAAGAGGCAGATGTTCTGGCCTTTGTTTCCCCGGTAGCCCGGAGACGGATACTATTAGCTTGGAGGACTCAAAGCACCCGAAGCCGGAGACCTGGCTATCGGACATGGCTAGCTTTCTCTGTTTGGGGTTCGCCCGGAGGTGGCAACCATTCATCGACTTCTTCGTGGAAAATTAATCGTCTTCAGGAGGGTGGGGGAGGGGGGGGTTTAGATTAGCGTAGATTAGGGGGTTAATTAATGGTGGGACCTGTTAGGGAGGGAGGTGGTATTTGCACTATGTTTTAAAAAATATATATTTTATTAAAGTTTTTCGATCAACCAGGAATTTTCCATTTTTACAACTTTGTAACAGTATATACATTGATCGTTTTTTAAAAATAATATATTAACTAACGGCAAGTGCCAACACAAATAACAAAAAAAAAGAAATATTAACATTGAAACGATAAATATGAACAGCAAATATATAACAACACACAAAAAAACCCCGAAGACCCGAAAAAACCTGTTTAATCTTGCTCCCGTCATATGCGCCCTGTGTAGTACCTTGAATTGAATCAGGCTGAGCCTGGCACACGAGGACGAGGAATTTACCCTACTTAGGGCATCTGCCCACAGCCCCTCCTCAATCTCTTCCCCCAGCTCCTCCTCCCATTTTCCCTTCAATTCCTCTATCATAGTCTCCCCCTCGTCTCTCATTTCCCTGTATATATCGGACACCTTACCGTCACCCACCCATGCCCCCGAAATCACTCTGTCCTGGATCCCTTGCGCCGGGAGCTGCGGAAATTCCCTCACCCGTTGCCTCACAAATGCCCTCACTTGCATCTAACGAAATGCATTCCCAGGTGGCAACCCCTATTTTTCTGTCAGTGCTCCCAAACTCACAAACGTCCCGTCCAAGAACAAGTCCTTCAGTTTCGCAATTCCTGCTCGCTGCCAAGATTGAAACCCCCCGCCTATCCTTCCCGGGATGAACCTGTGGTTGTTCCTTATCGGGGACCACACTGAGGCCCCCGTCACTCCCCTATGTCGTCTCCACTGCCCCCAAATCTTCAGAGTCGCCACCACCACTGGGTTTGTGGTGTACCTTTTCGGGGAGAACGGCAGCGGCGCCGTTGCCAGTGCTTTTAAGCTAGTTCCCCTACAGGACGCCATCTCCAGCCTTTTCCACACCGCTCCTTCTTCTTCCCTCATCCACTTACATATCATAGACACGTTAGCGGCCCAATAATAATCACTCAGACTCGGCAGTGCCAATCCCCCTCTATCTCTACAGCGCTGCAGGAACCCCCTCTTTACCCTTGGGGTCTTTCCGGCCCACACACAGCTCATGATGCTCCTGTCCACCTTCTTAAAAAAGGTCTTTGTAATCAGTATGGGGAGGCACTGGAACACAAAAAGAAACCTCGGGAGGACCACCATTTTAACCGCCTGCACCCTGCCCGCCAATGACAGGGGCACCATATCCCACCTCTTAAAGTCCTCCTCCATCTGCACTACCAGTCGTGTCAAGTTAAGCTTATGCAAGGTTCCCCAGTCCCTGGCCCCTGGATCCCTAAATACCGGAAATCTCTTGTTACCCTCCTCAGCGGCAGCTCGTCTATTCCCCTGCCCTGTTCCCCGGGGTGCATCACAAACAGTTCACTCTTCCCCATATTCAGTTTGTATCCCAAAAACTTTCCAAACTCCCTGAGTGTCTGCATTATCTCAGGCATCCCCTCCACTGGGTCCGCGACATATAACAGTAGATCATCCGCGTATAGTGACACCCAATGTTCTTCTCCTCCTCTAAGTACCCCTCTCCACTTCCTAGAGCCCCTCAGCGCTATGGCCAATGGCTCAATTGCCAATGCAAACAGTAACGGGGACAGGGGGCACCCGTCTTGTGCCCCTATATAGTCGGAAGTAGTCAGATCATTGCCTGTTCGTAATCACACTTGCCATCGGGGGCCCCGTACAGGAGCCGAACCCATCTAATGAACCTCTCTCCAAATCCAAATCTCTTCAGCACCTCCCACAGGTAGTCCCATTCCACTCTATCAAATGCCTTCTCTGCATCCATAGCCACCACTATCTCCGCCCCCCCCTCCGGTGGGGGCATCATCATCACCCCCAGCAGCCTCCGTATATTGGTATTCAATTGCCTCCCTTTAACAAATCCTGTTTGGTCACCATGCACCACCCCAGGGACACAGTCCTCTATCCTTGTCGCCATCACTTTGGCCAGTAACTTGGCATCTACATTCAGGAGGGAGATAGGCCTGTATGACCTGCACTTCAGCGGGTCTTTGTCTCTTTTCAGGATCAGCGATATCGTCGCCTCCGACATCGTCGGGGGTAGTGTCCCTCTTTCCCTAGCCTCATCAAAGGTTCTTGTCAGGAGTGGGGCCAGCAGGTCCACATATTTCCTACAGAATTCCACCGGGAACCCATCTGGTCACGGGGCCTTCCCTGCCTGCATGCTCCCGATTCCTTTTACCACCTCCTCTACTTCAATCTGCGCTCGCAGTCCTGTCCTCTCCTGCTCCTCAACCTTCGGGAACTCCAACTGGTCTAGGAAGTGCATCATTCCCTCTTTCCCTTCCGGGGGTTGGGCCTTATACAGCCTCTCGTAGAATATCTTAAATACCCCGTTCACCCTCTCCGCTCTCTGTTCCATCCTTCCCTCCTCGTCTCTAACTCACCCGATCTCTCTCGCCGCCCCCTTCTTCCTAAGTTGTTGGGCCAGCAGTCGGCTCGCCTTCTCTCCGTATTCATACTGTACTCCCTGTGTCTTCCTCCACTGCGTCTCCGCCTTACCCGTGGTCAACAAGTCAAAGTCCGTGTGTAGTCTCCGTCTTTCCCTGTATAGCCCTTCGTCCGGAGCCTCCGCGTATTGCCTATCCACCCTCAGAATCTCCCCAATCAGTCTCTCCCTTTCTTTACCCTCTTGTTTCCCCTTATGGGCCCTTATGGAGATCAGCTCCCCTCTCACCACCGCCTTCAGCGCCTCCCAGACTACTCCCACCTGGACCTCTCCGTCATCATTGACCTCTAGGTACCTTTCAATACATCCCCTCACCCTTCCACATACCCCCTCGTCCGCCAACAGTCCCATGTCCAATCTCCAAAGTGGGCGTTGCTCCTTTTGCTCACCTAGTTCCAGATCCATCCAATGTGGGGCATGATCTGAAATGGCTATAGCAGAGTACTCCGCTCCTGCCACCTTCAGGATCAGCGCCCTTCCCCGGACAAAGAAATCTATCCGGGAGTACACTTTATGGACGTGGGAGAAGAAGGAAAACTCTTTACTCCTCGGTCTAGTAAATCTCTAGGGATCCACTGCTCCCATCTGCTCCATAAAGCCCTTAAACACCGTGGCCGCTGGCGGCATCCTCCCGGTCCTAGATCTGGACCGGTCCAGGCCTGGGTCCAGCACCGTATTGAAGTCCCCCCCATTACCAACTTTCCCATCTCCAGGTCGGGATGCGCCCCAACATACGCTTCAGAAAGTTCGCATCATCCCAGTTCAGGGCATATGCGTTCACCAGCACCACCGCTTCACCTTGCAATCTGCCACTCACCCTCAAGTACCTACCCCCACTGTCCGCCACTATGGTCTTCGCCTCAAACGATACCCGTTTCCCCACCAGTATTGCCACCCCTCTGTTTTTCGCATCCAAGCCCGAGTGGAATACCTGTCCCACCCATCCTTTTCTTAATCTGACCTGATCCGCCAGTTTCAGGGGCATCTCCTGAAGCATAACCACGTCTGCCTTTAGCTTCTTTAGGTGCGCAAATACCCTTGCCCTCTTAATCGGCCCATTCAACCCTCTCACGTTCCACATGATCAACCGGGTTGGGGGGCTCTTTACCCCCCCCCCCCATCGTTGACTAGCCATCCCCTTTTTTAAACCAGCTCCTCACCCGGTTCCCACGCAACCGCTTGTCCCCCAGACTGCGCCCTCCTGTCCCAACCATCCCATCCCGCAGCAGCTCCCCCTTCCCCTTAGTAGCAGCAACCCAGTTAATCCCCCCCCACCCCCCAGATCCCGCTCTAGCTTGATTGCACCCCCCATATTGCTTCCCGGAGTCAGCAAACTCTGGCTGACCTCGGCTTCCCCAGTTTATCCTTACCCTCCCATTATGTGAGGCCCCCTCGTTCCTACACCCGCTTTTCCCGCCACAGTTTCCGTAGCACGGGAACAAAGCCCGCGCTTCCCTCTCGGCCCCGCCCCTAATGGCGCAGCTCCCTCTCTCCTTCCCCATCCCCTTCCCCACCGGCGCCCACATTTCTTCGTGTGTCCCCCCTTCGAGGGGAAAAAATTCCCCCATCTGATTTACAATTCCTTGCCACCACCTCGCTACTTCATTCCAGACATCCTTTCCCAAATCTAGTCCAACTTCTCCTCTTGAATGAATGTCCACGCCTCCTCTGCCATCTCGAAGTAGTGGTGTTTGCCCTGGTGTGTAACCCACAGTCTTGCCGGCTGCAACATTCCGAATTTCACTTTCTTCCTGTGGAGCACCGCCTTGGCCCGATTGAAACTCGCCCTCCTTCTCGCCACCTCCGCACTCCAATCTTGGTAGACGCGGATCACCGCGTTCTCCCATCTGCTGCTCCGTGTCTTCTTAGCCCATCTCAGGACCACCTCCCTGTCCTTGTAGCGGTGGAATCTCACCACTATTGCTCACGGTATTTCCCCTGCCTTTGGTCTTCTCACGAGGACCCGGTACGCTCCCTCCACTTCCAGGGGGCCCGTCGGGGCCTCAGCTCCCATTAAGGTATGGAGCATCACGCTCACATATGCCCCAACGTCCGCTCCCTCTGCCCCTTCGGGGAGACCCAAAATCCTTAAGTTCTTCCTCCTCGAGCTATTTTCCAGTGCTTCCAATCTCTCCATACACCTCTTGTGTAGCGCCTCGTGCGTCTCCGTCTTCACCACCAGGCCCTGTATCTCGTCTTCATTTTCGGCAGCCTTTGCCTTCACTCCACGGAGCTCCATCTCCTGGGTCTTTTGCGTCTCCTTCAGCCCCTCAATCGCCTGCAGCATCGGTGCCAGCACCTCCTTCTTGAGCTCCTCCACACATCGCCGGAGGAACTCCTGCTGTTCCAGGCCCCATACCAACTGGCCTCCCTCAGCCGCCATCTTGTTTCTCCCTTCTCTTCTCTGCCACTGCTCCAGAGAATCCTCCACAATCTGGCCACTACTATCACTTCTTTCCATCCACGCCCGGGGGGACTCCTTCCTATGTCGCCTCACACTGGGTTTAGCCTTTGAAAATTTCCGTTGGGGCTCCCGATAAGAGCCCAAAAGTCCGTTGAAACGGGAGGTGCCGAAACGTGCGACTTAGCTGGTCATCGCTGCACCCGGAAGTCCGTATTTGTACTATGTTGATAGCCTCATGTACATTGTTTATATTGTTGCTGTTACAATGCCAAAAAATACCTCAATAAAATGTTTATTAAAAAAAAAAATGGATCGATTTTGTTCTGCATTGTCCAGATGAAGCTCGACTTTCTGGCACCCAGATTTTCCGCCATTACCATAAATGGCACACGGTTACATCCAGCCAATATATCAGGAGATGGATCCCTGGGGGTGGGTTTCTGGTGTCCTGCAGAGCTGCAATCGGCAGCTCCATTGGGTGTTACGACCCCCGCCCCGAGACCTCATTGCCTGAGGGCCAGAGAACATTCTGGAAAGGCCCGAAGAGGGGGGGTATAAGAATTGACCACAAGGATCCTCCCCAGCGAAGACTCGGTGCAGGGGCAAGAGAGAAGATTCTACAACGGACTAAAGGATAGAAGGAAGCTGTGTGCGAGACCCACCTTCGCGGACACATGCCCTGTGACAACCGAGACTCAGAGTATTAGGGGCTGGTTTAGCACAGTGGGCTAAGTTAGCTGGCTTGTAATGCAGAATAAGACCAGCAGCGCGGGTTCAATTCCCATTCCAGCCTCCCCGAACAGGCGCCGGAATGTGGCGACTAGGGTATTTTCACAGTAACTTCATTGAAGCCTACTTGTAACAATTAAGTGATTATTATTATTATTGGACCCACAGCTCGATTGAGTTCATTGGCACGGGAAGTATTAAGAATCTTGGGTACTTGTAGTTGGGATAAATTAAGGGGAGTAACTGTTTTTACTGTGTTTGACAATGAATTTGGTTGAATTCTAAACCTGTATTTGTCCTTTGCTCATTGCAAATAAGGGCACTTGGGTAAAACGTTTGAATAATAAACTAAAGTGTCCGAGGTTTGATAGACCACAAACCCATGACAGTCCAAGTCAGAGCTAAGAAAAAGCTGACACCCAGAGCAAACCATTTGCTATTTCCTCACAAGCCCTGTTTGCGGGAGCTTGCTGTGTAGAAATTGGCTGCCATATTTCCCACATTACATAAGTGACGATGCTTTGAAACTTCCTCCTTTGGCTGTAAACTTTTTTTCTTTCATGCGATGTGGGGGCATCGAGGCAGCATTTATTGTCCATTCCTAATTGTCCTCGCGTGGATTGTTGAGAGTCATCCACATTCCTATGGAAGTCACATATCGGCTAGACCAGATCAGGATATCAGTGAAGCTGATGGGTTTTTCAGACCATGGTTTCATGGTCATCGTTTGACTTCTAATTCCAGATTTCTTTTGATATTGAATTCAATTGTGGTGGTGGGATTAATTTTGGGTCCACTGGATTTCTAGTTTAGCGACAATACTACTGCACCATCACCTCCCCCTAGCCATCCTACTCGAGGATATTCTGAGGTGCTATATAAATACAAATCTTTCTTTCATACAACTCTCTATCAACAAATTGCTGGTTTAATAAACCTGTAAACTACATAAATAAGCTGCCTTCCGCTATTTATAACCTTTGTGGCAATGTGTTCTGGGTATAGCTTCCACAGCTGAATAATTAAATTGCTTTGTGAACAATATTGGTGTTCGGATTCTCAGTATCATTTTTAAAAAAATCACAAGTCTAAACATTTATATTTCTCGCCCGGCTTTTCTCTTGTTGTTAAAACAAAAACAAAAGTCAGCAGTTGATAATAGTTTTGATGCGAAGCCTTCATTTTAAATGGTTTGGTAAAAAACAGAACAACAAAAAAAATCAAATCCCAATTACAAGATGAGGAAAGATGCAATTTGAGATTTGTATTGTGAAAAATAAATACATTTTCTGCAAACAGTCATTATTGCTGAATTCTTAGTGTAAACAGAAGAAAGTATGTGCTGTAATTATTCGGAGATTGCCGCTGGATTTTCCATTATCGACTGGGGGGGGGAGGGGGGGGGGGGTTGTGAATGCAGTTTAAACATTGCCTTCTTAACGATGGCACAGGATTCTGCCACCTCTGGGACGATTTGCAAGTTTCAAAGGGCCTTCAGGGAGGGGAGGGGAACTGGAAACCCACTTTCAGCCAACTAATGACTGCCTTAATGTCCTTAGAATTCTAACAGGACAGGACAGGGTAGATGCAGAAAAGATGTTCCCGACAGTGGGGATGTCCAGAACAAGGGGTCACAGTCTGAGGATACGGGGTCAACCATTTAGGAGAGGGATGGGGAGAAACATCTTCACCCAGAGAGTGGTGTCCCTATGGAATTTGCTACCACAGGAAACAGTTGTGGCCAAAACATTGTATTGCATGTTTTCAAGAAGAGGTTAGATCTAAGCTCTTGGGGCGAAAGGATACGGGGGGGCGGTGAAACAGGAAGGGACTACTGAGTTAGATGATCATCCATGATCATAACGAATGGTGGGACAAATCAAAGAGCTACTCCTGCTCCTATTTTTCTACGTTAAGGAGCCTGTCTGGAACACAAAGGGATTTTCAATCTTTTTTACCTGCAGGAAGCCAAGCAGTCTGGTGCACAATGATGCAAGCTGCAAGATTGCGAGAGATGGAAGAAGTTTTGTTTCTCTCTATCACATTCCATCAAGGAATGCCGCTTGAACGCTGTACCTCGACTCATGTCCTTCGCCATTTTGTGCCGTCTTTATCCTCTGGGCACGGCAGCCCCCAACATGGCTGCTACCTGTTTTGGTCACTGGTACCTAATAGGGAGCTTCCACCCACTGGTCACGCTCAGCTCCCACTGCACAATTCGCCCATTTACATTTAAAAATAAGTGTCATCACCACAAAGCAGTTCAGACCTGGGCTCAACACCTAGAATTCATCCAGGCAGGGGTAACTTGTGGCGCAGTGGTTGGCACTGGAACTACGGCGCTGAGGACCCGTGTTCGAATCCCAGCCCTGGGTCATTCTCCCCGTGTCTGCGTGGGTTTCACCCCCCACAACCCAAAGATGTGCAGGTTAGGTGGATTGGCCATGCTAAATTGCCCCTCAATTGGGAAAAAAAAAAAGGGGAAAAAAGAATTCATCCAGGTAGCACATTAGAGACTCCAACAACCCCCCTCCTGTCTTTGAAAATCCTACCCTGGTTCTCTGAAACAAAATCAAATACAGAGATGCTGAAAGTTTCCCCTGAAAGAAGCTTTGAAAAACTCATTCACTGACCATATTTTCAAATCAGAAAGCAAATGCACTCAAATTCTGTTACATACTTCAAGTTATACACAGAGGCATTCAATCTGATGTATCAAAAAACCTTGCAGAACACTCGCACATAAAACCAATTCTTTCTGGGGATTGCAGCCAAATAACGCTGATAGTTGCTTCAAAAGCAAAAATAAATATTAAGCAAGCAAGTGGGTTGGGTACCATCTCCCACACTTCGCTGTACGAAGTGCTACATTTCACAGACCTAAATCCTGGACCCCAACATCGTGCAGTGCTCTTTTTAATGATATTCATGAAATTACTATGAAATTAATAAATTCTGGAATTGAAAGCTAGTCTCAGTAATAGTGACCATGAAACAACAGTCAATTGACATAAAAACCCATCTAGTTCAATATGTCCTTGAGGCACGGAAATCTGCCATTCTTACATATTTTGTCATACTTACATCTGCCACACACACACATTCGCGCACACACATACACAACGTTCGCACACACACTCACGTGTACGTACATACACGTGTACGTACACACACACACACGTACATACGCACACACACGTACATACACACACAAACGAACATACACACACACACGCACACACGCGATATTTACCAACCTTAAAGGCATTACATCTAGTCAACTTTTTCTTATTATAAATTTAAAGTACCCAATTCATTTTGTTTTCCGTATTAAGCGGCAATTTTAATGTGACCAATCCACCTATCCTGCACATCTTTGGGTTGTGGGGATGAGAACCACACAGAAACGGGGAGAATGCGCAAACTCCACATGGACAGTGACCCAGGGCCAGGAAGGAAGCCGGGCCGTCGGTGCCACGAGGCAGCAGTGCTAAACACCGCGCCACCGTGCCGCCTGTTCAACTTAATCTATGATTCCCCAACAGGCATCTACCCCTGGGCCGAGCTTGGAGGAGGCCAGCACCAGTTTGTTTGCAGGATAATGGTTTATAATTAACAGTTAAAAAGGGAAAAGCGCCTTGGGATCATCCTGTAGAGTTGAGTAGCTGCTGGATTTTGAACTAATCCCAAAAGATACTTTGCTGAGCCTGTACACACCATGAGAAAACAGGCAGAAGTGTGTGAGAGTGTGAGAGAGAACACGCCCGCATCCCCCAGAAACAACGTGAAGGCAGCCATAAGACATCGGAGCAGAATTAGAGTTTGTTCCGCCATTGGCTGATATTTTTCTCTTCCCCCATTCTCCTTCCTACTCCCCATAATCCCTGATCCCTTATTAATCAAGAACATCAATCTCTGTCTTAAAGACATTCAGTGACTTGGCCTCCACAGCCTTCTGCGGCAAAGAGTTCCAAAGATTCACCACCCTCTGGCTGAAGAAATTCTTCCTCATCTCTGTTTTAAAGGATCATCCCTTTAGTCTGAGGCTGTGCCCTCAGGTTCTAGTTTTTGCCACTGGTGGAAACATCCTCTCCACGTCCACTCTATTCAGGCCTCGCAGTATCCTGTACGTTTCAATAAGATCCCCCCTCATCCTGCTAAACTCCGACGAGTACAGACCCAGAGTCCTCAATCGCTCCTCATATGAAAAGCTCTTCATTCCAGGGAACATTCTCGTGCACTTCCTCTGGACCCTTTCCAAGACCTGCACATCCTTCCTTAGATACAGGCCGACAGGTGTGGAAGCGGGTTAGTTGAATGGCCCATCTTGCTGCTCTGGGGCTTTGTGCCCTGCTACCCACTCCTTTAGCCCTTCATAGCCACTATGCCACTTAGTGCCAACTCATGCTGCCCTTTGACATTACAGCCTCCATGTCAACTCAACCAAATTTACTACTACTACTAATAATAATTTATTGTCACAGGTACCTCTTTGGGTACACTGTAGGCTTACACTGCAATGAAGTTACTGCGAAAGGCCCCTAGTCGCCACGTTCCAGCGCCTGTTCGGGTACACAGAGGGAGAATTCAAAATGTCCAAATTACCTAACAGCACGTCTTTCGGGACTAGTCGGAGGAAACCGGAGCACCTGGAGGAAACCCACGCAGACACAAGGAAATGTGTAGACTCTGCACAGACAGTGACCCAGCCGGGAATCGAACCTGGGACCCTGACGCTATGAAGCCACTGTGCTAACCAGTGTGCCACTGTGCTGCCCATAGGTAGATCTCAGAAGCCATGGTGAGATGACATAAAATGAAGTTCTAAGTGTCCATTGCAGACTTCGCTATTTTAAAAAAGTATCAAAACTCATTCAATACATTGAAGTTCTTTGAACAAGAACCTAAATCTTTCAAGTACTTAATCACTTACGAAAACAGACATTTGTATTTAAAGCCCCACAAAGATTTTATAGCCACTTGAGGTTGGCAAAAAACCAGTGAACATACAGCACCCACCCCCCAACCTTGAAAATGATAGGTTGTAGAATTAGTCTTGTAGCACTTATCCTATAATAAATACCCTCAGGTACATGTCAACAGACAGCTAGTGAGATTGCAAGCTTCCACAGCAGGCTTAATTTTTTTTATAGAACTTGAGAATTGAATGACTTGACAGCCTGACATGTTCCACTGAACCTATCCATTTGTAATGCACATTCATGACCACTCTTGACATTCCCAAAGAGGTACCTGTGCTTCTTCAAAAGGTTACCCTATCTCTCCAAATATCTCTGGCAGCTTTAGGCCTTTTCCTGAAGTGTCTGAAGCGCATGGAGTCATGTTTTGGATATCCCAGTAATAAAAATCGCATCTGTGTGAAGGCAGCAGCGTTTATACATGTGCAGCTATCACTGTGAAGCACAAATATGCAAAGTACAATCAGTGCCAATTGGTGCCAGGATCAGCGGCGGGACTTCTGGAATCAAGGCTACCACGCCATTTTGGCTAAGGTGCAGGGCTCTTTCAGCACTGAAAATTCAGGCCCATACCTGCTCACCCCATCTTGGATGCCCAGAGCCCAATCACATTGCAGCTTTAATCTCTATTAACATACGTTTGCTCTTCGAAAACATTACCTTCGTACATTCCTCCAGCACAAATTTCATGTTGTTATCTTCTTCAGCAAAGCACCATTACAGTGTAATCCTGTTAATTCCAAGTTGCTTAATGGCGAAATGTCCATCTTGGTTTCTACTGGGCATTTACAGCTTCCTGTGCCAGGGTTTTGAGGATAGCTTTGCCTGAATTACAACAGCAGCAAATTATTCATTTCATACCTTTAAATTTAAATCGAACATCTGAAGGTGTCTCACAGGAGCGCTATTAAACAAAATTTGACATTGAGCCACGTAAGCAGGTATTCGGGCAGATGCTTGCTCAAATAAGTAGGTTTTGAGAGGTGTCCGAAAGGAACAGGGGGGTTTATGTTGGAAATTCCAGAACGCGAGGCCCAAGGCACACCAGGCAGCCATCGCAGAGTGATTAAAATGGGGGATGCCCAAAAGGCCAGATTTGGATCAGCACCGGAAGCTTGGAAGGCAGGAGAGATGGGGAAGGGTGAAGTGGCTGAGAATTTTAAAATGGAGGCATTGTCAGAATGGGAGACAATGTGCTTCAGTGAAAACAGGCATGGTGACACGAAGTGCTGGTTTAGAAAGTCGGAGACATTTTGAAAGGTTGCAGGATGAGAGGGTGTTGAGCACAGCAGGCGCTGGTGATAAGAGAATGGTGCAAACAATCGAGGAGCCCTGGCGCACTGGCATCATGCCCACTTATTGAAATGTACCACGGAACCGCTCATTTGCAGTTCCTGCTTTCCAGAACCTGCAGCGCATTGAGAAATGGCCCGAGAGGACATTTTGCAGGGGGGATAGTCGGTTTCTGCACTGCAGTCACATATTGGTAATGAGGCAGGGGTAGGAACTGGAGTAACGTGGGAGCTTTGGACACAATTCAGTAACCAAGAAGTGTCGTTTCACATCCACGTGAAGGGACATTTTTCTCAACTTACCAGACCAGCAAGTGCTTTACAATAATGTTTGCACATTGGATTGTCCTCAAATAAAAGATTTATGGGATCTGCCAGCCAATCATACAATCATACAATCATCTCACAAACGGTGTCCTTCTCAAACTATGTACATTGCAGGGTTCTTCCCTGTTGCACTAATTGTCACATGAATGCAGTCAATTGTGCCGGAAAATGTCTCTCATTCTTACTTTCAAAACATTCAATCGCCTCGTCCCTCCCCATCCTGTAATCTCCCCCAGACCTACAGCTCTCAGATCTCTGTACTCTACCAATTCTGGAATCTTGCATACTCTCCGTTTTGTATGTATAAAAACAACAAATCTCCATGTGGATGTGGATAGACTCCTCTCCGTTAACGACCTGTGCCTGATGCCCCATTACAACAGTTTCTACTGTTGCCTTGCTATCAATAGCAGACTGCAGTATCAGTTTCACTCCATCAAGCTATGGAATTCCCTCCCTAAACACTCACTCCTCCTTTCAGATGCTCCTTCAAACCTAAACTTTAGGTCACCTGTCCCAATATGCATGGCTCATCGGCAAATTTTGATTTAGAACATTGAAGGTCCCCAACCCAGAGTACATTCTGTGCCCTTGTTACGCGCAGTCCCTCATTCCAGTGGTGGTCAACATGGAGTACTGATTCATCAGTTGAGAGAACGCAGTGTTAGGATTGAAACAAAATGGGAAAAAAATAAGGAATCCAGTAATTGGAAACGCGTTCTGGTGATTGTATGCTTAAAGAAAAATAAACTATTTCAAAATGGATATTGTAGAAAGACAGGTTGGTTGAGCTGATGGAACTAAGGTTTTTTAATATGCTCATTAACCTAGCAGCATTGTAAACAGATATCTAGCAAGGAAAGTTGGTAACAATAGAGAATAGAGTGTCAAAAGTTAAAGTAAAGATGATAAAAGTTGAGAAGAGATGGGAGGTGAATTTCACACTTCGCTTTATTATGTGAATTTCCTTTCAGAGTGTAAGAGTAACTTCTGAGAAGGTAACTTCAGGTAAGGGAAGATCAAAAGGGAAAACAGTACATCAGAGGCAAGTTCGCCCAATGCAAGGAGGCAGTTTTGAGACCGCAGCCCACAATAGCAAGCGGTATCATAGAACATACAGTGCAGGAAGCCGCCATTTGGCCCATCGAGTCTGCACCAACCCACTTAAGCCCTCACTTCCATCCTATCTCCGTAACCCAATAACCCCTCTTAACCTTTTTTGGTCACTATGGGCAATTTATCATGGCCAATCCACCTAACCGGCATGTGTTTGGACTCTCTTTATCCACTCCCAACAAACTGTGCCTGCAGAAAGCCTGTTTGAGAAGCCAGTTGATTCTATCCTAGGTCGGAAGCAACCCCAAAAGCCATAGGTGCCTGGTGTGGTAAGCATTGCTGGATTTTGCTTATAGTTTTTAAAACACACCACATGTTATTTGGGTAGGTTTATCTCTGAGATTAGGAAAAAGAGATTTAGAACTGGGTAAATTTAAAGATAATCTGTGTATAGTCATTGAAGTATATTTTTAGTTGACATTCTTATTGTGCATTTTACTGTTCAATAAACATTATATTGTTTAAATCATCACAAAAATCTTCTGGGGCATCTTTCACTGGTCTTCACATCTTTCCTCACATTATACCGAATTGCAAAATACAGTTGAGAGCAGACATTCCAAGTTTCCCTTATCAGATCTAGAATGCCCTCGCATTTAACATCAGTGGTGTTCTTTTTTTAAAAAATATATATATATTATTCAAGATTTTTTGGCCAAACATAACAGTACGTAGTGTTTCTTTTACACAACAATAAAGCAATATAAATAACAGTGGCCAGTTTTAAACAAATAAATAAATAATATATGAACAGAAACAAAAACAAAACTAAATGGCAACTGCCTTGTCAAAAATAGTTACTCTCCAAAGATACAATCCAACAGTCCAATATACATTACCTATACCAAATGCCTATACATATACAATAACATCCCTGAGAGTCCGTCCGATTCCTCCCCCCCCCCCCGCCCCCCCTCCCCCCTGGGTTGCTGCTGTTGTCTTCTTCTTTTCCATTCCCTCTATCTTTCTGTGAGGTAGTCGACGAACGGCTGCCACCGCCTGGTGAACCCTTGAGCCGAACCCCTTAATACGAACTTAATCCGTTCTAACTTTATAAACCCTGCCATGTCGTTTATCCAGGTCTCCACATCCGGGGGTTTGGCTTCCTTCCACATTAACAATATCCTGTGCCGGGCTACTAGGGACGCAAAGGCCAAAACATCAGCCCCTCTCGCCTCCTGCACTCCCGGCTCTTCTGCCACCCCAAATATAGCCAACCCCCAGCTTGGTTCGACCTGGACCCCCACCACCTTCGAAAGCACCTTTGCCACCCCCACCCAAAACCCCTGTAGGGCCGGCCATGACCAGAACATGTGGGTGTGATTCGCTGGGCTTCTCGAGCATCTCGCACACCTATCCTCTACCCCCAAAAATTTACTAAGCCATGCTCCAGTCATATGCGCCCTGTGTAACACCTTAAATTGTATCAGGCTTAGCCTGGCACACGAGGACGATGAGTTTACCCTACGTAGGGCATCAGCCCACAGCCCCTCCTCAATCTCCTCCCCCAGCTCTTCTTCCCATTTCCCTTTAAGCTCATCTACCATGATCTCCCCCTCGTCCCTCATTTCCCTATATATGTCCGACACCTTACCATCCCCCACCCATGTCTCTGAGATCACTCTATCCTGCACATCCTGCGTCGGGAGCTGCGGTAATTCCCTCACCTGTTGCCTCGCAAAAGCCCTCAGTTGCATATACCGAAATGCATTCCCTTGGGGCAACCCATATTTTTCCGTCAGCACTCCCAGACTCGCAAACGTCCCATCCACGAACAGATCTCTCAATTGTGCTACCCCTGCTCTTTGCCATGCTCCAAATCCCCCATCCATTCTCCCCGGAACAAACCTATGGTTATTTCCTATCGGGGACCGCACCGAGGCTCCTGTCTTTCCCCTATGCCGTCTCCACTGCCCCCAAATTTTCAATGTAGCCACCACCACCGGGCTTGTGGTGTATTTGTTCGGTGAGAACAGCAACAGTGCCGTCACCATTGCTTGTAGGCTAGTCCCCCTGCAGGACGCCCTCTCCAATCTCTTCCATGCCGCTCCCTCCCCTTCTCCCATCCACTTACACACCATTGAAATATTGGCGGCCCAGTAGTACTCACTTAGGCTCGGTAGTGCCAGCCCCCCCCCCGTCCCTACTACGCTGCAAAAATCCCCTCCTCACTCTTGGGGTCTTCCCAGCCCACACAAAACTCATAATACTCTTCTCGATTCTTTTGAAAAAAGCCTTCGTGATCACCACCGGGAGGCACTGAAACACAAAAATGAATCTCGGGAGGACCACCATTTTAACCGCCTGCACTCTACCTGCCAGTGACAGGGACACCATGTCCCATCTCTTAAAGTCCTCCTCCATCTGTTCCACCAACCGCGTTAAATTAAGCCGATGTAGTGTACCCCAATTCTTGGCTATCTGGATCCCCAAGTACCGGAAGTCCCTTATTACCTTCCTCAACGGTAAATCCTCTATTTCTCTGCTCTGCTCCCCTGGATGCACCACAAACAACTCACTTTTCCCCATGTTCAGTTTATACCCTGAAAAATCCCCAAACTCCCCAAGTATCTGCATTATCTCTGGCATCCCCTCCGCCGGGTCCGCCACATATAGCAACAAATCATCCGCATACAGAGATACCCGGTGTTCTTCTCCTTCCCTGAGTACTCCCCTCCACTTCCTGGAACCCCTCAATGCTATGGCCAGGGGTTCAATCGCCAGTGCAAACAATAACGGGGACAGAGGACATCCCTGCCTTGTCCCTCTATGGAGCCGAAAATAATCAGACCCCCGTCCATTCGTGACCACGCTCGCCATCGGGGCCCTATACAGCAACTGTACCCATCTGATATACCCATCTCCAAAGCCAAATCTCCTCAGCACCTCCCACAAATAATCCCACTCCACTCTATCAAATGCTTTCTCGACATCCATCGCCACCACTATCTCCGGTTCCCCCTCTGGTGGGGCCATCATCATTACCCCTAGCAGCCTCCGTATATTTGTATTCAGCTGTCTCCCTTTCACAAACCCAGTTTGGTCCTCATGAACCACCCCCGGGACACAATCCTCTATCCTCGTTCCCATTACCTTGGCCAGAATCTTAGCGTCCACATTCAGGAGGGAAATGGGCCTATAGGACCCGCATTGCAGCGGGTCTTTTTCCTTCTTTAGGAGGAGCGATATCGTTGCCTCTGACATAGTCGGGGGCAGCTGCCCCCTTTCCCTAGCCTCATTGAAGGTTCTCATCAGTAGTGGGGCCAGCAAGTCCATATATTTCCTATAGAATTCAACTGGGAATCTGTCTGGTCCCGGGGCCTTCCCCGCCTGCATGCTCCCACTCCCTTTCACTACTTCCTCCGTCTCAATCTGTGCTCCCAGTCCCGCCCTCCCCTGCTCCTCCACCTTAGGAAATTCCAGCTGATCCAGAAAGCACATCATTCTCTCCTTCCCATCCAGGGGCTGAGCTTCATATAATCTTTCATAAAATGCCTTGAACACTCCATTCACTCTCTCCGCTCCCCGCTCCATCTCTCCCTCCTCGTCTCTCACCCCCCCTATCTCCCTCGCTGCTCCCCTTTTCCCCAGTTGGTGGGCCAGCAACCTGCTCGCCTTCTCCCCATATTCGTACTGTACACCCTGTGCCTTCCTCCATTGTGCCTCTGCATTACCTGTAGTCAACAAGTCAAATTCTACAAGTAGCCTTTGCCTTTCCCTGTACAGTCCCTCCTCCGGTGCCTCCGCATATTGTCTGTCCACCCTCAGAAGTTCTTTCAACAACCGCTATCTTTCCCTACCCTCCTGCTTTCCTTTATGTGCCCTAATAGATATCAGCTCCCCTCTAACCACTGCCTTCAGCGCCTCACAGACCACTCCCACCTGAACCTCCCCATTATCATTGAGTTCCAAGTACCTTTCAATACACCCCTTCACCCTTAAACACACACCCTCATCTGCCAATAATCCCATGTCCATTCTCCAGGGTGGACGCTGTCGTTTTCCTCCCCTATCTCCAGGTCCACCCAATGTGGAGCGTGATCCGAAATAGCTATAGCCGTGTACTCCGTCCCTGTCACCTTCGGGATCAGTGCCCTTCCCAAAACAAAATAGTCTATTCGTGAATAAACTTTGTGGACATAGGAGAAAAACGAAAACTCCTTACTCCTAGGTCTACTAAATCTCCAGGGGTCTACTCCTCCCATCTGCTCCATAAAGTCCTTGAGCACCCTAGCTGCAGCCGGCCTCCTCCCGGTCCTGGACCTCGATCTGTCCAGCCCTGGGTCCAGCACCGTATTAAAATCTCCACCCACTACCAACTTCCCCACCTCTAGGTCCGGGATACGTCCTAACATACGCCTCATAAAGTTGGCATCATCCCAGTTCGGGGCATATACATTCACTAAGACCACCGCCTCCCCTTGCAATTTGCCACTCACCATCACGTATCTGCCCCCACTATCCGCCACTATGGTCTTTGCCTCAAACATTACCCGCTTCTCCACTAGTATAGCCACCCCCCTGTTTTTTGAGTCTAGCCCCGAATGAAACACCTGCCCCACCCATCCTTTGCGTAGTCTGACCTGGTCTTTCAGTTTCAGATGCGTCTCCTGGAGCATAACCACATCTGCCTTAAGTTTCTTTAGGTGTGTGAGTACCCGTGCCCTCTTAAATCGGCCCGTTCAGCCCTCTCACATTCCACGTGATCAGCCGGGTTGGGGGGCTCTTTACCCCCCCCCCCTTGTCGACTAGCCATCTCCTTTTTCAATCCAGCTCCTCACCCGGTTCCCACGTAGCCGTATCTCCCCCCAACGGCGCCCTCCCGCCCCGACCACCCCACCCCATACCAGCTCGCCCTTCTCCCCAGCAGCAGCAACCCAGTTAACCCCCCCCGCTAGATCCCTCACTAGCGTAATTGCACCCTCCATGTTGCTCCCAGAAGTCAGCAAACTCTGGCCGACCTCGGCTTCCCCCCGTGACCTCGGCTCCCACTGTGCGAGGCCCCCTCCTTCCTGCTTCCCTGTTCCTGCCATGATTACCATAGCGTGGGAACAAAGCCCGCGCTTCCCATTTGGCCCCGCCCCCAATGGCCGGCACCCCCAGCTCCTCATCCTCCCTCCCCTCCTCCCCCACGACATGGGGAAGAGAGAAAAGTTACAGGGTCGCAGGATTAACAACTTGGGAAATCATCTCTTCCCCCTTTTCCCCCCTTCACCCCACATATTCACCCCACCACTTTGTCCCAAACGTTCTTTTTCTAGCCCGCTTATTCCAGTTTCTCCTCGACAATAAATGTCCACGCCTCTTCTGCCGTTTCAAAGTAGTGGTGTTTCCCTTGATGTGTGACCCACAGTCTTGCCGGCTGCAGCATTCCAAATTTAACCTTCCTTTTGTGCAGCACCGCCTTGGCCCGATTAAAGCTTGCCCTCCTTCTCGCCACCTCCGCACTCCAATCTTGATATACGCGGATCACCGCGTTCTCCCACCTACTGCTCCGAGTTTTCTTTGCCCATCTGAGGACCATCTCTCTGTCCTTATATCGGAGAAATCTCACCACTATGGCTCGAGGAATATCTCCAGCCCTTGGTCTTCGCGCCATAACTCGATAGGCTCCCTCCACCTCCAGCGGGCCCTCCGATCCCATTAACGAGTGCAGCATCGTGCTCACATATGCCCCAACGTCCGCCCCTTCTGCACCTTCAGGAAGACCAAGAATCCTTAAATTCTTCCTCCTCGCATTATTCTCCAGCACCTCCAGCCTTTCCACACACCTTTTGTGTTGTGCCTCGTGCATCTGTCTTCACCACCAGGCCCTGTATGTCGTCCTCATTCTCAGCAGCCTTTGCCTTCACGACCCGAAGCTCCTGCTCCTGGGTCTTTTGCTCCTCCTTTAGCCCTTCAATCGCCTGTAATATCGGGGCCAACAGCTCCTTCTTCATCTCCTTTTTAAGTTCTTCCACGCAACGCCGCAGGAACTCTTGTTGGTCAGGGCCCCATATTAAACTGCCTCCTTCCGACGCCATCTTGCTTTGTGCCTGCCTTCCTGGCCGCTGCTCTCGAGGATCCACCGCAATCCGGCCACTTTCCTCTCCTTTTTCCATCCGTGTCCAGGGGGGATTCCCTTCTGGTTTACCGCACAGTGTTTTTACCATTAAAATTTCCGTTGGGGCTCCTATTAAGAGCCCAAAAGTCCTTTCCACCGGGAGCTGCCGAAACGTGCGACTTAGCTGGTCATCGCCGCACCCGGAAGTCTCATCAGTGGTGTTCTTAACAGAGGTGGTTATCCTTACCCATATCTGACCTGATGCCATGAGACTTTAGCATAATAATAATAATCTTTATTGTCACACGCAGGCTTACATTAAGACTGCAATGAAGTTACTGTGAAAAGCCCCTAGTCGCCACATTCCGGCGCTTGTTCGGGTATACGAAGAGAGAATTCGGAATGCCTAATTCACCTAGCAGCACGTCCTACGAGACTTGTGGGAGGAAACCGGAAGAAACCCACGCAGACACAGGGATAATGTGCAGACTACGCACAGACAGTAACCCAAGCTGGAAATCGAACCTGGGACCTTGGCGCTGTGAAGCAACAGTGCTACCCACTGTGCTACCCTGCTGCCCATGGGGCTTGGAGTTAATTCTGAGGACTCCCGGGACCACTCCCAACTGTCTAACCATCTCTGGTGGATCAGTCCTACCTGTGAACACACCGGGATGGTGATAGGGGGTCGGCGACACTAGTTGTAAGATATGAATCACTGAGTATAACTATGTCAGGCTGTTGCTTGATGAGTCTGTGGGGCAACTCTCCCTATTTTGGCACAAGTCCCCAAATGTTAGCGAGGAGGACTTTACCGGGTTAGCTAGGCTCCGCGCGCCTTTGCCATGTCCAATACAAGTGGTCTGGCCTGCTTTATTCTTATTTGATTTTTCCGTAGCAGTTTGATACAACGGGGTGGCTTGGCCCCATTTCAGAGGGCAGTTAAAAGCCAACCACATTGCTGTAGGTCTGGACTAGATAAGGCTGGCAGATTTCCTTCCCTAAAGGGCATCAGCTAAACCAGATGAATGTCTGCGACAATCTGGTAGTTTCAATGGGCATGATCATGGAGGTGAGCTTTTTAATTCCAGGTCTATTTAATCAATTTGACTTCAGTTTCCCCAGTTACCATGGTGGAGTTTAAACCCATCTGGAGCACTAGTCCAGGCCTCTGGACGACTAGACCAGTAACATCACCACAATGCTACACTTCGCATGGTTAAAGGAGTTGATAAGGTCAACAGATGGAATGCATTGAATCTAGGGGGAAAGAGTCCAAAACAAAGGAACAGAGTTTTAAAATTAGGGAGAGGCAGATCAACGATAATGACAGGAAATGCTCCTTCACTTAGTGGGTTGCCGAAATCTGGAACTTCCTCACCAAGGCTAGGGTGGGGTGTCAATTGAAAATTTCAACACTGAGACTGATAAGACGTTTGTTAAGCAAGGCTATGAAGGGTTATGAGACCAAAGCAGACAGATGGAGTTACGATACAAATGAGCTATGATCTAATCCAATGGCGGGATAGACCCGAGGAGCTGAATGGCCTTCTTCTGTTCCTATTTTCATAATTCTAAGTCATGTTCATATGAAGTAGGGAATAGTGAGCAAAAGCTTATTGGACCAGAATACACAGACATAATAATAATCTAGTCCCCATTTTAAAGTCAGAGGTTCAAGCTAATTATAAATTCTAATGTACACATCTGTAATGCAAATTGTCAGTGTAAACTTGCCACGTGGTACTTCCACCAATGATAGCACGTTGAAGGCTATGAAACTTGTAAGTGTTGATGTTCAACCCCCGGGAAACGCTTTCAGGTACATGCAAGTGAGGGCGTTTGTGAGGCGGCAGGTGAGGGAATTCCCACTGCTTCCGGCACGTGGGATTCAGGACAGGGTGATTTCGGATGTATGGGTTGGAGAAGGCAAGTTTTCAGCGATTTACCAGGGGCAGAAGGAAGAGAAGGAGGCCTCGGTGAGGAGTTAAAGGGCAAGTGGGAGGAGGAGCTTGGGGAGGAGATAGATGAGGGTCTGTGGGCTGATGCTCTGAGTAGGGTTAATTCTTCCTCCTCTTGCGCCAGGCTCAGCCTAAAACAGTTCAAAGTTACTCACAGAGCGCATATGACAGGGGTGAGGTTGAGTAGGTTCTTTGGGGTGGAGGACAGATGTGGGAGGTGCTCAGGGAGCCCAGCAAATTACGTCCATATGTCCTGGTCATGCCCGGCGCTGGATGGGTTTTGGAGGGGTTTTGCGAGGACTATGTCCAAGGTGGTGAACGCCCGGGTCAAGCAGAGCTGGGGATTGGCATTATTTGGGGTATCGGACGATCCGGGAGTGCAGGAGGCGAAAGAGGCCGGTATTCTGGCCTTTGCGTCCCTGGTAGCCCGGCGGAGGATTTTGCTACTATGGAAAGATGCGAAGCCCCCTAGTGTGAAGCTTGGATCAATGACATGGCAGGGTTCATTAAGCTGGAGAGGATAAAGTTTGCCTTGCGAGGGTCTGTGCAAGGGTTCTCCAGGCGGTGGCAACCGTTCCTAGACTATCTTGCGGAGTGTTAGGAGGAGGTCAGCAGCAGCAGCTCAGGGGTGCGGGGGGGTTCTTTTGGGGTGGCGTTTGGGTGAAGGTGTTTTTTTTCCCCCTATTTGTGCTTTTAAATGTTATTTGGGGGGGTTATTGTATATGGGGGAAATCCAATGTATAATTTCTGATTGTTGTGTTTTTGTTTCTCCTTTCTTGTTGGGGGGAGTTTGTGGAAAAATTTGTATAAATATATATATTTTTTTAAAAAGTGTTGATGTTCAAGTGGACTTGGGAGTGCTTATACAAGGAATTAGAATGACAAATAGCATGTTGGCCTTTGTTTCAAGAGATTGGATTCCAAGAATAAAAAAGCTTTGCCATAATTGTACAGAGATTTGCTGAGACTAAATTTGGAGTTGTGTGTGCCGTTTTGGTCTCCACATTCAAATGATATACTTGAATTGAAGGCGTTACAGCAAGGATTCACTAGGTTGGCCCCTGGGATGAGGGGGTTGTCCTATGATGAAAGGCTAAGCAAATTGACCCTTTATTATCTGAAGCTGAGACCAATGGGAGGCAATCTTATTGAAACCTACATGATTCTGAAGGGGATTGATAGGGTGGACAGAGCGATTGTTTCCGCTGGTCAGGGCACAATCTCAGGAAAAGGAGGCCGATCATTTAGGACTGAGCTGAGAAGAAATTAATTCATTCAAAGGGTTGTGAATCTTTGGAATTCTCTACCCCAGAGGGTTGTAGATGTTCCATCATTGAATATGTTTAAGACTGGGATGGACAGATTTTTGGTCTCTCAGGGAATTAAGGGATGGGGGGGCAGATGAAGCCCAAGGTCAGCCATGGTTTTATTGAATGGCGGAGCAGGTTTGAGAAGCCATTTGGTCTCCTCCTGCTCCTGTTTATTATGTTCCTGTACAAAGAGGGCTGTACTTAAAGGATAACAGGTTGATGTAGTATCTGTTATAAATAGGAATAACACACAGGAAAATAGAATGGATAAAGTTAGCAGGAAACACATACAGATGAGGTTTATAAAGTATTTCCGATATATAATATGTAGTTAACCCATTTAGTTCAGTAGACCTTTTGGATACCAAGTGATTGATTTTGCAAGAACCACAATCTTTACAGGGATTTAACTTGCTGTAACTTCTGGTCTCACAGTGGATGCATTATTTTGCAACACCAAAAGGTTAGAAAAGCACTCAACAAACCTGTGAGAAACAGCAGGCACCAGAACGGCCTCCAAGTTGGAAGTTATTTATTGTGGCTTAGTCTCCATGTTAGGACTTCAGGCAACAACATCTCAGCAGCAGGACAGGAGACAACTGCTTGTTGGCTTTTGACCTCCTGTCACAGTGGGACTATAATTCATTTAACAGACTCGGTGTGATGGAAGCAGAATGTGGAGTGATTAGAGTCGAGATGGACCGATATTGACTGACTGCTATGTTCTCACTCTGAATGTTAAATCAATGCACAAAAGCTCAATCCTACATTGCTTCAGGCTTATAACCCTCAAATGGAACTAATATAGATGCATGTGCATGATTACAATGCAGTTGAGCTGCAAGTTCATTCAACGATGCTACCTTACGAGCGAGGGCAGCGATATAGGTTTTTCAGCACTGATTCTTTCCAGAGTGCTGACCAACATTCCTCCCTCAAACACGACAAAAACAAAACAGATTTGCTTTTTGTGGTGTATTGCTATGTACAAAATGTACACCTGCATTGCAATAGTGACTGTCCCTTCAACAAAGGAACCCCCTCCCCTCGTGTGTCAGACGTGGCTCAGTGGGTAGCACCCTCACCCAGGGTCACAAAGTTCCAGATTCAAATCTCACCCAAAGATTTGAGCACAAAGATTAAGTTTGGCACTCCAGTGCCATACTGAGGGAGTACAGCACTGCCAGAGATGTTGCCTTTCAGATGGGGCGTTAAAATGAGGATCCTTCTGGCTGCTCGGAAAGATTCCATGTCACAATTTCAAAGGAGGGAACGGGAGTTATCTCCAGTGTCCTGGTTAATATGGCGGGGGGGGGTTAGCTCAGTTGGATGCCAACAGCGCGGGTTCGATCCCCTTCTCGGCTGAGGTTATTCATGAAGGTCCTGCCTTCTCAACCTTGCCCCTCGCCTGAGGTATGGTAACCCTCAGGTTAAATCACCACCAGTCAGCTCTCTCTCAAAAGGGGAGAGCAGCCCGTGGTCTTCCAGGACTATAACAACATTGCATTTTTAATTTTTCCTGGTCAATATTTATCCCTCAATCAACATTACAACAAAAGATCACCTGTTTGTGGAAGCTGTGTGGGCAAATTAGTTGGCATATTTTTTTTACAATACAATAGTGGTAATACTTCAAAAGTACATCACAAAAAGTGATATATAAACACAAGTTTTTCGTTTTTCTCCCTCTGTAGGCATAGATTGGAAAAAAGTGTTTTCATAAATTTAGAGTAAGCAATGCATTTTTTTCAATTAAGGGGCAATTTAGCGTGGCCAATCCACCTACCCTGCACATCTTTGGGTTGTGGGGGCGGAACCCACACAAACACACGGAGAATGTGCAAACTCCACACGACAGAGCCGGGATCAAACCTGGGACCACGGCGCCGTGAGGCAGCAGTGCTAACCACTATGCTGTGCTGCCCTCCTAAATTGGAAATTTAGGAGCCAAATTCTTGGCATGTCCTTTGTACGGGTTTAGAAAGTGGCATTTGAATAAATCAAGATAAACACATCCCATTCACCTACTTGGTCAAGTACACGGTGACCTAAACAAGGGAATTAACACATTCATGAGAAGTCCATGTGAGTCGTGGGACAAGATTGGAAAAAAAAACACAGTCACAATTTCACTCTGATAATTTAGCTTTTAACTATGCTGAGGCACAATTTGAGTCAGTACTACAAACCCATGACCTCTTCACACTTGTAAAGGCTAGACCGAAAAATCTTACCTACCAGTCCACTGAGAATATTAACCATATGTCACAAGGCCATATAACATTGCAGCTGTCCTCAGCTATTCGGTCTAAAAATGGAAGAGCCAGTGAAGCAATCATGGTGATAGCTCATGGTGCCACAGAGGAACAAAGACATATGAGAAATCCCACATCCTCCCCTATTACTTGAATGTTTTGGGTGAATAAGACTCGTGGACACTAATTTCAGGAGCCTCATTTGGGAAGAATCAGGATCTGAAATTGGCCCCCAACCAATGGGAAGTGTTTTGGTTCAACGCTCTATCCCTACTGCAAATAGTGCCTATTTACTGCAAAACATTTCACTGCACAGACCAACACCTGATTGTGAATCATGGACTGACTACATTCCTTTCAGACGCCTTGTGGGGCAGCTTTCACCTATTGAAAGCTGACAAAAATCATTGAAAGAAAAGAACCAACTTACATTTCTATAATCGTTTACCACATTCTCAACATGTCCATGAATTCTTTTTCTTTTGAATAAATTTAGAGTAGCCAATTATTTTTCTTTTCCAATTAAGCAGCAATTTAACTTGGCCAATCCACCTAACCAGCACATCTCTGGGTTGTGGGGGTGAAACCCACGCAGATATGGGGAGAATGTGCAAACTCCACACGGACAGTGACCCAGGGCCAGGTTTCGAACCCGGGTCCTCAGCGCCGCAGTCCCAGTGCAAACCACTGCGCCACATGCTGCCCTATGAATTATTTCTGATTATAGTCACCATTGTTATTTAGACAATTACTTTACACATAGCGAAGTCCATATACATTGAATGAAAGCAATGATCGTAGGTACTGTGCTCTTACTCGAGGGAGAATGTTGGCCAAAAACTCTGCTTTTCTCCAAATTGCAAAATGAATATTTCTATTTTGAAATAAATTACTTATTTACATAAACATCTTCCACATCATTCGGGCTATCCCTAGTGCTTCCTAAAATGTGAATTTCTCCTAAGGTGTAGAATGCCTCTTGTCAGGAGGGAAAACATGATAGCCAATTTACCCACAGAAAGATCCTAACACAGCAAATGAGATGAACGACCAGTCAATCTATTTTTGGTGCAGCTGGTTAATGAAGGAATGTTGGCTAGGACACTTCCTTGTTCTCCTTCAATCATGTTGTGAGGATCTTTAATGCCCTCCCAAACTATGAAGGCTCGTTAGGTCTTGGCTTGACATCTCACATGGGACACTGTTAAGAAGGTTTTCTAAACTGCCTTGGCTCTAAGACTTGGAAGCTTGTTTGTTGTAAACTTGGCCTTCAGGCTTGGTGGCTGAAAACTAGCCTGTCTGCTTTCCAAGACTGCTAGATGGTAACTGCCGCTCTTCCTTCTCAGGGACTGGTCAATTACACCGGTGATGTTCTTCGATTATGCCCGCTGTGTATTCGGCGGTCTGTCACATCAACTTTCTTGACTAGGCAGCACGGTGGCACAGTGGGTTAGCCCTGCAGCCTCACAGCACCGAGGTCCTGGGTTCGATCCCGGCTCTGGGTCACTGTCCGTGTGGAGTTTGCACATTCTCCCCGTGTTTGCGTGGGTTTCGCCCTCACAACCCAAAGATGTGCAGGTTAGGTGGATTGGCCACGCTAAATTGTCCCTTAATTGGAAAAAATGAATTGGGTACTCTAAATTTATAAAAAGAAAAAAAACCTTTCTTGACTATGCATTAACAGGTGTATATTCTCAGGGATATTCCCAATTGTCTGTAATCGGTTTCTCCTCGATAAACTATTCACACTTGATTATTTAAACCGCCATTCCAAACTCATTACCGGTAGAGACGCCTGCCAATCGAGGCCCTTTGAATACTGTCTATGCTGTCTCCAAGCAGATTCATGACAACACCAACACTGCAGCATTCCCTCACTCACTACACCACCCATGCATTAGATTATGTGCTTAAATCTCAAAAGTCGCAACCTTCTGGAGATAGAGGTGAGAATGCAGCCATGGCGTCGGGTTGACATTCAGATACATTTGCAACTCTATGCCAGCCTATAAAAATGAATTAAATACATCAGTCGAACTTTCAAGTCTGAAGCTGGGACCAAATCAACCTATGAGAATTCTTAAGGAAATGAATTTGATGATTATTTAGAACACGTTGATGACACACTCACAGCTTGCAAAGTCGATTGCGCTGTTCATTAGAACATCAGAATAGAAGCAATAGTCACCCAAACTTCTCCCTACCTCAGTACGAGATGGCTGAGCCCTTAACCTGAGACTGTGCGTGCCCCCTGCTCACCCCTCTGCCTGACTCTGCAGTCAGAAGATACAGTCTCGTGTGTCCCATCAAAACACTCCGTTCATCAAAAGGGAGATAATTTCTTAAATGGGAAGTCAGAATATTTGGGGATAGGGACAAAAGATTAAGAGTTGCCTTGCCCAATAGAATGGTAACACAGCTATACCCAATGAACTGAAAGGTTCACTATTTTTGTTTGCTTTCTTTCACATGTAAAAGGGGCTGTGACCCATTAATGCAGGAAAAGTGAGGTAATGTAATGTCACATTTATTTCATTCTGTTTATTTTAGGAGGGCTGTTGACAATTCATCATAGTCAATCAGGAATGCAGTACTTCGAGTGGAAGTGATGGGATAAATCTTTTGCTGTTCTGCAGGAGACCATCAAGAGCAAAAAAAATGTTCAACCACATCACGGAACAAATACTGCACTGTAGTTAAAGATGCAATCTGTTAATGGGATTCATATGTTGCAAGAAAGATGACGGATTATCGCTTAGAAAGAGCTTATTCACTTTTCTCAGGCATAACTCAAAATCCTTCACTCACAGGGAAAAACTAGCATAGTACATTTTATCATGCAAGACAAAGCGGCAATCAATTCAAGCACACTGGGATCTCGCGTCTAAATGTCAGTCGGTTTCTTTCGCATTTCTCAGGGAGGAGTGTGGACAGTGTAACAGGAGAACTCAATTTCCTTTTAAAAATATTTGTGCAAGACCTTGAAACACCTGAAGCACTGGAACAAGCCCATCTCCCAAGTGTAACATCGTGCTCACAGGGATGAGGGAGGTCACTGTCAGATTTCTTGTTCTGTTAGTTCTCGGGCAGTATAATTCAGCCACTTGTTGTAGAATACAAAGGGTTGGAGCTATGTAACAGTTATATAAAGTTATATTTAGCCTGTTCCGCCATTCAAAGAGACCTTGACTGATTGGTGTCTCAATTCCATTCACCTGCTTGATTCCCTGAATAACCTTGCCTAGCAAAAAATCTATTGATCCCAGATTGAAAATGATTAATTGAGCAGCAACTCAATTAGTATGGAGAGAGTTCCATACTTCTCGCAACCTGCACGTGAAGACGTGTGTGATGAATGGGTAATGTGCCTTTAAGATCATGCATGTAATGACCCTTTAAGACCGGGTTTGGAACCCCGGGGGCTCCGCCTCCGGCTCCACCTCCCAGGGGCCGGATATAAGGTGGCGTCCTGTGGGCGGCGCTCAGTGAGCACTCATGTCCCCGGCTGGCGAAGTTCTCTGTTTATTAAAGCCTTTGTTTTACGAGTACACTCTCTCATGTCATAACTGAGGATATATCAACGTGTTTCCCAACTTCTCTCCTGAATAGCCTAGTTCTAATTTTAAAAGATTATGCCCTCTCACTCTGGACTCCCCAACTCTCTATCAATTCCTTTCATGATCCTAAAGTCCTCAATCAAATCACCCCTCAAATCCTGGGAGTACAAGCCTGGTGTATGTCATCTCTGTTCACAATATCATCCTTGGAGCTTCGGTAAATAATGACTGAATCCCTCCACACAAACTCAAAATGCAAGAAGTTGATTAAGTGTGATTACAGGAAGTAATGTTTAGTAGAGAGGAACTACACAATCTGTCCAGATTGCAGTTGGGCGATGGTCACTCATTGCCATGCTGTGTACATCGGAGCAGCACTTTAATGGGTTGTACTTGCTTTTTTCTCCTGGCCTCAAAGTGGTTATTCTGATTGGTTAAGCTGACCACTGGGACAATTCCACTCTCCAGATAACATGGATGTTTTTTCCTTCTCAGGGGTGTTGAGTATTTAGGTCATTTGCCCAATAACGGTGTTGTCTACTTCATTACTAAAAGCACAATTAGACACAACTGGCTTCTCAACTAGTCACGTGTGGTTTGCGGCTAATGAATTGGGCAATACCATTTGTCTTGAGGATAGCGGACTTAAACCCATTTGGCACAATGCCATGGCACAGGAGGGCAACTACGATCACAGGCTGACTGATAAATAACTCCAGAGGCTGGTTAATAAGAACTCCAATCTGTATTTGGTAAATGGATAAGGAAGATTTCAACATGTTGCTTTAGCATCTTGTGCTGTGAATCCTGGGTAGAATCACAGAAGAATAATGCAGAAGAGACCCTTCGGCCCATTGAGTCTGCACCGATACATGAAAATCACCTGACCGGTCAACATTATCCCATTTGTCAGCACTTGGCCGATGGCGTTGAATGTTATGACGTGCCAAGTGTTCACCCAGGTACTTTTTAAAAGGATTTGAGGCAACCCGCCTCTACCACCCTCCCAGCCAGTGCATTCCAGACCCTCACCACCCTCTGAGTAAAAATGTTTTTCCTCATATCCCCCTTAAATCTCTGCCCCTCACCTTGAACTGGTTTCCCTCCTTAACTGTCCCTTCAACTAATGGGCACAGCTGCTTCCTATCCACCCTGTCCATGCTGCTCAATGTTGTCCACCTCGATCAGGTTACTCCCTCAAGTGTTCTCTGCTCCAGAGAAAACAACCAAAGCCTATTCAAGCTCTCTTCTTAACTTAAACGTTCCATCCCAGGAAACATCCTGGTGAATCACATTCAGGTCCTTCCTATAATGTGGCGACCAGAATTGCACACAGTACCCCAGCTGTGGCCTCACCAAAGTTCTATACAACTCCCTGCTTTTGTAATCTATGCCTCGATTATATGATAAAGGCAAGTCTCCCATATGCCTTTTTCACCACCCTATTAACCTGCCCTCCTGTCTTCAGAGATCTATGGACAAACATTCAAAGGTCCCTTTGTTCCTCAGTAGTGTCAGGCCATTCATTGACACTGTGGTGTTGGGTGCTCTGGTGCACAGATGAGCCAACACAGTTGTATGTGGTACAACTCTATTTTATTATAACTCTTATAATACAGTTCGTTCTGGATACTCTGCACGTGCTGTCTCCCTGAGTGTGTTTGGCAATAGATGTGTCCTGGTTCTCCTCTGCAGCTAATACTGACCACCGGGGGTCGTGTCTGTGCTTTTATATCTTTCTGTCATTGGTTGTGGTGTTGTGTGTTCTGATTTGTCTGTTGGTGTGTCTATCATGATGTGTGTGTTTGAATATCATGACATCCCCCCTTTTTACAAAGATAAGTGCCTACGTGGTTATAAATATAATTGTGTCGTGAGTGCATCTAAGAGTGTGTGTTTGTGTTGTGTACAGCGTGTGTTTATGACGTAACTATTTACATGGGGCGATGTCGGGTGCGTCACACTAACAAGGTTGTACCATAACAAAACTTGGATGCGAGAGAAAAAAAAAACTTGAACATTGGTCCGGTCAGACGATATCTGGAACAATAAACAACAACAGGTTATAATACAGAAGTGTTTGACTTTTTGAACGTATGAACAGCGTTATAAGTCCAGTCTAATGGGTGACCGCCTCAAGAATGGGCTGGTCCTCAAGCCAGTTCAGCTGTGGAGATTTGGGGTCACACTGGTTCACCTTGGACTGTTGGAGGTGATGCTGTTGCCGAAGTCTCTACTTTACCATTTGTTGTACTTCGTGCAGTGCTTGGTTTTTTCATTCGTGCAAATATAACATTCAACATCTTTGTTAGTGGTGCCCTGGCTGTGGTTTGGTTCTGGTGGCGATGGAAGGGGCATGATCCGTGGCATCTCCACGAAGTCATCCTTGGGAACCAGTGGAGGATCCGGCGTGTGCGTACGGTGCAGTTGCGAGCGTGGAAGGCGGCACAAAGCCCGCTGATTGCGCCTACGCACCAATCCATCCACCCTGCATGCCAGGAACAAGGTGGAGTCTGTTTTCTTTTTATATTTGTGGTGGACGGCATCTTGTAGCCGATGGGTCGTTGCCATCGAAGTAGCACCATCACTAATATCATGCAAGGCGATGACTGTGCCAGATGTGGAAGTTGGCCGAGACCGTGTACGCTGGTTCCGGCCACCTGCTGTGCCGGAAGGGCGACTCCGCAGAGAAACGTCGAAGCATGTCGCCTTGGAGAGAGAATTGTTGCTCGCATCAACGTCTGGCGATGGCGCGAATTGGTGTGTCCATCTTGGACCGCCGGTGCTGGTTGCCACTGCCGACCCAGTGGGACTGCCACGCGATCCATTCCCTGTCGCCGTGGCATCTGCCGTCACCCTGAGCGTGCCATCACCGAGGCCGCGACACCGCCCGTCCGGAGCAAGGTCTGGCGTGCGCAAATCAGAGTCGGCGCTTGGCTGCTCCCCATCTGGAGTCCGGTCTGCCTTCCGTCGATGCCCCCCGTCCGGAGTCCCAACAGGTTCACTGGAGGCAGCCGAGATTCCCTGAAGCTGCACTTCTGGAGTCGGAACATGCAGGAATGCACCAACCAGTGGAGAGGCTCGAGCCATCGAGGGTGGAAGCGGTGCGCCGCCACCGCAGTCGTCAGTGGTCCCACCGTGATCGTCGAGTGCCTCGGTACGCACTAGGCGAGGTCTGTCACCTTGCACCTTTTGCATGGGAAGTGGGATGCTGTCGTCACTCGTCTCACATCCCGTGGATAGATCGTCATTAGCAGCTTGCTGTTCACTAGGGTTGGGTAAATTGTCAGAGTTTTCATCTGGTGGTGCACACCATGTCGGTGGACTGTCATTGTCTTGCCATTGTCCTTCATTTGGGCTTTTCTTCTTTGGAACTTTAAATCTTCCCCCAGACATTGCAGAACCTTGTTTATTACCCCCAAATTCTCCCATATGTATGGTCTCGAATATAGGGTCCACTGTTTCTATCGACATTGTACCATTTTCCAAAGAACATTCCGTTTCACTTTTCTTCTCAGGTACCTCATATGTAACTTTGTTTAATGTACATGCCTTCATGGTCTCTGGGTCTGATTTTGCTGGGACTGGCATGGTCACAGTCTCTCTTTTACTGTTCTCAATTGCCCACATTATACTCCCCATACATAACTGCTTAATCACTGGGGTTAGTGTGGTACAATGGATAATCGGGTCGACCTTATCTGCATCTTCACCATTAGTGGAAAGCACACTTGGTTCACTTGAAACTGCTGTGGGTTTTAAATTCGTTATCTGGCTACTCGATGTCGGTGTCCTCAGGATTCTTGCTCCAATGTTCTGCTCAATAATCAGTGGAGTGTGTATAGGTTCAATGCAATTAATGTTCCCCTCCAGGTTTGAAGAGTCATTACTGACTAACTGCTGGTCTCCGAAGTTGGGATTTTGCGGCATTGTGTTGAAGGGAGACATTTGTCCCTGCTGTAGATATGATTCAGGTTGTGTTATTTCCATTACCTGAGGATCAATGTCTTGTCCATTTTTTCGATCCGTACTAAAA
The DNA here is from genome assembly GCF_047496885.1 of Scyliorhinus torazame. Lineage (NCBI taxonomy): Eukaryota > Metazoa > Chordata > Chondrichthyes > Carcharhiniformes > Scyliorhinidae > Scyliorhinus > Scyliorhinus torazame. The sequence continues at coordinate 14,326,461 of NC_092734.1, forward strand.
CACTGGCAATTCTCAGTCTGCTCCTTGCAAGTTAAACATTCAATTAATTTCGTTAGCAAATCCTCAGCATCCTTCTGTGGCCGTGCAGCATTATTAATCTCTGTTCGGCTACAATGATCCTGAAGGTCAGCGCATAAACCTTTTTTCTTCGGGCTTGGACGAGGCGATTCCTTTGGCTTGTCTTCAGTTGGGCTTGAACAGTCTTCAGCGCTGTGCCCTTCATTGTAGCATGAGAGACCGTCATGGTCATGCTGCTGTGTAGTGGAGCATGGTAGGCTGTTATAGCCTTCTTGCTGTTCACGTGAGCATGGCAGACTTGCATCGTCTGCCGCTGGTTGGTCAGGAGAGGTTGCTAGACCCTCATGGTCTTGTTCCTGCAAGGACTGCGCTCTGGAGTCTTGCGTTCCTTCCATCGTGGAGTCCGTCCACGAGCTCTCTGTGGAGGCTTGTGACACTGGAGTCACTTCTTGTTCGTGCAAGGACTGCGCTCTGGAGTCTTGCGTTGCTTCTATCGTGGAGGCTGTCCACGAGCTCTCTGTGGAGGCTTGTGACACTGGAGTCACTTCTTGTTCGTGCAAGGACTGCGCTCTGGAGTCTTGCGTTGCTTCTAGCGTGGAGGCTGTCCACGAGCTCTCTGTGGAGGCTTGTGACACTGGAGTCACTTCTTGTCCGTGCAAGGACTGCGCTCTGGAGTCTTGCATTTCTGCAATTGTGGAGTCTGTCCACGAGCTTGCTGTGGAAGCTTGTGACACTGGAGTCACTTCTGGTTCATGCGAGGACTGCACTCTGGAGTCTTGCATGTCTTCTTTCATAGAGTCGGGAACGTTGAGCGGGACGTGGACCACGCTCTGTGTGGCAGCAGGGCACTCTCCGTGTGCTTGCAGCGCTCCCTGTCTGTTAATGTCAGGCTGCAGCATCATCCGGTACTGATAAGTTGGAACGTCATATCTGCTGGATTGAAGATCCTCAAATCCGAAAAATGAATCCGCATCTGCGTCGGATTCAATGTGGGGGCCGCCAATGTGCAACACGAAAGGTTCGTCCGAGTCATAGTCATATAGGACCACGGAGCTATCATTGGGCTCGCGAGGTCCGGAAACCCTGTAAAAATCGTCATCGAAGTATTCAAGGTCGGAATCATCGGCTTGTGCGTAGGTAACTGCTTGTCGGAGGGTTCTTCGGAGGTCAAATTCATCTCCTGGGTCAATTTGCGGCACTGTGCTGTCATTCCAGGTGAGGGAAGGTTGTTTTACAGCTTTAACAGATTTTTGTTTTTTTGATTTGGGACGTTTCCCTTTTAAATTGGATTTGGGACATTTCCCTTTTAAATTGGTGCAGTCTGGGGCCTCTGACATCCTGACGCTCGGTATGTAGCACGTAGGAAGCGACTGCGCATGCTCAGATCGCTGTTCCTTTACCGATGGCCGTTTTCTTGACTGCGCATGCGCAGCATCTCGCGCATGCGCAAACGAAACTTCCGGTTCTGCGCACTTCTCGCGCAACTGTGCTAGCGTTATACCTTTAGCAAGATGGCCGCCGACCTCGACCCAGCCTTTTCTCAGGCCCGGGATTTCGGGCTCCGGGATCCCAGCCACGAGGTGAGTACTGCAGCTTTTCTTACCTTTAAGTGCCCATTGGATTGCGTATTCTTCACAGTACTTGGAGAATTTGCCCAGGACTGCCTGGTAATCGTACCTTTGCGGCCTCCTGAAGAACCTGAACCTTCTGAATATTTCTCTTGCCCTTGCACCGGCGACGGTGAGGAGAAATTCAATTTTTTCCCTATCATCCAGGTCTTTGAGTTCAGCTGCCACCAGGAACAATTCGAAATTTTGCCGGAATCGCCGCCAGTTTTCGTGGAGGTCGCCGTCGCACTGGAGCGCCTGCGGAACCGGGAGCTTGTACATCATGCCTGGGCACTGCTGGTTGTCTGTGTACACTGAGGTATGCCGGCAGGTATCGATCCACTCCTGTACCATGTGGTGTTGGGTGCTCTGGTGCACAGATGAGCCAACACAGTTGTATGTGGTACAACTCTATTTTATTATAACTCTTATAATACAGTTCGTTCTGGATACTCTGCACGTGCTGTCTCCCTGAGTGTGTTTGGCAATAGATGTGTCCTGGTTCTCCTCTGCAGCTAATACTGACCACCGGGGGTCGTGTCTGTGCTTTTATATCTTTCTGTCATTGGTTGTGGTGTTGTGTGTTCTGATTTGTCTGTTGGTGTGTCTATCATGATGTGTGTGTTTGAATATCATGACAGACACCTCTTTAATGTGAAGTGCTCTCAGGGTGTGGAGTTGGGGGAACATCATCCTTTACCTAATCAAGCGAGAATTCTGCAACGTAGGCTGCCTATAGGTGACCATGCCGTTCTCAGCCAGAAATCAGTTGACTGTTCATTCTCTTGTCAATCACGTCTGGAGTCTGGACTGTTGTGAGTGGGATTGATTTCGCACATACAATTTGTATTGTGTAACTAACCTCCACTTAATGCATTTTGCTGGAGAAATAATCTGCTTTTGTGGGGGGAAATGTTCCTGCAGTTTCGGACATATATTTGCAGCAGGCACTATTTAAATGACTCTGTAAACAGGCTTGTCTTGCTTTGCTGATGCCCAGAGTTAGGCTCATGACACCCAGCCCACTTTCGAGTCATTGGCTGATGGAGACATTCTGTACAAAGTAACGGAAATAGTCTGCAAGCTTGGGAAATGTTTCCTTTAGTTTACAAGCTCCTGCTGGCCCTGGCCCATCGACTGGCATGTACTGTATTCGGATCACGTGTTCCAAAATGCTTGGTCAAACAAGAGCAAGCATCATTTATTACTGTTTTGACTTGCTCAGCCCTTTGGCCACAGCTTGATAGTTATTGCTGGAAGTGGAATGAGCCAAATGTCAACAGCCATTTTTCAAATGTTGGCAAGCTCAAGCGTCCTGTGTTCAGTAGCCAGCTCCGAGTCCCCAGCTTAAAGACCCTGAAGACAGCTGCCTGTGTCGTGTTAGGTACACTGGTCTAACACTGGCTGCAGCTTAGATCAGAAAGATACTCCAGACCTTGAAGTTAGTTCAATCAGGTTTATTGAACTAATAGCACAGTTAACACAGTTCTCGGAGTTCAACTCTCTGCTAACTTAAGTGTGGTTACTCTGTCTGACTGAACCAGACTAGCTCTTAGCCACGTGGTGGAGGTGTGAGATTGTAACAACACCCTTGACTGACTCTCTAGATGTTCATCAGTGGAAAGAGGCGGAGTGTGAGTGCCTCGTGTCTTTTATAGTCAGATTCCACCCGAGTGTCCTGCCTGCTTATTGGTCATGTCCTGTTCTCTGTGTCCTTTAGCTGCTTGTCCGTATATCATTATATGTGCGTCTGCATATCATGACAGCCTGTATCTATCGTTTGTGACCAAATACATCATGTAATCACTGGAATTGAACATTGTCGCGTTTCCGGCTCCAATCTTTGCAGGAGATCCCGGAATCGAAAGGCTAGCTTTAATTCCATCTCACAGAGGACAATAAAGCTGCCTAATGCAATTAACTCCTATGCTCTGCTTTGTTCCACCCTTCTTTTCAAATGCGTGCAAAGAAATCTGGTGTAGTTTATTGCATTGAAGTGAAAGGAAATGGACAACCAACTGTGAATGAAAAAGTAGCTTTCTGCATAAGTATGCTGGACATTAAACTCTTTTGCAATCACCTTTTATTATTCCAAACTCTTGGCTGGAAATAGATTCAGTTAAGGAAGTGTTTTTAAAAAATAAATAACTATACATGGTTACAAAAAATATCCCCGGCACAACCCCATCCACCCTCACCCAGCTTCGTACCAAGACTAACCCCTCCCAACCGCCACCCCACTCCCCGAGTCCCTCCACCACAAAGAAAACCCCACTAGACTGACCAATGCCCTGCCCCTTCCTTCCTGCCTAACAGCTGACAGTAACCAGCTCCTTAAAAAGGTAATGAAAAGCCTTGAGTAAAACCCATCCACCGACACCTCTCGTAGCATATCTGATCTTCTCAGAGTGCAGAAAATCCACCAGGTCCCCTAACGAAGCCAAAGCCTTAGGCAGCGTCGGACACCTTGATGGATCTGTGTGTCTATTCGGAACCCTGGATATGTGTTATCCCTTCTTAGTTCCCAAATAACAGAGATTCCAGACTGCGCTTATTGGTTAAGCTATTTGAAACTTTATTCGTCAGCTTTAGCGTCTACTGATAAAGTAAATTTTTCAATACAAAATTTAGGAAGTTCCAACTAGCCCGGCAGCAAGCTAGTCAGATCAATTGTCTTCATTCAGCAAATATAGTGGTTGAGTTCTAAAATACAACTCGGTAATTCTTCAAATCAAATACACACTATTAAAAACGACTGAGTGATTTAAACACACCTCCACCCGAGCAAGACTCGCCTCCAGGCTATTAGGCAAGCGAAGGCAAAAATATCTGCCTGCTTCCCCTCCTGCAGCACCGCTAAGTCTGAAACTCCAAAGATGGCCACAATCAGACACGACTCCACCTTAACAAGAGATGATCTAACCACCGTTCCTTGACATTCAATGACAATGCCACCGTTGAATCCCCCAAAATCAACATCCTGGGGGTTCCCATTGATCAGAAACTGAACTGGCCTCGGCATATTAATACTGTGGCTACCAGGGCAGGTCAAAGGCTAGGAATCCTACGGTGAGTAACTCACCTCTTGATTCCCCAAACCCTGTCCACCATCTACAAGACACAAGTCACCACCGACGAACAGTGGCAGCCGCGTGCATCATCTACAAGATGCACTGCAGTAACTCACCAAGGTTCCTTAGACAGCACCTTACAAACTCACGACCACTACCATCTAGAAGGACAAGAGCAGCAGATACCTGGAAATACCATCAATTGGAGGTTCCCCTCAAAGTCACTACCCTGTCTTGGAAATATATCTCCGTTCCTTCACTGTCGCTGGGGCAACATTCTGGAACTCCCTCCCTAACAACACAGTGGGTGTACCTACCCCTCAGGGACTGCAGCGGTTCAAGAAGGCAACTCATCATCATCTTCTGAAGGGCAACTAGGGATGGGCAATAAATGCTGGCCAAACAGTGACGGCCACATCCCGTAAATGAATTTTTAAAAACACCTAGAATCCCTGATATTGGACGGCGAGGTGGTGCAGTGGTTAGCACTGCTGCCTCACGGTGCCGAGGACCCGGGTTCGATCCCGGCCCTGGGTCACTGTCCGTGTAGAGTTTGTAAATTCTCCTTGTGCCTGCGTGGGTGTCCCCACCACAACACAAAAATATGTGCAGGGCTGGTGAATTGGCCATGCTAAATTGCCCCCTTAATTGGGAAAAAGAATTGGGTACTCTAAATTTAGATTTTTAAAAATCCCTGAGTGGCACGGTGGTGCAGTGGTTAGCACTGCTGCCTACGGCGCTGAGGACCCAGGTTCAATCCCGGCCCCGGAGCTTTTACATTCTCCCAGTGTCTGTGTAGGTTTCACCCCCACACCCAAAAATATGTGGTTAGGTGGATTGGCCACACTAAATTGCCCCTTAATTGGAAAAAAATAATTGGGTACTCTAAATTTATTTTTTTTAAATAAAAATAAAAACAAATCCCTGCTATTGATTCAAAAAAGGAGACCCAGAATTCAACAACCTTGGGGCAAGACCACAACATGTGCATGTGGTTCGCCGGCCCACTAGAATACCTCTCACCTATCCTCCAACCAGAGAAGAACTCACCCATACACACCCTGGTCAAGTACGCCCTATGCATCACCTTTAAACTGTATCAAACAAAACCTCGCACAAGAGAAGTTGACCTTATGAAGAGCTTCATTCCACACACCCCTTTAAAGACCACCTCCAACTTGTCCTCCCACTACTTATTCCAAAGAAGCCTACTCTGTCGCCAACATCTGCCCATAAATATCCGAGATCCTTCCGTACCCTAGCTCATCCAAGGACAGGACCGTACAGGAAGAAAATGTTGCTGCTCAACAGAGAAACCTTTAGGTAACTTTTTTTTAAAAGTTCATTGCAGTCTGTTGAAAACAGTTTTCATTCTTTTATCCTCACACATTTCCCTGCCACTCACTATCTGCTTCACCTCTGAAAACAAAGATCTTTCACTCAAATGGTGCTATTGATGACCTAGCATTCCAGCAGCCATTTCTACACATCCATTGACTTCAAATGATTTTCCTTCTCTGGCAGTCACTTCCTTGTGTCTACTGCCCTGTGGGAAGGGAAGCTAACCATTGACCTTGTTAAAGGTCTGTGTCCTTTAGCCCCATTATCCTCATGGTCCAACTGTAACAGCTGATTTCGTTCAATTGTATCTCCATCATCTGTATTCTGCTCTTTTACAGGGCACTGTACTTTTAACCATTGTTCAGCTGCTTTCGTCACTGTCAAACCGCCACACCACCCCTTGTATCACCCCCCGCCAACCCCCCTGCCCTCCCCCCGCCTTGCCAACTCTATCTGCAAATGTCCTCATTGTTAAAAGGCTGGGAGGATTTTAGCATTCCATTCCATGTGACACTGTTGTTTTGTCGTTTGAAAGCTTCATTTCCAAGGGGAAAGCGCAGCTGTGCACTATTCCACGAATGCCTGGATTCTAGGAAGCGGGCAGTTGGTCTTCGCTCTGTCCCACCACTCACCAGGTTGGTCTGAATTACAATGATAGCCTGCACTCATCACCCCACAACTGCTGATTCCAGAATAGCTGTCATCGTCTCTGGAAGTGGCAAAGTGTGAAGGAGTCATTGCCAGGAATAGACTCGGTTTTACAAGACAAGGCCTCAAATAATTATTTTGACCATTTAACTAACCAAAGTATTGTCAGGGTACGATCTTGGCATTGAAATCCTTTTTGTGTCATGCTCTCTTCCTTTGCTAGCAACTCAAACACTTAAAATTACCCTTCCTGCTCTTACTTTAAATCCCAATTACATTCTTCTCTTATTGAACTGCAAGATGTTCTTCTATTCTGTAAATCATCTAAGTGACATCTCTCTCTCTATTGTAAAAAAAATACTAGGCCTCTCCCCCCACCAGACATATCGAAAAGTCTCTGTCAATATTGCAATGAACTGTGTGAGAAAGGAGGCAAAAAAGATTTTCCATTCGCCACAACGGTTCCTCTCCCGTGTGGAGCAGTTGGCCTATTCAATGTCTAAGCTGAAGGGCAAACCTGGAGCTTGAATCTGGCTGAATCCATTTCAAACGTTCACAGAGATCTGCAGGGAACTCTTTAACCCATATAGATGTCGGTGTAGGGACCAATGGCTTTGTCACACTTGCAAGGAATTTAATCTGAATAAATGTGCACACAATAATATGACTATTATTTCCCAGTCTTTACATCTACTACCAAAATGCCGCAAAATGATTTGAAATTAAAAACAAAGGCAGAAAATCAATTTCTTGTGCAACAGGTAAATGATGTCCATAGACCATAGAATTTACAGTGCACTGCAGGTTGCGGCGATGCGTAGCTAAGCCGTGCGTTTCGGCAACTCCCGCGAAAACGGACTTTCGGGCTCTTCAGAGGAGCCCCAACGGAGCTTTTTTTTGACTGATCCCGTGTGGGAAGGAGCAGTGAGGTCCCGTCCCCCCAAATATTTGGCAGGGAGCAACGGTGGAGCGGCGAGGAAAGAGGCCATGGAGCAGAGAACAAAACGAGGAGAAGAAGGCAAGATGGCGGAGGGCGGAGTGCAAGCAGCGTGGGGGCCAGACCAGCAGGAGTTCTTCATGAGATGTGTGGAGGTGCTGAAAAAGGAGGTGCTGGCGCCGATGCTGTTGGCGATCGAGGGGCTGAAGGAGACCCAGACGACCCAGGCGGTGGAGCTTCGTGAGGTGTACGATAAGGTGAACACCAACGAGGACGATATCCAGCACCTGGCGGTAAAAATGGAGGCGCACGAGGCGGTGCACAGGAGGTGGGCCGAGAGAATTGAGGTCCTGGAGAACAGGTCGAGGAGGAAGAACCTCCGGATTCTGGGTCTTCCCGAAGGAGTGGAGGGAGCTGATGCTGGGGCATACGCGAGCACGATGCTCCATTCGCTGATGGGTGCGGAGGCCTCTCCGACCCCCCTGGAGCTGGAGGGGGCTCACCGGGTCCTGGCGAGGAGACCCAAGGCAGATGAGCCGCCAAGGGCGATAGTGGCAAGGTTCCATCGCTTCGTGGATAAAGAAAGTATGCAGAGATGGACCAAGAAGGTGCGGAGCAGCAAATGGGAGAACGCGGTGATCCGAGTACACCAGGATTGGAGCGCGGAGGTGGCAAAGAGGAGAGCTGGCTTCAACCGGGCCAAGGCGGTGCTGCATAGAAAAAGAGTCAGGTTCGGCATGCTGCAGCCTGCGCGACTGTGGGTCACTTAGCAGGACCGACGCCATTATTTTGAAACGCCAGAAGAGGCTTGGACTATTATACAGACGGAAAAACTGGACTCGAACTGAGGGGATGTGGTTGTATATGGGGTTGTAAATATGGGTAAAGAATATTTTGTGGGTGGGATGATGGATGGGGATGTGGGTAGAGTTCTGGTTAAAATTCCTAAAATTTCCTTTTTTCATCATCACAAAATGATGATGATGGGGAATGTGGGCGTCGGTACTGGAGGGAGGTGAGACTCGGGGATGAGGGAACTGGGATGATGGCCGCAATGTCGGAGGCGACGATCTCTTTGATCTTAAAGTGGGATAAGGACCCACTGCAATGTGGGTCATATAGACCGATCTCGCTCCTTAATGTAGATGCTAAGTTGATGTCAAAAATGTTGGCCATGAGGATTGAGGACTGTGTTCTGGGGGGATTCACGAGGACCAGACGGGATTCGTAAAGGGTAGGCAGTTAAACATTAATGTGCAAAGGCTCTTAAATGTGATAATGATGCCATCGGTGGAGGGAGAAGCGGAGATAGTGACAGCCATGGACGCGGAGAAAGCCTTTGATCGGGTAGAGTGGGAGTATCTCTGGGAAGTGTTGAGGAGGTTTGGGTTCGGGGGAGGGTTTATTAGTTGGGTTAAGCTCCTGTATAAAGCCCCGGTGACGAGTGTGGTCACGAACCGGCGGAGGTCAGAGTATTTCCAGCTGTATCGAGGGACGAGGCAGGTTCTCATTAGCAATTGAACCTTTGGCCATGGCGTTACGGGAGTCGGGGAAATGGAAGGGGGTGGTTCAAGGGGGAGAGGAACATAGAGTGTCGCTGTATGCAGACGACCTGTTGCTGTATGTGACGGATCCAGTGGAGGGGATGGTTGAGGTAATGCAGATCCTACGGGAGTTGGGAGACTTTTCGGGCTATAAGCTCAATGTGGGAAAGAGTGAGCTCTTTGTGATCCATCCGGGGGACCAGGGAAGAGGGATAGAGGACCTACCGTTGAGGAGGGCGGAAAGGAGCTTTCGATATTTGGGGATTCAGGTAGCTAGGAGTTGGGGGGCACTGCATAAACTCAATTTGACGCGATTGGTGAAACAGATGGAGGAGAATTTTAAAAGGTGGGACATGTTGCCACTCTCGCTGGCGGGTAGGGTACAGTCGGTTAAAATGGTGGTCCTCCGGAGATTTCTTTTTGTATTCCAATGCCTCCCAATTGTGATCACTAAGGCCTTTTTTAAGAGGGTAAGCAGGAGCATTACGGGATTTGTGTGGGTGAGCAAGACCCTGCGGGTAAGGAGGGGGTTCTTGGAGCGTAGCAGAGATAGAGGAGGGTTGGCATTGCCGAATCTGGGTGGGTATTATTGGGCAGCCAACGTGGCAATGATCCGTAAGTGGGTGATGGAGGGAGAGGGGGCAGCGTGGAAGAGGTTGGAGATGGCGTCCTGAAAAGGAACGAGCCTGGGGGCGCTGGTGACAGCACCGCTGCCACTCTCGCCGACAAGGTATACCACGAGCCCGATGGTGGCGGCAACGCTAAAGATCTGGGGGCAGTGGAGACGGCACAGGGGTGCGACGGGAGCCTAGGTGTGGTCCCGATCAGAGACAACCATCAGTTTGTCCCAGGAAGAATGGACAGGGGATTTCAGAGCTGGCATCGGGTAGGGATTAGAAGAATGGGGGACCTGTTCATTGACGGGACGCTTACGAGCTTAGGGGCGCTGGAGGAGAAGTTTGGGCTACCCCCGGGAAACGCTTTCAGGTACATGCAAGTGAGGGTGTTTGTGAGGCGGCAGGTGAGGGAATTTCCGCTACTCCCGGCACAGGGGATTCAAGATAGGGTGATCTCGGACGTATGGGCCGGGGAGGGCAAGGTGTCGGCGATATACCAGGAGATGAAAGAGGGGGAGGCTTTGGTAGAGGAGCTGAAGGGTAAATGGGAGGAGGAGTTGGGGGAGGAGATTGAGGAGGGGCTATGGGCTGATGCCCCAAGTAGGGTTAATTCCTCTTCTCGTGTGCCAGGCTTAGCCTGATACAATTTAAGGTGGTTCATAGAGCGCATATGACGGGGGCGAGGCTGAGTAGGTTCTTTGGGGTGGAGGACAGATGTGGGAGGTGCTCAGGAAGTCCGGCGAACCATGTCCATATGTTTTGGTCATGCCCGGCATTGGAGGGGTTCTGGAGGGGAGTTGCGGGAACAGTATCTAAGGTGGTGAAAGTCCAGGTCAAGCCAAGCTGGGGGCTAGCACTATTTGGAGTAGTGGACGAGCCGGGAGTGCAGGAGCCGAAAGAGGCCGGCATTCTGGCCTTTGCGTCCCTAGTAGCCCGGCGACGGATCTTACTAATGTGGAAGGAGGCGAAGCCCCCCAGCATGGAGGCCTGGATAAAGCGTGGAGGCCTGGATAAATGATATGGCTGGGTTTATCAAGTTGGAAAGGATAAAGTTTGCCTTGAGAGGGTCTGCGCAGGGGTTCTACAGGCGGTGGCAACCGTTCCTAGACCATCTCGCAGAGCGTTAAATGAAGGTCGGACAGCAGCAGCAGCAACCCGGGGGGGGGGGGGGGGAGGGGCGATTCCTGTGGGGGGCATGTGAGCAAGAAAGCACATGAATGATCCGGAAACTGACATGTACGGGAAGAATCCAATGTACAAAGTTCTGTATTTTATTGAATTGCCATGTTCATGTCTTGCCACGCGAGTTCTTTTTCTTCTCTTTGTTACCGGGGGGGGGGGGGGGGGGGGGGGGGGGTTGTAAGGTGGAAAATATTGTTATTGAAAAATTCTTAATAAAAATATATTTTTTAAAAAAGAATTTACAGTGCAGAAGGAGGCCATTCGGCCCATCGAGTCTGCACCGGCTCTTTGAAAGAGCACCCTACCCAAGCCCACACCTCCACCCGATCCCCATACCCATTCCCCTGTAACCCGACCCAACACTAAGGGCAATTTTGGACACAAAGGGCAATTTAGCGTGACCAATCCACCTAACCTGCACATCTTTGGACTGTGGGAGGAAACCGGAGCACCGGAGGAAACCCACGCACACACGGGGAGAACGTGCAGACTCCGCACAGACAGTGAACCAAGCCGGGAATCAAAGCTGGGACCCTGGAGCTGTGAAGCAATTGTGCTAACCACTGTGCTACCGTGCTGCCCGAATGTCAGCCTTTTAGGTCTTCGACATGTTTGCATGAAGATCCTGTTGATTCATCAGGCTTAGGGTTACACGTAAAGCCTGCGCACACAAACAATGGACACAGTCAGGATGCTTAAAGGAGTGCTCCTTCAAGCCGTGCTTCTGGGTGAGCTCCTATAATATCCTGAACTCCAATTACCTTAATGTTTGGCGGCCCCAACCCAAAATCAGCAAGTTAAAAACATTCAATTGATAACACCAGTGCCCTTGACAAGCTCCAGCATCCAACCAGGTTGAGATATTTTGAAAATAAAATATCAACATTTGGCAGTAATCTTCTTCCTCCTCCACCACCAATGCTCTTATTTCTCCAAGAATGGTTGGAGTGAGGGCCTTAAGAAATTCATGAGCCAATCGAGATAGGCCCTCCTAACAAAAACGCGGAGAAATATCATACATCATATGAGGCATTAATCTTTTCTTTATTCTTTCATGGGAGGTAGGCATCATTGGCGTAGCAACACTTATTGCCCATCCTTAATTGCCCTTGAATGGAGTAGCTTGCTGTGCCAATTTCAGAGTTCAATTAAGAGTCAACCACATTGCTAAGGGTTGCTTGTCACAGGTAGGCCAGACCAGATAAGGATGGCACATTTCCGCAAGAATGAAAAATAGCTGCCATGGTCACCATTGATTGAATTTAAACTCCTGCAGCTGTCCTGGTGGCATTTGAACCCACGTCCTCAAGAGCATTAGCCTGCTCTTTGGATTACCAGTCCAGTGACAGGTCTGCTACGCCACCATTTCTCCCTATTATTTCTTGAGGAATACACATTAGAAATGCAATGAATATAAGTACATTATATTAAACATACAGGAAGAATTTTCTGTAGTCAGGAGTGTGATGGAATGCTCTCCCCTTGCCTGAATGAGTGGCACAGTGGTGATCATTGCTGCCTTACAGCACCAGGGACCCCGGGTTCAATTCCAACATTGGGTGACTGTGCTGAGTTTGCATATTCTCCCCGTGTCTGCGTGGGTTTTCTCCGGTTTCCTCATCAATAAATATTCAATCCCTCCACCACCGACGAACAGTGGCAGCAGTGTACACCATCTACAAGATACACTGCAGGAAGTTTCCTTAGACATCACCTTCCAAGCCCACGACCACGTCCATCTAGAAGGATAAGGACAACAGATACCTGGAAACACCACCACCTGGATGTTCCCCTTCAAATCGCACATCATCCGGACTTGGAAATATATTGCCGTTCCTTCATTGTCGCTGGGTCAAAATCCTAGAACTCCCTCCCTTACAACAGTGTGGGTATCTGCACCTTAGGAACAGCAGCGGTTCAAGACGGCAGCTCACCACCATCTTCTCAAGGACAATTAGGGATGGGGAATAAATGCTGGCATTGCCTGCAACACCCACATCCTCTAAATTAATTTAACAAAATACTGCCGAGATGATTATTTGGTACTGAATATTCTATTCCAATTGGACCATATAATGAGCATGATATACTGAATAAATGTATGTCATTGCTTCACGTGGAAATCAGGAGGTAATGAGCTTATTGATAGGTACCAGGTTATGCACAAAGCTGTTTCTTTAACATTTGTTTTTTGGGATGTTGTCAATGTCATTCTTACTGTCCATCTTTAGTTGCGCTGATAAGGTGGAGATGGGTCGTAGTTCATGAATCGCTGCAGCCCTCATGGCGATATGTTTGCAATGGTGCTAGGTCGCAATCAATTGTTTTCAATTGAGTAGCTGGAATGGGATTTTTAAGATGCATGCATAGTCACCGTCGAATCTTCTATCACAGAAGGGTGTGTCCATGCTGGCACTTTGCAAGAGTCAGAGGCACATACTGGTTCAGCCAATTTAGATTCACAATGAGGCAGCTGTTGTGGTCATTTCTTTCCGATATCAAGCCATAGGTTTTCCCTGATTATTGACTTGAATTCAACATATCCATAAATACAAAATCTAGAAAAGACTCTCAGGGATGCACGCTTAATGTGTTCTTCTGAAATTCTGCTGTCCCCTATTTTTGCACAGAGGTTAACCCAGTTAAATAAATAGACTAATGCAGCAGACCAAAAATAATAGCAAACGTGTTAAGTATCCATTCACTAATAGTAATTTTGAGATGGAAGTTTTGAAAATTCAAGGCATTATAATGTGAATTATTAAGCAGTATCCAGACCAAAGCAATTACAATTCTTCAGGTTTCACAGCAGCATCAGCTCCTCTTGATCTGATTTCCCGATAAACATCTCTCAACCTGTGTAGCGAGAGAAGCAGCCAGAAAGCTGCTCTCAAGACTGGAAATAAATCCAATATCATCAGCTGTACAAAGCCTCCCGGCTTTGAACACTGCTCCAGCTTGTGGCTTTTCATTAGCAGTGACTGCACGCACCACAACGTTACAGCTCATTGCACGTATACAAGTACATATCCTAACAAATTTTCACAGGGCCGAGAAAGCACCAATGATTTACGGGGACTTCTTACACCAAGATGGGAAACTCAGCCGGTTTCAAGGGGTCCGCGCCTTGCTCAGCCAATGCCACATAATGCGGAAATTCGCTCGCGTCCTGACCACCTCTTATTATGGTCGCCATGGAGTTTCCTCGAGCGAGACGGGTGTTTGTCGACTATGCTAAAAACAGTTTGTCAAACACAAATAACTGTCAAAGTCAATTATGAGCCGCAATGGCAAACAGCTCGTCACATGTAAACAGCAATCACAGTCAAGCATGGAACTGAAGATCAAGAGCAAACTATTTATCTATTTGGGCTAGCAGGACATTTAATCCAAACACGTCTTCAGTCCAATGAATCACACCTGTGCTGGCTCACCAGAGCTCACCCTGTTTATGTGGAGCAGGGTCCCAAAAAGCAACCTTCCATTGCCGTTTCAGGCTTTGCAACTTCAATCTAAGTGACCACATTCATTGAAAGGTGATCTCCAATCAGCAGTGTTCGCCAAATTCGCCAATCGTGTTGTCCAGTTCCAAATATAACGAAAGCCAAGCAACAAAGTGAGGGAACACACCCCATACTAAAATGTGCACACTGTTGAACACGTTAAGATTTAGCCAAATTCTACTTCAAAAAGTGAGGTCAGCACGGTAGCACAGTGGTTAGCACAGTTGCTTCACAGCTCCAAGGTCCCCGATTCAATTTCGGCTAGGGTCACTGTCTGTGCCGAGTCTGCATGTTCTCCCCGTGTGTGCGTGGGTTTCCTCCAGGTGCTACGGTTTCCTCCCACAGTCCAAAGATGTGCAGGTTAGGTGGATTGGCCATGATAAATTGCCCTTAGTTACCAAAAAGGTTAGGTGGGGTTACTGGGTTATGGTGATAGAGTTGTAGGCTTAAGTGGGGTGCTCTTTACAAGAGCCGGTGCAGACTCAATGGGCCGAATGGCCTCCTTCTGCACTGTAAATTCTATGAAAGCAGATGCAGTTTATGAAATTTGCCAAAGGCTCACTTTTGTATGTCCACTCATGTCTCCCGCAATATTTTATTCCTATTGCCACGCTTTGAAGCAAGAATCCTCACATGGCAACATCATAAATATAGTCCTGACAATTTTCTCTATTTCATATTTCTTGTGAAATGAATCTCATTCTTTGAGGTGGTCGAGTTAGAAAGGAGGGGAACTCTTTGCAAACCTGTTCATACTTTTCCTACTGAACTACATAGCATTGCTTCCTGTGTGCTATTTTTACTGTGCCAAAGTGTCAGGCCAGAAGTGAAACAAAGTCCCAAAAGAATTTTGGAGTTTGCACTTGGAAATCACAGGGCATCTTATGATTGTTGATTACCATAACTAGCTTTTCATTATTAAAACTACAGTCTCCTTTCTTTGAATTGTGTTTTCGAATGAAGCTGCCAACCTTGAGAAGATCTGTTCATTTGTAAGTAAATCTGTAAATTATGGCAATTTATCTACTTATATCAGTAGGTGTTACATTCAATACAAAATGGAGAATTTGCCGTCTCCGCTCTAATAGGCTTCCTTTCTTCAAAACAGCAACCTTGTGAGATTTCCCTTCCAGGTGAAGCATCTGGCAGAAAACCAGAGCTTTTTCAGACTTTCAATTTGTTGCGAATTCAACAGTTTACACTTGGTTTTTAAAATGTTATTCTCCCTTTCCCTCCATGGTTTCAACCCTATACCGTATTCCGTCAAACAGGACTGCTCGGTTCCACCCCTGCACCATCGCCTGCCTCCCTGCCCCAATTATCAATGAAACATTCCTCTTCATTTCTGGACTGCATTTATATGATAGTAATAATAATCATTATTAACATCACAAGTAGGCTTACATTAGGGGATGGTTTAGCACAGTGGGCTAAACAGCTGGCTTGTAATGCAGAACAATGCCAGCAGCGCGGGTTCAATTCCCGGCCTCCCCGAACAGGCGCCGGAATGTAGCGACTAGAGGCTTTTCACAGTAACTTCATTGAAGCCGACTTGTGATAATAAGCGATTATTATTATTATTACATTAACACTGTGAAAATCCCCTAATCACCACAATCCGGCACCGGTTTGGATGTCAAAGGACTCTCAGTCGTGACTAGACTCTCCCAGTTGCTCAATACCTGTTGGCACAGCCACCTTTGAAGACCACTCCACCTTTGTGTACAAACAGCCTTTTCCCCACAACCAGATTTTCAAGCCTGTTTCTCAGGGAAGAATCCTCTGTGGGGTTTGCTTCTCCGACACAAATTTGTTCAGTCAGGGAACATCCACAATTCCACCTTGCTGCCTGACTGTGACATTATTGCATGACAGAAACACTGCAGCACACAAATGGCATTCCAATGCCCAACTGAAACTGGTTTATTGCAGGTTCCTTATATACATACATAAATAGCCACAAGGTGGTGGTATTACAGCTCCCTCCCATTTCACACCTCTTTACCATGTGAATCCCATGTCCTTTTGCGGGGAGCATGTCCACCCTCGCTTTTAACCAAACAATTGTCTTTTTAAATGAACATACCAATATTGGGATGCTTCAGCAGCCGACAGATTCTTGCTTCTCGTTCCAGCTTCTGGTGATCTACAGTTCAAAAAACAAAATGGAGAATTGTGAACCAAAAGATTCCAGCAAGGAGTAGAACATTTAAACTAAAAAATAAAGCTGTGAATTGATGGATAGTTTATAGCGGCACTTGTGTAAT
Source organism: Scyliorhinus torazame (assembly GCF_047496885.1). Taxonomy (NCBI): domain Eukaryota; kingdom Metazoa; phylum Chordata; class Chondrichthyes; order Carcharhiniformes; family Scyliorhinidae; genus Scyliorhinus; species Scyliorhinus torazame. The sequence goes on from NC_092734.1 coordinate 14,343,196, forward strand.
CTACGTCAGCACCAATGTCATCAGTGAAAATGAAAGCTCCTGGCACCTCCTGCAAATTAATCAATGGGGGAAGATCTACAGGCACAACAATGTCAAAGTTGAAGTATGAATTTTACTGCAGTGTGCATGCCAATGGCTTAAGGTTCACCAGTACAAAAGTAATCCAAACATTAATCTCACTGTACTTGAGCCAGTTCGGACGTAGGTTATAGCAGTGTAGTAATTATGATAATGGACTAGCAATCTAAAGGTCATGAGTTCAAATCTTAGTTCTGAAATTGAAATCGTTAAATTTGGTCTGAACAGGATGCATTAACATGAAACAGCAAGATTGTCACAGTAACCCGGCTGGTTCGTTAATGTTCTCGAGGAAGTCAAAGAACCCCAGTCTCTCACTGCATGGTTCATTCAATGCCCGCACCATACCCTCCCCCTCAACAATCACCCAAGTGGACTAGAGAGGAAATCAATCAGTACGAAGACACCCGACTTCACCCCTGCCTCAGGTCATCGGCTGCTGAAGCCCTCATTCATGCCTTTGCGATGACTAGTCTCAACTGTAATAATGCACTCCTGTCTGGTCTCTCACATTACCCTCCAAAAGATTGGTCATTCAAAATTCTGGTGCTTGCATCCTTAAACGCAGCACATCCCATGCCACCCCTGTGCTCACTGGAATCCATCGGCTGCCAGTAAAGTAATGCCTGATTTTTAAATTCTCACCCTTGCTTTCAAGTCCCTCCATGTCCTCGCCTCTCCTTATCTTGGTAATCATATAATCCCTGCAATGCAGGAGGACACTCAGCCCATCAAGTCTGCACCGACCCTTTGAAAGACCACCCTGCCTGGGCTCAATTCCCCTCCCTATTCCTGCAACCCGACCCTAAGGGGAAATTTAGCATGACCAATCCACCTAACTTGCACATCTTTAGTCTGCTCCTCCAACCCCACAGATATCTGTACTCGTCGAATTCTGGCCTCTTCAGCATCCCTGATTTTAATTACTCCGCCATTAGTGGCCGTGCCTCCAATTGCCTGGGCCCTAGTTGTTAAATCCCATCCTTACACCCCTCTTCCTTCCTTCAAGACGCTCCTCAAAATTTACCTCTCTGAGCAAGCTTTTGATCATCTCCTCTAATAGCACCTCATGTGGTGTCTAACGTTACTTTTAGCCACCTGTGAAGCACCTTGAAATGGTTTATTATGTGAAAGGTAAATAATCTTTATACTAATCTTTAATGTCACATGTAGGCTTACATTAACACTGCAACAAAGTTACTGTGAAAATCCCCTCGTCGCCACATTCCAGTACCTGTTCAGGTACACAGAGGGAAAATTCAGAATGTCCAAATCATCTACCAAGCACGGCTTCTGGGACGTGTGGGAGGAAACCAGAGCACCCGGAGGAAACCCACGCAGACACAGGGAGAACGTGCAGACTCCGCGCAGACAGTGACCCAAGCCGGGAATCGAACCTGGGATCCTGGCGCTGTGAAGCAACAGTGCTAACCACTGTGCTACCTTGCGATAGAAATATAAATTGTTGCTGTTATGATCATGAGCAGCACTGCAACAGTTCAAGGAGAAAGCCCATTGCCACTTTCTCAAACAATTGAGATGGGCATGATCTTAGACCTCACCAGCAATCCGAAGTACGGGAAAAAGAAATTTCAAACGCTTGGGAAGCAGTCGTTACAAATACTCTAATGCACAAGGCTTGTTCCTGTGTACAGGGTTCACCCACTCTCAGTAAAATAAAACCATGACATTTCCATAGCCAAATTGAAATATTTCATGCCGATTTGTTTCTTTTAAATGCATCATGAGCAGTGCTTTGCATAAGCATTGGAACCGTGCAGTGTATGTCAGCTATCCTTAACCTCAATTTCACACAAGGCAGGCAGCACGGTGGCGCAGTGGTTCGCACTGCTGCCTCACGGCGCCGAGGTCCCAGGTTCAATCCTGGCTCTGGGTCACTGTCCGTGTGGAGTTTGCACATTCTCCCTGTGTTTGCGTGGGTTTTGCCCCCACAACCCAAAGATGTGTAGGCTAGGTTGATTGGCCACGCTAAATTGCCCCTTAATTGGAAAAAATGAATTGGGTACTCTAAATTTATTTTTAAAAATAAATACATTTCACACAAGGCTATCTTTTTTTGTAGAAATTTTGTGCTCCATGTAAAGCACTTATGGAGTCACCAGTGTTTTTTCCTGCACTGGACTCCGAACGTGCAAAGCAAATGATTACAGAGTGCCTGTCAGAAAACCATTGCGGTGGAAAAGGGTGGAATTCCACCAAAGTCAGAAAAGTCTCATCCTTGTCTTTATAAAATTCCATGACTTTTGGTCTCTTTTAGAAATTTCCATGATTTTTCCAGGTTTTCCTTGACCCCTGGGAACCCTGTGTATCGCATTGGTCAAGGCCTCGGGTACCAGTAAAACCCACTCAGAGACAGAACGACAATTTTAATGCAAAACCCTCCAGAATCTGTAAGGTCTTTCTCCCAGTGATTTACTCTATCTCCCTTGCGCATGCTGGGATATTGTTGCCTGTGCATCAGCTACCCTCAACAAACCAGTCAGTATGCAGGCATTAGCCTTGACAGGAACGCCTTTTGATTAATTAACTGGGAATAGCATTGGGGGAAATAAAGGCAGCTCCTAGACTTTATTCACCAACACATACACACATTCACCATTTTTAAAAATAAATGTTTTATGGAGGTATTTCTTTGGCATTTCAACAGCAACAAAATCAACAATATACATAACAAGAAAAAGATAAACATAGTCCACCTCCCTCTCCCACAGGTCTTGCCATTACTTACCCCCCTCACCTATGCTAACTTAAACCCCCTCCCTCCCTTTATGCTGACGATTAGTTATCTGCGAGGAAGTCGACGAATGGTTGCCACCGCCGGGCGAATCAAGCAGAGATCCTCCCAGGGCAAACTTAATTTTCTCCAGGCAGAGGAAGCCAGCCATGTCTGAAAGCCAGGTCTCCGATTTCAGGGGCTTTGAGCCCCTCCATGCCAGCAGTATGCACCTCCGGGCTACCAGGGAAGCAAAGGCCAGAACATCTGCCTCGCTCTCCTCCTGGATTCCCGGGTCCTGCGATACCCCAAAAATCGCCAACTCTGGACTCATTGCCACCTTCATATTTAATACTGTGGACAAGGTGTCAGCAAACCCCTGCCAAAATCCCCTCAGTTTTGAGCATGCCCAGAACATTTGGACATGATTCATTGGCCCCCCCGCACATTTCGCACACTTGTCCTCCACACCAAAGAATCTGTTCATCCGGGCCACTGTCATGTGAGCCCGGTGAACAACCTTAAATTGAATTAGGCTGAGCCTGTCACATGTTGCGATAGTATTAACCCTTCCTAACACGTCCGCCCAGAGGCCCTCCTCTATCTCTCCCCCCAGCTCCTCGTCCCACTTTCGCTTCAGCCCCTCGGTCTGCGTCTCCTCCGATCCCATAAGCTCTTTATATAGGTCCGAGACACTCCCCTCGCCTATCCATCCTCTAGAGACCATCCTATCCTGAATCCCCCTTAGCGGCAGGAGTGGGAAGGTTGGTACCTGCTTCCGCAAAAAGTCCCGTATCTGTAAATATCGGAATTCATTTCCACCAGCCAATGCAAACTTCTCCTCCAGCGCCCTCATACTCGGGAAGCTACCTTCCAAGAACAAGTCCCCCATCCTCTCGATCCCCGCTCTCCGCCAAATTCGGAACCCCCCGTCCATCCTCCCCGGGGCAAACCGATGGTTGTCGCAGATTGGGGACCACACCAATGCCCCCTCTGCTCCCACATGTCTCCTCCATTGCGCCCAGACTCTCAGGGCCGCCACCACCACTGGGATTGGCGGAGTACCGCGCTAGAGGGAATGGCAGGGGCACCGTCACCAATGCCCCAAACTTGTGCCCTTACAAGAATTACAAATTCCAAGGGGTGCACATCTCCAAAAATCTGTCCTGGTCCACCCACGTCGACGCTAGCACCAAGAAAGCACAACAGCGCCTATACTTCCTCAGGAAACTAAGGAAATTCGGCATGTCCACATTAACCCTTACCAGCTTTTACAGATGCACCATAGAAAGCATCCTATCAGGCTGCATCACAGCCTGGTATGGCAACTGCTCTGCCCAGGACCGCAAGAAACTTCAGAGAGTCGTGAACACCGCCCAGTCCATCACACGAACCTGCCTCCCATCATTGACTCCATCTACACCTGCCTGGGGAAAGCGGGCTGCATAATCAAAGATCCCTCCCACCCGGCTTACTCACTCTTCCAAGTTCTTCCACCGCCAGGAGATACAGAAGTCTGAGAATAAGCACGAACAGACTCAAAAACAGCTTCTTCCCCACTGTCACCAGACTCCTAAATGACCCTCTTATGGACTGACCTCATTAACACTACACCCTGTATGCTTCATCCGATGCCAGTGCTTATGTAGTTACATTGTACATGTTGTGTTGCCCCATTATGTATTTTCTTTTCTTCCCTTTTCTTCCCATGTATTTAATGATCCGTTGAGCTGCTCGCAGAAAAATACTTCTGTACCTCGATACACATGACAATAAACAAATCCAATCCAATCCAATCCAGAAGCCGCCTCTATGCGCACCCACGCCGGCTCACCCCCCCCACCAGCCACCTCCTAACCATGGCTATATTAGCCACCCAGTAGTAATCATAGATTATCATAGAATTTACAGTGCAGAAGGAGGCCATTCGGCCCATCGAGTCTGCACCGGCTCTTGGAAAGAGCACCCTACCCAAGGTCAACACCTACACCCTATCCCCATAACCCAGTAACTCCATCCAACACTAAGGGCAATTTTGGACACTAAGGGCAATTTATCATGGCCAATCCACCTAAACTGCACATCTTTGGACTGTGGGAGGAAACCGGAGCACCCGGAGGAAACCCACGCACACACGGGGAGGATGTGCAGATTCCGCACAGACAGTGACCCAAGCCGGAATCGAACCTGGGACCCTGGAGCTGTGAAGCAATTGTGCTATCCACAATGCAAACGTGCTGCCCATCTTGATTGCCCCTTGATTGGGAAAAAATATTGGATACTCTAAATTTATACAAGGAAAAAAAGACTTGCAACAATCCTTTAACACCTAATTTAGCCAAGTTCCTGCTTCAGAACTGTATTTTCATGACAGCTATTCCCCAGCTATTAATCTTGCAAAATAGTTTTCAGCGTAATAAACAATTTAGTAAAGTATATACATGGTGGATCTTTATAGGATGTCAGTCAATCTCAGCAGTTCCTGGCGTCTCATCAAGTTTTAGCATCCCCAATATGATTTGTGCTACTTCTTATTGGATGGTGATCAAATTCACCTCTTCGAGGGACAAAGTCTTTCGGACACAGGAAGAAACTAGAGCTCACGGAAAAGCAAAGCTGCAGCCCTGTGGCTGATTTGAAGGGCTTCACACTTGGCACATCACATCACATGACCAGCTAAGTCAGCTACTGTGTTCTGCTTGGAAGAAATATGCTCCTCACTGCAATTATAATGAAGGCCATCTGTCTCACTGGGGGACACCAGGGGACATGTTTTGCGCAGCCGTCAGCATTGACGGGTACCAAGAAATTTGCACTCCCTTGTGGCATGTTCTTCAAAGGCACCTGTTATTTTCCAGATATAAATTACTTTTAAACTTCAGGTCAAAGATGGCCTGCGGGCTAAATATATATTACTTTGCTGGGAATGGAATGATTTTGTAATAACTGAATAAGGTTAGCAAGGAGATTTATCTGGAACCTATTTTAAATTGTTACTTGAACCTAGAAAGGTTTAGCAGTTTGAGCTGATTCAAAACAATGCTGAATTTATCCTAACTCGCACCAAGTTCCGGTTCATCCACCACCCAGCCGCTCGCTGACCTTCAGCTCCCAGTCCAGCAGTGACTTAAGGTTTCATTCCTGTTTCAAATTCCTCCATGCCTCACTGTCCTCCTCCAGCTCTGCAACACACAAAGCTGTGCGTTCTGCCAATTATGGCCGCGTTCGTTTTAATCACTACTATTGGTGGCCATACCTTCAGGTGACACGGCACCAAGCCTCTTCACCTCCCCTCCTCCTTTAAGACGCCCCTTGAAACCTACCTTTCTGGCCAAGCTTTTGGTCACCTGTCCTAATGTCTCACGTGATTCAGTCTCAAATGTGAAAAGGCCCTCTGCATCAGCCATGGCTCAGATGGAAACACTTACACCTCTGAATCACGAGGTTCTGTCGCCATCAAGTCCCACACCGGGGCTTCAGGGCAAAACTCAAAGCTGGCACTCCAGTGCGGGGCTGAGGAAGTGCGACACAGCCAGAGGTGCCATTTTTCACTCGAGGTATTAAATCAAAGACCCCACATTCAATGGATGTAAAATAACCCATGGCACTATTTTGAAGAACAGGGGAGTTATTCTTGGTTGTTCTGGCCTATGTATATCCCTGATCAAATATCGGAAAACAGCTCCAGTCAGTATCATGGTTTCCGTTTGTGGGAGCTTGCTGTGCCAATCTGGCTGCTATGTTTCCCAAGTGACAACATTGACTGCACTTCAAAAATACTTCATTGTGAAGCACTTTGAGAGATGTCCAGTGGTCGTGAAAAGCACTGTATAATGCAAGTCTTTCGTGTTTAAAACTTTTGTGAAGCACCTAACGTAGTGCTCTCCAACCTTGTATATACACGGGCCGCCTTGTGTGTAAAAACTCAGTCTATTGTTAGATGCTGAACCATGGCATCATCAGAAAGATGAAATTTCAAACAGACTCCAATCTGGACTTCAACTGACTTTTAAGCTCATTGATAAGAGACAAGAATTGCATTGAAATAGTCCCTTTCACAACATCAGGATGCACCAAAGTGCTTTTCCATCAATTAAGTACTTTTGAAGTTAGTCACTGTTGTAACATAGGAATGGTGGAAACCAATTAATGCACAGTAATTTCTGACAAGTAACAATGTGACTATCTGTGTTGATTGAGGGGCTAAATACTGACCAGGTCACTTGGGAGAACTCACTGGCTCTTCTCCGAAGAATGGGCCATCTGAAGGGGCAGATAGATTTTATGGCTCATTCAAAAGACAGCACCGTCAACACTGCAGCACTCTCTCAGTACTGCGATGGCAGCCAGAGTGTTGTGCTCAGGTCTCTGGATCTGGACTTGAACTCACAACCATCAGACTAAGCAGGCAATCTTTCCACTGGGCCACAATTTATACTGGGCAGTTCTTGGCACTCAAGAACATAAAAACTTAGGCGGGTGACCAGATTTAGCATGACAAACTTATAAGAGGAGTTAAATCCAGCAGGTCTCACCCTACCTAGCCCATCTGCTTACCCAATTATTCAATTCTGCTTGCAAAGTATTCCCAGCATCGACAAGACATAAATCAGAGGATACACAATATTTGGAATAATGCGTTCAGCTGCAACAAACTCGAGAGGCATAATACCATCCAGGACACAACAGCCCTTACTACTGGACTCATGTTCTCAACTTCAAAAGCAGTGCACATAACAGTGTGTACCGCTGCAACTCACTAAGCTCACTTATATGGGGTTGCTAAACCTTCTCCACCAAGTAGGAGATCAGCAGCATTGTGGAACCATCATCTTAACCAAGCTCCCCTGCAATGCAATCCCAACATAGACACGCTGTCACTGCTCATTCATCATTGCTAGCTAGAAATGCTGGAATTCCCGGCCGCGTACCATTTTGAGAGCACCAGCAGAATCACAGAACAGCAGAGCTTCAAGAAGACGCTTGAAGACTAAGTTGTGACTCAATCACTACCTCCAAAACTAACACTTGAAGGCTGAGGAGTGCTGCTTAGTCCGCACCTTGTTACAGCCAGACCCCTCAGGGCAAACAAATGTGGATTTGCCAAGACCAGCCACATGCCAAGTTCAAATAAAAAAAATATCAAGTACCACTGGAGGCAGTTGCAGAAAAGCCAGAGGCTGTTATTGCCAAATTCTTCTGACCCGAAGGAACTGGACTGCCAGGCAGAGTGAAGCCAGAATTGTTAAGTGTTTCAAAGCGGTATCATTATCAGACCGGTCTACGGAAACAGGCTCGTTGATCAGTTAGACAGAGAATGGTGTGTAAGGAGGAGTGGATGGAAACAGAGTAAAACATGGCATCGCAACAAGAAAACCGAACAGCTAAAATTCTCCATCCAACCGGCTCCTCCCTATTGCTTCATTAACATACTTGAACTTCAATTACTGATCGAGTCATGCAGATCCTTAGATGCCTGCTCTCAAACAAACTAAAAATGGCTTCATGGGCAAAAAAAAAACCTTCTCAGGCATGAAACAGTTAATAAGCAGCGTATGCACTCTTCTCTCGCTGAGTGTGTTAGGAAACATTCCCTTATTCTGTACACACTTTGAAAACAAACCGTTCATCATCTGCTGCCTAATCCTTAAAGCCCAATGTCCATTAACGTAATTCTTCCAGTAGATGGCCTCTGTAAACAATAATGTGCTCCACTAGTTTTATTTTGCTGGCCTGCATGAATGTAAAGGCTTAAAAAGATTAACGACAAGCGTTTTCATTGTATATGTAGAAGTAACCAAAGCTTAGGTCGCAAATCCTTTGAAATGAATTCAGCAATATTCTTGACAATGCCATTTAAATTTCTTCTCATTAGGAGGCTATCAGGAATCACAGTATTGCAGGTACCACATCCGGGATCGGGATCCCACCCAATATTTTCCCTGGGGTTTTCATTGATAGGGGGATCAAGGCACATTTTTCTCAATGATTGTAAATCCCCCCCCCCCACCCAATAATCATTATTGTCTCTCAATATGTCCCCCACCCCACTTCCACCCCAGATTTGATCCTTACTAGCATTTTTTTTTTTTTAAACTCCATCCCTAATAATACTATTACGTTGTTTTTAAAATCTGGCAACTTGAAGCCTCATGTTAAACCTGCAGCAAATGAGAATTCTTACTTTTTCCATATTTTTGGCTCAGAATACTCCAAGATCTCTTTGGCTTGAAGACTAACTTGCAACTCAATAGGAGTACTTAAGACGGAGGCATGTTATTCAGTACATGCAGTACGACCCCCCCTACAATTTTCCCACTGCTGCATCGAATTGTTCCTCCAAAGGTTCCACTACTCTCTGGAAGTCCGCTTTAGATTCGTATCTGGAGTGAGTTCGTCATGGGTGCGATTATAAAGCGGATGCAGGAGTACAGGGATAGGGCTGATTCAGCTCAGTAGGCTAGACAGCTGGTTTGTGACGCAGAACAAGGTCAGCAGCGCGGGTTCAATTCCCGTACCAGCTTCGGAATGTGGCGACTCGGGGCTTTTCACAGTAACTTCATACTTGTGACAATCAAAGGTTATTATTATTAACTGAGGGAATGTGTACAAAAATCAATGAAGGTGGCAGGGCAGATGGAGAAAGTGGTTAATAGGGCATACACCATCCTGATGGGACTACAAAAGCAAGTCAGCAAACCTCCATATTGGTTCCTCCTCAACTGGAGCATTGCATTCAATTCCGGGCATTGCATGGGGAGAGTGCAGAAAAGATTTGAGAGAAAGATTGCAGAGATGAGGGACTTCAGTACGTGGAGAAACGGGAACCGTTCTCTTCAGAGAAGAAAGTGACATTTAAAATCATGAGGAGTTGGTCAGGGTACATAGGGAGAAACTGCTCCCTTTGGAGTTAGCGACAAGATCCTGAGAACACCAATTCAAAGATGAACAGCAAAGGAAACAACAGAATTTTTTTCAAATGCAGTGGGTGTTTGGAATCTGGCCCGCAGTGCTCGCGGAATGTGGTGGAGGCAGATTCAGTTGTGGCTTTCAGAAGGGTTAATTACCTGAAGAGGAAATATTTACAGGGCGGGCAAGAAGGACTCGATGAGTGGCTGCTGAAGGGAGCAAACACTGGCATACACTTTCCCAAAGGTAACCAATCTACGATCCAACTTGTGTGAAGAATTTCCGAAAATCCATCCTAGATTTACTTTCAATTAACTTACAAGTTATTTCAATGCAGTATTTCACATTGACCTTTTCCATTCCCCTAGTCATATCATCTCTGGATTTACCCTAAGTGGATAATAGCCCAATTGTGGTAGGCCCTGTGCGAGATGCTGAACATTCTCTCACGGTCAATGTAGCTCTAGAAACCATGCAAATGAAAAAATTGCGAAATACAAGCAAAATCCCGCCGATTCTGAAGTTCTGAAATAAAAACAAAGTGCTGGAAATGCTCAGCAGGTCTGACACCATCTGTGGAGAGAGGGCAACAGATTCAACGGTTCAAGCCCCAATATTAGTCCTTTTTTGAGCATTATTTCATCATTGGCTTTACAACTCAGGGGCATATTAACATTAGAGGAAGGGTACATTAGCATCGATAAACACCAAGGTATATTGTTATTCGTAAAAGTTCATCGGTGGGTTGTTAGACAGTGGTATTTGAAAACTGAAACGAGCAATATTCACAACATTATGTAGAATGTGCAGCACACAATCAGACCATGCAGCCCAACTGGTCCATGCCGTGTGTTTATACTACATATGAGCATCCTCCTATCCCCTATCTCACCCATCCCTTCCTTTCCCAGATTTACCCAACAAAAAGAAATGTGTGATGATATCAATCAGAGGTTTATTGAAGAGAATGACTATTTAAGACATTATTGTGCGAGTAACCTTACTGGGTTCTGTTCTGTTCTTGTAGCCGCAAAGGGAAAGAATCAGAGGTGGCACATGTCGAGTTTGTTTCACACAGTGCACGGGATTTATTTACAAGATGCTGCTCAAATGGGCTGCACGGTGGCACAGTGGCTAGCACCACTGCCTCACAGCACCAGGGAGCCAGGTTCAATCACGGCCTCGGGTGATTGTGTGGGTTTCCTCCGGGTGCTCCAGTTTCCTTCCACAAGTCCAAAGATGTGCAGATTAGGTGGATTGGCCACGCAAAATTACTCCTTAGTGTCCAGGGATGTGCAGGCTAGGCTAAGGAATTATTGGGATAGGGTGCAGAAGTGGGCTTGGGTGGAGTACTCTTTCAGAGGGTCAGCGCAGACCCGATGGGCTGAATGGCCTTCTTCTGTGCTGTAAGGATTCTGTGAACAGGGTACAATGGTGAATTCCATAAAAAAGCTCGTGAAACGCTCCGATAGCGTCATTGCATAGCACGTGACGCTACACTAGCCAATGGTGTTAATCTGATCCATAACAGGTTCACTAATCATTGATAAGCTTTGAGAAAGGGTCATCTGGAATTGAAACGTTAGCTTTTTTCTCTCCCTACAGATGCTGCCAGACCTGCTGAGATTTTCAGCATTTTCTTTCTGGTCACTAATCATTGATATGGGATTACCTTGTTTACAAGACAAGGTTTCAGCACTAACAGCTGATGAATGCCACTGGTCTATATTCAAATCCACTGACCTTGTAATATGAGAGAGAGACTTGCAGTGTTTTAGGAGGTCGCCACAAAAAAGCTTGTTGCTTGGGGGAACAGTGCCAAGTTATTGGTGCAGTAACCCATTCAAAATTGAAGGCTCTGCCTTCACCTCTGGCTAAATGTAATAGCTCTCTTGCTGTCGGACCAGTTTGAGCCCCAGGGTGAGCTTGTTGGTCAATGATCAATGGTCTGACCATTGTAGGGACCCAAACTACATTTCAACCATCGACATCAGCATCGCCACAAGTAAATGGGACAATAAACACAAATTAGTTTTTATATAAAAGGCATCACAGAATGTCAAGTGAATAGTTACAGTTCTGTCCTGAACATAAACTGCCCAATTCTTTCCAAGCTCAGATGGTCTTCACTACAGGTAAGAAACAGAGCACTGAGACCTCACAATCACTAACTCAGCGTTTATTCTGTGGGGGTCCTGCTCATGTATTAATAACAATAATAATAAATTTTGTCACAAGTAGGCTTACATTAACACTGAAATGAAGTTACTGTGAAAATCCCCTTGTCGCCACATCCCGGCGCCTGTTCAGGTACACAGAGGGAGAATTCAGAATGTCCACTAGCACATCTTTCGCAACCTTTGGGAGGAAACCGGAGCACCCGGAGGAAACCCACGCAGACACGGAGAATGTGCAGACTCCACACAGACAGTAAGCCAAGCCGGGAATCGAACCTGGGACCCTGGCGCTGTGCAGCAACAGTGCTAACCACTGTGCTACCATGCCGCCAATGTTAATTGCATCTTGAAATAAATTAGGGAAGTCTGTGTGTTTTTGCAGACACAGCTAGTTTTCAGAATGTGAGACATGTCGGCAGTAAATAAAATATCCATGGTTCCCACAGAATCAACTGGGGAAGTGCTTCTGTCCGGAACAATCTCAATGGAAAAGCCTTGAATGTTGGTACAAAGCCAGAATTGGCAGTGAGTATGCCAAACCAAGCGGAGTGCTACGAAATGCAACGCTGCCGCGCCACTGCTGCTACTGATTGATAGGGCATAGGTTTCCAGCCACACTCTGCTTAGCCAGGTGCTTGGGGGAGGGGAAGGGCCATGTAGAGACGCTTACCCAACTTGCTTCCAAGGATAGGAGATGGGGAAAGAGGATGTGCCCACAGAGGCGGAGGTGAAATGACGACTGGGCAATGAGATTTATGGGAGGAAATTACTAAAAAAAATTGGGAGAGTGTCTAAATATTTTAAATGTCATCAATTTTAATTACTTTCAGTCAGCGAAGAAAGGTTTGTATTTAAGCTGCAGCCTCATGGACAATCAACCTGGTACTTTTATGTTCGATCTGAAGAGGTACGGTAATGTATTGGTTAGTGAGACATCAACAACCCACAGACCTTGACAAATTATGGGACTGAACTCAACAAATTTGGGAACATATTGCCGAGCACGAAACAAAATAACCATTAAAGTTGCCCGATTGTCATAAAAAGCCATCCGGTTCACTCATATCCTGCGGGGGGGGGGGGGGGGGGGGGGGGGGGGGATGCTCTCATTTGGCATCTAATTCTTCTCCTGTGAAGTGCCTTGGGATGTTTTATGAATTTAGGGTGCTATATCAATGCAAGTTGTTGTGATATGGGGCTCTCTCTTAATGCCCTCTGAGACAGGCACCAGCATCAGTGTGATAGCAACTGCAGACAGCAATGCCCCACGCTGAAAACAGAACAACCATAATCAAATACCTTGAGCAGGGAATTCATATCATCTTTAATCAGCAGTGCAACCTTAATCATGTGGCTCAAAACTTTGCCTCCATCTTAATGCTGACTTTGACTTTCAGTAAACATTGTGCCCATTCATGCAAATACGCAATATACAAGGATACACAATGAGATCTCAGCTGTCTGTTCCCCGAGGGAGTCCATCCTCAAATAACCCCACATCACCAGAGAATTAAAATAATCTTTCTCATAAGAAACATCCAGTTGTCTATAATAACACAGTGAGGTGGAACTCAATAATATGGGGGCTGTAAATTAATTCAGTGACTGCGTTATTTTATTTTATTGCTTATTAAAACCTCACCCCAATTTCCTCTCCTCTCTCTCCTCACCCGCCCCACACCCACCTTCCTGATTCTTTACTGTCAGAGGGGTTCCTTTGACACTGGGGGCCGGCACTAAAACAACTACCATTCACTGCCAAGTCTTGTGTCAACAAGTCTTTGACCGAGGGGGAAGCCCGCAGCTGAATAGGATTCAACCTCTTTCTGAAATTTTTAAACCAGCGAGATTGTCCCGAATGCTGTTCAGAAACGTATAGTTCTGGAGGAGTTACACCAAAATTTCTCAAACTCTGAACCACAATAACTTCAAAGTGTGTCGAGGAAAATGTGACACAAGAAGTGTCAAAGGAAATGCATGTGACACTTGCATTCTACACGTTAAGACTCTTTATATAGTAGGTAGACAAAGCCTCGAGTCAGAGATCACAGATCTGTTGGGTGGAATCAAGATCCAGCAACATGCGCCTTCCACCCATTTGAAGAATCAGTGTCGCTTCTGCGGGGCTTTTTTTGGGGGGGACTCCATAGTGGAGTGCCGGTCAATGAGGGAATGTGAGGTAATGCATTTTGGAAGGTCTAATGCAGTTAGGGAATATACAGTGAATGGTAGAACCCTCAAGAGTATTGAAAGTCAGAGAGATCTTGGTGTACAGGTCCACAGGTCACTGAAAGGGGCAACACAGGTGGAGAAATGAAACCGCTTATTGGCACAAGTAGGCTTCAAATGAAGTTACTGTGAAAAGCCCCTAGTCACCACATTCCGGCACCTGTTCGGGGAGGCTGGTACGGGAATTGAACCGTGTTGCTGGCCTGCCTTGGTCTGCTTTCAAAGCCAGCGATTTAGCCCAGTGTGCGAAACCAGCCAAGGTAGTCAAGAAGGCATACGGCATGCTTGCCTTCATTGGCTGGGGCATTGAGTATAAGAATTGGCAAGTCATGTTGCAGCTGTATAGAACCTTAGTTAGGCCACACTTGGAGTATACTGTTCAATCCTGCTCGCCACACTACCAGAAGGATGTGGAGGTTTTAGAGAGGGTGCAGAAGAGATTTACCAGGATGTTGCATGGTATGGAGGGCATTAGCTATGAGGAGCGGTTGAATAAACTCGGTTTGTTCTCACTGGAACGGCGGAGGTTGAGGGGTGACCTGATAGAGATCTACAAAATTATGGGGGGCAAAGACAGAGTGGATAGTCAGGGGCTTTTCCCCAGGGTAGAGGGGTCAATTATTAGGGGGCACAGGTTTAAGGTGCGAGGGGCAAGGTTTATAGTAGATGTACGAGGCAAGTCTTTTTACAGAGGGTAGTGGGTGCCTGGAACTCGCTGCCGGAGGAGGTGGTGGAAGCAGGGCCGATAGTGATATTTAAGGGGCATCTTGGCAAATACATGAATAGGATGGGAATAGAGCGATACGGACCCAGGAAGTGTAGAAGATTGTGGTTTAGTCGGGCAGCATGGTCGGCACGGGCTTGGAGGGCCGAAGGGCCTGGTCCTGTACTGTACTTTTCTTTTCTTTTCAAAAATATATTTATTCAAATTTTTCAACAGATTTTTAACAACCCCCCCCCCCCCCCCAACAAAAAGAAGAAACAAGAACACAACAATCAAAATGCTGTACTTTTCTTTGTTCTTTGAATTCCTCCCACACCATCAGGTCACAAACAAACCCAGCAGGATTTGCCAGTCTGTCTTCAGGAGCAACAGATGACCTGTGTGATTCCTAATAAATCCCGGAGCCACCGCTAAATTCCAGTCGTCTTAGGGATAGTTGGTTTTAAGTGGCTCCTTTATTAGTCTAACTGGCATCTTGCAGCCAGCTGGTGGGATTCCCACGTCAGGTTCTTCCCATCCCAGACTTAATTAGGGACAGTTTTCCAGACTTCAGGAATTGGACATACACCTGACTCTACCAGCCCCAACCTGGCATCATGTCTGCTCTGGCAAGTTCCACTAAATTCAGCCTGTTAACTCTTTCTTTCTCTGCCAGACCTCTTGTGTACTTCCAACACTTTCTGCTTTTATTAAATTATGTTAAAAGTTTTGGGTATGGCACACACTTTCTGGAAGTGCCATAGGACGTCTGCTAGTGGGTTAGTCATGTGTTGCTGGCTTACAATGCTTAATTCCAATAATTACCTTCATTAACACTATTCCCATGCCACTGTTGATAACACCTCTATTGTTAATTCAAAAAAAAATCTCATTATCTGCTGTGGGAGATCAGTTTACCCATATAATGAAGTCTTATATCTCCTGCTTGTCACACTTATTTATTGTTCTGACCAGATATCATCCACCTAGACCCTTAACCCCTCCCTGCCCTCCTCAAGAGATGCTGCCCGATCTCTCGAGTCTTTCCAGCATTTCATAGAACGCATTTCTTAGAACGCAAGAGCAAGGAGATAACATTAAACGTTTTAGAACATTTGACCTCACCTGAAGTAGTGTGTCCAGTTCTGTGCACCGCGCCTGTGAAAAGATGTGAAAGTATACGAGAGGGTGCAGCAAAGATTCACTAGAATGTTTCTGGGGATGAGTTGGGATTGTTTTGCTTGAACAGAAGGTTGAGGGGGAGATTTGATCGAGGTATTCAAAATCGTGCAAGGTCTGGACAGTGCAGATAGGGAGAAACTGTTCCCATTGGCGAAAACATTGAGGACGAGTGAGGTGAAGATTTAAGGTAATTGGCAAAAGCAAGCGAGCGAGGCAGTGAGTGACACAGATCGGGATTGTGTGAATGTGTGGCGGAAGCAGGCTCAATCAAGGCATTCAATAGTGAATTCTATTACTATCTGAAAAGGAAGAATGTGCAGGGCTACGAGAAGAAGGCAGGGGAGTGGCACTGAGTGCATTGTTCATTCAAGGGGGCTGCCGCTGACACAAGGGGCTGAATGGCCTCCTTCGGTGCTGCAGCCCTTCTGTGATTCATTTGCAGCATTTTGCTCTGTGCCACATTCTGGATCCCCCATTCTGATCATGGACACAAAACAATCTTTAAAAAGGAGGACGAATGAAAGCCACCTACACATCGCAGGCTTCTCACTCGCAGTCCGAGAATTTTGCTGACCTCAAAGCAAGTTTGGAAGCTGCAGATTGCGTGGATTCCCACAGATCCGTAAGCAAAGATGGCAAATGGATCTTGCATATTATTATTCAGGGCTGCGCTGCTTAATTACTAAGCTGTGAGATCAATGCACAAGTAAATTCTCCTTGTGGAAATCCAGGTATAGGTGAGGCAAATAATGGCTGGTAAATTTCAGGGAGCGTAGCACGACAACCCCCCTCACACACACACCCTCCCCACCATCTACATCAATTGCTCCGTCTTGGAGATGGTCGATAGTTTTAAGTTCCTGGGGTCACCATCACCAACAGTTTGTCCTGATCCACTCACGTTGATGCAACAGTCAAGAAAGCCCATCAACATCTCTTTCCTCGGATGGTGATGTCTAGCACGAGGGGACATACCTTTCAATTGAGGGGAGATAGATATAAGACAGATGTCAGAGGTAGATTCTTTACGCAGAGAGTAGTAATGGCGTGGAATGCCTTGCCTGCAACAGTAGTGGACTCGCCAACACGAAGGACATTCAAATGGTCATTAGATAGACATGGACGATAAGGGAATAGTGTAGATGGGCTTTTCGAATGGTTTCACAGGTCGGCGCAACATCGAGGGCCGAAGGGCCTGTACTGCGCTGTAATGTTCTATGTTCTACTTCCTACGGAAGCTAAAGAAATTCGGCATGTCTGCATCGACTCACAAACTGCTACAGATGTGCCATAGAGAGCATCCTACTCGGCCCAAGGTCGCAAGAAACTGCAGAGTGTGGTGAACCCAGCCCAATGTATCACACAAGCTTGCCACCCCCACATTGATTCTGTCTCCCACAGTCTCAGGAAGGCTGACAGCATTGTCAGAGACCCTTCCCACCCAGGTTTTTCCCTCTTCCAGACCCTTCCATCAGGCAGGAGATACAGAAGTTAGAAGACCCGCACATCCAGACATAGGAACAGCTTCTTCCCCACAGCTACAAGACTCAACACTCGCCCTCGGACTGATCTGTTCCCTGTAAGAACACTATTCACGACGCCCTATGCTGCTCTTGCTCACGTATTTGCTTTGTTTGACCCCTTGTTCTGCACTGTAACCAATTACTATTTGTCGATGTGCTGTTGATTATTCTTTTGTCTACTGTGTACATAATGCGTTGGTTCTCTTGCCCACAGAAAAATACTTTTTACAGTACTTCGGTACATGTGACAATAAACCAATCAATCAATGTACAAACTGAGCTTTCGTTCTTCTCATACTGAAAAAAGACATGATTGTGCAGCCTAATGGGGCTGCTAATTTCAGACTATGGAGCGAAATTTCTTTTGAGCATGAAATGGCTCCTGAATTGATGCTGCTTTGGATGCAGCCTCCTTCTCACTGATCCCAAAGATGTAACTGTGCACAGAGGAATGATTAGTTATTTGTCACTATGAGATAATACTTTGCAGCTCTGGATAAGATGGACAAGGGCTGTGCCTCAAGGGCTTGTGCGTCGGTGCCCACAGCACTGCACATGTCCATATTAAAATTCAACTCGGGCAAAGACACTTAAAGCAGTCTGATCCCAAAAATTTTCAATCATTAAAACGAGACAGAATACACATCTTGAATAAATGATGCCATTTCAGGGGGGAAAAAATCTTCAAAAAGAAATTTTGAACAAGGATCGTTTCCTTCGCCTTCTGTTTATACATGTCTCACTTCGGCATCCGAGCAGCATTATGTCATAAATAATTACTCAACCATAAAGTAATATTAAGGATGCTGAAGATTTCAAAACTATAATTCTGGTTGAGTGGACAAATAGTTATTTAAAGCACGAGGCTTCATTTGTTGCTTTAACCATCTACTGCCACATTTCCAATTTCTTCGTTAGGTCCTGGACTATGCCACTTATCTGAATCTCCACACACATCTCCCCGATGACCCCCTCTCAGCTTGGTTTCACCCACCCATGGCATCCAATCTGTGCCCGTGAAAGTCAGATATCACATTCTGAAATCTGGTGGCCCACCCATTGAATGCTTCTGCTCTGTTTGACAGGTTGAGGCTGTTTAAGAATCCCTGATTGAGTCGGAAGGCTGTTGGTTCAATGAGATGTGAGCACAAAAATCAAGGTAGATATTCCAGCAGAGTACTGAGGGAGTGCTGCATTGTTAGTGGTGCCATCTTTCACTTTAAACTGAGGACCCACACGCTCTCGAGCAGGTGGACGCAAATTATCCCATTGGACGATTTTTGATGGGCAGGGCCCGTCTCCTGGCCAATATCTATCCCTCAATTGGCACACCTAAAACAGGCTATCTGGTCTAGGGCACGATCTAACGGCTGCATCGGTAAATATCTGGCTCATTACACCTCGCACGATCCGCGGGGCGGGGGAGGGGGGAGGAGAGAGGAGGAGGGAGGGGGAGGGGAGGAGGAGGAGGGGCGGGGGGGAGAGGAGGGGGGTAGAGGAGGGGAGGGGGGAGAGAGGGGGAGGGGGGGGGGGGAAAAAAGAGTCCCAGCTGATCAGATGCACTGAGGTGGTTGGTCTCTGGGCAGTGTAGTACCCTGCACCCCTAATACCACCCATGCACTGTGGCACTGCCAGACTGGCAACTTGGCAGTACCACCTGGGTGCCACCATTTAAAAATGGCAGCCTGATCTCTTCCTGGTACAGGCGAGCAGAGCTCGTTAGTGCAGGAAATGGGCTAAAACCGACCTCGGCAGGGCCTTCCTTGCCAAAGCCCAGAATGAAGCAGAGTCCCAGTCAATAGGGGGATTGTTCTCGGCTCTGCCAGAACCGGGAAATACCCGGCTAAACGTGCACGACACGGGACTCTGTTTCAATTCCATTAAATCGCGCCCATTATTGCATTGCTGCTTCTGGGAGCCTGCTGTGCATAAATTAGTTGATGTGTTTCCTACATTACAGCACTTCAAATGTACTTCACTGGTTTAACGTTTTTGACTTACCAATTTTTACACCATAGGCTGCGGGGGTTCGAGGGGAGAAACTACACAGCATCTTGAACACATACTCGTCTATTATGCGAACCTGCCTCCCATCCACTGATTCTATCTATACCTCCGGCTGCCTTGAGAAAGCGGGCAGCATAATCAAAGACCTCTCCCACCCGGGTTATTCTCTCTTCCATCGGGCAGGAGATACAAAAGACCGAGAAGACGCAGGTTCGAAACCTGTTCCCTGCTGTTCCCAGACTCCTGAATGACCCACTTATGGACTGAACTGATCTCTCTGCGCAGCTTGTCCACTGAGTAGTACTGCACTCGATTTGCTTCAATGGACATCTGTATCTATGTAGTTCCATTGTGTTTTATGTATGTCCATGTATGGGACAATCTGTCTGGACAATGTACACAATACTTTTCACTGTACCTTGGTACTCATGACAATAAACCCAAATCCAAATGCTTTGGGAGATTCTAGGGTTATGGAACCTGTTATCTAAATACAGGGATATCTATTGAGCAATAATCCTCAAGAAGGGTTAGGGGTTTTTGATGTGCATCTTTATCGTACATAGCAGGAATGCTACATTACATAGAGCCAATGCTTACCAGTAATTGTCCATTGCTCGACTTGTATTAATCTGGTTTTCAGACTGGTCTATGATTTGTTTCATTCTTTCATGGGACATAAGCATCGCTGGCGAAGCCAGCATTTGCTGCCCATTCCTAACTCCCCTCGAGACGGTGGTGGTGAGCCACTTTCTTTTTTTCTTAAATTAAGGGACAATTTAGCGTGGCCAATCCACCTACCCTGCACATCTTTGGGTTGTAGAGGTGAAACCCATGCAGGCATGGGGACAGTGACCCCAGTGCCGGGACCGAACCCGGCTCCTCAGCACCGTGAGGCAGCAGTGCTAACCACTGTGCCATCTTGGCACCCTTGGGCCATCTTCTTGAACCGCTGCAGCCCATGCGGAGCAGGTATAACCACAGTGCTGTTAGGAGGGTGTTCAAGGTTTTTGACCCAGCAACAATGACGGAACGGCGATATAGCTCCAAGTCAGAATGATGTGCAAGTCATTTACGCAATTAATATTACAACACAGGATACAAAAAAAATAATGCAACCAAGGGTAGTGAAAGGTATTTTGTCCTGAGTAAGAACAAGTGTTGCTTTGTCTGTCACTGGGGAGAGGTTTGTTTTTGATGTGCAACAAAACGGTAAACATGTTTATTCTGAAGAATAAATTTTGTTGCAGGAGGTGCACAGGAGACCATCACCCAAGTCCCCTTCTTGGGAAGTTCTTTTATGATGCCAGTGTAAGCAGGCTCTCGACTCGTGAGTCCTCCTCACCGCTGCCGTCACCATCATTGCCCCCCAAAAGCTGCTGGGCTTGGTCAGTCCTGATAGCAGCCATCTATTAGTGGCTCGTTTAGCTCAATGGGCTAGACAGCTGGTTTGTGATGCAGAACGAGGCCAGCAGCGTGGGTTCTATTCCCGTACCAGCTGAGAATTCTGAATTGTCCCTCCGTGTACCCGAACAGGTGCCGGAATGTGGCGACTAGGGGCGTTTCACAGTAACGTCATTGCAGCGTTAATGTAAGCCTACTTGTGACAATAAAGGGTTGTTTTTTTTTTAAGCTGCAGTGCGGAGCCCACATAAGGCTGAGGCTGGGGTGAGAGGGAAGGGGCAGATTTTTTTAAAAAGAGGGAGAATAAATTTCCGACCCAAGCTCTGGGCATCCGCATTGATCGAGATGAGTTGGCAGCATGTTGGGCAACTGAAGACAAGAGACGATTAAAACAAAATCAAAATCTGTATGAGAGCTATCGATTAATGAGTTGCCCTGGAATGGATAGAACTCCTTTTGTCGGCCTTTTCCATTTTAAATCCCATCTTCGAAATATCCAGTAAGGAATTCGGGAGAAGCTTCCGTATCCATAACAATGCCACACCGTTGGAACACACTTTCTGCCCAGCGTTGCCAAGGTATTTACGTATAATAGGTATAATATCCCTCCACCATCACCACTCATGGTAAATATGCCTGTCTGATATCACGTGGCTACAGAGTGTTACAATCCCACTTGACAGTGGCCAAGTGGAAACTGGATGGAAACACAGAATATTTCTCCTCTCCGCCCCCATCTACCTTTTTTTTTAGAAAAATAAAGCTGTTTTCTTTTATCCAACCAATGTCAATACCTTTGTTGACCGTTCTCTGCTCGGCGTGTCTCACTTCTATGAACAATGAGCATTTCTTAGCATTCCACGATCATAGAATTTACAGTGCAGAAGGAGGCCGCCCGGCCCATTGAGTCTGCACCGACCCCCAGAAAGAAGGTCCCACCCAAGCCCACACCTCCCAGCAACCCCACCCACACCCAACCTTTTTGGACACTAAGGGCAATTTATCATGCCCAATCCACCTAACCTGCACATCTTTGGACTGTGGGAGGAAGCCGGAGCACCCGGAGTAAACCCACGCAGACACAGGGAGAACGTGCAGACTCCGCACAGACAGTGACTTAAGCCGGAAATCGGACCTGGGGCCCTGGAGGTGTGAAGCAACCGTGCTAACCACTAAGCTACCCTGCTGCCCATAACGATATCACGCACCCAGATTGAGTGAAGGACCCCAATGTGATGCGAAACGTGACCCGTCAAAGAACAAAAGAGTTTGGGAACATGGACATTTCCACATGAGTGGGGCATCCAAACTTCAGGCCATAAATATAAGATGGCTGCTGACAAATCCAAGGAGGGCTTCAGGGGAAACGTTCCCACCTAGAGTGTGGCGAGAAGATGCAAGTTGCCACGAGGGGGAATGGTTGAAGTGAACGGCATAAACATAGGTAAGTGAAAGCTGGATAAAGACATGAGGGAAGAAAAAGTTAGAAAGGTTTGTTCCTGGGGTGAAGTTAAGTTAAGATGAGAGGAAGCTCACGTGGAGCATTAACACCAAAATAGACCTGTTGGGCTCAATGGCCTGTTTCTGTGCTGTAAACACCACGTATTGCTGTAGAAATTTATAAATCAAGAATTAATTATGTGCAGCTTTTGGCCAAATGCCAATACACAAGATTGGCTGGCATCAAAGTCACACCCAACAACTGGAATGGCCAACATCAAGAACGTGCTGCACACGGTTAACCGGTTCAAGATGTATAGCTGCTGCTATGCTGTGCTACTGGTAAATAAATGTGGAGCATATTAAACACCCAATTTGTTCAACAGGATCTTCGGCATGGGGAGTGGTAACATTAGGAGGATACAGCAGCGAGTCTGTCAGACGTTTTAGTTGCTGTGATATGAAGAGTTTAAAGTTCTGTTCCTTTTTCACCAACACACATTTATTTCATTCCAACAGACTTTGCACAAAACGCTAACTACACATCACCTGACAGGCCACCTGAAGCCCTTCACATATCAGTGTCAATTAATGGATACTTAACATAAATGAGACAACTAATTGCAAAGTCTCTTAACCCATTACTTAACACTATCAAGAGGTCACTGGGGTTTAAGCGGCCTCCAAACTGTGTTGACGTTATGCTACACTTGGTGATGTGCTGCAGTTTGGCCTCCTCGACTGTTGGCAGGACATCGGGCGGGGGCGGGGGGGGGGGGGGGCGGGGGGGGGCGGGGGGGGGCGGGGCGGGGCGGGGGCGGGGCGGGGGCGGGGGGCGGGGGGGGGCGGGGGGCGGGGGGGGGCGGGGGGCGGGGGGGGGGGGCGGGGGGGGGGGCGGGGGGGGGCGGGGGGGGGCGGGGGGCGGGGCAGGGGGGTTCAAACGCCAATGGCCACTTGGATCATTGAGCAAGGGTCTCAGCACAGCGTCCCGTCCAAATGAGGCAGCCTTGCTCAGTGATGCAATGGAGCGTCAGTCGAGACGATCTGTTTGTTTCCTTTTTTTTGAAAAACATTCGATTGAAGACAAAACCCCTCCCTCCCCTTGGAAAGCTGCAGAAAATCTTCCAAGCTGCTCATCCATACCCCGGCCTTCGGTGGCTCCAATTCCTTCCAGGACAACAATATGTGTCTCCGGACTATGAGGGAGGCAAAGGCCAAAACATCAGCCTCTCTCCCACCTGCACTCCCGGATCTTCCGACACTCCAAATATCGCTACAACCAGACTCGGAGCTATCTCCCCCTCCAAAACCTTTGCCATAACCTCCAAAAAGCCCTTCCAGAATCCCCTCAACTTCGAGCGAGCCCAGAACACATGAACATGGTTTGCCGGCCCTCCTGCACACCACCCACACCTATCCTCCACTCCAGAGAAGAACAGACTCATCCTCAATACTGTCATGTGGGCCCTTTGCACCACCTTAAACCGAATAAAGCTTAGCCTCGCACACGGCGAAGACGTATTCACTATCCATAAAGCTTCCCTCCATACTCCAACTCCACCCCCCCCAGCTCTCCTCTCACTTGCACCAAATCTCCTCCATGAGGGCGCTCTCCCTCTTCATCAACTCCCTGTACATGTTCGCCACTCTGCCCTCGACAATCTCATCCTCAGGTAGAAGCTTACCCGGCAGCACCAGGGGCGTCAATCTCGGAAACGACGGCACTTCCTTCCTAACAAAGTTCCTAACCTGCAGATACCCAAATCCATTCCCCTTTGGTAACCTCTAGTTCCTCCAGGTCTACAAACGTTTCCCCAACGAATAAATCTCTGAAACATTCTATCCCTACCTGCCACCATCCTGCCCCACTGGCGCAAACCTATGATTATCACAGATCTGCGCCAACAAAGACAAGCCATCCAAACCAAAGTGCTGCCTACACTGGTTCTAAACCCTCAGTGCTGATAATATCACCGGGCTCGTGGAGTACCTGACCGGCGAGAGCAGAAGGGGGGGCAACAACTGTGCCCTCAAACCGGTCCCCTTATACGAGGCCACCTCCATCCAACACCAAACCGACCGCTCCACCACCACCCATCTCCTAACCATAGCAATGTTTGCTGGCCAGAAGTAATTCATCAAACCCTCCTAACCAGCGGTATCTTCCCCGCCCACACAAACTTCGAAATCATACCGTTCACCTTCCTAAACAAAAGGACTTGGGGACGAAAATCGGCAGGTTCTGGAACACAAACAAAAACTTTGAGCAACGTCAGCTTCACTATCTGTTTATTTTCTCGAACTGGATTTGAACCTGCAGCTGCTGACTCTGAGGCAGGAGGCTGCTGACATAACTGAGCCACAATTCAGTTTTCCAGAATGAGAAGTGATGTTATTGAAACATATAAAGATTCTGAGAGGGCTTGATAGGGGAGATGCTGAGAGGATGTTTCACCTCATGAGTAAACCTAGAACTAGGGTTTAAAGATTTAAGACAGAGATAAATGTGGTGTTCTTTGTGTTGCTAAATGCAGGATGGTTGGCGTGGTGTTCACAAAGACCACAAAATAGCTTTAACTTGAACAAAGCTATAAATTTATTAACGCTACTAATTTGAATTCGACACATACACCTAAATAATATACAGTTGATAATTAACATATAATCTACACTCACCTGCAACTAATCTCTACACTATAGTAAACTATGATCTGCTCTTACTCACACTATATTTACTTCAGTCTGTCTCCAGCTAACTCCTTCACTTCTCTCCCCCCACAAGGCTTAGCATCAATGCCTTATATACTTGTAGTTGTAGCTCCATCTAGTGGCTGATCTAGACACATCATTAATCCCTGCAGTTCTTACATTTTTGATAATACCACAATAAGGAGAAACCGCTCAGAGACCATGAGATGTAGGGGCAAGAATAGGCCATTCGGCCCATTGAGTCAGATTCGCCATTCAATTAGATCATGACTGATGTGATAATCCTCAACTCCACTTTCCCGCCTTATCCCCATAACCTTTGATTCCCTTATTGATTAAAAATCTGTCCTTGAATAAGCTTAACGACCAAATCCACAAGCCCTCTTGTGGTAAAGAGTTCCGAAGAACACCGGTCCTTGGAGAGAAGAAATTCCTCATCTCTTGTGGGCTAAGAGACTTGTGAGTCTTGGGAGTTCGCTTCCAGAGAGAGCAGTGGAGGCTGTATCATTTGGTACATTCCAGGCAAAGTTAGATTTTTGATTAACAAGGGAGTCAAGCGAGCCAGGAAAGTGGAGAATCAGATCAGCCATGATCTTATTGCAGGCTCGATGGGCTGAATGGCCTACTCTTGCTCCTATATCTTCTGACCTTATGAACACTTTGCAACAGATTATGAAGTTACAGTGAAATATAATTTCTGGCAATAAAAATATCAGGGTTATTAACAGCAACCATTTTTTAAAATGCATTTCCAACAATAGGGAGTGAATTCCAAGCCATCACTTAAATGAGACGTTTCATTATGCAGCAAGTGGAATATTTACCATTTGGCTTTTTGTTGTTGTGAGAAAGAAAGCATTAGTATTTACTGCCTGCATCGGGATTCATTTTAAAGCGTGGCCTAATTTTAGGCCATAGAAATCTATATCCATTCTGTTGCTAACAGGTGGAACTCAAAGATAAAAGGCATTCAGAGTCAGAGTAACACCATTTTCCTGTTGCAAGATAAATCATCACAAGCACAAGACTCAAATTCCATTACGCTATTTTTTGTGGACTATCTGTCACAAGGAGAATTATAGCACTGGTTTAATCAGGCACCTCGCAGACACTCCCACACATCAAGGCTTTATTTTTGCAAGAA
Organism: Scyliorhinus torazame; assembly: GCF_047496885.1. Lineage (NCBI taxonomy): Eukaryota > Metazoa > Chordata > Chondrichthyes > Carcharhiniformes > Scyliorhinidae > Scyliorhinus > Scyliorhinus torazame. The sequence continues at coordinate 14,369,435 of NC_092734.1, forward strand.
CATTTACACCGGATGAGGCGTTACACTGCCGAAGTTAACCCAGAAGCATTAATCTGTTAACAGCGCATCTCTTAAATTTACAACCAAATTTAGTCACCAATCTTTGCTGAACATCTCTCTCATCTTCTCCTAACTATGGGGACATACCTCCCTCAACCAGCCACCTTGAAAACTATTTTTGGTCATAAATATTGCAAGAATGCCTCAATTGACTTGTAAGTGTGAGGCAGCACCACCCATCTACCCCAGGTCTGTCGTGCTTCTGGAACATCAAATGGGGAACCAGCTTTGCTCCGAGAACGAACCAACCAATGTTTTTTCTATTACTTGGGTAATATTTGAAAGTGAAAAGCAAGACATTTGGAGGGATGAGGTGCATAGGAATGAAGGGTGAGGCCACAGGAGTGAACGGGGGTGGGGGGGGGGGGGGGGGGGGGGGGGGGAGGAATGGAGGTCCTACGGATGTTTGGAACTCGGTTGCCTGCATTCCTGGAGATTTCAACAACGCCTCCAGCCAGTCCAACTTGTAAAACTCCCTTTGCAGTTTTTTAATCTTTCTTCAATGCGGTTTTAAACTAATAAACAAATAAGAATCTGCACAATTCGGCCATCAATGCTATGGTTTTCATCCTGGCCTCTTGTTCGCAGCAGATGGCCTGAAGGTTGGTCTGTCATCCTTAAAGTCTCCAGGCTGATCCAGCGGGGTTAACAACCCACTGAGGCCTCTAACTGGCCATTGCCAGACCCCGGTGTGAACGAGCCAGTGCCCATTTACCCCTCGCGCTGAGGTCGCGGGATCTTGTACCAGGAAATACATATCGTACCAGCATTCCAAAGCTCTCGCCAGTACTGCAAGCTACAACCAGTGGTTACCAGGGTCCGTTATATTTTAGTAGTCGTTATCAAGTAGCTCATTACAATGTGGTAACCTATAAAATTCTAATAGGACTAGACAGGGTAGATGCAAAAAGGACGTTCCTGATGGTGGGAGTGTCCAGAATCAGGGTTTGTTTCTGAGGATACAGAGTACTTAAGAGTACCTTCTTAAGATTTCCTGTCACAGGGACACAGACATCGGTTACATCAATAAGGGGTTCATTTCTGTTTGGGTAAAATTGTTCAGCACGCTATTTGAATGCAGTTCTTAACGCTGTAGTTGACTATTAAAACACACACACACTCGCACGTCATTTTTCAAGGCCATGAACACCGTGCACAACTAGAGGTAATTAAACCCCAAGGTTTAAATGGGCTGATGTGTCAACACGAAGATTGACTTTGAATTCATCCTTTCTGCAAAGACAGTTCACTCACTTTAAAACAGCAAATGCTATTTATTCCTTTGTGCAACTGGTTAGCGAGAAGAAAGAAAAAGGAGTTCAAGGTTAGAAGCATTTATGGGTTGATTCAACACACAACTAAAGTTGTGAGACTATGGGGCCTTACCCAGAGAAACGTATTTGTTGTAATTTTTACTTTTTGACTCTTTTCAAGATACAAGACTTCGCAGAGAGTTGTGAGAATGTGGAACTCGTGACCACAGTGAGTAATTGAGGTGAATAGAGCAAACTGGGATCAAGTAGATCCCTTGAAGAGTATAGAGATTGTCGAAATAGAGTTAAGAGGGAAATCAGGAGGGCAAAAAGGGGACATGAAATTGCTTTGGCAAATAATGCAAGGGAGAATCCAAAGAGATTCTACAGATACATAAAGGGGAAAAGAGTAACTAGGGACAGAGTAGGGCCTCTTAAGGATCAACAAGGGCATTTATGTGCAGAGCCACAAGAGTTGGGTGAGATCCTGAATGAATATTTCTCATCGGTATTCACGGTGGAGAAAGGCATGGATGTTAGGAAACTAAGGGAAATAAATAGTGATGTCTTGAGAAGTGTGCATATTACAGAGGAGGAGGTGCTGGAAGTCTTAAAGCGCATCAAGGTAGATAAATCCCCGGGACCTGATGAAATGTATCCCAGGATGTTGTGGGAGGCTAGGGAGGAAATTGCGGGTCCCCTAACCGAGATATTTGAATCATCGGCAGCCACAGGTGAGGTGCCTGAAGATTGGAGAGTGGCGAATGTTGTGCCCTTGTTTAAGAAGGGCAGCAGGGAAAAGCCTGGGAACTACAGACCGGTGAGCCTAACGTCTGTAGTAGGTAAGTTGCTAGAAGGTATTCTGAGAGACAGGATCTACAAGCATTTAGAGAGGCAAGGACTGATTCGGGGCAGTCAGCATGGCTTTGTGCGTGGAAAATCATGTCTCACAAATTTGATTGAGTTTTTTGAGGGAGTGACCAAGAAGGTAGATGAGGGTAGTGCAGTAGACGTTGTCTACATGGACTTTAGCAAAGCCTTTGACAAGGTCCCGCATGGTAGGTTGTTGCAGAAGGTTAAAGCTCACGGGATCCAGGGTGAGGTTGCCAATTGGATTCAAAATTGGCTGGACGACAGAAGGCAGAGGGTGGTTGTAGAGGGTTGTTTTTCAAACTGGAGGCCTGTGACCAGTGGTGTGCCTCAGGGATCGGTGCTGGGTCCACTGTTATTTGTGATTTATATTAATGATTTGGATGAGAATTTAGGAGGCATGGTTAGTAAGTTTGCAGATGACACCAAGATTGGTGGCATAGTGGATAGTGAAGAAGGTTATCTAGGGTTGCAACGGGATCTTGATCAATTAGGCCAGTGGGCCGACGAATGGCAGATGGAGTTTAATTTAGATAAATGTGAGGTGATGCATTTTGGCAGATCGAATCAGGCCAGGACCTACTCAGTTAATGGTATGGCGTTGGGGAGAGTTATAGAACAAAGAGATCTAGGAGTACAGGTTCATAGCTCCTTGAAGGTGGAGTCGCAGGTGGACAGGGTGGTGAAGAAGGCATTCGGCATGCTTGGTTTCATTGGTCAGAACATTGAATATAGGAGTTGGGACGTCTTGTTGAAGTTGTACAAGACATTGGTACGGCCACACTTGGAATACTGTGTGCAGTTCTGGTCACCCTATTATAGAAAGGATATTATTAAACTAGAAAGAGTGCAGAAAAGATTTACTAGGATGTTGCCGGGACTTGATGGTTTGAGTTATAAGGAGAGGCTGGATAGACTGGGACTTTTTTCCCTGGAGCGTAGGAGGCTTAGGGGTGATCTTATAGAGGTCTATAAAATAATGAGGGGCATAGATAAGGTAGATAGTCAACATCTTTTCCCAAAGGTAGGGGAGTCTAAAACTAGAGGGCATAGGTTTAAGGTGAGAGGGGAGAGATTCAGAAGGGCCCAGAGGGGCAATTTCTTCACTCAGAGGGTAGTGAGTGTCTGGAATGGGCTGCCAGAGGTAGTAGTAGAAGCGGGTACAATTGTGTCTTTCAAAAAGCATTTAGATGGTGACATGGGTAAGATGGGTATAGAGGGTTATGGGCCAAGTGCGGGCAACTGGGACTAGCTTAATGGTAAAAAACTGGGCGGCATGGACTGGTTGGGCCGAAGGGCCTGTTTCCATGCTGTAAACTTCTATGATTCTATGATTAAGGGGAAGTGATATAAGCATGCGAGGGGGAAAGGAATAGAAGGATCTGTTGATGCAAGTGGAACTTGAGCCCTGGCATGGGCCTGATGGCCCAATTGGACTGTTTCCACTGTAAGATTCTATGCAACGCTAGAAATTATTGGTCTTGAAGTTACACTGGGTTAAAACGTATTGCACAACTCCTTTCCCTGCTAGTTAAAATTCAGTCTTTGGCTGACAGAATGGAAGGATTTTGGAGAGATTGGAATCTCAAAAGCTGCTTAGATGATCATGCATTCATTCATTTCTTAGGGCCTGAAGAGTTGAGTATGTTCCCCCTTCTCCATCAACACAGTCAAAACCAGATTGGCTGCTCATCAACTGTTTATGAGACCTTGCTGCGTGCGTATTGGCTATGAAATTTGTCTTTACAGCAGTGGCTGCACTCCAAATATAACCCACTGGCTGTAAAGTATTCTCCTTACCACTCACTGACCACAGGCCCATTGTCTTGCAGATTCACCATCTAACGAGGCTGGGCCTTCCACAGTCGTACCCCCTCCTGCCACTCAAGTGAACACCTCGGAGGGGAGCTCAGAGGAGACACACACTCCTCAGTGGGCGACATTAGAGGCCTAAGCTTCAGGGGCACAATCTGGTGAGCACCAGTAACATCCAAGGGAGACAGCAGTCGGAGGTCTTCTGGATCCCAAGACACAGCTACGTCCCAGCCAAATGCCAAACCTCTGGATAAGATTCTCCCAGAGCTGATGCAGATGATAGGACACAGCTATGGCATTCATGAGGAGGTGTCAGCGACATTCCAGTGACTACAAGGCCAATTGGAGGTGTCCCAAAGGCTGCAGGCACAGGAGATGGTGCTGACAGTGCATGGCACCGAAGCCAACATTGCTCGGGTGGCGACCACAACGGAAAGCCTGGAGCACGACGTCCGCAACTTGAGTCGGTCTGCTCAGTCTGTGATGACCATGGCTGAGGGCCTCGACATCACATCGGAGTCGCTGAGGAACGTATCCCAGATGCAGGTGCAAAATGCCGAGGCACGGCAGAGCATGGCCCAGTCACGGAGGAGCATTGTTGAGGGCGTCAACACCATGGTGCAGACAATGGAGAGCCTCCAGGGCTGGCCAGCGCCAGATGACTGAGGCCTCCAGAGCTCAATCCAGCTGCCCCTCAGCCAATGGACCCTACAGGCACCTCAGGGAGGAGGAAGCACTGGCAGCCACCCCAGAGATTACGGCAGTTTACATTTCTTCCGAATCCCCCATCCTGACACCATCGCATCTCAAGGCCAGCAGGCAGAAAAGGGTGGCACAGCGACACCAGTGACACTGGTAAGTTGGCTGGGACCCCCCCCCCCCCGACTCCAGGCCTTCCCAAGGATCTCCGCTAAGGGCATCAAAGGCCACTGGACATGGAAAGCAGCAGGTTGCTTCCACCTCTGATGTGCATCCTGGGGACACACCTAGACGTGGCACTAGACCACGGAGGATCAACAATGGGTGAGGAGCACTGAGTGGGCACTGGGGGGGGGGGGGGGGGGGGGGGGGGGGTGGTCCACTATCTGCAGCCAAGGGGAATGGAAGTCTGTCACGGTGAAATGCTCACTATTAAAACATCTCATACATGTGGAGCCTAAATGTCACAGCAGGCCTACCTGCACCTCCTTGCCCTCAATTCCCCCCCCAACCCCCGGGCACTCTTGTCCAAGATCAAAAGTCTCCAGTGCCGACCCTGTTCAGAGGATGGGTATGAGCACACTGTCAGCAGAAAGACAGGAGTAAGACTTTAGTTAAAACTGAGGAGCACCAGACCTATCATCACTCTCCTGCCTTGTATGGTGACCCGCTGACAGTGCCAACACAGGCCCATCATCCTGGAGTGAAGTTATACAAACCATTTTGGGTGGGGTGGGGGGGGGGGGGGGGTGGGGGGGGGGGGGGGGGGGGGGGGGGGAGAGAAGAGACCAGGTTGGAGGGGTAGGTGGCGGTTTGAGCTAATGGGCACAGCGTTATCCTCGGAGAATCTGGAGATGATGAGCCACCCGTCGGACCCTTGCCACTGTCTGTCCTCCATCCTCCGGCTCCTCCTCGGGCTCATCCTCCAGCTGCTCCTGGAATACTTCATCCTACTCCCCAGATAAGGGTGCAATGTCCCTCCGCCTCCTCCAGCATGTCGCCTCGCTGCTGTGCCAGATTGCGGAGGGCACTGCAGATCGCCACAAAGCGAGAGACCCATTTAAGGGGGGGGGGGTGTACTGCAAGGCACCGCCAGAGCGGTCAAGGCATCGGAACTGTATCTTGAGCAGCCCTGTACACCGCTCAACAACAGCATGGGTGGCAACGTTGACCTCAAGCCTCCTCCATTTCTGCTGAGCCTGCAAGAGGCGAGACCGTGAGGTTTTTTGTGTGAAAATGAGCTGATATAAATTTATATTTGTACCAATATGGAACAGTGAGGTTTCCTGGTTAGTGTGATATGTGGGATGTTACAAAGTTGATTTTCAAATCTTTGTTAATGTTGACTGTTTTTGCCAATAAAATATTCTCAACTCTCAAGTGCCTCCTCGAGGGATGTCTCCGAGGATGGTTAGTATATTGCATTGATGCCTGAACAGTGTGCCTGAAACCCCCCCCCTGTTGTCCAGTCACGGGCAGAAGAGCTTCTTATTCCTCAGCATTTCTGCCTCTTTGTCAGTATGCAAGAAATGCCTGCCAATCAGGTCCACTTCGTAGAGGCCCCTGGTTTAATAGGATGGGTGGGAAAAAGTTGGTTTGTTGCTGTGCTGAAAATAATTAACAGGATCACTTATGATCCTGTTTAGTAGGTGTCAGAATAAGCTGCATGTATGAGTCAGTCTTTGTATTATATATATATATATATTGCTAATTATTATTCGGGTACCAAGCGAATAAAAGGCCAATGTTTAGTCAATGTACTTTCCAAACTAAATAAAAAAAGAATCATTTTCACTGCAACACACTCTTGTCACAGTCTAATTACTCTTGAACGCTAGAAGTAAGTAGACCTCCATTTGTCCTACTTATCATAATTGGACTTGACAGAAACACGTGCAGGTACAGATGACATTCTTCCTGCAAAGTTCAACTTCTTAAAGCCAAATGACTTCACAAGTTAATTAAATTTAGCACTTTTTCTTTTTTTTTTTAAATAAACATTTTATGGAGGTATTTTTGGTATTAAAGCAACAACAAAATAAACAATGTACATGAAACTATAAACATAGTGCAAAAGCCGTCTCCCTCCCTTACAGGTCCCACCTTTATTAACCCCCTACTCTAAGCTAAACTTCCTCGAAGAAGTCGACGAACGGTTGCCACCTCCGGGCGAACCCTAACAGTGACCCTCTCAAGGCGAACTTGATTTTCTCCAAACAGAGAAAGCTAGCCATGTCCGATAGCCAGGTCTCCGACTTCGGGGGCTTTGAGTCCCTCCAAGCTAATAGGGCATTTAAATGGTCATTGGATAAACATATGGATGATAAGGGAATAGTGTAGATGGGCTTTAAAGTGGTTTCACAGGTCGGCGCAATATCGAGGGCCGAAGGGCCTGTACTGCGCTGTAATCTTTTATGTTCTATGTTCAATAATAGTATCAATCTCCGGGATATCAGGGAAGCATTCTCCTCCTGGATTCCCGGGTCTTCCGACACCCCTAAAATCACCACCTCTGGACTCAGTGCCACCCTGGTTTTTAATTCAGAATTCTCAGCTGGTACCGGAATTGAACCTGCGCTGTTGGCCTTATTCTGCATCACAAACCAGCTGTCTAGTCCACTGAGCTAAACCAGCCCTCTGACTGTGGGAGGAAACCGGAGCACCCGGAGGAAACCCACGCAGACACGGGGAGAACGTGCAGACTCCACACAGACAGTTACCCAAGGCCGGAATGGAACCTGGGTCCCTACTGCTGTGAGGCAGCAGTGCTAACCACTGTGCCACCGTGCCGCCCATAGTGCCAACCCTTCAGCTATGTTCTGAGAAATTGAAGATGAGCCTCCCAACAATGCTGTGAGGAACCCAGGTGGAATTGTTTGATAATGACGAATCTGCCAGTGGATAACAAATTTCCAATCATCCCAGGAATGCAGTGTGCCCTGAGAACAGAGATGAAGGGTGTGCAATAAGCTGATGGGAGGAAATCTCCAACCCTAGCTGGCAGAGTGGATTACTTGGTCACTATAGAATTTAGGTTGGAATACCAAAGGGATGAAAATAAAGCATGCGGGCGCACTCTGCCACATTACCACCTTGGGGGCAAAGGTGGTAATCACAGTACACTTTAACAATACATGGTCGTTCTCAATACAACTCTTCTTTCTCAATCCATGCCCATTTACTGGTACATAAGGTAAATGGAAAGGTTTCATTGTTTGGTTAGCATAAGCTCATACAACAACCTACAAATTAAAGCCATTCAAATTTGACTGTTTTGAATCAGTATTTACAAAAACCAACGAACATGCTTATTTTGCAGCAAATTGATTTAAGACAACTAAAATTAAAGAGCATGTTTGCTGGGGAGGGATGCAGATTGAAATGTGCAATTAACCCATTTGTTAACTCTGCTGATTTACATCTATATGCTTTATCCAATGGAGTAAAGTGCCGACATGGTAATCTGGTGGCTTAGCCTGTTGAGAGCCTGTAAAATTATGAGCACAAGGGCTATGCCACAAGCTGTGTTGCTAAACAAGTCTAATGATTTTCAGTGAAGGTACTGCTTGCGCACACTGCGTCAGTTGCTAACCACACTTTCTGCTATGGTTACCAGATCAACAGCTTTTGTAACCTGACTCTCAAGAGGATGGAGGGGGGGCCTGGGGGAAAACTACACTTATCTGAAAACATTTCAATTCTCCGACTGATCACAAAAACTGTACATTATCAGAGAATAGCATCAGTGAAAACTCCTTCACTTCTCCTACTGAACTGAGCAGTTGTTAAAAGCATCTTCCCAATTCTGTTTTGTCCCAGCTAACCCCTGCTACATTATGGTCCAGCAGGCACTTGTCCATAAACAGATCACCTCGATCTGGCTCAAAGAGCAAAACCCCACAAAGGGAAATCAGTGTGGCTAATGCTTTTACATAGAATTTGCAGCACAGAAGCAGGGTATTCTGCCCAACCAGTCTGTCTTTTTATTACTTCATCGGATGTGGGCATGGTTGGCAAGATCAGCATTTATTGTCCATCCCCAATTGCTCGAAAAGGTGGTGGTGAGCTGCCTTCTTGAATCACTGCAGTCGAGCTGGTAATAGGTGGTGTAGGTACATCCGCAGTACTGCTAGTGAGGGAGTTAGTGGACTTGACCGGCAACAGTGAAGGAAATGGCGATGCATTCCCAAGTCAGGAAGATGAATGGCCTGGAGGGGAACTTGCAGGCAGTGGTGTTCCTGTGCACCTGATGCCCTCATCCTTCTAGGTGATAGAGGTGGCAGGTTTAGAAGGTGCTGTTAAAGGAGTCTTGGCGAGTTGCTGAAGTGCACCTTGTAGATGGTACACACTTTTGCTGCTGTGTGTCAGTGGTGGAGGGAATGGATATTTACGGTGGTGGATGGGGTACCAATCAAAGGGCTGCTTTATCCTGGATGGTGTCAAGCTTCCAGAGTGTTGCCATCCAGGCAAGTGGAGAGTATTCCATCACACTCCTGAATTGTGTCTTGTAGGTGGTGGACAGGCTTTGAGGAGTTGGACGTTATGACCCACACAAGCCTATTCACCACCCCAGTTCAAATGTGCAAAGACTTGACACGCTTGTATTAAATTTCTCTATGCCCTCTTAGCAGTGCCCTTAAATCTAATTCTGGTTAATATCAACATTAAAATAGTGGTCACACAAACTATACCAACATGCATGAAGCTAACGCCGCCAGAAAACTTTGCAATACAATGTGTTGCATCTACAAAATACTTTAAAATCTGCATGCGCACCTTGTCTACCAAAGCTTACTTTGCGTTATGTTTTCGTGACACCTTTTTTCCTTGTGTCAACATTTTCCTCCGGATAAATTACATTTGCATTTATAAACAGAAACTATGTAAACGGTCGCGCTGTATTTCCGCTCTCTGGCTAGTGCTGACGTTGGATCACCTTGGTTTTGTGTTTCCCAGACTCATTACCTGTTCTAAGGTTTCTGATGAATCAATCAACTCTATTCCTTGGCTTCCTGAACTGCTGTAAGCCGTCTATAAAACTGCAAGCAATATAAAATCAACGCTTTATGTAGGAATGCAGCCAGAATTCACAATGTTAAAATGTTGACTCAATTACGCCTTTTTTTGGAAGATCCAATTATCCTTTGGTCCACTACAGTAAAACACTAAAACTTACTCGTAATTTCCCATTAACCTTGACTATATTTGTTTCAAACAGCACTCTCAACCCAATGCTCAATGTTTATATTCAGAACAAAGATCCAACAATGGCTCCCAAATTCCCAAAATGTAATAAAACTGGTCCGGTGCATTAACCAAATCTCACAATATCCGCTCAGTCTTCACCGAAAACAACATTACAAATTATTAGCAAGTGGTTAGGAAGACAAGTGGTGGGGCAGCACGGTGGCATAGTAGTCAGCATTGCTGCCTATAGCGCTGAGGACCCGGGTTCAAATCCCGGCCCTGGGTCACTGTCCGTGTGGAGTTTGCATTCTCCCCGTGTCTGCGTGGGTTTCACCCCCACAACCCAAAGATGTGCAGGTTTGGTGGATTGGCCACGCTAAACTGCCCCTCAATTGGAAAAAATAATTAGGTACTCCAAAAGGAAGGCAAGTGGAATGTTGTCATTTATTGCAAGGAGGGGTGAATAGAAAAGTAGGGATGTCGGCCTCAGTTTTACAGGTGGTTGTTGAGGCCGCATCTGGACTGTACTGCGTACAGTTTTGGTCTTATTTAATAAGGAATATAAGTGTGCCAGCAGTTCAGAGAAGACACACTTGACTGATAACTGGGATGGGAGGGGTTTTCTTGTGAGTAAAGGTCAGGTACGCTAGGCCTGTATCTATTGGGAGCCTGTATCCATTGGAGTTTGGTGATTTTATGAAATATACAAGATCCTGAGAGACCGCGACTGAGCGAATGCTTTTCCCCTTGCAGGAGAGACGAGAACTTGGGCACTCATTAAAAACGAGTGGTCGTCCATTTAAGATGAAGATGAGAAAAGATTTATTTCTCACAGTGGGGTCATAAATCTTTAGAATTCCCTTCCCTGGAGAGCAGGGCAGGCAGGGTTAATGAATATTTTCAAGGCGGAAGTAGATTGATTCCTGATTAACAAGAGAGTCAAAGGGGGGTTGGTGAAATGTGGAGTTGGTGCTTTTAGTCAGATTAACCATGATGATCTCATTGAGTGGCAGAGCAGGCTCAGGGGACTGACCGGCCCACTCCAGCTCCTTAATTTGTCCGTCTTGTTAATTTTCTTCTCAGCTGTACAGCTGGAATAGGATTTTCAAGAGAATACACCAAAGGAAGCAAACACAATCTTGTATCATCGATTTCACTGCATGGGCTAAAAACAAAATGTTTTCCCCCCCTGGCAAGATTGTCTCATCGAGCAACTGCTGCACTCTCTCATTCAGCCACAAGGGCTAGCTTCCTGGACAGGACACTTCGTGTGTCAGTCACATCATGCCTAACCAGAAAGGCATAACCTTGGCTGGAACAGACTTGGGAGTACTGTGTACAATGCTGGTCATCATTGTTAGGAAAATACAGGTAGTTTTATGGGATTTATATTTGTTTTGATAAACTGATGCACTATCAATTACGACGAGATGAGAGTAGAGAGTAATCGAGGCTTTATTACACAGAGTTGTGTGGCCTCCTACAGCTGCTGCCGAAATGGCTGCAGTTCGGAGAGCACACACATTTATACTCCACCTACTGGGCGGAGCCAGCAGGTAGGGATCTACCCCCGTACCTGTAGTACAGGGGCCTTACCGTAATACCCTCATATGCGGTGCAGTATATACAATATAATACAACAGTGGTGACTACCACATAAATATTAGAAATAAGGGCCGGGATTCCCCCCTACCCGGCGGGACGGGGGGTCCCGGCGGGATGGAGTGGCGGGAACCACTCCGGCGTCGGGCTGCCCCAAAGGTGCAGAGAAAGGGGCCAGGCCTTCCCCTTGAGGGGCTAGCCCCACGCCGGAGTGATTGGCATGCCGCCGGCTGGCGGGAAAGCCCTTTGGCGCCACGCCAGCCGGGGCCGAAGGGACCTCGCCGGTCAGCGGAAGGCTGCGCATGCGCAGGAGCGTCGGCGGCTGCTGACGTCATCCCCGCGGCTGCGCATGGGGGGGGGGTCACTTCTGCATCGGCCATCTGCATCGGCCATCGCGTAGGCAATGGCCGAGGCGGAAGGAAAAGAATGCCCCGATGGCACAGGCCCGCGCGCGGATCTGTGGGCCCCGATCGTGGGCCAGATCGCCCCCCCACCCCCCAGGACCCCGGAGCCCACCCGTGCCGCATGGGAGAGAGGTGGTTTGATTCACGCCGGCGGGACTGGCCTGTCAGCAGCGGGACTTCGGCCCATCGCGGGGGGGGGGGGGCACAGACCGGCGCGGCGCGATTCCCGCCCCCCCCCCCCGAATTTTCGGTGCCGGAGAATTCGGCGGCTGGCGGGGGTGGGATTCACGCCGCCCACCAGCGATTCTCCGACCCAGCGGGGCTTGGAGAATCCCGCCCCCGGTTAGTTTTGAAATGGGTTACATGGTATGTTTCTGGGCCTGGAAGGGTAAAACCTACAGTTTGATTCCTGCTGGACAAAAAGACAAGCATGCCGCCTCACAGCACCAGGGACCTGGTTTCAATTTTAGCCTTGGGGTCACTGTATGGAGTTTGTATGTTGTCCCAATGTCTACATGGGTTTTCCTTCCGGGTGCGCTGGTTTCCTTCCACAGTCCAAAGATATGTGGGTTAGGTGGATTGAGCAAGATAAATTGCCTCTTAAGTGCCAAGGAATGTACTGGTTAGGTTATGGAGTTATGGGGATACGGTGGAGTGGACATGGGCAGAGTGCTCTTTCAAAGAGAAGGTGCAGACTCGATCGGCGGAGCAGAGGAACCCGCTGACTAAGAATTCTGCATATGGTCTTTTGAGCCAGGGTTCCATTCTGGGATCTTATCCTGCAGTTATATCAACTGAGATTGTAACACATTACAAAAGAGAGACAGGAGAGGGTGCAGAAGACAATTTACGCAGACACTATTAGGACTATCAGATTATAGCCATCAAGAAAAGAATGAAAATACTGCTTGCCTTTTTGTTTGAAGCGAGAAGATTAAGGTGTGACCTAATAGAGGTCTTTAAAATGATAAAAGGTTTGTTAAAGTCGACACAGAGGGACTATTTCCACTTAACAGGGCAAAATAAACCTATTGGACATCGATATAAAAGTCACCATGAAATAGAGAATTCAGAAGCAACGTTAGTGTTGAGAAAGTGGAACTCACTACCACAGGGAATGGTTGAGGTGAAATTGTAGATGAATTTAAGGGAAGTTTGATAGCACAAGGGAGAAAGGAACAGAGGGTTATGTTGATGAGGAAGGATGGGAGGAATTTCAAATTAAACACAAATGCCAGCATGGACTGGGTGGGCCAAATGGCCTGTTTCTATGTAGTATATTCCATGTAAATAGTTCTGAAGAACCTTTCTTCCTTAAGAGAGAACACAATTCCATAATGTTCCACTAACAGTATCAATGAGTAACATTTAACTAATAAGGTTCAAGGAATGGCCAGTCAATGCTGGAATCTCAAATTGCAACACTATGAAAGAGTCTAATGTATACAGCAATTGGATTTGACAAACCCCCGTTGCCAGGTCTACAGATTCTATTCTCAAGGTACAAGTTTCAGTGCCCGAGTAGCATTTCTTCCCTCTGAGCCAGAAGGCATGAGCTCAAGCCCCATCTCAGAAACACCCAATCAAGGCTGGCACGTTGGCTCCAGTGCCAAGGGGATGCTGCCCTGGTCGGCGGTGTGGTGTCTTTCGGATGTGATGTTAAACCGCTGCCTGCTTGCCCTCTCTGGGGGGAGCATAAAAGATCCCACCGCTATTCAAATGGAAAGTACTGGTGTTATCCCCAACATCTGGCCAATCACCCAACAATGGTCGTCATGGAACATTGTTGTATGCAATTTGCAGCTGCATTCCTACATAAACATTATATATGAAGATGTTCTTTTATCAATGAAACATCTCTGCTGGACATTTTCACACAGATACAGCAGGAACTTTGGAAAGGATTCATAACTTATTGCTCTCAAGATTATAAGAGACTGTTATCACCCAAGCAGGATTTTCCCAATCCATCTCCCATAGAGCAACACAGCCGAGTTCATGTAGCCTGGATGTTATACGTTTTAGTTGCTGTGAAATGAAAGTCTAAAGTTCTTGTTCCTTTTCACCAAACACCATTTATTTAACTTCCACAGCCTCTGCACAAAACTCTTAGCAACACACCACCTGACAGAGGCCACCTGAAGCCTCCTTGCATATAAGTGTCAATTGATGAATACTTAACATAAATGAGACAACTAATTGCAATGTCTCTTAACCCATTACTTAACAGTCTCCCCTTCCTTGGAGAAAAAAAATAATTAGGTGAAAACAAAATTTCAAGAAACTCAAAAACACACATGTCCCGTCCCCCCCCCTTTTGTTTTGTTTGAACGAGAAAGAAAAAAAAAAGTCACAGAAACAAGCGCCCTTCATTAACAATATCCAAAAGTTTCTGTGAACTCGCCCCTCTTTTCGTAAAACAGTCTGACAGTTGATAGCTCCTGTCGACCCATTTAATTTTTGTTATTTCCCCTCTGTCCAACATCTGCTTCAAACTTGCGATGTCTATCCGTAACCTCTTTTCATTGACACTTTTTGTAGAGTGCACATTTTCCCACAGGGATTTATTGTCAATGTGACAGTCAATAGGTATATTACCCAAATTTCTGTCAATATCATACTTATATAAAAAGCCATATCCACCGCCTCTACAAGGCTTAACGTCTCAGCAGCCAAAGTGCTTTTTACCACTCTCCTTATTTTCTTTGTTTCCCACACAAGTGGGCAACATTTACCATTGTTCCCCAAAAGGAAAATTATGAAACCTCCTGAGCTTGAAACCCCATCACATAAATTTGCGTCGGACGCATCACTATAAACTATGAGTTTCAAGTGCCTAAGGTCACCTAAAACCGGGAACTTCAAAACACACCCCTGCATTTTTAGTTTGGCCAACGCTTTATTTGCTCTTATTATGTCTTCCACTTTGCGATCATTCATTTTTGTACTCAACTCGAAAACATCAAAACTCACGTCCGGTCTAGTCTGTCTACCTAACCAGTTCAGTTGCCCAATTAAACTTCGCAGTTGCTCTTTTTCCATCTTTGAAACCATTGCGTCTTTTTGTGAAACTCAGCCACGACTAATTGCTATTGGGGTGATGCTTTCCAAATACGATTGCTGACGTAAAGTTGCCCCTAACTTAGTCTGTCCAATTTCCAGTCCAATATATTTAAATGCACCGGAAGCCTGACTTCCAACCCGGAATTATTTCCTCAAACCAGAGATTACAATAGCTTCAAAATCACTAGTCCCACCCCACAAAAAATCATCGACATGCATCCTTTATAGTGCCAGTAAAACATTGCAGGATCTGCTTTCAACTGGCAACAGCCTAACTTTAACAAAACTGACCTTACCGAAAAATACCAGACTCTAGATGCATCATTTAATCCATATACACATTTGTTCAACTTCCAGAGTACCCCTTCTGTGTTAGCTGCTTCTAAGAGGATGGAGAAAAATGTCTCTCTGGAGCTGATGCCCCTGCAAAAAGGCAGCTTTTATATCTATAGATTTGCATTCCCATGCCTTTGTGGCTAATAGAGCCAAGAAGATCTTTAAAATAACCATTCCTGCTGTAGGTGAATCTACCCTTAAATCCTGATCTTCTAAGCTTTCTTCAAATCCCCTTGCCACGAGCCTGGCCTTTGCCTTATAAGTTCCTTTTCCGTGCAAATCCATCTGTGGGGTAGAGCTCTTTGTCCCCGATCCGGAACTTCCGTGTATACCCCAAATTCACTCCAACTATGCAATTCTTGCTGGTTAGCTTCTTTAATAACTTTTTCATCTAATTTATTTGAAGCCACCAAAATCTCACATGCATGTGGGCTTCTACTCCTATTAGTATTCGTAGTCTTACTCATGTTCCGAGATCTTGACAAACTACGTCCCCTCTCCCGCCTGGTATCTCGTTCTGTACTGCTACTGCTTGATCTTTCCCTTCTGCTGTGGGATGTCCTTTCAATAGTTCTCAACCTTTTCCTGCGGACCTGTTCACTATCCGATGTACCACTGCGTTTCTGTGCCCTCCATTTTTGAACTTTGTTTTCCCAATCCATTGTCTTGACTCCTTCCCCTGAATGCTGTACATTCAACCAATGTTTATACTTTCCAGTGGCCTTCCCTACTCTACTAATAACAGTTGCATCCTTCCATTGACTAGACCCTTCAGGCAAGTATGTCACTTTTGTACCAACTTTTGGAAGTTGCCCTTTCGGAAAAATGGCCTGTTTTAATTCACCAGAAGTGTTGTGTTCCTCCACAGAAACCCTGTCTATATCAGTTAATTGGTCCTCATAGTTCTGTAACACATGCGTACCAGATGACTCTGGTTCCTCGTCATGTCTGTCTGCTCTGTCTAAATTTGAAAATTTGTAATCTGTACCCATTATCCTTGATGAATGGACCCTAACAGTTTGATTACCATGTTGCAAAATAATTGTTTTGCCATCTATGCCGATGATCTTCCCTGGGCCTTTCCATTCATTAAAATTGTCTCTCTTATAGTATACCACGTCTCCTTGCTGAAAAACGGCATCTGGTGGCCGTACGTTATGTCTTAAAGCTCTGCGAATTCTTTTAGAGACTTCTGCTTCCAAAAAAGCCTTTCTACTGCTATGTAATGCATTTCAATGTTCAGCAAAACCAGAGCTAATTGTTGTCCCCTCCCAAGCTGGAGGCTGGTCATCCAAAATGGACAGAATTCTAGGATTTCTACCAAACACTAATTGATAAGGACTATAGCCCCCAACCATCTGCAATGAATTCTTTGCATGTACTGCCCATGCTAAAGCTGAAATTAGCCTGCAATTTGGTCGATCTGCCAAAATTTTCCGAAGCATGTCATCGATGACAGCATGATTTCTTTCACAGACACCATTACTAAATGTACTTTCTGCAGTCGTATTCATAACTCTGATATTCATGTTTTCACACATATCCCTAAACTCATCATTAGCAAATTCTCCCCCATTGTCCGTAAGGAATTTTGCCGGTGGACCCATTCCTGTCCCTATCCATTTTTCCACGATTGGATCCAGAAGTACTCTCTTTTCTTTACTTCGTACAATCATTGATTGACTAAATCTGGTTGCTAAATCTACAAAATGCAAAATAAATATATTATTTGCTTTATCCCAGATCTTCAGGTCCATGGCCACAATGTCGTTAAAATCCCTGGCCAAAGGTAGGGTTACTATCGGTCGTGCTGGTGTCCTTCTGTACTTCCTACAAACTTCACAACGGTCACTAACCTGTTCTATCAGTTTAGTATAGTCGTCATCCCTTACCCCTGCATCCTTTAATACATTTTCAGCCTCCGAGGAGACGGATGTGCAAATTGCCTATGCAGTTTTAATACCACAAGCGTTTTATCAGCTAAAGTCCCATTTTCCACTGCCATTAACACATCCTTAACCACTCTACTTGAAAAATTATTTGTCAGTAATGGAATACAATAGTCTCCCGACTGTGTAAATTGTAAGTCCAAAGTCTTTCCAAAAACTGTTGCTTTATCCTGTTCCATATTCAGTTTAATGTGTGCTTTCTTCATCGATGGTCTGCTCAGAAGCAAAGGTATCTCACTTGATACAACATCCGTGCTAAAGAAATGATTCACTCTGGCAATATTGCAAGGGATCACCACTCTTTTCAGCGACTTCAGAGTATTATCATCCCCAAACCTGAAACTTGTGGAACTTTCAAATTCCTTAACCTTGTTACGATTTTTAGCATTCAAAGAGTCCAGGTAACATTTTAACCAGTCAATTCCACACACAGTAGATGTGCAGCCACTGTCCAATACAGCACAGTTGAAGGATTCTGCAACCAACACCCTCATTACCGGCGTAAAACTGCTTGTCAATAGGACAATGCCTTCTTTCTGGTCACTATCTTTTTCCTCTTCTGACTCTTCCGTGTCATGTGTCACTTCAAACACTCTATCATAACGAGTTGGACAGTTGAAAGCATAACGGTATTGAGAGTCACATCAAAAACATCGATTTATCATGCCCCGTGCATTTGTGGGGTTCATCTTCCTATTGTAGGTTCTAACTGGGTTTCTGTCTTCATAATTTCCTTGTCTCGGTCTCCGTCTATAGTCTTGAGCCCTGTTCGTAGCCATACGATTTCGTCATCTTGTTACTAGTGTATCTTCCATATTCTGCCTTATTGCAGGCTGACCTATTTGGGTCATCAGAGCCATTGGAATCAAATGTTTCCCCAGAAACCTTCGTAAAGCTTTTGTCATCTGTTCGAATAAGGTATCCTTATCGGTAAACTGAACTCCTGTCAAAACCAGGAGCCTATCCATGTTGCTCACTCTAGCACAGTCAAGTAATTTAAAGGCCAACACAGACTGTGGAAATTCCAGGTTGTGTTTCTTCAGCCTTTTATATAGTCTGCAAATTCCATTATATAGTCTTCCATGGAGATATCCTCCATTTTCCGGAACTTATCAAAATCCGACCATGCTTCATACGCACTTAACAAGTCATCTTTCTTCTAAATCTTATCCATATAATGTAATAAAGTCTCCAGACCTTCTTCTGAGTCTAACTCTTCCAATTCCAGCTCAGAAAGCACTTTGTTTTGGATTTTACTGCCATATGGTAGAGAAAGAGCCAATGCCATACCTTGTTTTCTCTTTCCCAAAGCAGTTACCTTAGTCCACATAACTACTGCACTTCTCCATTGGTCGTACGATTCCCTTTCAGAAAATAAGGGAGGCTTCCCGTAACAGCCTCCCCGAACAGGTGCCGGATGTGGTGACTAGGGGCTTTTCACAGTAACTTCATTTGAAGCCTACTTGTGACAATAAGCAATTTTCATTTCATTTCATTTTCATAGTCATATCCAGCCATTTTTATCCTGGGTTCAGCCATGTATCTTTTTGTTTTCCTTCTCACTCACTCCTTGGTTTGATCAGGAAAAGTTGTATCTTTCAAACCTTCGCATTTGCACAGCAACCATTCTCTGCTACCATTGTTGTACATTTTAGTTGCTGTGAAATGAAGAGTCTAAAGTTCTTGTTCCTTTTCACCAAACACCATTTATTTCACTTCCACAGCCTCTGCACAAAACTCTTAACACACCACCTGACAGAGGCCACCTGAAGCCCCTTTACATATCAGTGTCAATTAATGGATACTTAACATAAATGAGACAACTAATTGCAATGTCTCTTAACCCATAACTTAACACTGGATACTGTAAGTGTCCTTTTCGTTTGTTGTTTTTGGTAAACAGGATATATAACTAGAATTAGAAAATCAGAACAGAATGGATGAAGTGACAGTAACCTGGCTTTCTGCTCCAATACAAAATACAGTCACCACTGGTCAGTACATAATCACGAGCCTGCAGATTACATTTTCCTCCTTTTGCTTGATCAGAACAAGATGCACTTTTCCGAGCAGGAACTTTAATCAAAAGTATGCTTTTCAGGAAACCAACTCATCGATCGAGCTGCCTAACAGCACATGACAAATTCAATTTACTACCACGGCTAGCGTCTCATGAAGGGAAACAACTCAATAGAAGGCTGTCGCCGGCTAGGCTGACAATGCAATGATCACAACTTCTTCGGTTATTCCTGCGGGCCAGCATGCCAAGTGTTTGTTTCTTCAGACACCTGTCAAGATTTAATCCACCAGTCAGGCAGTCGACCTGAATTTTAATAAAAAGCAGAATAAACTAATTTGACTCGGAGAACCTCATTTGGGCAGCACCAGCTGGGCACCAAAGGACAATTCACCTGGATTGCTAGCTGATGTGCTCACCAGCCCGATGGTCTAATTGATTAACACCACCGACTTTGATCCTCTCCAAATTGCAGCTCAGAAACAATTCAGTGCTGCAGAAGGAAAATGATTTGCATTGATATGGCGCCTTATCAGTGCTTCCACAAGCAATGAAATACTCGAGTCACTGTTATTGTGAAGATCTATTTGCTTCAGCTATTTAGTGCAAATCAGATTAATAGCCAGCTGCTCTTTTCTTTTCCCCCAGTGTTAATTGAAGAGGGATATGTAGGCCAGGCCACTGGCAGAACATATTTGTTTTGAGGCAGTACCATTTACCTAAGCAGACTGACTGGGTTTGTAAATGTAGCACTCCCGCAGCACTGCACAAGTGTCAGACTACATTGTGCACCTAACTCTTGTAAAGGAGCCTGAGCCCACAACATTCCAACCGAGCCAACCTGGCATGGCTACAGCATGTAAACCGTCTCTCTCTGTCTGTGCTGCATCCTCTCCATCTCGGTGCTGCCCTTTAATTGTGTCTGCTCCTTTAAATTTGACTTCAGCACTCACTGGGCCTGGCAGAATAGCCAGACCAACAAAGTGACCTGATATAATTAACTGGGTATGGCACACCTCCGTTGGAGTATGTCCAAACTCCACTGATATCCACGCTGAGTTGATGATGCCTGTAATAACTCCGCTAAGGACAAGCTTCATGCAAACTCTAGTTTATTTAATAATGAAAAGAGCCTCAGCCACGTCATAGTGCCTGCCCGGGGAACATTGGGAATTCCAGTCTGGGCCTGGGCTGCCGGTTTTACATTCCCACTGAATAGTTCCTACTGGGGGAGCTTCCACCCACTCAATAGGATAACCCGTATTCCACCAACCTCAGGGGGAGATCTATCGAACATGCCCCGTGGCCTGCCGGGACATCATAACAATGTCAAAACTGGAGAATCCACAAGCAGCACTTTGAGCAGGTACTGGAGATACATGAAACGGCACCCTGCTCGCTGACTGATTAAGGATCTATTGTTATCACCCAGCCAAGGCTTTCCAGAAAATGTAAAAGTTAGAAAGTTCAATAACTTGAAAATGACAGTGTGCGCAAATTGGCACCAACACGCATCTTACACTTCGAAAGTAATTATCCACGAGCATCGATGGTGAGAGGAAATAGAAAATTATTCTTGTTTATTCACAGGTTAAAAGCAACGGAGGGCAGAATATTTGACCACTCACAATTGGCCTTAAGAGTTGAAACAGGAGAAAGACACTTTCGGCAGGGCCAGAAGATCCCGCCAACAGAAAGGACCGGAAAATCCTACCCTCAGCCTCTCACTCCAAGCAGCCCTGCGCTCAGTAACGTCTTACACATTGTCCGACTCGCCAATGGGATGGAGTTCTAAGCGAGTCTGTGAATACCCTGGTCGGCTTCTCTGAGATTTTCTGCATTGCCTGCAAGTTAGTCTGTCACCTTTCATTTTAGCTGGAGCGAAGCACTGAAGATGAGAGGGGAACCAGTGACTATAGTCATAAAATGCGACAGTAGGGCAGCACGGTGGCACAGTGGTTAGCATTGCTGCCTCACGGCGCTGAGGTCCCAGGTTCGATCCCGGCTCTGGGTCACTGTCCGTGTGAAGCTTATACATTCTCCCCGTGTTTGCGTGGGTTTTGCCCCCACAGCCCAAAGATATGCAGAATAAGTGGATTGGTCACACTAAATTGCCCCTTAATTAAGAAAAATGAATTGGGTACTCTAAATTTATTTT
The DNA here is from genome assembly GCF_047496885.1 of Scyliorhinus torazame. Lineage (NCBI taxonomy): Eukaryota > Metazoa > Chordata > Chondrichthyes > Carcharhiniformes > Scyliorhinidae > Scyliorhinus > Scyliorhinus torazame. The sequence continues at coordinate 14,390,848 of NC_092734.1, forward strand.
TTTTAAATGAAAAAAAAAATGCAACAATGCTTATGACCCAAGGAGCACGTCCTGCCTCTTTCTGACCAATACCACCCACTGCAATAGCAGAACGTCTTTGTGTAACATTGCAAAATTCGCCAGTCAGCTGCTGGTCCCCAGTCAGTCAGACAGCACTGTCTGCTGGTCAAGAGGCAAAATAAACACCTCACATTAGGAGCTGCATCAAAAGGTTTACACACACCTTCAACTCTGCCTACTCAAACTCCTCACTGTGTCACACAAGAAAAATCTCTCGGAACTTGTTCCAGTGGGCTGTATTGCGGTGTTTGATAAGAGTGGCAATTTGTCCTGTCAAAAGCATGTGTACGTTAAAAAAAAAGTGACAAAAATGCAGTTCAGGGGTCACAGAGTGTTCAGTTTTCTAAATCACTGCTTTTGATGGTTGTTCAAAGTTGACTACTTTTGTGGACCGTATTTCAGCAGTTCCAATGAAGGGTGGGTGATGGAGCTGTTCATATGGAAGGTGCAGGAAGGACTCTCCCATCACATATCCTGACCCTGGACCTCCTATACACCGCTAAATATAAAACGCTGAGGTAACTGCTTTGTGTTCAACAGGTGCTAAAGACATAGCTGGTCACAAGGAGAGTGCAGTCAATTTAGATCAGCAACCAGCGAACTCCAGGGTAAACAAAAAAAAGGTTTGTTACGTTGATGGAGCGGAAAGGTGTCCATTATTTGTAATTAGAATAAATGGAGAGAGTAACTTTAAACCTAGAACCAGGCGTTCACAATTAAGCAAGGCTAAATTCATGGAATTCAGGGAGTCATTTTGTCCATTCTCTGAAAGAGCCATCCAATTCGTTCCACTCTCAATTCTTTCCCAAAAGCACTGCATCCCCCCCCATCCCTCTTACGCGGAGATCCATTTCACTGCCTAAAGTGAGTGTTGGATCTGCTTCCAACACGCCAATGCATTTCAGGTAACAACAGTTATACCTTCAGCTGCCTGGTACCCTAGGCTCTGGAATTCCCTCCCTACACCTCCCCATCTCTCTCTCTCACCTATTTTAAGACGCACCTTAAAACCTCTCTCTTTGACCATCTGTCCTAATATCTCATCGTGCAGCTCAGAATCAAAATTGTATTTGATAACATTCCCGTGAAGAGCCTTGGTGTTCTACTACATTAAGAGTGCTGTAGTGTAAGCTGTTGCTCACATGGAAGACTTAGGCACAATTGCTCAATTAACACGATGGGGTAAACTTTACAATTTAGCCCTCGGCACAGACCTTCATATGACAGAAGGTTCATCGAGAGTTCAGCTGTTCACTAGAACAGATAATCTGGTCATTATCACATTGCTCTGTGCAAATTAGCTGCTGTGTTTCCTACATTACAACAGTGACTACACTTCACAAAGTGCTAAATTGGCTGCAAAACACTTCGGGACATCCAGAGATTGCGTAAGGCACTACAGAAATGTAGCTTCTTAATCCCTTTTTGCTTTTGAGAGAGCGAAAGAAGAGAAATTGAAAGGCAACTCAATTTTTATACACAACTATATCTACAGATAATACCAAACCCTCAAAAATATTTAACAAACTAGCAGATTTAGATTTATTGTCACGTGTACGAGGTACAGTGAAAGGTATTGGGCCCGATTCTCCGAAATGGAGACAAAGTCCCGACGCCGGAGTGAAAACCGGAGTGTTTCATTCCGGCGTTGGAGCCCGCTCCCAGACCCCTATTCTCCCGCCCCCGGGGGCTAGGAGCGGCATCGCATATTTTACTCGCCCTGGGCCTTGGCGCAGCGTAAAAAGCGGCGCCACGTCAATAACGTGGCCGGCGTCACGTAAATGACATCACCCGCGCATGCGCGGTTGCCGGCCTCCCCGAGGCTGCCCCTCAAGAAGATGGCGGATGGATCTTGTGGGACGGCGGAGGAAAGGAGGTCCTCCTTTAGAGAGGCCGGCCCACCGATCGGTGGGCACCGATCGCGGGCCAGACCCCATCGGAGGCCCCCCCCCCCCCCCCCTCCGCCCCGGTGCAGGAACCACCCACCCCCCCCCCCCCCCCCCGGGCCGCCTCCCCAGCATTCCCGCGCAGTTCCTGCTGGCAGCGACCAGGTGTGGACAGCGCCAGCGGGAACCTGTTGTGTTGGGGCGGCTGCTCGGCCCATCCGGGCTGGAGAATCGGCGCTCGCCTTTTGCAAACAGCGAGCGCCGATTCTCCGAGCGGCCAGGCGTGATTCTCGCGGCACTGGGGGGGGGGGGGGGATCGCATGCGGGTGTCGGGCGGGACTCGCGCGGCGCCCTGGCGATTCTCCCTTCCGGCGTTTGGGGGGGGGGGGGGGGGGAATTCCGCCCATTGTTCTGCTCACAGTCCGCACAGACAGTGACCCAAGCCAGGAATCAAACCTGGGACATGGGACCCGTGAAGCAACTGTGCTGACCACTGTGCTGCCCTGAATATGAGCTTGGCTGGGATTCTGGTGTTGAATGCAGAGCTGTAGTCAATGTACAATGCATAGGAGTCTAACATAGACATCCTTGTTGAGATGCTCCAGGGATGAGTGTAGGGCCAGGGAGATGGCATCTGCTGTTGTCCAATTCTGGCAGTATGCAAATTGGATCAAGGTATTCTGGAAGTATGGGGTAGACGTGTCTAATGACCAGCCTCTCAAAGCACTTCATAATGATGGATATGAAAGCCATCAGACAGTAGTCGTTGAGGAACATTGCTTCATACCGGTGCCAAAGAAGAACCCGACAATCACTTTCTTACTAAAAGCTCAATTGAGTGACTTCTGCTTCCTCCAGGTTAAAGCTTCCCCTTTCAATCATAAACAATCAAATTTAAAGGTATTGTCAGCAAAATACTTACGGCCATCAGTGGCATTTGCTGGTGGGCCTCTACATATAGAATGAAAGTTGGGCTAAATAAATGTTCCTTTTCGCTGTCCCTTAACCTGGCTCCTACATCATGCTAAAGGCAAACAAATTTGTGGAGCATATCCTAGACAAACGTGGCTAAAATCCATGTCAAAATTTGCTACCATGGGGTAAACCCCACTTATGCATCTTAGGAAGTCTAAGCCAGGGGCCTGGTGGAGAAATTGTACAGTCTTGACAAATCTTGCAGCTCTGGTCTAAATCAGAACCTGTGTGACAGCCGAGGCAGGACTGCTGGGGGGGGGGGGGGGGAGAATGTATGTGGAACAGACGCAGACAAAAACTAGGGTTGTTTCAGTTTCTCCAAGGTTGCAGGCTTGCCACTTTCTGGTTTTCAGACAGTAAATATCTCATGTAATTCGCAGAGGAAAGAAATTGATGCCAAGCAGTAATAGAAGAGATACAGTCCAACGAGCTTAAGTACATATGCTCTTCTTGGACCGCGGATTGCCAACTGGGCTTAGAGGTTTCATCAGCCAAGGCCTTTCTGTCTGCTGAGGTGGCCAGAGCCAGAAGACCAGAAGCTCTGCTTCAAAGAGGTTTGCAAGCATGACATGAAGGCCCTAAACATCGATTCCCACACCCAGGAGACATGGTCGAGGACATGGAAAATGGTGGCACCACCTATGGACTGGCGTGTGCCACCATGATCCACGGCGTGGAGTTTGTACCTTCTCCCAGTGTCTGCGTGGGTCTCCTCCCTCAATCCAAAGATGTGCAGTTTAGGTGGATTAGCCATGCTAAATTGCCCCTTAGGTGTCCAGAGATGTGCAGGTTAGGTTATGGGTTTACGGGGATAGGGCTGAGGGAGTGCTCTTTCGAAGGGCCGTGCAGACTCGAAGAGCCGAATGGCCTTCTGCTCTGTAGGGATTCTATGACATGATTGTTTTCTACAACCCTCCCTTTCTATAACCTCCTTTCTATTACCTCTGAATTATTTGTTATCAGTGTCCTCCACTGTGAAAACTGCGCCATTTCTGTGTTCCCCACTATTAACTCACCAGTATCATCCGCCAAGGGACCAACATTCCCTTTAGCTAATCTCTTCCCTTTTATATACTTATTGAAGCTTTAGCTATCCTTTTTTATATTTTGTGCTAGCTTTCTTTCATAATTTACCTTTGCTCTTTTTATTGCTTATTACATTAATTAAGGCCCTGTCTGCCCTCTCTGGTGGGTGTAAATATTCCATGCCAATATTTCAGAAGAGCAGGGAGTTCTCACCCATGTCCTGGTCAACACTGCCCGCAACCAACAGAAACTAAACAGATTGTTACATTGCTGTTTTAATTATTTGCATCTTATTACATTTCAAAAGCAACTGCATTTCATAAGTACTTCCATCGGCTGTCAGAGACTTGGCACATGAAAGGGGATATGTCAATTCCTCAATACAGTAGAGCATTCCATTTTTCTAATCTTGCACAGATTCACACATCACAGCACAAAATATTACAAAAAGATTATTCCTTTTGAGAGTAATAACTGGATGCTATGCTACTTGACAACTTTTCAAAAAATAGATGATAATTTCAAAAGAATTTGAATCCACAATAACAACCCAATGCAGACAGATACAGTACATGAAGAACATATTCCAACCCTTGCATCCATTACTAACAAAGAAAACCCCAACTGCTAACTATTAGCATCCCCCCAATAGTCTACGGTGACTGACGCTGGAAAAGGAAATGGCTGCCATCTCGAGTAAAACCCTTCTACTGACCCTCCAATGGTGTACTTGACCTCAAGATATAGGAAATCCATTAGATCATACAACCATGCCAGGGCGCTGGGCAGAGTGGAGAGCTTCATTCCAGCAGAACCCGCCTCCGGGCTATCAAGAAGCAACGGTGAGGACATCCGTCTTCACCCCCATCTGCAGCACCGGGGAGTCCCAAACCCTGAAAACATCCACCAGTGGACAAGGCTCCAGTTCGATCCCTCACGTGGTGTTAAAGAAGGAGACGCAAAAGCCAACAAATTTGGGACACAACCTGAACATATGGATACGATTTTCCGAGAACAGCGTTCGCACCTATCTTCCACACCCGAGAAAAAAAACACTCTTCCCAGCCCTAGTCAGGTGTGCCCTGTGCACCATCTTGAACTGAATCAAGCCAAGCCTAGCAGAGGAGTTGACCCTGTGAAAGGCATCACTCCACAACCGCCATCAAAAAATCGGACCAGCTCCCCCTCCCACTTCCTCCTCACCTCCTTCAACGGAGCTCGCTCCACAGCCAATATCTGACCATAGATGTCCAAAATCATTACCTCACCCACTTCGGCCAGAGATAGGACCCTATTCAGGAGGGAGGGTGAAGGTGACAAACAAAACGGCGTGATGTCCTCACGCACAAAATCATACACCTGGAGATACCCTAATCTTGGGAGTCGGAATTTATCCAACAAACCTATCCTCCACAAATATGTCCCTTAACCTCGCTGGCCCCTCCCTTCCCCAGAATCTAAACATCGAGTCCAACTCCACCGATACAAAGCGGTGATTCCCATAAACAGGGGGCGACAACGCCATGGGAGCCGAGCTTAAAATGCTGCCTGAACTACCCCCAAATCCTTGGACACCACCACTAGGCTCGAGATAAATTTCACAGGAGAAAACGGAAGCGAGGCAGCTCGCAAGACCCTCAAACTAGAACCCCGCAAGACCCCACCTCCATGTGCCCCATATGAAATTTGGATCCTTAAACCACCCCAGCACCGTTTCAATATTGGCCGCCCAGTAATAGAACAACAAATCACGCTAGGGCAAGCCTCCTGGCCGTCTCTCTCTCTACAGAAACGCCCTCCGAATCCTCCGGTCTTGTCTGTCCAAATGAACGTTAGCAACTTGTTGACTCCAGCAAAGAATGATTTGAGGAGAAAAATGGGGAGGCTCTGTAAAATAAATAAAAATCTCGGAAGGACATTCATTTTAACTGACTGAAAACTGTCCACCAAGGGCAAGGCGAGATTATCCCACTGTTGCAAATCAGTCCTAACCCCATCCACCAAACTACATAATTTACTTTATGGAACAAGGCCCAATCATGGGCGACCTGGATTCCCAGATATCGAAAGCTAGGTCTGGCAAGGAGAAACGGCAACATTCCCCAGGTCAGCTCCCCTCTGCAGGGAATTCACTGGAACATATTCGCTCTCATCCAGATTCAATTTATAACCCGAAAAGGAGCCGAAACTCCTCAGCAGCATCATTATCTCATTCATCGTAGAGACTGGGTCCGTGGTGTAAATAAGATCGTCTGCATACAGGACCACCCATTGTGCTCTCCCTCCCCACTTCATCCCCCTCCACTCCCTGGAAGACCTCAACGCAATAGCCAGTGATTCGATTGCCAAGGCAAATAGCAGCGGAGACAGTGGGCAACCCTGACTTGTACCCCTACCCAACTGAAAGTAGGCTGGGATCAAATCATTTGTACGGACACTAGCGGTGGGAGCCCTATACAACAAACCGACCAAAGATATGAACTTTGGTCCAAAACCAAACTACTCATGAATCTCAAATAAGTACCCCCACTTGACCCTTTCAAACACTTTAGTGGCATCCATTGAAACAATCCCCTCCAGTTTGGGCCCTGGAGAGGGGGCAAGGACAATATTTAGTAATCGACGCATGTTGGCTGACAGCTGCCCTTGACAAACCCAGTCTGTTCCTCTAAAATCACCCCTGGAAGGTAGGGCCCCAGCCGCATTGCCAACACCTTAACATCCAAATTTAAACAAAATTGGCCGATACGACCCACACGGTGTAGAGTCCTTTTCGGAACATAAGAACTAGGAGCAGGAGTAGGCCATCTGGCCCCTCGAGCCTGCTCCACCATTCAATGAGATCATGGCTGATCTTTTGTGGACTCAGCTCCACTTTCTGGCCCGAACACCATAACCCTTAATCCCTTTATTCTTCAAAAAACTATCTATCTTTATCTTAGAAACATTTAATGAAGGAGCCTCTACTGCTTCACTGGGCAAGGAATTCCATAAATTCACAACCCTTTGGGTAAAGAAGTGCCTCCTAAACTCAGTCCTAAATCTACTTCCCCTTATTTTGAGGCTAGGCCCCCTAGTTCTGCTTTCACCTGCCAGTGGAAACAACCTGCCCGCATCTATCCTATCTATTCCCTTCATAATCTTATATGTTTCTATAAGATCCCCCCTCATCCTTCTAAATTCCAACGAGTACAGTCCCAGTCTACTCAACCTCTCCTCGTAATCCAACCCCTTCAGCTCTGGGATTAACCAAGTGAATCTCCTCTGCACACCCTCCAGTGCCAGTACGTCCTTTCTCAAGTAAGGAGACCAAAACTGAACACAATACTCCAGGTGTGGCCTCACTAACACCTTATACAATTGCAGCATAACCTCCCTAGTCCTAAACTCCATCCCTCAAGCAATGAAGGACAAAATTCCATTTGCCGCCTTAATCACCTGTAAACCAACTTTTTGCGACTCATGCACTAGCACACCCAGGTTTCTCTGCACAGCAGCATGTTTTAATATTTAATCATTTAAATAATAATCCCTTTTGCTGTTATTCCTACCAAAATGGATAACCTCACAGTTGTCAACATTGTATTCCATCTGCCAGACCCTAGCCCATTCACTTAGCCTATCTAAATCCCTCTGCAGACTTCCAGTATCCTCCGCACTTTTTGCTTTACCACTTATCTTAGTGTCGTCTGCAAACTTGGACACATTGCCCTTGGTCCCCAACTCCAAATCATCTATGTAAATTGTGAACAGTTGTGGGCCCAACACTGATCCCTGAGGGACATCACTAGCTACTGATTGCCAACCAGAGAAACACCCATTAATCCCCACTCTTTGCTTTCTATTAATTAACCAATCCTCTATCCATGCTACTACTTTCCCCTTAATGCCATGCATCTTTATCTTATGCAGCAACCTTTTGTGTGGCACCTTGTCAAAGGCTTTCTGGAAATCCAGATATACCACATCCATTGGCTCCCCGTCATCTACCGCACTGGTAATGTCCTCAAAAAATTCCACTAAATTAGTTAGGCACGACCTGCCCTTTATGAACCCATGCTGCGTCTGCCCAATGGGACAATTTCCATCCAGATGCCTCGCTATTTCTTCCTTGATGATAGATTCCAGCATCTTCCCTACTACCAAAGTTAAGCTTACTGGCCGAGAATTACCGCTTTCTGCCTACCTTCTTTTTTTAAACAGTGGTGTCACGTTTGCTCATTTCCAATCTGCCGGGACCACCCCAGAGTCTAGTGAATGTTGGTAAATTATCACTAGTGCATTTGCAATTTCCCTAGCCATCACTTTTAGCACTCTGTTGCATCCCATCAGGTCCAGGAGACTTGTCTACCTTTAGCCCCATTAGCTTGCCCATCACTACCTCCTTGGTGATAACAATCCTCTCAAGGTCCTCACCTGTCATAGTCTCATTTCCATCAGTCACTGGCATGTTATTTGTGTCTTCCACGGTGAAGACCGGCCCCAAAATACCTGTTCAGTTCCTCAGCCATTTCCTCATCTCCCATTATCAAATCTCCCTTCTCATCCTCCAAAGGACCAATATTTACCTTAGCCACTCTTTTTTGTTTTATATATTTGTAGAAACTTTTACTATCTGTTTTTATATTCTGAGCAAGTTTCCTCTCATAATCTATCTTACTCTTCTTTATAGCTTTTTTAGTAGCTTTCTGTTGCCCCCTAAAGATTTCCCAGTCCTCTAGTCTCCCACTGATCTTTGCTACTTTGTATGTTTATTCCTTCAATTTGTTACTCTCCCTTATTTCCTTAGATATCCACGGTCGATTTGCCCTCTTTTTTACTGTCCTTCCTTTTTGTTGGTATAAACCTTTGCTGAGCACTGTGAAAAATCACTTAGAAGGTTCTCCACTGTTCCTCAACTGTTTCACCATAAAATCTTTGCTCCCAGTCTACCTTAGCTAGTTCTTCTCTCATCCCATTGTAATCTCCTTTGTTTAAGCACAAAACACTAGTGCTTGATTTTACCTTCTCACCCTCCATCTGTATTTTAAATTCCACCATATTGTGATCGTTCCTTCCAAGAGGATCCCTAACTATGAGATCCTGAATCAATCCTGTCTCATTATACAGGACCAGATCTAGGACTGCTTGTTCCCTCATAGCCTCCATTCATACTGTTCTAGGAAACTATCGCAGATACATTCTACAAACTCCTCCTCAAGGCTGCCTTGACCGACCTGGTTAAACCAATCGACATGTAGATTAAAATCCCCCATGATAACTGCTGTATCATCCTTCTTCAGAGTCAGGGAAACGGAGGCCTGCGCCAATATGGCTGATAATGTCCGCCGGGCCAAGGAACATATCCAATATCAGTGGCATCAACTGCCCCGCAAATTTCTTATAAACGTTATCAGGGCCCAGAGCTACACTTCATAACCTCCTCAGGCCCAGGGCAGCATGTGGCACAGTGGTTAGTACAGTTGCCTCACGGCGCCGAGATCCCAGGTTCGATCCTGGCTCTGGGTCACTGTACGTGTGGAGTTTGCATATTCGACCCGTGTCTGCGTGGGTTTCGCCCCCACAACCCAAAGATGTGCAGGCTAGGTGGATTGGCCACGCTAAATTGCCCCTTAATTGGGAAAAATGAATTGGCTACTCTAAATGTTTTTTTTTTTAATAACCTCCTCAGGCCTCAACGGGGAGTCGAACTCCTCCCTTCATTCCCTCTCCAGCTCCAGGAAGGACAACCCTTCCAAAAACTGCATCATGGGCAACTGCTCCTCTGGAGGTGCCAATCTGTATAGACTTTGATAAAACTCCTCAAATGCAGCATTAATCTTCGCGGGCACAGGCACCACCTCCCGTTTCAGCTGGTGCGCCACAAGGCGACTGGTCTTCTCCCGGTGTCCATAGAAAATCCCTCTCGAGTGTCGCAACTGGCTCACCGGCTTATCCATTGAGAGCAGGTCGAATTCCATCTGTAACTTCTTCCTACTCGCCAACAATTCCAGTGTAGGGGCAATAGAGTACTGGCAGTCCACCTCTAGGATGGAGTCCACCAGCTTCTGCCACTCCACCCTCCCTGTCCTGTTTACTTGACAACATAGTGAAAAATATCCAGGCTCAGAAGCCCTATCCAATGGTATATCTCGGCATGAAAGCATAAAGCCTTACACTCCGGCCCAAACCTCTCGTAAAGCCATCATTTTCTGCTCAGTCCCAGGAGTTGGTGGCTTCATCTAAGATCCAGTGCCATACACATTGGAGTAACAGTGAGGACCAGTCATACAAATGATAATTTTAACACAAGCTTCAATTTCAGGAACAGAAATTAGAACATCTACCAACACACAACTGAGCAAGGCCTTGAAAAATTGAGCAACCAAACAGCACGTATAGTTTTTTTAAGCCAAATCCAAAAGGGATTATTATTTAAATGATAAAATATTAAAACATGCTGCTGTGCAGAGAGACCTGGGTATGCTAGTGCATGAGTCGCAAAAAGTTGGTTTACAGGTGCAACAGGTGATTAAGAAGGCAAATGGAATGTTGTCCTTCATTGCTAGAGGGATGGAGTTTAAGACTAGGGAGGTTATGCTGCAATTGTATAAGGTGTTAGTGAGGCCACAGCTGAAGTATAGTGTTCAGTTTTGGTCTCCTTACTTGAGAAAGGACGTACTGGCACTGGAGGGTGTGCAGAGGACGTTCACTAGGCTAATCCCAGAGCTGAAGGGGTTGGATTACGAGGAGAGGTTGAATAGACTGGGACTGTACTCATTGGAATTTAGAAGGATGAGGGGGGATCTTATAGAAACATATAAAATTATGATGGGAATAGATAGGATAGATGCGGGCAGGTTGTTTCCACTGGCGGGTGAAAGCAGAACTAGGGGGTATAGCCTCAAAATAAGGGGAAGTAGATTTAGGACTGAATTTAGGAGGAACTTCTTCACCCAAAGGGTTGTGAATTTATGGAATTCCTTGCCCAGTGAAGCAGTAGAGGCTCCTTCATTAAATGTTTCTAAGATAAAGATAGATAGTTTTTTGAAGAATAAAGGGATTAAGGGTTATGGTGTTTCGGGCCGGAAAGTGGAGCTGAGTTCACAAAAGATCAGCCATGATCTCATTGAATGGTGGAGCAGGCTCGAAGGGCCAGATGGCCTACTCCTGCTCCCAGTTCTTATGTTCTTATTATGTAATATTTCAGAAACAAAAAGACAGCCTTGGATTGATACGATACCATTCACAATCTCCGGATGACCCAAACTGTTTTATAGATAATGAGGCACTTTTTGAAGTATAATCACTGTTGTAATTTAGGATGAGTGGCACTTTCAATAAGTGCACAGCAAAGGCCGACAAAGAACAATGAGACATTCTTGTTCTGCAGAACGAGAGTAATACGGCAAAAAAAGACACATGTTGCTGAAATTTTTCATCTTGCACTCATCAGGACAATTCTCAAGAATACCAGTGGCCATAAGAGGCTGCAGGGAGCTTCCTGGCACCAAGTCCTGGGAACTGAGGAGAGGGTAAGTGGAGCGGTGGATGGTGGGGGGGAAATCAAGGTCTCGAGGGGGAGGCTGTGGGGGATAGGGAGGTCCAGAGGTCATTGCGGCTGAAAGGGACATCACCCCCACCCTGTCAGAAGGGGATTTCTGATGGAGATGGCTAAATCGCTGGCTTTGAAAGCAGACCAAGGCAGGCCAGCAGCACGGTTCAATTCCCGTACCAGCCTCCCCGAACAGGCGCTGGAATGTGGCGACTAGGGGCTTTTCACAGTAACTTCATTTGAAGCCTACTTGTAACAAGAAGCGATTTTCATTTCATTTCATTTCACTTCTCACCCGAGATCCAACTATCCTTATTTATGTATTCCCCTCCCCCACCCCACCTCCAAGCTGTCATCCTCGCATCAGCCTATAAATTGAGGCTGGGTGGGAAATGGCCCAAAGTGTCTTAAGGGCCTTAATTGGGGCAAGGGTGGGCTTCTGATCTGACGCTTGCCAGAGCCAGTGTACAATTGCTACAAGGTTGGGACGGGTGGGAGCCTTGGAGGGAAACTCGTCCATGCAAGTTCTCCCCCCCCCCCCCAAATGTAAACAAAACAGCAATTCGGAATTCATGAGAATAGAGTGCCATCAGTTAACTGATAGAATCTAACAATCAGAGTGCACTAGTCAATCAAGCAGCACTGTGTTGAAGTATAAATAGATGTTCCTTTACATTTGGTATTGTGAATTGTCCTGATGCGTGCAAGGCACAAAGGTTCGATAACATGTGCCTTTTTTCCAGCAACGATGCTATAATCATACACACACACACACACACACACACACACACACACAAAAACACACACACAAAAACACACACACAAAAACACACACACACACAAAAACACACACACACTTCAAGATTTCTGCAGTGGGACTTGAACGCACAATATGCTGGCTCAGAGATGAGAGTGCTTCCATCCATGAGCATCCTAGCAACAACATTGGAGGTGCACTCTGATGTACCAGAATACGATGAGCATCATTCTCACCGCATTGCCACAATTTGAAATGGTGGATTCCAGGCAGCTCATTAGGAAAGAACACCACTTTAATGAACAAACTAAATCATCCACAAAATGATTTCTATCATAAATTTATTACACACTCTAATTTCTATTCATTTCTCAAATTTAAATTGAAGAACTGTAATGGAAGGTGTAGAATTATATAGTCATCCTGATTATTGAAAGGCAACCAAATTGCCAAAATTATACGCCTGCTACTTAGCGGAGTCTAAAGTTAGATGGGTTAAAACACAGAAAATCCCAGTTAAAATTACAAAATTGTTTAATGAAACAAGTGTTCTGTATCAAATTGCTACTGCAGTAGTCAGCAAGTAGCAATAAGCTTAAGAGTATTCTAAACATGGAAACATATGCCAAAGCATTATCCAAAAGCTTAATAAATAATACACTGAGAGTCTGCTCATAAGTTTGGTCAGGGAAGTGGGTTTTAAGAGATTCTAAAAGTCAGAAAGAGAAGGGGAGAGCCAAAGAGGTTTAAAAAGGGAACTCCAGGGCACGAGGCCTCGGCAGAACACACCATTGCTCATGGTGAGGTCAAGGGAGGAGGACATGTACAAAGTCAGAGTTGGTTTTGTGGGAGGTGATGGAGGTCCAGAGACACAGGGTAATGATCTGGGGACCCAGTTTCGAGCCCCACCAGACAGGTGGTAGAATTTAAACTCAATAAAACATCTGGAATTAAAAGTCGAATGATGACCATCAGACGAATGTCCTAAAAACCCACCTGGTTAACAAATGTCCTTCAGGGAAGGAAATTTGCTGTCCTTACCTGGTCTGGCCTACAGTTGACTCCAGACCCACAGCAATGTGGTTGACTCTCAAATGCTCTCAGAAATGGCCTAGCAAGCTACTCAGTTGTATTCAACTGCTACAAAAACACACTAAAATAATAAAAAGGGATGGACCAGCTGGCATCGACCCAGGCACAAGAAATGACAACGGCAAACCCAGCCCTGTCGACCCAGCAAAGTCCTCCTTACTAACATCTGGAGGCTTGTGGAAAAGGCGGGTGAGCAGTCTCACAGAATAGTTAAGCAACAGCTTGACATAGTCATACTCACAGAATCATACCTTACAGACAATGTCCCAGATACCTATCACCATTCCTGGGTATGCCACAATCTGAGGATACAGGATAGACCATTTGGGACAGAGATTAGGAGAAATTTCTTCACCCAGAGAGTGCAATTTGTTACCACAGGAAGTAGTTGAGTCTGAAACATTGTATGGTTTCAAGAAGCAGTTTGATGTAGCACTTAGGGCGAAGGGGGTCAAAAGATACGGGGGAAAATAGTATTAGGTTGAGTTGGATGATCAGCCATGATCATAATGAATGGCGGAGCGGGCTTGATTAGACATCCGTGAGGTGTTGTGGGCCATCAACAGCAGCAGAATTGTATTCAACCACAATCTGCAACTACATGGCCCAACATATCCCCCACTCTACCATTACCCCCAAGCCAGGTGATCAACCCTGGTTCAATGAAGAATGAAAGAGAGCATGTCAAGGAGCAATACCAAGCATACTTAAAATGAGGTGTCAACCTGGTGAAGCTACAACACATCACTATTTGTATATCAAACAGCATTAGCAGCAAGTAATAGGGCAAAGCGATTCCACAACGAATGCCATGAATGTTGGTGGACAATTAAACTCACTGGAGGAGGAGGCTCTACAAGTATCCCTATCCTCAATGATGGAGGAGCCCAGCATATCTCTGTGCAAAAGACAAGGCTGAAGCATTCGCAACAGCCAGAAGTGCCAAGTGGATGATCCATCTCGGTCTCCTCCGAAGGTTCCCAGCATAGAATCTCTACAGTGCAGAAGGAGGCCAGTGAGACTGCACAGACCCTTTGAAAGAGCACCCTACCTAGGCCCTTTCCCCTGCCCTATCCCCATGGCCCCACCTAAGTTAACATCTCTGGATATCACAGCTGGATATCACAGATGTCAGTCTTCAGCCAATACGATTCACTCCATCAACAGCTGAAGGCACTGGATACTGCAAAGGCTCTGGGCCCTGGCAATATTCTGGCAATAGTACTGAAGACTTGTACTCCAGAATTTTCTACACCCCTAGCCAAGCTGTTTCAGTATAACTACAACACTGTCATCTACCCTGCAATGTGGAAAATTGGCCAGGTGAATCCAGCACACAAGAAACAGGACTAATTCAACCCAGCTAATTACCGCCCTATCAGTCTACTCTCCATCATCAACAAAGTGATGGAAGGATCCATCAACAGTGCTATCAAGCGGCACTTACTCAGCAATAACCTGCTCACGGATGCTCAGTTTGGATTCTGCCAGGGCCACTCAGCTCCTGACCTCATTACAGCCTTGGCTCACATGGATAAAAGAGCTGAGGTGAGGCGAGAGTGACTGCCCTTGACATCAAGGGCACGTGACCGAGAATGGCATCAAGGAGACATAGCAAAACCAGAGTCAATGGGAATCAGGGAGAAAACTCTCCACTGGTTGGTATCATATCTGGCACAACGGAAGATAATTGTGGTGGTTGGAAGTCAATCATCTCAGCTTCAGGACATCACTGCAGGAGTTCCTCAGGGTAGCGTCCTGGGCTCAATCATCTTCAGCTGCTTCATCAATGACCTCCCTTACATCATAAGGTCAGAAGTGGGGATGTTCGCAGATGACTGCACAATGTTCAGCACCATTTGCGAATCCTGCTGCAGGACCTGGACAATCTCCAGGCTTGGGCTGACAGGTGGTAAGTTACATTCATGCCACACAAGTGCCAGGCAATGACCATCTCCTACAACAGAGGGTCTAACCATCACCCCTTGTCATTCAAAGGCATTACCATTGCTGAATCCCCCCCATAATCAACATCCTGGGGGTTACCATTGATCAGAAACTGAAGTGGACTAGCTATATCAATACTGTGTGGCTACCAGAACAGGTCAAAGACTAGGAATCCTACGGCAAGTAACACTGACCCCCAAAGCCTGTCCACCATCTACAATGCACAAGTCAATAGTGTAATGGAATATTCTATACTTGTCTGGATGGTGCAGCTCCAACAACAAACAAGAAGTTCGGCACCATCCAGATCAAAGCAGCCCGCTTGATTGTTCCTCCTTCCGCAAACATTCACTCCCTCCACCACTGACGAACAGCGGCAGCCGTGTGTACCATCTATAAGATGCACTGCAAGAAGTCACTGCTGTTCCTTAGGCAGCACCTTCCAAACTCACGACCACTTATCATCTAGGACAAGAGCAGCAGATACCTGGGAAACCCACCACCTGGAGATTACCCTCTAAGTCATTCACCACCCCGACTTGGAAATATATCGCCACTGTTCCGTCACTGTCACTAGGTCAATATCCTGGAATTCCACCCCTAACAGCACTGTGCATGTACCTACAACTCAGGGATTGCTGCGTTTCAAGAAGTCAACACATCGTCACCTTCTGAAGGGCAGCTAGGGAAGGGCAATAAATGCTGGCCTAACCAGCGATGCGCACAGCCCGTGAGTGAATTTTTAAAAATGTTACAGCAAAAGAAAATTGGGGCGTGGGGCTGGAAGAGATAAGATAGGGAGGGGCAAGGTTATGAACTAATCAAAAGGTGAATTTAATTTTGAGGCATT
Organism: Scyliorhinus torazame; assembly: GCF_047496885.1. Lineage (NCBI taxonomy): Eukaryota > Metazoa > Chordata > Chondrichthyes > Carcharhiniformes > Scyliorhinidae > Scyliorhinus > Scyliorhinus torazame. Next base: position 14,406,975 of record NC_092734.1, read on the forward strand.
GGAGGATCATGAGCCAATGTAGGCCTGTGGTGAGAGGGTTGATGGATGAGTGGATCTTGGTACGGAGAAGTTGAAGCTTAATGGGAGGTTGAGGATGGGCAGGGGCAGGCATAGCGGGAGCAGGGGGAGGCACAGATGCTTTAGACCAGGAGAAAATTGGAATAGTCGAGGTTAGAGGTGACAAAGTCATTAATGAAGGGTTTTAGCAGCAGACAGCCTGAAGCTGTTGTGGAAATGAGCATCGCTCGAGGTGGAATTAGAAAGCCTTTGCGATGAAGAGGATATGGGGGTTAGCTGCTCCACTCGGGGGCTGAACAGGGCACCGAGGGTAAAAACTGTCTTGTTCAGCCTGTGACGGTGAAGATGGAATTGGTGGCAAAGGGACAAATTTGAACATTATTATTGAAGATATTCTGACTACTGCACTAACTCAGCAAACATGTTGAAGGTGAAGCTTATCTTCCAGAAAAGCCTTCACTAGCAAAACAGCATGGGACATTTCCCACAGGAAGAGGATTGCGCACTAGTTTCAGGCTTTGTTATTTCAACAGGAGCCTCACCAGATTCTCCAACCAGCCACACCACTGACAGAGGTAATGCAGTGAGTGCGGAGGTCACATTAATATTCTCCCAATGGGACAAGGCTGATAAATCATCAACAACTAATTAGTTGGGGTCAGTTCACGTGGGATAGAAGTGACACCCTGCAGCGTTTCAATTCTTTTCTGCTTGAATGGCTTTTGCCAAGATTAAATTAGGCAAAATATATAAATCAAATTAGAGATCGTTTTAAAAATGCATATCGCGATGCATTACATCTCTTGCATTTAGAGTACAGCTGGAAACAATGGATGCGTGTTCGACAACTGTTGTATGACAGGTATTTGAAATGTTCACACCCTTAAAAATCCCCAGAGCAAGGCAGCAATGTGGCGCAGTGGGTTAGCATTGCGGCCTCACGGCGCCGAGGTCCCAGGTTTGGTCCCGGCTCTGGATCACTGTCCGTGTGGAGTTTGCACATTCTCCCCGTGTTTGCGTGGGTCTCACCCCCACAACCCAAAAGGATGTGCAGGCTAGGTGGATTGGCCAGGCTAAATTGCCCCTTAATTGGGAAAAAAGGATGTAGGAATAGGGCAGGAATACAAGGTCAGACAAAGGATGCGATTCTACGGCCTGGTCGTGCACAACTGTGTTGGGACGAAGCCGTTGAATCCTGCGGGAGACCTCTCACGAGATTTGCCATGCTCGAAATGCCTTGCCAGATTTAATGGAGTTTCGCGAGGCAGCGTGAGCTGGATCTCACTCTCACTGGGCGGGTCCAGATCAGCAGATTTAAAAGAGCCATTAAGCTCATTTAAATATACGTTTGAGGGATTCGCCCAGCGCCCGGGACCCAACGGCCATGCCTGGACTACCTGGTCTGGGCACCGTTTAGTACGGCTTTCCACAAACGTGAACCAGTCATAATGGCACCTGCGAGGGGTCTCACAGGCTATTAGGCGCCCTCTGGTGGTCAGGGAGGTACCCTGGCACTCCCTCTGGAACCCAGGCATTACCAGCCTGACACCCCGGCAGTGCCACCCCAGCCTGGGGGCCTTTATCAGGTGGCGGGGAGGTGACGGGGTGTTTCCCTGGCCCTGTCCAATGTGTGGGGGGGAAAGAGAGAGAGAGAGAGAGAGAGAGAGAGAGAGAGAAAGAGATCGGAGCAGCCAGGCAAAATGGAGCCCTAATCTGAGAGGAGAGATTTGCCAGCAGAAAGTGACTCTAAATTGCGGCCTAGGCAGCGAGTAACTCCCTGAGGCTAAAAAGAAAATGCAATGTGCCATTAAATAGCAAGATCTTTCTCAGCGTTGCAGCCATTGAGAAACTCAGCGCTAAACCCACCCAAAGCCGGAGTGGGCTTGACTGGACATCCGTGAGGTGTTGTGGGCCATCAACAGCAGCAGCAATGTATTCAACCACAATGTGCAACCACATATCCCCCACTTTACCATTAACCCCAAGCCAGGTGATTAACCCTGGTTCAATGAAAAGTGAAGGAGAGCATGTCAAGGAGCAACACCAAGCATACTTAAAATGAGGTGTCAACCTGGTGAAGCTGCAACCCAAAGATGTGCAGGGTAAATGGATTGGCCACGCTAAATTGCTCCTTAATTGGAAAAAATTAATTGGGCAGTCAAAATTTACAAAAGAAGAAAATGATTTCCTTTAACTACCACAGCCATGAAAAGCGGAACCTTTTCCAGCTTCTCATCCATCTCCGTAAACTGCAAATTCTGAAAAGTTGATAAGAAAAACGAACAGCTGTACATATACAGTAGGGCCTAAAGAGAAATGACAGATTAATGTTTGGGGCAAAACCCTTCTTCAGATAACACACCAGAGCTAATACCTCACTGTGTATCACCCGTGTTTTTCCCCTTTGATATTGTCGTTATTCTGCTCAACATTGTTCCCTCGTAAAATGGTTTGGGGATTTAAATGCTATCGGTAAGACAGAATCAATCTCACACAGTCATCACTGTTAAAAGTCATGTTTGTAACTGTCTGTCTGGACAGGATTAGAATGACTATTGACTGCACTGTGTCAGCCAGTGAATTGGGGCCTGCCGAAACTTGCCAGAACTCTCAGCAATCCGTCTATTGTAAATTTACAAAGCAAGAACATAAGAAATAGGATCAGATATAGACCACACAGACCATCAGCGTGACCGTGGCTGTTTGGCTTCAACTCCATTTTTCCCGTTCATTCCCCATGGCCCTTAATTCCCCAAATCCAGAAATCAGTCTATCCAAGTCTTTAATGTATTGAATGATGGAACATAATAATAATAATCTTTATTGTCACACGTAGGCTTACATTAACACTGCAATGAAGTTACTGTGAAAAGCCCCTAGTCGCCACATTCTGGGGTCTGTTCGGGTACACTGTGGGAGAATTCAGATTGTCCAAATTACCTAATAGCACGTTTTTCAGGACTTGTGGGAGGAAACTGGAGCACCCGGAGGAAATCCACGCAGACACGGGGAGAACGTGCAGACTCCGCACAGACAGTGACCCAAGCTGGGAATCGAACCTGGGACCCTGGCGCTGTGAAGCCATACTGCTAATCACTGTGCTATCGTGCTGCCCCATCCGCAATCCATGATAGAGAATTCCAAAGATTCACAACCCTTTGGCGAAGAGATTTCCTGATAAGATTCCCCGACAAAATAAAACAACCTGTCAGCATCTAACCGATCAAGCCCCTTCAGAATTTTGTCAGATTCAAAGAGATCATCCCTCATTCTTCTAAACTCCACAGAATACAAGCCCTATTCACTCAGCCTTTGATCATAGGACAACCCCCTCATCCCAAGGACCAATCTAGTGAACCTTCACTGTACCGCCTCCTATGCGAGGATATCCTTTCTTGAATGTGGAGACCAAAAGTGCACATAGTACTCTAGATGTGGTCTCACCAAAAACATGTACAATTGTAGCAAGGTTCCCTGGCAATAAAAGCCAACTTGTGCACCTGCATACTAACATTCTACATTCCTTGTGCCAGCACACCCAGGCTCTTTAAATATCAACACTTAGAAATTTCTCACCTTTTAAAAAAAAAAATTATTTTAATTCTTCCAGCTATAGTGAATAACTTCACATTTCCCTGCATTATACTCCAACTGCTATCTTGTTGCCTAACCCATCAACATCGAAACACCAACAGCGCCAGGATCCCAGGTTTGATTCCTGGCTTGGGTCACTGTCTGTGCAGAGTTCGCATATTCTCCCCGTGTCTGCGTGGGCTTCTTCCGGGTGCTCCGGTTTCTTCCCATAAGTCCCGAAAGACGTGCTTGTTAGGTGAATTGGACATTCTGAATTCTCCCTCAGCGTACCCGAACAGGCGCCGGAGTGTGGCGACGAGGGTTATTTTCATAGTAGCTTCATTGCATTGTTAATGTAAGCCTACTTGTGATACTAATAAAGATTATTAACATCTTTGTTGTGTCCTCCCCACAGCTAACCTGCTTATTACCAGTGTTATTTAGACTTTGTTAATAATAGATTCCAGCATTTTGCCAACAACTGATGTTAGTCTAACAGGTCCGTAGTTCATGGTTTCCTCCCACTCTGCTTCCTTGAAAAGCAGTGTTACATTTGCAAAGTTCCCTATCAAGTGAGACCATTCCTAAATCTAAGGGTTTTGGGGAAAGCGTAACTAGCACACCCACCATCTCAATATCTACCTTTATTAGAACCCTGGAATGTGGGCCATCAGGTCTCTGGAATGTGTCAAATTTTAGACCCCAAATTTCTCCAATTCCTTACCTCTGCTAATATTAATTTCCTTTTGGTACCAAAGGCATCATCAATTTCTGGTAGGGATCTTTTGTCTTTAACATTAGCGTCACACAAGTGCCATGCAATGACCAACTCCAATAAATGGGAATCTAACCATTACGTCTTGATATTCAATGACGTTATCATCACCAAATCCCCCAAAATCAACATTCTGAGGGCTGCCATTGACCAGAAACTGAACAGCCTTATATGTACTGTAGCTACAAGGGCAGGTTAGACGCTGGGAGTCCTGCAGAGAGACTCACCTCCTGACTCTTCAAAGCATGCCCACGATCTCCAAGGCACAAATCCACAACCATCAAAAAGAACAAGGACAGCAGACACCTGGGAATGCCACCACCTAAAGTTTCAGTCCAAGCCACTCACCATCCTGACTTGGAAATATATCGCTGTTCCTTCACTGTCAACTGGGTCAAAATCCTGGAACTCCTCCCTAACAGCACTGTGGATGTACATACACCACTTGGAATGAAGCAGCTCATGAAGCAGCTCACCACATCTTCTCAAGGGCAATTAGGAATGTGCAATGAATGCTGGCCTAGCTAGATATGCTCACAGCCCATGAATGAATACAAAATATCTGTTCAATTCCTCTGCCATTTCCTCATTCTCCATGATAATTTCTCCTGTCTTTGCTCCTAAGGGACCAGTGCAAACTTTAGTTACGCTCTTCCTTTATATATACTTACAAAAGTAACCTGTTCTTAGATTTCTGGCTAGTTCACTTATGTACTTTTTCCCATTCTATCAACGTTTTGGCGGTTCTTTGCTGGTTTCTGAAACACTCAACTCTCAGACTTACTCCTGCTTTTTGCAACATTCCAGGCCTGTTTGTTTAATGTAATACTATCCTTACCTTGCTAAATGAAGGGTCCTGCTTGCTGAACGTTTGTTCTTTAATGGGATGTAATTTTTCTTTAAATATTTTTATTAAAGGCATTTTACATACATGAAAATCTCAGAACACCAAACATTAGGAACAGAAAACACAGGCCCCACACTATCCTCCGATACCAACACCCCAACATCCTAATGTTTTCTCCCTTATCTCCCCGCACACACCTATTCTCCACCCCCGCAAAGAGCCAGCTCATCCTCGTAACCATCATGTGGGCCCTATGCACCACCTTAAACTGGATGAGGCTTAACCTCTTACATGGCGAGGCCACGTTCACCCTCCACAGGGCCTCTTTCTTTGTCCCGGCCTGCACCTCCCCACCCAAATCCTCCTCCTATTTACACTTGATCTCCTTCACCGGAGCGCCCTCCCTTGCCATCAAATCACTGTAGATCCGACACTCTCCCCTCCCCAATATCATTCGACAACAGCTCGTCTTGCAACACCCGAGGCAACACCGGAAGTGGCAGCCCCGGAAAGGACAGCAGCTCTCTCCTCATAGTCCCTCACCTGCAGGTATCTGAACTCACTTCCTTTGTTCAGCTCCAGACCTGAAAACCTGCCCCCTATAACAAGTCCCTAAAGTACTCTACCCTCACTTGCCGCCACCCAGGAACCTCACACATTGGTGCCCAAAACGACCAACCCAAAGTGTTGCCTGAACTGGCTCCACACCCGCAACACTGAAAACACCACTGGGCTCACGGTGTACCGGACTGACGAAAACAGAAGAGGCGTCAACAACAGTGTCTCAGACTCGTCCCTTAGGAGCTGCTGTCTCCACACTGACCTCTCCTCCACTGCCCATGTTCTCACCATTGCCATGTTCGCCGCCCAATAATAATTCATGAAACTTGGCAATTCATATCTCCACCAGCCGTGCCAAGCTCAATTTATGTAGCTTGGCTACCTGGATTCCTAGATACTGAAAGCACACCCCCACCACCAGTTCTCCCCTCACACCGATGTAATTTGATTTGTTTAAGATTTTTGTTTGCGATTGGAATGCATCACTTTCACACTGATTTAAACAGCACTGCAAACCATCTACAGACTCTATTTAAAAAGGGTCTGCACAAACTGCAGCTAAGAGAACCCGTGTTCGAAACTGCAGCAACATTTCCAAAAAAAAGAGGCAAGTGATTTCACAACAAAATGCAACGAGTGGAGGATAGTTAAATAATACAAACAGTTGCCTGTTTGCCAGACTCCACAGTGACTAGTGCAGACTCCACTGTGACTAACAATCATCTCCATTCTGGCCAGGAACAGTGGTGATACTACATGTAAAGATGCCAACACGATGCAGCTCCTGCCATCTAAGTGGCTGTGCACATTCTCCCAGGCTGATTTACACCCCTTGAGGTGCTACTACACAATGCGAGGATGCGAGATCTGATGTAAAGGCAGACTTTGTCATGGTAAAAAAATCAAAATGGCATGTCAAGTAGTTTAGCTTCTATCCTCTCTATTGTCTAACTTGCATTTGAGAAATTCAGGAATCTGCCTGATGAAGAGAGCTATTAATCAGTGTGTACTCAAAGGGTTGCCTTTGTGATGAAAGTATCTGATGGATCTTGGAAGTACTTTACAATTGACAACTCATTCTCAGTTTCCCTTTCAAGAGAATGGTCCTGCCTAGTTTCACGGTCTCAGTTTTTGTTTTGGGGCTGCACAATACTTGATTTCGGGATGGTGGGGAGGTTTAGCTCAGTTGGTCATAGTCTGGTCCGGATCAGACAGTTGTAGATTCCAGACCCACCCGACTTTCAAAGCTGACACTCCAGTGCAGCCACGAGAGAGTGTCGCATTGAGTAGCAGGATTTGGATGAGATGTTAAACCAAGTGCCTAAGGTGGCACAGTGGCTAGCACTGCTGCCTCACAGTACCAGCCACCCGGGTCCAATTCCTCTTTAATAAAAGCAAAACACAGCAGATGCTAAAAATATGCAATAAAAGCAAAGTGCTAGAAATTCTCAACTGGTCTGCAGCATCTGTGGAGAGAAAGAAATGTAATGTTTAAAGTTGAATACGACTCTTCTTCGGAACTAAAGGAAGGTAAAAATGTGAAGGTTTAGACTGTAAGACCATAAGACACGAGAAGTAGGCCATTCGGCCCATTGAGTCTGCTCCGCCATTCAATGAAATCATGACAGATCTGATGTGATAATCCTCAATTCCACTTTTCTGCTTTATCCCCATAACCCTCGATTCCCTTCCTGATTAAACATCTGTCTACCTGAGCCTGGGACATATCTCAGCCCTCTGCAGTCAAGAATTCCACAGGTACATTACTCTCGGAGAGAAGAAATCCCTCCTTCTCTCTGCCTTAAATCGGGGACCCCTTACTTGGAGACTATGGGCTCTGATCCTAGACCCTCACATATGGGGAAACAACCACTCAGCATCTTCCCTGTCAAGCCCCCTGAGAATTCTATACATGTCTTAACAGAATTGCTTCTCATTCTTCTAACCTCCAATGAGTACAGGTCTAAACAGCTTGATCTCTGCTCATAAGAAAACCCCTCCATACCCGGAATCAACCTAGTGAACCTTCTCTGGGTTGCCTCCAATGCCAATCTATCTTTCCGTGGGTGAGGGGACTAAAATTGTACACAATTGCCGTTGAAAGGGGAGGAGGGGGAAAGAAGGACTAAAGCGAAGGTCTGGAGATTGGGTTACGGTCCCAAAATTGTTGAACTCAATGAGTCCAGAAGGCTATTAACTGCCCAGTTAGCTGCTCCTCGATCTTACTGGAACATGGCCACAGTCCAAGGAGAGAAATGTTAGCCTGAAAGCAAGATAGTGAATTAGAATGGCAAGTAAGCAGAAGCTCAAGGACATTCTTAGAGACTGACCGAAGCAGTTCTGCAAAGTTCTGCATTTGGTCTCCCCATGTGCAGGAGACGGTTAGACAAACGGCGAGGGTGTTCCGGGTGCGGCGATGACCAGCTGAGTCGCACGTTTCGGCAGCTCCCTGTGAAACGGACTTTTGGGCTCTTGATAGGAGCCCCAACGGCAATTTTAACGGCTGAAAACACCGTGCGGTAAACCAGAAGGGTGTTCCCCCTGGACACGGATGGAAAAAGGAGAGGAAAGTGGCCGGATTGCAGCGGATCCTTTGGAACAACGGCAAGGAAGGCAAGCAGAAACCAAGATGGCGTCGGAAGGTGGCAGTTTCATATGGGGCCCTGAACAACAAGAGTTTTTGAAACGCTGCGTGGAGGAGATAAAAAAGGAAATGAAGAAAGAGTTGTTGGCCCCGATATTACAGGCGATTGAAGGGCTGAAAGAGGAACAAAAGACACAGGAGCAGGAGCTTCGGGTCGTGAAGGCGAAAGCAGCAGAGAATGAAAACGACATACAGGGCCTGGTGGTGAAGTCGGAGATACAGGAGGCACACCAGAAACGATCTGTGGAGAGGTTGGAGGCACTGGAAAATAACGCAAGGAGGAACAACTTGAGGATTCTTGGCCTTCCTGAAGGTGTGGAGGGGGCGGACGTCGGGGCATATGTGAGCACGATGCTGCACTCGTCAATGGGAGTGGAGGCCCCGACGGGTCCGTTGGAGGTGGAGGGAGCATACCGAGTTATGGTGCGAGGATCGAGAGCAGGAGAAGCTCCCAGAGCCATAGTGGTGAGATTTCTCCGTTTTAAGGATAGAGAAATGGTCGTTAGATGGGCGAAGAAAACTCGGTGTAGTAAATGGGAGAACGCGGTGATCCGCGTCTATCAAGATTGGAGTGCGGAGGTGGCGAGAAGGAGGGCGAGCTTTAATCGGGCCAAAGCGGTACTTCACAAAAAAAAGATAAAGTTTGGAATGCTGCAACCGGCAAGACTGTGGGTCACATATCAAGGGAGGCACCACTACTTTGAGACGGCGGATGAAGCGTGGACTTTTATTGTAGAAGAAAAATTGGAATGATTGGACTACGAAAATGAACGTTTGGACAAAGTGGTGGGACGAGTGGGGGGGGGGGGGGGGGGGGCGAAGAGGGATTGTATGATTAATCCTGCGGTATGGTAACTTTTCTTTCTCCCACAGGTGGTGATGGGGGGAGGTGGGGAGGGAGAGGAGATGGGGCGTTGGCCATGGGAGGCTGGGCCGAGGGAGAGGCGCGGGCTTGGTTCCCGCGCTATGATAATTATGGCGGGAATAGAGAAACAGGAAGGAGGGGGCGCCGCACGGGGCGAGCCGTGATCACGGGGGGAAGCCGAGGTCAGCCAGAGTTTGCTGACTTCTGGGAGCAACATGGGGGGAGTAATTACGCTAGCGGGGGGTCTAGCGGGGGGGGGGGGGGGGGAGGGGGGAATTACTGGGTTGCTGCTGCTGGGGAAAGGGGGGAGTGGGTACGGGAAAGGATGGGCGGGGGGGCACCGTCTGGGAGAAATACAGCCGCGTGGGAACTGGGCGAGAAGCTGGAAAAAGATGATGGCTAACCGGCAAGGGGGGGGGGGGTGGGAAGCCCCCCAACTCGGCTGATCACGTGGAACGTGAGGGGGCTTAACGGGCCGATAAAGAGGGCACGAGTACTCGCACACCTTAAGAAACTTAAAGCAGATGTGGTCATGTTACAGGAAACGCACCTGAAACTGATAGATCAGGTTAGGTTGCGCAAAGGATGGGTAGGGCAGGTGTTCCATTCGGGGCTGGATGCGAAAAACAGGGGGGTGGCTATATTAGTGGGGAAGCGGGTAATGTTCGAGGCAAAGACTATAGTGGCGGATAACGGGGGCAGATACGTGATGGTGAGTGGCAAATTACAGGGAGAGATGGTGGTGTTGGTAAACGTGTATGCCCCGAATTGGGACGATGCCAATTTTATGAGGCGAATGCTAGGACGCATCCCAGACCTGGAGACCGGAAAGTTGATAATGGGGGGAGACTTTAACACGGTGTTGGAACCAAGGCTGGATAGGTCGAAGTCCAGGACTGGTAGGAGGCCGGCAGCAGCCAAGGTGCTTAAGGATTTTATGGAGCAGATGGGAGGGGTGGACCCGTGGAGATTCAGTAGACCTAGGAGTAAGGAGTTCTCGTTTTTCTCCTATGTCCATAAAGTCTATTCACGCATAGACTTTTTTGTGTTGGGTAGGGCATTGATCCCGAGGGTGAGGGGAACGGAATATACGGCTATAGCCATTTCGGATCATGCCCCACACTGGGTAGACTTGGAGATAGGGGAGGAAACAAGAGGGCGTCCACCCTGGAGAATGGACATGGGACTAATGGCGGATGAGGGGGTGTGCTTAAGGGTGAGGGGATGCATTGAAAAGTACTTGGAACTCAATGACAATGGGGAGGTTCAGGTGGGAGTGGTCTGGGAGGCGTTGAAGGCGGTGGTTAGGGGGGAGCTGATATCAATAAGGACACATAAAGGGAAGCAGGAGAGTAAGGAACGGGAGCGGTTGTTGCAAGAACTTCTGAGGGTGGACAGACAGTATGCGGAAGCACCGGAGGAGGGACTGTATAGGGAAAGGCAAAGGCTGCATGTGGAATTTGACTTGCTGACCACAGGCACTGCAGAGGCACAATGGAGGAAGGCGCAGGGTGTACAGTATGAATATGGAGAGAAGGCGAGCAGATTGCTGGCACACCAATTGAGGAAAAGGGGAGCAGCGAGGGAAATAGGGGGGGTGAGAGACGAAGATGGAGAGACGGAGCGGGGAGCGGAGAGAGTGAATGAAGTGTTTAAGACATTTTATAAAAAATTGTATGAAGCTCAACCCCCGGATGGGAGGGAGAGAATGATGGAGTTTTTGGATCGGCTGGAAATTCCCAAGGTGGAAGAGCAGGAAAGGATGGGATTGGGAGCACAGATCACGGTAGAAGAAGTGGTGAAAGGAATTAGGAACATGCAGACGGGAAAGGCCCCGGGACCGGACGGATTCCCAGTTGAATTTTACAGAAAATATTTGGACTTGCTCGCCCCGCTACTGACGAGGACCTTCAACGAGGCAAAGGAAAGGGGACAACTGCCCCCGACTATGTCAGAAGCAACGATATCGCTTCTTTTAAAGAAGGAAAAGGATCCGCTACAATGCGGGTCCTACAGACCAATCTCCCTCCTCAATGTAGATGCCAAGGTCTTGGCCAAGGTAATGGCAATGAGAATAGAGGAATGTGTCCCGGGGGTGGTTCATGAGGACCAAACTGGGTTTGTGAAGGGGAGACAGCTGAACGCGAACATACGGAGGTTGTTAGGGGTAATGATGATGGCCCCACCAGAGGGTGAAACGGAGATAGTAGTGGCGATGGATGCCGAGAAAGCATTTGATAGAGTGGAGTGGGATTATCTGTGGGAGGTGTTGAGGAGATTTGGGTTCGGAGAGGGGTATGTTAGATGGGTGCAGCTGTTGTATAGGGCCCCAGTGGCGAGTGTGGTCACAAATGGACGGGGATCGGCATATTTTCGGCTCCATAGAGGGACAAGGCAGGGATGTCCTCTGTCCCCATTACTGTTTGCACTGGCGATTGAGCCCCTGGCGATAGCGCTGAGAGGTTCCAAGGGATGGAGGGGAATACTTAGGGGAGGAGAAGAACACCGGGTATCTTTATATGCGGATGATCTGCTACTATATGTGGCGGATCCAGCGGAGGGGATGCCAGAAATAATGCGGATACTTGGGGAGTTTGGGGATTTTTCAGGGTATAAATTGAACATGGGGAAGAGTGAGCTGTTTGTGGTGCATCCAGGGGAGCAGAGTAGAGAAATAGAAGACCTACCGTTGAGGAAGGTAACAAGAGACTTTCGTTACCTGGGGATCCAGATAGCTAAGAATTGGGGCACATTGCACAGGCTAAATTTGACGCGGTTGGTGGAACAGATGGAGGAAGATTTCAAGAGATGGGATATGGTAGCATTGTCAATGGCAGGGAGGGTGCAGGCGGTTAAGATGGTGGTCCTCCCGAGATTCCTCTTTGTGTTTCAGTGTCTCCCGGTGGTGATCACGAAGGCTTTTTTCAAAAGGATAGAAAAGAGTATCATGGGTTTTGTTTGGGCCGGGAAGACTCCGAGAGTGAGGAAGGGATTCTTACAGCGTAGTAGGGATAGGGGGGGGCTGGCACTACCGAGCCTAAGTGAGTATTATTGGGCCGCTAATATTTCAATGGTGAGTAAGTGGATGGGAGAGGAGGAAGGAGCGGCGTGGAAGAGATTAGAGAGGGTGTCCTGTAGGGGGACCAGCCTGCAGGCTATGGTGACAGCCCCATTGCCGTTCTCACCAAGGAACTATACCACGAGTCCGGTGGTGGTAGCTACACTGAAGATTTGGGGACAGTGGAGACGACATAGGGGAAAGACCGGAGCACTGGGGGGGTCCCCGATAAGAAACAACCATAGGTTTTCCCCGGGGGGAATGGATGGGGGATATGGAATGTGGCAAAGAGCAGGTATAACGCAATTGAAAGATCTATTTGTGGATGGGAAGTTTGCGAGTCTGGGAGCGCTGACCGAGAAATATGGGTTGCCCCAAGGGAATGCATTCAGGTACATGCAATTGAGGGCTTTTGCGAGGCAACAGGTGAGGGAATTCCCGCAGCTCCCGACACAAGAGGTGCAGGACAGAGTCATCTCAAAGAAATGGGTGGGGGACGGTAAGGTGTCGGATATATATAGGGAAATGAGAGACGAAGGGGAGACTATGATGGACGAACTAAAAGGGAAATGGGAAGAAGAGCTAGGGGAGGAGATTGAGGAGGGGATGTGGGCAGATGCCCTAAACAGGGTAAACTCGTCGTCCTCGTGCGCCAGGCTAAGCCTGATTCAGTTTAAGGTATTACACAGGGCACATATGACTGGAACACGGCTCAGTAAATTTTTTGGGGTGGAGGATAGGTGTGCGAGGTGCTCGAGAAGCCCAGCGAATCATACCCATATGTTTTGGTCATGCCCGGCACTACAGGGGTTTTGGATGGGGGTGACAAAGGTGCTTTCGAAAGTAGTAGGAGTCCGGGTCGAACCAAGCTGGGGGTTGGCTATATTTGGGGTTGCACAAGAGCCGGGAGTGCAGGAGGCGAAAGAGGCCGATGTTTTGGCCTTTGCGTCCCTAGTAGCCCGGCGCAGAATATTGCTAATGTGGAAAGAAGCCAAGCCCCCGGGGGTGGAGACCTGGATAAATGATATGGCGGGGTTCATAAAGTTAGAGCGGATTAAGTTCGTCCTAAGGGGGTCGGCTCAAGGGTTTACTAGGCGGTGGCAACCGTTCGTCGAATATCTTGCGGAAAGATAGATAGGGGAGAACAAAGAAGGCAGCAGCAGCGGCCCAGGACTTGGGGGGGAGGGGGGGGGGGGGGGGGGTGAATGGGGGGGGATGGGGGCCTGAGACAAGGCAGTTGCCAATTAGGGCTAGTTTTTATTTTTTTGTTATTTAATATTTATTTATTTGTTGTTGTTTTTGTTTAAATTTAAAAAGGTCATTATTATCTGTATTGTTACAATGTTGTGTAAAGGATGCACAATGTACTGTGTTGGTTGACCAAAAATTTTCAATAAAATATTATTTAAAAAAAAAAGACAAACGGCGAGTATAGTATGCTTTCCTTTGTTAGATTTGTCATGCTTTCTTCCTTCTACACCATAGCCATTGACACCTTCACATTATCACCTCCCTCCACTTTCACTTAGTCACTGCTGCCTCTCCGTGCTACCACCAAACGCTCTCTTAAATGCTCACAAAAGTACAACACGGGAGATGCTGGAAATCTGAAATGAAAACAGAAAGTGCTGGAAAAACTCACCAGGGCGGGCAGCAGTGTGGAAAAACTTGGGCCCAATCTAACCGAATTGCAACAGAGACATGTGTCGAGCACGTTTAACCGGATGTTTCTTGGCGCAGCGCTGAGGAACACCAATCCCGACGGGATTCAGATCATGACGTCTTGCGGGATCCGGTTCGATCTCGGGGTCTCCTGACATCGCTGCATCCTCAGGTGAATGGGGCGCAGCACGACTGGCAGATCGCGCCCATTAAAAAGGTTTGGTATATGCTGTTCTCCCTTTTGTTTCCTTTCTGACCCCACCCACCGCCTTTTACCTGTCGCAGTACTTGTTTAAAAAGCCGTACCATTGGTCTCAAATATCAAAGTTCTGATGAATATTCTGATTCTCCCAGTGAAGCTGCCTGACTTGCTAGGTCCAGACATTTTCTATCTTTATAACTGGCCATTCATCTCATTATTGCTAACAGGATAAATGTGTTCAAAATTAATGCTGTTTTTGTCTATTTAACGTCAACATCTTTTTTTGAACACACGGCACTGTCCGAATACTTAGACACATACGCCAAGTAACTTGCACAACTCTGGTCTCCATATTATCAAAAAGAGGCCTGTGGAAAAGGTGCAAAGATGATCATACTCGTCAGGAAAGGTGGGACAGGCAAAGATTCCTATCTGCAGAAAAGAGAAGACTAAGGATGATCCAATAGAGAACTTTAAAAATATGAAACGGTTGACGACCAAGACCTTAAGAAAAAAAACCCAAAAAGTGTTTCCAAGTGTGAGGGGTCAAAACTTGGGGCCATAAATACAAGATAGCCACTAATAAATTCAATAGAAATTCAGGGGAAAACTCCAGACCTGAGGAGCGGTGCAAAGAATGTGGAACTTGCCACCACATGCATTGAAGGGGAAGCTAGATAAGCACATCTAGATACGAGGGAAGGAGGCCTGGACGGATGTGTTGCTGGGGTGAGATAACAGGAGGTAGGAGGAGCCCTGAATGGAGCAGATACACTAGCACTGACCAGTTGGGTTGAATGGCTTGATTCTGCGCTGTGTAATCTACGACACTGTGTCCTATGGATGCTGGATAGCCAAAATAAATATTACTTATGTTTAAATAGAAGCCTTAGCTTCTCCAATCCTCGCAGTTGTACCGTTGTTGTCAGTTGTTCTGGACTACTTTGTTTTCACGCATTCACTATCTGCTCAGATATCTTCTTAATTTCCCCAGGTTTTGCACTCTGGTTTCCTATTCCACTAATATTTCAGAAATCCGGAATTGTCCCATTCCAAGCACAAGAGGCACATGCAGAACAAAAAACAGGACCAGCCTCAGAAATCCTTTTGTGCCACTGTGTGGAGACCACAGAGGAAATAGATGAAAAAAAAAAATCAGGAGACATTCAACTCTTAACTTGTTTAGCTCTTTTTCTTTAAATTGAAAGTACCCAATTCATTCATTCATTCTCTTTTTTCCAATTAAGGGGCAATTTAGCGTGGCCAAATCACCTACCCTGCACATCTTTTTGGGGTTGTGGGGGTGAGACCCACGCAGGCACGGGGAGAATGTACAAACTCCACACGGACAGTGACCTGAGGCCGGGATCGAGCCCGGGTCCTCAGCGCTGTGAAGCTGTGTAGCTATACTGCCCCTGCTGTATGATTAGAGGTGTGAGGTAATAAGCTTGCTCGAGTGTTTTGGTGCCACTGATAAACACCAGAGGATATTGTGTCTCTGTGAAACATGCATATCTGTGAAATATGGATGACTTATAGCTATCAGGAAAGAAAGTTGTACAATTTTCATCTTTGTTGTGTTCGAACACATTCTGGGCACCTTATGGAAGAAAAAAATCACTAACATGCGGCAATCCTCTCCAAAGAAAAGTTCCCAAATATTTTCACATTCATCAAGCAGAGGCAACTTGGTTGGCTTGGGCATGTTTGCAGGGTAGAAGATGGTTGCATACCCAAGGACCTTCATTATGGAGAGGTAGCTGGAGCCGGCGACCAGTAGGCCACCCAAAGAGTGATATGAAGCCCAAAGCATCGAGTGTCAGACCTGAGAGACATTAGCCAACCTGCGGGCCAGTATGTGCCACCATGATGATCAGGGCCCACCATGGCTTAGAAACAAGAACAAATAAAAACAAACCCGCCAACATCCGGGAATTACTTCATATATGGTACAGCCTGCCTCTCACAGATTAGTCTCTTCAGCCATCAACAAATGTCCACCATATGAAACTACCCCATCCCCAACGGATTGGATTTGCAGCTGCTCCATCATCTTGCGTAAATGGAATGATGCTGATTGTACGCAATAAGTCTTCCCTCAGCTGGGGTTCATGGTTGAGAGCAGCGCAAATATTCAGGTATCTTTGTTGTCTTCTTCCTAATAAGGATTGCAAATCCTTTATAATTATCCACCTCTTAAAGATTAATCTCTTGGACTCTGCTCTTGGAAAATATCATAGGGGCATTAGAAAGTGTTTATTTTCTTTGGACATTTTTGTTTATTTCATATAAAAATATTGGAGATGGAGAGCAGAGGCAGTTGGGGGAGGGGGGGGGGGGAAGTAAGATTGTTTGACTGACAAGTCAACAATCGTCCAATCAAATAATGATAATTTTATCTTTTATCCAATTGGCACGGGAAGAGTGGGTAGCCAGCATGGTTGGGTCAGGAATCAATGATGGGGCAGAAGAGTTTGAGGTGGGGGATATACATGATGGAACCTCCAGTTATACATAGATACATAGAAGATAGGAGCAGGAGGAGGCCTTTTGGCCCTTCGAGCCTGCTCCGCCATTCATCACGATCATGGCTGATCATCCAACTCAAAAGCCTAATCCTGCTTTCTCCCCATAGCCCCTGATCCCATTCTCCCCAAGTGCTATATCCAGCCGCCTCTTGAATATATTCAAAGTTTTTGCATCAACTACTTCCTGTGATAATGAATTCCACAGGCTCACCACTCTTTGGGTGAAGAAATGTCTCCTTATCTCTGTCTGAAATGGTTTACCCTGAATCCTCAGACTGTGACCCCGGGTTCTGGACACACCCATCATTGGTAACATCTTCCCTGCAACTACCCAGTCTAATCTGTTAGAAATGTTATAACAAACAACAAAGAACAAAGAACAAAGAAATGTACAGCACAGGAACAGGCCCTTCGGCCCTCCAAGCCCATGCCGACCATGCTGCCCGACTAAACTACAATCTTCTACACTTCCTGGGTCCATATCCTTCTATTCCCATCCTATTCATATATTTGTCAAGATGCCCCTTAAATGTCCCTATCGTCCCTGCTTCCACTACCTCCTCCGGTAGCGAGTTCCAGGCACCCACTACCCTCTGCGTAAAAAACTTGCCTCGTACATCTACTCTAAACCTTGCCCCTCTCACCTTAAACCTATGCCCCCTAGTGATTGACCCCTCTACCCTGGGGAAAAGGTATAATTCTCTATGAGATCCCCCCCCCTCATTCTTCTGAACTCCAGCGAGAACAATCCCAACCTAGTCAATCTCTTCTCATATGACAGTCCCGCCATCCCTGGAATCAGTCTGGTAAACCTTCGCTGCACTCCCTCGAGAGCAAGAACATCCTTCCTCAGAAAAGGAGGACCAAAACTGCACACAATATTCTAGGTGTGGCCTCACCAAGGCACTGTATAATTGCAGCAACACATCCCTGCTTCTATACTCGAAACCTCTCGCAATGAAGGCCAACATACCATTAGCCTTCTTTACTGCCTGCTGCACCTGCATGCTTACCTTCAGCGAATGGTGCACAAGGACACCTAGGCCCCGCTGCACACTTCCCTCGCCCAATTTACAACCATACAGGTAGTAATCTGCATTCCTAATACATCCAGACTCTGGATGTGTCAAGGGGTTTGGGAAAAGCACTGAAGGATGGCATTCAGATAGCGGATTGTCTATGATCATATTGAATGGAAGAGCAGTCTCGAAGGGCCGCATAGGCTACTCCTGCTCCCATTTTCTATGTTTCATAAGGCATGGAAAAAGGTGAGAAAATAGCTTTTGGGCGCCTGTATGAAATTATTTCTTCTGCATATTTAATTAATTATTGTATTTAATCTGGGGGATTTTATGTTCATGATTTTGAGTCATTATTGTGGGGAAAGAATCCCTGCCTCGGCCTGATGCAAAGAAATATCATCTGGAATTACACAAGAAATTAAATGCTGATGAGAATTCTTAAACTATCAAAATGGAAATCTGATAGGAAGGTTGTGAAAACTCTCCAGACTGCCTGATCAGTGTTTTTTAAATATAAATTTAGAGCACCCAATTTATTTTTTCCAATTAAGTGGCAATTGAGCCTGGCGAATCCACCTACCTTGCACATCTTTAGGTTGTGAGGGCGAAACCCACGCAAACACAGAGAATGTGCAAACTCCACACGGACAGTGACCCAGAGCCAGGATCAAACCTGGGACCTCGGCGCCGTGAGGCAGCTGGGCTAACGCACTGCGCCACCGTGCTGCCTGCCGGATCACAATTAATTGATACAGCCCGAGAGGGTCACAGTTGTGCTATAGTATGACTTACAATCCATTTGTTCTGAAACATCCGCACTGCAGCAGATCCAACAGAAATTGTGCCCCATCAGCAACTTCTCTAAAAGCACTTTTCTAGTTCCCTGCAGAGTAGATTTACTTTTAAATTCCACCACCAAAGTTCTGAGACAGGACCCGTGGACAAATTTGCCACGCTGCATTTCTGGCTCACTGTTAATTCCTCATTCTCCGTTATCCAACATCAGCAGAAGATGCTTGGGAAACCAAGAGCATTTATATAGCACCTTTAGTGGGGTAAAGTGCCCCAAGGCGCAATGCAGGAAATCCGACAAACATCAGCACAGTCAAAGAAGGGTCTAAGATAGCTTGATCAAAGAGATAGGTTTTAAGGAAGCAGCTTAAATGAGGAGGACGATCGAGGAAGGGTGGAGATTTACAGAGGGAATTCTTGAGCCAAGGACCGAGATCATTGCTAGCATGAACAATGAGGCAAATGGGAGTAGGAAATGCAAAAGATCGCAGACCCAGAGGAACTCTGGATTTTAGGAGGGTCGGTCGGTACCACAGAGGAGCAGTGCTATCAAATCAGTTAACAGCAGCAATTCACAAAACTGGGACAGAAATAAGTGGTTGGTAATCACAACAGATAAATAAAATTAAGACTTGCCAGAGTCACCCACAAGACGTTCTGCAAACTACACTTCTGATTATGCAGCATTACATCCACACAGTACATCAAAACATAATGACAGTGAAGATTCAAAACACTTGGCCACATATCCCTTGGTAGTCAAATATACTGGACTGAATGTGTGCATTTAAAGGGAATATTGTAACAATTGTAAACTGAAGTAAAAATATTAACCATCATTGATAATGGCTTAAAATTCACCATTTTACAATAGTACCATGAAATAACACATGATCATTAAATACTTGAATATGGTAATGAAGTTGACTGTGTTATGCAGGTATAACTATAGCTGTTAAGAAATCTCCCCTAGCATTGCCATGGTAATGCAAGGTCATTACTTTAAATTCAAGGGTGAAAAGTAAAGTAAAATAAAAACATGCTATTTAAAGATCAATCACAGAAAGCTTTAAAAATGTGGAACTTCAGACAATGCGGTGAAGCAGGAGGGAGGAGATGCACAGTTTTGGTACAAAATTCAGAAGATGGCGCCGGAGCGAGGCGACTCTCTGTGAGCTCTCCCCAACAGATCCACTTTTTACTTAACTTATACTCGTTCTAATCTTTTAAAATTTTATTCTAAGACTAACATTATTACTCACCTCTACATTGTATACCTTGTGTTGCCCTATTATGTATTTTCTTTTATTCCTTTTCTTCCCATGTACTTAATGATCTGTTGAGCCGCTCGCAGAAAAATACTTTTCATTGTACCTCGGTACACATGACAATAAACAAATCCAATCCAATCCAATCCAATCCAAAATCTAAGCCACTGAAAGACAGCAGAATGCTACCTACTGGACAGAAACCAGAACTGTGACAAATCATTGTTGACAGGAATCAAGAGGATTCTTTTCAGAGATAGGTATATCGATGTAGAAGTTGTGACCATAACTAGTTCCTTTCGGGACAGGAAACATTATAGAAAGGGAAGAGGTCCTAAAAAGCAGAATATAGGGAGTTCAGAAGAAAGTTGAGAAATCGGACCTCAAAAGTTAGTGATCTCAGGGAAACTGCCAGTGCTACATGCTGGTCAGAGTAGAAATAGCAAAATATAATCGGATGAATAATTGGAAGAGGAGATGGTGTGAGGGGGACAGTTTCAGATTCCTGGGACATTGGGACTGGTTCAGGGGGAGGTGGGACCAGCACAGACTGCACAGGTTACACCTGGGCAGGACCAGAACTGATGTCTTCGGGGGAGTATTTGCTAGAGTGGTTGGGGAGGGTTTAAACTAAAATGGCAGGGTATGGGAACCTATGCAAGGAGTCAGAGGAGGGGGAAATCAAGGACAAAAACAAAAGACAGCAAGACTGGTTGCTATGATAGCAAGCCAGCTCTTGTGGCTTTGTGCAAAAGATGTCAACACCAGATATAGCCTTCAGGTGAAGGAGGGGCTGACAGTCAAGTTTAATTAGAGCAAGAGTTTCAGAGGTTATTACAGTACCATTTTAAGGCCAGTGGTTACCATGGTGGAAGAATACAATTATATTGCATCACATTTACAGAAGCGGTCTCCATTATAAATTTAGGTAGTCAAATTTAGAATTGAACAAGTAGACAGGAAGTGCGTTTACATAGAACAGTACAGCACAGAACAGGCCCTTCGGCCCTCGATGTTGTACTATCAAGATTCTCAATATATTATAGATAGAGGAGTATTCCAATGGTATCATCGTGAGTGGTACAGCCACTGATCAAGAAAAAGGGGGGAAAACGTGTTTGACCTGCGATTTCTATTTCTTGCCATTGGTCATATTTTCTTCTTCAAATGCCAAAACTTCCTTCCAACAATTCTTTATACATGGGCCTGCTGCCCAAGTAGAAAGTGGTGTCACAAAAATGATTACTGACTAAATGGCATGAGACCTTACCAATGGTTATATAGCATAGGGAGAGAAAAGGAAACGGCTCTCCTTGAATTACCACACCTTTGGCCATTCTGTACCATATACTAGACATCTAGCCAGCTAAACTAAACAGTCCGCACTCGTACCGACTCGTATCCCGCAAATAAATGACTCATTTGTAACTAGGACATGAATTTCATCACATCAAAGACTCCCAATTTGGAAATCTACATTCTAACCAATTTCATTGTCACTTGTTATTTTATGTAACTGATAAAGAGTGTGTACTTTAAACTTTCCATTTTAAAGTAAATCAGTCATACTGGGTGAGTTCATTATACAATTGAAAGGAGCGTTTACAATGAAAGGTATATTACTGGAGCAGCTTTCAATGATTGCCAGAGATACAGCAATAACTGATGCTGTAGGAGGGCTTTTTTTCCAAAAAGCACAATGGTCTGGAAATATAGAAATTAATTTATAATGCAAATATTGTACAACCAGTGACACATTGTAACGGGGGTCGCTGCTTTATCAATTAGTTGGATCATCATATGGTGTCAAATAAGTGGGATATGGAAACATTGATACTGGTTGTAACCAAATCAAACATGTCTGATGCCGTTAGTTCTTTCATCATAAGCAACACCCTCTTCTTCTCTCATGGCTTTATTGTAACAGATCTTACCTCAGGCTTCGTGGATTTGAGTTGGTTTGTGATGTACATTGAACCCTGGTAGTAAACACTTTCTTCACTGTCCAACTTCTATAAACAAGTTCGAGTTTCAACTTGGGAACATATTTTCTTTTAAAAAAAAAAAAATTTAGAGCACCCAATTCATTTTTCCAATTAAGGGGCAATTTAGCGTGGCCAATCCACCTACCCTGCACATCTTTGGGTTGTGGGGACGAAATCCACGCAAACACGGGGAGAATGTGCAAACTCCACACGGACAGTGACCCAGAACCGGGATCGAACCTGAGACCTCGGCGCCGTGAGGCTACAGTGTTACTCACTGCGCCACCGTGCTGCCCTGGGAACATATTTTCTCTGGCTACAAGACCAAAATACACTGACTGGAGCTATTCCACCCAAGCCATTGTTTGGAATATCAATTCAAGATCTTAAGCACCCAGAAATTAAAAATTAAACAACAAATTGCATGGTGAATATTTAGTAAAACTACTTTAAAAAATTAATTCTACAGATAGGGGGTGTGTTTGAAGATTAGTAGTCATTTATTTTTATTCATTCATGGGATTGTTTGTGATTTTCATTAATGATTTGGATGAGGGAGTTGAAGGGTGGGTCAGTAAATTTGCAGATGATACGAAGATTGGTGGAGTTGTGGACAGTGAGGAAGGCTGTTGTCGACTGCAAAGAGACAGAGATAGGATGCAGAGCTGGGCTAAGAAGTGGCAGATGGAGTTTAACCCTGAAAAGTGTAAGGTTGTCCATTTTGGAAGGACAAATATGAATGCGGAATACAGGGTTAATGGTAGAGTTCTTGGCAACGTGGAGGAGCAGAGAGATCTTGGGGTCTATGTTCATACATCTTTGAAAGTTGCCACTCAAGTGGATAGAGCTGTGAAGAAGGCCTATGGTGTGCTAGCGTTCATCAACAGAGGGATTGAATTTAACAGCCGAGAGGTGATGATGCAGCTGGACAAAACTTTGGTAAGGCCACATTTGGAGTACTGTGTACAGTTCTGGTCGCCTCATTTTAGGAAGAATGTGGAAGCTTTGGAAAAGGTGCAAAGAAGATTTACCAGGATGTTGCCTGGAATGGAGAGTATGTCTTACGAGGAAAGGTTGAGAGTGCTATGCCTTTTCTCATTAGAATGGAGAAGGATGAGGGGCGACTTGATAGAGGTTTATAAGATGATCAGGGGAATAGATAGAGTAGACAGTCAGAGACCTTTTTCCCCGGGTGGAACAAACCATTCCAAGGGGACATAAATTTAAGGTGAATGGTGGAAGATATAGGGGGATGTCAGAGGTAGGTTCTTTACCCAGAGAGTAGTGGGGGCATGGAATGCACTGCCTGTGGAAGTAGTTGAGTCGGAAACATTAGGGACCTTCAAGCAGCTATTGGATAGGTACATGGATTACGGTAGAATGCTATAGTGTAGATTAGTTTGTTCTTAAGGGCAGCACAGTAGCATTGTGGATAGCACAATTGCTTCACAGCTCCAGGGTCCCAGGTTCGATTCCGGCTTGGGTCACTGTCTGTGCGGAGTTTGCATATCCTCCCAGTGTGTGCGTGGGTTTCCTCCAGGTGGTCCGGTTTCCTCCCGCAGTCCAAAGATGTGCAGGTTAGGTGGATTGGCCATGAGAAATTGCCCTTAGTGTCCAAAATTGCCCTTAGTGTTGGGTGGGGTTACTGGGTTATGGGGATAGGGTGGAGGTGTTGACCTTGGGTAGGGTGCAGTTTCCAAGAGCCGGTGCAGATTCGATGGGCCGAATGGCCTCCTTCTGCACTGTAAATTCTATGATAATCTATGATTAATCTAGGACAAAGGTTCGGCACAACATCGTGGGCCGAAGGACCTGTTCTGTGTTGTATTTTTCTATGTTTTATGTGCACGTCGCTGGCTAGGCAATCATTTATTGCTCATTGCCCTGGAGATTCCTCGTGTGATGACTGTCAAAATCCATGGTGGCTTTACAATAAATTATTGGATGTATACAATAAACACACAGTCCTCAATGGATTCCACTTATCCAGTGCCTTTAGCAATCTGTCCCAAGAAGGGATGTTCCAAGGTACTTTTATCAAAAGAACAAAGAACAAAAGAACAAAGCGCAGAAGGGTGGGTGAGTAAATTTGCAGACGATACTAAAGTCGGTGGTGTTGTCGATAGTGTGGAAGGATGTAGCAGGTTACAGAGGGATATAGATAAGCTACAGAGCTGGGCTGAGAGGTGGCAAATGGAGTTTAATGTAGCGAAGTGTGAGGTGATTCACTTTGGAAGGAATAACAGGAATGCGGAATATTTGGCTAATGGTAAAGTTCTTGGAAGTGTGGATGAACAGAGGGATCTAGGTGTCCATGTACATAGATCCCTGAAAGTTGCCACCCAGGTTGATAGGGTTGTGAAGAAGGCCTATGGAGTGTTGGCCTTTATTGGTAGAGGGATTGAGTTCTGGAGTCAGGAGGTCAGGTTGCAGCTGTACAGAACTCTGGTACGGCCGCATTTGGAGTATTGTGTACAGTTCTGGTCACCGCATTATAGGAAGGACGTGGAGGCTTTGGAGCGGGTGCAGAGGAGATTTACCAGGATGTTGCCTGGTATGGAGGGAAAATCTTATGAGGAAAGGCTGATGGACTTGAGGTTGTTTTCGTTGGAGAGAAGAAGGTTAAGAGGAGACTTAATAGAGGCATACAAAATGATCAGGGGGTTAGATAGGGTGGACAGTGAGAGCCTTCTCCCGCGGATGGAAATGGCTAGCACGAGGGGACATAGCCTTAAACTGAGGGGTAATAGATATAGGACAGAGGTCAGAGGTAGGTTCTTTACGTAAAGAGTAGTGAGGCCGTGGAATGCCCTACCTGCTACAGTAGTGAACTCGCCAACATTGAGGGCATTTAAAAGTTTATTGGATAAACATATGGATGATAATGGCATAGTGTAGGTTAGATGGCTTTTGTTTCGGTGCAACATCGTGGGCCGAAGGGCCTGTACTGCGCTGTATCGTTCTATGCTCTATGTTCTAAGAGGTCAACCAAAGGGATATAGGAATCTCATAACATATGTACATACAACAATGCATTGGCTCTGTAGTTTTTCAGTCAAAAAAACATGCACTCACTCAGAGAACAGAAAGAGCCTATTATTTTAGGTAGAAATAACAGCAATTTATGGATATTAATCTACAAGAGTGTGGTATGCTGTAATGTACCACTTTAGACCCAGTCTGTTTAAAATTACGATACAGGAAGATACATCAACAGCATCATTATTTAATGAGCCACTATTTTAAAAGAGTCACGCTGCAGCCTCCCGTGAATCACATGCTGACATGATCCAATGTTGTAGGCGTCACAATCAGCTGCTCTGTCGCTCTGTGAATACCAACGCTGTTAGTGATGCATCAACATGTTCCCCTCTTATGTTTCCTAGTGTGTGTGTGTGTGTGTGTGTGTGTGTGTGTCACAGCGGGAACTGGATCAAATGATTCCACCACCCATGAATGTGGTGGAGCCTTTATTGCACGAGAGCAATTGATCATTCTGAGCACAGACTCTCCATTAGCTCACATACAAGTGTGAAGCAAACTGGGAGCCTCAGCTTCCCACACTGGCCTGTTTGGTTAACTCTTTGTCATCATTGCAAGCAGCCATTGGTAGTGCTTGTCTAAGTTTGGAGCAATGCTGTTTAAACAAGGCTACCACTCGCAATGCTGTGGATAAACATATTTATACTGAACCGAACCACTGCCAAGTCACCCAAACGGGTGGTACCTCCCCATCTTACCTTGTATCTGAACACAATATAAGAAATGAAAGAGAAAATGCTGGCAAATCCCCATCTCCGACACAATACAAGAAATAGTTGCAGGAGCACTTCTTCTTCCCCCCCCCCCCGTTGAGCCGGTTGCCATTCATTATCCAATTAAGGAACCACCTAGGAACACACAGTGGGGAGGTCTCAACCATTAGTAGCTGGGCCTTAACAAACAGAACTGGTGAGCTGTGCCAGTCAGCCCAAGTCTAATATCAGGTGGCCTAGGGATTGCCTGACTGGCAGCAACATTATGGCTCAAGTAGGGAAGTACCGCCAGGGCCAAGGATGGGCCAGTTTAAATGTCCAGAAGTGAACTCCCCACTTTCTTGGAAGGGCCGCCACTGCTTGGGTGCAGCCACTGAGAGGGAGTACCTACAGTAGATGCCTGGCCCTGCGGCAGACAAAATTATTTTGGGGTCCTGCCTGCCAATTAGGACACCCAAATAAATTCACGAAGCTCTCATCTGAATCAGCCAGGTGTCATGATATTCATATAAACATATCATGGTGCAATCACACACACACACTGATGGACAGATCAATTGACGGACCAATTAACACACACGCAACATCACAGCCAATCACCAGTGAGAGCACGCACTATAAAACAGGGAACACCACAGTTCCCGCGCATTCCAGCAGGAGATAGCTCAGAGCACAGAGCTCACAGCGTGCCACTCAGACATACACCGTGTGCTGAGTGCCGCTCTAAGATAGTGTTAGGGTTGGGTCCACAGGTTAACGGGTAAAGTATGAACCACAGCCATGAGTTAACAGATGTTGTTATCAAGAGTAATAAAACAGAGTTGTACCATCTACAACCGTGTTGGTTCGTTTGTATAGCGGAACACCCAACATGACACCAGGCACCTCGGCCACCCACTGAACCGATGGCAAAAGGGGCGGTAACAGTATTAAGTCTACGAACATCAACAGGCAGCACCCTTAATGCGGCAAAAGGCCCCCGGTTAATCAGAGGACTTGGGAGCAGGAGAAGTTCATTCAGCCCTTCAAGCCTGCTCCACCGTTTGAGGGGATCATGGCTGATCTGGGTGTGGTCTCAACCCCCATAAAACCCTCTCGTCTATCAATATCTGTTTAACTCAGCCTTAAATGAATTAAATGGCCCAACCTCCACTGCGATCTGGAAAAAAATAGTTCTACAGACTAACGACCCCTTCCCATCTTAAATCACTTAATGTCAAATTGTGTCCTCTGGTTCTAGCTTGCCCCAGAAGCGAAACCCCATCCCAGCATCCACCCTATCAAGTCCTCTCAGGCATTGATATATTTTAATAAGGTTAAATCTCATTCTGGTGAACGGCAATGGATGCAGGCCTAACCTTTCCTCATAGGATAAGACCTTCAGCCCAGTAACAAATTGAATGAGCATTCTATGAACTGCTTTCAATAATGCAATTACATCCTTTCCCAAAGGAGACCAAAACTGTACACAGTATGCCAGATGTGGTCTCACCCAAGTCCTGTGCAGCTGCAGTAAAACATCCCTATTCTTATATTCCATTCCACTTGCAATTAATGCCAACATTCCATTTGCCTTTCTAATCAGTTGCTCCCACTGCATACTAATTTATTTATGATTCATGTACCTGGACATTCAGATCCCTCTGTGCCACTGAGTTCTGAAATCACTCTCCATTTATGTGGTATATTGCTTTTCTATTCTTCCTGCCAAAGACGACAAGTTCACTTCTTCCCACATTCGACTCCACCTGCCAGATTTTTGCCCACTTACGTTTCTGCCTATCTTGCATTTCATTAGCAAATTTAGTTACCATACATTAAGTCACTGATGCATGAGGCCCCAGCACAGATTCCTGTGGCACGCCACTCGTTACAGCCTGCCAACCTGAAAAAGATCAATTTATCCCTACTCTCGGCTTCCTGTTAGCTAACCATCCTTTATCCATGCAAATATGTTACCTCCACACCATGTGCTCTCATCTTCTATAGTAGCCTTTGATGTGGCACCTTGGCTAATGCCTATTGTAAATCAAAGTACCACATCTACAGGTTCCTCTTTATCCACCTAGTTTGTTTCTTCCTCAATATACTCTAATAATAAATTAGTTAAAAATGATTGCCCTTTCACAAAACCAGGGTCTTATCATAATATAATTTTAACTACCTTACTATAACCGGTTTGATAATGGATTCTATCAATTTCTCCATGGCAGGTGTGAGGCTAACTGGCTGATACTCCGTCTTCCTCCTTTCTTGACTAAAGACGTAGCATCTGCCGTTATCTAATTCACAGGACCCTTCCAGAATCCAAAGAATTTTGCAAGATTATAACCAATGTTTCAACTTTACCTGCAGCCATTTCTTTTGAGACCATGGGATGCAGGCCACCTGGTCCTGGGGTTTTGTCAGCCTCTAGGTTCAGTAGATTTTCCAGCACCTTTCTCTTGATGATGATTGTTTTAAGTTGGATTGGATTTGTTTATTGTCACGTGTACCGAGGTACAGTGAAAAGTATTTTTCTGCGAGCAGCTCAACAGATCATTAAGTACATGAGAAGAAAAGGGAATAAAAGAAAATACAGAATAGGGCAACACAACATGTACAATGTAACTAGATAAGCACTGGCATCGGATGAAGCATACAGGGTGTAGTGTTAATGAGGTCAGTCCATAAGAGGGTCATTTAGGAATCTGGTGACAGTGGGGAAGAAGCTGTTTTTGAGTCTGTTCGTGCGTGTTCTCAGACTTCTGTATCTCCTGCCCGATGGAAGAAGTTGGAAGAGTGAGTAAGGCGGGTGGGAGGGATCTTTGATTATGCTGCCCGCTTTCCCCAGGCAGCGGGAGGTGTAGATGGAGTCAATGGATGGGAGGCAGGTTCGTGTGATGGACTGGGCTGTGTTCACGACTCTCTGAAGTTTCTTGCGGTACTGGGCCGAGCAGTTGCCAGGCTGTGATGCAGCCAGATAGGATGCTTTCTATGGTGCATCTGTAAAAGCTGGTAAGGGTTAATGCGGACATGCCGAATTTCCTTAGTTTCCTGAGAAAGTATAGGCGCTGTTGTGCTTTCTTGGTGGTAGCGTCGACGTGGGTGGACCAGGACAGACTTTTGGAGATGTGCACCCCTAGGAATTTGAAACTGCTAACCATCTCCACCTCGGCCCCGTTGATGCTGACAGGGGTGTGTACAGTACTTTGCTTCCTGAAGTCAATTACCAGCTCTTTAGTTTTGCTGGCATGGAGGGAGAGAGTGTTGTCGCTACACCACTCCACTAGGTTCTCTATCTCCCTCCTGTATTCGGACTCGTCGTTATTCGAGATCCGGCCCACAATGGTCGTATCGTCAGCAAACTTGTAGATGGAGTTGGAACCAAGTTTGCCACACAGTCGTGTGTGTACAGGGGGTAGAGTAAGGGGCTATGTACACAGCCAGTGTTGAGGACTATTGTGGAGGAGGTGTTGTTCATTCTTACTGATTGTGGTCTGTTGGTCAGAAAATCGAGGATCCAGTTGCAGAGTGGGGAGCCAAGTCCTAGGTTTTGGAGCTTTGATATGAGCTTGGCTGGGATTATGGTGTTGAAGGCGGAGCTGTAGTCAATAAATAGGAGTCTGATGTAGGAGTCCTTGTTTTCGAGATGCTCTAGGGATGAGTGTAGAGCCAGGGAAATGGCGTCTAATGTGGACCGGTTGCAGCGGTATGCGAATTGCAGTGGATCAAGGCGTTCTGGGAGTATGGAGGTGATTTGCTTCATGATCAACCTCTCGAAGCACTTCATTACGACTGAAGTCAGGGCCACTGGTCTGTAGTCATTGAAGCACATTGCCTGGTTCTTCTTTGGTACCGGTATGATGGTGGTCTTCTTGAAGCAGGTGGGGACCTCGGAGTGGAGTAGGGATAGGTTAAAGATGTTCGCGAATACCTCTGCCAGCTGGTCCGCACAGGCTCTGAGTGCACGACCAGGCCGTCCGGGCCCGTTGCCTTCCGAGGGTTCACGTTCAGGAAGGCCAATCTGACTTCGGAAGCTGTGATGGTAGGTATGGGTGAATTATGGGCTGCTGGGCACTAGACAGCAGATTGTTGGTTACCTGCTCGAACCGAGCATAGAATGCATTGAGTTCATCGGGGAGGGGTGCGCCGCTGCCAGAGATACTGTTCGGCTTCGCTTTGTAGCCCGTTATGTTGTTTAGTCCTTGCCACAACCGCCGAGAGTCTGTCTGTGACTCTAGCTTGGTTTGATATTCTCTCTTGGCAACTCGGATGGCTTTGCGGAGGTCCTACCTGGATTTCTTGTATAGGTTAGGGTCGTCTGCCTTGAACGCCTCAGATCTGTCCTTCAGTAGGGAGTCAATCTCGCGACTGAGCCATGGTTTCCGGTTGGGGAATGCACGTACTGCTTTCTTTGGCACGCAGTCGTCCACACATTTACTGATGAAGTCTGTGACGGTGGTGGCATACTCATTAAGTTGGTCGCTGAGTTCTTAAATATGGACCAGTCCACTGTCTCTAAGCAGTCACGTAAGAGCTCTTCTGTTTCCTCGGACCAGCACTGCACAACCTTCTTAGCTGGATTCTCCCACTTGAGTTTCTGCTTGTATGCCGGGAGAAGGAGCACCGTCTTATGGTCTGATTTCCTAAAGTGCGGTCGGGGGATGGAACGGTAGGCTCCCGTTCACCTCTTGATTGATTTACTGGTATCTTTAGGAAGTCTTCTTCAGTAAAGACTGTCAAAAGACCTTTTCACCACCGTTGCTATTTCTTTTCCATCATCAATCCTCGCCTCACTCTCTAGAGGTCCAACACGAGCTTCAGTTACTCTTCTATTTCTATTTAAATAATGGAAACTCCTACTATCTGTTTTTTTAGTTGGTTGTAACTTCAGATCTACCACTGACCTTTGCAGAATTATATAGTGTTCCTTTCAATTTGATACTACCTTATTTAGCCACAGATGCATCCTTCTCAAAAGGATCTTTCTTTCTCACTGGGACAAATCTTTGCTGAGAGTTTCTGAATATCTCCTTAAGAATCTGCCACTGCATCTCAACTGTCCGACCATTCAACTTAAGTTTCCCAGTTCACTTTAAACAGCTCTGCATTCATGCCCTCATGGTTACCTTTATTTAGGTCTAAATCACAGTCACAGACCTACATTTCTCTCCTTCAAACTGAAAATGAAATTCTTTACATTGTGATCATTGTTATCTTTACCTTGAGATTATGGATTTACGTTGTCTCATTGTACGTTGCCAGGTCTAGAGTATTTGGCTCCAAACCGTACTGCTCTAAGAAACTGTCCCAAATAAACTCCATGAACTCATTTTCAAAGCTACATTTGCCAATCTATATTAGAATAAAGTCACCTATGATTATTGCAGTACCTTCCACACCTCATTTATTTCTTCCTGTGTACTCTGTCCTATATAGTAGTTACTGTATAGTCGTCACTGCTATTGTTAAATACTCCAGGAGTGATATCTTATCTTGACCATTTATTATTTCTGCACAAACTGAAAGGTCATCTTTCACTATTGTACTAATGACATTGTTAATTACTATAGAGTTACTCTACCACCTTCCCCTCGCTTCCTGTCTTTTCACAATGTCAAATACTCTTCGATATTCAGGTCCCAGCCTGGGTCACCCTGCAACCATGTGTCTGTAATGGCTCAGGTCAGACATATTTCTTTCTGTCTGTGGTAACAATTCATCCATGCTGTGTCAGATGGTGCCGCATTCAGATACAAAGCCTTTAAATCGGTCTTTGTTTAAAAAAAGCATTGAAATCTCTGGCCTTATCTGCCTTGCAGTCTTATGATTGCTCACATTGTCCCTTCCTGCAACACTTGGGTTAGAATTACTCAAATGGCTACCCTGCTCTATTACCCCATTGTTTCCCTTTCATTTACCACATCACACCTCTCACAATCCCACATCGCCACCCTCCCCCCCCCCTCCCCCCCGACTACTTAATTTAACTCCTCTAATTAGAAAGCTTTTAAAGAGACAGCATGGGTATGATGGGCCAAATAGCCTCTTCCTTTTCTCCAAGGTTGAATCAATCAAATCATTAGATATTAAATGCAGCTGTTAAGGATCATTTCAGCCCAGGTGCATCACCTTGGTGACGGGTCACCATTAACAACCAGGTCCACTTCTGTTCAATCCTTTGCTGGGCATGCACTTTGGAGTTAGTTGTTGGTGAGAATTGTCGTGCCAGCCCATTCTTTGACCAGCTGAGCAATCAAAGATGCCTTCTGACGTTTGGCCTTGACTGCTGAGTCCAGTTGCCCTTTGCCAGCAGAATTCTATCAGCTCTCAGACAGCCCAGTAGGAGATTTCCACAAGAAGATTCTGATTGATGCCCAGAGTCCCACTGTGCAGGCTCAACATCTCGACTCAATGGCCTGCTGTGCCAACTTTATTCAAATAAAATACTGCTAATTTAAGTAAGAATTCATAATAAAAATCATGCTGGGCCATTAATAGCTTTCTTACAAAAGCATTGTCTGCCTTGCAGCAAAACTGTCCCATGGTGCAAGCTGGATTGGATGTAGGAACTACACCAAACTCTCTTTACCATTACTAGTTGGCACAACAACGTATCTGTGAATTAAAGCTGTGTTTCAAATAAGAAAGATAAAATCGGATCAAATGTATCATCCAACAAATGCCCAGGTTTTTGCAATTAGTGCTTTAACTAACTGAAGTTCAGCCTCACTGTTGCATCTTATAAGTTATTAGGAGCTTTTATACTACTAAAAACAAGCAAGTTAACATTTCTCATCAATAAAGATAATATACACACACCATACTCACTTCAGAGAGAGATTTATATAATATGTGTAATAAATCTTACATCTTAAATCAATTTCCTTTTTATTCTTTCCACTGCGTGTGGGAGTCACTGGCTGGGCCAGCATTTATTACTCATCCCTAATTGACCTCGAGAAGGTGGTGAGCAGCTTGGTGTAAGTACATCGACAGTGCTGATAAGGAGAGAGTTCCAGGATTTTGCACCAGTGATAGTAAAGGAATGGCGATATATTTCCAGTAAGAAGTCTTACAACACCAGGTTAAAGTCCAACAGTTTTATATGGAATCACACGCTTTCGGAGCCTAGCTCCTTCATCAGGTGAGCTACGCTCCGAAAGCTCGTGATTCCAAATAAACCTGTTGGACTTTAACCTGGTGTTGTAAGACTTCTTACTGTGCTCATCCCAGTCCAACGCCTGCATCTCCACATCATGGATATATTTCCACGTCAGAATGGCAATTAGCTTGAAGGGGAGCTTCACGATGGTGGGGTTGCCATACGTCTGCTGCCCTTGCCCTTCTAAATCGTAGCGGTTGTGTGTTTGTAAGGTGGTGTCTAAGGATCTGAGTGAGTTCCTGCAGTGCATCTTATACATGGTACACACTGCTGCCACAGTACATCGTGGTGGAGGAGTGAATGTTTATGGACGAGGTTCCAATCAAGCCCGGCTGCTTTGTCCTGGATGGTGTCGAGCTTCTTCAGTGTTGTTGGAGCTGCACTCATCCAGGCAAGTAGAAAGTATTCTAGCACACAAAGGTGTAGTGGTAATGTTACTGGACTACTAATCCAAGCTAATGTTCTGGGGAAATGGGTTCAAATCCCACCACAGTTTATGGAATTGAAATTCGGATAACGAACCTTGAAGATGGGGATAGTCTCAGTAATGGTGATGTGACACCTAGCATCGATTGTCGTAAAAACCTGTTATAACCTGCCTACTTACCATTGGCTGGGGACTAATGACAATCCCACAATCCTGTGGGAGTATGAGCTTCCCCAATGAGGGGGATGGAGAAACCATTAGTAAACTCCTAGTATAAATAAAGCTGGCCAGTTTAGGAACCAGCAGGAAGGAGTGTGCAGCAAGGGAAGTTGCTGCTTCTGTTATATATATATATATATATGTTATTGTAAATAAATGTTATTACTTTGTATCCTTAAAACTCGTGCTGGATTCTTCGTGGCCCTCACAAAAAAAAACATCTGGCTCACGAATGTTTTTTAGGAAAGGAAATCTGTCGTTCTTACCTGGTCTGGCCTACATGTTGCTCCAGATCCACAGCAATGTGGTTGACTTTGAATTGTCCTGGGAAGCAGCCCAGCAAGCTACTGAGTTCAAGGGCAATTAAAGGTGGGCAAAAAATGCTGGCCTTGTCAACAACACCCACATCCCATGAAAGAAAGAGTAATAAAACATCCAAGTTTAAATAATCTGAACATTGCCGCATATTGGTTGCTGCATTTCTTACAAAATTGCAACAGTTAGTTGCGATATTGCTTCTTTGGTTTAAAACCATTTCAAGACATCCTAAAGATATTGAAAGGCACCAGATAAAAGTGAGCCTCAAGTCGTCCTATTGGGTTTACTTATTCTTCCTGCTTTGGGCCTCGGTTGCATTCCCTTTTTACTTTTTCAGACGCAGTCAGATTGACCAATTCTGTTCATTCTAACAATTGGGCAAGAATTTGGAGTGCAGCCTGCTTTTCTCTCTCACTGCTCGGTTTTGCAAGAGACCACATCACCAGCTGCATACCGCAGCGGGCCAGCATTTCCTGCCGTCTGTGCTGGATAGCCACTTGCACTTAGCAGCTTGATGCCCCTCGGTTACATAACCTGCATAGGAGACTATGGCGCAATGCCACATGTATGGCAAGAGGTAGGCTACTTGTGCCGCACTGCACTACTTTCAAATGGCATGACAGACAGAATTGTGCCGCTACACACTGCCACAGCTGTGCCCTTGTCATGCGCCACAGTTGGCACTGCTCCCATCAAAGGGAACGCGTGGCCTATTGGAAATGTTTGCACAAAGCCAGAAAAAGATACCCAGCTGATTCTCTCCAGCGCCAATCAATTATTCTTTCTTCTCTAGATCATTCCAACGATAGATCAGAATTCATTCCCTCCAGCACCTGGCATTTGCTACATGTTCAGAAATTATTCCCAATTATGAAACCTTCCTTTTCTCATGGGATTACTGCAATAATCTTGGAACCATTCCTCAGAAGGAGGCCATTCGGTCCATTACATCTCTGCTGCTCTTTGCTAGGGGATCCAAAACTATTCTCACTGCCCTGTTCCCTTCCCTGCAGACGAGCACCTTCCCCAGTTTCAAATATTTATTGCTTCTTCCCTTAAAAAGGTGCAATACTCTGAGTTTCATATGTTGCCCATAGCAAGGCATGCCAAGTTCCAATAACCCTCAGTGTAAAGAGATTTCTCCAACCTCTTTCCTCCCTTTGCTGGTGACAGCTTTAAACTGGGGTGACCCTTCTAATAAAATGCCAGTTTATTCTTGGCATTCAAACTGTGATATTTGAGCATTTGCTCCGTCATATAATGCACAGGACTTGCGCGCAGGGTGGGAATGATTTTCATCCTCGCGGTTCTCGTGGAGTACGAGCTTGCCTGCTGAGGAGCGGGCGTACTCCATTCAGCAATGTATAAACGGTCCACCAGTAAAGGCATCGACCGTGGAGAGGCGCAGAGTTGTATATAATGAAACGCAGCTCGCCGCGGTGCACTGTGGGCGATAAAAGCTGTGGGACACCGCTCCCGGGAACTACCCGGCTCGCCACGCAAAATCCAACGTGATCTCCCGAGACGTTGCAATGGGCAGGATCATGTTTTGGCAAATCGGCATATTAGAGTAAGCGTCACTCTAATGTGCAGATTCTCGAGGTACCCGAGTCGTTGGGTTTCATCCCCTTCGCATCATAGACCTTGGGCGAGCTCATCGCCACAAACGGGGACCAGACAGAATGGTATTCGTGGGGGCCTCCAGGGGATCGGAGGCCCTCAGCTGCATGTACTTTAGGCAGGGTGCTGCCCTGGTACTGCTGGTGCCACCTGGGCACCCTGGCAATGACAGCTTGGCAATGCCACCAGGTGCCAGCTTGGCACTGCCAATGTGCCTAGGTGGCACTGCCAGGGTGTCAGGTTGGCACTGCCAAGCTGGTATTTCTTTTGCGTGATTGGGCCATAGTGCGTTCAGGTGGGGACGGGGGACAGAAAAGAGGTCGGGGACCGTTTTGGGGGCCTCGGAGATCGGGACGTCATTTTTAAATGGTGTCCCGACCTCTCAACACTGGGGAGCTCCGGGGAGCTAAGCTCCCCACCGTACAAAACGAGGCTATGTGCAGCCTCGGCCGCGCTTTCCCCATTCAGGCCCCTTATACAACACGAGTCGTGTTGAATAGCCATAGTGGTTCTTGGCAATGCGAACACCAGGAAATACAATGCGCACATTAGAGGACTGTGTTCCTTTTTAGGAGAATCGCGCCAACGTAATAGTAAATAAACCAGAGTTTGTTACTCTTACCCGGTGTGGACTCCCAGTGTCCTTATTAAATGCAGTGGTGACAACCTGTTTATAATAAATGATGTAATTCTTGTGCAAAAGCAATTTTGTAACTTTGGGTCAAAGGTTTAGGCTTTGCGTCGTACACTCTCTTTTGAAGGCCATCATTCTTTGAGCCTGAAAACACTTAACATTTGAAAATCGACAATGGTGGAAATCATGTCGGAATTATTTTCTGGTATAAGTTTTGCGCACAAAAAAAACAAATCTCATCAGTTCGTAAACAGCAAAGGCTCCCAGAAACCTCCCTTTTTAAATTTTGAATTTGCCACTGAGCAACACAAGCAAGACACGGGTCAAGTCTTTCAATTGATCGGTTACAAAGGTCTGCTACTTAATAATTCAACCTGAATGCCACTGTCTCCTGAGCTAAACAAAACAGTCTCCTGGACTAGACTCAAAACATTCACCCCTTCACGACCGATGCACAGTGGCAGCAGTGCATATTACCAACAAGATGCACTGCAGCAAATCACCAAGGCTCCTTCGGTAGCCACACTTGTGACCTCTACCAACTGGAAGGACGAGGATAGCAAATGCATCGGAACACCATTATCTGCAAGTTCCCCTCCAAGCCACACATCATTCAGACTTGGAAATTGGAGTCACAGAAAGACGGCATTGGTCAATTTAAAAATGTTAATGAGAACGAGGAGGAAGAGAGAGAAAATCAGAAGCAAGGGAGACTGATTCATCGAAAGCAGAAGGAAATGAGGCGAAGTGAATTCAGTTTAAGTCGGTCTTAAAGGAACATAGAGCTCCGCCACCCCCCACCAAGACCTGAGCTACGTTCTTCCCTCAACGAAATCAAAAGTTGTTTATCTGCTCCTTGAGCTCAGCATGGGATCTTGTTGCATCCAAAATAGTTACCATGGGCGCAATTTAATGGAAATGAAACACGGTCCTGT
This sequence comes from Scyliorhinus torazame, assembly GCF_047496885.1. NCBI lineage: Eukaryota > Metazoa > Chordata > Chondrichthyes > Carcharhiniformes > Scyliorhinidae > Scyliorhinus > Scyliorhinus torazame. Next base: position 14,443,830 of record NC_092734.1, read on the forward strand.
TTTGGGTGCGTTTAGTGGGTGCTTCCCGACGCTTGCAGCGTTGAGAACAACCCCGCTATTAAATGGGACTCTGCTTTTGTTTTTGTCCCTCGGCAAGGAATGCCCCGCCAAGGCTGCACTTCGAACCATTTTATCGCACTAACAAGCTCAACTCGATAGTGCCGGAAGAGATCGGGCCGCCATTTTTAAATGGCGCTCTGATCTCTTGACCTCCCCCCCCCCCCCCAATGTTGCCTCCAGACCCCTCCCAAATGCCCCAACCTACTGATTAGCCTCTTGGCACCCTACTGCACAAGGGCAGAGCACCCGGACTCCAATACTCAGCAGGGGCAAGATGCCACCTGGGCACGGCAAGCCTGGCAGTGCCACCTGGGCACCCTGGCTTGTCAGGGTGGTACCTAGTTGACACTGCCAGGATGGCAGTGCCAGTGCCCAGGAGGTACCACCCGGCCCACAGCCCGAACACCAGGGCCACCCCCCCCAATTGGGAGAGAGCGAGATCCAGATCTCGAAGCCTCATGACATCACATGCAGTGTAACAAGCATCGTACATCTCGCAAGAGGTTTCTCATGAGATTGACCAACCTCGTTGCGTCCTGAGCTGGACACGACACGGTTGGTAGATTGCGTAATTTTTTAAAAAAAAATTTAGAGTACCCTATTCATTTTTTCCAATTAAGGGGCAATTTAGCATGGCCAATCCACCTACCCTGCACATCTTTGTGTTGTGGGGGCGAACCCACGCAAACACGGGGAGAATGTGCAAACTTCACACGGACAGTGACCCAGGGCCGGGATCGAACCTGGGACCTCAGCGCCATGAGGCAGCAGTGCTAACCCACTGCGCCACCGTGCTGCCCTGGTAAATGTCTTTGAGGTATATAACGTGAAATGTAATTACAAACATCTCATTTTATTCGTTTTAGGAGGAACCAGTGAACAAAAAGGATCAGAAGAGAGCAGAAAAGTGAATTCTACAATATCAGAAAAATGTCAAACCAACTTCCCCAGATAATTGATGTAATGGACAATAGTTGGCATTGTTCACTTCAGTCTTAGTGAGACCGTTGTGTATGGATATGCCTTGGGTATTAAAGTTCAAATACTTCTCAATGAATGGAAATCAATTCCAGCTTTGAACACAAAATGATAGCAAAGAAAATGAGACTGCATCAAACAGCATCACTAGATATGGAGGCTGAAAATCAATTAATTCACAGCGTTCAGTTGAATGTGGAAAGCAAGGGATTGGAGAAGAGAATTCAATCCCAAAAAATATTTTTCTCCTTTGGGACTAGCATAGCATCTTTTTTCTGGTGCTTTGGGATAGGTCAAAACAAATAAATATAGGCATATAAATGTGAGGTTATCCGCTTCGGTAGCAAAAATAGGAAGGCAGATTATTATCTGAATGGGTGTAAATTAAGAGAGGTGGATACTCAGCGAGACCTTAGAAAATAGAACATAGAACATAGAAAATACAGCACAGAACAGGCCTTTCGGCCCACGATGTTGTGCCGAACCTTTGTCCTAGATTAATCATAGATTATCATTTAATTTACAGTGCAGAAGGAGGCCATTCGGCCCCTCGAGTCTGCACCGGCTCCTGGAAAGAGCACCCTACCCAAACTCGACACCTCCACCCAACACCAAGGGCAATTTTGGACATTAAGGGCAATTTATCATTGGCCAATTCACCTAACCTGCACATCTTTGGACTGTGGGAGGAAACCGGAGCACCCGGAGGAAACCCACGCAGACACGGGGAGGACGTGCAGACTCCGCACAGACAGTGACCCAAGCCGGAATCGAACCTGGGACCCTGGAGCTGTGAAGCATTGTGCTATCCACAATGCTACCGTGCTGCCCTTAAGAACAAATAAATCTACACTATATCATTTTACCGTAATCCATGTACCTATCCAATAGCTGCTTGAAGGTCCCTAATGTTTCCGACTCAACTACTTCCACAGGCAGTGCATTCCATGCCCCCACTACTCTCTGGGTAAAGAACCTACCTCTGATATCCCTCCTATATCTTCCACCTTTCACCTTAAATTTATGTCCCCTTGGAATGGTTTGTTCCACCCGGGGAAAAAGTCTCTGACTGTCTACTCTATCTCTTCCCCTGATCATCTTATAAACCTCTATCAAGTCGCCCCTCATCCTTCTCCGTTCTAATGAGAAAAGGCCTAGCACCCTCAACCTTTCCTCGTAAGACCTACTCTCCATTCCAGGCAACATCCTGGTAAATCTTCTTTGCACCTTTTCCAAAGCTTCCACATCCTTCCTAAAATGAGGCGACCAGAACTGTACACAGTACTCCAAATGTGGCCTTACCAAAGTTTTGTACAGCTGCATCATCACCTCACGGCTCTTAAATTCAATCCCTCTGTTAATGAACGCGAGCACACCACAGGCCTTCTTCACAGCTCTATCCACTTGAGTGGCAACTTTCAAAGATGTATGAACATAGACCCAAAGATCTCTCTGCTCCTCCACATTGCCAAGAACTCTACCGTTAACCCTGTATTCCGCATTCATATTTGTCCTTCCAAAATGGACAACCTCACACTTTTCAGGGTTAAACTCCATCTGCCACTTCTCAGCCCAGCTCTGCATCCTATCTATGTCTCTTTGCAGCCGACAACAGCCCTCCTCACTATCCACAACTCCACCAATCTTCGTATCGTCTGCAAATTTACTGACCCACCCTTCAACTCCCTCATCCAAGTCATTAATGAAAATCACAAACAGCAGAGGACCCAGAACTGATCCCTGTGGTACGCCACTGGTAACTGGGATCCAGGCTGAATATTTACCATCCACCACCACTCTCTGACTTCTATCGGTTAGCCAGTTCGTTATCCAACTGGCCAAATTTCCCACTATCCCATGCCTCCTTACTTTATGCAGAAGCCTACCATGGGGAACCTTATCAAATGCCTTACTAAAATCCACGTACACTACATCCACTGCTTTACCTTCATCCACATGCTTGGTCACCTCCTCAAAGAATTCAATAAGACTTGTAAGGCAAGACCTACCCCTCACAAATCCGTGCTGACTATCCCTAATCAAGCAGTGTCTTTCCAGATGCTCAGAAATCCTATCCTTCAGTACCCTTTCCATTACTTTGCCTACCACCGAAGTAAGACTAACTGGCCTGTAATTCCCAGGGTTATCCCTAGTCCCTTTTTTGAACAAGGGCACGACATTCGCCACTCTCCAATCCCCTGGTACCACCCCTGTTGACAGTGAGGACGAAAAGATCATTGCCAACGGCTCTGCAATTTCATCTCTTGCTTCCCATAGAATCCTTGGATATATCCCGTCAGGCCCGGGGGACTTGTCTATCCTCAAGTTTTTCAAAATGCCTAACACATCTTCCTTCCTAACAAGTATTTCCTCGAGCTTACCAATCTGTTTCACATTGTCCTCTCCAACAATATGGCCCCTCTCATTTGTAAATACAGAAGAAAAGTACTCGTTCAAGACCTCTCCTATCTCTTCAGACTCAATACACAATCTCCCGCTACTGTCCTTGATCGGACCTACCCTCGCTCTAGTCATTCTCATATTTCTCACATATGTGTAAAAGGCCTTGGGGTTTTCCTTGATCCTACCCGCCAAAGATTGTTCATTCCCTCTCTTAGCTCTCCTAATCCCTTTCTTCAGTTCCCTCCTGGCTATCTTGTATCCATCCAATGTCCTGTCTGAACCTTGTTTCCTCAGCCTTACATAAGTCTCCTTTTTCCTCTTAACAAGACATTCAACCTCTCTTGTCAACCATGGTTCCCTCACTCGACCATCTCTTCCCTGCCTGACAGGGACATACATATCAAGGACACGTAGTACCTGTTCCTTGAACAAGTTCCACATTTCACTTGTGTCCTTCCCTGACAGCCTATGTTCCCAACTTATGAACTTCAATTCTTGTCTGACAACATCGTATTTACCCTTCCCCCAATTGTAAACCTTGCCCTGTTGCACGTACCTATCCCTCTCCATTACTAAAGTGAAAGTCACAGAATTGTGGTCACTATCTCCAAAATGCTCCCCCACTAACAAATCTATCACTTGCCCTGGTTCATTACCCAGTACTAAATCCAATATTGCCCCTCCTCTGGTCGGACAATCTACATACTGTGTTAGAAAAGCTTCCTGGACACACTGCACAAACACCACCCCATCCAAACTATTTGATCTAAAGAGTTTCCACTCAATATTTGGGAAGTTAAAGTCGCCCATGACTACTACCCTATGACTTCTGCACCTTTCCAAAATCTGTTTCCCAATCTGTTCCTCCACATCTCTGCTACTATTGGGGGGCCTATAGAAAACTCCTAACAAGGTGACTGCTCCTTTCCTATTTCTGACTTCAACCCATACTACCTCAATAGGGTGATACTCCTCGAACTGCCTTTCTGCAGCTGTTATACTATCTCTTATTAATAATGCCACCCCCCCCCCCCATCTCTTTTACCACCCTCCCTAATCTTATTGAAACATCTATAACCAGGGACCTCCAACAACCATTTCTGCCCCTCTTCTATCCAAGTTTCCGTGATGGCCACCACATCGTAGTCCCAAGTACCGATCCATGCCTTAAGTTCACCCACCTTGTTCCTGATGCTTCTTGCGTTGAAGTATACACACTTCAACCCATCTCCGTGCCTGCAAGTACTCTCCTTTGTCAGTGTTCCCTTCCCCACTGCCTCATTACACGCTTTGGCGTCCTGAATATCGGCTATCTTAGTTTGCTGGACTACAAATCCGGTTCCCATTCCCCTGCCAAATTAGTTTAAACCCTCCCGAAGAGTACTAGAAAACCTCCCTCCCAGGATATTGGTGCCCCTCTGGTTCAGATGCAACCCGTCCTGCTTGTACAGATCCCACCTTCCCCAGAATGCGCTCCAATTATCCAAATACCTGAAGCCCTCCCTCCTACACCATTCCTGCAGCCACGTGTTCAACTGCATTCTCTCCCTATTCCTAGCCTCGCTATCACGATGCACCTTGTGCATCAATCACTGAAAATAAGCGCGCAGGTACAGCAGAGAGTAAAGAAGGCAAATGGTATGTTGGCCTTCATAGTGAAAGGATTTGAGTATAGGAATAGAGGTGTTTTGCTACAATTGTTTCGGGCATTGGTGAGGCCACATCTGGAGTATTACATAGAACATAGAAAAATACAGCACAGAACTGGTCCTTTGGCCCACAGTTTTGGTGTCCTTATCGGAGGAAGGATATTCTTGCCAAGGAGGGAGTGCAGCAAAGGTTTACCAGGCTGATTCCTGGGATGGCTGGCCTGTCATATGAGGAGAGACTAAGTCGTTCGGATTATATTCATTGGCGTTTGGAAGAGTGAGAGGGGATCGCACAGAAACTTACAAAATTCTAACAGGATTAGACTGGGTCGATTCAGAAAGAATGTTCCCGATGGTGGGGGAGCCCAGAACTAGGGGTCACAGTTTGAGGGTAAAGGGTAAACCTTTCGAGGCGAGAGAGAAATTTCTTCACCCAGAGAGTGGTGAATCTGTGGAATTTGCTACCACAGTGGAGGCATATCTGGCTTCCCCTTGTATTTAGTGTTTTCAAAATGCATTCTGGAAAATGCAAACACCAACCCAGTTTTAAGTTGGTGAACTGCCACGGTCAGGAATATCGGCCATCCCAGCGAGGAACTAAAATACCTTTGTCTGAAAGGCCCAGTTACAAAAACAGACGCTAAACTTGTAAAGTAAGATAACGAAGTAAAGTAAGATAACCAAAAGGTAAAAGTGAATAACTGCAATATGAAGCCCATTGGGACAGTTGGAAGGGTGACCAAACATTTGGTTGAGAAGATGGGTTCAGAGACAGATATCTTTTTAAGGGGAAGGCAAAGCAGCTTCAATGAGGAACTGCAGTGACAAGAGGCTGGATTCTCAGTTTTGGAGACTAAGTCACCACGCCAGCATGAAAACGGTGGTCTAGTACTCCAGGAAGATTGGCGTCAAAAGGCCACCGATTCTCCGTTTTACTGGGCGCTGGCAGGGAGCCAGCATAGAGCTTGCAGCTCTAGCTGCCAATATAGCCCCCAGCACTTCCGGGTCAGAGGCCGCGCATGCGCACCGCGACAGCCTGCAGCGGCCGCGCTGTGCTCCATAGCGGACTCAGCTCACGGACCTGGACCACCAAAGTAGTGGCCCCCTCCGACCGCTCACGCGCCCCGGATCACCTGTCCACATTGCCCCAGCCTCGAATGAAGCCCCCCCTCTGCCGGCCGAACGGCCCTCCCCCGACTGTGGCAGCGCCGGACTGAGTCCACAGCCGCCACGCGAGGATCCCGGACGGTGTGAGCACACGTAACCCACGCCGTCGGGAATTTGGCCAGCTGGCAACGGCGCATCGTGGCGCGGGCCTCAGGCAATGGCCTGAGGCGGTGGATACTCAGCGCGACTTTTCAGCGGGCGGAAAATTCAGAAACCGGCGCCGCTCCAGATTTTGCAGCCAAAATGGATTCTCCGCCCCGTCGCCGAACACGATTCCGGCGTCGGGGAGCGGAGAATCCAGCCCAAGGTCTGCAATGGCTGAAGGTTCAAGTTCCCTTTCAATATTGACATGTCAGTAAACATTTATCAGTAAACAAAATGTAGATTGGAAATTTCATGGAAATGAGAGTCACAGCAATGTCGTATCTATAGTGCAAGGTCATTTTCCAGGGTAAAAATCCAAGGATAGTGCGGTGCCAGCGAGTCAAGGCAGTTTTCACATCAGCTGGAATTTTACGCAACCACAGCCCACCATCAAAATAGCCACAAACATAAATCTCCTGGATTTATGACAGTTTCCCCATGACGGCCAGTTGTGTTGGGAATCGAGATGCCAGCAGGCCTGGAGGTCACCTACAGACTGCCTAATTTATGACTCTCACATGGTTCTCAGCGTAAGAGGCCTATTCAGGCTTCGGAACTTGACACTACTTTTCAACCTGCCTCGGAGGGAAAGGTAGCTGCAATGGTCATCCCATTGCGTATTCCCTAACTCACCCTGACTGGAAAGAAGGGAGGGTTCGAGGTCAGGGTGAAAATGGCGCTCGATCCTACGCGGATTATGGCGTAGCATGCTGGTTACACCATTCCAGTAAAACTCCAGTTATAATGGCCACTCAGCGGTGCACGTTAACGTTCCTTTGACAACAACCTGCATCAAAAGTACTGAACACTACCTTGGTGCAAACACTGTAGTCTGGAGCACCCAGTAATTTTGTGATGCCAGGAATTAAATCGCCATGTGTCTGGTCATTTTTACTTTGGATTGTTTACACATGCAGCCTCGATCATGACAAACATCATAAAAATTACAGCGTTGGCGAGTATCCACAACTGGTACTTTGAAGGGAGAACATGCTATGATAGAGATGCAAAACACAATGGTGGCATCGATTTTCTGTGAGCTGTAACAAGTTGCATTTTCTTTACCGGGCTGGTAAAATTTGTCGCATGTGGAATCGTTGAGATGAATAGCACTGAAGTGGAACAGTGGGCGGCACGGTGGCACGGCTGCCTCAACGCCAGGGACCCGGGTTCAATTCCGACCTCAGGTCACTGTCCGTGTGGAGTTTGCACGTTCTCCCCCTGTCTGCGTGGGTTTCTTCCCACAGTCCAAAGATGTGCAGGTTATGTGGGTTGGCCATGCTAAATTGCCCTTTGTCCAGGGATGTGCTTGTTAGGTTACAGAGTTATAGGTATAGGGTGGAGTGGATCGGTGCAGACTCGATGGGCCAAATGGCCTCCTTCTGCGCTGTAGGAATTCGCTGAAGCATTTAAGGGGAAGCCAGAAACATTCATGAGGGAAAAAGAAATAGGAGGATATGTTGCTCAAGTGAGGTGAAATAAAGTGGTGCACAAACACCAGACGAATGGCCTGTTTTGTGCTAATTATTGATTGTAAAAATGATTTTAATAGATTGTTACAATCATAGATTGACATGAAGTAACAGTATTTTGGAGCGTTCATTCACACTGATTTCCCAAAGTGACCTGGACCATTAAGGGGAAGCGTTTCCCCACAGAAAGAAACCATGTTTGCCCCAGCCCCTTTGCATCTCTTAGAAGCTGACTAAGTAACAAAGATTCTATTTATTTCACATATTCTCAGATCCCAAAGCCCTTTACAACTCGAGATTATCACCGAAGTGTAGCCACAGAGCAGAACGACAATTTGCCCATCAGATCAAACAGCATTTCAAATAAAGGCCAGTTAATCTGCTTTCGGCGATGTTGGTCGAGAGGGGCAAATTAATTAGGATTTATGCTACAGTCGCCACTATCTACTGACTATAAAACATTGAGTGTAAATCCAGTTTCTAGTGGGATTGAGCCTAGAGCACAAAACTGTCCTTGTGTCATCCGCAAATTTTGAAATTGTCCCCTGCCCACCAAGATCTAGATCGTTGATATTTATCAAGAAAAGCAAGGGACCCAATACCGCCTCTTGGGTACTCCATTACAAACCTTCCTCCAGCCTGAAACATAGCCATTGACCGTCACTCTCTGCTTCCTATTATTCTGCCAATTTTGTATCCACGTTGCTGCTGTCCCTTTTATTCCACAAGTCTGTTGTTCGGCACTGTATCGAATGCCCTGTACACCACATCCACAGCACTACCCTCATCGATCCTTCTGTTCTGTTATCTCCTCAAAAAAAACTCCAGCAAGTTAGTTATATAGGATTTATCCTTTAGCAATCCATTCTGGCTCTTCCTGATCAACCTACATTTTTCCCATGTGACTACTAATTATATCCGGAATAATTATTTCCAGAAGCTTGTTCACCACTGGTGTCGAACTGACTGGCCTGTAATTGCTGGGGCTATACTTACAACCTTTCTTTGTTAAAGAAAGAAGTCGGTCATTGACTTGCAGCCTGAAATTTGCCATCAGCCACAATTCCCCTAAAATAATTATTCAAAGAAATATTATTCTTACTTTGACGTGCAGCAAAAAAAAAAAAAATGACTTGCTGCACGGGGAGGCAACATGTACAAACACAAGAGGAATGTCAATGAGTCTCAGTTACATAATCGTCAGCTGAAAACATCCAAATGTTAGTTTAATTGATATGTTCCTGAACAAAAAAAAAGCAATTATGAGCACAGAATTTAATCCCGCTTAATTACAAACTTACATTTTTCTTTTTAAAACATAATCACTCACGTTTGTTACACAAAATTATGTAAAAATGCATACACATAAATACAAACTTTTTTCAAATAATTTTTTTCAGGACTCTCCTGTTACAGAAAACGTGAGATACAATCAGAGACACACAACCGGGGAACACTTACACACATTTGCTCAATGGCCAACAAATGCACAAGTTAAAGCTCATGCAAATGAATATCGAGATCACAAGCATCCAATATGATAGATCTTCTACCTCAACTCCACTTTCCTCCCCATATCCCAGATTCCTTCTGTGGTGATTGTGGTATCTGTCTCTTTAAGACATCACAGCAGAAGAGGGTTAGCTGGTTTGCGGGACCAATGGGTGGGACAGAGTGGGTGACCACCCCAGAGGGTGGAGACCTCTCTTTCGCAGAAGGCACCTAGAAGTCATGTACAAGATATGGATTTTTTTTTGATTTAAAAAAAAATTTGTTCATTGGACGGGTGCATTTATTGCCGATCCCATTTCACCGTTGAAGGGGCATTTAAGAGTCAACCAAATTGCTGTGGGTCTGGAGTCACATGTAGGCCAGACCGGGTAAGGACGGCAGATTTCCTTCCCTAAAGGACATTAGTGAACCAAATGGTTTTGCACCATTCCAGACATTCCAGAGGGCAGTTAAGAGTCAACTACATTGCTGTCAAGTCACCTGTAGGCTAGACCTGGTAAGGACAGCTGCGATCAGATGAATGTTTACGACAATCGGCAATGCTTGGTTAGTCACCGAGAACAGCTTTTCAATTCCAGATGATTAATTGAGGGAGGAAGGGGACGGGAGAGAAGAGAGACACAAAGAGAGAGACTAAGAGAAAGAGAGAGACACACAAAGAGAGACAGAGACAGACGAGAGACAGAGGTGAGAGAAGTGAGAGAGAGAGAGAAAGGAGCGACAGAGAGACAGAGAGCCAGAGGCATGCAAAAGAGAGAGAAGAGAGAGAGGGAGCGAAGCGAAAGAGAGGGAACAAAGCGAAAGAGAGGGAGCGAAGCGAAAGAGAGGGAACAAAGCGAAAGAGGGAGCGAAGTGAAAGAGGGAGCGAAGCGAAAGAGAGGGTGCGAGCAGTACGAGGCGAGAGCAAGGGAGAACAAGAGAGCAAGAGCATGAAGTGAGAGTGACCAGTGAGAAAGAGAAGTGTGAGTGAGCAAGAACAAGAGGGAGCAGCATGGGTGTGGTGTGAGAGAGAGAAGCAAGAGCAAACAGCGAGAGATAGAAGCAAGAAACTGACTCTGCAGATTGTCAGAGGTAAATCACCGAGCATAGTATTTGGGATCTTGCATTTAAGTCAACTCATGTTGCAATAGTGCCTATTATTTTCCATTTCAGAGGATCGCTTAGCTTGTGATTAATTGAAATCTGTAATGTGTCGATGCTCCTGTTGCCTTTGCCATTGACTGCTTATTAAATTAATGTCACGGTTTGCAGCCTAAACTACAACCTTGTCAAGTTTTATTTGACTAATTGGGGACATCATGCCATACAATCAGCAAACGAAAATACAGTAATGAGCATTTTGTATTTGACTTCTGGGCGAGAGGCGATGGGCAGATTTCAGATCTGGCCATGCCCCCCAAAAAAGTAAAAGATCTACAGAAATGAAAGTGAAATGAACACCCTGAAGCTAGAACACAAAAGGAGTGACTTAGTGACCAATCATCCAGAAGATTTATAATATGGTCAGCTTTATACTCACTCAAAGTTCAAATTATTACGTTCCTCTGTACCAAGTTAATGATTTTGCTTCTGTGTTGGGAAGTATCGGAATTCTAAAATGAAAAGACTTGCATTTCTGTAGTGCCTTCAATGGATCCCAGGCTGTTTCAATGTGCTTTACAGCCAATTAATTACTTTTAGAAGTTATTCACTGTTGTAATGTAGGAAATGCAACAACTAATATGTGCACAGCAAGCTGCCACAAATATCAATGTGTTAATAACCGGATGTTATGATGTTGAGGGGGAAAATATTGACCAGGACACCAGTGAATAACTCCCCTACTCTTCCTCCAAATCAGACAGGACCTCGGTATAACACCCCGTCCAAAAGATGGCACCTCCAGCAGTGCAGCGCTCTCTTGATACTTTGCTGGAGAATTAGCCTTGATTTTTGCAGTGGACACTGAGCCCAGAATTTTCTGACTCCAGAGTGCATTTAGATAATTAATGTGAACCTAGAGATGAAAAGGTGTCTTTTGCTTGTTGATAATTTTAAATCTTTACATAACCTCCAATTGACCCTGTAGAAATATCTGCCGAACATGAATATCCAATACTGGCCTTAAACATTATCTATTTAGGAACTATTAAAGCTCAGTGTGAAATCCAAGTGGGCCCATCACATCCTTCTTCCTCATCTCCAGGGTCGAATCTGCTGGAGTTATGTTAATAATTGTCCTCAAGCAGACATCTGGCACAGTTGGTGATTTTTGGGACACTTGACACTGATTGTTGATATTCCACACTGTTCATGCGAAACTAGTGGCTTTGAGGGAGCGTGGCATTTGTGTTAGAATTCCAATATTTTAACACAATACGGCCCAGCATGTCTGCACCAGAGCCGATGCTGAATGGTGTCGGGACAGAGGGGGGAAAAAGGGTTCCTCAACATTATTCTGCAAAGAATCAGTAGTTAACAATCAATATGCCAGCCATGGGTCAGTCAGTAGTGCCGTCATCTTCAAGTCGGAAGACTGTGGGTTGAAGTCCCACACAAGAGCTTGGAACACACAAATCCAGGCTGACACTCCAGTGCAGCACTGAGGGACTGCTATCCAGGCTGACACTCCAGTGCAGCACTGAGGGACTGCTACACTGTCAGAGATCTTGGCCGGGCTTCTCCCCTATCCGGCGGGGCAGGGGGTCCCGGTGGGATGGAGTGGCGGGAACCACTCCGGCGTCAGGCCGCCCCAAAGGTGCGGAGGGGCCAAGCCCTCACCTCGAGGGGCTAGGCCCGCGCCGGATTGGTTGGCACGCTGCCAGCCGGCGGGAAAGGTCTTTGGCTCCACACAAGCCGGGGCCGATGGGACTCCGCTGGCCGGCGGAAGTCCACGCAGCGCTGGAGCGTCAGCGGCTGCGTCACTTCCGCATCGGCCATCGCGGAAGCGATGGCAGAGGCAAAAGGAAAAGAGTGCCCCCACGCCACAGGCCCGCCCGCGGATCGGTGGGCCCCGATCGCAGGCCAGGCCACCGTGGGGGCGCCCCCCCGGGGCCAGATCGCCATGCGCACTCCCCCCAGGACCCTGGATCCCACCTGCGCCGCCAATCCCGCCGGTAAGGGAGGTGGTTTGATTCACGTCGGCGTGACTGGCATGACAGCAGCGGGACTTCGGCCCATCGTGGGCCGGAGAATAGCCGGGGTGGGGGGGGGGGGGGGCCGCCGACCGGCGTGGCACGATTCCCACCCCTGCCGTATTTTTGGTACCGGAGAATTCGGCGGCCGGCAGGGGCGGGATTCACGCCGCCCCCCCCGCCTCCGGCGATTCTCCAACCCCGAGGGGGGGGGGTCGGAGAATCCCACCCGCTGTCTTTCAAATGGCACCGTCAAGTGCCGATCCAGTCTACAATCTCAAGTAGAGCCAAAAGGTCCCATGGTACTTTGGAGAAGAACAGGTTAGTTATCCCCAGTGTCCTGCATCAATAAGAGAAATGCAGGTCCCTTTAAGACTAAACCAGGACTAGCTTCACAAGTGAATTGAGAGCAGGTGATGCTCATTGAAGCTTGTATTTAAAAGCTGGGTTCTGGACAGGGAGATGGTCTTGAAGGGTACAGTGGAAACCAGTGTTTTGAACGATTGTATCACAATACAACAGCTGGGAATTATCAGATGATCTTCTGCTGCCCAATTGGATAAATTGATATATTCACCAATTTAACATCCTGGCCAACACGGATCTCTGAACCAACATCAAAAATAGGTCATCTGGATATCCTTCCATCAAGGTGATCTAATGCACAATTTAGAGAATGCCAGGTCAACAAATATCCTTCGACTAAAATCAAAAAAGACAGACCAACTGTTACTGATCACTTTGCTGTAATGGGAGCTTGTTGTGTCTCTCTGTATAACAGTGACGAGATGTGAAAAGGAACTTGCGAGCAATTAAGTATTTGGGGATACCTGCAGTTCTGAAAGGCGCCAGATATATATTTTTTTTAACATGTTGCTGACCTCTTCAGTAAAAGAGTGAGGTCAGTGTAATTCAGGAGGAGCACGATGCAAAATGTGGCTTATCGGAGTGATACATTCCACTATGTTAACAAGTTCAAGTTCCTGTACAAACGAAAATCTGAGCCCAGGATTGTACTACTCAGAGAAAGGGGAAAAGACTCTCCCTTCCCCAGCCACGAAAAGTATAAGGTTCTGGTCACATATTAGCACCACTATAATAGTATCAGCAGAGAAAAACTCCAAGGACCCAATAGCCTACATCCTAGGGTTCTAAAAGAGATATCTGCGTTACCCATCATTTTCCAAAATTCCCTAGATTCTAGAAGGCTCTCAGGGGATTAAAAGTTAGCAAATGTAACCTAGCTATTCAAGAAAGGAAGGTGAGAAACCGGAATAAGAGGCCAGTTAGCCTGACATCAATCATCGGGAAAGTGCTGAAGTCTATTACTAAGGAAGTCTCAACGACGCACTTGGAAAAGATAGGATGATTAGAACAGGATGATTAGAACAAGTCATCACAGTTTTACAAAAGGGAAACCTTTTGACAAATTTATTAAGAGTTTTTTGTGGATGTAACTAGTGGGGTAGGTAAAGGGAAACCAGTAGGTGTAGTTTAATATGTAATATAGCTGTAGGATTTTGAGAAGGCCTTCTTGAATATTTATTCCAGCTTCATCTGCCTCATCAACATTGGGTTTGTTTCAGAAATTCTTTTACTTCCCACGCAAAAAGTGGGTGAGGGGAGTGTTGGCTCACTTTAGGGTCTGTTCGAAAAAAAAAAATCCGTTTTGGGATGTGTTCAGGTTTAGGATGTATGAATAATGGCTATCCAACTGGACTTGGCATCTCCGATTTCTGACATACAACCGCTCGGACTAAAAGTGTGAAGTGGTGAGGATCTATTCTCACTACCTAACCATGAGATTTGAGTTTGACTGATCTGACAAGAAAATTACAAGTGAATGTGTACATAAAGATTTTTCAGGGATTGACAATAAGAAGTGACATGCTCAGGCGAAGACGAATGGGAGATTTACTGGGAAGAATTGACATTTGGGAAAATGGAGGCAATCTGGGTGAAATAACAACTCTTGAAACTCAACGTATAATTTGTTTCTCTCCATTATAGGAAGATATATTTCAGTCATGACTCATTTGGAATGAAATACAATTTTCTTTTAAAAAAGCACTTTTTTTGCAGTCAATGAAGTGCCTTATGAAGTTTTGTCATGCACAACGTAGCAAATGTGGCAACCAATTTGCACACTGGTAGCTCCCACAAGCCGTAATAAACAAAAAAGATGTTAGTGGAGGGGTAAATGTTTGATATTTGGCCAGGACACCTGAAGAATTCCCCTGTTCTTCTTTAATAGTGCGAGGAGATATCTTGCATCCACCCAAGAGGATACTTAGGACTCCAATGTCCCAGCTGAAAGGTGCACCACTCATTCCTCTATACTGGGAATATCAACCTCAATGTCATGCTCAATTCTCTGGAGTGGGATTTGAACTCACATCCTGCTGACACAGGTAAGTGGTGCACCAGCGAGTAACATTTTAAAGAATTGCGCGAATCTAGGTGGGTTTGATGGGCGGCACAATAGCACAGTGGTTAGCACTGTTGCTTCACAGCGCCAGAGACCCGTGTTCGATTCCCAGCTTGGGTCATTGTCCGTGCAGAGTCTGCACGTTCTCCTCATGTTTGCTCTGGGTGCTCCGGTTTCCACCCACAAATCCCAAAACACGTGCTTGTTAGGCAAATTGGAAATTCTGAATTCTCCCTCAGTGTACCCGAACAGGCACCGGCGTATGGCGACGAGGCGATTTTCACAGTAACTTCATTGCAGTGTTAATGCAAGCCTACTTGTGACACTAATAAAGATTAAGGACACCTCCAAAGTTCCTTCTCTCCCTCTCTATTTGCCCTGTTTGGATGCCTGCTAGTACAACACCAACCTCTGCAGCTCACAGTCTTCTCAGCAAATGCCAACAATTGGCATTCACCAGCCAACTCACCAAGTAACTGCCTCAGTGTTGGATCATGAGCATGCACCAAGTAGCAATTAGGTGAAGCTAATCTTTCCTCCCCTAATGCAGACAGGGTGACACTCAATTGGAGCACCTTAGCCATTGTGCAGAATTGTCAAACTCAAGAATGTCCACCGTCAACACAGCACAGATAAAGATTAATTCCAGGGCCTTTGGAGCATGTTGACATACAAAATGTATCAGTCATCAAGACTCACCCCCCTCAACCAACAGTTAAAATAATTAAGCCAACTCATTTGCTATTTGTGTGTATCAATGGAGTACAGATGACAGAAGAACCTCAAGCAGCATTGCGGTGATCGAAACACATTCTATAAGAATATTTCTGATGCTTTGGTAAACCGGGGTATGCAATAAAAGTCAGCAATACATCAGATTACAAATCGCAGTTAAAACAACCTCTCGGTTCCTTGCAAATTTCCTGCACAGCTGGTAACACAGCTTGAAGCTGACATTCACAGGAGGCTCCCAGGCTCCAATTTTGAAGTTGCAAGCAACCCAATAAGACTAATCCCTTCTCCTTCAGAATCTCTGACCCCACTTTAATCGCTGCAAGATCTGGCGGTCGTCCCAGACAGCATCCTTGTGAACAGGACACTTTCCAGCTTAAAATGCAAGGGATTTGCAAATGACTGCCTCTCAGGCCAAAGTCGAACAGGAATCAAGGCAACGGCAAGTAGGAAAAACATTGGGCATCTAAAAAAAAAAGGAACGGATTTGGGGAACCATTATTTATATCGTTACCCTTGGGACATTTTCAGAGATGTAACTATCGAGAACGCAACTTATAAAGAAAAATATTAATATCATACTGCTGGAGCATCTTGCAGAGTCCTATTAGTGAGATTTACAATTGCATCTTTTAAGTATTTTTGCCCTCCAGTGCAAATGGACCAATATGACTTAAGGATGGGAGAAGGAATATTCAATTAAAAATAGAGTACACTCAGGGCGCCGAGGCCTCAGGTTCGATCCCAGCCCGGGATCACTGTCCGTGTGGAGTTTGCACATTCTCCCTGTGTCTCCGTAGGTCTCACCCCCACAACCCAAAGATGTGCGGGGTAGGTGGATTGGCCACGCTAAATTGCCCCATAATTGGAAAAAAATTAATTGGATACTCTCAATTTATTTGTTTTAAATAAAATACACAAAAATAAAGAAAGCGAATTCAACGTTCAATTAAGAGGCAATGGAAGGCTGAAAATGAAGAAATTAACATTTTTAAAATGGAACATAAATTGAAAACAGAAGAAATTAAACTCCACACTTATTTCCAACTTAATAGGGAAATATTTATTTGGTACAAAGGTCATCAAAATTGTTGACGGGAGTGTTGGTCTTTAACTTAAGGAGAGTTCTTGCGAAATTGGAGCTGCACTCATCCAGGCAAGTGGAGAGCATTCCATCACCGTCCTGATTTGTGCCTTGTATGTGGTGGACAGGCTTTGGGGAGTCGGGAGGTGAGGCTTGCCACAGGATTCCCATCCTCTGAGCTACTCTTATAACCACAGTCATCGTATCCCTGCAGTGCAGAAGGAGGCCATTCGGCCCATCAAGTCTACACTGACCACCCAAAAGAGCACCCTACCTAGGCCCAAACCCCATAGTCCCACCTAAAAGTATTTATATAATGTGTAAAGATAATAATTACTGCTAACTATCCCAATAAGCCCTGAGAAACCACCTCTATATTTGCAGAATATCACATTTCTCCATCATTGTGGGAATTGCACCATATACCCTCCCTTTCCCCCTTCCAACATCAGTGCAGTGGCTAAAACTAAACCATGTTCTGTAAATGGGGCTCAACCAAGACCGTACAACCAAAGCTCAGTACCATCCAGGCATCAGCATCCCATCCACCACTGGTACAAAGTGAGAGTGTATACCCCTACATGATGCACTACAACAGTTTGCCATATCCCCTTCAACAGCACCTTCCAAACCCTCGACCTCTACCACCTAGGAAGACAAAGGCAGCAGACACCTGGAAACATGACCATCTGGAAGTTCCCCACACATTGTATGGCCGCGAGGTTTGCTAGTGTCACACGGGAGGGTTTAAACTAGTATGGCAGGGGGGTGGGCACGGGAGCAATAGGTCAGAAGGTGAGAGCATTGAGGGAGAACTAGGGAATAGGGACAGTGTGGCTCTGAGGCAGAGCAGACAGGGAGAAGTTGCTGAACATAGCGGGTCTGGTGGCCTGAAGTGCATATGTTTTAATGCAAGGAGCATTACGGGTAAGGCAGATGAACTTAGAGCTTGGATTACTACTTGGAACTATGATGTTGTTGCCATTACAGAGACCTGGTTGAGGGAAGGGCAGGATTGGCAGCTAAACGTTCCAGGATTTAGATGTTTCAGGCGGGATAGAGGGGGATGTAAAAGGGGAGGTGGAGTTGCGCTACTTGTTCGGGAGAATATCACAGCTATACTGCGAGAGGACACCTCAGAGGGCAGTGAGGCTATATGGGTAGAGATCAGGAATAAGAAGGGTGCAGTCACAATGTTGGGGGTATGCTACAGGCCTCCCAACAGCCAGCGGGAGATAGAGGAGCAGATAGGTAGACAGATTTTGGAAAAGAGTAAAAACAACAGGGTTGTGGTGATGGGAGACTTCAACTTCCCCAATATTGACTGGGACTCACTTAGTGCCAGGGGCTTAGATGGGGCGGAGTTTGTAAGGAGCATCCAGGAGGGCTTCTTAAAACAATATGTAAACAGTCCAACTAGGGAAGGGGCGGTACTGGACCTGGTATTGGGGAATGAGCCCGGCCAGGTGGTAGATGTTTCAGTAGGGGAGCATTTCGGTAACAGTGACCACAATTCAGTAAGTTTTAAAGTACTGGTGGACAAGGATAAGAGTGGTCCGAGGATGAATGTGCTAAATTGGGGGAAGGCTAATTATAACAATATTAGGCGGGAACTGAAGAACATAGATTGGGGGCGGATGTTTGAGGGCAAATCAACATCTGACATGTGGGAGGCTTTCAAGTGTCAGTTGAAAGGAATACAGGACCGGCATGTTCCTGTGAGGAAGAAAGATAAATACGGCAATTTTCGGGAACCTTGGATGACGAGTGATATTGTAGGCCTCGTCAAAAAGAAAAAGGAGGCATTTGTCAGGGCTAAAAGGCTGGGAACAGACGAAGCCTGTGTGGCATATAAGGAAAGTAGGAAGGAACTTAAGCAAGGAGTCAGGAGGGTTAGAAGGGGTCACGAAAAGTCATTAGCAAATAGGGTTAAGGAAAATCCCAAGGCTTTTTACACGTACATAAAAAGCAAGAGGGTAGCCAGGGAAAGGGTTGGCCCACTGAAGGATAGGCAAGGGAATCTATGTGTGGAGCCAGAGGAAATGGGCGAGGTACTAAATGAATACTTTGCATCAGTATTCACCAAAGAGAAGGAATTGGTAGATGTTGAGTCTGGAGAAGGGGGTGTAGATAGCCTGGATCACATTGTGATCCAAAAAGACGAGGTGTTGGGTGTCTTAAAAAATATTAAGGTAGATAAGTCCCCAGGGCCTGATGGGATCTACCCCAGAATACTGAAGGAGGCTGGAGAGGAAATTGCTGAGGCCTTGACAGAAATCTTTGGATCCTCGCTGTCTTCAGGGGATGTCCCGGAGGACTGGAGAATAGCCAATGTTGTTCCTCTGTTTAAGAAGGGTAGCAAGGATAATCCCGGGAACTACAGGCCGGTGAGCCTTACGTCAGTGGTAGGGAAATTACTGGAGAGAATTCTTAGAGACAGGATCTACTCCCATTTGGAAGCAAATGGACGTATTAGTGAGAGGCAGCACGGTTTTGTGAAGGGGAGGTCGTGTCTCACTAACTTGATAGAGTTTTTCGAGGAGGTCGCTAAGATGATTGATGCAGGTAGGGCAGTAGATGTTGTCTATATGGACTTCAGTAAGGCCTTTGACAAAGTCCCTCATGGTAGACTAGTACAAAAGGTGAAGTCACACGGGATCAGGGGTGAACTGGCAAGGTGGATACAGAACTGGCTAGGCCATAGAAGGCAGAGGGTAGCAATGGAGGGATGCTTTTCTAATTGGAGGGCTGTGACCAGTGGTGTTCCACAGGGATCAGTGCTGGGACCTTTGCTCTTTGTAGTATATATATATAAATGATTTGGAGGAAAATGTAACTGGTCTGATTAGTAAGTTTGCAGACGACACAAAGGTTGGTGGAATTGCGGATAGCGATGAGGACTGTCTGAGGATACAGCAGGATTTAGATTGTCTGGAGACTTGGGCGGAGAGATGGCAGATGGAGTTTAATCCGGACAAATGTGAGGTAATGCATTTGGGAAGGTCTAATGCAGGTAGGGAATATACAGTGAATGGTAGAACCCTCAAGAGTATTGAAAGTCAAAGAGATCTAGGAGTACAGGTCCACAGGTCATTGAAAGGGGCAACACAGGTGGAGAAGGTAGTCAAGAAGGCATATGGCATGCTTGCCTTCATTGGCCGGGGCATTGAGTATAAGAATTGGCAAGTCATGTTGCAGCTGTATAGAACCTTAGTTAGGCCACACTTGGAGTATAGTGTTCAATTCTGGTCGCCACACTACCAGAAGGATGTGGAGGCTTTAGAGAGGGTGCAGAAGAGATTTACCAGAATGTTGCCTGGTATGGAGGGCATAAGCTATGAGGAGCGATTGAATAAACTCGGTTTGTTCTCACTGGAACGAAGGAGGATGAGGGGCGACCTGATAGAGGTATACAAAATTATGAGGGGCATAGACAGAGTGGATAGTCAGAGGCTTTTCCCCAGGGTAGAGGGGTCAATTACTAGGGGGCATAGGTTTAAGGTGAGAGGGGCAAGGTTTAGAGTAGATGTACGAGGCAAGTTTTTTACGCAGAGGGTAGTGGGTACCTGGAACTCGCTACCGGAGGAGGTAGTGGAAGCAGGGACGATAGGGACATTTAAGGGGCATCTTGACAAATATATGAATAGGATGGGAATAGAAGGATACGGACCCAGGAAGTGTAGAAGATTGTAGTTTAGTCGGGCAGTATGGTCGGCACGGGCTTGGAGGGCCGAAGGGCCTGTTCCTGTGCTGTACATTTCTTTGTTCTTTGTTCTTTGTAAGTCACACACCATCCAGACGTGGAAAAACATCCCTGTTCCTTCACAAACATGGATCAAAAACCAGGAAGACCTATCCAAACAACAGCACTGTGGGTGTATGTACCTAAACTATATGGACTGCACTGGTTCAAGGAGGCAGTTCACCAACACCTTCTCAAAAGCAATCAGGAATGACATCAAATATTGGCCTTGCCAGTGAAGCACACACTCCACGGGCAAATAAAAAAAGCTAAAAACCCAGTTGCTCTTTGTAATGTTCTTTGATTGTGCTGATGTTGATTCTTGATATTGTAGTGTAAAAAAAGAACATTAGACTTTGTTTTATAAACCAAGTTATTTATTACTAACACTACACTTAACAAATTACTGAAATGTCTAAGATTAATACAGTTGAAAATAATGGGCTAACACTAGCTGACACCAAGATACAACAGAGCTACTCTAATATGCAACTGCTATCAACTCTGTACTAACACCTTGTCCCGGGACACATGGCGTGTCCGGGTCATGTGTCTGCACATACCCCACCTGGTGGTTGGATGCTGGATCTACAACAGTTATACATATTTTAAAAAGCAAATTACTGCAGATGCTGGAATCTGAAACAAAAAAGAGAAAATGCTGGAAAATCTCAGCAGGTCTGGCAGCATCTGTAGGGAGAGAAAAGAGTGAACGTTTCGAGTCCAATGACTCTTTGTCAAAGTTATACACATTATTTACATACAGATGACAATCTACTTTTCATCACACTCTATAACCATTGAAAGGGTTTTACAGCAAGAGTTGAAGGTCTCATCAATTCAATTGGTTTCTATGGATAGCATGGGAGCGAGGGTGGGAGGTTTCCTCAATTCCACGCCCTCTTGGTTGAGTATTGACTCACTTACAGCAACTTTAAGATTCCCTTGTTGTTCTGCACAGGCGCGGACTCCCGAATTGCTGTCTATTTCAGTGAGACTGAACGGTGACAAGTTTCTCCATCATTACCCTTGCAAAGTCTGGGCCACTAAGCCCGAACTCAGTTTTTCCCGCAGAACGACTTAATTAATGATCTTTCCTCCGCCTTGATCACAGATTCGCCGATGTTGACACAATTCACAGACTGTACAGCAAATGATTAAAAAAGGCATGCTTCACCCATTTGGAGATCATTGCCGACATCGTAGCACTGCATAACAAATTACATACGCATTCAACACAGGGATGGGACGATAATTTTTAAAAGCCCGAAAGGATCCATCTTAATATTTGAATTGTGGTCCAGACAGATTGTGCAAAGTGCCTCAATGGACTACTTATAGGACTTTAATAGAAAAACATTTTATACTCCCTCTACAAAACATTAATCAAATTAAAGCTCGTCATTCGTGACTAATTTATTTTACAAGGTCTGCAGATGCTGATCAGGTTTTATTGCAACAAAATTAATTGTATACAATTAGACCTCATTATATTTCAATCTATAAATTGAGCATCTTATTGTTTGAGATATATCTTTGTCACGAGTTCACGGTAACATATGAAAAGAGCATAATGAACTCAGCTGCCAACGATTTCCACTTTACTCCATTAACAGTTAAATTTTGAGCAATCACTGATGTTGCCGATGGCAAACCGGGAAGAGCTGTATTCTCAAATTATCACAATGCCAAATGAGTTATCCACGCAGTGGTTGAAGAAAAATAATGAGTTTTAATTTTGAGCCAGACCTTGAGCTAGTGCATGTCACAGAAACACTCTGGACCTCCGCTGGCATTTCGTCTGTACTCGATCAAACCAAGGGTGCGTCAAACTACCCTCTTATTAGAACCATAGAATTGCTACAGTGCAGTAGGAGGCCATTCGGTCCATCGAGTCTCCACCGACCCTCTGAAAGAACACCATACTTAGGCCCACTCTCCCAGCCTATCCCTGTAACCCTACCTAACCTGCACATCTTTGGACTGTGAACTTGGGAAGACCAAAGACACTGATGTCTTAATTTCTGCTCCTTTACTGCTGATGCTAGCCTCTGGCCTGGTCATTCATTCATGCTGCGTTCTCATGCGAGACCATAGCATCTCTTGGGACTTGCATCTGAGCCACAAATTCCATCGCCTACACCACTTTCACCAGCCTCTGCAGCATTTCCCACCTTATCCCCAGCTCAGCTCCTCTGAATGCAAGACCATCTGCAGATCCCATTTCACCAATTCCTTGGCCCCATCCATCCAAATTGTCCAAAGTTCAGACATTTGCATCCTGTCCTGCTCGTCAATTACAACCCAGCACCCACTTGGCTCCAACCCCAGCAACTGAAATTTAAAATCCTTGGCCTCAATTCCAAATCCCTCTTGTGGCCTCATGCTCCGCTAATTCTGCAATCACTCCTCGCCTTTCATCTCCTTCTGCACTCTGATCCTTCAACTCTGATCTTCTGGACCGTCCTTCTTTTTGGCCATGGGTGACGAGTGCCTTTAGTAACCTTAAACGTACTCTGAAATGTCTTCCCAAAACCCCATCTGCTTGTCTAGCTCTCAAACCATGGTTCTTCACACCTCAAAACCTCCCCAATGATGGTTCAATATCCATTCATTTAAATCCATTTTACTTATTAGCTTTTCCCCTCCCTGGAAAGCATGTTGGGGGTGTTCTCAAATTTAAAGGAACATTGTTGTTGCACAGGAAGCCTCAAAGCAGTTCACAGACAGTAACAACCCATTCAATATGAAGAGTAGGACATTGACTTAGTCACAGGTTCATGAACCCAAAACATATCTACGCGCTACTACAGTTTCAAGTGGGTAAGGAGCTCTCGAGGGAATTAAAGCAGCAAGAAAAAGGGATTCAAAATGCAAATTAAAAACAAATGCACATTGACGCAAGTACAGCTGTGCAAAGCTTTTATGACTGAATGAAGACAGGAAGGACGAAAAAAAGGATAATCTCTTTTCATCATGGAGTTCTATAATCTCACTGCTGAGATCATCAGTTGGTATTTAAGAATGAAAGCCGACGAAGACAAGTGTGAAAAGGCTGGGCGTGTCGCCGAGTCTCTCAAATTAGAAAATTTGTAATCCAAACTTTGGATCAGGTTCAACAGCGCAAACATTGCTGGACACTGTTTCCAGCATATAGCTTCACTGGACAGGAATGGACACCAGGCACAGGGGCCAGCGATCAATGTTCAAAATTAAACACTAGAAAATTGGAAAGAGGATAAAACCCAGCTAATCTCCACATCACATTCTCCATTCTGGGTGCCAATCAAATGAAGATGGGTGTCAGGAGCAGCACCTCACAGACTTCACTGGGTTGCACTGTACACACAAAGTTTACAGGACGTTGGGCAGCACTGGCCAGGCCCAGCGTTTATTGCCCATTCCCAATTGCCCTCGAGAAGGTGGTGGTGAGCTGCTCAAGTGATGTAGGTACACCCACAGTGCTGTTAGGGAGGGAGTTCCAGGATTAATAATAATAATCTTTACTGGCACAAGTAGGCTTACATTAACTGCAATGAAGTTACTGTGAAAAGCCCTAGTCGCCACATTCCGGTGCCTGTTCGGGTACACAGAGGGAGAATTCAGAATGTCAAATTCACCTAACAGCACATCTTTCAGGACTTGTGGGAGGAAACTGGAACACCCGGAGGAAACCCATGCAGACACAGGGAGAACATGCAGACTCCGCACAGACAGTGATCCAAGCCGGGAATCAAACCTGGGACCCTGGAGCTGTGAAGCAACAGTGCTATCCACTGTGCTGTGATTTTGACCCCAGTGATATATTTCCAAGTTAGGATGGTGTGCGGCTTGGACGGGAACTTGCAGTTTGTGGCGTTCCCATATATCTGCTGTCCTCATCCTTCTAGAAGGTAGAGGTCTCGGGTTTGGAAGGTGCTGTCGAAGGAGCCTTGGGGAGTTCCTGCAGTGAATCTTATAGATGGTGCACACAGCTGTCACTGTGCGCTACGATTGAGGGAGTGAATGCTCAAGGTGGTGGATGGGGTGCGAGTCAAGTGGGCTGATTTGTGCTGGATGGTGTCAAGCTTCAAGAGCTTTTCACCACACCCCTGAATTGTGCCCTGTTTATAGAACAGAAACAGAGCAGTAGGTCTACGCCAGTGCGTATGCTCGAAGACAAGCCTTCAGCCACTGATTTTCATCCAACCCAATCGATAGAGACTTCTATTCCATTTTCCCTGATGTACTTATCTAGCTTCAACCGAAATGCATCTATATTATTCGCCTCATCGGCTACTTATGGTAGCAAGTTCAACATTCAAAGAACTCTTGAGTTAAACAAATTTCTCCTGAATTCTCTCTGGCATTTATTGGTAATCACCACCTTATATTCAAGACTGCTTTTACTCCACAAATAAAAAAAATGTTGACATTTACCCTGCCAAAGCCTTTCTTAATCTCAAAGATCTCTATATATTTATAGTTATTTTGGGTTGTAAGTACTTCATGGGCTTATTCTGTACATTACAGATTCTCGAAGGAATATGAATCAGTGGATGTAATTCCAGAGGGGTGAAGGAAGAAATAAGATGTTAAGAATGAGAAAAAGACATATTCAAACATGGGCATGAAGACCGTCATCCATGCACAACCGGAAAAAAAAAAAACTTCTGTTCACAGTTCAGTGACAACACTCTCAGCAACAAGGTTCACACAAAAGGGACTGTGCACAAATCACTAAAAGCTAGTGGTGTAGTGGGTACCATCCAGAAAGTGGGATGAATGACTGCAAGAACATTGCTAACGTAATGAAGCATAATGAAGGAACCAGCACAAGAAAGGGTTCACCTTCAAACCAACTGGATCACAACCACTGAATTTGCTGACGAACAGGTCTCACTGCTTTGAAAAAGGTCTACAAAAGAAATGTGGAGAAAAAGTACACACCACGTATGGCATGTAACCTGCTGTCATAAAGAATAATCTAGTTATACCAGAATTATCTAGTTTAATTTACTCGCAACAAAACATTGTTTGTTTCCAAGGGTGGACAATACTGTTGTTGATTGATGAGTCAATCATGCTTTGTGTTTCTTATTTAAATTAAAGTTTATTTATAACTTAAGGGAATGACAAACAGCCCTTAAAAAGGCTGATGGAATGTTGGCCTTCACCTCAAGGACAGGGAGTGATGCTTCAGGAGTACAGAGTCTTTCTTGGTTAGATTACCATCTGGAGGACCGTATTTGGTTTTGGAAATGGAAGGGGCACAGATTCACCACAACCTCTTGTTCAGGGACCCAGAGCAGGGAGAGATGGTGAGTGTGGTGGTAATGTCACGGGACCAGGCTGATGCCCCGAAGACACGGGATTAAACCACACCATGGCAGCTGGTGGAATCTAAATTGAATTAGTTAAATATGGAATTGAAGGCTAGTCTTGTAATAGTGACATGAAATTATTAATCATCATTAAAAACCCATCTGGTTCACGAATACCCTTTAGGAAGGAAATCTGCCATCCTTAACCTGGCCTACATGTGACTGGACTCAGAGCAATGCAGTTGACTTGCACAGTGGTCAGCACGGTTGCTTCACAGCGCCAGGGTCCCAGGTTCAATTCCCCGCTGGGTCACTGCCTGTGCAGAGTCTGCACGTTTTCCCCGTGTCTGCGTGGGTTTCCTCCGGGTGCTCCGGTTTCTTCCCACAAGTCCTGAAAGACATGCTGTTAGGTAATTTGGACATTCTGAATTCTCCCTTTGTGTACCAGAACAGGCGTTGGAATGTGGTAACTAGGGGCTTTTCACAGTAACTTCATTGCAGTGTTAATGTAATCCTACTTGAGACAATAAAGATTATATTATTAACTGCTCTGAAGGGCAATTAGGGAAGAGCAACGAATGCTGTTCTTTCCACATCCCATGAACTTTTTTTTTTTTTTAAAAGGGGCATCATTTTTAAGTAGTAAGTGGACAATGGAAATCTGGCAGTGGCCACTCAGTCAACTGAAATTCCCGGGACTGCGATAGATTCAGATTCATTCAGGTCAGGTTATCAAGGAACACGGAACAAAGGCAGGTGGAATTGAGGTACAAATCAGCTATGATTCTATTCAAATGACAGAACAGACTTAAAAGGGCTGAATGGTCTACTCCTGTCCCACTCCCAGAACATGTAATCTTCAGGAGGTGCTGCACTGTTGAAGGTTCGGGAGGGGGCATTAACCAGACTCCTCGGCTACCTCTTGCGACGAACGTTTAAAACTCATAGACTCGGATGCTCTCCCGGGGTTTTGACCTACATGGACTCTCAACCACATAACAGCAAAATGGATTTACAGCTAATTTATCTCAGTGCTGTTTGTGGGTGGTTACAACTTGCAAATCTTTCATTGGCTATGGGACACGTATTGGATCTCCCAGGGACATGAAAGATGCTGGAGAGATGTTACGACGTTTTCTTTTTCTTCTTTTCGGACAGGGGTTTTGAGCTGCGGTGATGGATAGCAATTGGCCCAAACTGAGCAAACGCAGCCGCAACTAACACGAAACAAAAAAGAGGTGCAAAATTATGGAAAACTGCCTCAGCGAGGTGGTACGTGCAACATGACTATATCCACAATCCCCTTCACTCTGGTGAAGAAAAACAAGCAGCAGATGATCAGAAAGATTTACAAAGATTACCGCGGTCATCTGTGCAGTTAAGAGACTTAGTTTGTGAAGACATATAGGTCATGGGAATCCTGATAGCTAAAAATACATCAAAATCTACAGATTAAGAACGACTCATTGTGATGTGCTTGACAAATTTCCACACGAGGCTATTCACAACAGGGGCAAAGACTTTGAGCATGGTAACTCCAGTTGGAAGTCTCATCGTTCCAAGTATCAAATGGGAAACAAAAAAGATCAATAGGTTCAGAGGACTAGAGGTATTCAGGAGAACAAATCATTTATAATCAATTTGGTTTTTAGTGTGGCTTTAGTCCCAAAATGAAATTGATGGTTACAATGCAGAAGGAGGCCATTTGGCCCATCATATCCACACTGACCGTCTGCAAGAGTTTAGCAATTGAGCTGGTCTCTCTCCCGTACCTTTTCTCTGTGGCACTGGAGATTCTCTTTTCAGGTGCTTATCCAATTGCCTTTTGAAAGCCACAGTTGACTCTGGCCCACCACACACACACAGGCCGTGCATTGCAGATCCTAATCACTTACTGGGTGAAATAATGTTAATTGCTCACGTCAGCAATCGTGACTAAATCGAGGAATCCACGGGGAGGCAGGTGGAATCTCTGTCCCTTCAAGAGATTCCTGTCCTCTGCTGTGCAAATTTCCTTTCCCACATCCTATTACACAACATCCCACGAGATGTCTCCAGCTCTCTTTGATCAATGATCAGGCAGGATGGATGGAAATGTGAAGCCAATTGGAAATAAAAGATGTTAAGCAAAAATACCAAACAGCGTAACACCAAGAAACACCACTCTGTATTTTTAGCATAAATACAAAAAATATCAACATACTGCAGTTCAACCAATAAAAATCCCATACAAATCATCGTCAAGGAAGGAAGGTTGCATCAAAGGGAACCTTATGAAGCAAAAAGATAATTAAAAATGCCCTCTTCTCCTTTGCTTGCTGATCTTCCTGTGCAATGTTCAATTATACTAAAGCCAGCTGTATTTCAGACCGGACTTGCCTACTGAGGACCTAAGACCTCAAGAGGTTAATGGGTGGCATGGTGCTCAGCACTGCTGCCTCACAGCGCCAGGGCCCCGGGTACAATGCCGGCCTTGGGTGACTTGGGTGTGGAGTTTGCACATTCTCCCCCTGTCTGCTCGAGTTTCCTCCGGGTGCTCCGGTGTCCTCCCACAGTCCAAAGGTGTCCAGGCTAGGCGGATTGGTCATGCTACAATTGCCCCTTCATGTCCAAAGATGTGCCGGTTATAGATATATGGCACATTTATCTATAGAGCCTAAGTAGAGTGCTCTTTCTGAGGGTTGGTGCAGACTCGATGAGCTGAATGGCCTCCTTCTGCACTTCGGGATTCTATAATTCAAATACAGTCCTATCAAATACCCATCTTTCTGCGTAGCTATCCAAAAATGCAAGGTGCAATTCTGGGCATGGTTTCACGTGGGATGCCTTTTAACATACCTGTAACAAGCCAAGCAAGTAGCTGAAGCCTTTATAGACAAGCTCTTAGTCTAACCTGGGGAGAATCTCTACTTTTCAACCACCAATGCTGTCGAACATATTGGATCAAGCCAGAGATGCCATTGATCCGATGACAAGCTTGCTCAAAAGCAGCTTCTACAGCCTCTGCATACGGTTGACTGGATTTGCAGTGACATTTCTCAGTTACTCTTCCAAACAACAGCAGAAAACCCCACTTCACATTTTATCACAGCCTCGAGCTTTGGGATATAAAATGTTTACCTTTCCCAACAACAAATCTCCGTTCTCGAGGCTTCTACAAAAAGAATAGCCAAATTCAATAAATATGGTAATTTGTGAGCTCGATGTTTCTCTTTAATGTTTAAAAACCCAGTTGTCTTCCTTTTAGGAACCAGCCATGTCTGGCCGCATGAGAGTCTTATTCACACTTATCTCACTGATTTAATTCTCTCAGTTGTACAAGCAAACCACTGCTTGAAGGTCCAGCACTGCTTCAGGCCAACTAAAGTTTAGCGGAATAGCGTACAGATCTGCCAGTGTTAGCTGAAGCCAAAGCAAACTAAACAACAAACTGCAGGCAGTGAAAGAATAAATTCCTGCCAGAGTGGAGATGATGGGGCCGAAATTAACCCATCAATCACACTTGGACACCTCACTGCTGGGATTGACTTTACGTACTGTATAGTGTACAACAAACCTTCACTAGCTGCATTTTCACTGGAAAAATAATCCTGCTTTTATTGGGAGATTTTGCTGTAGTTTCAGCCAGGAAAGGTTAGGTTTGAAGAAATGTTGCTGAGTAAATGGAGACCACTTGCTGTAGGCCCTGGCCTATGCCCTGCCCCACGTCCAACTCATTGATGCCACAATCTCAGCCATTACTTACATTGTTTTCTTTTTAAAATGCAGAATAATTGTGATCTCGCCACCATTTTCAGAAAGAACTGGACGCTGCCGCAGCGTGGGAAGCCCCACATTGGTGGTCTTCTGCCGTTCGGGATTGACAGCAGCTGCAGTAGCATTGGGAACTGAAGAAAGGATTAATCTTAAGAGTACACAATTATTATATTTTTCCAATTAAGGGGCAAATTAGCGTGGCCAATCCACCTACCCTGCACATCTTTGGGTTGTGGGGGTGAGACATTCGCAGGCATGGGGAGAATGTGCAAACTCCACACGGACAGTGAACCAGGACCGGGAATGAAACCCGGATCCTCAGCGCCGCCGATCCAGTGCTAACCACTGCACCATAATCTATTTAGTTTTAACTGGTGCACAGTTCCCATCAGACCGGAGGACATTCCTGCCTTTTCATCTTTGCATCAGCCATGGCTCAGTGGGGCGCACTTACACTTTTGAAGCTGGAAGGTCAGGAGTTCAAATCCAGCTCCAGAGACATGGCAGAAAATCTAGGATGATACGCTAATGTAGTCCAATGTGAGGAGCTGTGTTTCAAATGAGGGTGGCCCTGTTACCTCAGCTGGATGTTTAAAAAAAAAATCACATGGCATTATTTAGAAGAGCAAAAGAGTTACCACCATTTTGCTGTCCAATATTTATCACTCAATCAAAATCAGAAAAACAGATCTGATCATTATCACGTTGTTGTTTGTGGGAGCTTACTGTGTGCAAAGTGACTGCTATGTTTTAATATTACATCAATTACAAGGTTTTTTTGTTTACCGTAAAGCATGCTGGGATATCCTAAAATTGGCAATGGCGCTATACAAATGAAAATCTTTCTTAAGCTACAAGAGAAGACTCAGGATACCCATAGTCCACTCTTCTCTCACACACACACACACCCTCCCCCCAACCCTGGGAGTCAAATCAGGGCAGAGATGGCTTTTGAAATGTCCTAGAGGACGAGCTAAACCTGCCCTGGTCATGCAGTTGATTCATCCTGCACCCCCACAGGTGAGACAAGTTTCACCCTGCTGCCCTTGCACGGGTGCGCAAGCACCCCAATCCAAAATAACTTCTCCAGTCTTTGAGCTACTTCCTTGGAGGCAATGGCACAAATCGCTGAAGAAACCATTTTTTAAAATCAACTACAAGATCATTGATCATTGTGATTCTCAAACACGCAAGTCCTCATTGTAAAATATAAATATTTAGTATGAAAGCACATCAACACAAGGATCAATGGTGCCAGAAAATTGCTGCATGGTCACAAATCAAAGCAGGATAATCACTCCTGTACTTTACATGTACAGCAGTCAATCCTCTGGACTTCCATACTGCAATTCAAGATTGAACAGTCTTCAGGTGAAGTGATGTTAAAGGGCAGGTATAATTGGTCTTTGGCACACATGCAAGAGCTCCGATTTTAACATCACAGATTCTGCCCTACATTATCTTTTTCAATTAGCCATGGCTCTGTTGGTAGTATTACAGACCCGGACCAGACCTCAACAGTTGCTAGGATACGGTCAGAAACCCCAATATTTTATTTAATTTGTAAGACTGCGAAGAAAGTATAATCGTCGCACAAATAGGAATATGGTGTATTAAAACAAACATTGTTAACTCAAACACAAACTCAATACCAGACTGCTTCAGCCCGACTATTCCCATTAACTACATTATCGTACTAAAGTCAAATGCAATGTCTCCAATTATCTATATCCCAGGGAACCTTCTTCCTATAAACAAAATTCCATTAGCCCTACGTTTACGGCGCTTTAATTATCCCTTGTGCCAAAGTGTCTGCTTGTCTTGTAAACTAGGGGTTTTAAAAAATTATTACTGCAGTAGTCATTCACACATGAACCCAGGCATTTAACCCTTACTGCACCAAATACATACGATGCAATATGTATCTGAAATTCCTACATTCATCACACTGGTCCCTGAATCACAAGGTTCTGGGTTCAAGACCCACACCTGAGCACAAAAATCAAGGCTGACACTTATGCAGTGCGGAGGGATCATTGCATCATCGGAGGTGCTTTCTTTCAATTGAAACATTAAACCGGAGGTGCCATTTGTCTACTCGAGTAGATGTAAAAGATCCAATGGCACTATTTCAAAGAGAGGCAGGGGAGTTATCCTGGATGCCCTGGCCAATATTTATCCGTTAATCAACATCACATAAAACAGATATCACATTGCTGTTTGTGGGAGCTTAGTAGGTTCAAATTAGCTGTTGTTTCCTAAGTTTGCAACCGTAATTATTCTTCAAAAAGTACTTCAAGACACCCAGTGATCATACAAGTCTTTCTGGGCGGCATGTGGCGCAGTGGATAGCACTGGGACTGCGGCGCTGAGGACCCGGGTTCGAATCCTGACCCTGGGTCACTGTCTGTGTGGAGTTTGCATATTCTCCCCATGTCTGCGTGGGTTTCACCCACACAACCCAAAGATGTGCAGGTTAGGTGGATTGGCGACACTAAATTGTCCCTTAATTGGAAAAAAAAATAATTGGGTACTCTAAATTTAAAAAAAAAAGAAAATACAAGTCTTTCTAATTATAATTGGATGGTTCCACGTGAAACATGAACACACTTTTCCTCGATGTAGAAGTCAGTCAACCCACTTGTGTATTTATAATAATTCCTTGCTTTTAATTCAACTATCTGTTATCAAGCTCTTTTACCCTCGGCGGATAGGCTGGTGATTGCCGTTAACAATGGTTTAAAGGTGCCTTCAACACGTGTATATATTCCCACCCACATCAGCTGTCAACATCTACACCATTGCTTGTCCTAGGGTATGACCCTTACGATTCGCCATTAATTGGTCTAAGGAACTGCATTCAGACTGAAGTTAAGTTCTTATAATGTGCTACATTAATATATGCAACTGGAAGAAATTAATCTGTTGAGAGCTTCAAGCATTTTGGTGGCAAATCATACGTGAAAGAAAAAATGAACTGCATAGCAATGCAAGTAGCTTTCCCAAGAATACATTGCACTTGACTAAGTAGGACAGAGAATATATAAACAAGTCCAAGGCACGTAACTGCAGGGCGCCACGATGACACAGCGGTTAGCACGGCTGCCTCACAGCTCCAGGGTCGCAAGTTCAATTCCGGCCTCGGGTGACTGTGGAGTTTGCACTTTCTCCCCGTGTCTGTGTGGGTTTCCTCCAGGTGCTCCGGTTTCCTCCCACAGTCCACAGATGTGCAGGTTAGGTGAATTGGCCATGCTAAATTGCCCCTTAGTGTCCAAAAGGTTAGGTTGAGGTTACTGGGTAATGGGGATGGGGTGGAGACTCAATAGGCTGAATGGCCCCCCTTCTGCATTGTAAATTCTATGATTTAACAATAAAACTTCAAATGTCACCTGGTGCACTCGAAGCAAACAGGCGTCACATCTTAAACTGATCTCTAGTGAACATATTAGCCCATTTAATCTTTTACATCGACTCAAACAGGTAAATGGGGCCTTGGGTTAACGTCGCAACCACAAAAAAAACCCTGACAAAACGGCACTCCTTCAGTACTGCACTGGAATGCCAGCCTTCGATTTTGTGCTCAAGCTCTGGTGTAGGTCTTGAACCTGGAACCTTGCGTGTCAGAGGCGAGAGTGCTGCCAAGCAAAGCCATGCAACTTCTGGCTGAACTTAAAAGGGGAGAGAAACATTATTTAAAATAATTAACAACCTTGCCAACATGCAGACAAGGAGGTAATAACTGCCCTCTTTGCTATCTGCATAACAGGCTCTGGAGTTGCTTAATAGAATGGTCAGCTTCTTCAGAGTTTCTTCAGGAAAGCACAGGAGCACTTTGCTCGGCCACCTTCTGTTACTCCTCCTTACACTGAAAGCCCATCACTGCGTGGCATTTCTGTAACCTTTGAGCAAAGCTTGTGGACAAATGTTTGCCCACATGCAAATGGGGTCTGTTACGTTAGGTTAATCATTTTTTCAGATTTTGTTTCGCCATGTACTGGCCCTCACCTCCCAGGCCAAACCACGAAATGTAGAAACAACAGTCCTGAGCTGTGTTCAGCAACTGCAGTTTACGTGTTTATTCTTGGTGGAATTAGTCACGCTGCTTGCCAGATGCATTTAAACATTACGAACTTAGTAGATGTTACATTAATCACGTCAAGTAAGAATCTAAAATGAAAAATAAATTACTGCTTCAAAGAATACGGCAGATTTGCAGACAAGGTCAATTATTCATAAGAGCCTGTACTAATGTATAAAGATGCGTCTTTCGGCACTATCCAAATGCAGAGTGTTACAAGACGCACTTATGTGGGGCCGTTAACAAATTAAGACATCCCTAGGTGCCTCATGGGAGCATAAAACAAAAGGAAATTGACAAAGAACCAAAGGAGATACGAGGATGGGTGAGTAAAAGCTTGGTTGAAAAATAGAACATACAGAACATAGTGCAGAAGGAGGCCATTTGGCCCATCGAGTCTGCACCGACCCACCTAAGCCCTCACTTCCACCCCATCCCCATAACCCCTCCTAACCTCATTTGGTCACTAAGGGCAATTTATCATGGCCAATCCACCTAACCTGCACATCTTTGGACTGTGGGAGGAAACCGGAGCACCCGGAGGAAACCCACGCAGACACGGGGAGAATGTGCAGACTCTGCGCAGACAGTGACCCAAGCCGGGAATCAAATCTGGGACCCTGGGGCTGTGAAGCCACGGTGCTATCCACTTGTGCTACCGTGCTGCCCTTGAAGAGGTAGGTTTGAAAGAGCCTCTTAAAAAGAAGACGGGTGTCGAGGCTTAGGGCGAGAATTCCAAATCTTTATTCCCAGACAGCTGAAACCATGGTCACCAATGGTACCGTGGAAGGAGTAACAAGAGGCTAGTGCTGGGAGGACACAGAGTTCTCAGAGGGTTAGAGACGACTTGGATTGGAAGGAACAATGACGAAGCAGGATTTGAAGAAGAGGGTGAGAATTTTTGATCATGGCTGCTATATTATTGGAGGGGAGTTAGAACTATATTATGTGCATGTAAATAGAAGTATCGAGGATTCCACATCAATCACCGCTGCATCACAGTTTGTGCACCCAACGAGCAATGCATCATTCCACAGCACATGGTGCGACCTGAGAAATACATTGTCCTGCATCAAATCATGGGTGATTATTTCTAACTTTGGTGAACCACAAGACATAACATTGGTGGACCATGAGCCAAGGTAGGTCAGCGGGCTAGACAAGTAGGTGCACAGTTTCAATAGAAATTTCCAAGATATGATCTGTCATAAAGTGATGGAATCCACATTTGGTTACCAATGGTCATCCAAGGGCAGCACAGTGGCGCAGTGGGTTAGCCCTGCTGCCTCACGGCGCCGAGGTCCCAGGTTCGATCCCGGCTCTGGGTCACTGTCTGTGTGGAGTTTGCACATTCTCCCCGTGTTTGCGTGAGTTTTGCCCCCACAACCCAAAGATGTGCAGGCTAGATGGATTGGCCACGCTAAATTGCCCCTTGACTGGAAAAAATGAATTGGGTACTCTAAATTTATAAAAAGAAAACAATGGTCATCCAATTACAGTTGAAACTCCTGAATGTTTGAGGAAAGTACTAAACTCATGAACGGTTTCACGGGTCCAAAGAAATTATAGCCCATCACTGAAATAGTAAACATCATAAGAGAAATGCTAAGGAACAAAAACAATACATCGCCAAATGCACTAACTCTGATCGACCAGGCGCCAGGAAGAGTTACGCTTGTACGCTCTACTCGCAGTTTCTACTGGCGCATGTACAACTGCCCACACTGCTGGTGGTTTGGTTTGCGCCTGCGGTGACGTCGCTCGCTCAGCCGATCTCTCTGGCATACCAGGTCAGCCTGCCTCTCGCTGCCTGCAGCTCGGGGAGTAGTTTTGTTCACTACTGACCTGCTCCCTCCATCTCTCTGAGCCCTCATGCAACCCATTCTCCCAGTGTTTGCGTGGGCTTCGCCCCAACTTAAAAGATGTGAAAGCTAGGTGGACTGGCCACGCTAAACTGCCCCTTAATTGAAAAAATATATATAAATTGGGTACTCTAAATTTTTTAATTTTTTTTTTAAATCACCTTGATAGAGTTTCCCAGATAGTAAACACCAAGTTCATAAGATTATTTTTGCTGTGGTGTTTGAAGGTGGAAGATCGGCCAGGGCAATGATGCAAGAAATCCTTAACCATCATTTGAATGAGAGGAAGTGGCAGAATACAGCTCACCCGTCATACAATTGGCCAAATGGCCACTAACTTCACCATACCCTTTCCTAGTTAACTAAACGGTCATTTTTAATCTAAGGATGAATGATTCCACTTACTGTCTGTCAGCTGGACTTCTCAAAACTGTGTGTTTTACATTAACACTACACACATGCAATATTGGGATTGCACCTTCACTTGTGCTGTTTTACAAAGTGGTTCATCTGAACTTTCCATAGCAATGATTAAAAATACCTTGAAATATTTCACTTTGGAGGTTCAGGCACTCCACTGAGCTCACACATTATCAATTTTGCACTTGGCTCCTGAATTTAGCTAGTTTTCATTTCCATCCCCCCCCCCCCCCCCCCCACCACGCCCCATCAATATGTAACCATAGGAACAGAGATAGACCTAAGGTAGACAGCCCCTCAGGTTTGCTTCATCATTCAACTAGATTATGGCTGGTTTGTACGTCACCTCCATTTTCCTGCCTTTGCTTCGTATCCCTTGACATCCTCACATAGCAAATAATCCATCCACCTCAGTCCTGTAAGCTCCAGCTATCCACAGCCTTTTGGAAGGGGTTGGCTTTTCAGATTACGGCTACCAGTGTGTAAAATGCATTTTCATTTCATTCTTAAATAACCTAGTTCGACTTTTACTATGTCCACTCATTTCGCATGTTCCCCGCCAGAGATAATATTTTCTGCAAATCTGCATAAAACTGTTAAAGAATTTGATAAACACTCATCAGATCACCCCTCAATTATGTATTTTCATGCTTCGTGCAAATGTTCCCTCAGTACAATGTCCTCAAACATAACATGCATTGTTCACATACACAGCAAGGACGTATCGCAATCCAGGGGTTCACACAGCACCACAAACCAAAAAGGACAAAGCTATGAATTTATGGTGAGCGTCCAATTTGACCAACATTGTTCAAATATATGCTACTGTACTTTTTCCTTTAATGTACATATAAAGAATTTAAAGCAAATGCGATTGAAGTTACAGAATCCATTAAAGCAAAGACCTGGTGAAAAACAAACCGGACAGAAGGGGGAGTGAGACCTGGGGACAGTCTGAATGGAGGCAGTCTGAATGGGCAAACTCGAATAGATTACATAACCCATAGTGAAATGCCACCGGAAATGACACCAGACACTTGGACAGGGCGTGCTTTTGGATCACGCTTTTGCGTATCTCACCATATCACAAAACTCACTGCTCCCTGCCGAACATAAAAATGATACAAAGCATCATCACTGCACATTTCACTTGGCCCACTGATTCTATATCCTTCATCTTAATTTCATTGTACACAATCACGATCAATATTCTAGTTAAAACACCACTGTGCCTCTGCATTCTTGGATGTGCAGTAAACTCAGTTCCTGTTGCATAACTATCAATGGGCTCTTTATATTAATTTTGCATGAATTAGAATCACAACTATGTTGCCCATTAAGCTTTCTTAAGCGATCATATTTTATATCAGGAGACAATATTATGTACAACAGTTGAATTCCTAGCAGTTGAAAAACACACTCCCCTGCTCAGAAATAGGTCCAAATTGCGAAATCTAATCCACATCTTTCTTGTGACATATCCTCAGCTCATGTTTGGTATGCTGCTAATTTTTTTTTATTTTTTTTTATAAATACACAGCAAAAGCCTCTTGGGGCATTCTTCCTCTAAGGACTTATAGTGAAGGAAAGGAAGAGGCGTAGGCTCGACATCGTAATGACATTGTGCAATGAAGGAGAGCTAGTTGTTCCCCTGTGAAGTGTTTGTATCCGCAAACAGGTTATATTATGCCCTTGGATCGAAGCACTAATGAGGTTAGCCGAAGAAAATCGCCATATGCAAGAAATGGAACAGCTTTTCCCACTGAGGGCTAATTGACATCAACGGGAGTCTGTCTTTCGAACAGAGCTATTGCCTGCTGGCGTCATAAACACAGGCTGCACACAGTCAGAGAAGTAGATGCAAGGTCTCTCTTTAAAAAATTGAAGTTCAGAAGACAGTGATATTGGGGTTGCCAGGTGTCCAATTTTGGTTGGTGCAATGTAATTTGGAGTGCTTTGTCCAGCCATTTCTAAACAGCAAAGCAGACAATAAGATGAGTTTTCTTTTTGTTCACGCCTGCATTTCGTGGTGTAGACACATTCTCTTTATTCTGAGTCTTTAAACACATTTTCATCACCATCAAAGAAGCAAACATCAATGTCCGGTGGTCTAACTCACCTATGTCTAGACTCTGACTTGCCAATTCATTGTGGAGTTACAGTGAAGTGATGAGGTGCAAGCGCAAGTTTGATTCTGGAGGAAAGGTTCGGTGTCATGGGGTGGGTTGTGGGGATGTAGAATGAGACAGGGAAAAGTCAAAAGATGCAAGATTGGTGTGGAGAGAAAGTGAGAGGGAGAGTAAATGGAGCCCAGAATCAGAGAAGAAAACTCAAAGGACAGCAAAGAGGGATTTTAAAAAGTGTATTAATGGGATGTGGGCGTCGCTCGTTGAGCCACCTTCTTGAACCACTACAGTGCATGTGGTGTAGATACATCCACAGTGCTGTTAACGAGGGAGTTCCAGTATTTTGACCCAGTGACAGTGAAGAAACGGCGATGTATTTCCAAATTAGGATGGTGAGTGACTTGCAGGGGAACTTCCAGGTGGTGGTGTTCCCACCTTAATAGAAGAAAGGTCAGCCTTTGCTTTACTTTCTCGTCTCCATTTTTTGGGTGGTGCTTTACGCCTCGATTGTTCAGTTACATTCTGCAGAGCAACATTCTGCAGAGCAGCATGGTGTCAGAGAACCAGTTACTCAGCTTCTGCTGCATCCACCCTTTATTAAAAGGGTGTCCTGCGCAGGCTCGTTTTGTCACAAGACTGCAGAGGTTACAGATATTGTGGAGCATTTTATCAGCACTTCTGTACAATAT
Source organism: Scyliorhinus torazame (assembly GCF_047496885.1). Lineage (NCBI taxonomy): Eukaryota > Metazoa > Chordata > Chondrichthyes > Carcharhiniformes > Scyliorhinidae > Scyliorhinus > Scyliorhinus torazame. Next base: position 14,482,548 of record NC_092734.1, read on the forward strand.
CCCCTTGCAAGCACACGGCTCTTCTCTTCACTCATGATGATGCCAGGTAATCCAGGCTGTTTGTCAAATGCTGCAGTTAGCTTCACACCAACCTGACACCCCTAAATTACAGGTATAAAATGACCGATCTAACCAACAATGTGACTATCTGTTACCAATACTGGTCACATGCTAAAGTACAGTTCTGCACACTAACCAGATTGCTGTCTAAATAAACAGCAGCACACACATGCTTTAACTGCAACACAGTTCAGTATGTATCTTGTTTTGTTTTAATCATTTAAACATACTGCTTACCTCAATGAAACCCTATTCAGTCAAGATTATGCTAAAATGTTACGTGTGGGGTTTTACGAGCATTGCACACAGTACTCACTCATACAGCACATTAAGATCACCACCGCGCACCAATGCTGATTCTAATTGTAAGTATTACGTAGCTTTAACAAAAGTAAAATAGCGCAGATGCTAGAAATCGAAAACAGAACCAGAACATGTTGGTAACATTTATTAGCAGCATTGGAGGATTGACCTGAAACATTAAATGTGCTACTGTCACCATTGATGCTGCCCATATATCTTAAATGGTTTACTGAACCACTGCTCTATTTGTTAAAAAGAGGTTCGAACCGGATGACAATCACACTTCAAGTCCTTAAAAACAGCGGTTTGAACTATTCCATTATTGCAATCAACAATAACTTGCATTTTTATAGGCCCCCTTTCATGCAGTAAGATAACGCAATGTGGTTGTGCTGTCAAACAAACACCGTGCCGCATGAGAAATCAGGATAGATAGCCAGAAACCTGGTTAAAAAGCTAGGCTCTAACGGAGCGTTTTAAAAAGGGCGAGAGAAAGATTGAGAGGCCGAGGTTTAGGGAGGGAATTCCAGAGCTTATGGTCCAGGTAGTTAAAGGCATGGCCAGCAATGAAGAAGTGATTTTTTAAAAAAAAATCTGGTATGCTGAAGAGGCCAGATTGGAGAAGTGCAGAGATCTAAGGATTAATGCAGAGCTGCAGAAGGTTCAGAAGATGAGGAACAATGCTTTACTTTAGTACTAAGATATGTAAGAGAACAAAAGAGCCATCAGACATGCTTTCATAACTGACATCCCAAAGAGCTTTTTTAGTAATTGTGGGCATCGTTGGCTGAGCCAGCAATTATTGCCCATCCCTATTTGCACTTGAACGGAGTGACTTACTAGTCCGTTTCAGGGGGCATTTAAGGGTCAACCCCATTGCTGTGGATCTGGATCACATGTCGGTCAGGCCAGGTGAGGATGGCAGGTTTCCTTTTATTAATAAACCAGATTGGTTTTTATGACAATCGACAATTCATTCCAATTTTATATTGAATTCAAATTTAACCATCTGCCATGGTGGGAATCGAATCCACGTCCCCAGGGCAAATTAAGTATTTTCTGAAGTATAGTCACTGTTTTAATGGAGGAAACGAGACACTGAGTTTGAGCACAACAAACTCGCAGATGATAATGACCAGATTACTTGTTTTAGTAATGTTGATAGAGAGATACTCTTCTTGAAAAAGTGCGGTTGTATATTTTACATCCACCTGACAGGATCTTGGTTGAAAATCGCATCCAAAAACCACAGCAGCTCCCCTCAGAGCTGCACAAGTGCCAGTAACCTAGACTGTGTGCTCATACCTCGAGTGCAACTTGAACCCACAACTTTCTTACTCAGAGACTGGATTGCGACAATCCACAGCTTCTCTCCACTGTGGAACATGTACTGAAATCGGTGGAAATCCAGTGGGTTAATGGACTGAACCACAGCATGATTCAACATGCATATCAGCCAACATGAAGGTGGCAACAGCACTGCATAAAGTGTTATCCAGCTACCTCTCTGTGAAAGCAAGTGAAGGAATTAAATGTTAACTAGCTCAAATTAGACACTGATGGTACACACACTGGCAGTAGCAATGCACATTTATAAGAGGCGATATAACTCTTTGAACTGTTTCATTCAGTGACATTGCAGGGCTTTCTGATTCAGCAAATTTCCTCCACATCTGCAACAAAGTGCAAGTGATATTCACCCCAGTGGCCGAGCCCTGGCCCGAGCTAGTTTTCTGGGCTTTTACTGGTCTTCATTTCACAGAATACATTGTCATAACTGTGTACAGCAATGACAACAAGAACAATTCATCCCTATGTTCCTCATTATTGAAAAAACGATAACAAAGGTATCGCCCAAAGGCAAAAAGAAAATATGCATATGTACAAAGATTTTATCAACAACTTATTTATTAGTTAAAAGTTCCTTGACCAATGTCACCTTTACATTCCCCCTTCTTTACCAGATCAGAGTACATGACATACTGGCATTACATGTGGAACTCTGTTGTCTGCGACACTCTTTGTCGGTCACCAATATATTTGGATGCTAGCTGGCTTGGGTTCATGCCAACATTTGGACATCCTTAAGTCACACTGCAGGTCGCAATGGACGACTGCAGTGTTGACAGCAGGGAGAATGCGATCAGAGGACAGGCGATTCAGCTCCGCCCGAAACTATCTTGTGATTTACAAACATTTCCAATCAAAGATGTATTAAGGCATTAAACATGCCTTAACCAAGGGGAGGGGGGGGGTTCTTGACTGGGTGACACAGCAGATGGTGGTTTAGGAATGCATCCAGTCGGAAATGAGCCCTGACCTTGGAAGTAGCTCTCCACTCGATTGCAGGATGAATGACCTTATGGAACACAGCCCTTCACTGTCAGAGGGAAAGCATGCACCAAAAAAAAGAAAAAGTCCATGCCCAAACTGGACAAATGTTAGCTCGATAGCACTAATATTCTGAAATATGTCTGGAATAAGAAATTGGAAGCCAATGCACTCATTGTATGAAGTCTGGACGGTTGATGAGGAATTGTTTAAGGGCTGCAAAAGGATATGAAAAAATGTTGCAAACCATTCCATAAATAAGGATAGATACCGGAGGTGGGAAAAGAATAGAAGGTTCTTTGGATTAGAAGATAATGGAGAGGCTCGGGTGGAGCATAAACAACAGTACTGGCCTCTTAGGCCGAATGGCCTCTTTCAGTGCTGTGCATTTTGAGATTCTATTGCTGCAGGAAAGAGAAGCGAGCCAAAACAGATTGAGACTAATGATCAAGTACCTGCTGTATGCGGAGGTGATTAATTAGGCAGAAATCTCGGATATAACTGAATTTCTAAAAAGGGGGCTGGAGGAAGCTCCAAATACAAAATGTCAAGAACAGTGAGCATCCAGGGTGTTGATGGCAGCTGATCATCTGGCCAAAGCTGTCCAAATTCAGTCCCTACAGTCAAACAGATGCCAGGGTAAACATGGCTGTCTAACCCACCTAAATCTAAAATGGTAGCAGAGGAGACACTGTTAGAAAACAACACAAGCTGCCTTGGGCCTCATGCCCACGTATCCAGAGGACTGTGCTCCATTGTTGGCATTCATTGACGGATTGAAAATCGCAGAGTCTGAAGGCATCATTTTTGTAGGTCACTTCGTCCAGTGTGGCATAGGAAGAATGTGGAAGGCATTAAACTTGTGCTTAGACTAAGAAAGATTGAAACTCTTTTTTTTTAAAAAGTGGATAAATGATTAGAACAATGCAATATAAAGACCGACTGCATTTATACAGCAGTTTCTCACACACTTGCAGGATGTCCCAAAGCACTCGCCAGCCAATGAAGTGTAGTCACTGTTATGACGGATGCGAAGCTGCCAATTCGAGCACAGCAAGCTCCACAATGCGACAAGTGACAAGAATTTTTTATTTTTTTAAAAATTGATGCTGGTTGGGGAATAAATATTGGCTAAGGAATCAAGGAGTGCCTCAGTTTGGGCACCGATTTGCAGGAATCACAGGTCTGCTAACCTGGACTTTCTTCTAGATTGTTTCTCCCAGCTATTTCTCTGCGTGTACACATGGATCAAGATATCTTCGCCATTACACTGCTTCTGTAGTTATTATCATGCAATAAAACGCACCACAAACAGATTCAGGAAAGAATTGTGAAGTTGTATGGTTAAGTAAACATGGCCCAAAATTGGCACCCGTGTTAACTTGACCACAAAACGTAGTCAAAACACGTTAATCTTAAAGTTAAAGTTAATCTTCTTTAATATATAAAAATAACCAAGTTTTAAAAAAAGTGTGGACTCAAAAACAAGAGCAGCTGCCATTAAATACGAATATGGACAGGTAACAACAAGAACTAATGATTTCAGAGCACTTACTGATAAGACCATAAGACATAGGAGCAGAATTAGGCCACTCGGCCCATCGAATCTGCTCCGCCATTCAATCATTGCTGATATTTTCTCATCCCCATTCTCCTGCCTTCTCCCCATAACCCCTGATCAAGAACCTATCTATCTCTATCTTAAAGAGACTCAGTGATTTGGCCTCCACAGCCTTCTGCGGCAATGAGTTCCACAGATTCACCACCCTCTGGCTGAAGAAATTCCTCCTCATCTCAGTTTTAAAGAATCATCCCTTTAGTCCGAGATTGCGTCCTCTGGTTCTAGATTTTCCTACAAATGACAACATCCTCCCCACATCCACTCTATCCAGGCCTCGCAGTATCCTGTAAGTTTCAATAAGATCCCCCCTCATCCTTCTAAACTCCAACAAGTACAGACCCAGAGTCCTCAACCGTTCCTCATATGACAAGTTCTTCATTCCAGGGGTCATTCTTGTGAACTTCCTCTGGACCCTTTACAAGGCCAGCACATCCTTCCTTAGATCAGGGGCCCAAAACTGCCCACAATACTCCAAATGGGGTCTGATCAGAGCCTTACACAGCCTCAGAAGTACATCCCTGGTCTTTCAGTCTAGCGCTCTTGACATGAATGCTAACATTGCATTTGCCTTCTTGACATCAGCAATGGATTTAAATAAGATGCATAATAATAACACTCAATAACACTTCTCCCCTGAAATTATAATCCCCGTTAAAAGCAGAAATACAATGAAACTGATGCCTTAATTATAAGTCAGTCTTCAGGAGCTTTCGAACTCTGTTGCGATCTGCACAGCAACATTGGTGACTCCTTCAACTCCTCCTCCACTTTGCCTTCCATGGCTTGGGGCACTGTCCTCGGTTTCAAAAAGCGAGTAGCCCGAGGATTTATGAAGAATTTAAACTTAGTGCCCCGCAATGTACCCTGTTCACCTTTGACAACCGAATGACATCCAGTCACCTGGGTGCTTCCCAGTTGAACTGAATTTTCCTGAGCCAGTCATGCCACGAGGCCCATGCCCTTTCACTGCCAGGAGCTGTGCTTCTACTTCTAACACTTCAATCAATGGTACAGTCTCGCCGGTGTACATCCGAAGGTGGATTCCTGCCCGAGTAAGGGCTGGAGCCTGCACAGAGCCCCAAATATTCCTGAAGGTCACCTCACTGATTACCGATGCAGAGGCTCCAGTGTCCACCTCCATCTTGATTTTCTGTCCATCGACTTCCACTGTAGCATAAGTAGGCTCTACATGCCCATCACTCATTAAACATGTCATAATAGTGCTCCTCTGCCTGGTCTGAGCTTTCCATGCATTGGTGTGTCAACTGAGGCTTCCTTGCATTTGAAGTCCCCTGCTCCACCTTTTGCTTTCTTTGAGTACTTCTTCGCTAAATGCCCCTCGTTACACTGGCAACAACCAGTGTTTGTAAACTTACAAATGATTTGCATAGTGTGGCCCTCCACCTCCAAAACACTTCACAGTCTTCACCTTTTTGTTTGCAGCTTCTATATCTACTTGATGCACTACACCTGCCTGCGTGCCGCCACTGGCCTTCAGAATATTATTTCAATTATTAATAGCCATTTCCATGGCAAGAAATTTCGAGAGCCTTAAAAGTAATTGTGGCTTCTCCCTGCAAACACCACTGAATGCTGTACCCATTAATGCACAAACTAGTCTGTCCCGAATCTGGTCTTCCAAAACTGCCTCAAACTGTCAATAGAGCCGGCGCAATTCAGCAACAAGGTTAGCTACAGACTGTACCATCTTCCGAAAATGACTATGGACTTTGAGGGCTTAGCATTTTGGTGATTCTGAACAAGTGTGACTAAATCCACAAATGAAATGTTCCCCCCAATTTCCACGTGTAGCTAAATTTCTCACGAGCTTGTATGTCTTCATCCCACACACACTCAGGAGAAAGGAATACTTTCTAGCCTTGTCTGTGATCCCATTTGCCAAGAACAATGTTCCATCCTTTCCGTATATCCAGTCCAATTCTCATTCTCTTCCAGAAACTCCCTTTTATGCTCATGGATCTCTCTTTGCTCCAAGCCGTTATGTTCAGAGATCAACGTTACCTCGTTATTTTTGCATCGGCACTACTAGGCTCGCAGGGAGATTTGACAACCACTAATGTAGAGCAGAGATGCGTTCCCGTACCAGGACAATAGGTGAGCCCCAGACACAGTTAGATTCCTCCAGTGAGGATGTGATGCATTCTGCATGATGATTCTGGTCCCGCTGTACTAAGATTGAATCAAATTTCCTCCCCCTTTTATCTCGTTATGACAACAGTGAGCACATCTCTCCGAGGGCCAATCCTGTTTATCATGCTGCTGCCCAAAATCTTCAGCCGCTATCCACAGGGAGCGCACAACAGTAGGAGCAGGTGATTAAAGTGCGCATCAGAAGTAAACAGGGGTGCAATGTTTACCTGTTTTCTCCAAGTCTTTTGGAAGATAGGTGATGATTTGAAAATTGACTTGTACAAGTTCTCTGCTCAGTGTTAGAAGTCCAAATTTAGCAGGCATGACTTGAAATATAGTTCACACATTGAATATTCTAGTGCAATAGGAACAGTTGTAACAGCTGGAGTCTGAAGGAATGATTTTGACTTGACCCGTCTGGTGAAAATTTACAGAATCCACAGAATTTACAGTGCAGAAGGAGGCCATTCAGCCCATCTCTGCACCAGCTCTTGGAAAGAGCACCCTACACAAGCCCACACCTCCACACTATCCCCATAACCCAGTAACCCCATCCAACACGAAGGGCAATTTAGCATGAACCATTGAGGTATGTATTCTTTGTATTGGATTGAAACAACTAAAATAATAACTTTACAGTGCAATGACATTACTGTGAAAATCCCTTATCACACTCCGGCGCCTGTTCAGATACACTGAGGGAGAGCTCAGAATGTCCACTTCACCTAACCTTCACATCTTTGGACTGTGGGAGGAAACCGGGGCAACCGGAGGAAACACACGCACACACTGGGAGGACGTGCAGACTCCGCACAGACAGTGACCCAAGGCGGGAATCAAACCTGGGAACCTGGATTGATGGCAGCAGAGTAGAAATTGACTTATTGGCTGCTTCTTCTCCGACTCCATTGGCCAACAATTCAGCAGAGAGACTAGAGAAACCAAACTGAGGTGTTCAAAATTACAAAGGGCTTTCAGCAGAAATTGGGCTGAATTATATGAGGTCTCATGATCGCTGAACATCACCACCCACCCTACCCAACCCACCCATCACCCCAGTTAAAATGTCAACTGGGGAAGAACAGTTGCCCGCCAGCTATTTAATAGGGTGGAGACAGGATTTCTGCTCCTTAGGGACAGGACGTCCAACCAGCCAATCAGAGGGCTGCTCTCAAGGTTACTTCCAGGACCCATCTCAGATGAGGTATTTAGCAATTGATCTATGCTTTAGGGCATCGTGGGGGAAGGGAAAACCTGCTCGGCTGGCATAGGCCTCTGGATTAATTCTGACAATGGGTGCAAGAGACGCTTGGGTGGGCATCAATTGGCCATCTCAGGGCCACAATCGGTTCACAGACAAGTGGGCCACCCATTGAGCAGCACAGTGGTTAGCACAATTGCTTCACAGCTCAAGGGTCCCAGGTTCGATTCTTGGCTTGGGTCACTGTCTGTGTGGAATCTGCATATTCTCCCCATGTTTGCGTGGGTTTCCTCCAGGTACTCCTGTTTCCCCCCCACAGTCCAAAGATGTGCAGGTTAGGTGAATTGACCATGCTAAATTGCCATAAGTGTCCAAAAAGGTTAAATGGGGTTACCGGGTTATGAGGATAGGGTGGAGACATGGGCTTGAGTAGGGTGCTCTTTCCAAGGGCGGTGCAGACTCAATGGGCCGAATGACCTCATTCGTCACTGTAAATTCGATGAAAATGCAGCCCCCACCATTGCAGTGAGGGCAGGCAGGCCTTCAAATGTGCTGAGGGGAGCGCTAAATCCAGTCGATTGTTTCTACTGACAGGCAGGAAGCTTAGTTACAATAGGACACAGATTTAAAATAATCATCAAAAACATTTAGAGGTTCTAGAGTCATTTAAAAAAATAAATAAACACATTGAATTGTTACGCTCTGGAACTGAAAGATTAGTATGAAGCAGATTCACTGCCGACTTTCAAAGGGGAATTTTATATCTGCTGGAAGGGGAACATTTTGCAAAGCTCTGAAGGAGAGTGCAACCGATTTGGAAGCTTTTTCAGTGAGCCAGCACAGACACGATAGGCCAAATGGAGGCAGCACGATGGCGCAGTGGGTTAGCACTGCTGCCTCATGGCGCTGAGGTCCCAGGTTCGATCCGAGCTCTGGGTCACTGCATTTTTCCCGTTTGCGCATGGGTTTCGCCCCCACAATCCAAAGATGTGCAGGATAGGTGGATTGGCCGCACTAAATTGCCCCATAATTGGTAAAAATGAATTGAATACTCTAAATTTTTTTTTTTTTTTTTTTTTTTAAACAAAATGCCACTTTCTTTGCTGCGTAATTCTATGATTCATTTATTAAATAAGGAATTCACAGAATATCAAAGGAGGTCATTGTGCTTGTTTTTTTTAATATATAACACAAGATGATAAGTCTTTTATTACAAGCATTAAAACAGCATGTAGACAAGGATTAATAAAGGCCTGTGGTCTTATTAGGAGGGCCTCGTCTCCTACACTTATGTTTTTTCTTCTATTTCTACTGTTTTCATAAGAACTTACAATTGTTTGACACAAAATGAATGATTTGAAAAGGTAATTTCAAATGTGAAAAGCCCCATAGCCTAGATATTAATGTCAAAGATATTGGAGGATGAGCAACACTCTTTTGCCCATTATGTTAACATGGGCAGTCACCCACAGCGATAAGTGCTTAAAATAATGGACAGGGATGACTCACCCAAATGAGTTCTTTGCTTGTTTGATAATACTAGAATTGTAATTTGAAACCTTATCCGCATTAACGCAAGGAGTTTCCTTTTGGCAATGGTGTGTGACATTTGCTTTTCAGCCTTGGGTGGTGGGTATCACTGGTAAGGCCAGCATTTATTGTCCATTCCTAGTGGCCCTCGAGTAGGTGGTAGTGAGCCATCTTTTTGAACCGCAGCAGTCAGTGTGGATGAAACAATGGCCAATAAAGCTCTGAGCCAGGATGGTGTACAGTTTGGAGATGGTGACCCTCCCGTGCACCTGCCACCTTCGTCTTTGTAGCTGAGAGATCATGAGTTTGGGAGGTGTTCCTGAAGCCTTGGCGAGTGAAGATGACGCACACTTGCAGCCACACTATAACGCTGGCAAAGGAAGTCAATGTTCAAGCCAGCATATGTGAAAAAAGAAATTAAATGAAAATCGCTTGTCACAAGTAAGCTTCAAGTGAAGTTACTGTGAAAAGCCCCTAGTCGCCACATTCCGGCGCCTGTTCGGGGAGGCTGGTACGGGAATGGTATGTGTGCTGGTTAAGCAGGTACCCTGGTCAATATTTCTAGCAATACTTGATTAACTGAAGGAACATTTCTTAAGCATTACAAGCAGAGCCAAAAAAGCTTAAATATGCAACAATGCTTACTAAGCTAAAATCTTTACGAAAAGGTTTAATATTAGGATACGGTATGGATTGATTTGCAATAACCAATATTCTATGTCATTGATTGAAAATCTAGAGACGCACATATCAGACCAATCACAAATATGCAATTGGGTAGCCAGCAAGGAAGTCTTGTACTGGGTGGAACTGAAATCGGGCACCATGGTGTGACAGTTACTTTACAGGAAGAGTAATCAAGTGGCCTGGATTAGTAATCCTGGTGATCCAAAATGTCTCATACTGAAATACAATGACGAGTTCAAATCCAACCAAAGCAGTTTACAAATTTTAATTCAGTCTTCAAAGAAATCTGGAAATGTATCAGCAAAACTGTATTTATGAAGCTGTTGGAATGTCGTAAAAATAAAAATTCGAAGTGGTCCATGAACATTCTTTGGAGAAGGAAACTTGCAGTCCTTAATTAGTCATCTCCCCCAGCCCAGGAATTTCTGCGCTCTTCTAATTAAGTATCCCGATTTTAATTGTTGCACTGATGGTGACCACACCTTCAGCTGCCTGTCCATCAAGTTGGATAACTATCTCTACCTCACTTTCCTCCTTCAAGGCACTCCTGAAAACCTACCTCTTTAGACATGGGACGTCACCCCCACACCAACATGGATGACTTTTGACTTGCACTCAGGGGGGCACGGTAGCACAGTGGTTAGCACCGTTGCTTCACAGCACAGAAAGCCGGTTTGATTCCCGGCTTGGGTCACTGTCTGTGCGGAGTCTGCACGTTCTCCCCCTGTTTGCGTGGGTTTTCTCCGGGTGCTCCGGTTTCCTCCCACAAGTCCTGAAAGAACTTCCTGGGTTGCTCTTGCGCAGTACTTAGCAGTTGACAGGAGACTATTACTACAAGTCTGGGTTACATGTTTTACAATAATCTGCATCGGATTTTTTTTGCAGGACGGATGGACGGACGGACACAATGAATAACGCCTTTCCCCAATTAGAAACAGTTGCTCACAATTAGAGCATATGCTTCATTGTGACAAGATTGCAACATTAACCAGACTAGTGCATCAAGTTAAAACGTTCGACCAGTGTAATGGGAGCTACTTCGGAGAGATTGAATTGGAAGGAAGTACTTGGACAAAGGATCTATTGCCTGAATCAAACCCCTATTGTGCTTTACTTGCGACACTGGTATTAATGTCCATCACCTTGAAGAGCATAAAAACATTAATGCTAGAAAGTGGTATTTCACATGGACAATGCTGATAAATTATTTTCACAAACATTCGCCATCCAGAAAGCGGTTCATAAACATTCTGAAAATCATTCAGAAAGCAATTGAATAGAGGCTTCCGGGTGCGGCGATGACCAGCTAAGTCGCACGTTTCGGCAGCTCCCGGTGGAACGGACTTTTGGGCTCTTAATAAGAGCCCCAACGGCAATTTTAACGGCTAAAAGCACTGTGCGGTAAACCAGAAGGGAATCCCCCCTGGATACGGATGGAAAAAGGAGAGGAAAGTAGCCGGGATTGCGGTGGATCCTTTAGAGCGGCGGCAAGGAAGGCAAGCAAAAACCAAGATGGTGTCGGAAGGTGGCAGTTTAATATGGGGCCCTGAACAACACGAGTTTTTGAAACGCTGCGTGGAAGAGCTTAAAAAGGAGATGAAGAAGGAGCTGTTGGCCCCGATATTACAGGCGATCGAAGGGCTAAAGGATGAGCAAAAGACCCAGGAGCGGGAGCTTCGGGTCGTGAAGGCAAAGGCTGCCGAGAACAAGGACGATATACAGGGCCTGGTGGTGAAGACGGAGATGCACGAGGCACACCATAAACGATGTGTGGAAAGATTGGTGGTGCTGGAGAATAACGCGAGGAGGAATAATTTAAGGATTCTTGGTCTTCCTGAAGGTGTAGAAGGAGCAGACGTCGGGGCATATGTGAGCACGATGCTGCACTCGTTAATGGGAGCGGAGGCCCCGGCGGGTCCGCTGGAGGTGGAGGGAGCATACCGAGTGATGGCGCGAGGACCGAGAGCAGGAGAAATTCATAGAGCCATAGTGGTGAGATTCCTCCGTTTTAAGGACAAAGAGATGGTCCTTAGATGGGCAAAGAAAACTCGGAGCAGTAGGTGGGAGAACGCGGTGATCCGCGTATATCAAGACTGGAGTGCGGAGGTGGCGAGAAGGAGGGCGAGCTTTAATCGGGCCAAGGCGGTGCTTCACAAAAAGATAAAATTTGGAATGCTACAACCGGCAAGACTGTGGGTCACATATCAAGGGAGGCACCACTACTTTGAGACGGCGGATGAGGCGTGGACTTTTATTGTGGAAGAAAAACTGGAATAAGCGGGTTACTAAAAAAGAACATTTGAAACAAAGTGGTGGGGCGAGTATGGGGGGCGAAGAGGTGGGAAAAAGGGGGGGAAAGATGAGTCTTATGTTATTAATCCTGCGATGCGGTAACTTTTCTCTCTTCCACAGGTGGTGGTGGAGGGAGGAAGGGAGGTGGAGGAGATGGGGCGTTGGCCATGGGGGGGCGGGGCCAAAAGGGAAGCGCGGGCTTTGTTCCCGCGCTATGATAATCATGGCAGGAATAGGGAAGCAGGAAGGAGGGGGCGTCGCACGGTGCGAGCCAAGGTCACGGGGGGGAAGCCGAGGTCGGCCAGAGTTTGCTGACTTCTGGGAGCAACATGGGGGGTGTAACTACGCTAGTGGAGGATCTAGCGGGGGGGTGGGAGGGGGGAGTTACTGGGTTGCTGCTGCTGGGGAGAGGGGGGAGCCGGAATGGGGTGGGGTGGGCGGGGGGGGGGGCGCCGCCTCGGGGGGACACAGCTGCGTGGGAACCGGGTGAGGAGCTGGAAAAAGGGGATGGCTAATCGACAAGGGGGGGGGGGGTAAAAAGCCCCCCAACCGGTTGATCACGTGGAATGTGAGAGGGCTGAACGGGCCGATAAAGAGGGCACGAGTACTCGCACACCTTAAGAAACTTAAGGCAGACGTGGTTATGTTACAAGAGACGCACTTGAAACTTATAGACCAGGTTAGACTACTCAAAGGATGGGTGGGGCAGGTGTTTCATTCGGGGCTAGATGCGAAAAACAGGGGCGTGGCAATACTAGTGGGGAAGCGGGTTATGTTTGAGGCAAAGACCATAGTGGCAGATAGCGGGGGCAGATACGTGATGGTGAGTGGCAAATTACAGGGGGAGGCGGTGGTCTTGGTAAACGTATATGCCCCGAACTGGGATGATGCCAATTTTATGAGGCGCATGCTAGGACCCATCCCGGACCTAGAGGTGGGAAAGTTGGTAATGGGGGGAGATTTTAATACGGTGCTGGAGCCAGGGCTGGACACCTCGAGATCCAGGACTGGAAGGAGGCCGGCTGCAGCCAAGGTGCTTAAAGATTTTATGGAGCAGATGGGAGGAGTAGACCCGTAGAGATTTAGTAGACCTAGGAGTAAGGAGTTTTCGTTTTCTCCTATGTCCACAAAGTTTATTCGCAAATAGACTTTTTTGTCTTGGGAAGGGCGTTGATCCCGAAGGTGAGGGGGACGGAGTATACGGCTATAGCCATTTCGGATCACGCTCCACATTGGGTAGACTTGGAGATAGGGGAGGAAACAGAAGGGCGTCCACCCTGGAGAATGGGCATGGGCCTAATGGCAGATGAAGGGGTGTGTCTAAGGGTGAGGGGGTGCATTGAAAAATACTTGGAACTCAATGATAACGGGGAGGTCCAGGTGGGAGTGGTCTGGGAGGCGCTGAAGGCAGTGGTTAGAGGGGAGCTGATATCAATAAGGGCACATAAAGGAAAGCAGGAGAGTAGGGAACGGGAACGGTTGCTGCAAGAACTTCTGAGGGTGGACAGCCAATATGCGGAGGCACCGGAGGAGGGACTGTACAGGGAAAGGCAAAGGTTACACGTAGAATTTGACTTGCTGACAACGGGTACTGCAGAAGCACAGTGGAGGAAGGCACAGGGTGTACAGTATGAGCATGGGGAGAAGGCGAGCAGGTTGCTGGCCCAACAATTGAGGAAAAGGGGAGCAGCGAGGGAAATAGGGGGAGTGAGGGATGAGGAAGGAGAGATAGAGCGGGGAGCGGAGAGAGTGAATGGAGTGTTCAAGGCATTCTATAAAAGATTATATGAAGCTCGGCCCCCGGATGGGAAGGAGAGAATAATGTGCTTCCTGGACCGGCTGGAATTTCCTAAGGTGGAGGAGCAGGAGAGGGTGGGACTGGGAGCACAGATCGAGATAGAGGAAGTAGTGAAAGGAATTAGGAGTATGCAGGCGGGGAAGGCTCCGGGACCGGATGGATTTCCAGTCGAATTTTATAGGAAATATGTGGACTTGCTTGCCCCGATACTGATGAGAACCTTTAATGAGGCGAAGGAAGGGGGACAGCTGCCCCCGACTATGTCGGAGGCAACAATATCGCTTCTCCTAAAGAAGGAAAAAGACCCGCTGCAATGCGGGTCCTATAGACCTATTTCCCTCCTAAATGTAGACGCCAAGATTCTGGCCAAGGTAATGGCAATGAGGATAGAGGATTGTGTCCCGGGGGTAGTCCATGAGGACCAAACTGGGTTTGTGAAGGGGAGACAGCTGAATACGAATATACGGAGGCTGCTAGGGGTAATGATGATGCCCCCACCAGAGGGGGAAGCGGAGATAGTGGTGGCGATGGATGCCGAGAAAGCATTTGATAGAGTGGAGTGGGATTATTTGTGGGAGGTGTTGAGGAGATTTGGCTTTGGCGATGAGTATATTAGATGGGTACAGCTGCTGTATAGGGCCCCGATGGAGAGCGTGGTCACGAATGGACGGGGGTCTGCGTATTTTCGGCTCCATAGAGGGTCGAGGCAGGGATGTCCTCTGTCCCCATTATTGTTTGCACTGGCAATTGAGCCCCTGGCAATAGCATTGAGGGGTTCCAGGAAGTGGAGGGGAGATCTCAGGGGAGGAGAGGAACACCGGGTATCTCTTTACGCGAACGATTTATTGGTGTATGTGGCGGACGCGGCGGAGGGGATGCCAGAGATATTGCGGATACTTGGGGAGTTTGGAGAATTTTCAGGATATAAGCTGAACATGGGGAAAAGTGAGCTGTTTGTGGTGCATCCAGGGGAGCAGAGCAGAGAAATAGAGGACTTACCGCTGAGAAAGGTAACAAGGGACTTTCGCTACTTGGGGATCCAGATAGCCAAGAATTGGGGTACATTGCATAGGTTAAACTTAACGCGGTTGGTGGAACAGATGGAGGAGGACTTCAAGAGATGGGACATGGTATCCCTGTCACTGGCAGGGAGGGTACAAGCGGTTAAAATGGTGGTCCTCCCGAGATTCCTCTGTGTTTCAGTGCCTCCCGGTGGTGATCACGAAGGCTTTTTTCAAAAGGATTGAGAAGAGTATCATGAGTGTTGTGTGGGCCGGGAAGACCCCGAGACTGAGGAAGGGATTTTTGCAGCGTAGTAGGGATAGGGGGCGGCTAGCGCTACCGAGCCTGAGTGATTACTACTGGGCCGCCAACATCTCAATGGTATGTAAGTGGATGGGAGAAGAGGAGGGAACGGCGTGGAAGAGATTGGAGAAGGCGTCCTGTCGGGGGACTTGCCTACAAGCCATGGTGACGGCGCCGTTGCCGTTCTCACCGAAGAAATACACCACAAGCCCAGTGGTGGTGGCTACTCTGAAAATTTGGGGGCAATGGAGACGGCATAGGGGAAAGACGGGAGCCTCGGTGTGATCCCCGATAAGAAATAATCATAGGTTTGCTCCGGGGAGAATGGATGGGGGATTTGGAACATGGCAAAGAGCAGGAGTAACACAATTGAGAGATCTGTTTGTAGATGGGACGTTTGCAAGTCTGGGAGCGCTGGCCGAAAAATATGGGTTGCCCCAAGGGAATGCATTCCGGTATATGCAACTGAGGGCTTTTGCGAGGCAACAGGTGAGGGAATTCCCGCAGCTCCCGACGCAGGAGGTGCAGGACAGAGTGATCTCAAAGACATGGGTGGGGAACGGTAAGCTATCAGACATATATAGGGAAATGAGGGACGAGGGGGAGATTATGGTAGAAGAGCTGAAAGGGAAATGGGAAGGAGAGCTGGGGGAGGAGATTGAAGAGGGGCTGTGGGCTGACGCCCTAAGTAGGGTAAACTCATCGTCCTCGTGTGCCAGGCTAAGCCTGAGACAATTTAAGGTGTTACACAGGGCGCATATGACTGGAGCACGGCTCAGTAAATTTTTTGGAGTAGAGGATAGGTGTGCGAGATGCTCGAGAAGCCCAGCGAATCACACCCACATGTTCTGGTCATGTCCGGCACTACAGGGGTTTTAGGTGGGGGTGACAAAGGTGCTTTCGAAGGTGGTGGGGGTCCCGGTCGAACCAAGCTGGGGGTTGGCTATATTCGGGGTTGCAGAAGAGCCGGGAGTGCAGGAGGCGAAAGAGGCTGATGTTTATGGAGAGGATGGGTATGGTGGATCCACGGCGCTTTCAGAACCCGGGGGAAGGGAGTATTCCTTCTTTTCACACGTCTATAAGGTGTATTTGAGGATTGATTACTTTGTAGTGAGTCAGGAGATTAGGTTGGGGTGGAGGGGGCAGAGTATGTGGGGACAGTTATCCCGGACCATGCACCCCACTGGCTGGATATTCGGTTCAGTACGGGACGAGAGCAGAGGCCGGGGTGGAGGTTTGACTCGGGGTTGTTGGCGGGTGATAAGTTGCGGTTGGCGATTAGGGATTATGTGGAGTTCAATCAGAATGGGGAGGTGTCGGCGGGCATTTTTTGGGAAGCACTGAAGGCAGTGGTCTGGGGAGAAATTCTCTCATTTATGGTTCGTGTGAATAAGGAAAGGAGGGCAGAACATGAGCGAGATAGTGGAGGTGGACAGGGAATATTCGAGGGTGCAGGGGCAATTTGACAGGCTGACAATGGGGAGGGCGGTCGGGCAACTGCATAGGGCAAGAGCGATGCAATGAGTATGGGGAGAAGGCGAGCCGCATGCTGGCGCACCAGCTGCAGAGGCAGGCTGCGTCCAGGGAAATATTGAAGATCCGGACTGGGGCTGCGGATGTGGTGTCAGAGCCAGGGAAGATAAACAAGGCATTTAGAGAGTATTACCAGGGACTTTATGAGGCAGACCAAGGAGGAGAGGAGGGGGATATGGGGCGGTTTCTGGACGAGCTGGAATTTCCCCAGGTGGAGGAAGCAAAGAGGAAGGCATTGGAGGAGCCCCTGGGGCTGAGGGAGGTGCTGGATAGTATCTGGGGTATGAAGTCGGGGAAGGCCCCTGGGCCGGATTGGTACCCGGCAGAATTTTATAAGGAATTTGCGGCGGACCTGGCACCACATCTGTTGGGGGCGTTTAATGAAGCACTGGAGAAGGGGGAGTTGCCGGAGACGATGAAGCAGGCAGTAATCACACTAATCTCCAAAAAAGGGAAGGATCCGGTGGAATGTGGGTCGTATAGACCCAGATCACTATTGAACAGTATTGGCCTAGTTGTTGGCGGGGAGGATGGAGGATTGTGTCCCGGGGGTGGTTGCAGAAGATCAAACAGGCTTCATGAAGGGCAGGCAGCTCGCGAGTAATATAAGACGGCTGTTGAATGTGGTGATGAATCCGTCGAGAGTTCTGGTACCGGAGGTGGTGGTGTCCATGGATGCGGAGAAAGCATTTGATCGGGTGGAGTGGCGGTACGTGTTCGAAGTTTTGGGAAGGTTTGGGTTTGGGACGATATTTGTGGCATGGGTGCGGTTGCAGTATGTGGCGCCAAGAGCGAGGGGGAGGACGAATGATATGAGCTCACAAAGCTTTGACTTACAACACAGGGGTACGAGGCAGGGGTGCCCGCTGTCGCCGCTGCTGTTTGCGATGGCCATAGAACCATTGGCGATGGCTCTCAGGGGGTCGGCAGAGTGGCAGGGGATAATGAGGGGACAGAGGGAGCATCGGGTGTCGCTCTGTGCCGATGACCTCCTGCTGTATGTTTCGGATCCGTTGGCGAGTATGGGAAGGATTATGGGTCTGTTGGGGATGTTTGGAGGATTCTCGGGATACAAGCTGAATGTAGCGAAAAGCAAGGTATTCCCGGTGAATGAGCTGGCACAGCGGACTAATTTAGGGGGGGATGCCATTTACGGTAGCGAGGTACTTGGGGATTCAGGTAGCGAGGGAATGGACGGGGCTCCATAAGTGGAACTTAACAAAGCTGGTGGAGGAGGCCAGGGAGGTTCTTAAGAGGTGGGATACACTGCACTTAACGTTGGCGGGGAGGGTCCAAGTGGTGAAAATGAATATTCTGCCGAGATTCTGGTTTATCTTTCAGGCTCTCCCAATCTTTATGCCAAAGGCCTTTTTTCAGAAAGTGGACACAATCATCTCTGACTTTGTATGGGCGGGGAAGGTACCGAGGGTGGGGAGGAACCTGCTACAGAGGCAGAGGCAGCAGGGGGAGTTGGTGTTGCCAAACTTGCTTCCTTTTTATTGGGTGGCGAATGTGGACAAGGTGCAGCGGTGGTGGGAAGGAGAAGGGGTAGAGTGGGTTAGGATGGAGAAGGAATCTTGTAAGGGGTCTAGTTTGAGGGCTATGGTGACGGCAGCATTGCCAATGGCTCAGAGTAGGTATTCAGGGAGTCCAGTGGTGCAGACCACAGTGAAGATATGGAATCAGCTGAGGATTTTAGGGTGGAAGGGATGTTGGTGCTAACGCCGCTGTGCGAGAATCATGGGTTTGAGCCGGGGGGGATGGATTGTGTATACAGGAGGAGGAGGGAAGTGGGGCTGGTCAGGGTGAGGGATTTGTATTTGGAGGAAAGGTTCGCCAGTCTGGAGGAGCTAAGGGAGACGGTAGAGCTGCCGGGGGGTAGTGAGTTCAGGTATCTACAGATTAGGGACTTTGCACGAAAGGTCTGGAAGGGGTTCCCTAGATTGCCAGGATACACCCTGCTGGAGCGACTGCTGCTTCCGGATGTGGGAGGGGAAGGAAGAATTGGAGATATATACAAGTGGCTGGGAGAGCAGGGAAGCGAGCGGGTGGTGAAGATCAAGGAGAAATGGGAAGCGGAGTTGGGAATGGAAATCAGTTGGGGAGTATGGAGTGAGGCACTGCAAAGGGTAAACGGGACCTCCTCTTGTGCAAGGATGAGCCTGATACAGTTCAAGGTGGTGTACAGGGTGCATATGACTCAGGCGAGAATGAGTGGGTTCTTTCAGGGGGTAGCAGATGAGTGTGAGAGGTGTGGGCGGGGGCCAGCGAATCACACGCACATATTTTGGGGTTGTGAAAAATTGGGACGATTCTGGGCGGGAGTGTTCGCGGTCTTAGCCAGATAGTGGAGGAGGGAGTGGACCTGGACCTTTGGTGGCGATATTTGGGGTTTCAGAGAAGCCGGAGCTCATGGAGAGGAGGAAGGATGATGTCATAGCCTTCGATGGGGGCTGGTTTAGCACACTGGGCTAAAGAGCTGGCTTTTAAAGCAGACCAAGGCAGGCCAGCAGCATGGTTCAATTCCCGTACCAGCCTCCCCAAACAGGCGCCAGAATGTGGCGACTAGGGGATTTTCACAGTAACTTCATTGAAGCCTACTTGTGACAATAAGCGATTTTCATTTCATTTAATTCGCCTCTCTGATTGCAGTGACGAATTTTGCTGGAGTGGTGGTCGACATGGCCACCGGGGGTGGCAGCATGGCTGGGTGACCTGTACGACTTAGAGAAGATAAAGTATGAGTTAAGGGGCTCAGCAGGGGAGTTCGAGAAAAGGTGAGGGATGTTTGTGACCGTGTTTGAAGAGCTGTTTGTCGCGCGCGCGCGCGCGGGGGGAAATCTGTTGGGAAGAATGTTTATTTGCTGTAACCTAGTTTGATACAAGTTTGAATAAAACGCGTTTTTAAAAAAAGCAAATGAAATCCCAGATCTACCCATCAGCATTCACAGAGGCAAACACTAGCATTAAAGGAATAAAGGAATACCAAACTGGGAGAACTGAGTCAAAGAGCAATTTAGACTGGAGAGATAAAACTGCAAATGGTGGAAATCTAACCAAATATTAACTCATCTTCTTCAGACGCCAATGGACCTGAAGTGTATTTTCAGCATTATCCCCAAATTAGGAATGGTCAATTTTTCCAAATATGCTGTTTGCCTTTTATTACAAATGAAAAATCTGCTTTATTCTTTGACATGTCTTTTGCATGTGTCTCGGGTGCATAGATAATATGATCATGCAGTGATTTGTGTCTTACAAAAACTTCCCACTGTGCCGATTTTCTGAGCAAATTGGATTTTTGATCAGAAAGCTGCCACTTATAAATGTGATCAAAGCTAAATAAAGCCCTTGCCTTGAAGGCTATGGATGTGGCTTCTAGTTCACCTCCTGATAAATCTAATGAGAAATGTTCAATGATCGTGTTTGGCATTTTAAAATCATACATCTGATTATTAGCATTAGGTATATTCACTGTTACACACTCAAAAAACATAGCAGGGACTGCAATCAATAATACCCATTTTCAAAAGAAAATTCTCATTGGGGAAGATGTCTCAAACACGATTAAAAACTAATGAATCCACTTTAAGTTACTTAGCTCACAAGAGGCTGCAATACTAGTGAATCACCAACTCCAACCTTCTTTCTGGTTCCCCTGCACGTCTAACTGTGCAGGAGAACTGCAGATAAAATTGGTCACAAGAGGATCATTCGACCCCTCAAGCCTGCTCTGTCATTCAGTGAGATCATGACTGATTCAGATCCACCGTCCTGCACTATTCCCATATCTCTCGATTCTCCAAGTGTTCAAATATCTATCAATGCCACACTTGGATATGGAGAAAGACCTCTCCAGCTCAGGCCAATGAAGCTGCCAGGCGCTCATCAAATCTCAGAGTAGGGCAGATTGTGGGCCTAAATGAAGTGATAAAAGCGGGTGAACCCTGGGTGACAGAGATCGTCGTGCAGGGTCGGGAGTCGGTCCACTTGTGCGCTGGCACATGTACCTCGGGACAGGGCATCGGGGGCTCGTTGAGCTTACCGGGGCGATACAAAATCTCGTAATTTAAGGTGGAGAGCTCGATCCTCCACCGCAAGATCTTATCATTTTTGATCTTACCCCGCTATGTGTTGTTAAACATGAAGGCAACCGACCGTTGGTCTGTGAGGAGAGTGAATCCCCTGCCGGCCAGGTAATGCCTCCAGTGCCGCACAGCTTCAACGATAGCTTGGGCCTTCTTTCTGACGGGGGAGTGCTGAATTTCAGAGGCATGGAGGGTGCGGGAAAAGAATGCCACGGGCCTGCCTGCCTGGTTGAGGGTGGCGGCCAGAGCGACGTCTGATGCAGCGCTCTCGACTTGGAAGGGGAGCGTCTCGTCAACCACGTGCATCGTGGCCTTGGTGATGTCGGCCTTGATACGGCTGAAGGCCTGATGAGCCTCGGCCACCAGTGGGAAACCGGTGGAGTGGATGAATGGGCGGAACTTGTCCGCATAGTTAGGGACCCACTGGGCGTAGTACGAAAAGAACCCAAGGCATCGTTTGAGGGGCTGGGGGCAGGGGGGAAGGGGGAGATCCATGAGGGGGCGCATGCGATTGGGGTCGGGCCCTAGAACTCCGTTCTGAACCACATGGCCGAGGATGGCTAATCGGTTTGTGCTGAACACACACTTCTCCTTGGTGTAGGTTAGGTTGAGGAGTTTGGCGGTGTGGAGAAATTTGGAAAGGTTAGCGTCGTGATCCTGCTTGTCGTGGCCACAGATGGTGACGTTATCCAGGTACAGGAAAGTGGCCCGCAGTCCGTACTGGTCAACCATTCGCTCCATCTCCCATTGGAAGACCGAGACCCCGTTAGTGACGCCGAAGGGAACCCTAAGGAAATGGTGAAGGCGGCCGTCCGCTTCAAACACGGTGTACGGGCGGGCCACCTTGCGAATAAGGAGCCGGTGGTAGGCAGATTTCAGGTCCACTGTCGAGAAGACCCGGTACTGTGCAATCTGATTGACCATATCAGATGTGCGTGGGAGGGGGTACGCGTCGAGCTGCGTGTACCGATTGATGGTCTGACTGTAGTCAACGACTATCCTGTTTTTCTCCCCCGTTTTCACCACTACCACTTGGGGCTCTCAAGGGGCTGTTGCTGGCCTTGATGATACCTTCCCGCAGCAGCCGCTGGACCTCAGACCTGATGAAGGTCCTGTCCTGGGCACTGTACCGTCTGCTCCTGGTGGCGACGAGTTTGCAATCCGGAGTGAGTTTTGTAAACAGAGAAGACGGGACGACCTTAAGGGTCGTGAGGCCGCATACAGTAAGGGGTGGTAGGGGCCCGCCAAATTTCAGGGTTAGGCTCTGGAGGTTGCACTGGAAGTCCAAGCCGAGTAGCAAGGCAGCGCAGAGATTGGGGAGGACGTAGAGCCGGAAGCCACTGAACTCTACGCCCTGGATGGAGAGGGTGGCGATGCAGTACTCCCGGATCACCACGGAGTGGGATCCGGAGGCCAGGGAGATTCTTTGGTTAATGGGGTGTACCGCGAGTGAGCAGCACCTTACCGTATCGGGGTGGATGAAGCTCTGTGCTCCTGGGGTCCAGAAGGCAGGATATCTCATTCACGTCAACCTTCACCTTTGTCGACCCGATCGCGAGGTTGTGCAATCGGGACTGGTCGATCGTGACGGAGGCGAGACGTGGCTGGTCAGCGGCGGTTGCAGGCGATGAGCGGCCCGATGAGGTGCCTGACGGGTAGGGATCCTGAGGCGGGGAAGATGGCAGCGCCCATGGGCTGCACGTGTTGTATGGGGAGCAAGATGGCGGCGCCCACAGGCCGCTCGTGGTCGGAGGCGAGGGAGATGGTGGCGCCCACGAGCCGCACGCAGGGGGTGCAGGGACAATAGCGGCGATTGAGCGGGCCTGGCACACTACAGCAAAATGTCCTTTCTTGCCGCAGGCCTTGCAGAGCGCGCTCCGCGGGGGGTGTTTTGTCTGTCCGCAGAAGTAGCACCCGGGTCCCCTGGGGTTGGCTGGCTGCCACGCGGCGCAGGCGTGGGGATGGCTGGGGGCAGTCGCTGATGGGGTCCACGATGGGGTGGCCGCTGGTGGGGTCCACAATGCCCAGGAGCGGTGAGTCGTGCGGTCTGGGGCATACGCCAGTACATCGCGTGAGGCGACTGAGCGAGAGCGCTAGTTTCTTGGTCGCCACGAGGTCAAGCGTAGCCCCTTCTAAGAGGCGCTGGCGGATGTAGGCGACCCTATGCCCGTAATGAACATGTCTCTCATTAGCAGGTTAGAAAGTTCAGCGGCCGAAACGCCTGGCAATCACAGTCTCTCACCAAGGCGAGCTGGGCACGCCAGAAATCTTCCACAGACTCACCGGGAAGTTGGTGCCGCGTGGACAGGAGGTGCCTGGCGTAGATCTTGATGGTCTGCTGAGCATAGTTCTCCTTCAGTAGCACCATGGCCTCTGTGTAGGTAGGCGCGTCCTGGATGAGGGGAAAGACATCGGAGCTCAGCCGCGTGTACAGAATCTGGAGCTTTTGTGCTTCTGGGATTGGGTCTGTCGCAGATCCGATGTATGCTTCAAAGCAAACTAGCCAATGTGCGAAGTCCTTTTTGGCGTTGTCTGCGTGAGGATGCAGCTGCAGGCCATCCGGCTTGATGCGGAGATCCATCTTTGTAAAATCTCTGTGTAATAAATTGATGCACTATCAATTACGACGAGACGAGAGTGGAGGGTAATCGAGGCTTTATTACACAGAGATGTGTGGCCTCCTACAGCTGCTGCTGAAATGGCTGCAGTTCGGACAGCACACACATTTATACTCCGCCTACTGGGCGGAGCCAGCAGGCAGGGATCTACCCCCGTACCTGTAGTACAGGGGCCTTACCGTAATACCCTCGTATGCAGTGCAGTATATACACTATAATACAACAGTGGTGACTACCACATAAAGTACTAAGCAGACGTGTGTTATTGTAAAAGGACTTGATTCCACTGCGCAATAAATACTACATGTAATCCCTGTGGGATTTCAAGTTGGTCACTTCAAGTGAAGTATGTAGCTGCAAGTCCAAGTTTACGTAGGTTTCATTTTTTTTTTTTTTAAATAACCGAAATACACTCACACACACTCACTTCATGTGGATCTGCTGTGGCATTATACAGTGAGGTGGAGTCCGGGGACAAATGGTTGGATAATTGAATCAGGGCATGTTATCCTCCCACGCTCTACCCGAGATGTGGGATCTAACTCCCTCACCTTGAAGATCTTGGGAGTGCGCCGTTCAGTGCTGTTCTCTGCAAACAGGGCCTAAATGGAACGGCACACATGGGGGTCTCCCAGGCTATCGGTGGCCCCAGGTGCTTTCCCTCTGGGTAGTGTAGTACTCTGGCACCTTAGCAGTGCCACCTGGATGGCAGCCTGGCACTGCGTCAGCTGTGGATTGGGCCCAGGGATGCTCTGTGCGGGTGCTGGAAAGCGCCCCCCCCCCCCCCACCCCCACCCCCAGGACTATGTTCCCATTCAGACAAATCGCACCCGTACACATTTCATTTGGAAAATATCTGTGGAAACCCATCATGTTGTACTTGCATCCTCCCACCAGTAGTGACACTGTAGCACCTGCCAATTATCATTCAAAATACTTGACGATATTGGCCACCATTTTGCAAACAGCTATCAATTCACTAAGAACTGCGTGATAACTTAAAATAGTTAAAAATTTCCCTCCTGACCTTAGAGGCAGCTAATGACGTTTATAAAATTAAATCCGATTTGCACTGCTTCTTCGGAAATCAAAACATTTATGGCACGCAAAAGCCCTATATGATGAGAATTAGTCATTTAAACAAACCTGTTTTATTAATTAGTCTATCATTCCCCAAATGTAAAATCTGGAAGGAAATTACATCCAGATTGTACCTCTTGATCTTTGGAGCATTTTATTTTATTTCCATATTCAACCAATTTTGACAGCTACGCAATAGCCATCACGTATTGGGGGGCAGTGTTGCAGTGGTCTTGCAGTAGTCCAGAGACCCAGAGTCAAGCTTTGGGCACCCAAGTTCAAATCCCACATCTGAATTTCAAAAAAAATAAAAATCTGGAATTTAAAGTCTAATGATGACCATGAAACCATTGTCGATTGTTGTAAAAGCCCACCTGGTTCACTAATGTCCTTTAGGGAAGGAAATCTGCCATCCTTACCTGGACTGGCCTACAGGTGACTCCAGTCCCACAGCAAAAGCCCTCAGAAATAGAGGGCATTTAGGGATGGGCAATAAATGTTGGCCCAGACAGCAATGCCCACATCTTGTAAATGAATCTTTAAAATTCGAACATTTCTAAAACATAATTCAGCAAGTTGGATTTTAAATTTATTGGAACTTAGAACATTTCTATCCTTTGTAGAAATTATAGAAGCATGAATTCAGTAAGATTATGGCTGACCAGTTTGTGTTCCGAGTTCCACATTCTCATCTAACTCTTTCATTCCCTTGCCCAATAAGAATCTGTCTAGCGGACTTCCGGGTGCGGCGATGACCAGCTAAGTCGCACGTTTCGGCAGCTCCCGGTGGAACGGACTTTTGGGCTCTTAATAGGAGCCCCAACGGCAATTTTAACGGCTAAAAACACTGTGCGGTAAACCAGAAGGGAAATCCCCCTGGACACGGATGGAAAAAGGAGAGGAAAGTGGCAGGATTGCGGAGGATCCTCTAGAGCAGCGGCAAGGAAGGCAAGCACAAAGCAAGATGGCGTCGGAAGGTGGCCGTCTAATATGGGGCCCTGACCAACAAGAGTTCCTGCGGCGCTGTGTGGAAGAACTTAAAAAGGAGATGAAGAAGGAGCTGCTGGCCCCGATATTACAGGCGATTGAAGGGCTAAAGGAGGAGCAAAAGACCCAGGAGCAGGAGCTTCGGGTCGTGAAGGCAAAGGCCGCTGATAATGAAGACGAAATACAGGGGCTGGTGGTGAAGACAGAGATGCACGAGGCACAACACAAAAGGTGTGTGGAAAGGCTGGAGGTGCTGGAGAATAATGCGAGGAGGAAGAATTTAAGGATTCTTGGTCTTCCCGAAGGTGCAGAAGGGGCGGACGTCGGGGCATATGTGAGCACGATGCTACACTCGTTAATGGGATTGGAGGCCCCGACGGAGGTGGAGGGAGCTTATCGAGTTATGACGCGAAGACCGAGGGCTGGAGAAATACCTCGAGCCATAGTGGTGAGATTTCTCCGATATAATGACAGAGAGATGGTCCTCAGATGGACGAAGAAAACTCGGAGCAGTAAGTGGGAGAACGCGGTGATCCGCGTATATCAAGATTGGAGTGCGGAGGTGGCGAGAAGGAGGGCAAGTTTTAATTGGGCCAAGGCGGTGCTTCACAAAAGGTCAAATTTAGAATGTTGCAGCCGGCAAGACTGTGGGTCACACACCAAGGGAAGCACCACTACTTTGAGACGGCAGAAGAGGCGTGGACATTTATTGTGGAGGAGAAGCTGGAATAGGCGGGCCAGAAAAAGAACGTTTGGGACAAAGTGGTGGGGTGATTACGTGGGGTGAAGGGGGGGGGATAAAGGGGGAAGGGATGATATCTCAAGTTGTTAATCTTGCGACCCTGTAACTTTTCTCTCTTCCCCATGTCGTGGGGGAGAGGGGGGAGGGAGGATGAGGAATTGTGGGCGCCGGCCATTAGGGGTGGGGCCAAGTGGGAAACGCGGGCTTTGTTCCCGCGCTATGGTAATCATGGCGGGAACAGGGAAGCAGGAAGGAGGGGGCCTCGCATAGTGGGGGCCGAGGTCACGGGGGGAAGCCGAGGTCAGCCAGAGTTTGCTGACTTCTGGGAGCAACATGGGGGGTGCAATTACGCTAGAAAAGGGTCTAGCGGGGGGGGGGGGGTTAACTGGGTTGCTGCTGCTGGGGAGAAGGGGGAGCTGGTGCGGGGTAGGGTGATCGAGGCGGGAGGGCGCCGTCGGGGGGAGATACGGCTACGTGGGAACCGGGTGAGGAGCTGGATTAAAAAAGGGGATGGCTAGTCGACAAGGGGGGGGGGGTAAAGAGCCCCCCAACCCGGCTGATCACGTGGAACGTGAGAGTGCTGAACGGGCCGATTAAAAGGGCACGGGTACTCGCACACCTAAAGAAATTAAAGGCAGATATGGTTATGTTGCAGGAGACGCATTTGAAACTGATAGACCAGGTCAGACTACGCAAAGGATGGGTGGCGCAGGTGTTTCATTCGGGGTTAGACACAAAGAACAGGGGGGTGGCTATATTAGTGGGGAAACGGGTACTGTTTGAGGCAAAGACCATAGTGGCGGATAGTGGGGGTAGATACGTGATGGTGAGTGGCAGATTGCAAGGGGAGGCGGTGGTTCTAGTGAACGTATATGCCCCGAACTGGGATGATGCCAATTTTATGAGGCGTATGTTGGGACATATCCCGGACCTAGAGGCGGGAAAGTTGGTAATGGGGGGAGACTTCAATACGGTGCTGGACCCAGGGCTGGACAGATCGAGGTCCAGGACCGGGAGGAGGCCAGCTGCAGCTAGGGTGCTCAAGGACTTTATGGAGCAGATGGGAGGAGTAGACCCCTAGAGATTTAGCATGCCTAGGAGTAAGGAGTTCTCGTTTTTCTCCTATGTTCATAAAGTATATTCACGGATAGACTTTTTTGTTTTGGGAAGGGCGCCGATCCCGAAGGTGACAGGGACGGAGTACACGGCTACAGCTATCTCGGACCACGCTCCACATTGGGTGGACCTGGAGATAGGGGAGGAAAACGAACAGCACCCGCCCTGGAGAATGGACATGGGATTATTGGCAGATGAGGGGGTATGTTTAAGGGTGAGGGGGTGTATTGAAAGGTACTTGGCCGGGTGCGGCGATGACCAGCTAAGTCGCACGTTTCGGCAGCTCCCGGTGGAACGGACTTTTGGGCTCTTGATAGGAGCCCCAACGGCAATTTTAACGGCTAAAAACAGTGCGGTAAACCAGAAGGGAATTCCCCCTGGACACGGATGGAAAAAGGAGAGGAAAGTGGCCGGATTGCAGTGGATCCTTTGGAACAGCGGCAAGGAAGGCAAGCAAAAACCAAGATGGCGTCGGAAGGTGGCAGTTTCACATGGGGCCCTGAACAACAAGAGTTCTTGAAATGCTGCGTGGAAGAGATAAAAAAGGAAATGAAGAAAGAGCTGTTGGCCCCGATACTACAGGCGATCGAAGGGCTAAAGGAGGAACAAAAGACCCAGGAGCGGGAGCTTCGAGTCGTGAAGGCGAAGGCAGCCGAGAATGAGGACGATATACAGGGCCTGGTGGTGAAGACGGAGATACAGGAGGCACATCAGAAACGATGTGTGGAGAGGTTGGAGGCACTGGAAAACAACGCAAGGAGGAACAACCTGAGGATTCTTGGTCTTCCTGAGGGTGTGGAGGGTGCGGACATCGGGGTATATGTGAGCACGATGCTGCACTCGTTAATGGGAGCGGAGGCCCCGGCGGGTCCGTTGGAGGTGGAGGGAGCATACCGAGTTATGGCGCGAGGACCGAGAGCAGGAGAAACTCCCAGAGCCATAGTGGTGAGATTCCTCCGTTTTAAGGATAGAGAAATGGTCCTTAGATGGGCGAAGAAAACTCGGAGCAGTAAATGGGAGAACGCGGTGATCCGCGTTTATCAAGACTGGAGTGCGGAGGTGGCGAGAAGGAGGGCGAGCTTTAATCGGGCCAAGGCGGTGCTTCATAAAAGGAAGATAAAATTTGGAATGCTGCAACCGGCAAGACTGTGGGTCACATATCAAGGAAGGCACCACTACTTTGAGACGGCGGATGAAGCGTGGACTTTTATTGTAGAAAGGTACTTGGAGCTCAATGACGATGGGGAGGTTCAGGTGGGAGTGGTCTGGGGGGCGTTGAAGGCAGTGGTTAGAGGGGAGCTGATATCTATCAGGGCACATAAAGGAAAGCAGGAGGGTAGGGAAAGGGAGCGGTTGCTGAAAGAACTTTTGAGGATGGACAGACAATATGTGGAGGCACCGGAGGAGGGACTGTACAGGGAAAGGCAAAGGCTACATGTAGAATTTGACTTGTTGACTACGGGTAAGGCAGAGGCACAGTGGAGGAGGACACAGGGAGTGCAGTATGAGTATGGAGAGAAGGCGAGCCGGTTGCTGGCCCACCAACTGAGGAAGAGGGGAGCAGCGAGGGAGATAGGGGGGGTAAGAGATGAGGAGGGAGAGATGGAGCGGGGAGCGGAGAGAGTGAATGGGGTGTTCAAGGTATTCTACGAAAGATTATATAAAGCTCAGCCCCCGGAAGGGAAGGAGAGAATGATGAGCTTTCTGGATCAGCTGGAATTCCCTAAGATGGAGGAGCAGGAGAGGGCGGGACTGGGAGCACAGATTGAGATGGAGGAGGTAGTGAAAGGGATTGGGAGCATGCAGGCGGGGAAGGCCCCGGGACCAGATGGATTCCCGGTGGAATTTTATAGGAAGTATATGGACTTGCTGGCCCCGCTTCTGACGAGAACCTTTAATGAGGCTAGGGAAAGGGGGCAGCTGCCCCCGACTATGTCAGAGGCAACGATATCGCTCCTCCTAAAGAAGGAAAAAGACCCGCTGCAATGCGGGTCCTATAGGCCCATTTCTCTTTTAAATGTGGATGCTAAGATTCTGGCCAAGGTAATGGCGACGAGGATAGAGGACTGTGTCCCGGGGTGGTTCATGAGGACCAGACTGGGTTTGTGAAGGGGAGACAGCTGAACACGAACATACGGAGGTTGCTAGGGGTAATGATGATGCCCCCGCCAGAGGGGGAAGCGGAGATAGTGGTGGCGATGGATGCCGAGAAAGCATTTGATAGAGTGGAGTGGGATTATCTGTGGGAAGTGCTGAGGAGATTTGGCTTTGGAGATGGGTATATCGGATGGGTACAGTTGCTGTATAGGGCACCGATGGCGAGTGTGGTTACGAGTGGACGGGGGTCTGATTATTTCCGGCTTTACAGAGGGACGAGGCAGGGGTGTCCCCTGTCTCCGTTATTGTTTGCACTGGCGATTGAGCCCCTGGCCATAGCACTGAGGGGTTCCAGGAAGTGGAGGGGAGTGTTCAGGGGAGGAGAAGAACACCGGGTATCTTTGTATGCGGATGATTTGTTGTTGTATGTGGCGGACCCGGTGGAGGGGATGCCAGAGATAATGCGGATACTTGGGGAGTTTGGGGATTTTTCGGGGTATAAATTGAACATGGGGAAAAGTGAGTTGTTTGTGGTGCATCCGGGGGAGCAGAGCAGGGAAATAGAGGATTTACCGCTGAGGAAGGTAACAAGAGACTTCCGGTACTTGGGGATTCAGATAGCCAAGAATTGGGGAACCTTACACCGGCTTAATTTAACACGATTGGTGGAACAGATGGAGGAGGACTTCAAGAGATGGGACATGGTGTCCCGGTCACTGGCGGGTAGGGTGCAGGCGGTTAAAATGGTGGTTCTCCCGAGATTCCTCTTTGTGTTTCAGTGCCTCCCGGTGATGGTCACGAAGGCTTTTTTTAAGAGAATCGAGAAAAGCAGTATGAGTTTTGTGTGGGCCGGGAAGACCCCCAGAGTGAGGAGGGGGTTCTTGCAGCGTAGTAGGGATAGGGGGGGGGAATGGCACTACCGAGCCTAAATGATTATTACTGGGCCGCCAATATTTCAATGGTGTGTAAGTGGATGGGAGAAGGGGAGGGAGCGGCGTGGAAAAGATTGGAGAGGGCGTCCTGCAAGGGGACCAGTTTACAAGCAAATACACTACAAGCCCGGTGGTGGTGGCAACATTAAAAATTTGGGGGCTGTGGAGACGGCATAGGGGGAAGGACGGGAGCCTCGGTGCGGTCCCCGATAAGAAATAACCATAGGTTTGTTCCGGGGAGAATGGATGGGGGATTTGGAGCATGGCAAAGAGCTGGGGTAGTACAATTGAGAGATCTGTTCGTAGATGGGACGTTTGCGAGTCTGGGAGCGTTGACGGAAAAATATGGGTTGCCCCAAGGGAATGCATTTCGGTATATGCAACTGAGGGCTTTTGCGAGGCAACAGGTGAGGGAATTCCCGCAGCTCCCGACGCAGGAGGTGCAGGATAGAGTGATCTCAGAGACATGGGTGGGGGATGGTAGGCTGTCGGACATATACAGGGAAATGAGGGACGAGGGAGAGATCATGGTAGATGAGCTGAAAGTGAAATGGGGAGAAGAGCTGGGGAGGAGATTGAGGAGGGGCTGTGGGCTGATGCCCTACGTAGGGTAAACTCATCGTCCTCGTGTGCCAGGCTAAGCCTGATTCAATTTAAGGTGTTACACAGGGCGCATATGACTGGAGCACGGCTCAGTAAATTCTTTGGGGTAGAGGATAGGTGTGGGAGATGCTCGAGAAGCCCAGCGAATCACACCCACATGTTCTGGTCATGTCCGGCATTACAGGGGTTCTGGGTGGGGGTGGCAAAGGTGCTTTCGAAGGTGGTGGGGGTCCGGGTCGAGCCAAGCTGGGGGTTGGCTATATTCGGGGTTGCAGAAGAGCCGGGAGTGCAGGAGGCGAGAGAGGCTGATGTTTTGGCCTTTGCGTCCCTAGTAGCCCGGCGCAGGATATTGCTTATGTGGAAGGAAGCCAAACCCCCGGGCGTGGAGACCTGGATAAACGACATGGCAGGGTTTATAAAGTTAGAACGGATCAAGTTCGTATTAAGGGGTTCGGCTCAAGGGTTCACCAGGCGGTGGCAACCGTTCGTCAACTACCTCACAGAACGATAGAGGGAATGAAAAAGAAAGACAACAGCAGCAACCCAGGGGGGAGCAGGAGGATCCGGGCGGGCTCTCAGGGATGTCATTGTATATGTATAGACATTTGTTATAGGTAATGTATATTGGACTGTTGGATTGTATCTTTGGAGAGTAACTATTTTTGACAAGGCAGTTGCCATTTAGTTTTGTTTTTGTTTTGTTTTTGTTTCTGTTTATATGTTATTTATTTGTTTAAAACTGGCCACTGTTATTTATATTGCTTTATTGTTGTTTAAAAGAAAAACTATGTACTGTTATGTTTGGCCAAAAAAATCTTGAATAAAATATATATATATTTTTTTTAAAAAGAATCTGTCTAGCTTTGCCTTAAAAATATTCAATGACCCTACCTCAACCATGTTCTGAGGCAGAGAATTCCAAAGACATTTCTCCTCATCTTTCCGAAAAGGGCAACCCCTAGTTTTAAAACCGTGCCCGTTAGTTCTAAACTCACCCACAAGACGAAACATCCTTCCCATGTCCACCTCGCCAAGCCCAATCAGGATCAGACATTCAAATCACCCCTTACTCGTCTAAATGCCAGTGAAGACAAACCCACTCTGTCCAACCTTTCCTCATCAAAAACCTGATCTTTCTAGGTGTCAATCTAATAAATCTCCTTTGAACCGCCTCCAATGCACTTACACCCTTCCTTAAATAATACAACCAAAAATGCACACAGTATTTGAGATGTGGTGTCACCAATTCCCTGTATAACTGAAGCATAACATCAGGCGGGATCAGTTAGATGATCAGACAAGATCATAATGAATGGCGGAGCAGGCTCGAAGGGCCGAATGGCCTCCTCCTACTCCGATTTTCTATGTTCCCATCCTTACTTTTATGTTCAATTCCTCTCATAATAAAAGAATAGTACTCCATTAGCCTTCTTCATTATTTCCTCTACCCGTATACTCATGCACTAGAACAGAATCCCTTTGCATCTTGGAATTCTGCAGTCATTCTCCATTTAAGTAATACTATGCCTTTTTATTATTCCTGCCATTGTGAACAACTTCACAATTTTCCACATTATACTCCAACTGCCAGAGTTTTGACCAACCTATCTAAGGTTAGGTGGGGTTACTGGGTTACAGGGATAGGGTGAAGGTGTGGGCTTAAGTAGGGTGCTCTTTCCAAGGGCCAGTACAGCTCATTGGGCCAAATGGTCTCCTTCTGCACCGTAAATTCTATGATTCTAAGATCAACCTGCAACCTCCTTATGTTCTCTTCATAACATACTTTCCTACCGGTGGATTTTACACCAGAAACAAATAGATTTTTGTTTGCCAAAGATATTAAAGAATCTAGCGCAAAGATTGAAAAAAGGGACTCTAGTCACAGATCAGCCATGGTTTCGTGGAATTGGTTTCAACAGTATAGCCTCCTATTCCTATAGGTGTTGTCATGCAAGCAACAATACTTTCAGAACAGAGGAGAGGAGGGAAGGCTTATAAGAAGAAACACAGTTGGACACTCAGAAATAAAATATATAGTACACACTGCATTACAATAGCACCTTGGATGTAATAAAACAGCCCAAGGCTCATCGGAGGTTCGTTATCAAACAAAATATGGCACTGAAGCACACAAGATGATATTAGGACCGGTTACAAGAGGAAGAAATAGTTTGGAGAAGCAGAGAGGGTTAGGGAGGGAATTTAGAGGGCAAGGAGCTGAAGACACAACCACCATTGCTGGTGTGATGGAAATCAGGGATGTACAAGAAGCCAGACCTGGAGGAGCAGAGAGGTCGGATGCTTGTAGGACTGGAGGAGATTACAGAAGATGGCAAGAAATTAGGCCGTGAGGAATTAGAAGACAAGAATGAGAATTTTAAAATTAAGGTGGCATAAAACACTGAAGAGTTCAGATTATACTATGATGCTGCATGAGAATTCTGTTGGTTTATCAATGTCTCCCCTCAGTCCCAAAGTGTGCGAATGTCTTATACGACAACCCTAACCATTCATTCTTCAGAATTTACACATTTGAATTATTTTGCACCATTTTAACCTCACAGATGAAATAAAGTCATCATAGCATCCAACTCATTTCAACTGGATAGCAGATTCAGAATTGAATGATTCTACTGGATGTGAATTGAAGTACTATTGTACAAAACAATCAAACAATGGGGAAGTTGAGTTTTAGTTTAATACAATGGTAAACCCTTCATCTGTTAAAGAATATCAAATAGATGGGGATGATCAGGGTGCATGTATATTGGTTTTGCCTGGCTATCAGTGTGTTGGGCGTCAGAGTCCATAATAATCTTTATTATTGTCACAATTAGGCTTACATTAACACTGCAGTGAGGTTACTGTGAAAAGCCCCTAGTTGCCACGCTCCGCCACCTGTTCAGATCCGTGGAGGGAGGATTCAGACTGTCCAATTCACCTAATAGCGCATCTTTCGGGACTTGTGGGAGGAAACTGGAGCACCCGGAGGAAACCCACGCAGGCACGGGGAGAACGTACAGACTCCTCACAGACAGTGACCCAAGCCGGGAATCGAACCGGAGTCCCTGGCATTGTAAAGCAACAGTGCTAATCACTGTGCTGCCGGGCCGCCCATAATAATCTTTATCGTCACCAGTAGGCTTACAGTAACAATGCATGAAAAGCCCCTAGTCGCCACATTCCAGTGCCTGTTCGGGTACACGGAGGGAGAATTTATAACGTCCAAATTACCTAATAGTGCTGTGAAACAACAGTGCTAACCACTGTGCTACCATGCCATTCACGTCAAACAGAAACCAAGACCATTGTCACAGACTGCCATTTAACTAGCCCATACAACCCCTAAAATGACCATTCTTATTCTCATCTCCAATTTCAAGTAGGAGAATTCAAAGTTAGGGAAACAACCCACATGAAAGCAAGAGTGCCGGTATATTTACAACTTTTCAAACATGTTTAATGATCTTGTTTGTTCTGCATTCACTGGGTTTGCTGTATATATCAGATGTATCTCTTGGGCGGCACGGTGGTGCAGTCGTTAGCACTGCTGCCTACAGTGTAGAGGACCCTGGTTCGATCCTCCCACTGTCTGTGTGGAGTTTGTATATTCTTCCTGTGTCTGCGTGGGTTTCCTCCCCCCCCCCACAACCCAAAGATGTGCAAGTTAGGTGGATTGGCCACACAAAATTGCCCATTAGCTAGAAAAAATATTTGGGTACTGTAAAAAAAATGTTTTTTATTTTTTAAAGATTTATCTCAGAGCAATACAGAGATGATACTAGTTCCAAATCTCTAACAAGTTTATTTACAGTACTTCAAAATATCTCAGCAATTTCAGGATTCCAACATATTCTCGCAGCCAGATTCTGGAACCACTGTATGATGTCAGTTCCTCAAACTCTAGCTCTGCCTGCAGGCTTAAGCCATTAAGCACAATGAAGTTAAATCAGTGAACAGACTAACATAATCAAACACAGATTAATTAAACCATAGAATACTGCGCTGATGTTTTTAAATTATCGTTTAGCATGCATGGCAAGTCAAGGAAAGGCAGTGGAAGAGAAGAGGCTGGAGGGGCGATAACTATTTTCCCCACATACTTGCTGTCTATGGGAAGAAGCTGCCAATAAACAAACATAAATGTGTCAACACTTCTGTACATAGGAACGACAGAAGGAAAACTCACAAAAAAAAGTGGATTGTGGATCTTCAAAACATTCAAATTTGCACTTTAAGTTATTATGGCTCAATGAGGTCATGAGTGCAATTCGGCAGACTGAAAACAGAAGTCCACTGTTGGGCACGTTCTGTGGGGTGTTTCTAGGTGGCTGCAGGGCCGGGAAACACCCCACTATTCACCTGCACTGTCGTTTATTTTGGTCTCAGGGATTTTCTCTCCACCAAGGCCTGACTTGAGATTTCCTGCTGGCGAGTTGATCTCGCCAACAGGAATGGATGCTCTCAGATTGGGCTGTCATTTTGTCCATGGTCCCAATCTCCTCCTCATGCCACCCCCACTATATTGACCCCCCAACTATACCAAGCGCCCTGGGAGCCCCACTTAGCATTCTCCCAACCTCTCTCCCCCGCCTCCCCCCCCACCGAAAGAGGCCCGAATCCTGGCAGTGCCAACCTGGCACCCCAGCAGTGCCACCTGGGCACTGATACCAGGTCCTTTCCCTGTCCCCAAACTCCTCCCAACCCCCCACCCGCTGTTACACCTGGACCATGTTTGTGTGGTCCAGCACTAAACGGCACCTTGGCAAGGTATCATTGGCGCGGCCACTGAGTTCCGGGCGGCGGGTTAGGCTCATTCAAATATGCAGATCTGGATCTCACCCAGCAACCGGTGGAGCAAGTCAGGTGACCCACGATCGGCCAGGAGCGGAGTCCAATTTGGGGTTCTCGCGCAATTCACATATTGCATCGGTAGGGTCACTGAAGCATGCCCAACGTCTATTTTTTTTTTTTTTGCATGCTCCAGCTTTCTTACACACATCCAGCCATCATTTTTTGTTCCGTCATATTTAACTCTAAATTCTGCTCTCCACAGATGCTGCCAGACCTGCTGAATATTACAGCTTTTATTGTTCTTTCTATTTCAGATTTCCAGTATCCGCAGTATTTTGCTTTTATAAAATTTCCTGGTATTTGCTACCATCCTAAAGAAACAAGAAGGTTTCCCAACAAACAGGAAATCCTACTGTCAGGTTCCTGAAAGGAAGGGGTTACAGAAACGTCCTGACCAACACTACCATTAATGGCAAATTGGCTCCATGACCATACGTTGTGTCAGCTAAAGTCAATGTAAAGCCAGCATGCAACTGCACCATCATATGAAAAAACAACGAAAAGAATCGATGTACGGGAAATTAAAATTCCTTGTGCTGATAGCAAAGGTTTTGACAATGAAAGAACGTCAAACTAACATGTAATTGTGTTACCACCAGAGTTTAAGAAAACCTTCACCCAAAATGTGATATTTGTTTTCTTTTAACAGATTTGCATCCGGTGCAATCATGTTATGTGACATTACATTACTATATTCAAGGGGAAATGACGTACAGACAGCTTAGTCCCTTGTGACGGCTGGTTGTCAACTTCAGTACAATTATGGGACTGGCACAAATATCTGCATTGCCTTCTCCTTATTTGTTTATATTGGAAAATGTTTCTTCCATCAGGTAATAGAATGGATTGCCCACATGCTCCAAGACAGAAGCATTAAGGGAGATGGGAATAAACATGTCTAGTACAAACACAGCTTGAAAGATATAGTCCTCTGCAGTTAAATGTTGAACAGAACAACTTTGTGCTGGCTTTTTTTCCCAGCGTTACTGGCCCTGCAGCCAATGTTGCCACACACTACTAGACAGTCTCCCAAAGAAGAACTGAACCATTCTCAGCATTTGGGTTACCGGGCAGACAAGATTGCAGACTGAGGGCTCTTTTTTTTTTTACGTTCAACAATCCATCTTCCTCACACAAGTACAGGGAATTTGAGACGTGGCTAGTTCAGCCTGCGGAATAATTGTTATCCTCTCCACATTTCAGACATCATTATTTCCCAAGACTCGGGGAGCTCCAGAGGCTCTGTGCTGTAGTCATGAGGAACACCATGGCAACCATGAGTAATTGTGTGCAACGGGTTAGAGAGTAGGAAGAGGAGGAGGCAATTTGGGAACAGGTCACCTTCCCACACTCTGTCGGAAATAATGCACAGCCCTAGTGGAGGTGGCAATAGCTACAAAAAATAAAAAGAGGGGAAAATTATAGCTGCCAAATCGAGGGGGGAAAACAATATAATTTGAGCAAAATGTTTCAGTTAATACCCAAATAAGTTCCACTGTCTTCTTTGTTTGAGAAAACTCCTCAGTGACATATAAATGAATATATGAACATATGTGAATGAACATATATGAATAGAAAACAATGATTAATGGATTCGTTCTCAGTGTCCATTACGTTTCTTTTTCCAGAACAAGGAGTAGCAAACATTGACCCCTTTTCCATCCCCATGACCTCATCCCATGCTACCTCCACAATCTATTCCAGCTGTAGGTTTACACCTTCGGCACCCAACTAAATCTTCCTTTGGTCCTCCAATGGTGACACCATGTGCAGCTACCAGAGTCATGCTTCCCGCAGGCCTCTTCCTAAAATGTTCTCCTTTATGCCAACCTTTTGGATAAGCCTCCTCAAAATCTATTGCCTTAATGGACTCTTCCGCAAAACTGTTCACATCTCTTCAGCCCCATCAAAACTCATTTGTCCCTAGGGCAGCACGGTGGCGCAGTGGGTTAGCCCTGCTGCCTCACGGCGCCGAGGTCCCAGGTTCGATCACGGCTCTGGGTAACTGTCCGTGTGGAGTTTGCACATTCTCCCAGTGTTTGCGTGGGTTTCGCCCCCACAACCCAAAGATGTGCAGGGTAGGTGGATTGGCTACGCTAAATTGCCCTGAATTGGAAAAATGAATTGGGTACTCTAAATTTATTAAAAATCTCATTTGTCCCTGTTGAAACATTACAGGCCCTATGAAGTGCAAACTGTTCTTTTTTCTTATAAATATAAATTTAATGAGCCCAATTATCTTTCCAATTAAGGGGCAATTAAGCATGGCCAATTCACCTACCCTGCACATCCTTTTCGGTTGAGGGGATGAAACCCACAGACATAGGGAAAATATGTAAACTCCATACGGACAGTGACCCGGGCCAGAGATCGAATCCGGGTCCTCAGCGCAGTGAGGCAGCAGTGCTAACCACTGTGTCGCCATGCTGCCCGAAGTGCAAATTGTTCTTGTACTATCAAAGATGTCTATATGCAAAGACACCAGGATGGGTCTTGGGCTTAGGTCACTGTCTGTGTGGAGTCTGCACGTTCTCCTCGTGTCTGCTTGGGTTTCCTCTGGGTGCTCCGGTTTCTTCCCACGGTCTAAAGATGTGCAGGTTAGGTGGATTGGCCATGCTAAATTGCCCTTAAAAAAGGTTAGGTGAGGTTACTGGGATAGGATGGAGGTGTGGGCTTAAGTAGGGTGCTCTTTCCAAGGGCTGGTGCAGACTCGATGGGCCGAATGGCCTCCTTCTGCACTGTAAATTCTATGTTTATAAGTCAACAGAGAAGAGATCAAGAGAACTGAGGAACCGGTGTTGAGGAGATGAAGGGGAGTCTTTGGTTTTTGTGTCCACGGTCTCCTATTTGCCTTTTCTGCTTTCATAAATCCTGAATTCTGGAAAAAGTATCTCCATTGTTACCTCGGTATGGGGCACGATGGATTGGTGATAATGTTGCCCTTTGCCAAAGTGACCATTTTATGTATTTACCACTGTAGATTCTATCTTCTGCCATCCTAATAGCCAATCGCAGGCACCAGGTGTTCTTTTGACGCAGTCTCAGCCAATTTGTGCCATTGTGTTGCTTTCAACAGAGCAAAATAATTTTCAGGGGGCTTTGCCATATGTTGCTTTGTTCTCATTGGTCACAATTGTTTTTGCACCTAATTTACAATTCAAAATCTCCAATTTTTTGCGAGTCTCTTCGCAGCAGGTAGTAATTGAAAATGTTAAAGTTCATCAGAGCACAGTGATACTTTAATGTTAGCAAAACATTGGTGATCAGCAAAGTACTGCTTTGTGTACTCCTTACTCTTTGAAAATCAATTTGAAAAAAAAGTGTCCTGAGCAATACTTAATCCAGATAATAAAACTTGTTATGCAAACAAGATGGGGTAGGAGGGAAAAGTCAACTAAACAAGCTGGGTTGGGAACCCGCGGCTGTTCCTCTACAATTGCCAAAGCAGATATTAGTTGATGGCTGCAAATGTTGGGAATCAGTTTCCATCCGAGACTGAAACAGAGTCCAATACTGGTGAGGAGATTCCGCATGCGGAATGGCAAGTACTCAATCGAAAATAAACTTGTAATCAGTTGGCTAAACTACCCAATATGTTTAATATACTGTACACAGACCATACAGCAGTAATGGGGGGGTGGACCATTTGTGCTGGAGAATAATATTCCAATAGAAATTCCTCTGGATGCAGCAAATGTACACACGCATACGAATGACTGAACAGCCAACATCAACCCATAAAATCCTCCATTTCTCATGTCACGGTAAATAAAATTTAGTTTACGCATCATACAATGAATTCATACATGATCAAAAACAAAGATGCCAAAGGTGATGGACGGAGTCCTCCCTCCACAAACTCCTCCCAAAGAACAAACAAAAACTGCAATCTCCCAACACAAAATGTAACCTGATGCACCCTTGCGATTTACTCATTTTCTAATAACTGAACTATATTTTCCCCTTTTCCCACTCACCCTTGCCAGAGAAAAACTGATAAAAGAGTTGGTTCATTTAATTTCATTTCAAATAACGCAGGTTAAAACTGAAGTCATTTGGACAAGGAATATATTGGCCAATGAGCTTTCAGATGAATGAACACGGGGCTGGTTTAGCACAGTGGGCTAAACAGCTGGCGTGTAATGCAGAACAAGGCCAGCAGCGTGGGTTCAATTCCCGTACTGGCCTCCCCGAACAGGCGCCAGAACGTGGTGACTGGGGGATTTTCACAGTAACTTCATTGAAGCCTACTGGTGACGATAAGCGATTATTATTATATTCCATTCTGCATTCCCCTATCCACATTTAAAATGAAACGGCATCTATGCAATATGTCAGTCTGTGATTACATAGACAGATTCCATTATAAATGTGGATGTAAGAACTTACAAAAATAATGGAAGTTGTGCCTTTTAAGTGGAGAGTAAATTACATTTTATGCCTGAACCATTTACCTGCTGCTTTCTCATTGACCTGAAGACCACATGGTCTGGACACACGGTGTAAAAAGCAAATAATAAATTAAGAAAATTCACAAAGCTTGAGCAAGAGATTAAGAATAGCTCTTCCCTCCGATCATCACAGTAGCATTGTGGGGGCAGCACGGTAGCATTGTGGATAGCACAATTGCTTCACAGCTCCAGGGTCCCAGGTTCAATTCCGGCTTGGGTCACTGTCTGCGCGGAGTCTGCACATCCTCCCAGTGTGTGCGTGGGTTTCCTCCGGGTGCTCCGGTTTCCTCCCACAGTCCAAAGATGTGCAGGTTAGGTGGATTGGCCATGATAAATTGCCCTTAGTGTTGGGTGGGGTTACGGGAATAGGGTGGAGTTGTTGACCTTGGGTAGGGTGCTCTTTCCAAGAGCTGGTGCAGACTCAATGGGCCGAGTGGCCTCCTTCTGCACTGTAAATTCTATGATAATCTATGATGATAATCACAGGATGCATGGAGACTATTCCCAGAGAAAATATCTGTTTCAGGACCAATTCTTAATTGTTAAAAGTCTGTTGGAGTGATATCTGTTTTGAAGTTCCAATCCTCCTTCGATGACTGTTGAATTTGGAACTGATAAAGTCTGGGACTGGCCTCTTTCACCACAAGGATGATTGCGACCGAAAATATTCTTCCGGGAGGATAATAGGGACCATCTATTTTTTTTAATCCATTTATGGGATCTGGACATTGCTGGGATCTGGACATTGCTGGCAAGGCCAGCATTTATTGCCCATCCTTAATTGCCCTCGAGAAGGTGGTGGTGAGCTGTCTTTAACTACTGCAGTTCATGTGGTGCAGGTAGACGCACAATGCTGCATATCCAAGTTGTTTTTAAATGTGACAACGGTTTCACCCTCTGCTATCAAGCAGCAAGTACCAGACACCCAGCACCCAGTCCAAAGATGTGCAGGTTACATGGATTGGCCATGATAAATTGCCCCTTAGTGTCCAAAGGTTAAATGGGGTTACGGGGATAGGGCTGGGGAATAGGCCTAGGTAGGATGCTCTTTCGGTGGGCCAGTGCAGACTCGATGAGCCGGATGGCCTCCGCCTGCACTGTAGGGATTCCAATATTCTACCCTTTGTGTGAAGAAATTTCCATCCAAATGCTACCTTAAATTTGCTGCCCTCTAGTTATGGACCTGTAATGACTTAGGCCAGACCTTTAAGATTGGCCAATTAGAATACGAGTTCCTTGGTTAGTGGCCCAATCAGGAAAACCTTTTCTGTGTATATAACAGGAAATTCTCCTGACCAGGCAAAAAAAACACGTTTTCGGTCTTGTTCCAAAAGCAAAGGAAGGAATGAAATAAATGTTCAAATGGCTAATCGGACAGCAGTGATTTTGGGGGCTACACTCCACACCCGAAGCTGATGGTGTTCATCCCCACTACCTACACCAACCCCAGGAAATAACAAGGGGATGAGACTAATTCAACAGCTCATTCAAAAGACCAGCACAGATACAATGGGCTGATTGGCCTTCTTCTGCACAATGGAATCCCCCAAAGTTCTCACACAAAAGTTCTGCAAATCAAGTCAGATTGAAAACTACTTTGGAAAGCATGACTAATCTCATTTTAAAATCGGTGCATCAGATTCAGGTGGTGCGGAAATTGCTGGTTTGGAAGAATGACCTTCAGCTGTCAGGACTGGCTACTATCTCAGAGCACATCGCAACTCATTTGCGTCCACTCTTATTGCATCTCGACAGATTATTATAAGCACGTGTTCCTGAGAACAAGCCACCCATCTCCTGTTTCCTGGTTTTATTCTGGCTTAACTTTCAAGTCTTTCATAAAGGGATTTTGCAGTACCCTGACCCCAGATTAAGGACATTGCAATGCTGAAAGAATACTTTCTGACACGCAATAAAAATCAATAAATGTTTAACCATACAGAAAAAAAAAAAAGAGGCCTTGACATTAGAAAGTGAAGACGAGGAGGTTACCTCCACTTTCACCAGTGACAGGATTCTAAGAAAAACTCAAAGACAAACTTTTGCCGAGTGTTTTGTTTACTAGCAACAAGCATGTAAAAGGATGTTCCTTTTTCCCAGGGGTGTCATAAGGCAGCCCAGGATGATCAGCCTTTAGATTTCTTCGGGGAACTTGTAACTATTTAATATCACTTTCTGCACACCCATAAAAGCATTGCGCTGGTCAAGGAGACACAGCCTGAGTGAGTGAGACACAGACAGAGTGAGAATTTGGTGCAGTGAGGTAACCAGGAAAGGTAAGTGATAAATCAAATTCTGTTGTTTTTCAGTTAAAAGTGCAGTGTAGATTAGTGTCTGATTGGCTGAAGCTGCCCCACCCTAACTGCTGAGAGGCAGTTATCTGGCAGTCACCTGAGGCCTGTTAAGGGGTACAAAGGTACACATTGTATTCTTCTCTTTGAAGTTTTAGTGTGAGTCATCCTAAAGTCTGTATAAAAGACAGACAGAAAGCGCACTTAGTAAGCATTGGGCTGATCAAGGAGACACAGCCTGAGTGAGTGAGACACAGAGTGAGAATTTGGTAATTTGGTGCAGTGAGGTAATTCGGTGAAGAGTGGGAGAAGGTGCTTTTCCCCGACTGTTTTGTTTGCTCTCTTTCTTCGGGCCTAATTTTGGGAGCCGTTCGGAGGAGGAGGAGCAGTCTCGGTGTATAAAAACCTAACGGTAACTTCCTGTTTTCCAGTTTTTTCCCCAAAAGTGACGTCAGAGGGAAGCTGTGATCTGATTGGTTGATAGCAAATCTGCCCAAAATTTTTTTTAAAAACACAGCTAAACTCGTAAACTTAAATTAAACTAATTAATTAATTAATTAGAGATGGCTGGTTAGGTGATGTGCTTGAGCTGCTTGATGTGGGAGCTGGCAGATCCCATTGCGAGCTGCAGCGACCACATCTGCAGTAAGTGTTGGCTGCTCGAAGAGCTCTGGCTCAGAGTTGATGATCTGGAGTCTGAGCTTCAAACACTGAGGCACATCCGGGAGGGCGAGACTTACCTGGACACTGTTTCAGGAGGCAGTCACACCTGTCAGAG
The DNA here is from genome assembly GCF_047496885.1 of Scyliorhinus torazame. Lineage (NCBI taxonomy): Eukaryota > Metazoa > Chordata > Chondrichthyes > Carcharhiniformes > Scyliorhinidae > Scyliorhinus > Scyliorhinus torazame. The sequence continues at coordinate 14,525,997 of NC_092734.1, forward strand.
TAAGCAGTTTAAATCCTGCCAGTGGCCAGGGACAGCAGGGTGTGACTGCAAGTCAGGCAGGTAAAGGGAACCAGCAGTCAGGAACTCAGGAGCCTCAGCCCTTGACCCTATTCAACAGGTATGAGGCACTTGCTCACTGTGTGGATGGCGAACAGGGCTGCAGGAAGGATGAGTCAGCTGACCAAGGCACCATGGTTCAGCAGGCCATTCAAGGGGAGGGAGTAAATAGGCAAGTTGTAGTTGGAGGGGATTCTATTATCAGGGGGATAGATAGTATCCTTTGTGAGCAGGATAAAGAGTCCCGCATGGTATGTTGCCTGCCCAGTGCTAGGGTGCGGGACATCTCTGACCGGCTTGAAAGGATACTGGAGGGGGAGGGGGAGGATCCAGTTGTTGTGGTCCATGTCGGTACCAACAACATAGGCAAGTCTAGAAAAGAGGACCTGTTTCGAGATTATAAAGAGCTAGGATTCAAATTTAAAAAACAGGTCCTCAAGGGTCATAATCTCTGGATTACTGCCCGAGCCACGTGCAAATTGGCATAGGGAGGCAAGAATAAGGGAAGTTAACACGTGGCTGAAAGAGTGGTGTGGGAAAGAGGAGTTCCTTTTCATGGGACACTGGCAACAGTTTTGGGACAGGGGGGACCTATACCGTTGGGATGGTCTCCACCTGAAGCTGGGACCAGTGTTCTGGCAAAAAGAGTAAATAGGGTAGTCAATAGGACTTTAAACTAGAGATTGGGGGGGGGGGGAAGAAGGGAAAGTCAGGGAACCAAGAGGTGAAGTAATCAGTGGGAAGCGTAGCTGCTTAGGAATACAAAAAAGCACGAAAAGACAGAACTCAGGAGGTTACGATTGTCCCCATCCCACAAAATATGACACAGTGTATGGAAAGGCTCAGTAAACCAAGGTCCACCACACTATGAAAACAAAAAGGGACAGTCAATAGAGAATTAAATGTGCTATATTTAAATGCACGCAGTGTACGGAACAAGGTAGATGAGCTTGTGGCCCAGATTGTGACTGGCAGGTATGATGTGGTAGGCATCACAGAGACGTGGTTGCAGGGGGTTCAGGACTGGCATTTAAACATCCAAGGATTCACAACCTATCAAAAAGACAGAGGTGGGCAGAAGGGGCGGGGTTGCCTTGTTAATTAGGAATGAAATTAAATCAATAGCACTAAACGACATTGGGTCAGATGATGTGGAGTCTGTGTGGGTAGAGTTGAGGAACCACAAAGGCAAAAAAACCCATAATGGGAGTTATGTACAGGCCTCCTAACAGTGGTCAGGACCAGGGGCACAAAATGCACCATGAAATAGAAAGTGCATGTCAGAAAGGCAAGGTCACAGTGATCATGGGGGACTTCAATATGCAGGTGGACTGGGTAAATAATGCTGCCAGTGGACCCAAGGAAAGGGAATTCATTGAATGTTTACAGGAGGGCTTTTTGGAACAGCTTGTGATGGAGCCCACGAGGGAACAGGCCATTCTGGACTTAGTGTTATGTATTGAGCCAGACTTGATTAAAGATCTTAAAGTAAGGGAGCACTTAGGAGGCAGTGATCATAATATGGTAGAATTCAATCTCCAATTTGAAAGAAAGGTAGAATCAGATGTAAAGGTGTTACAGTTAAATAAAGGTAACTACAGGGGCATGAGGGAGGAACAGATGAAAATCGACTGGGAGCAGCCTAGTGGGAAAGACTGTAGAACGGCAATGGCAGGAGTTTCTGGGAGTAATTGAGGACACAGTACAGAGGTTCATCCCAAAGAAAAGAAAGGTTATCAGAGGGGGGATTAGGCAGCCATGGCTGACAAAGGAAGTTAGGGAATGCATCAAAGCAAAAGAGAAAGCCTATAATGTGGCAAAGAGCAGTGGGAAGTCAGAAGATTGGGAAAGCTACAAAAACAAACAGAGGATAACAAAGAGAGAAATCAGGAAAGAGAGGATCAATTATGAAGGTAGGCTAGCCAGTAACATCAGGAATGATAGTAAAAGTTTCTTTAAATACATTAAAAACAAATGGGAGGCAAAAGTAGACATTGGGCCACTCCAAAATGACACTGGTAATCTAGTGATGGGAGACAAGGAAATAGCTGCGGAACTAAATAAGTTCTTTGCGTCAGTCTTCACAGTAGAAGACATGAGTAATATCCCAACAATTCAGGAGAGTCAGGGGGCAGAGTTGAATATGGTAGCCATCACAAAGGAGAAAGTGCTAGAGAAACTAAGAGGTCTAAAAATTGATAAATCTCCGGGCCCAGATGGGCTACATCCTAGAGTTCTAAAGGAGATAGCTGAAGAAATAGTGGAGGTGTTAGTTAGGATCTTTCAAAAGTCACTGGAGTCAGGGAAAGTCCCAGAGGATTGGAAAATCGCTGTTGTAACCCCCCTGTTCAAGAAGGGAACAAGGAAAAAGATGGAAAATTATAGGCCAATTAGCCTAACCTCGGTTGTTGGCAAGATTCTAGAATCCATTGTTAAGGATGAGATTTCTAAATTCTTGGAAGTGCAGGGTCGGATTAGGACAAGTCAGCATGGATTTAGAAAGGGGAGGTCGTGCCTGACAAACCTGTTAAGAGTTCTTTGAAGAGATAACAAATAGGTTAGACCAAGGAGAGCCAATGGATGCTATCTATCTTGACTTCCAAAAGGCCTTTGATAAGGTGCCTCACGGGAGACTGCTGAGTAAAATAAGGGCCCATGGTATTCGAGGCAAGGTACTAACATGGATTGACGATTGGCTGTCAGGCAGAAGGCAGAGAGTTGGGATAAAAGGTTCTTTTTCGGAATGGCAACCGGTGACGAGTGGTGTCCCGCAGGGTTCAGTGTTGGGGCCACAGCTGTTCTCTTTATATATTAACTATCTAGATGACAGGACTAGGGGCATTCTGGCTAAGTCTGCCGATGATACAAAGATAGGTGGAGGGGCAGGTAGTATGGAGGAGGTGGGGAGGCTGCAGAAAGATTTAGACAGTTTAGGAGAGTGGTCCAAGAAATGGCTGATGAAATTCAACGTGGGCAAGTGCGAGGTCTTGCACTTTGGAAAAAAGAATGGAGCATGGACTATGTTCTAAACGGTGACAAAAATCATAATGCTGAAGTGCAAAGGGACTTGGGAGTCCTAGTCCAGGATTCTCTAAAGGTAAACTTGCAGGTTGAGTCCGTAATTAAGAAAGCAAATGCAATGTTGTCATTTATCTCAAGAGGCTTGAAATATAAAAGCAGGGATGTACTTCTGAAGCTTTATAAAGCATTAGTTAGGCTCCATTTAGAATACTGTGAGCAATTTTGGGCCCCACACCTCAGGAAGGACATACTGGCACTGGAGCAGGTCCAGCGGAGATTCACACGGATGATGCCAGGAATGGTAGGCCTAACATACGATGAACGTCTGAGGATCCTGGGATTATATTCATTGGAGTTTAGGAGGTTGAGGGGAGATCTAATAGAAACTTACAAGATAATGAATGGCTTAGATAGGGTGGACGTAGGGAAGTTGTTTCCATTAGCAGGGGAGACTAGGACCCGGGGGCACAGCCTTAGAATAAAAGGGAGTCACTTTAGAACAGAGATGAGGAGAAATTTCTTCAGCCAGAGAGTGGTGGGTCTGTGGAATTCATTGCCACAGAGGGCGGTGGAGGCCGGGACGTTGAGTGTCTTTAAGCCAGAAGTTGATAAATTCTTGATTTCTCGAGGAATTAAGGGCTTTGGAGAGAGAGCGGGTAAATGGAGTTGCAATCAGCCATGATTGAATGGTGGAGTGGACTTGATGGGCCGAATGGCCTTACTTCCGCTCCTATGTCTTATGGTCTTATGGGTAGCACTTTCTCAGTGTTATTGATCCAATACCAAGAGACAGGGTACAAAGTCTTACAACACCAGGTTAAAGTCCAACAGGTTTGTTTCGATGTTGGACTTTAACCTGGTGTTGTAAGACTCCGTACTGTGCTCACCCCAGTCCAACGCCAGCATCTCCACATCAAGAGACAGGGTGGCACAGAGAGGAAGGGGTGAGACAGTGTAAGAGAGAGGGAGAGAGACACAGACAGCAAACAACAGGCACCAAGAGAGACAGAAACATACAGAGAGCAAGAAAGAGAAAGACACAGAAAAAAAACACACACAAGAGAGAGGGTCTCACACACACACTAGAGAGGTACAGACACACAGAAGCAAACACACAAGAGGGAGGGAGACTACAGAAGTTCATTTGTAATATTTCACGTTAATATAATGGAAAAATTGGAGAAGAGGATGTGATGGGCGTAAATAAGGAATGAGAAATCAAGCTTTCCTCTCCACAAATTGCAGGAAAGAGAACAGATTTTCGCACAACCAGGTCATTCTTTTGGAAATAACACACCAATAGGAAGTGACTGTTTCTCAGAAAACTTAAAGGCACTCTCCTCCCCCAAGAGGCAGTAACTATATTAAATACACTGTTAGTGCATGTTTCATCCATGACTCACCCAGTAATCCTGTAATTGTTTACGTCAGTGGCTAAGGAACATACACAGCATTTCACTACAGACAGTTGTAATTACAGCAAATTGAGACAGTTATGTAGGCTGCAGTCTATTGATTATATTCCTTTCAGCGAGGAAGGCAATGAGATTGTATTTGCAATGGAGGAGAGAATAAACTACACTCACATTTGTATTTTAAGGAAATTTAAACATATGGAAACCTCATCAATTCTTCTTCCATTACTTATCAATCCTCAAACGTCTCAGCCCACTTCACGAACATAAAAGCAACAGTAAAATTCAATGACTTATTTAGAAGGGAGAAGCCATCTTGAACACAGCAAGATCCCACAAATGATTACTGACCAGTGCGAATTGTGTCACACTTTTGCAACTATAGTTAATGGAGACCAGTTCAAAGCCTCAATCCAGGGACATGAGCACATAATGCAAGCTAGCATTCCAGTGGAGTACTGAAGGGAGTTCTGCACAGTCAGCAATGCAGCCTTTCAGATGAGATGTTAACCCAACACCCCATCCACCTGCACAACTGGATATAAAAGGTCAAAGATCCCAAGTCATGGTTTGAAGAAAGGTCAGACAATTCTATTGATATCCGGGCAAAGCTGTACCTCTCAACCAACACCACTAAAATAGATGTCATCATTTACAACAATTAATATTGACATGTTGCATTTGACACAAGAAAATATACCTTAAAGTACAGAGGCATTATAAAACATTTTTTTAAAAAAGAATCTTGCTATTTAAGGAGCTATTAGGTCAGGGTGATCAAAACCTTGGTCGAAGAGGTAGGTTTTAAGGAGTGTCTTAAAAATTAGGTCGAGATGTGGAGAGATGTTGGGAGGATACGCCAGAGCTTAAGGCCTAAGCAACTGGAGGCACAACCGGTAATGGTTGGGCATCAAAATTGGGATGCTCAAGAGGGCAGAATTAGAGGAGTGCAGATATAGATATCTCAGGAGGATTTTGGGGTGGGAGGACATTATAGAGATGGAGTAAGAGGCCATGGAAGGATTTGAAAACCAGGATGAGAATTTCAAAATCACAACATTGTCCAATTGCTGTTAACAAATATCATCATTAGTTCATTGTTATTTGTGGGATCTTGCTGTGCATAGGTTGTCACCTCTTTTTGAAATTTGTTGATGGGATATAGGTGCCTCTGGCAAGGGTAGCATTTATTGCCCATCCCTAATTGCACATTGAGAAGGAAATGGTGAGCCAACTTTGAATCGCTGTGGTTCCTGTGGTGTAGGCACGCCCATAGTGTTGTTAGGGAGGGAGATCCAGGATTTTGGCTCAGTGACAAGTGAAGGAACGAGGATATAGTTCAAGTCAGGATGATGCGTAGTTCGGGTTTGCCTACATTCTAGCCATAACTCGGCATAAAAGTGTTTCATTGTCTGGGCAGTACTTTGGAACATCCAGAGGTATTCTTTCTGTGTCTGATTTTGGGTGGGTTTGATTAGAGAGCAAAATGTTGGTCAGGACACAGAGCACTCGCTAATCTTCAAATAATATCTGCCAATCTATTCCCAAGGATCTATTCCAACATATCTGGCGGTCTATTCCTTCTGGTGAAATAATAAAATTGCTCTCCGAACCTGCTATCTTCTGCTGGAATCAAGTTGACTGCAATAACGTATGTTGTTAGTGTGAAAAATTAGCTGAAGTGCTACTAACATTAATTTTTTTTTGTTAAAATAAACCTAACAGTGAACATTTATACACTCCCAGCAGGAAACACCTAGCATTCCCTTCAAGCATGGCTCCCGGCAGAGAGTGCAAGATTGGTGAATATATCTTATGTTATTCTCCAAATACCTACAGCTCTGTAACACACAATTACTTGTTTGTTAACTGGTCGTATGTGGAATTTTTCTATGCTGACGAAGACATGTTCCTAGGTTCACTCCCGATCTTCTGTGATACATTGGTTTTCCGATACCGCATCATCTTGTTATCACATCCATATCGCCAAGAGGAGATTAGTGATTAATAACTGCAACAATCTATATTTAGATAACATCTTTAATGTTGCCACAGTCCCAGAGGCTGCTCTCCCCTTTTGAGAGCTGGCTGGTGGTGATTTAATGCAAGGATCACCACACCGGAGGTGAGAGCAAGGTTGAAAATGCAGGGCCTTCATGAATAACCTCAGCCTGTACAGGAATTGAAAGTGCAGTTAGTGTCACTCTGCAGCACAAACCAGCCATCCAGCCAACTGAACTGACCCTAGATGTCCCAAGGCACTAAACTGAAGAATTCCAAACAAAACAGGACAACAAGCCACATAAGGAGGTATTAGACAAGATGACCAAAAGCTTGGTCAACAAGGCAAATTTGAGGGAACATCTTAAATTGAGGTAAATGAGGTTGAGAGTCAGAGAGTTGTAGGGAAGGAATTTCAGAGCTTAGAATCTATGCAGCTTAAGGCATGAGCAGAATTCTGGATGGCCTCAAGTTTTGAGAGGGTAGAATGTGAAAGGGTAGAATGTGAGAGGCCAGCCAGGCGTGCATTGGAATAGTTGAGTCGAGGTAACTAGTAATGAGACTATGTGCAAAGGGTGGAACAAAGCAGTCAGCAAGATATTTGCATGTTGCCACATTGCAACTCATGGCAGACAGATCAGGTTGGTTCAATAACACAAACATGGAATCTAAATAGATCATTTGGGCCAATACACTCTCCTGCCATAGATAATAAACAATCCTACCCTATAATAAACCTGCTTGCATCAATTTAATTTCCTCAGGCGAGTTTTTTTCAAAGATGCATCTCATTTCCTGAACAAAATGAAGAAATCCTGCAGCAAATGTCTCTAAATTCACATCTCCAGTGTTCAGCCTTGCTGTACAAAAGCTATGCTTCAGCTTCTCGATCTCCACACCACCTTCCCAACTCCAAATGTGTGAGAAACATTGACGCTAGGAGAATTTACCCTTTTCAGTCTGGACCCATGACCAATAAACACAGTTTTGTTTTAATTCCGGAGACGTGGCGGTCATTGGCAAGGCCAGCACATAATCGCCCATTCCTAAACTTAAGTGGCTTTTTAGGCCACTTGGGAGTCTGGTATCACATATAGGCCAGACCAGATAAGGACAGCAGATTTCTTGCCGTTAAATGAGCCAGAGGGTTTTTTTTTTTTAAATGACAATGTATTCGTTTTTTTTCACCATTACTAGCTTTTCATTCCAGATTTATTCAACTAATTCAATTTAAAATTTCCTGGCTGCCACGATGGGATTTGCATTCATCTCCAAATCATTAGTCCAGTACACAACACGTATGCTACCATAGCAAGATGAGTGGTCCTGGGACACATTGGGTAGCATCCCATGAGCCAGAAGCTCCGGCTTCGCGTCTCACCCCACGACTTGGACGTCCATCGGTCCATAACGCGGCCAAACAGGTCGAGTATCAAGCTGCAAATCTTTCCTTCACACATCAATGGCAGGAGGTAAGAGTGGCAGAGAGATTCCTGGCCAGCCATGTGATGGAACGAATGTTGGAGCCGCTACTATCACTATCCATAGCTCCAAACTACAACATGCATGTAAAAGTGCAGGTTGCCACAGCAACTCAGACACCCTAAGTGAACTGTAACACACCACCCAGCAAGACGCTTGCTACAAAAATCTGTCTAGTATATTTATGAACGACCTGGAAATTAAAGCACTCTCATGAGGAAGCCAGCATTCTTGGTAACTACAAGACTAAGGGAATAGATAAGAGACCAGGATCAGATCTCAGTGTCCAGTTAACATGGCACTCATCCTGAAACTCTGATCAGTTCGGTGTACAAGGAGGTAAACTGGCTGGATTGTAGAGTTTAGTAAGGAGTGACATTGAACGTATCCTTGTATCTATTCTGTCAAAATAAATAAAGTGTGTGTGTGTGGGGGGGGGGGGGGGGTTTTGCTGTTGGCAAAAGACAGGAAACAGCCCGTCAGAACCAAACACAGAAATGTGCATAGCTGAAACAGAGGAACAGGAAAACTGCTATTAAATCAACTTGATTTATACGAATGCACTGCTTAAATTGAAGCGTGGAGCTTGATCAGGTGCAATGCTTTGTAAAACCATTTTACTTAACTAAGAAACAAAATCACAGATTAACATTTGCAGTCAGACTTGGAGATAAGCGATCTGAATACTTGTAAACAAAATGAAGGCAGGTGGATTCATTTTGTTCCTTCTGTGTTATATCTACATCCTGGACCTCTCCAGGTTGATGGCTGAGTCCCCTGCCACCGCTCAAGAAGCACAGTGTTCCATCCACCAATAAGTTGCCAAATTTCACTCTCACCTGGGACACATTAAAACTGACCAGCAACACCACACCTTAAAGCAGCCATATTTACATGGCCAGGCCAGCACTTGCGCTACTAGACTGATGAACACAAACCCTTTTTTATTTAATGTTCTCAATTCAACCTTGAATAAGGATGGGGCAGAGTAAATTGCTTTTGGTTGGTGCAATACGAGTATTCAAAAAGGCCCCAAAGCACACCACCTTGTATTACAATTTGGACACTCTGTAACATTGCCTAGGGGTTAATGGACATGGAAGACTTTTTTTCGGACGGTTGAGCTAAACCTAGCACATCCACCTTATGAGCATTTTTATAAATTCACAGTGCTGGGAATACTCAGCAAGTCCGGCAGCACATGAGGAGAGACAAAACAGAGTTAATGTTTCAGGTCACTGAACTTTCATAACTTGACCTGAAATGTTAATTTTGTTTCTCTACCCAGATGCTGCCAGACCTGCTGAATGTTCCCAGCACGTTCTGTTTTCATTCCCAATTTCCAACGTCAGCTGTATTTTACTTTTATATTTGTGCGTTTGACCTTGCTTACACAATGTGCTTGTCAAACGATGCTTCAAGCTGTGACTTACCCCACTGAAACATGTGTATCTGCATTGAGACAAAGAACACAGCAATAAAGTTTCAACCTTTTAGCTGACTCCTTTGTAGCGAGCAGAGACAGGTCTTTTGATACCTTTGAAGTTGCCCCTCTTAGGATTCAAAACTCAACTTAACTGGTAAAACATCAATCACTTTATAGTACACAGAGCTGTTGCTGAAGCTTTTCATCTTGCACACAGGACAAACACAAGAAAGCCAAATTTCAAACAAGCACAACAATTTATATTACAGGAGGAAAGGACCTTGACTGGTTGGAAGTTGAATGATTGCTTTCCGAAGGGCCTGTTCTGTGCTGTACTGTTCTATGTTCTATGCTTTCTCCATGGCAATATCTTAACCAATGGGGAACTACAGGATGCTATTAACGGGGAGGAGAAAACATGGCAACATCGTAACCAATGGGGAACTACAGGATGCTATTAACGGGTGCTTGGGGAGCCTATAGTTCCCAGTTGCTTTCTCTATGGCAACTCCTCAGCCAATCAGAGTCAACGTGCCAACCAATCAGCACCCTATTTTCCTGCAGTAGAAATTGTGATCATTTGAAATTTGGTACTCTTGTGCTTGTCTTAATGGGTCCAAATCAAAAAGCTTTGGCAACATATTTCTGTTTTGAGCACTAATAAAACATTGAAGTTTTAAAGAAAAAGCAGTTTGACCACAAGAATTTGTTTTATTCTTTCATGGATGGCAGGCATCACTGGCTGGGCCAGCATTTATTGCCCATCATTAATGACCCTAGAGAAGGTGGTGGTGAGCCAGGTGCTATAGGTACCCCACAGTGATGTTAGGGGTGGAGTTGTTGGAACTTAACCCCAGCGACAATAAAGGATCAGCAAACATTGTCAAGTCAGGGTGATTTGAGAGTTGAAGGTGGTGGTGGCCCCTTGATTCTGCTGTCCTTGTCCTTCTAGGTGGAAGATGCTATTGAAGATGGCTTGGTGAATGGCTGCAGTGCATTTTGTAAATGGTACACATTGCTGCCACATGCATTGATGGTGGTAGGAGTGAACGTTTACAGGAATAGATAGGATGCCTGGCAAGTAAGGTCATTTGTCCTGGATGGAGTTGTGCATTGTATATTGTTGGAGCTGCATTCAACCAGGCATGAAGAAAGTATTCCATCGCACTCCTAACTTTTGCCTTGTAGATTGTGGATAGCTTTTAAGGAGTCAGGAGGTGAGTCCACTCACTGCAGAATTCCCAATCCCCAACTTGATCTTGTAACCAGTCTTTACACAGTTGGTTTATGGTCAATGATAAACCAATGATACCGGGCAGCACGGTACATAGTGGTTAGCACAATTGTTTCACAGCTTCAGTGTTCCAGGTTTGATTCCCGGCTTGGGTCACTGTCTGTGCGGAGACTGCACGTTCTCCCCATGTGTGCGTGGGTTTCCTCCGGGTGCTCCGGTTTCCTCCCCAGTCCAAAGATGTGCAGGTTAGGTGGATTGGCCATGCTAAATTGCCCTTAAGTGTCCAAAATTGCCCGTAGTGTTGGGTGGGGTTACTGGGTCATGTGGATAGGGTGGAGGTGTGGGCTTAGGTTGGGTGCTCTTTCCAAGAGCCGGTGCAGATTCGAGGTACATTCTATGATTCTATGATAACCCTCCGGATGTTTATGATGGGGAATTTGATAGATTGTTATGTTGCTGAATATCAAAGGGAGGTGTGGTTAAGCTCTCTTGTTGGACATGGTTACTGCCTGGCACTTGCATGAATGTTCCTTGCCACTTAGCCCATGCCGAATGCTGCCCAGGTCTTGCTGAATGTGGGCACAAATTGCTTCAATATTGGAGGATTTGCAAATTGAATATTTTATGGTTTTCAGTTAAAACAGAGGTAACAGCAGCCTAGCTCTAATTTTAAAAGTCATACTCCCTCTTTCTGGACTCTCCCTCCCCCACCCCGGACATCCTGGGGGTTACCATTGATCAGTAACTGAACTGGAATAGCCATATTAATACTGTGGCTACTAGAGCAGGTCAAAGGCTAGGAATCCTAAGGCATGAAATTCACCTCCTGACTCCCCAAAGCCTGCCCACCATCTACAAGGCACAAGTCAAGAGTGTGATAGAATACTCTCCACTTGCTTGGATGAGTGCAGCTCCAACAACACTCAAACTCGACACCATCCAGGACAAAGCAGACCGCCAGATTGCTCCCCCTTCCACATTCAAACCCTCCATGACTGACAAATAGTGGCAGCCAAGTGTACCATCTACAAGATGCACTGCACTAACTCACCAAGGTTCCTTAGACACCACCTTCCAAACCCACGACCACTAATATCCAGAAGGACGAGAGCAGCAGATACCTGGAAACCGCACCACTCACCACCCTGACTTGCAAATATATTGCTGTTCCCTCACTGTCGCTGGGACAAATTCCTAGAACTCCCTCCCCAACAGCACAGTGGGTGTACCTACACCTGAAGGATGGCAGCGGTTCAAGAGCAGCTCACCACCACCTTAAGGGCAAGGCAACTAAAGATGGGCAATAAATGCTGGCCTAACCAGCGACGCCCACATCCCGTAAATTAATTTTGAAAAATGACCTTTGGATTAGCCAGGGGTGAAAATAATAGTTAGAAGAAACTTGACAAGTGAATATTTTTTTAAATATAAATTTAGAGAACGCAATTAATTTTTTCCAATTAAGGGGCAATTTAGCACGGCCAATCCACCTACCCTGCACATCTTTGGGTTGTGGGGGTGAAACCCACGCAAACACGGGGAGAATGTGCAAACTCCACACGGACAGTGACCCGGGGCCGGGATCGAACCTGGAACCTCGGCGCCGTGAGGCAGCAGGGCTAACCCACTGCGCCACCGTGCTGCCCTTTGACAGTGAATATTAAAGAGGATGGTGTCACACTGGAGCTAGTAGATGTAATTGGTCTGATCAGGACAAATTATATCAGAAATGGTAGTTATGATGCTGAAGTAAGAAGAAGGACAGAGACAGCCAGAAGCAATTTTGTTAAGATGCAGGATGTTAACAACAAGAAAATTCGAGCCTCAAACAAGGGAACAAAACTCAAAATTCTACATTCTATCCACTTTCTTGTTTGCTTCAGAAGCCTGGACAGTAAATAAAGATCTGTGGAAGAAAATAGAGGCCTTTGAAATGTGGGTGCGGAGATGTGTGCTAAAAAATTCATCTACAGACCACAAGACAAATGAAGAGGTGCTTGGAATAGCAAGAACAAAACTCTTAAAGAAAAAGGTGACATCCAGAAAAGGAACCGTCTGGATTTTGATCATTTGATCAGAGCTTGAAAAGCTACGGAGGTCATTCCTAGAGGGAAAAGTAGAGGCAGCAGAAAGAGGGGTTGATCTAGGCATGATTGGATGATGGACGTCACAGCCCGGTTGCAGAGCAGCTACAGTGGATGTGTGAGGATGGAGCAAGACAAGCGAGGGTGACATACCCTCCACAGCAGAGCTCCTGGTAGGGGCAGCTCCAGGCAGATAGATAGAGAGAATAATAGGCCAGAGTTCCTGCTCAGGATTGCTTTTTAATATTGGAGAAAGCGGTTTTGCAAGTTTACTCTGCTTGGCACATGCCTCCTCAGTCAATTACCCCCCCACCCCAATGCTAATTGTGCACGCTCATACAAATGATCACCTGGGGAGACTCTGATACCTATGTAACCATATCCTCACAAAACTCCACTTTTCCAATGATGAAAAGGTGGGAAAGGGAGACAGTCAGCTGAGCATCTCAAATTGATTCCCATATAGAATGCTACAGATTCAAGTCCCAAAAGGTACCACTTAAAAATTAGTGTGGCTTCATTCTCTAATCAGGAAGTCAGAAGCAGTAGAGATGGGGGAGGGGGAGGGGGGGGAATACAGGCATAGACCAAATTTGCTTCATGCAAATCATGTCTTCGGTTATCTAATTAACAGAATAAAGCAGAAAGGTGTCATGGCAAAGACTGCAGCCCAACCAATCCCACTGATTAGGTATAGAGGCAGAGAATGAATATGACCCTGCAGCAGTACGACAGGCTGGTGGCACACTGCAGACTCGGGCACTGATGCACTGCAGCACAGAGCAAAGAGACGCATGTCCCCAAACACCGGGCTGCCAATCTCAAGCCAAACTGCCTCAATTGCAGAGAACTGGCATCCCAGTCGCACCCAATATCCTGGTCATCTGTTACAGAACAGGGGACGCGATGAGCAGGAGCGAAAGGGACGAGAAAAGGGGGGGGGGGGGGGGGACAACAAAAAAACCAAGTAATTTGGACAATGTGGGGAATTTTAAAGATCAACATTGGCATTGGACCTGCCACGTTTGGAATGCAGATTCCCACCCTGCCCTGATCTCCCACCCGTTTGAAAACGTGGAGATTCATTCCAGATGCTGTAACACTGCCTTTATCGTGTTTTTTTTTAAATAAAATATTTCAAGAAACCCTAGGAGGACAAAAGAGGGGTGGATCGTTTTAACACAGTCATGCTGTGAGCATCTGCCAACAAGCACTGCCCCGTGAAAAAAGCTCCAGTGGTTAAAGCGAGGGGAGTTATCGGAGCGTCCCCTGCTGTCGCCTTCCAAAATTACCCTCTGAAAAGACACTTTGCAAAACTAGAGATGTCAGGAAGTCAGCCAGCAGCAGCGTCCCCCACACAGTGCCTGCAGTATTTCAATTGTTGTCTGCACTGTAGATGTGACATTAACATAACATTTTACAGGCGGGAAAAAGTGGACAGGAATCCCGCTTTGTTACAAAGGGGGCTTCAGGTACAAAATTTAAATCCATGCAATTTTTGGAGGCGTATGTCCTATTCCATTCTCTCTCTTCCCCCGCCCCCCCTCTCTCTTGAAGCCGAAGATGGGACAGTAAGTAACCAGCAAACTGTAAACGTGGCGCCCCAATAGACATTTGTGACATTTGCAGCCAATGACAGTGCTGAACAAACTGGATAGGAAGAACGGCTAAAAATAACCGCTGGTGTCGCAGCGGGTGCGTGGTTCAGACATGGACATTGGATTCACCTCCTGGGAGAGAGAGGGAGAGGGCAGGCCAATAGAGAGCCTTCCATCTAGCGCTTTGCGCCAGGCCACTGAAACATGAAGGGGCTTTGTTTTTGTAAACAGTACTTTCTCTCTCTCTTTAGTCTGCAGGTACAGGGATACAGGACCCGATCACACCTCCCCGCTCTCTCCTTTCCCCGAGCGACTCTCACACCTGCATTGCGGCTGGAGTGACCCCCAAACAGGACTACTGACCTCTCTCCCCCCCCCCCCCCCCTTAACACTCTTGCCTTGTGACTGTCTGCCCAGCAAAAAGGGGGGGGGGGGGGGGAGGGGAGGAGGACAGAGGGCAAAACACAGGCGAAGCCTAGACCTATTCAAAGCAGACGAGCTTCCTTGCATCTAAACTACAATTTTCCGCCTCCCCTCTCACCAAATAATCGTTTTCTCAGAATCTCCTCTCAATCTCCGGCCAGATCAGCTTCTCCGGCCACACAGTTCCGTTTCAGCACTGTTGTGGTTAACCCACCCTACCGAAAGGGTGGAACTGACCCGAGTTCAGAATGTTACAATCTAGGAAAATGCTGCTTCGCCTTTTTCTTTTCAAAATGAAGGCAAGTCTGTCCACACCCGCCCCCCGCCGAAACAAAACATGTGGGCTGTGAAAGGAGTTGAACTTCCATTGTCGGGGGTTCTTAACAACCAAAAACATCCGTGTATTTCCCCGGTGCCTTGATCAATTGGAAGTGTGGCCGCAGTTTCCCCAGTCCACCTCCGAGACATAGTGCTCAGACTGGGTGAGGACGATACGAGCTGTAAACATGTTAACCAAACCCTTCTCTCTCGGCTATAAACCGTGGGTGTGAATTTGAACTTGGTGGGACTCGTGTGTCTGGTAATTGATCCTTCTGGTAGTAATTATGTACTAGTTCCGGTCACCATCAATTCACTGCGTGAAGTATTTAAAGATTTGGGGGCGGGGGGGTTAGAGCCTGTGCTTCACATTGGACTGGGGCATATACACCGTTCGGTTTGCTCCGAGCACCGCGGTGCATACAAATAAAATCAAAAGGGACCACTTAAGGGGGCAGGAGCAAGCTCACCCCCCTCCTCCCAGGTCTACATTGCTGGAGAGAGCCAACATCCTCCCCCAGACTCTCAGTACACACACACACACAGTAGGAAGGCTGGTGCACAGAATCTTGTACCTATGCGAATTCTATTATATACACCATCAATTTAGGAGAGAGAGGTGGAGAGGAGATCAAGGCAAAACACACCGAGCAGCAGCTTTCACGTAAAGAGGGCTCTTTGCTGTATGAAGTTTTACAAAGGCCTGCCAAGATGTTGGACAAGTAAGGACATGCATCCCAAGCAAACCGTGGACCGATCACATTGTGTTTAATTGATGCCGTTGACTCGCATTTCGAAAAGGCAACCGCACAAATGCGCACGATATTCATCTTCAAACCAATACATTAGTAAAATATTAGAAATGCTGGACATGTGTGCGCGTTTGTGCTCTCATCTACATGCTGCCCTTCTGCCATCACACTGTTAAGATCCCAGTGAATCGACCAAGGGGGCTGCACTAGGTGGAGAGGGCTGCATATTATCCAGACGCTGCCACCTTGTTGATGTCTGACATCAATGTCTTCCCTTTGCAGCCGGGCAGGCTGTGCTGAAGGGCAGACAAAGCCCCCTCCCACCCGCCCCTCCCACCCAACCCTTTTCCCCCTCGCCCACTCTCTTCCGCCCCCACCCCCCGTCGCCCACTCTCTTCCCCCCCTCGCCCACTCCCTTCCCACACTTACACCCCTCGCCCCCGCACTCTACCCCCCTCGCCCCAGCACTCTACCCCCTCGCCCGCACTCCTCCCCACCCCCCTCGCCCGCTCTCCTCCCCACCCCCCCTCGCCGCTCTCCTCCCCACCCCCCTCGCCCGCTCTCCTCCCCACCCCCCTCGCCCGCTCTCCTCCCCACCCCCCTCGCCCGCTCTCCTCCCCACCCCCCTCGCCCGCTCTCCTCCCCACCCCCCTCGCCCGCTCTCCTCCCCACCCCCCCTCGCCCCGCTCTCCTCCCCACCCCCCTCGCCCGCTCTCCTCCCCACCCCCCTCGCCCGCTCTCCTCCCCACCCCCCTCGCCCGCTCTCCTCCCCACCCCCTCGCCCGCTCTCCTCCCCACCCCCCTCGCCCGCTCTCCTCCCCACCCCCCTCGCCCGCTCTCCTCCCCACCCCCCCTCGCGCCGCTCTCCTCCCCACCCCCCTCGCCCGCTCTCCTCCCCACCCCCCTCGCCCGCTCTCCTCCCCACCCCCCTCGCCCGCTCTCCTCCCCACCCCCCTCGCCCGCTCTCCTCCCCCACCCCCCTCGCCCGCTCTCCTCCCCACCCCCCTCGCCCGCTCTCCTCCCCACCCCCCTCGCCCGCTCTCCTCCCCACCCCCCCTCGCCCGCTCTCCTCCCCACCCCCCTCGCCCGCTCTCCTCCCCACCCCCTCGCCCGCTCTCCTCCCCACCCCCCTCGCCCGCTCTCCTCCCACCCCCCTCGCCCGCTCTCCTCCCCACCCCCCTCGCCCGCTCTCCTCCCCACCCCCCTCGCCCGCTCTCCTCCCCACCCCCCTCGCCCGCTCTCCTCCCCACCCCCCTCCGCCCGCTCTCCTCCCCACCCCCCCTCGCCCGCTCTCCTCCCCACCCCCTCGCCCGCTCTCCTCCCCACCCCCCCTCGCCCGCTCTCCTCCCCACCCCCTCGCCCGCTCTCCTCCCCACCCCCCTCGCCCGCTCTCCTCCCCACCCCCCTCGCCCGCTCTCCTCCCCACCCCCTCGCCCGCTCTCCTCCCCACCCCCCTCGCCCGCTCTCCTCCCCACCCCCCTCGCCCGCTCTCCCTCCCCACCCCCCTCGCCCGCTCTCCTCCCCACCCCCCTCGCCCGCTCTCCTCCCCACCCCCCTCGCCCGCTCTCCTCCCCACCCCCCTCGCCCGCTCTCCTCCCCACCCCCCTCGCCCGCTCTCCTCCCCACCCCCCTCGCCCCGCTCTCCTCCCCACCCCCCCTCGCCCGCTCTCCTCCCCACCCCCCTCGCCCGCTCTCCTCCCCACCCCCCTCGCCCGCTCTCCTCCCCACCCCCCTCGCCCGCTCTCCTCCCACCCCCCTCGCCCGCTCTCCTCCCCACCCCCCTCGCCCGCTCTCCTCCCCACCCCCCTCGCCCGCTCTCCTCCCCACCCCCCTCGCCCGCTCTCCTCCCCACCCCCCTCGCCCGCTCTCCTCCCACCCCCCTCGCCCGCTCTCCTCCCACCCCCCTCGCCCGCTCTCCTCCCCACCCCCCTCGCCCGCTCTCCTCCCCACCCCCCTCGCCCGCTCTCCTCCCCACCCCCCTCGCCCGCTCTCCTCCCCACCCCCCTCGCCCCGCTCTCCTCCCCACCCCCCTCGCCCGCTCTCCTCCCCACCCCCCTCGCCCGCTCTCCTCCCCACCCCCCTCGCCCCGCTCTCCTCCCCACCCCCCTCGCCCGCTCTCCTCCCCACCCCCCTCGCCCGCTCTCCTCCCCACCCCCCTCGCCCGCTCTCCTCCCACCCCCCTCGCCCGCTCTCCTCCCCACCCCCCTCGCCCGCTCTCCTCCCCACCCCCCTCGCCCGCTCTCCTCCCCACCCCCCTCGCCCGCTCTCCTCCCCACCCCCCTCGCCCGCTCTCCTCCCACCCCCCTCGCCCGCTCTCCTCCCCACCCCCTCGCCCGCTCTCCTCCCCCACCCCCCTCGCCCGCTCTCCTCCCCACCCCCCTCGCCCGCTCTCCTCCCCACCCCCTCGCTCTCTCCCCCCCCGCGCTCTCCTCCCCCACCCCCCTCGCCCGCTCTCCTCCCCCACCCCCCTCGCCCGCTCTCCTCCCCACCCCCCTCGCCCGCTCTTCCTCCCCACCCCCCTCGCCCGCTCTCCTCCCCACCCCCCTCGCCCGCTCTCCTCCCCACCCCCCTCGCCCGCTCTCCTCCCCACCCCCCTCGCCCGCTCTCCTCCCCACCCCCCTCGCCCGCTCTCCTCCCCACCCCCCCTCGCCCGCTCTCCTCCCACCCCCCTCGCCCGCTCTCCTCCCCACCCCCCTCGCCCCGCTCTCCTCCCCACCCCCCTCGCCCGCTCTCCTCCCCACCCCCCTCGCCCGCTCTCCTCCCCACCCCCCTCGCCCGCTCTCCCCCACCCCCCTCGCCCCTCTCCCCCCCCCCCCCCCCCCTCCCCCCCCCCCCTCGCCCCCCCCCCCCCCCTCGCCCGCTCTCCCCCACCCCCCCTCGCCTGCTCTCCCACCCCCCTCGCCCACTCTTCCACCCCCACACTCTCTTCCCACCCACCCCCCACACTCTTGCCACCCACCCCCCGCACTCTCTTGCTCCCCCACCCCCCCCCACACTGTCCTTGCTCCCCACCCCCCCACACTCTCTGCTCCCCACCCCCCCCACACTCCTTGCTCCCCACCCCCCCCACACTCTCTACCCCCCACCCTCTTCCCCCCCCCACCCTCTTCCCCCCCCCACCTCCTCCCCCCCCACCCCTTCCCCCTCCACCCCCCCCCCTCCACCCCCTCTCCCCCCCCCCACCTCCCCCCCCCCCCCACGCTCTTCCCCCCCCCCACGCTCTTCCCCCCCCCCACGCTCTTCCCCCCCCCCCCACGCTCTTCCCCCCCCCCACGCTCTTCCCCCCCCCCACGCTCTTCCCCCCCCCCACGCACTTCCCCCCCACGCTCTTCCCCCCCCCCACGCTCTTCCCCCCCCACACTCTTCCCCCCCCCACACTCACTGCCCCCCCACACTCTCTTGCCCCCCTTCCCCCCCACCTTCCCCCCCCCCCCACAACCCCCCCCCCCCCACATCCCCCCCCCCCCAACCCCCCCCCCCCACAACCCCCCCCCCCCCACCCCCCCTCCCCCCACCCCCCCCCCCCCACCCCCCCTCCCCCCCCCCCCCCACACCCACCCCCCCCCACCCCCACTCCCCCCCACACCCCCCTCCCTCCCCCCCCACCCCCCCAACACCTCCTCCCCCCCCCCACCCCCCACCAACACCCCCCCCCCCCCACCCCCCCCCCCAACACTCCTCCCCCCCCACCCCCCCAACACTCTCATCCCCCCCCACCCCCCCTCCAACACTCTCTTCCCCCCCCACCCCCCCACCAACACTCCTTCCCCCCCACCCCCAACACTCTCTTACCCCCCCCACCCACCCCTCTTCCCCCCCCACCCACCCACCCACCCTCTCTTCCCCCCCACCCTCACTTCCCCCCCCACCCTCTCTTCCCCCCCCACCCACCCACCCTCTCTTCCACCCACCCTCTCTTCCCCCCCACCCTCCTTCCTCCCCCCCACCCACCCTCTTCTCCCCCCCACCCACCCTCTCTTTCTCCCCCCACCCACCCTCTCTTTCTCCCCCCACCCACCCTCTCTCTTCTCCCCCCCACCCACCCTCTCTTTCCCCCCCCCACCCACCCTCTCTTCTCCCCCCACCCACCCTCTCTTCTCCCCCCCACCCACCCTCTTTCTCCCCCCCCACCCACCCTCTCTTCCCCCCCACCCACTCTTTCTCCCCCCCACCCACACTCTCTTCCCCCCCCACCCACACTCTCTTCCCCCCCCCCACCCACACTCTTTCTCCACCCCACCCACCCTCTTTCTCCACCCCACCCACCCTCTCTTCCCCCCACCACCCACCCTCTCTTCCCCCCCACCCACCCTCTCTTCCCCCCCCACCCACTCTTCCCCCCCCACCCACTCTCTCTCCCCCCCCACCCACCCTCTCTTCCCCCCCACCCACCCTCTCTCTCTTCCCCCCCCCCACCCACCCACCCCACTCTCTTCCCCCCCCCACCCACCCACCACACACTCTTCCCCCCCCCACCCACCCACCACACTCTCTTCCCCCCCCCACCACACTCTCTTCCCCCCCCCCACCACACTCTCTTCCCCCCCCCCACCACACTCTCTTCCCCCCCCCCCACCACACTCTCTTCCCCCCCCACCACACTCTCTTCCCCCCCCCCCACCACACTCTCTTCCCCCCCCCCCACCACACTCTCTTTCCCCCCCCACCACACTCTCTCCCCCCCCCCCACCACACTCTCTCCCCCCCCCCACCACACTCTCTCCCCCCCCCCCCCCACCACACTCTCTCCCCCCCCCCCACCACACTCTCTCCCCCCCCCCCCCCCACCCCACCACACTCTCTCCCCCCCACCACACTCTCTCCTCCCCCCCCCACCACACTCTCTCCTCCCCCCCCACCACACTCTCTCCCCCCCACCACCCACCACACTCTCTCCCCCCCACCACCCACCACACTCTCTCCCCCCCACCACCCACCACACTCTCTCCCCCCCCACCACCCACCACACTCTCTCCCCCCCACCACCCACCACACTCTCTCCCCCCCACCCCCCACCACACTCTCTCCCCCCCCCCCACCACACTCTCTCCCCCCCCCCCACCACACTCTCTCTCCCCCCCCCCCCCCCCACCACACTCTCTCTCCCCCCCCCCCCACCACACTCTCTCTCCCCCCCCCCCCCACCACACTCTCTCTCCCCCCCCCCCCCCCACCACACTCTCTCTCCCCCCCCCCCCCCCACCACACTCTCCTCCTCCCCCCCCCCCCCCCCACCACACTCTCTCTCTCCCCCCCCCCCCCCCCCCCACCACACTCTCTCCCCCCCCCCCCCCCACCACACTCTCTCCCCCCCCCCCCCCCCCCCACCACACTCTCTCTCCCCCCCCCCCCCCCCCCCCCCCCACCACACTCTTTTCCCCCCCCCCCCCCCCCCACCACACTCTTTTCTCCCCCCCCCCCCCCCCCCACACAACCTGTCCAGTCACTCACTCACCTCTGGCAGACAGTTTCTTGGTGTTAATAATCTTTGCAGCGTATTCCTGCCCCGTGGATAATTTGACGCATCTGCGAACGACGGAGAAGGCACCCCTGAGGAAAAGGGGGAGAGAGAGAAAAGGCAAACAGGGATTTTAGTCCAGAAATACACCAGGAGGAAGGGGGGGGGGGTTACAAACAAGGGGTGGGAGGCAGACAGCAGCTGGACTGGGACAGTCGCTGAAAGGGAAGGCGGGGGAGAGATAGGGGCAAACGGGAAGATAGCATACTTTCCTAGCTCTTCGTACAGCTGGTACTCGTCGCTAAACCTGGTACACGTTGCGGTAGTGGCCATGTTGAAATGAAAATCCTGGAATTGGTTTGCAAACACTCGCCTGTCAATTGTAGGGAGGGCAGACAGGGAGCCACTAACGCGAGATTACGAGAGAGAGAGAGAGCCAAGCTGAGGACGTGAGCAGAGCCCAACGCCAGCAATACAGGCAGAACACGCGAACCACCCCCAATCCGAAATGTTGCATCCGTGTTATTGCAAGAATGGGAAAATTATTTTTTGCAGTGCAAGTTTAGTGACATAAACCTACTTAAAAAGTTACCATTGCATCTTGCTTTTTAACCCCCCCCCCCCCCCCCCCATAAGAGTAAAAAGTTAGGACAAAACTCTCATAACTAAACCATGTAGTTCTCCGAAATAGATTGAAGTTCAACTATGAAGTTTGCAACTGACACGCACATCTCATGTTAGAAGGGAATAACAGGGCAGTAATTTATTAGTCGGTACTGAGGAGGGTGTGTGTGTGGTGGCGGGGATGAGGGATGGTACAGTTAACCACTTCCACTTATTCTATGCACTAGAGTTGGCAGTGACCAGCCAGGGAAAACCGAAAAATGTTCGGGTCAACTCAAAAAGAGTTTCATAGCTGTCACTGGTCCTGGCAAGGGATGGGGGTGGTACCTCTGAGAGGGCCAATCAATGGTGGCAGGGGGCGTCCAAACAGAAATAAATCAGAACGACAGTACTAACCTTACACTATATTGGGAAGCTAGTTCATCAGATGTGATGTTACGCACACGAGGAGCCTGAATCTTCGGGTGGGGCAAGGTTAGAGGACCAGGTGACAGGGCCAGCAATGTACAAATGGGATTCAATGTCCATTTTTTAAGTCCTTGACGGTAATTTTGACATTAGGTGACAGATGGGCACTAATGAATTGGCAGCCTCTTTAATCTCACTCCATTGAAGTTAGAGGAAATAAAAATCGAGATGTCTAAACGGGCTGCTGACCAAATAGCCCCAATTTTGCACACACTTTCAAAATTCCACTCCTCCCTATATTATACATTGCCATTAGGTCCACATTTATAATGGAAATTGCCCATGTAAACCTGTCATGCTGTAATTACATCCTCCTGCCAGTTGACGGGAAGTGCGCACAGGTATTATTTTTACTAAATTACTATGTAGGTTATACATGTTTAATAACATTGATTACCTGAAATAGATCCATAATCCCATTGTGTTATGATTAGTTGCTGCTTGCTAATTCCTCGAGTCAACAGATTAGTTACCCTAGCACTCTTCATGGTGTATATTTGTGCTATGTGTTATCGATTGCTAAATGAATACGTTAACATTTTATAGCAAAACATATGATACAAACTGTATATTGTTGAAAAGAGAGGGCATTTTGTGAAGCTTTTCATCCCTCAGGCCAAATTCAAGAATACCAAATTTCAAAATGAGTCCATTTATACTACAGGAGAGAATAATGCTGATTGGTTGACAGGTCAACTCTGTTTGGCTGAGGTGTTACCATGGAGAAAGCAACTGCAAACTCGCAGCTCCCCCAGCACCCAGGTGTACAAATCAATTTTGTGTACACAACACAATTTTTATTTTATGTTGGAATTAAATGGCATAATAAATATTCTGCCCACTTTACACGCTGTTTATATTGTCAATTGTAAACCTCCCTAGAGGTGTTCTGCTAGGTGAATTGTTCAACACTCCACCATGGCTCGGTTGGTTACTCTTGTCTCGGAGTCTCATGCATGTGTCTCCAAGTTTCACCCCAGGCTGACACTGCAGTGTGGTACTTTGAAAGCGCTGCACCATTGGAGGTGGCATTTTTTAACTGGAACTTCAATCAGCGGCCAACCTAATCGAATATGCCACCACCGTCACAGACTTCATCAGCAAGTGTGTCGAAGATTGCGTGCCAAAGAAGATAATATGTGCATTCCCCAACCAGAAACCATGGTTTAACCGAGAGATTCATTCCCTACTGAAGGTCAAGTCTGAGGTGTTCAAGACAGGTGACCTTGACAAGAAATTTAGGTACGACCTTCGCAAAGCCATCAGTGATGCCAAGGGACAATACCAGACTAAGCTAGAGTCACAGACTAACAACACGGACTCTCATTGGTTGTGGCAAGGCTTAAACAACATAACAGGCTACAAAGCAATGCCAAGTAGAATCTCCGGCAACAGCGCACCCCCCCCCCCCCCCCCACCCCGATGAATTCAATGCATTCTATGCTCGTTTCAAGCAGGAAACCAACAAACCGTTGTCAACTGCCCAGTAGCCTCGGACACACCCATACCTACTGTCACAGCTTCCAAAGTCAGATCAGCCTTCTTGAAAGTGAACCCTCAGAAAGCAACGGGTCCAAACAGATTATCTGGATGTGCACTCAGATCCTGAGTGGACCAACCGGTGGGAGTGTTTGCAGACATCTTCAACCTCTCCCTACTCCGTTCCAAGGTTCCCACCTGCTTCAAGAAGACCACCATCATTACGGTGCCAAAGAAGAACCAGGCAATGTGCCTCAATGACTACCATCCAGCGACCTTGACATCTATGAAGTGCTTCGAGAGGTTGGTCATGGGACACATCAACTCCATACTCCCAGAATGCCTTGATCCACTGCAATTCGCATACCGCTGCAAATGGTCCACAGCAGACGCTATCTCTCTGGCCCTAAACTCACCCCTGGAACATCTCGACAACAAGGACTCCTACGTCAGACTCTTATTCATTGACTACAGCTCCACCTTCAACACCATAACCCCAGCCAAGCTCATATGAAAATTCCAAAACCTAGGACTTGGCTCCTCCCTCTGCAACTGGATCCTAAACTTGCTGACCCATAGACCACAATCAGTAAGGATAAACAACAACATCTCCTCCACAAAAGTCCTCAATACCGGGGCCCCGCAAGGCTGAATACTTAGCCTCCTACTATACTCCCTATACACACATGACTATGTGGCAAAATTTGGCTCCAACTCCATCTCCAAGTTTGCTGATGACACAACTGTAGTGGATTGGATCTCAAACAACAATGAGTCGAAGTACAGGAGGGAGATAGAGAACCTACTGGTGTGGTGTAACAACAATCTCTCCCTCAACATCAGCAAAACTAAGGAGCTGGTCATTGACTTCAGGAACTCCACTGTCTGCATCAATGGTGCTGAGGTGGAGATGATTGACAACTTCAAATTCCTAGGTGCGCACATCACCAACAAGCTGTCTTGGTCCACCCACGTCAATGCTACACAAAGAAAGTACAACAGTGCCTATACTTCCTCAGGAAACTAAGAAAATTTGGCATGTTCTCATTGACTCTTACTAATTTGTACAGATGCACCATAGAAGGCATCCTATATGGTTGCATCACAATCTACTATGGCAACTTCTCGGCCTAAGGCTGCAAGAAACTACAGAGAGTCATGAACACAGCCCAGTCCATCACACGAACCCGCTTCCCATCCATTGATTTTGTCTACACCTCCTGCTGTCTTGGGAAAGTGGCAGCATAATCAAAGACCCGTTCCACCCAGATTATTCTCTCTTTCAACCTCTTCCATCGGGCAGGAGATACAAAAGTCTGAGTACGGACACTAAACAGGTTCAAAAAATGCTTCTTCCCACAGCTACCAGTCTCCTGAATGACCCTATTATGGACTGAACTGACCTCTCCAAGCATCTTCTCTACTGAGTGCCACTATACTCCGCATGCTTCACCCGATGTCTGTGTCTATTTATTTACTGGGTGTATGTATTGTATATCCTATGTTTTTCATGTATGGAAAGGTCTGTCTGGACTGTACGCAGAACAATACTTTTTACTGTACCTCAGTACATAGAACATAGAACTGTACAGCACAGTACAGGCCTTTTGGCCCACAATGTTGTGCCGAACTAGTCTGAAACTAAGATCAAATCAACCTTCTCCCAATCATTCTAGTGCACTCCATATGCCTATCCAATAACCGCTTGAAAGTTCTCAAAGTGTCCGACTCCACTATCATAGCTGGGAGTGCGTTCCACGTCCCAACCACTCTCTGAGTAAAAAGCCTACCTCTGACATCCCTCCTATATCTTCCACCATGAACCTTATAGTTATGCCCCCTTGTAACAGCTACACCCACCTGAGGAAAAAGTCGCTGAATGTCCACTCTATCCCTCTCATCATCTTATACACCTCAATTAAGTCACCTCTCAACCTCCTCCGCTCCAATGAGAAAAGCTCTAGCTCCCTCAACCTTTCCTCCATACCCTCCAATCCAGGCAGCATCCTGGTAAATCTTCTTTGCACCCTTTCCAATTCTTCCACATCCTTCCTATAATGAGGTGACCAGAACTGCAAACAATACTCCAAATGTGGTCTAACCAAGGTCTTGTACAGTTGCAGCATAACCCCACGGCTCTTAAACTCAATCCCCCCGTTAATAAATGCTAACACACTATAGGCTTTCTTCACAGCTCTATCCACTTGGGTGGCAACTTTCAGAGATCTATGGACATGAACTTCGAGATCTCTCTGCTCCTCCACATTCTTCAGAACCCTGCTGTTAACCCTGTAATCCGCATTCAAATTTGTCCTACCAAAATGAATCACTTCACACTTATCAGGGTTAAACTCCATCTGCCATTTTCAGCCCAGCTCTGCATCCTATCAATGTCTCTTTGCAGCCTACAACAGTCCTCCACATTATCCACTACTCCACCAATCTTGGTGTCATCAGCAAATTTACTAACCCAACCTTCAACTCCATCATCCAAGTCATTGATAAAAATCACAAATAGCAGAAGACCCAGCACTGATGCCTGTGGTACACCGCTGGTGACTGGGCTCCAAGATGAAAATTTACCATCTACCACCACCCTCTGTAACAGCCAGTTACTGATCCAATCAGCCAAATTTCCCTCTATGCCATGCCTCCTTACTTTCTGCATGAGCTGACCATGGGGCACGTTATCAAACGCCTTACTAAAATCCATGTATACGATATCAACTGCTCTACCTTCATCGATGTACTTAGTTACCTCCTCAAAGAATACAATCAAACTTGTGAGGCAAGACTTACCCCTCACAAATCTGTGCTGACTATCCTGGATTAAGCTGTATCTTTCCAAATGATCATAAGTCCTATCCCTCAGGACCCTTTCCAATATTTTACCTATGACCGAAGTGAGACTAACCAGCCTATACCTATTCCCTTTCTTGAACAAGGGGACAATATTCGCCTCTCTCCAGTCTTCTGGCACTATTTCTGTAGACAGTGAGGACATAAAGATCAAAGCCAAAGACTCTGCAATCTCATCCCTCGCCTCCCAAAGAATACTAGGATATATCCCATCAGGCCCAGGGGACTTATCTATCCTCAGGCTTCTCAAAACTTCTAACACATCTTTCTTCCGAATATCTACCTCCTCCAGCCTGTATCGCACTACCCTCCTCAACAACACGGCCCCTCTCCTTCGTGAACACTAAAGAAAAGTATTCATTTAGGGCCTCTCCTACATCTTCAGACTCCATGCACACGTTCCCACTACTGTCCTTGACCGGCCCTAACTTCACCTTGGTCATTCTTTTATTCCTCACATAAGTGTAAAAAGCCTAGGGTTTTCCTTGATCCCTCAAGTGCCCTAACTGAACCTTGTTTTCACATCCTTACATAAGCCCCTTTCTTCCTCTTGACAAGACATTCAACCTCTTTTGTAAACCATAGTTCCCTCACTCGACCATTTCCTCCCTACCTGATAGGGACATACATATCAAGGACACGCAGTATTTGCTCCTTGAACAAGCTCCACATCTCAATTGTGCCTATGCCTGATAGTTCCTGTTTCCATCTTATGCTCCCCAATTCTTGCTTAATCGCATTGGAATTACCCTTCCCCCAGTTATAAACCTTGCCCTGCCGTATGTTCCTATCCCTCTCCATTGCTATAGTGAAAGTCACCGAATTGTGGTCACTATCTCCAAAGAGCTCTCCCACAACCAAATATAACACTTGGCCCTGTTCATTACCCAGTACCAAATCCAATGTGGCCCCGCCTCTTGTCGGTCAATCCACATATTGTGTGAGGAAACTCTCACACTGGATAAAAACAGCCCCATCCAAACTATTCGAATTATAGTGGTTCCAATCAATATTTGGAAAGTTTAAGTCACCCATGACAACTACCCTGTGACTACCGCACCTATCCAAAATCTGCATTGCAATCTTTTCCTCCACATCTCTGTTACTGTTTGGGGGCCTATAGAAAACTCCTAATAAAGTGACCACTCCTTTCCTATTTCTAACTTCAGCCCACACTACCTCAGTAGACAGATCTTCCTCAAACTGCCTTTCTGCAGCCATTATACTATCCTTGATTAACAATGCTACTCCTCCACCTCTTTTACCACCTTCCCTAATCTTACTGAAATATCTAAATCCCGGGAACCTCCAACAACCATTCCTGCCCCTGTTCTATCCACGTCTCTGTAATGGCCACAACATCGTAGTCCCAGGTACCAATCCATGGTTCAAGCTCACCAACCTTATTCCTCATGCGCCTCGCATTGAAGTAGACACACTTCAAACCACCTTCATGCCTGCAGGTCCACTCTTGTGATCTTTGTACCTTCCTCAGTACTGCACTACCCTCAACTTCCTGAATTCCAGCAATCCTATCTCCTGGACTACAAATCAGTTTCCCATCCCCCTGCCAAATTAGTTAACCCCCCGAAGAGCTGTAGCGAATTTCCCTCCAGGATATTGGTGCCCCTCTGGTTCAGGTGTAACCTGTCCTGTTTGTACAGGTTCCACCTTCCCCAGAATGTGCTCCAATTATCCAAGTAACTCAAACCCTCCCTCCTACACCATCCCTGTAGCCATGTGTTTAACTGCACTCTCTCCCTGTTCCTCACCTCGCTAGCACATGGCGCTGGCAGCAAACCAGAGATGACAACACGGTCTGTCCTGGCTCTCAGCTTCCACCCTAGCTCCCTGAATTCCTGTTTTACATCCCCGTCCCTTTTCCTACCTATGTCATTGGTACCGATGTCTACCACGACTTGTGGCTGCTCCCCCTCCCACTTAAGGATCCTGAAAATACGATCAGAGATGTCACGGACCTTGGCACCCGGGAGGCAACACACCAACCGTGAGCCTCTATCGTTGCCACAGAACCTCCTATCTGTACCTCTAACTATAGAGTACATGTGACAATAAACCCAAATCCAATCCAAATCCAATCTGAGACCCCTGTCCACTTTTTAAGGAGGTGCAAATTAGTCCCTGGGATGAGGCAGTTGCTCTATGATGAGAGCATGAGGAAATTGGTTTTAGATTCTTTGTAAGAAGCAATCTCATTGAAACCTACACGATTCTGAAGAGATCTGATAAGGTGGATGCTGAGAGATTTTTCCTGCTGGTTGGGGAATCTAAAACAATTCTCTGCCCTGAGAGTTGTGGATGCTCCATCATTGAATATGTTCTGGGACAGACAGAGTTTTGTTTCTCAAGGAATTAAAGGATAGGGGGAATGGACGGGAAAATGGAGTTGAAGTCCCAGACCTTTTTTATTCTTTCATGGGATATGCGAATTGCCAGCTGGGCCAGCACTTGTTGCCCATCCCTAATTGCCCTTGAACTGATTGGCTTGCTTGAGATCAGTTAAGAGTCAACCACATTGCTATGGATCTGGAGTCACATGTAGGTCAGACCAGGTAAGGATGGCAGATTTCCCTCCCGAAAGAGACATTAGTGAACCAGATGGGTTTTTAACAACAATGGACAGTGGTTTCATGGTCATCATTAGACTTTTAATTCCAAATTATTTATTGAATTCAAATTTCACCATCTGTCGTGGTGGGATTTGAACTCAGATTCCCAAAGAACGCTGGATTCTGGATTACTAGTCCAGTGACAATACCGCTGATTCCTTTTGAACACATTGAATGGCAGAGCAGGTGCGATGAACCATGTAGTCTACTAACATTCCTATTTCTTATGTTCTTGCAAATGAACCCAAGGCTCTGTTTGGTGAAGAACAGCGTATTTTGATCAGTTCTCCAATATTTATCTCTGATTTGGCAGATGAAGCAAACAATCTGGCCGTTATCGCATTTACCCTGATGCAGCCTTGCTGTGCGCAAATTGGTGCCATGTTTCCTACATTACAACAAAAACTACACTGCAAAAACACTCTACTTGCTGTAAAGTGCTTTGGAACATCCTGAGGTTGTGAAAGGCTGACTCTAAATGCAAGTCTTTCTCTCTTTCAGCGATTTGCAAGGTCCACCTTGGTAGGATTGAATGAAACCAAACTGCCCGGTCCCCTTTTCTGTTTTCAGATGTACGAAAAATTGCGTTCAAGGGCAAAATACGAAAAATTGCGCGCAAGGGCAAAATACGTCTCGAAATCTGAAATATCAACAGAAAGTGGTGGGAATGCTCAGCAGGTCAGGCAGCCACTGTGGAGATTCCCTGGATGCTCCGTGACCTGCTGAGTATTTCCAGCATTTCCTGTTTCATCTTTAGTTTACAACCTGAAGTATATTACAGGAAGAACATGCATTTAAATGGCTTCTTTCATGCCCTTATGAACACAGGAGTGGGAGTAGGCCATTTGGCCTTTCAAGTGCTTTAGAGCCTGCAAAGTACAAGTCGAGTATCCTTTGCCTTCGGGGCCAACTGCATTTCGAATTTGAGATGATTTTACTTTTCGGATGCCGCATATAAATTTACATGAAAATAGTCTACTGGTTATAATCTGTAGTAAATAACGTGGCTAGAAAAGTAAGACGTATTACTGAATAATAAATACAGGGCACCTGTGACAAGCTTCTTTTTGACACATTCCCCACAAAAATCGCAGGTAAACAGTGCAGACAAAACAACTAGACTTCCCGTGCAAAAGGTTCACGATGTTCAAAAAAAGTGTGATTTTTGGATGTAGAACCATGGAACCATAGAAATCATACAGCACAGAAGGGGTCCATTTGACCCATCTTGTCCATGCCGACCCAAAGACACCCAGGTGTTTTGGTTTATGGATTTATGGATAAAGTATACTCAATCTGTGCTTCTGAAGTGTGGTCAATAAACAGTTCTGTTCTGATGCCGGATTCACAAGCCCGCAGAATAATTTGCAGGCAGCAAATTGCATTGTGCATGGGTGCATAATGCAAACTAACTGCAGCCTTGTTGCAACATGCCAATTAATTAATTTATCCCCCATAACTGTTGTCTCTGCTGCAATGAAGTTCAGTTGTATAATATTTTTCAGCAAGGTCTCCTCGGCCTCAACCGTTTTTAATTAATGTAAAAGTTTCTACATTATCTCCTCCATGATTGTTTCAAATTTTTTTTGTTATGTGATTAAATATCAAGTTCACATCAGAGCATCAAAATCTATTTCTGTCCTCACTACTTCTCTTTAAGCTGCTTTCTGCAATGGATAGGGGACTGTTTAGAGTTGACCCAGCCAGTTAAAACAGCGGTAAAAGGGAGAGGATCTTCTGAGTGAGAAACAGCATGGAGAGTTAAAATAGAGTAAACAGAATGGAAAAAAACAGAGTGACTCATAGGAAAACAGTAAATCCATTGGCTGTTAAGAAACTGCCAATTTACATTACCTATTCTAATTTACTTTCAGATTAAAGATAAAAAGGAGAAAAATTCTCAGATTAGAAAGACTAAAAACCAGCTGGAAATTTACATTTTAAAAAATCAAATACAACAGCAATGCAGGGCCAGGCAATGTGTTGAACCTGCATGATGTGGGAACTGGTGGACCCCATTGTGATTCCTAGTGAACAAGTGTTGGTTGCTTGAGGAACTTTGGCTCACAGTTGATGAGCTGGAGTCTGAGCTTCGCATGCTGCGGCACATCAGGGAGGAAGCGTGTTACCTGGATACTTTGCTTCAGGAGGCAGTCAGACACCTTAGTTAACTACCTTGATTTTGGCCAGTAGTTAGGGGCAGGAGGATATGACTCTGAGGGAGGTAGGTAGAGGGATCCAGGAGGTAAAGTTGCAGGAGCCTCAGCCCTTGTCCAATAGGTTCGAGAGTCTTTCTTCCAGTGTGGGTGAGAGCGGGGACTGGGGGGTGGATGAGAAAACTGATCACAGCACCGTGATACAGGGAGCCATTCAAATGGGGGGGCGAGAAGAGAAATGTAGTCGCAATCGGAGATAATATAGTTCAGGGCATAGACACTGTTCTCTGTGACCAGAATCGAGAGTCGCAAAGGTTGTGTTGCCTCCCTGGTGCTCAGATTTGAGATATTTCTTCTGGGCTGCAGAGTAACTTGAAGTGGAAGAGTAAAGATCTAGTTGACATGATCCACGTTGGTACCAACAACATAGGTAGACCAAGAATAGAGGTTCTGCTGAAGGAATAGGAGCAGCTAGGGGCTAAATTAAAAAGCAGAACCAAAAAGGTAATAATCTCCAGATTACTATCTGAGCCACAAACTAATTGGTACAGGGTCAATAAGATTAAAGCGGTAAATGCGTGGCCAAAGGTTGTTGTGGGAGAAATGGGTTTGAATTCATGGGACATTGGCACTAGTAATGGGGAAGGAGGGAGCTGTTCCGATGGGGTGGTCTCAGCTGAATCATGCTGAGACCAGAGTCCTGGCGAATCACATAACTAGAGTTGTAGACGGGGCTTTCAACTAAATAGTGGAGGGGGGTTGGGCGGTTCAGTTGTATGTAAAATTAGATAATCAAAGTTGAAGGCGAAGATGGGAGTGCAGGTTAATGCTGAGGACTTTAGGGCAGCACGGTGGCTCAGTGGTTAGCATTGCTGCCTCATGGCAACGAGGCCCCAGGTTCGATCCCGGCTCTGGGTCACTGTCCGTGTAGAGTTAGCACATTCTCCCCGTGTTTGCGTGGGTTTCGCCCCCACAACCCAAAGATGTGCAGGGTAGGTGGATTGGCCACGCTAAATTGCCCCTTAATTGGAAAAAATGAATTGGGTACTCTAAATTTATTTTTAAAAAATGATGGGGACTTTAAACTAGTTAAAGGGGCCAAGGGCTCAGGAGAGGTTAGTAAAGTTTCTGGAACAAGTAATAGAGCAGAGTATAGAAAGCGGCAGGAATCTAACTTCGGGTACAGCAGAAAACGGGACAACTATGAAAAGAGAGGTGGCCAATGCAGGATTGAGGGTGTTGTACCTAAATGTGCACAGTATACGAACAAGGTAAATGAGCTTGAAGTGCACATTGAAATTGGTGGGTATGATGTGGGTATCACAGAGACGTGGCTGCAAGGGGACGAGGGCTGGGATCTAAATATCCAAGGGTATGTGTCCTATCGAAAGGACAGGCAGATGGAAAGAGGGGGCAGGATTGCATTGTCAGTAAGAAATGAATATAATCGATAGCAAGAAGTGATATAGGGTCATAATGCATAGAACCTGTGTGGGTAGAGTTGAGGAATCGCAAAGGAATTTGTGGAATATCTACAAGATTGTTTTTTGTAGAAGCTTATGATAGAGCCCACTTGGGAACCGGCAATTCTGAATTTGGTGGTGTGTAATGAGGCAGACTTGATTAGGAACTTGAAGTAAAGGAACCCTTAGGGGGCAGTGACCATGATATGATAGAATTCACCTGCAATTTGAGAGGGAGAAGCTGAAAACAGATGTAATGGTATTAAATTTGAGTAAAGGTAACTACAAAGACATGAGAGAAGAGTTGGCCAGAGTTGATTGGAAGGGGAGCCTAGCAGGGAAGACAGTAGAACAGCAATGGCAGGAGTTGTGAGGGTTATTTGCGAGGCACAACAGAAACTCATCCCAAGCAGGAGGAAAAATGCTAAGGGGAGGGTGAGACAACCGTGGCAGACAAGGGAAGTTAAGAACAGCATAAAAGCAAAAAAAAAGGATACAAGGTGGCGGGAATTAGTGGGAAGCCAGCTTTGGACCCCATATCTAAGGAAGGATGTGCTGGCCGTCACAAAGAGGAGGTTCACAAGAATGGTCCCCAGAATGAAGGGCTTGTTACATGAAGAGCGGTTGAGGGCTCTGAGTGGAAGGATGGAGTTTAGGAAGATCATAGAATCATAGAATTTACAGTGCAGAAGGAGGCCATTCACCCCATTGAGTCTGAACCAGCCCTTGGAAAGAGAACCCCACTCAAGCCCACGCCTCCACCCTAACCCCGTAACCCAATAACCCCACTTAACCTTTTTGGACATTAAGGGCGATTTAGCATGGCCAATCCACCTAACCCACACATCTTTGGACTGTGGGAGGAAACCGGAGCACATGGAGGAAACCCACGCAAACACAGGGAGAACATGCAGACTCCGCACAGTCAGTGACCCAAGCCAGGAATCGAACCTGGGACCCTGGGGCTGTGCAGCAACTGTGCTATCGTGTTGAGGGGAGAACGTATTGAAATGTACAGGGCACGATTTAATAGCCACGCTGTGTCCAAAAAGCAGCTCACCTTGGTGTAGCGTGGCTGATAGAAATGGGAAGACTCCGCTCCCGGGATCTACCCGGATTACAATGCCTTGCGAGATCTAACACAATCCCTCGAGACGTTGCAATATAAATCCCGCCCATTGTGGTAGAATCACTTTTTAGCAAATCTGCATATTAAAGCGAGACAGCAAGCCTCACTTTGATGTGCAAATTCCCAAGTAACTTGTGCAGTGAATCAATTTCCCTTGCCTCAGAGACCTTGGGCGAGTGCTGCTCAGTACTGGTTTCCACAAATGCAGCTGCATCCCGACCACCAGGCTGGGGAGTGCGAAACACTGTCCGAATCACAGTGAAGAAAGCGGAAGGGGAGTCACCTGTGGACCGGAAATTCTTCGTGAAGCAGGTGCTGCTCGAGTGTTGTGGGTTTAAGGCAACAGATATCTTCTGCTTGCAAAAATTCCCCAACAATGGGTATTTTGATGTCACCTTCAAGAGGGTCGCAGCGTGCATCAAATTCTTGAACGTCTTCAAGGAAAAAGGAAACCAGAGTCCCCTGTCGATCCTGACTGCGGAGCCTCTGTTTACACTACCGTCGCAGCAAAACTGGGTTGTAACACTGCACACGTACAACCCCCACGTCCCCGTGTCTGATGTGCTCACGTTCCTCGCCAGGTACGCTGAGCTGAAAAGTGACAGCGTGCAAGTGAAAGACACCTTCGGCATCTGGACAAGTGAGCACCAGATCAAGGTGACTCTGAAAACAGACAGCAACGGAACCATCCTGCATCCCCCCCCCCCAGTTTTGCCATTGGAAGAAATCGTGGCTACCTCTACTACGTGGGACAGCCAAGAGTATGCCACACCTGCGGAAAAACGGGGCATGTTGCCGCAAACTGCAGTGTGGCCTTCTGCAAAAACTGCAGGCAGGAGGGACACATGACTAAGGACTGCAAAGAAGACAAGTGCTGCAACCTGTGTGGGGAGGCCGGCCATCTTTACAGGGCCTGCCCGAAACGCGGGGCGACATATGCACAGATCATCAGCAGCGGAGTTAAAAAGGCGACCAGAGAGGAGGTTCATACACCCTCCACCGAAAAAGACACCACGGCACAGAATGCGGAAAAGCAACAGAAGGGCCCCCAACAAAAAGAGGAGGCCCCAGCATGCCCTGACAACCCAACCCCAGCCTCATCTGACGAGGAACACTCAATGGAAGAGGAAGAGGATGGGGCAAAGAATAAAGAGCCCTGGGAAACAGTGAACAGGGACAAACGAAAGAGAAAACAAAAAAACAAACTGAAGAACCCCCCGATGGAGAGTGGCAAAAAGCGACACCTTTCAGCCAGCGGACTTAGCGCTGACACCTCCTCCGATGAGGGAAAACAAGACAAGAATCGGCCTCAAATAAAGAGGCAAAGCACCAATGTGGAACGGGAGGCACAGCCCCCCCAAATCACAGACCGGGAAGAAAATAAAACACGCCGAGACAATCAACCTCTGGCTCATGGGAACAGCAATATGACCAACGGCCACCAAACGCTGGACATCGAAAACAAGGTCACAGACCAACCCCCGAAAGTAACAAGCTGCAACAACCCAGGCGAAGAGACTTCCGGGTGCGGCGATGACCAGCTAAGTCGCACGTTTCGGCAGCTCCCGTTGGAACGGACCTTTGGGCTCTTGATAGGAGCCACAACGGCAATTTTTAACGGCCAAAATCACTGTGCGGTGAAATAGAAGGGAATCCCCCCGGATATATATGGAAAAAGGAGAGGATAGCGGCCGGATTGCAGTGGATCCTTTGGAGCAGCGGCAAGGAAGTGAAGCTCGAAGCAAGATGGCGTCGGAAGGTGGCCGTTTGGTATGGGGCCCGGAGCAACAAGAGTTCCTGCGGCGCTGTGTGGAAGTTCTGAAGAAGGAGGTGTTGGCCCCGATGCTACAGGCGATTGAAGGGCTAAAGGAGGCGCAGAGGATCCAGGAGCTGGAGCTTCGGGTCGTGAAGGCAAAGGCTGCCGAAAATGAAGATGAAATACAGGGCCTGGTGGTAAAGACAGAGACGCACGAGGCACAGCACAAAAGGTGTGTGGAGAGTTTGGAAGCCCTGGAGAATAATTTGAAGAGGAAGAATTTAAGAGTCCTGGGTCTTCCCGAAGGCGCAGAGGGGGCGGACGTCGGGGCATATGTGAGCACGAGGCTTCACTCGCTAATGGGATCGGAGGCCCCGACGGGCCCTTTGGAGGTGGAGGGAGCTTATCGAGTTCTGGCGCGAAGACCAAAGGCTGGAGAAATACCTCGAGCCATCGTGGTGAGGTTTCACCGCTACAACGACAGAGAGATGGTCCTAAGATGGGCGAAGAAAACTCGGAACTGTAGGTGGGAGAACGCGGTGATCCGCGTATACCTGGATTGGAGTGCGGAGGTGGCGAGAAGGAGAGCAAGTTTCAATCGGGCTAAGGCGGTGCTTCAGAAAAAGAAGGTTAAATTTGGAATGTTGCAACTGGCGAGACTGTGGGTCACACACCAAGGGAAGCACCACTACTTTGAGACGGCAGAAGACGCGTGGGCATTCATTGTGGACGAGAAGCTGGAATAGTCTGGCGAGAGAAAGAGCTTCTGGGATAAAGTGGTGGGGTGATTATGTGGGACGAGGAAGGGGAAGGGGGGGATGATTTTTCAATTTGTCAATTTGTTAATTTTTCAATTCTGTAACTTTTCTCTCTTCCCCTTGTTGGGGGGGGGGGGAGGATGAGGAACTATGGGCGCCGGTGGGAAGGAAAGGGGAAGGAGAAGGGAACCGCGTCATTAGGGGCGGGGCCGAGTGGGAAACGCGGGCTTTGCTCCCGTGCTATGGTAATTATGGCAGGAACAGGGGCGCAGGAAGGAGGGGGCCTCGCACAGTGAGGGGCCGAGGACAAACGGGGGAAGCCGAGGTCAGCCAGAGTTCGCTGACTTCTGGGAGCAACATGGGGGGGTGTAACTACGCTAGAGGGGGATCTAGCGGAGGGGGGGGGAGTTAACTGGGTTGCTGCTGCTAAGGGGAAGAGGGAGCTGTTATGGGGCGGGGTGGTCGAGACGGGAGGGCACCGTCGGTGGGATATACGG
Organism: Scyliorhinus torazame; assembly: GCF_047496885.1. Taxonomy (NCBI): domain Eukaryota; kingdom Metazoa; phylum Chordata; class Chondrichthyes; order Carcharhiniformes; family Scyliorhinidae; genus Scyliorhinus; species Scyliorhinus torazame. The sequence goes on from NC_092734.1 coordinate 14,563,085, forward strand.
GTACGTGGGAACCGGGTGAGGAGCTGGGTTAAAAACGGGATGGCTAGTCGACAAGGGGGGGGGGGGTAAAGAGCCCCCCAACCCGGCTGATCACGTGGAACGTGAGAGGGCTGAGTGGGCCGATTAAAAGGGCACGGGTACTCGCACACCTAAAGAAATTAAAGGCAGATGTGGCTATGTTGCAGGAGACGCACCTGAAACTGACAGACCAGGTCAGACTACGTAAAGGATGGGTGGGGCAGGTGTTTCATTCGGGTTTAGATGCGAAGCATAGGGGGGTGGCTATTTTAGTGGGAAAACGGGTACTGTTTGAGGCAAAGACCATAGTGGCGGACAGTGGGGGTAGATACGTGATGGTGAGTGGCAGATTGCAAGGGGAGGCGGTGGTTCTGGTGAACATATACGCCCCGAACTGGGATGATGCAAACTTCATGAGGCGTATGTTGGGGTGTATCCCGGACCTGGAGGCGGGAAAGTTGGTAATGGGGGGAGACTTTAATACGGTGCTTGATCCAGGGCTGGACCGGCCGAGGTCCAGGACCGGGAGGAGGCCGGCAGCGGCCAAGGTGCTTAAGGACTTCATGGAGCAGATGGGAGGAGTAGACCCCTGGAGATTTAATAGGCCGAGGAGTAAGGAGTTCTCATTTTTCTCCCATGTTCACAAGGTATATTCACGGATAGACTTTTTTGTCCTGGGAAGGGCACTGATTCCAAAGGTGACAGGGACGGAGTATATGGCCATAGCCATCTCGGACCACGCTCCACATTAGGTAGATCTGGAGGTAGGAGAGGAAAAAGAACAGCACCCACTCTGGAGAATGGATATGGGCTTATTGGCGGATGAGGGGGTATGTCTAAGGGTGAGGGGGTGTATCGAAAGGTACTTGGAGCTTAATGACAACGGAGAGGTTCAGGTGGGAGTGGTCTGGGAGGCGTTGAAGGCGGTGGTCAGAGGGGAACTGATATCCATAAGGGCACATAAAGGGAAGCAAGAGAGTAAAGAAAGGGAGCGATTGTTGAGAGAACTTCTGAGGATGGACAGGCAATATGCAGAGGCACCGGAGGAGGGACTGTACAGGGAAAGACAAAGGTTACATGTGGAATTTGACCTGCTGACCACGGGTAAGGCAGAGGCACAGTGGGGGAGGGCACAGGGTGTACAGTATGAGTATGGAGAGAAGGCGAGTCGGCTACTGGCCCAACAATTGAGGAAGAGGGGAGCAGCGAGGGAGATAGGTGGGGTGAGAGATGAGGAGGGAGAGATGGAACGGGGAGCGGAGAGAGTGAACCGGGTGTTCAAGGCATTCTATGAGAGGTTGTATAAGGCTCAGCCCCCGGAAGGGAAGGAGGGAATGATGCATTTCCTGGATCAGCTGGAATTCCCAAAGGTGGAGGGGCAGGAGAGGGCGGGACTGGGAGCACAGATTGAGGTGGAGGTGGTAAAGGGATTGGGAGCATGCAGGCGGGGAAGGCCCCGGGACCGGATGGGTTCCCGGTGGAATTTTATAGGAAATATATGGACCTACTGGCCCCGCTTTTGACGAGAACCTTTAATGAGGCCAGGGAAAGGGGGAAGTTGCCCCCGACTATGTCGGAGGCGACGATATCATTACTTTTGAAGAAGGAAAAAGACCCGCTGCAGTGTGGGTCCTACAGGCCCATTTCCCTTTTAAACGTAGATGCTAAGCTCCTGGCCAAGGTGATGGCGATGAGGATAGAGGATTGTGTCCCGGGTGTGGTCCACGAGGATCAAACTGGGTTCGTTAAGGGGAGACAGCTGAACACGAACATACGGAGGCTGCTAGGGGTGATGATGATGCCCCCACCAGAGGGGGAGGCGGAGATAGTGGTGGCGATGGACGCCGAGAAAGCATTCGACAGAGTGGAGTGGGACTATCTGTGGGAAGTGTTGAGGAGATTTGGTTTTGGAGAAGGGTATATCGGATGGGTACAGCTGCTGTATAGGGCCCCGGTGGCAAGTGTGATCACGAACAGGCAGAGGTCTGACTACTTCCGTCTTTATAGAGGGACGAGGCAGGGGTGTCCCCTGTCTCCGTTACTGTTTGTATTGGCAATTGAGCCCCTGGCCATAGCACTGAGGGGCTCCAGGTAGTGGAGGGGAGTACTCAGGGGAGGAGAAGAACACCGGGTATCATTGTATGCAGATGATTTGTTGCTGTATGTTGCGGACCCAGTGGAGGGGATGCCTGAGATAATGCAGACACTCAGGGAGTTTGGGGAATTCTCGGGGTATAAATTGAATATGGGGAAGAGTGAGTTGTTTGTGGTGCATCCGGGGGAGCAGAGCAGGGGGATAGATGATTTACCGCTGAGGAAGGTAACAAGCGATTTCCGGTACTTAGGGATTCAGATAGCCAGGAGTTGGGGAACCTTACATAGGCTTAATCTGACACGATTGGTGGAACAGATGGGGGAGGATTTTAAGAGATGGGACATGGTGCCCCTGTCACTGGTGGGTAGGGTGCAGGCGGTCAAAATGGTAGTCCTCCCGAGATTCCTTTTTGTGTTTCAATGCCTCCCGGTGATGGTCACGAAGGTTTTTTTCAAGAAAATCGAGAAAAGTGTCATGAGTTTTGTGTGGGCTGGGAAGACCCCGAGAGTGAGGAGGGGATTTTTGCAGCGTAGCAGGGATAGGGGGGGACTGGCACTACCGAGCTTAAGTGAGTACTACTGGGCCGCCAATATCTCAATGGTGTGTAAGTGGATGGGAGAAGGGGAGGGAGCGGCGTGGACGAGATTGCAGATGGCGTCCTGCAAAGGAACCAGCCTACAAGCACTGGCGACGGCGCCGTTGCCGTTCTCCCCGAAGAAATACACCACAAGTCCAGTGGTGGTGGCAACACTGAAAATTTTGGGGCAGTGGAGACGGCATAGGGGAATGACGGGAGCCTCGGTGCGGTCCCCGATAAGAAATAATCATAGGTTTGTCCCGGGGAGAATAGATGGGGGATTTAGAGCATGGCAGAGAGCTGGGATTGTGCAACTGAGGGATCTGTTCTTAGGCGGGACGTTTGCGAGTCTGGGAGCGCTGACGGAAAAATATGGGTTGCCCCAAGGGAATGCATTTCGGTACATGCAACTGAGGGCTTTTGCGAGGCAACAGGTGAGGGAATTCCCGCAGCTCCCGACGCAGGAGATTCAGGATAGAGTGATTTCAGGGGCATGGGTGGGGGATGGTAGGGTGTCAGCTATATACAGGGAAATGAGAGACGAGGGGGAGATCATGGTGGATGAGCTGAAGGGAAAATGGGAAAAAGAGCTGGGGGAAGAAATTGAAGAGGGGCTGTGGGCAGATGCCCTAAGTAGGGTAAACTCTTCGTCCTCGTGCGCCAGGCTTAGCCTGATACAATTCAAGGTTTTGCACAGGGCGCATATGACCGGAGCAAGGCTCAGTAAATTTTTGGGGGTAGAGGATAGGTGTGGGAGATGCTCGAGAAGCACAGAAACCACACCCACATGTTTTGGTCATGCCCGGCATTGCAGGGGTTTTGGGTGGGGGTGGCGAATGTGCTTTCGAAGGTGGTGGGGGTCCGGGTTGAACCAAGCTGGGGGTTGGCTATATTTGGGGTTGCAGAAGAGCCGGGAGTGCAGGAGGTGAGAGAGGCTGATGTTTTGGCCTTTGCGTCCCTAGTAGCCCGGCGAAGGATATTGCTTATGTGGAAGGAAGCCAAACCCCCGGGCGTGGAGACCTGGATAAATGACATGGCAGGGTTTATAAAACTAGAACGGATAAAGTTTGCACTACGGGGTTCGGCTCAAGGGCTCACCAGGCGGTGGCAACCGTTCATTAACTACCTCACAGAAGGATAAAGGAAATGGGAAGGTAACAGCAGCAACCCAGGGGGGTGGGTGGGGGGGAGGGGGGGTCCTCAGGGGTGGTTTTTGTATAGATATTTGTACTTGGTTATGTATATTGGATTGTTTGATTTTATTATTTGGGAGAGTTATTATTTTTGTTATGGCAGTTGCCATTTAGTTTATATATTATTTATTTACTTGTTAAAAATGGTCACGGTTATTTATATTGTTTTATTGTTGTAAAAAGGGAAAAACCTTTGTACTGTTTTGTTTGGCCGGAAAATTTGAATAAAATATATATTTTTTAAAACAACCCAGGCGAAGACCGGCCTGCAACCCCAACACCTACTGACTGCCACAACGAACGCCAGGGCTACACCACCCCCCCAATGCATCTGCATCAGGTTCACGGGGCCAGTGCGGACCAGAACAGTTTTCTCAGCCCTGCAACTGTGCTAAAGCTTGTGAGCACCACTGGCATGCTGGGGAACATCCAACAGCTGGAACAGCCAACTGTATAGACTCTGGACTCTTGAGACTGGTAAATCTACCTTTTTACAATGGGTTTAAAATTTACATCCATAAATGTGCGAAGCATCAAAGATACTTCGCGGTGTGTAGCCACACTCAACTATTTAGCAAATGTGAAAGCTGACCTACTGTTCCTGCAGGAGTGCGGAATTCCGCACCTCAGCAACTACAGGCGCTGGTCGAGCTGGTGGTCCCACGGGCCATCCATCTGGTCAGGAGGAAACGACTGCCGCTCCTCCGGCCTGGGTATACTGCTGCGGGGAGGCAACTTCAACATCTCTGACGTTATGGAGGTGGTGGGCGGGCGCCTCCTCGTAGCAGACGTCAAATACAAAAACACCCCTCTCAGACTTATTGATGTGTACGCCCCGACCGTAAAAAGTGAGCGGCTGGCAGTCCTTCAGCAACTCCCACTGCTGTTGGCCACCTCCAAGCCGGTCATCCTGGGTGGTGACTTCAACTGCATCATCGATGCGGCTGGACGATCCAGCAGAGCCGACAGCAAACTAGACGCTACGTCCAGACTCCTGATGGAAACGGTAAAAGACGCCAAGCTGCTCGACATCTGCAGCAACCCTGCAGACGGAGCGCAGCGTAGATACACATGGTCACGGCCAGACGGGTCCGTCCGCTCCAGGATAGACTTCTTCTTTGTGTCCCGAGCTTTCACGGTCAGGTCCACCGACGTAAGGCCGGTGTTCTTCTCTGACCACTGCCTCCTACTGGCCGACTGCCACCTGCAGGAAGACCAGGGGGCAGGCAGGGGGACATGGAAGCTAAATGCAAAACTGCTGACCCCTGAGAACCTCGAGGAACTCAGGAGGGATTACAAGGGTTGGAGAACCGTGAAACCCCTCTTTGAGGCCCCACATCTCTGGTGGGAAGCAATCAAGGGGAATATCAAGAGGTTTTTCATCCTCAAGGGTGTTCAAAAGGTGAGAGAGAGACGAGGGGTCATGTCCAGGCTCCAGAAAAGTATGCAGAATTTGCTCCAGCTGCAGTCGATGGGGGTGGATGTCAAGGAGGATCTCCAAGAGGTGAAGAGCCAGCAAGCCTCGCTCTACACCTCGGAGGCCTCCAAGATTATCTTCCGTTCCAGAGTCCGCTCCGTGGAGCAGGACGAAAAGTACTCACGCTTCTTCTTCCAAAAGTTGCACAGAGAGACCTCTGTGATCAGCAGCCTGAAGGAAGAAGATGGCTGTGTAAAGTCATCGCAGTCTGACATCCTGAGGATCAGCCAATCCTTTTATGCCGGACTGTATGACCTGAAGCCAACAGATAGCACTGTTTCCCAGACCTTCCTGTCGACTATCACGGAGGTCATAGGCGACAGCGAGCTGGAAAACCTGGACAAACCACTAACTCTGGATGAGCTGACAAAGGCCGCCAAGTCCTTCGAGACGAGTAAAACTCCCGGAAGCAACGGCTTACCGGTTGAGTTGTATTCGGCTCTGTGGGACTGGATGGGCCCAGACCTGCTGGAAGTGTACGAGAGTATGCTTCTGGAAGGCAGCATGTCAGAGTCCATGAGGAAAGGCATCATCACCCTCATCTACAAGCAGAAGGGGGAAAGGGAAGAAATTCGAAATTGGCGACCCATTTCACTGTTGAATGTGGATTACAAAATTCTAGCCAAGGTCATCGCCAATCAGGTCACGTCTGCTCTGGAGTCGGTGATCCACCCTGACCAGACCTGTGCTGTACCCGGCAGGAAGATCTCTGATAGCCTCGCGCTACTCAGGGATACGATCGCCTACGTGCAGGACAGGAGGGTGGACACTTGCCTCATCAGCCTTGACCAGGAGAAGGCTTTTGACAGAATATCGCACACCTACATGATGGATGTGCTCTCCAAAATGGGGTTTGGGGAGGGAATTCTCAATTGGATCAAACTGCTCTACACAAACATCTATAGCGCAGTCTCAATCAATGGGTGGGAATCAGAAATGTTCCAGATCAAATACGGAGTCAGGCAGGGCTGCCCTCTCTCCTCTGCCCTTTTTGTGTGCTGCATAGAACCTTTTGCCGAGTCCATCAGGAAGGATCCGGGTATAAGAGGAGTGACGATCCCAGGCAGTGGAGGCACGCAAGTCAAGGCCTCCCTGTACATGGACGACGTTGCCGTCTTCTGCTCGGATCCTGTGTCTGTACGCAGGCTCTTGACCACCTGTGACCAGTTTGAACTGGCCTCGGGAGCCAAGGTAAACCGTGGCAAGAGCGAGGCCATGTTCTTTGGGAACTGGGCCGACCGGTCCTTTGTCCCCTACACTGTCAGGTCAGATTACCTGAAGGTGCTGGGGATATGGTTCGGTGCTGCTGGGGCGTGCACCAAAACCTGGGAGGAGCGCATAGCAAAGGCAAGGCAGAAACTGGGCTGGTGGGAGCAACGCTCCCTCTCCATTGCAGGCAAAACCCTGGTCATCAGGCGTGAGGTACTCTCGGTGCTATTCACATGGCGAAGGTCTGGCCCATAACCCGACCCTACGCCGCAGCAGTCACCCAAACCATCTTCAAGTTCATCTGGAGATCCAAGATGGACCATGTCCGAAGGGACACCATGTACAAACCTCTGGAGAAGGGAGGGCGGAACGTACCCAACGCCTCCATCATCCTGTTGGCCACCTTTGTGTCCAGTTGCATCAAGCTGTGCGTGGACCCCCAGTATGCAAACACCAAGTGTCACTACATACTGAGGCTCTACCTGTCCCCGGTGTTACGAAGGATGGGCCTGGCCTCATTGCCACGGAACGCTCCAGGTAGTTGGACCGTACCGTACCACCTGTCCTTCGTGGAAACGTTTTTGAAGAAAAACACCTTTGACCACAAGGCAATGAAGCAGTGGTCAGCACGTAATGTCCTCGAGGCCCTCAGGGAAAAGGAGACCGTGGAGGACGTTGGATGGTTCCCTGAGCAGACTGCCAGAGTCATCTGGCAGAACGCCTCATCACCAGAACTTTCAAACAAGCACCAAGACCTAGCTTGGCTGGTGGTGAGAAGGGCCCTCCCTGTCAGATTCTTCATGCACACCCGAAGGCTCTGCGCCAATGCACGCTGCCCTCGGAGTGGCTGTGGGGGAAATGAGACGGTCACACACCTCCTTGTGGAATGTGCCTTTGCAAAGAAGGTCTTGAGAGAGATGCAGTGGTATTTGTCAAGATTTATCCTGAACAGATCTGTGACACAGAACTCTGTTCTCTACGGACTGTTTCCAGGGACACACACCGAGACAAATATCAACTGCTGCTGGAAGGTCATCAACTCAGTAAAATACGCTCTTTGGTCTGCCCGAAACTTGCTGATCTTCCAGTGCAAAGAATTGTCCTCGACCGAGTGTTGCAGACTGGCACATTCCAAGGTCCACGACTAGGTGCTGAGGGACGCACTCAAGCTTGGGGAAGCTGCCGCCAAGGCGCAATGGGGAAAGACCACTGTGTAAGGTCTTTCCAGCAAATGTACACCGAGGGGCGGGTAACAGTGTAAACCCCCCTCGGTCTGGGCCACCAACACTCCAATGTATAAAACAAACATGACAATGTAAATATTTAAGAAGGAATTGTCATGTAAAGAGTGATATGTGTATAATAATATCAAAATTGAATGGAAGAAAGTCAAGGCAATGGGTAGCTCTGACGGAAATGTACAGTCAAGACAATTCAAAATGCTCTGTAATGCTTATGATAAATTTTATGAATAAAGTATATTTTTTTTAATTTAAAAAAAAACTGGTTTCCACAAATGGGGACCAGATGGAATGGCACTCGTGAGGGTCTCCCAGAGGATCAGAGGCTCTAGGTGCATGCCCTTTGGGCAGGGTGGTACCCTGGCACTGCTGGTGCCACCCAGGCACCCTGGCAGTGTCAGCTTGATGCCAGCCTAGCACTGCCCAGGTGGTACTGGCAGAGGCAATGTCAGGGTGCTGGGTTGGCACTCACAAGGTGCCATGCTGACATTTTTTGCACAGGTGTGATCAGGCCAGGGGTGCCCTGTGTGGATGTCAGGAGGGGGGGGGGGGCTGGGGACCCTCCCATAGTGGGTTGGGAGGATGTTGGGGGTCACTTCGGGGGCCTCGGGGATTGGATCGCCATTTAAAGTGCTGTCCCAATCTCTCACTACAAAGTGTACAAAACGTTCCACATTGAGGCCCCTTATCAAACATGAGTCACGTTTATAGCTTTGCGTTTCTTGGCACTGCGAATGCCAGGAAACAGGCGGCTAATCGCACTCGCTATGGGAATTGGTTCCAATTTAGTTAAATTGCATCCAGAGAATATTGAAAGACCTAGATAGAGTGGATGTAGAGATGTTTCCACTAGTCGGAGGAACTAGAACCGAGGCCACAGCCTCAGACTGAAGGGATGATCCTTTAAAACTGAGATGAGGAGGAATGTCTTCAGCCAGAGGGTGGTGAATCTGTGGAACTCTTTGCCACAGAAGGCTGTGGAGACCCAGTTACTGAGTGTCTTTAAGACAGAGATAGATAGGTTCTTGATTAATAGGGGGATCAGGGATTATGGGAAGAAGGCAAGAGAATGGGGATGGGAAACATATCAGTCATGAATGAATGGCGGAGCAGACGTGATGGGCCGAATGGCTTAATTCTGCTTGTATATAGTATGGCCTTATGGATCCACCCTCAAGCTTACCCCACCCTCAACCCTCAGTCAATTAGAGAATGTGAAATGAACACTCCTGCAAAACATCTGATGGATATGTTTTCAAACTGGGATTCCTGGATGTTGAAAACCTGTAAAAGCATCTCAGGGAGTCCTCAGAGTGATTGGCTCTTTGTGTTTGCCATTCAATTTCTCAATCTTTCTTTGCCTACTGCTGTTCTTGCGCAAAGATAGAATTGCTCACCTTTTGGGTAACTCATTCTGCTCTCTGAAAGTTAGAACCAGGGAGAGTTCCCAGAAGCCTGCCAATATTCACCCAGAAAATGTAAACAATGACTAGTTTATTTCATTTGGTAGTACAGAACTTGAATCCTTGCTGAAAAGAGAAACATGTTGTTGAAGATTTTCCTCTTGCACTCAGCCAGACAAACACAAGAATACCAAATTTCAAAGATCAAACAATTTATCCTACAGGAGAAATGCAAGAATGCCAAAATCAGAACCCTCTCTCCTGTAGGATAAATTATTGTGATCGTTTGAAATTTGGCATTCTTGCATTTGTCCTGACGAGTGCAAGATGAAAATCTTCAGTCACACATCTCTCTTTTCAGCGAGATTATCAACTAACCTTGCAGATTCTGAGCTGACGGCATCCTGCACAACAAAATGACAGGGTTCAACCAAATGAAGACTGACTGCAGATCTTGTTTTTAACTGGCTTTAGGCAGGCACTTTCTGCATGCCCAAGTTGGAAAGTACTGCTGTGACTCAGAGACATGGCATATCCTACTGCACATAAATTACCACAAATACACTGGCACAACGACAAGTCTTTAAAACCTTTCTTAAAACAAGCTCACTCTCCGAGTATAATTGGTATCAGAATGTACCTTTTACAGCATTGCCTGGCACTAATTATTAGTTCATAGCTCGAAGAAACCCTGAAGTAATGAAAAAGCACCACAAGAACAATACAATACAAAATTAGGACCCAGTGTGGAATAAGTGGCCAATTTACATAGAATTATACAGAATTTACAGCATAGAAATAGGCCATTTGAGCCAACTGGTCCATGCCGATGTTTACACTTCACATGAGCCTCCTTCTACTGTACCTTGTTTAACTCTATCAACATAACCATCTATTACTTTCCCCCTCATGTTCTTATCCAGCTTTCCCGTAAATGCAGGTTGCCTCAACTACTCCATGTGGTAGCAGGTGATACTTTCTCACCTCTCTCTTGGTACTTCTCCTAAATTCCTGATTGGATTTATTAGTGATTGTCCTACATTTATGGCCCAATAGTTTTGGTCTTTACTCACTACAACCCCCCCCTCCCCCTCCCTCCCCCCTCAACGTCCTCACTACTCCCTCAGCATCCGTACGTGGAAACAATTTTTCTACATCTACCTTATAAAATGGGGAGGTCTCATGGCAAAGTGGGCAATGGCCTTGCCTCTGAACCAGAAGCTCCGGGTTCAAATCCCACCCCAGGACTTGATGGCAGGGTACGTGTGTCCATAATGTGGCCAAACAGGTAGAGCATCAGCCTGTGAACCCTTCCAATGCATGCCAATGACAGGCAGTAAGCACGGGAGAGATTCCTGGTCAGCCCTCCTGATGGAAAGAATGGTGGAGACTATCTACCATCCATATAGCTCCAAAAATGGATGTAGAAAATATTTATTGCCACAGCAACTCAGCGTCTTTGGGTGAACTCAAACACACCACCAACACATTTTGAAACCCTTTCAAAATGTAAAAGATACCTATCAGCTCAGCACTCAGCCTTCCCCCTTTCTCAAGAAAAGACCCTGAACCCACTGTAGCTTTGCTGAATATTATAATTGATTGCACATCCAGGACTATATATTTGTTTGGGAGGGAGAGGGGGAGGAGGCTCTCTGTTGCTTTTAGGAAAGCTTTGTGAAAGCATATCTAATAGATTGAGGGTAGGTCAGAATTGAGGGTTAAAATGACAGCAATGGACACCACCAGCTGCTGGCAAGAAGTGAAAATATTTGGTTTCTGGTAGCCCGATAACGTAAGGCTGCTTTTCAGAATTCACGGTACATGGTGGACTGCATATAAAGGGAAGCTTGTTAAAAAAAAAGACAGTGGGAGCCAAGCCATTTGGTCAGGGGGGGGTGGGGGGGGGGGGGGAGTGCGGAAAGCTGCAGAGCTGAGATAATATTGAGGAAGGCCATCAGAGATAATGCGGGCCGGCTACAGCAAGAGCAATGGGAGGGAACCTGAACACACTGAAAACAAGAGGAAACAGAGACTGAAAAGTAATGGCACACCACACAAAAAGGAGATAGAGCTAGAGAAGGAGGAAATGCTTAAAGCCAAGCTAATAAAAGACTAAGAATGAAAATGCTGAGTAGAACTGTGGCGCACTAGATTGTGACAAGCCACAATAGGGCAAGAGTTGATCCAGGATTTCCGCATGAGAATTGCCTATTTATATCCGGCCTGTTAAGTGGAATTACAGACCACTGGGGGAAACAGTTCTCCAGAGTAATGAGGAGTCTCTGGGATCAATCTTATGCATCTCTGGCCATAATTCAGGATACTAGATACAAAACTGACTGAGTGACAAAGAGTAATGGTTAACGGATGTTTTTCAGGCTGCAGGAAGGTTTGTACTTGAGATCCGCAGGGGTCAGTGTTGGGACCCTAGCTTTTCCTGAAACATATTAATGACCAAGGCTTTGGTGTACCGCAGTGTTGTTTAAACTTTTGTTCCCGGGGCAGACTGTTACCAACTGACCGACCTTCAGGACTCATGCCAGCCGACCTTCACGCTACACATCATGTTTGCTTACCTTTAATGAGACAGGAGATATGCTTGGTCCTCACAATCTCACTCCAATGAGGTTCACAGGAGGGGTGAGCCATGTGCATATCAGGTGCCAGTTCTTTTGTGCCATCTTCATCTTTGTGAGAACAGAAAATCCAACCTTACACATGTAGGTTGTTGTGAAGGGAAATAGCAACAAAACGCTTGTTTTACTCAGCACTGGATGCTCCTGGGATATTCTACTCCAGAATGCTGACAGCCTCATGAGCTGTTGGCATGTTTTTAATGTGGTATCACAGGTCAGGTACAGCAGCTTAGTCTTTTCATTTGGGGTCAGCTGTGAGTTAATAATTTACTCTGGGGTCTCAACGTCAAAAGGAATTTTTCACCCACCACTTCTCTTTCAATATCTGATACATGTCCTCCCATTTGCCAGTACTTCTCTTCATACATCATACATGGGGCGCAATCTAACGGCCGCATCACACCCGGAACAAGTCCGCGCAAGTCAGTTAGGTCACGGAAGAGGCAGAAATCGGGATCCACGCCGGGCATCGATCGGTTTCCGATCTAACCAGGCCGCTCCCGTTGGCAAGATCCAGATCCTGCCGCGACATGGCGAGAAACCAATAATCACCAATTAAGGCCAATATCCATCCCATTAATGAGAAAGAGCCCCTATCAAACGGCCCTGTGATCTAACCGGCTCCCCCGCGAGCAGTCACACAGGCGCCCTTTAGCTCACCTATTTAGAAATGTGAAGCTCGCGCAATGGCTGCTGTGGGGATTGGAGGATGTGAGTAGCCGTCTTCAAAATCAGCCTCAATGGTGGCATCCTCGAAGCTCTCCTCCGAGGCATTCTCTTGGAAGACAGTGGGGGGGGGGGGGGGGGGGGGGGGGGGGAATTGGCCGGCACCATCAGGTGCAGATTCTGCTGGATAATGGACATGTGGTCAGTGAGAGGGAAGGATCATTATGTTTGGCACGTTTGGCAGGTCATCTGGGTGGAGGCACTCTGCCTCTGCGGCACAGGCCAAGCTCGGCGCCAGTGACCGTTCTGTCCTCAGTCACCTCTGCAACCTCCAGGGCCCATTCCCCAAAGCTGGTGAGGACGCTGATGTCCAGCACTCCACCACCCATCTGGACCCTTTCCTGTCTGTTATGGGCCAACCTCTCCTGTGGGGATAGAGAGGGCATCGTGAGCTGCTGTCCTCATGCACCGAGTTTGGGGGGGGGGGGATTGGTGAAGACAGGTGTGGGCACCACTGCTGGGCATGGGTGGGTTGTGCTGGTGGGTGCTGGGGAAGGGTACTATTCTGGGGAGGGGGTGGTGTGGTGCCAATTGCAGGATCATCAATTGTGGGTGGCAGACGAGACTGGTGCCGGGGACTGATGCCAATTCACCCATGTGGCCAGTGGAGGTCTTTGAGCTTCTTGCGGCACTGGGTGGCGGTCCTCCTGATGACACTCCCCGTATTATGAGCTACTGCCACCAGCTCCCTTGCGGCACTGGCTGGTCTGTTGCTGACCCTCCGACCCCCTCAGGAGAACACCGCGTCCAACAGTCTGGCCAGATCGACATCTCCAAATCATGGAGCGGGTCTGCGCGGTGCCATGGCTGCTTGCTGTCCGGGGATGCTCTGTGGGATCGCTTTAAGATCTGAGGTCCCGAGTTTGATTCTGGCTCCGGGTCACTGTCTGTGTGGATTTTGAACATTCTCCCTGTGTCTGCATGGGTCTCACTCCCACAGCCCAAAGATGTGCAGGGTTGGTGGATTGGCCACGCTAAATTGTCTCTTAAAAAAAAGAGCTGCTCCTCGTTATCAGGGAGGTGGTGGTGCGGTCCAGGCGATGTAGCTGGCGGGACAGTCATTTCCGGTGTGAACCCATGAAGCATCATTACCGGCCCTAATTGGCATTAGATACAGGTGGAGGTCTCGTGGGCTGCTGGGAAGCACCGGACCATTCTCACTCGCTACCACACTTCAAAACGTTACCGTTAGATCGCGGCAACAGGCTTTGCATCCTTATTTACATTGGCACAATTGACAACGCCATACCTTAGGAAGTCATCTTTATGCTCCTTTGTTCCCGAGTTAGGCTTTATAGACTGTTCACCAGAGTCCCTGGAACTGTGAACAGAGCTAACACCAGCACTACTCTGTCCTGCCCTGGAATCTCCTAAGCAGCTCTCTCCAGCAGATTCAGATGCGAGATCCTGGTCAGTAGGTACACTGCCTATTTTTGTCTATGGCCGTCTCTTTCTTGTAAGAAAATGATTCATCTTCACAGTCCTATTGCTTTGACTGCTATCAGCTAGAAAATAGAAGAAGCTCTCCTCTGTTATGTAGCGCCAAAGTCAGGTGTATGTGCAGGATGCATAGCCTGCACACAGCTGCTGCTTATGGCCAGAAGACTGCACACAGCCTCCTTTCCTTCTCATTTAAAAGGTGGCAGCAGCTGACATTATCAATAAGGCGGCCGTTGGGCGCCTCTCCAGCGATTGGAACCACCGCGGGAAAGCTGCCACCGATTGAGCCGCAACCCTCCTGCCACCTGCCTGGGATGCGACCCACACTTTGAAAACACCTGGTGTACAGCACACAATTTCATATTTTGAAGATGACAAAAAAAACTAGGAAGCACCGTGAAATGTGAGGAGGATAGTGTAGAACTCCCTAAGGAATCAGTCAAGTTGGTGGAGGGGGCGGACAGGTGGCAAATTAGGTTCAATGTGGAGAAATTTGAAGTGATTCATTTTGGTCGGAAGAACATTGAGAGCCAATGTAACATAAAGGATACAACTCTGCAGGGGCAGAGGCATCTTGAGGCATTTTTGCATAAGCCTTTGAAGGTGGCAGAACAAATAGAAAGAATGGCTAATAAAACATAATAAAGTAAAAGTAAAGTAACCTGGGTTTAACTGATAGGGGCATAGAATATAAGTGCAAGGCGGTTATGTTGAGCTTGTATAAAACATTAGTTTGGCCTCAGCTGGAGTATTGCACCCAGTTCTGGGAGCCACCTTTTAGGAAAAATGTAATGGTATTGGTGAAAAGATTAATGAGAATGGTTCCAGGGATGAGAAACTTCAATTATGAAGATGGATTGGAGATGTTGGGCCTATTTTCCTTGAAGAGAAGGCTGAGAGGGGATTGGATAAAGGTGTTCAAAATCATAAGGAATTTGGGTAGAGTACACAGGGAGAAACTGTTCTGGTGAAAGAATCAAGAACAATAGAGCAGAAATTTGAAATAATTAGCAAAAGCCACATGAGGAAAAAATGTTTTCATACAGCGAGTGGTTGTGAATGCGCTGTCTAAGAGTATGGTGGAGGCAGCTTTAATCGAGGCATTCAAAAGGGAATTCGACTGTTATCTGAAAAGAAAATATGTGCAGGGTTATGCAGAAAAGGCAGGGAATGGCATTAGGCAAATTGTTGACTGGAGAGCTGGTGCAGACAGAACAGGGCAAATGGTCTCCTTCTGCGCTATAGGAATTCTCCGATTCTGTAGTCTCACAGTGTCCAATCCTCATGTCTCCTAATGTCTCAGCAATGTTATCCTTTGAGTAACTGAGCTGTACAGACCAGGAATATCTCAAGCTTGAATAACGGTCTACGCAGAGATAATAAAGTATCCATGTTGGCCTTAGCATCCTGTGTTAGGTATCAGAGTAGGCCATTTAGCCCCTCGGGCCTTTGTTAGGGACTGGAAAATTGTCTAGGGTTCCAACTCCTCATTCCTATCCACCGGCCCCTTGAAATATAAGATTTCAATTCAGGGCAGAGTAGGGCTCAGCTGTGATGCCTCGTGTGTTGGAATAGCCAGTGTCATTTTGATTTCAAGATTCATAGGTGATTAATGACTATATTTGTGTTGAACAGGAGATAATTCATTTTACAAACATATGTCATTACTGGAAACTTAAGAGAGAAAGTCACCTACATTCTGACCTAGGCAATGCCACTGCGAGCTGGGAAAATAAAATATGTGGAGGGAGGAGAGACTTAAGTACAAACAAGGGGAGTGCGAAGAAGAGTGGCCGAGGAATAAAATGAACTAGGTTGAAAAAGAACAGAAAGAGATGGGGAGGAGTGTGAAAGATGCATCATAGCTAAATAAGTGAAACAAAACCAACCCTTTAATGATTATTTAGCTTCAGTTTTAACAACTGAAAGAAATTGTCCCTTAATACCATTTGTTTAATATGGTACATTCAATCTGATTCAAGGAAAAAAGCCAAGATGTTGATTTAATACGCGTGTTTTTAGTAGAAATATTGAATTTCAATATATCTCCAAGCTATTCTATCATAGTGTGATTCAATAACTTTATTGGCAATGAATATATTATTTTTTTGATTTGCACACTTTATATTGTGGATTATTTTGCAGACTAAAAATTGCTTTGAGTTTCGCAGCAATAGGGAATTTCAGTTCTTGTTTATTATGACGCTCATTTTGTCATGCCAAGCCTGGCCACCACAAGATGAAACAGAATTTTGTTTCATATCCACTTTCACTTTCCAGTGTCTCCCTGTCTACATTTGTCCCCTTTCATTCTTATTTTCTAGAAAACATTTTATTGAAGCATTTATAATTTTAACATTTAAGCATTCTAAACGACAGAGCGGTCCTACACACGCAACAACATCACAATAACATACCCAACTCTCCCCCCCCCCTGCCCTACTTCCTGACTGCCCGTATATTAGATTCCCTATCCTTATTCTACAATGCCACGTCTCCCTTTCCCCTCCCCCCCCCCCCCCCCCCCCCCACTTCTGCTGACGGTCAGTTTTCCTTAAAGAAGTCGATGAACGGCTGCCACCTCCGAGCGAACCCCTGAATTGAACCTCTTAAGGCGAACTTAATCTTCTCCAGCCTGAGAAACCCTGCCATATCACTGACCCACACCTCTGACTTTGGAGGCTCCGAGTCCCTCCATCCCAGCAAAATCCGTCTCTGGGCCACCAGGGAGGCAAAGGCCAAAACATAAGACTCACTCCATTCCTGGGCTCCCGGATCCTTTGAAACCCCAAATATTGCCATATCTGGACTCAGAGTAACCTTCCCTTCCAGGACCTCTGACATTATGTCCGCAAAGCCCTGCCAGAATCCCCTCAGCTTCGGATACGCCCAAAACATGTGTACGTGATTCGCCGGGCTTCCCCCACACCGCCCACACCTGTCCTCCACCTCCTCAAAAACCTACTCATCCGGGCCATAGTCATATGAGCCCGATGGACCACCTTGAACTGAATCAGGCTAAGCCTGGCACATGATGAGGATGAATTGACTCTCCTCAAGGCCTTTTTCCGTAGTCTGACTTCCAACTCTCCTCCCAACTATTCCTCCCACTTCCTCTTCACCTCCCCAATTGGGACCCCTTCCCACTCCATCAATTCCTTATATATTTCCGAGACTCTTCCCTCCGCAACCCCTGTTTTTGACATCACCTTATCCTGCAGTCTCCTTAGATGGAGGCAAAGGAAGCTTGGAACCTGCCTCCGGACAAAGTCCCGTACCTGTAGGTACCGAAATCCGTTCCCACCCGGCAACTCAAACTCCTCCTCTAATCTCTCCAGGCTCGGAAAACCCTCTTCAATGAAGAGATCACCAAATCTCTCAATCCCTGCACACTGCCACCTCCTAAAGCCCCCGTCCAGCTCTCCTGGAACAAAACGGTGGTTGTCACAGATCGGTGACCACACTGATGCCCCCTCCAGTCTCATGTGCTGCCTCCATTGCCCCCACACCTTCCACTTTCATTCTTGTTCCTCTTCCTTCTTTCCATAGCTGGCTGGTCATTTCACTATGAACTGTGGGTCCTGCACTCACCGAGTTGCCCAATCCCACCCAAGACTCGAGCACAAAGTCTCCAACACTCCAGTACCAGTACTGAGGAAGTGCTGCACTGTCAGAGGTACAGTCTTTCAGATCAGATGTTACACTGAGGCCTCCATCTGCTGTTAAAAGCAAATCTATTTCACTATTTCAATGGGAGTTTCCCCAACATCTATCCCTCAACGAGATCAATAGAAAATGAAAATGAAATGAAAATCGTTTATTGTCACAAGTAGCCTTCAATGAAGTTACCGTGAAAAGCCCCTAGTCGCCACAGTCCGGCGCCTGTTCGGGGAGGCTGGTACGGGGATTGAACCGTGCTGCTGGTCTGCCTTGGTCTGCTTTAAAAGCCAGCGATTTAGCCCTGTGCTAAACTAGAAGCAGGTAATTGGGATGCTTAATGCTGTTTGTGGGAGCCTACTATGCAAACTCTCGTGTCTGGCTCTCATGTTCCCTACATTACAACAGTGAATACATTTGAAAAGTACATCTTTGCTTGTAAATTGCTTCGGGACATTCTGCGATTGTGAAGGGTGCAAGTTACTCCATTATTTCCTTACTTTCTCTCTTATTCTATCCTCCTTCTCTCATTCTCTTTCGAAATTTCTCCTTTCTCTTCCTTTCTCTCCTTTTCTCTTTCACCCTGTTTGGGAGTCAACGTTCTTCAGTTTATTCAGGGATTCCCAATCTCAGCTGTGCCCTTGTGGAAGTCAGGTGGAAGCCAAGTTCTTTCCCACAAAAAAGTTTGGGAATAACGTGGAGAGGGAATCAATAGTGTTGTCGTTGTTGCTGTTTCGCTTGGAGAATAAGGGAGCTCGGCTGGTCTCAGTCTCTTTGATTGAGACTTGGTGCCTGGCATGGTAGGCAAAGAAGAAATGAAAATCTTTAAACCTTAAAATGAAGTTTCAGATGCCATTTAGCACGGATGAACAGGTATTGATGAATCTTGCAGAGAAATTATTTGCAAGTTTTATAGAAAAATAAATACTTTCTATGTGGTGAACGTGCTCGACCCCAGAGCTTTGATATGCTTTGAGGGTACCATTCCACAAATAAGATAGCGAATAAACAGACTACAAGGCAGCCCGACCCCTACTTTATGTAAATACAAAAAGTACACAAGTGATTGCAAATGTAATGAATTCAACCTGACAACATATGGGGAGCATATCGCATCCGAATCGGTGATGGGATGAGGCCTATAAATCTCGCGAGACACTTGGGATGCTTCGCGAGATCAAATGAGGTCTCGTGAGATGTCACAATCTGGATCTTGCCCTCACTGGAGTATCCCAAGGTGCGGGATCGAATGCCTGCACCTGGGAGACCTTGCCGTGGCGCTGAGTAGCACTGGTTTCCACACATGTGGACCAGTCGTAATGGCACTTGAGGGGTCTTCCATGCCATCAGAGGCCCTGGTGGTCAGGCTCTCGGCAGGGTAATACCCTGGTACCCCTGATGTCACCCTGGCACCTTGCAATTGCCATGCTGGTACCCTGGTAGTGCCATCCTGGCAGTGCCACACAAGTTTCAAGACCTGAAAGAGAAAGACCTAACAAACATTTACAACACTTAACACCCTGCAACATTTCAGACAGGTCAGGAAAGGGCGGGTAGGTGGCAGGAAGCCCACCTGCTGGATTGTACATGCCCCTGGCTTCAAACCTGCTGACAGGGGTGCATAAAATCCAGCCCAGGAAGTAAAGAAAGTTTGTCTGGAGCAGAAACACATGGAGTAGTTGGGCAGAATGGCCTGTTTCTGTGCTGTGTCCTCTGTAATTCTCTGTGATCTCTGTTTTGATGTCAGGAGCTACTAAATCAGACTGAATCTCGTGGTATATTACACCAAAGTGAACAAACTTTAAGGGTTTGACCTAAATTCCACCAGACCTCTCTGTCAAGATGCTGTGGCCTATAATATGATATTAAGTCTCTGCAAGCTTGATACCAACCAAAGAAGAAGACAGTGCTGGTAAAAGGAAATATAGCACCGTTCACTAATACAGGATATCCCAAAGCACTTTACAGTGAATGAAATACTTTTGAAGTGTATTCACCATTATAATGTATAAAATATGACAGTCAATTTAGCACACAGCAAGCTCCCACAAATATTAATGAGATAATAACCAGATAATCTGTTCTTGATTGAGGGACAAATATTAACTAGGTCACCAGCGATGGCTCCCTTGCTGTTCTTTGAAGTGCAATGGGATCTTTTATGGCCAGCACAGCGAGCGACAGGGCATTAGTTTTATCTGAAATGCAACACCTCTGACACTGCAGCACAAAAGTGCTAGTTTTGATTTTTATGCTCAAATCTCTGGAGGGGGACTTGAACCTGCAACTCACTGACTTAGAGGCGAGAATGCTGCCCACCCAAGTGACAAGAGGAATGAGGCTAAGAAGATTTTTCTTTGAACCACCAATAACGAATGGCATTTCTATCAGCACGTTTAACGTAGCAAAACATCAAAAGTGGTATCAAACAGAATTTGGCATGGAACCACACAAGGAGATATTAGGAAAGATAATCAAAGTGGTAGGTTTTAAGGAACATCATAAAGGAGGCAGAGAGGATTAGGGAGGGAATCATTGGTGGCAGAGAGGGAATTCTGGAACTTAGGACCCAGGCAGCTGGAGGCATGATGGCATAACAATTAAAATCAAGGATGTGGAAGAGGCTAAAAGTGGACAAATGGTGATATCCCAGAGAAATCTAAACTGGAATGAAGAAGGCCTTGTGGCACAGTAGGTAGCGTTTCCGCACTCTGAGCCAGAAGCTCCAGGTTTGAGTCCCACCCCAGGACTTGATGGCATGGCAGATGCATTCATAACGGGGTTGAGTATCAACCTGTAAATCCTTCCAATGTGCCGATGGCAGGTGGTAAGAGTAGGAGAGACTCCTGGTTCAGCCATGATTAACATGAAGTGATGCCCCTCAAGTTATCGCTCTGGCTTCAGGCTATACCTATTCTGGGGCTGGGTCAGCACAGTGGGCTAAATAGCTGGCTTTTAAAGGAGACAAAGGCAGGCCTGTAGCGCAGGTTCAATTCCCATACCAGCCTCCCCGAACAGGCGCTGGAATGTGGCGACTAGGGGCTTTTCACAGTAACCTCATTGAAGCCTGACTTGTGACAATTAGCGATTTTCATCTCATTTAATTTTCATTTCATTCCAGGAATGCAGACTTAAGCACGTCCTAGACACAGAAAGTGTTTTGAGTCGAGGCTGGAGGCAGGACGGTACAGAGATAGGGAGGGACAATGCCATGGATGAATTTGAAAACAAGGACAAAGGCTTAAAAGTTGTGACGTTGCCAGACTGAGAGCCAATGCAGGTCAACGAGCGACAGGAGTGACAGGTGAACAAATTAGGAAAAGGGAGCAGTGTTTTGTAACAAAGGGTGAAAGCAGGAGGCCAGCCAGGAAGGAGTTAAGATAGTCAAGTCTCGAGTTAACAGGGCAGCACGGTGACGCAGTGGGTTAGCACTGCTGCCTCACGGCGCCGAGGTCCCAGGTTCGATCCCGGATCTGGGTCACTGTCCGTGTGGAGTTTGCACATTCTCCCCGTGTTTGCGTGGGTTTCACCCCCACAACCCAAAAATGTGCAGGGTAGGTGGATTGGACACGCTAAATTGCCCCTTAATTGGAAAAAATGAATTGGGTACACTAAATTTTTTTTTTTTAAGTCTCGAGTTAACAAAGGTATGGGTGAGAGTTTCAGCAACAACAGAGCAGAATCTGTGAACAATTTTGTTATATGAATGTGAATCATAACTATCCATGAGTGATGAAGTTGGAGTTAATATAATAAAGATTGGGAATAATGCCTGTAAATCTGAACCAAAGAAACAGATAGCTATTAACAGCACAACACATGAAAAGTCCAGCCCACTGTGTGACTCACATAATAATGAACCATGTTATTATTCATGTCCCCCACAATCTCCTGGAGCAGATGTTCTCAAGTCTCTCACTGAAAATCATATTATACACCTCCATACCAGTGGATAAAACACACAGCATTCTCAACTTGTTCAAAGTGTTCACACTCAGATCTTTCTGCACTAAACAAATCGGCACATGCAATCAAAATGCACCATGTCATGAACTAAATTAATACTGTTTTGCTTCCCAAGGTGGAGAACCTGGGGAACAGGTTGAGGAGGCAGAATTTGAGAATCGTGGGCTTGCCTAAGGGGGCTGGACGGCCCTCGGCCGACCAACTACTTTGCAAAGATGCTTGCTGAGTTGATGAGGGAGGGGGAAGAATCCTCTTGCTACGAGTTGGACAAGGCACATCGGTCACTCAGGCTGAAGCCTAAAGCAAATGAGCCACCAAGGGCGGTAACAGTCTGCTTCCACAGCTGCCACGCGAAGGAGAAGGTTTAGACCTGGGTGAAGCAGAGACGAGATCTGAAGTGGGAAGGCGTTGATATACGACGCATATATCAAGTTCTGACAGCGGAATTGGGGAGAAGGCGGGCAGCCTTTGGACAGGTCAAGGCAGCACTACATGGCAGCGGAGTGAGATTCGGAGTGTTCGATCCAGTGAAGGTGGGAGTGACTCATAATTCGATGGAATTTTATTTTGAGACGGTGAAGGCAGCGGAAGCGTTCGTTGAGGCTGAAGGAGATGAGAGTTGGGGTTTGGACTTGGTTGGTGGAGATGGGGACTGTTTATATTATTGAAGGGTTTCTATTTGGATTGGAGATTTGTTTCTGTCTCTTAACTGGGGGGAGGGTTTACTCACTTGTGTTTTGTTGTTTTCTCTATAGGTGCGGTTCTTTTTGTTTCTTGCTTCGAGGGAGGTGGTCTTTGGGCACGTGAGGCCGGGTTATTGAAGAGGGGGTGGGGAGGAGGAGGGGTGGGCTTTGGCAGGGGTCATCGCACTAGCCAATGAAGGTGTGTGGGGGGAGATTCCGCAGTTGTTTGGAGCTTGCTCGAGCAAGTTTCGATGGACCTGGGAGGTGTGAATGGTGGATCGATACTGAGTGAGGTATTCGCAAGAGGAAGTGGATGGGGGGGATTCTGGGAGAGGGAGGAAGTTGATGGTAACAAAAGGATGGGGTGGGACTGGCAGATGGGCAGGGTCTGGGGTAATGGTGATAGCAGATAGGAGGGGCAGGGGGGAGTTTGAGCGACCCCCAGTTAGAATGGTGAGGTGGAACGTGAGGGGGTTAGGGGGACCGGTGAAGAGAGCAAATGTTTTTACATATTTGAAGAGTTTAAAAGCTGACATGATGATGTTGCAGGAGACCCATCTGAGGGGGAAAGACCAGATGAGGCTCAGGAATTGATGGTGAACCAGGTGTTTCATTGGGGATTTGATAGTAGGTCTCAGGGGGCGGCGATCTTGGTGGGCAAGCGGGTGAGGTTTCAGATGGAGAAGGTGGTGGCAGTTCAGGGGGGCAGGTACGTGATCGCTCCGGGCATGTTAAAGGGGAGACTGGCAGTGCTGGTGAGCATATATGCCCCCAATTGGGAAGATGCGTGGTTCATAAAGAGGACGTTGGGTGCCATTCTGAATCTGGTTACCCATCAGCTGATATTGGGAGGGGGGATTGGAACACAGTACTGAAGCCGAGGATGGATAGGCCCTAGCCATGCTCGCTGACCTTGTCGGGGATTGGGGTGGGTGGGGGGGAGGGGGCAAAGGCATTGGCAGGGCTCCTGAGGGAGATGGGGAGGGGGTGGACCCGTGGACATTTATACACCCGAGGGACCGGGAGTATTCATTTTCCTCCCCGGTGCACAAGGTGCTATCAAGGACTGACTTTTTTGTGGTGCTATTGGCTGGAGGTAAGAGGATCAAGTGTTCGGCAATTTTGATTTCGGATCACGCTCCGCATCGGATAGACGTGGTACTGGAGAACGGGTCATCCACCCTAGAGGCCGGGGTGGAAGATGGATGTGGGGTTGTTGGTAGACCGGAACGTCTGTGACAAGATAGGGAATGTGATTGAGGAGTATGTGGGGGTTCAATTATATAGGGGGAGGTTTCGCCATTGATGGTATGGGAGGCTCTGAAGGTGGTTGTAAGATGGAGGTGATCTCGTTTAAGGCCAAGGCGGATAGGGCGGAGGGGGGGGGGGATGCGAACAATTGATAGAAGAGGTTTTAGAGATAGATGGGAGATATCCTGAGGACCCGGACCCGGGGCTCCTGGCAAAGAGGAAGGAGTTGCAGGCGAGGTTTGACCTTTTGTCCAATGGGAAAGTGGTGCATCAGTTGAAATGAAATGAAAATCACTTATTGTCACAAGTAGGCTTCAATGAAGTTACTGTGCAAAGCCCCTAGTCGCCACATTCCAGCGCCTGTTCAGGGAGGCTGGTACGGGAAGTTGAGAAGGCGAATAGGGGCTGTTTACAAGGAGAGAAGGCGGGGAGTATGTTGGCAGGTGAGCTTCGTAGGGAGGCCGCGGTGAATGAGATAGTTCAACCGGGGAGCTGGTGGTGGCTCTGGAAAGATTGATAAGGTGTTTGAGAAGTTTTATAGAGACTTGTACAAGTCGGAACGACCAGAGGATGAGGGAGTTTCTGGGTGGGTTTGAATGCCTGAGCTTGTGGGAGATGGAGAGGGCAAGGCTGGAGGAACCGATGGGGGTGGAGGAGGTGAAGGTGGCAATCGGGAGGATGCAGGCAGAGAAGGCAGTGGGGCCAGATGGGTTTCCGGTTGAATTTTTAAAAAGATTTAAGGATAGGCTGGCTCCATTGATGGTGGGAATGTTTGAGGACGTGATGGATTGTGGTGTCTTGCCACAAACAATGGGACACGCCTCCATCTCATTGTTGTTTAAGAAGGACAAGGAGCCAATGTTGGTCGTACAGGCTCATATCTCTGCTGAATGTGGAAGCCAAGATATTGGCAAAGGTGCTGGCATTAAGGTTGGAGGGATGCCTGTCATAATATCCACTCATGTATATAATGAGATGCAGACAGGCAGTGATTGACACATAGGATGACCAATAAACATACAACACAGCACAGCCAATCACCAGATAGGACACTACCACTACAAAGCCAGAGGGCACTAGGTTTTCCGCTCTCTCGGGACCCAACTACTGAGACAGTCAGAGTCCACGAGCTAGCAAGCACAAACGCCATGCGGTAGCTAGTAAGTCTGGTCAGGCTACTACAAGGTCACTAGTCAGATCAATATAGTGTCGACCCACAGCTGAATATATACAGCAGTTCATCTAGTAGAATAAAACAGTGTTGGATCTTCTCCTGTGTTAGACGTCTGTTTTTAACTTCCCTGCATCGAGTGCAGTCCACATCGAACCTACCTGCCTAACACATCATGGTACCAGAGTGATATTGACCTTGACGGACCTACCTCGAGTGAATCAGCATCGACCAGCAAGCAGCCATCCAGCGAAATGGAAAACATCCAGCCTCCTCCGCAACTCCACATCTCCGACAACCAGGAAGTTCGCGTAATTTCTCTCCACTGCGGGGGACAACGACATCCACATCTACAATTCGCTTACGTTCGCCGACGGCGAAGACAAAATGAAATTCAAAACAGTCCTGCTGAAGTTCGACAGCCACTGCGACATTGAGGTGAATGAGAGTTTTAAACGGTACATCTTCCAGCAGAGGCTTCAGGGTAAGGATGAACCTTTTCAGTCCTTCTTGACCCATCTCCGCATCCTAGCGCAGTCATGTAACTATGACTCGACGGCTGATTCCATGATCCAGGATCAAATCGTTCTCGGAGTCCACTAAGTTGACCCTCTCTGTCGCTATCGAGACATGCGTTGTCCAAGAATCGTTACTCCCACATCAGGGCGGCAGAAACTGCAAAGCTGGCCTCCCACGAGGCAGAAAGGGTGCAGGCCATTGCACAGGTGCAGGACCTGAGCATCGAGGAGAGTGACCGCTTTGCGCACTTTTCTCGGATCACTGCGCATGCGCGCCACGACCAAGTGGACGACGAGACCGAAAACACGACTGCGAGGTGCGTACGTCGGCCGACCGCACTGTGCATGCGCGATGGCGCACGAATCGCACTGATGTCAGCGTCATGACGTGTCTGAATTGTGGCTCCGCCCACTTAAAGCGGCAATATCCGGCACGAGGACACCGACGTCTCCAGTGTGGCAAGCTTGGCCACTACACAGCCCTCTGCAGATCTGCTCCACCGCTCAGCAGCTAGTGGTCCCAGCTGCGGCGCAGAAGTATCCGCTCAATACAACAAGGCATGCCAGATTCTGATCCCGACAGCCCAACGAACCCTAATACTGACTGCCTCAAGTCTCCATATCGGGTGGGCATCATAACCACACATGAGCTGGCCTCCACCACATCTGCGCAACGCCTCTCGATCCTCAGTGTGGATCCCGACGACGAGTGGTGTGCTGTCCTCACAGTGAACAAGGCTCGCATCCGATTTAAACTGGACACCGGATCGTCTGCGAACCTCATCTCACAATCCGACCTCGACACCATCCGGGCCCGACCAAGCAGTCTTCCACTGGCCTGCCAGCTCCTTGACTACAATGGCAATGCCATAGCTGCCAGTGGTTCGTGTCAACTAGGGGTATCCAACAAGGCGATCAAGGCAACGTTACGATTTGAAATCGTCAGGCCTGACAGGGCGTCCCTGCTCGGTGCTCGTGCCTGCAAGCTCCTGAACCTGGTTCAGCGACGGCCTCGACCGATGGAAATTTGCAAGCCGACATAGACGACATTATCACGCAGTACCACAGTGTATTCGATAGAATGGGCACGCTCCCGTACCGATACAAAATACTTCTCAAGCCAAATGCCACCCCTGTAATCCATGCACCACGCTGGGTGCCTGCGCCCCTCAAGGATCGTCTGAAAAAGCAACTACAGGACCTCCAAGACCAGGGCATCATCTCGAAGGTCATGGAGCCAACAGACTGGGTCAGCTCCATGGTATGCATAAAGAAGCCATCAGGGGAGCTCCGCATTTGCATTGATCCCAAGGATCTAAACCGCAACATCATGCGGGAGCACTACCCTATCCCGAAGCGTGAAGAGTTAACCAGTGAGATGGCTCATGCCAAATTCTTCACTAAGCTGGACGCCTCCCGGGGTTTTGGGCAAATACAGCTGGACGTTTCCAGTCGCAAGCTGTGCACGTTCAACACCCCATTCGGCCGCTACTGTTACAACAGCATGCCTTTCGGCATCATATCTGCCTCCGAAGTGTATCATCGCATCATGGGGCAGATGATGGAGGGCATCGAGGGGGTACAAGTATACGTGGACGACGTGATCATCTGGTTCACAACGCCCCAGGTACACATCGCTCGCCTCAAGCAGGTCTTCCAGCGAATTCATGAACATGGTCTCCAGCTCAACAGGGCCAAGTGCTCATTTGGTCAATCGGATATAAAGTTTCTAGGCGACCACATCTCGCGGCAGGGTGTGCGGCCAGACGCCGACAAGGTCTTGGCGATCAATGCCATGAAGACCCCGGAGGACAAGAAAGCGGTCCTCCGCTTCCTCGGGATGGTCAACTTTCTCAGGAAATTCATTGCCAATATGGCATCCCACACCACGCCCTCCGCCATCTCGTCAAGAAGTCAACGGAATTCCAGTGGCTGCCCACACATGAAGCGGAATGTTGTGAGCTGAAGGCAAAGCTCACCACCGCCCCAGTTCTAGCGTTGTTCGACCCAACCAAGGAAACCAAGATATCAACTGATGGAAGTCAGGACGGCATTGGGGCGGTGCTCCTCCAGGGAGATGACTCCTCGTCCTGGGCTCCAGTGGCATATGCCTCCAGGGCCATGACGCCCACTGAGTAACGGTATGCCCAGGTCGAAAAGGAGTGTCTGGGTCTCCTGACAGGAATAGTCAAGTTTCATGACTACGTTTACGGCCTGCCGAAATTCGCGGTGGAAACGGACCACAGGCCTCTAGTCCACATAATCCAGAAGGATTTAAATGACATGACACCTCGGTTACAGCGGATTTTTCTTCGACTCCGCCGCTATGACTTCGAACTTGTCGACACGCCAGGCAAAGAGCTGATCATTGCAGATGCCCAATCCCTGTCCAGCACCACACCGTGTGAACAAGGTGACTTCATCTGCCACATAGGAGCGCAAGTGCAATTGTGTGCCACCAACCTCCCAGCCTCTGACGAACGGGTGGTCCAAATTCATGAGGAAATGGCCAAGGATCCTTTACTGCAGCGTGTGATGCAGCACCTTACCCATGGCTGGCAGAAGGGACAATGTCCCCAATCCTTTAATGTTAAAGATGAGCTAACGGTTTAATATCATAGAATTTACAGTGCAGAAGGAGGCCATTCGGCCCATCGAGTCTGCAACGGCTCTTGAAAAGAGCACCCTACCCAAGGTCAACACCTCCACCCTATCCCCATAACCCAGTAATCCCACCCAACACTAAGGGCAATTTTGGACACTAAAGGCAATTTATCATGGCCAATCCACCTAACCCGCACATCTTTGGACTGTGGGAGGAAACCGGAGCACCCGGAGGAAACCCACGCACACACGGGGAGGACGTGCAGACTCCGCACAGACAGTGACCCAAGCCGGAATCGAACCTGGGACCCTGGAGCTGTGAAGCAGTTGTGCTATCCACAATGCTACCGGAGGGAATCCTTCTGAAACTCGACAGGATCGTTATTCCTCAAAGCATGCAGGCTATGGTGCTGGGTCAACTCCATGAGGGTCACCTTGGAGTCGAGAAATGCCGATGCAGAGCTCAGAAGGTGGTTTACTGGCCGGGCATTAACCAGGATATTGCCAACACCGTCCTCAACTGCCATACCTGTCAGAAGATTAAACCGGCTCAACCCAAAGAAACACTGCAACAGCACGAGATTGTGACCTCTCCGAGGTCCAATGTAGGTGTAACCTTTTTCATGCCAAGGGGCGTGACTACGTACTCCTGGTCAACTACTTCTCCAGTTACCCAGAAGTGGTGAATCTGTCCGACCTCACGTCGAAGGCGGTCATGAAAGCCTGCAAAGAAACGTTCGCCAGGCACGGGATACCGCTCACGGTAATGAGCGACATCGGTCCATGCTTTTACAGCTAAAAATGGTCTGATTTTGCACAGTCCTACAACTTCCGTCACGTTACCTCCAGTCCCCACTACCCGCAATCAAACGGGAAGGCCGAGAAAGGGGTCCATATTGTCAAGCGGTTGCTGTGCAAAGCTGCAGACTCAGGCTCCGACTTCAACCTGGCAATGCTGGCACACAGGGCAGCCCCACTGTCCACTGGGTTGTCCCCAGCGCAGATGCTCATGAATCGCACTCTGTGGCCCACAGTTCCAGCCATCCATGTTCCAGACCTTGACCACCTCACGGTACTACAAAATGTGCACCAGTCCCAGGCCCAACAGAAGGCCACATATGATGCTCATGTCACGGATTTACCTGAGCTGGCTCCAGCCGATCATGATCACGTCCAATTGCCTGAGGGCGGTTGGTCAGCCACAGCTGTTGTTGTCAAACAAGTTGCCCCGAGGTCTTTCATTGTTCGCATGGCTGATGGCTTCCTGCTATGGCGCAACAGACGGGCACTGTGAAGAGCTCCACGCCCACCACCTGACCGCAGTGCTCCGCCGGCTATCAGGCTTCCTCCGGACGTACCCTGCCACGAGGCCACCGATCTGCCAGCGATCCTGCCGGCCCACGCGACCACCGCAATGGCAGCGATCCCACCTCTCCACATGCAGGCGGCTCCTAATCCACCTCTGCGGCGATCAACAAGAATTTGTCGCCCGCCACAAAGACTGAACCTCTGGACTTAACTTTTGTAAATTTTTATGACTGAATCCATCGACTTAACTCTTGTAAATATTGCTTAGTTTGCCATGCATCTGCACTATCAACACCTTCCCTGGTATATACGTTTGTTCAATCACCATTTGTATATAGTCAGGCATATATACACACACACCTCAGTATTTATTTAACTCAACAAAAAAAAGGGGGAGATGTCATAGTATCCACTCATGTATACAATGAGATGCAGACAGGCAGTGATTGACACACAGGCTGACCAGTAAGCATACAACACAGCACAGCCAATCACCAGACAGGACACTACCACTATAAAGCCAGAGGGCACTAGGTTTCCCTCTCTTTCGGGACCCAGCTACTGAGACAGTCAGAGTCCACGAGCTAGCAAGCACAAATACCATGCGGTAACTAGTAAGTCTGGTCAGGCTACTACAAGGTCACTAGTCAGATCAGTATAGTGTCGATCCACAGCTGAATATGTACAGCAGTTCATCTAGTAGAATAAAACAGTGTTGGATCTTCTCCTGTGTGAGACGTCTGTTTCTAACTTCCCTGCATCGAGTGCAGTCCACATCAAACCAACCTGTCTAACACATCAATGCCTTCCAAAGGTGATTGGGGAGGACCAGGCTAGGTACATAAAGGAAGACAATTGTTTTCGAACGTGAGGAGGCTGTTGAATGTGGTGCTTTCTCCGACACAGGGAAGGGAGACGGAGGTGGTAGTGGCCTTAGACGTGGAGAAGGCATTTGTTCGGGTGGAGTTGGGCTATTTGATGGCGGTGTTGGATAAATTTGGGATTGGGCCAAGGCTTGTGGCGTGGGTGCAGCTATTGTACAAGGTGCCGATGGCAAGCATGCGCATGAATAATCTGAATTCAGCGAACTTTGCATTGCACCGGGGTACGATGCACAGATGCCCATGTCCCCCTTTCTGTTTACATTGGCTATGGAGCCCTTGGCCATTGCACTGCGGAGCTTGGGGTTGCGGAAGGGGATAGTGAGGGGGGGGGGGGGGCGGTTTGGAGCACAGGGTGTCCTTATATGCTGATGACTTGTTGTATATTTCAGAGCCAAGTGCTTCATCCGATGCCAGTGCTTATGTAGTTACATTGTATGTGTTGTGTTGCCCTATTATGTATTTTCTTTTATTCCCTTTTCTTCTCATGTACTTAATGATCTGTTGAGCTGCTCGCAGAAAAATACTTTTCACTGTACCTCGGTACACGTGACAATAAACAAATCCAATCCAAGTTCTTCGGTGAGGAGCATAGTGGGGTTGCTTCAGAGATTTGGAACATTTTCAGGGTACAAATTGAATTTGGGGAAAAGTGAGTATCTGAAACCAAAAAGAAAATGCTGGAAAATCTCAGCAGGTCTGGCAGCATCTGTAGGGAGAGAAAAGAGCAAACGTTTCGAGTCCAGATGACCCTTTGTAAAAGCTGAGTATCTTATGGTCTCCTCTCAGGGGGTGGGGGTGAGGAGGATGTCATTTTGTCTGGCAGCACCTCACTTTAGGTATTTGGGGATGCAGGTGGCCAGGGATTGCGTAGGTCTTCAGAAGTTTAATTTCACTAGCTTGGTGGGGAGAGTGAAGGCTGACTTATTGAGTTGGGACAATCTTCCTCTGTTGTTGGCTGGCCATGTACAGGTAGTAAAGATGAATATTTTGTTACAATTC
Organism: Scyliorhinus torazame; assembly: GCF_047496885.1. Lineage (NCBI taxonomy): Eukaryota > Metazoa > Chordata > Chondrichthyes > Carcharhiniformes > Scyliorhinidae > Scyliorhinus > Scyliorhinus torazame. The sequence goes on from NC_092734.1 coordinate 14,594,144, forward strand.
CTGTTGCTATTTCAATGCCTGCCAGTCTTTTTGCCCAAGATCTTTTTAGGGGGGGGGGGTGGACAGGCAGATCTCCTCACTTGTTTGGGCGGGGAAGGTGGCTAGAATTAGGAAGGTAATATTGCAGAGGGTATGGCAAGGCGGGTTGCTGGACCTCCCAAATTTTATCGATTACTATTGGGTGACGAATGCAGAGGAGATTCAGGGATGGAATAGGGTGATGGGGGTTTTATGGGTTAGGATGGAGGCGGGCTCTTGTAGGGGTCGGGGTTTGGGCACTGGCATGGATGCAGCTCCCGATGGCTCCAGGGAAGTTAACGGTGAGTCCAGTGGTGGTGACCACGCTGAAGATCTGGAGGCAGTTTAGCCTCGTTATCTCTGAAGAAATGCTAATGTCCCTGTGACTATAAAGATCAAATCCAAGGGGATTTTCTATATTTCTAAGGCCAAGGACAGGCCAATGGGGATGACCAGTCTGCAAGGAGAAACGACCCCTGAAATCTCTTTTCAAATTATTAATGGTCGAAACATTATCAATCTCAAGAATTCAGGCTAAGGAATATTAATTCTTCATCCAAGCCACGGCAGAGAGCTGTAAGCCATCTGAACCCTACCCCCTCCAAAGCTGCTGCAACTTGTAATGTTGCCTTGTGGCGCTGGACAGATCAAACTGTCATCTTTCATCAATCAAGCAGCAGCACAGGACAACGGCTCAGTCCAGGTTTGAATGTCAGGTCCCCATCTGCACTTTTTCTACTGGAATTTCTGAACTTCTGTACCAGGGCCTACAAGACTAATTGCCATGCCCATCTCATCGTGGAAGTTATCTCCACTGGGACAGTGAATTATCCAGCATGTTGCTAACTTTTGGTTGGTTCAATTGGCTCTGTTTTATACCCTATGCTCTAGAGTCGCCAGGTATCTTTATGATACCGCCACGAGGTTCAAGTTCGAGTAATTATCAATAACTCAATACACCAATTAGTAAGATTCAAATAAAAGCACATTTATTATACACAGTAAATCGCTACTCATGCATAAACTCTACTTTCTAAGCTATTTCTATCACTAACAGGCCTATACTTAGCTTCGGACTGGCCCACCAGGTCAGGGGAACAAATGGCCTTTTGTTCGGGTTCTGAGTCTGCGGGATTCAAAAACTGGTATGGACTGGTAGCTAGGAGCGCCTATCTCGTAGGTAACGTTGACTTGAGACTTACGTTCTTTGGAGGCAGCTGGACAGATCACTGTCAGGGGTTGGTTCGCGTTGCTGAGTGACCCTGTCAAGAAGGACGATTTGAACTTGAGGGCTTTACTTTATAGTCCCCAGAGGCTTCCCGCCTTTCGGGGCAGACCCTGTACCTGGTTTCAAGTGATTGGGCTTTGTTCCAATCGCTTGGTTCGATTTCTCCAATACTGGAGCTGTTCCCTGATGGTTGGGCGGTCTTTAAGTGTCCGTTAACCTCTTTTGTGTTGGCTCCTGCTGGCGCCGAGGAGTCTGGCTTGGCCTTGTTTACCTTAAATGTTTTGATTGTTCCTGGGGATCGCTCATTAGTATGTAGATGGCTACTACATTATTATGCCGATGGTTGCTGGTATCGATGCTGTCTGGGTTTTTGCAGAGCCTAATACACAGTAAACTTGCACCTGCTAGTTTCTGCCTGTGTTGGCTGAATTTCCCTTCAGCCTTTGCTGTTCTCCATTTTACGTCAGGAATTAGCCAACCCAGGTGGCTACAAGCATCAGTCTTTAGCCTGCTGACTCTGAGAAATAATACACCACTGGACACTGTTTCTGGACTCGGACTCACGTGAAATGATTCATATTTTCTCTCTGGTCTTCAACCTGTATCTCTTCCTTTTCTCTATCCCTCTTTTACTGTATGAATGCCTTGTGAACCTTTTACCGCGTTTTGAGATTGTGTAAAATAAACAAATCCTCCGATTTTATCTGTCTTGAGTTTGTTGTGGGTTTGTCAATAGAAATTGGTCACATCAAAGCTGAGGAGTTGGGGTAAAGCACACCAACACTTTAGAGGGGAAAATCAAAGCTTGGTTTACAGATGGGTGGTGGGAGGAGAAATCAGGGCTGTTTAAATTAAAACTTCCTCCTGTCCCTGATGATCAATATGTTTCAAGCATTGTGTTCTCAAGCTAACCTTGCACAAACCACAGACTGTGACTCTTTCTATTGTGGTGGAGACAGGTTCGAGGCAGAAAGCGACAAATCAGTCCAACATGCCTGCCCCACACTCATGATGCCTGGAACACCATGGCTAGGCCTTTCCTACTATCTATGCCTAGCGACCCACAACCACTCCCTCTCCAACCCTCAGCAGGTATGTATCACCAGGGCGATGCACAAACCAGAGGAGGCCCCCAGGGGCCAATAAAAAAAACACTCAGCAGAACCTGTCTCCAATGTATTTATGTCCTCACCCTGCTCCTTCCACCCTAACCTGTTTCAGCTCCAAGGTGAATTAAGCAGCTCCTACATTTTTGTCTTTCGTTTCAAAGTAAACTATTAGCATAATAACTTGCTTGATGGTTGCATTTTATGGGAAGCGGGGTGCGTCGCTTTTGTAAGATATGGCTGAATTATTCTTTCTTTGCCACATGAGCTGGCATCGGACTTGAAATAGAACATGACAGTACACTGGATTCCGCTCAAGTTGAAAATGATGGCTGTGACAGTTCAAAGTCATTGCTTGTCAGTTTTCACTGAGTGGCAAGAAAAAGGATTGGTGGGTTCATCCAGATAACTGACATACCACAATGGGAGGGGCAAGAACAGTTGGCCATTCTTTCTGCCCTGGAACCCCTCCCAATGAATAATTCAAATGTCTTGCAAATGTTGGGCATGGGTTCAGTTTGAAGAGAGAGTGACACAAAGTGAATACAGCTGTAATTTTTCAGTCCTGGTGAGAGTATGGAACAAGGTGTAGCTGTGATCCCTTTGTTCACTGACCGACATTGGGCACCAACACCTTGATTTCAAATTTCACATCCTTGTTTTTAAATCCCTCCACGAACTCAACCGTCCCCCCGCCCCCCCCCCCCCCCCCCCCCCCCCCCCCGCCCCCCCGAATCTCTGTAACCTGCTCCAGCACTACAATCCTCCAAGATATCTGCCCTACTTCTGGCCTCTTGAGCAGCCCTCATTTTAATTGCTCCACCGTTGGCAGCCGTGTCTTCAGCTGCTGAGGGGCTATGCTCGAGGCCTCCCTAAATTTCTCAGCTTTTCTACCTCTTAAAACTTACCTGTTTCACTAAGCTTTTGATCACTTGGCCTCATCTCTTATTTGACTTGCAAATTTTGTTTGTTACCGTTCCTGTCAAATGCTTTGGAGCATTTTACTGAATTGAAAGCAATACCGATGTATAAATGCAAGTTGTTGTTGTTGAAATGGTAGTGAACTGGAAACGTTCCTTGCGCTGTTTTGCTTGTGCGCAAACAATGAAAAAAATGACTACATTTGCTTTGTGATAAGGTGCGTAGGTTCAGTGAAGGAAAAAATCATGGAGCTAGACCTAGTGGGTTAAAATACTTTTCTTAGCAAATTTTTGTGAGAGTCAACACAAGATTTTAAAAGTTTCACATCAGCAGCAACCACTAGTGGTGGACTATGTTCGATGTTTAGCAACCCTCCCACCCCCAGGATTCCCAAACTCATGCAAAATGGAGAAACATGCTTGATTTTGATACTGGAAATAAAAATTGGACAGATGTAAACCTGGTAACCAATTCCCTATCGCTCTGATACAAAGTCAAATCCATCACATGGCATTGGAGAACTTTTACAGAACAGAAGGGGACCACCTAACCCTGAGAAAGCTATCCGTTTAATTCCATTCTCTTGCTCTTTGTCTAAAACCCTTCAATATTTATTGTCCTTGTCAAACATTTTTTAAAAAACAACTTGCATTCAAATGGCGCCCTTCACAACTACCAGGCGACCCAAAGCACTTTACAGCCAATGAAGTACTTTTGAAGTTAAACAGCAATGTAATAAAACTGGGTATTCGGTTTTGGTGATGTTGATTGAGGAATAAATATTAGCCAGAGCACAGCCCCTGATATCAGCAAAACTACAGCGCACAAAAGCTTATGAAATATTCAGCAGATCGACGTGTTCGGAATAAATACCACGTTTTAAATTAGAATTAATTCCCAATTTCATCCCCTGTTCTTCTTTGAAATAGTACCATGCAACGAGCTGAGAGCTGCCCAGAAGGAAAAAAGTTAAATTCGGGAAATGGTGAGTACTGGTCCGAACTAGTCTTATATACCTTGAAATCGAACTCCAGTCCACACACCAGCACCAGCCATTTCCATGTTTATTATTTTTTCCTTCTGGGAGAGCAGACATGCCTCAGTTTAACATCTCATCTGAAAGATGCCCCCTCTGAGAGTGCAGCATTCATGTTTGTGTCCTGCATCTCTATTAAAGAGTTGGAGCAGGGCTTGAACCCACAGCCATCGGACGGGACTCAGAAAGAAGAGTGCTACCAACTGAGACACAACATTGCTCACTTCCCCTTTAAAAGCTTCTATGGATTGTGATTCTGCCACTGTAACTGGTAAGATATTCCTCGCTGCAACAATGCTTTTTATTGAAAGCATTCTCATAACCTCTCCCTTCCATTTGGTGACAATTTTAAATTTATGCCCACTAATTACCATCTCATTTAGACAGGAATTAGTAATTCCGGATGTTTCTTATTAAAATCCTCTATTGCTTTAAGCACTTCTATCATGTTCCACTCTTAATTACTGAAACTGTTAAACATAATTTGATGTTTTAACTTGTTCAGATCATTGATTAGGAAAATCAAAAAGTGAGTACTCTGTTCAAGGTCAGCTCTGAATTTAGTGAGTTTTACAAATGAGAACATTCCAAAGCAACAGAGGTAGGTCTTGCTGTCCTTGGTGGAAAGGCAGAGTGGAACATGAGGCTTCAGAGGGCAGAGAGCCAAGGAGAGGCATGATATACAGTCAACACTATCCCCAGTAATGTGGGCATCACAAAAGATTCAACTATAACCCCTCTTATCCTTGTTTTCAAATCCCTTAATGGCTTCACCCCTCACTATCTCTGTAAGCTCCCCCAGCCCGCTTGAGATATCTGCACTCCTCCAATGCTGGCTTCTTGGGTTCCCTGATTTTAATGGCTCCACCATTGATGGCCATTTCCATCAACTCCCAAGGTTTTAATCTTTGGAATTCTTTCAATCTCTCAACCTCTCTCTCATCTTTAAGATGCTCCTTGTAACACATTTCTTTGATCAAAACTTTTGGTCATCTACCCAAATATCTCTTTATGTGGCTTTGTTGATAACGCTTCTGTGACATGCATTGGGACTTATTATGTTAAAGGTGGTATATAAACAAACACCGTTTTGGTTGCTATCTACCTGGGTGTAACAGAGGATGCTCAGGTTTTGTAGGTAAGTGTAAAACCTAGCCAACGTGGAAGTGCTGGGACAGTTCACCAGCTGCCATTTGTTACCACTAGCAGTAAAATCTACCGCCTCCCTCATCTTTAATGGTACCAGCCTTTTCCAGGCGCAACAGGACACCTCAGAAATCAACAATGTTGCTTGTCTTCCATCAGTACAATCATAAAATGTTTTATTTTCCATACAATGGGATAAAACGATTACAGATATAGTCAACATGAGTTACAATCATTGTACATGGACACAGTCACATAGCACATAATGCAAATCACAGAGCGTCTAAACCACATGTGCATATCAAATAACATACCAGATCCACTGTTTTTCTCCCATTCATTTGATGGCTAATTCTCCTATGCAGTGCACACACCTTGGGCAGGATTCTCCTCTACCAGGAGGAGCGGGCCGTACCGGCGCCGAGGAGTGGCGTGAACCACTCCGGCATTAGGCCGCCCGGAAGGTGTGGAATCCTCCGCACCTTCAAGGGCTAGACCGGTGGCGGCGGGGTTGGCGCGGCGCCAACCAGGGCCTAAGGGCCTCCGCTGGCTGGCGCGGGTTGGCGCATGCGTTTGCTGGCGTCATCCCACCGCATGCTCAGGGGGGTTCTTCTCCGCGTGGGCCACGGCAGAGGTTGACAGCAGCCAGCACGGAGGGGAAGAGTGCCCCCACGGCACAGGCCCACCCGCGGATCGGTGGGCCCCGATCGCGGGCCAGGCCACCATGGGCCCCCCCCCCGGGACAAGATCCCCCCCGAGCCCCTTCGAGGTCTCTGAAGGCCGCCCGCAGAGCCAGGTCCCACCAGTACAGACCTGGTTTGATTTACGGCGGCGGGACCAGCCGAAAACGGGCGGCCGCTCATCCCATCGCGGGGCGGAGAATCGGCGGGTTGGCCACTGCCAACGGCCCCTGACTGGCGGGATGCGAACCCCGCCCCTACCGAAAAACCGGCGCTGGAGAATTTGGCAGCCGGCGTTGGAGCAGCGGGGTGGGATTCACGCCGCCCCCGGTGAATCTCCGACCCGGCGGGGGGTCGGAGAATCCCACCTATTTTGTTCTGCTTGGCAGTTAACAATACAGAAAATCTGAAATACCAAAGAAAGTCTTTGCATATGAACATTTGAATTGTTCACAGGAGTAGGCTACTTGGTCCCTTGAGTCTGCTCCATCATTTGATAAGATCATGGCTGACCTGATTGTGGCCTCTGCTCCTATACCCTTTGATTCCCTTGTCAGTCAAGAATCTATCCAACTCAACACTAAAAATATTCAATGACACAGCCTCCACTGCCCTCTGGGGAAAGCAATTCACAAACTAATGACCCCCTGCGAGAAAAATTTCTCTTAATCTCAATCTTAAACGGGAGACCCTTTTTAAATAATTTGTATTCCCTGGTTGCAGTCTTACCACGTAAGGAGAATCATCCTTTTAGCATCCACCCTGTTAAATATCCTCAATCAACGTCCTGGGGGTTACCATTGATCAGAAGCTGAACTGGACTAGCCATAGAACATAGAATATAGAACTTACAGTGCAGAAGGAGGCCATTCGGCCCATCCAGTCTGCACCGACCCACTTAAGCCGTCACTTCCACCCAATCCCCGTAACCCAATAACCCCTCCTAACCTTTCTGGTCATTAAGGGTAATTTATCATGGCCAATCCACCTAACCTGCACATCTTTGGACTGTGGGAGGAAACCGGAGCACCCGGACGAAACCCAGGCTGACACGGGGAGAATGCGCAGATACCCCACAGACAGTGACTCAGCGGGGAATTGAACCTGGGACCCTGCCGCTGTGAAGCCACAGTGCTCTCCACTTTGATGTGTTGGGTGTTCTGGATCACAAACAGGTCAACAACACTTGAAGTGGTGCAATTCTATTTTATTATAAGGTTAACTATATTAACATACTTGAACTGTGGGTAAATGCAATACCAGCTTTAACTGTTGACCCTTGCCTAGTCCTAACCAGGTGATGCACTCAGCACATGGTGAATGTCTGTGTTGCAGGCTATGAGCTCTGTGCTCCGAGCTGGCTGCTACTAGAATGAACGGGAACTCTCCTGTCCCCTGTCTTTATAATGCGTGTGCTCTCACTGGTGATTGGCTGCGGTGTTGTGTATGCTGATTGGTCCCACTGCATGTCCATCAGTGTGTGTATGTGTGTCTGCACCATAACATACTGGTGTATATTATGACATCCCCCCTTTTATATAAAGAACATGTGCCTGCGTGACAATAAATATCGTGTAGTGAATGTACCTGACTATGTGTGTGCGTGTTATTTACATGACTATGTACATGAGGCTAATCTATTTACACGGGAAGGTGCCTGGTGCAGAGAAATAGGGTGTCACATCAACAACAAAATGAACATTATATACAAACTACTGGAACAATGAAACAGGATAACAGAACAGATCAGAGTTCAACATTGTAAAACTCATAAGTCAAGTCTTTGAGGTGGGCGACAAATTCTGGTTGACCGCCTCAAGGGTGTCAGGAGCCACCGGCTGAGGAACGGGCTGGGCCACGGCAGAGTGAGGAGGATGCAGAGTATTCGGAATCTCCACATAGTCCGGGTTGGAGACAACAGGAGGGCGTGGCACTGGTGGAGGATCACGTAGCGAGCGTGAAACGAGACGAAGGGCACGCCGATTGCGGCGGCGAATGGAACCATCTGGAAGACGAACCAGGAACAAGCGGGGTGACACCTGCCGAAGAACCACAGCAGTTGCAGACCAGCCACCCTCTGGAAGATGGATGCGGACGTTGTCATCCGGCGCCAGAGCAGGGAGATCAGTCGCCCGAGCGTCATGCGCCGCCTTGTGTTGTGCACGAGACTGTTGCATCCGCTGAAGGACCGGAACGTGGTCGAGGTCTGGGACGTGAATGGACGGCACCGTGGTCCTGAGGGTGCGACCCATGAGCAACTGGGCTGGCGACAGGCCCGTGGAGAGTAGGGCCGAACGATAGGTCAGCAAGGCGAGGTAGAAGTTGGATCCTGCATCGCAGCCTTGCAGAGGAGCCGTTTGACGATTTGGACGCCCTTTTCCACTTTGCCATATGATGGGGGTGCAGGGGACTAGATGTCACATGCACAAAGTTGTTCCTGCAGGCAAAGTTGGACCATTCCTGGCTCGCGAAGCAGGGGCCATTGTCCGACATCACAGTGAGTGGGATGCTGTGACGAGCAAAGGTCTCCTTGCAGGCACAGATGACCGCCGATGATGTGATGTCGTGCAGGTGTACGACCTCCGGGTAGTTAGAAAAATAGTCTACAAACAGAACATAGTCCCTGCCGAGCGCGTGGAACAGGTTAACGCCTACCTTAGACCAAGAGGCCGTGACCAACTCATGGGGCTGTAGGGTCTCACGTGGTTGGGCCGGCTGGAACCGCTGACAGGTGGGGCAGTTGAGCACTGTGTTGGCGATGTCCTCATTGATGCCGGGCAGTATACAGCCTCTCGGGCCCTCCGTCGGCACTTCTCCACGCCAAGATGGCCCTCGAGTAGCTGTTCCAAAACGAGCTGGCGCATGCTGTGCGGGATCACAATGCGGTCCAGCTTCAGGAGGACACCATCGACTACTGCCAGATCATCTCTGATATTGTGGAACTGTGGGCATTGGCCCTTGAGCCACCTGTCCTTCATGTGGCGCATGACACGCTGTAGTAGGGGGTCAGTCGCAGTCTCGCAGTGAATGTGGATAAGGCGTTCATCCGTGGCCGGCAGATTGAAGGCCGTGAAGGCCACATGGGCGTCAACCTGGCAGACGAACCCCTCTGGGTCACACGGGGTGATGACTGCCCCGGACAAAGCATCGGCTATGATCAGGTCCTTGCCCAGGGTGTATAAGAGCTGGAAATCGTACCGCCGGAGTTTAAGCAGAATGCGCTGGAGGCGAGGGGTCATATCATTCAGTTTTTTTTCATAGAATTTACAGTGCAGAAGGAGGCCATTCGGCCCATCGAGTCTGCACCGGCTCTTGGAAAGAGCACCCTACCAAAGCCCACACCTCCACCCTATCCCCATAACCAAGTAACCCCACCCAACACTAAGGGCAATTTTGGACACTAAGGACAATTTAACATGGCCAATCCACCTAACCTGCACATCTTTGGGCTGTGGGAGGAAACCGGAGCACCCGGAGGAAACCCACGGACACACGGGGAGGACGTGCAGACTCCGCACAGACAGTGACCCAAGCCGGGAATCGGACCTGGGACCCTGGAGCTGTGAAGCAATTGTGCTATCCACAATGCTACCGTGTATAATGTTGACCAGCGGCCGATGGTCGGTCTTGACAGTGAATTGGGGGAGGCCGTACACGTAATCATGAAATTTGTCGACCCCAGTCAACAGGCTCCTTTTCGATCTGCGCGTAGCGCTGTTCCGTGGGGGTCATGGCACGAGACGCATAATCAACGGGGGCCCATGATGAGGCCTCATTGTGTTGCAGGAGCACCGCCCCAATGCCGGATTGGCTGGCATCCGTTGAAATTTTTGTTTCCTTCGTGGGATCAAAAAATGCCAATACTGGGGCCGTGGTAAGCTTGGTCTTAAGCTCCTCCCATTCGCGCTCGTGGGCGGGAAGCCATTGTAAGTCTGTCGTCTTCCTGATCAGGTTCCGGAGAGCTGTGGTATGGGAGGCGAGGTTGGGGATGAACTTCCCCAGGAAGTTGACCATGCCCAAAAATCGGAGGACCACCTTCTTATCCGCTGGCTTCTGCATGGCCGTGATGGCTGCCACCTTGTCCGCATCCGGCCGCACACCCAACTGGGAGATGTGGTCCCCTAGGAATTTGAGTTCCGTCTGGCCGAAGGAACATTTGGCTCTGTTGAGGCAAAGGCCTTGGTCCCATATTCGTTTGAAAACGTGCTGGAGGCGACTGATATGCTCCTGCACCATGGTCCATGGTGGACCAAATGATGATGTCGTCAACATAGACGCGCACACCCTCAGTGCCCTCCATCATTTGCTCCATGATCCAGTGGAATACTTCTGATGCGAATATAATCCCAAATGGCATCCTGTTGTAGCAGTAACTGCCAAACGGGGTATTAAAGGTACACAGCTTTCTGCTGGACCTGTCTAGTTGATTTTGCCAGAATCCTTTCGAGGCATCAAGTTTGGTGAAGATGTTGGCCTGAGCCATCTCGCACGTGATCGCCTCGCGCTTGGGGATAGGGTAATGTTCCCTCATTATGTTGTGATTCAGATCCTTTGGGTCAATGCAGATCCGGAGCTCGTCGGAAGGCTTCTTTACGCACACCATGGAACTGACTCAGTCGGTTGGTTCCGTCACTCTGGAGAGCACTCCTTGGTCCTGGAGGTCCTGCAGCTGCTGCTTGAGGCGGTCCTTGGGGGGTGCTGGGACTCTGCGAGGTGCATGAACCACAAGCGTGCGTCTTGTTTGAGCAGGATTTTGCAAGTGTATGGAAGCGTGCCCATGCCTTCGAAAACGTTGCGGTGCTGGTCGATGATGGCATTGAGTTGTGCCCTGAAGTCCGCATCCTGGAAGGCAGACGTGTCCTCTGGAGAGAGAGTGTGTACTCGTTGAACGAGGTTTAGGAGTTTGCACGCCTGTGCGCCTAGCAGAGAGTCCTTCGAGGAGCCCACGATCTCAAAGGGAAGGATGGCTTTTTGCGAGTTGTGCATGAACCGGTAGCAGGAATGGCGTTGCCATTGTAGTCCACTAGTTGGCAGGTCGACGGAAGAATGGTTGGTTTAACCCCAAGGGTCTGAAAGGCTGACCACGCTAGGAGATTAGCGGAAGCACCAGTGTCCAGGCGGAATCGTATATGGGATCGGTTGACCGTCAGGGTGGCACACCACTCATCGTCTGGATCAATGCTGTGCACCGACAGCGGCTGGTGGTTTTGATTCGGGGACAGCCTGTTCTTTGCTATAACAGCGACTCGAAAAGGCTCCCTTGGCTCCTCAAAGTCACTGGTCTGCGGGAAGTTGGAATCGGACTCGGTTTGGGCATAAGTAACTGCTTGTTCCAGGGTTCTTCGGAGGTCTATTTCATTTCCTGGCTCAATTTGAGGCATTGTGCTGTCATTCCAGGTGAAGGAAGGTTGTTTTACAGTTTTAAAAGATTTTTTCTTTGATTTGGGATGCTTCCCCTTTAAATGGGCGTGGTCCAGGGCCTCTGACGTCATGACGCGCACGTAGGAGGCGTTTACGTGATTGCGCATGTGCGGCGTCTCGCAACTGCGCAAGTGCAGTCCCTTTAGAAAGATGGCCGCCGACCAAAATCGTTCTCTGCTCTGGAATTTCGGCCTCGAGGTGAGTACTGGCGCTTCTCTTACCTTTTCTTGCTGGTTGGAGTGTGTTTTCCTCACAGTATTTGCCGAATCTGTCCAGGACTGCCTGGAAGTCGCTCCTGTTTGGCCCCTTGGAGAACTTGAATTTTAAAAAGGTTTCTTCTGCTCTGGCACCGGCGATGGTGAGGAGAAGCTCTGTTTTTTCAGGGTTGGCCAGGTCTTCTAGTTCGGCTGCCAGCAGGAAGATTTCAAACTTTTGCCGGAATGCCCGCCAGTTTTTGCGGAGATCGCCGTGGCACTGGAGCTGCTGCGGAACCCGGATCTTGAACATCTTGCCCGGGTATCGTTGCTGGTTGTCACTGTACGCTGAGGGATGGCTATCTGGACTGAACCAGTTCACTCCTGGTATCATGATGTGTTGGGTGTTCTGGATCACAAACAGGTCACCAACACTTGAAGTGGTGCAACTCTATTTTATTATAAGGTTAACTACATTAACATACTTGAACTGTGGGTAAATGCAATACCTGCTTTAACTGTTGACCCTTGCCTAGTCCTAACCAGATGATGAACTCAGCACATGGTGAATGTCTGTGTTGCAGGCTGTGAGCTCTGTGCTCTGAGCTGGCTGCTACTAGAATGAGCGGGAACTCTCCTGTCCCCTGTCTTTATAGTGCGTGTGTTCTCACTGGTGATTGGCTGCGGTGTTGTGTGGCTTTGAAAGCAGACCAAAGCAGGCCAGCAGCACGGTTCAATTCCCGTACCAGCCTACCCGAACAGGCACCGGAATGTGGTGACTAGGGGGCTTTTCACAGTAACTTCATTTGAAGCCTACTTGTGACAATAAGCGATTTTCATTTTATTTCATGCTGATTGCTCGCACTGCATGTCCACCAGTGTGTGTGTGTGTCTGCACCATAATATACTGATGTATCTTATGACACACTTGTGCTACCGTGCTGCCCACTGTGCAATCGTGCTGCCCATATTAATACTGTGGCTAGCAGGGCAGGTCAACAGCTAGGAATCCTACAGTGAGTAACTCACCTCCTAACCCCCCAAAGCCTGTCCAGCACAGGGCTAAATCGCTGGCTTTGAAAGCAGACCAAGGCAGGCCAGCAGCACGGTTTGATTCCCGTAACAGCCTTCCCGAACAGGCGCCGGAATGTGGCGACTAGGGGCTTTTCACAGTAACTTCATTTGAAGCCTACTTGTGACAATAAACGATTTTCATTTCATTTCAACTTCTATAAGGCACAAGTCAGGAGTGTAATGGAATACTCTCCACTTGCCTGGATGAGTGCAGTTCCAACAACACTCAAGAGGTTCGACACCATCCAGGACAAAGCAACCCGTCTGATTGCTCCTCCTTCCACAAAAGTTCACTCCCTCCACCACCGACGAACAGTGGCAGCCGTGTGTACCGTCTACAAGATGCACTTCAGTAACTCGCCAAGGTTCCTTAGACAGCATCTTCCAAACCCACAACCACTACTATCTAGAAGATTGTAGACAAGAACAGCAGATACCTGGGAACCCCACCACCTGGAAGTTCCCCCCAGGTCACTCACTAGTCTGACTTGGAAATATATCGCCGTTCCTTCACTGTCACAGGGGCAACCTCCCTAACAGCACAGTGAGTGTACCTACAACTCAGGGACTGCAGCGTTTCAACGAGGCAACTCACCACCACCTTCTGAAGGGCAATTAAGGATGGGCAATAAATGCTGGTCTAACCAACGACGCCCACATCCGATAAATGAATAAAAACATTTTTTAAATTGGATCTTATATGTTCAATGTGATCCTTTCTCATTTTTCTAAACCCTTCCTTCAGCTCCTGGTGGTAATGGCAGCTACCATTCTTTTGTAATTATAAGAATGTCAGACTGTGTTGAAGTAAGTATTTCTCACAGTGATCCTTGCTGGGGTTTTTTTTGTCTTGCTCATCATTGCGAAACAAAATCCAATCCACTAGGAATACCAGCCAGAGGGATTTTCTCATATCTGACGTGGCCACGTCACCGACTGATATCCTTGAGTTAAAGAGACAAACATCTTGCCCACAGATGAAGGGAAAATCAATGAATATGCGAACATAATCAGCTGTTGTGTGTTTAATGGTGGCCAGCTCAGCAGCAAGAAATGTTGGACAAAAGAAGACCAGAGACCATCTGGTACACATTTCATAATTCTTTCATGGGATATGGGTATCACTGGCAAAGCAAACCTTTGTTATCCATCCCTAATTGCCTTTGGGCTGAGTGGCTTGCCACACTATTTCAGAGGGTAGGTAAGAGTTTCCCACATTGTTGTGGGTCTGGAGTCACATGTAGACCAGACCAGGGAAGGACGACAGGTTGTCTCTCCTGAAGGAGATTAGTGAACCAGGTGAGTTATTACAACAATCAATGATAGTTTCATGGTCAACATTATGGGCACTACTCTTCAGCTCACATAATGGCTGCTAACATATGAACTGGATAAAAATGTCCTCTTCTAACAATCCCATTTAACAATCCAAAGTTCCCTTATCAAGCATGGTGTTCAAAAGTGGCCAAGATTTCCACAGCTTCAGGGATAGCCATTGTCTATTTGAGGACATAGGATTTCAAAAACCCTTTCACACATCTGGATGTGTCTGCCTGATATCCACTTGGAGCTTTCTGGAAATTTGACCACACTGCAAAGGAAATGGTCAGGTGGCTTTCAGTAGCAAGGGTAGGTGGTGGCATAGTGGTAATGTCACTGGCGTGGTAACCCAGAAGGCCAGGTTAATGCTCTAGGAACATGGGTTCAAATGCCACCAAGGCAGCTGATTAAATTTGATTCAATTAATCAACCTGGAATATAAAGTGGCCTCCTTGTGACACCAGACCCACTTAACTGCTCTCTGAAATAGGCCAGCATGCCACATGCCTCTCAGTTCAAGGGCAATTAAGGATGAGTAAAGTAGGCATGAAACACATGAAAGAACACATTAAAAAAAAAAGTTTATGTGACGGGATTTGAACCTGTGCCTCGAGAGCATTAGCCTAAGCATCTGAACCAGTAGCCCAGTGACCCCTCCCAACACCACTATTTCCCTATTCTACCATCCTGTCAGTCATGATAATGCAAGAATAATGGACCAATCATGGCAATCAATCTCTATCAATTGGTCTCCAACAGACCCAGCCATGACACTTGGAAACTTCCCAGTCATTGGTGAGTAATGGGGAGAACATCAACTGTTTGGCCAGAAATCGGGATTTATGTACAATTGAGCTAGTTCGGGACCGAGTAACTTGGAGAGTAGAGGGAAATCACATTAGCTGGCATGACAGCAAAATCGCAGCAGGCAGTGTTTAAGTGTGGTCGACAGGGCTCTCACCCATTCCCCTCCCTCCCAGAACCAGAATAGAGTCCCCTCATCCTCACTTTTCACCCCACCATGCTCCGCATTCAAAGGATCATCCTCCGCCAGTTCCCCAACTCCAGCATGATGCCACCACCAAACATATCTTCCTCTCACTCCCCCTGTCAGCAATCTGCAAGGACCCTTCCCTCTGGGATATGCTGGTTTACTCCTCCATCACCCCCAACACCTCATCCTCTTCCCACGGCACCTTCCCCTACAATTGTAGAAGATGCAGGTGAGCCAGTGCTTCATGTGTACCTTCTTCAAACTGGTCTATTGCATTCGCTGCTCCAAATGCGGTCTTCTCTACATTGGAGAGACTAAATGTAGATTGGATGACGGCTTTGCAGAACATCTTTAGTCCTTCCACAAGCAGAACTTCCTGTCGCTGCCATTTCAACTCACCGTCCTGCTCTCATGTCCGCATGTCGGTCCTTGGCCTGCTGCAATGCTCCAGTGAAGCCCAGCCTTCCAGATTTAACATTGAGCTCAAGAATTTCCGACTGTCAACTCTCCTTTCCACACCATTTTAATTTCTATCAATTTATTGTCATTTCTTTCATTCATCTGATTTTCCCTCACCATTGCACCCCCCCCCACCCCACCCCACCCCACTTGGGTCATCTGTTCCCTGTTCCTAGTTGTCCTTTGATCCACTGCTTATCTTTGTTCTGCTATTAACATTCTGATCTCTTAATGTGCCACTATCATCCGACTTCCGGGTGCGGCGATGACCAGCTGAGTCGCACGTTTCGGCAGCTCCCGGTGTAACGGACTTTTGGGCTCTTAATAAGAGCCCCAACGGCAATTTTAACGGCTAAAAGTACTGTGCGGTAAACCAGAAGGGAATCCCCCCTGGATACGGATGAAAAATGAGAGGAAGGTGGCCGGATTGCGGTGGATCCTTTAGACAGCGGCAAGGAAGGCAAGCAAAAACCAAGATGGCGTCGGAAGGTGGCAGTTTAATATGGGGCCCTGAACAACACGAGTTTTTGAAACGCTGCGTGGAGGAACTCAAAAAGGAAATGAAGAAGGAGCTGTTGGCCCCGATATTACAGGCGATCGAAGGGCTAAAGGAGGAGCAAAAGACCCAGGAGCGGGAGCTTCGGGTCGTGAAGGCAAAGGCTGCCGAGAATGAGGACGACATACAGGGCCTGGTGGTGAAGACGGAGATGCACGAGGCACACCATAAACGATGTGTGGAAAGGCTGGAGGCGCTGGAGAACAACGCGAGGAGGAACAACCTAAGGATTCTTGGCCTTCCTGAAGGTGCGGAGGGAGCGGACGTCGGGGCATATGTGAGCACGATGCTGCACTCGTTAATGGGAGCGGAGGCCCCGGCGGGTCCGCTGGAGGTGGAGGGAGCATACCGAGTGATGGCGCGAGGACCGAGAGCAGGAGAAATTCCTAGAGCCATAGTGGTGAGATTCCTCCGTTTTAAGGACAGAGAGATGGTCCTTAGATGGGCAAAGAAAACTCGGAGCAGTAAGTGGGAGAACGCGGTGATCCGCGTATACCAAGACTGGAGTGCGGAGGTGGCGAGAAGGAGGGCGAGCTTTAATCGGGCCAAGGCGGTGCTTCACAAAAATAAGATAAAATTCGGAATGCTGCAACCGGCAAGACTGTGGGTCACATATCAAGGGAGGCACCACTACTTTGAGACGGCGGATGAGGCGTGGACTTTTATCGTGGAAGAAAAATTGGAATGAGCGGGTTATTAAAAAAAGAACGTTTGAAACAAAGTGGTATGGGAGGGCGAAGAAGGGGGGAAAGAGGAGTTTTATGTTATTAATCCTGCGATGTGGTATCTTTTCTCTCTTCCACAGGAGGTGGTGGGGGGAGGAAAGGAGGTGGAAGAAATGGGGCGTTGGCCATTGGGGGCGGGGCCAAGGGGGAAGCGCGGGCTCGGTTCCCGCGCTATGATAATCATGGCGGGAATAGGGAAGCAGGAAGGAGGGGGCGTCGCACGGTGCGAGCCGAGGTCACGGGGGGAAGCCGAGGTCGGCCAGAGTTTGCTGACTTCTGGGAGCAACATGGGGGGTGTAACTACGCTAGTGGGGGATCTAGCGGGGGGGGGGGTGGGAGGGGGGAATTATTGGGCTGCTGCTGCTGGGGAGAGGGGGGAGCTGGTATGGGGTGGGATGGGCGGGGGGGGCACCGCCTGGGGGGGGACACAGCTGCGTGGGAACCGGGTGAGGAGCTGGAAAAAGGGGATGGCTAATCGACAAGGGGGGAGGGGTAAAAAGCCCCCCAACCCGGCTGATCACGTGGAACGTGAGAGGGCTGAACGGGCCGATAAAGAGGGCACGGGTACTCGCACACCTTAAGAAACGTAAGGCAGACGTGGTTATGTTACAGGAAACGCACTTGAAACTGATAGACCAGGTGAGACTACGCAAAGGTTGGGTGGGGCAGGTGTTCCATTCGGGGCTAGATGCGAAAAACAGGGGGGTGGCTATATTAGTGGGGAAGCAGGTAATGTTTGAGGCAAAGACTATAGTGGCGGATAGCGGGGGCAGATACGTGATGGTGAGTGGCAAACTACAGGGGGAGACGGTGGTTTTGGTAAACGTATATGCCCCGAACTTGGATGATGCCAATTTTATGAAGCGTATGCTAGGACGCACCCCGGACCTAGAGGTGGGAAAGTTGGTAATGGGGGGAGATTTCAATACGGTGTTGGAACCAGGGCTGGACAGGTAGAGGTCCAGGACTGGAAGGAGGCCGGCAGCAGCCAAGGTGCTTAAAGATTTTATGGAGCAGATGGGAGGAGTAGACTCGTGGAGATTTAGCAGACCTAGGAGTAAGGAGTTTTCGTTTTTCTCCTATGTCCACAAAGTCTATTCGCGAATAGACTTTTTTGTTTTGGGAAGGGCGTTGATCCCGAAGGTGAGGGGAACGGAGTATATGGCTATAGCCATTTCAGATCACGCTCCACATTGGGTGGACTTAGAGATAGGGGAGGAAACAGAAGGGCGCCCACCCTGGAGAATGGACATGGGACTAATGGCAGATGAGGGGGTGTGTCTAAGGGTGAGGGGGTGCATTGAAAAGTACTTGGAACTCAATGACAATGGGGAGGTCCAGGTGGGAGTGGTCTGGGAGGCGCTGAAGGCAGTGGTTCGAGGGGAGCTGATATTAATAAGGGCACATAAAGGAAAGCAGGAGAGTAGGGAACGGGAGCGGTTGCTGCAAGAACTTCTGAGGGTGGACAGGCAATATGCAGAGGCACCGGAGGAGGGACTGTACAGGGAAAGGCAAAGGCTACACGTAGAATTTGACTTGCTGACAACGGGTACTGCAGAGGCACAGTGGAGGAAGGCACAGGGTGTACAGTACGAATATGGGGAGAAGGCGAGCAGGTTGCTGGCCCACCAATTGAGGAAAAGGGGAGCAGCGAGGGAAATAGGGGGAGTGAGGGATGAGGAAGGAGAGATGGAGCGGGGAGTGGAGAGAGTGAATGGAGTGTTCAAGGCATTTTATAAAAAATTATACGAAGCTCAACCCCCAGATGGGAGGGAGAGAATGATGGGCTTTCTGGACCGGCTGGAATTTCCCAAGGTGGAGGAGCAGGAAAGGGTGGGACTGGGGGTACAGATTGAAATAGAGGAAGTAGTGAAAGGAATTAGGAGCATGCAGGCGGGGAAGGCTCCGGGACCGGATGGATTCCCAGTTGAATTTTACAAGAAATATGTGGACTTGCTCGCCCCGCTACTGATGAGGACCTTTAATGAGGCAAAGGAAAGGGGACAGCTGCCCCCGACTATGTCTGAGGCAACGATATCGCTTCTCCTAAAGAAGGAAAAGGACCCGCTGCAATGCGGGTCCTATAGACCTATTTCCCTCCTAAATGTAGACGCTAAGATTCTGGCCAAGGTAATGGCAATGAGGATAGAGGATTGTGTCCCGAGGGTGGTCCATGAGGACCAAACTGGGTTTGTGAAGGGGAGACAGCTGAATACGAATATACGGAGGCTGCTAGGGGTAATGATGATGCCCCCACCAGAGGGGGAAGCGGAGATAGTGGTGGCGATGGATGCCGAGAAAGCATTTGATAGAGTGGAGTGGGATTATTTGTGGGAGGTGCTGAGGAGATTTGGTTTTGGAGATGAGTATGTTGGATGGGTGCAGCTGTTGTATAGGGCCCCAGTGGCGAGTGTGGTCACGAATGGACGGGGATCTGCATACTTTCGGCTCCATAGAGGGACAAGGCAGGGATGCCCTCTGTCCCCATTATTGTTTGCACTGGCGATTGAGCCCCTGGCAATAGCATTGAGGGGTTCCAAGAAGTGGAGGGGAGTACTTAGAGGAGGAGAAGAACACCGGGTATCTCTGTATGCGGATGATTTGTTGTTATATGTAGCGGACCCGGCGGAGGGGATGCCAGAGATAATGCGGACACTTCGGGAGTTTGGAGAATTCTCAGGATATAAACTGAACATGGGGAAAAGTGAGTTGTTTGTGGTGCATGCAGGGGAGCAGAGCAGAGAAATAGAGGACTTTCCGCTGAGGAAGGTAACAAGGGACTTTTGTTACTTGGGGATCCAGATAGCCAAGAATTGGGGTACATTGCATAGGTTAAATTTAACGCGATTGGTGGAACAAATGGAGGAGGACTTCAAGAGATGGGACATGGTATCCCTGTCACTGGCAGGGAGGGTGCAGGCAGTTAAAATGGTAGTCCTCCCGAGATTCCTCTTTGTGTTTCAGTGCCTCCCGGTGGTGATCACGAAGGCTTTTTTCAAAAGGATCGAAAAGAGTATCATGAGTCTTGTGTGGGCCGGGAAGACCCCGAGAGTGAGGAAGGGATTCTTACAGCGTAGTAGGGATAGGGGGGGGGCTGGCACTACCGAGCCTAAGTGAGTACTACTGGGCCGCCAATATCTCAATGGTGAGTAAGTGAATGGGAGAAGAGGAGGGAGCGGTGTGGAAGAGATTGGAGAGGGCGTCCTGTAGGGGGACTAGCCTACAAGCTATGGTGACGGCCCCATTGCCGTTCTCACCGAAGAAATACACCACAAGCCCGGTGGTGGTGGCGACTTTGAAAATTTGGGGACAGTGGAGACGGCATAGGGGAAAGACGGGAGCCTTAGTGGGGTCCCCGATAAGAAACAACCATAGGTTTGCCCCGGGGAGAATGGATGGGGGATTTGGAATATGGCAAAGAGCAGGAGTAACGCAACTGAAAGATCTGTTTGTGGATGGGAAGTTCGCAAGTCTGGGAGCGCTGACCGAGAAATATGGGTTGCCCCAAGGGAATGCATTCCGGTATATGCAACCGAGGGCTTTTGCGAGGCAGCAGGTGAGGGAATTCCCGCAGCTCCCGACGCATGAGGTGCAGGACAGAGTAATCTCAAAGACATGGGTGGGGGACGGTAAGGTGTCAGATATATATAGGGAAATGAGGGACGAGGGGGAGATTATGGTAAATGAGCTAAAAGGGAAATGGGAAGAAGAGCTGGGGGAGGAGATTGAGGAGGGGCTGTGGGCGGATGCCCTAAGTAGGGTAAACTCATCGTCCTCGTGTGCCAGGCTAAGCCTGATTCAATTTAAGGTGTTACACAGGGCGCATATGAATGGAGCACGGCTCAGTAAATTTTTTGGGGTAGAGGATAGGTGTGCGAGATGCTCGAGAAGCCCAGCGAATCACACCCACATGTTCTGGTCATGTCCGGCACTACAGGGGTTCTGGGTGGGGGTGACAAAGGTGCTTTCGAAAGTAGTGGGGGTCCAGGTCGAACCAAGCTGGGGGTTGGCTATATTTGGGGTTGCACAAGAGCCGGGAGTGCAGGAGGCGAGAGAGGCCGATGTTTTGGCCTTTGCGTCCCTAGTAGCCCGGCGCAGGATACTGTTGATGTGGAAGGAAGCCAAGCCCCCGGGGGTGGAGACCTGGATAAATGACATGGCAGGGTTTATAAAGCTGGAACGGATTAAGTTCGTCCTAAGGGGATCGGCTCAAGGGTTCACCAGGCGGTGGCAACCGTTCGTCGAATACCTCACAGAAAGATAGAGGGAATGGAAAAGAAGAAGGCAGCAGCAGCAGCCCAGGGGGGCGGGGGGGGAGGAACCAGAAGGAGTCTCAGGGTTATTAATATATATGTATAATATGTATAGGTCGTTGCTATAAATAATTGTATATTGGATTGTTAAACCATATTTTTGGAAAGTGTTTATCTGAGACAAGGCAGTTGCCATTTAGTTTTAGTTTTCGTTTTTGTTATATATTATTTATTCTTTGTTTATAAAACAGGTCATTGTTATTTATCCTGTTATATTATTGTGTAAAGGATACACAATGTACTGTGATGGTTGACCAAAAATTTTCAATAAAATATTCTTTAAAAAAAAAATGTGCCACTATCAGCACCCATCTTAGCCTTGATCAACGGCATTTACATTCCCTTTGTCTTGCTGTAATGACGCCTTTGCCAATCACCACCTATTGCTCGCTCTCTATCCAGCCCCCCTGCTCCATACACCCACCCCCCACACACACAACAGTAGAAATCTGACTCTGTTTCCAGTTCTGTCTAGCTTTGACAAAGAGTCATCCAGACTCGAATCGTTAGCTCCCTTCTCTCTCCACAGATGCTGCCAGACCTGCTGAGAATGCCCAGTATTTTCTGCTTTTGTTTTAAGTTTTGACTCAGTTTTTGTAGCATTGCCTATCTGTGTCAGTGGTGCTTGCTGCTGTTCATACTGAAGGGTTAACAGTTGTAAGAGGATAGTTTGCAAGTTTATTGATAAATAATAGGGTCAGCATATTAAAAGGCAGTCTTTTCCACCGGAAAATTAGTAGGAATCAATATTTCATGACAAGTTAAACCACAAACCATTCCAGCCACACAAGGAGAAAGCAGGTAAGAAATGGAGCTGGGAGTAAGTAGTGTTCCGTTTCCACTTCAAAATAAGCAATTACAAGCAAATGTAACATTATCTGCCCATCTATTTACCTAATTCATTTTTATGGCTGCAGAAAAGGCTAAATGTGGCATTTGCATATCTCCTCTTTCTTTTCTGATAGGGCCACATTAACCATATGGTCAGTCATGTGGTGAGCAAGGACCAATTGTAACAGAATAACAGAGGCCTTGAGCAGCACGGTGGCGCAGTGGTTAGCACTGCTGCCTTACGGCGCTGAGGACTTGGGTTCGATCCTGTCCCCGGGTCACTGTCCATGTGGAGTTTGCACATTCTCCCAGTGCCTGCGTCGGTCTCACCCCCACCAAACTCAAAACAATGCGCAGGGTAGGTGGATTGGCCACGCTAAATTGTCCCTTAATTGGAAAAAAAAAGAATTGGGTACTCTAAATTTATAGTTTAAAAACGAAGAACAGAGGCCAACATTACAATATAGCACCAAATGAAAGTTTAGTTAATTGAAATAACCCCCAACAATTTGGGAATCTTTCCCTTAGTCAGAACATGTCTGATTTCTGCCTTTCCCTTCCTTAGCGCAAGAAGGGAGGAGGAGTAGTACATACATCTAACTCAGCAGGAATCTTGTTGTGCGACTAATAAGGTTGTTACAAATTTACAAATAAAGTTACCATCAAGTTGAAAGGCGGAGGAGGAGTTTGAAAACTACATTTTTTCTCGCTGCTTGAAATAATAAATTGAAATAATAAATAATAGACCTTATACAAGCTGAAAGCAATGGCAGAAAATCCAACCATTTAGAAACCGAAGATTAACTGAATGCTCAGGAAAGTGTGATCCCGCTGTCTGGTCCTAAAACCTGAGGCGAGTCTTTAATCCCTCTACTAAGTATCCGCCTCTTATAATTCGAGATCTTACTTTTCCTTTCGGAGAACATCTGTTCTGTTTAGATACAATAAATCAATTTGGTCTGGTTCATTTCTAATGTTTGTGTGCCAACTGTAAACTCTTGCAGACAATGAATATTTCCCTCTAGCAATTCTAGTAGTCTTATGTTTTTATTCAACACAAACATGTACCAAAGCTGCTTTACAACCACAGGACAAAACACAAGGGCAGCAATATTTGTATTTGCTGCTTTATGTGGACATAATGAATAAAAGAGTGTTGTACATTATATGGAAGCCAGGGCACAGCTGTTCAGTGTATAACTAATTTCCTGTACATATGTCCACACTCCTGTATGTGATGAGAGAAAATAGCTGTGCTCTACTATTAAAGAAGTTGGGAATAGGATGAAAGTACTGACAGTGACAGATCCAACTGTAAGTGCACTATCAGTGGGCAGATCTTAACCGTGTGCAATGGAGCTAAACAAGCGATAGTGATTCAGCTTCTCACCCATTGAAGTCAATGGGAAAAGAACTCGGGAAGGGTATAGAGCAGGCTGCCAACTTGCTATCATCCCTTTTACACTGGGGCACAAAGTCAAGATACACCTGCTGCTGCTGCTTTAAGAATACTGTGTGGAAAGATTTTATTCGGGAGGTAAATTTCCTTGGGACATCATCTGGCTCTGGCCCCTATACTTTTGCAGGAATCCCCATTCTGGCAGTGTTGGAGTCGCTGTGAGGACCATCTTTTACTGTGTCACTGATTTGTTAACCCAGAAAATCTGCATTTACAACACAGGGGTTTCAAACATTTTAGTGTGGGGAACGCTGCAAATATTAACACATGTTCATCCACTCTCCCATAAATATTGATACAATCTCTGATTGGATTGGATTGGATTTGTTTATTGTCACATGTACCGAGTTACAGTGAAAAGTATTTTTCTGCGAGCAGCTCAACAGATCATTAAGTACATGAGAAGAAAAGGGAATAAAAGAAAATACATAATAGGGCAACACAACATATACAATGTAACTACAAAAGCACTGGCATCGGATGAAGCATACAGGGTGTAGTGTTAATGAAATCAGTCCATAAGAGGGTCATTTAGGAGTCTGGTGACAGTGAGGAAGAAACTGTTTTTGAGTCAGTTCGTGCGTGTTCTCAGAAGACCCCCTGCAAATAATAATATACTCTTGGGCATATCTCTATAAAGGTTTATACTCTCAGAGATTGCCTGAAAACTGTTACTAAATTCTCAGGAACGTCTAATAAACATTGACACAGTCAGGGAAACTGCCTGCAAATATCTTGTGGACTCCCTTATAAATATTAATAAACTTATTAGTGTTCCCACCACAAATATGAACACAGCCCTGGCGCTCTCCCATTTGCTAACTTCCAAAAGATAGTGTCAGCTGTCCAAAGGACAGCAGTGCTATTGTCGTATAAAATGACATTTATTTGTAGATAAGAAAGCCAATGTCAACCCACCAGAGGTGGGATGGGATGCATATTTGAATATTTTAATGACGCTTTTTTTTATTCGTTCATGGGATGTGAGCGTGCCCTCGAGGGAGCAGTTAAGAGTCAACCACATTGCTGTTGGTCTGGAGTCAAGGGCGGCAGATTTCCTTCTCTGAAGGACAATAGTGAACCAGATGGGTTTTTATGACAATCGACAATGGTTTCATGGTCATCATTAGACTTTCATTCCAGATTTTTAGTGATTTAAAAAATTTTTTTAGAGTACCCAATTTTTTCTCCAATTAAGGGGCAATTTAGCATGGCCAATCCACCTATTCTGCACATCTTTTGGGTTGTGGGGGTGAAACCCAAGCAGACACGGGGAGAATGTGCAAACTCCAGACAGACAGTGACCCAGGGCCGGGATCGAACCTGGGACCTCGGTGCCGTGAGGAGGCAGTGTTAACCACTGCGCCACCGTGCTACCCCTTCATTCCAGATTTTTATTGAATTCAAATTTCACCATCTGCAGTGGCGGGATTTGAACCTTGGTCCCCCAGATCATTACCCAGGTTCTCTAGTTTGCTGGTCCAGTGACAATACCACCATGCCAGCACCTCCCACTGTTTGAATTGTATTTAACAAATATTTTTCTTTCAATCCCAGTACTCTGGAAACCCAGCAGCTGGAAGGACATGAGGGGTTGAGATCCATGAGATAAGGGTCTTTACAGAACTGCTTGTGGGCCAATGTTTGTCCCATCCCCACTGCTGAAAGCCTGCCAGATTTACCTGTTTCCCTCCCAGCAGTCGGACCTGCTGATATCTTCTCCAATCATCCACGATTTCCCACTATGACTCCTCAAACCCCCACAACTCTCTTTCCTGTCATCCTCTCCATTCTCCACCATGACGGCATTTAACTGGTTGTCGACTGGGAAACAGAGTTAAAAAATTACTTGAAGACCTTGCTGTTAAACCTGTCAGGATCTCCAAAAAACTTGTACTTCTGGGTTTCCATGACCACCACAATGCCTAATCATAAATATCTGGGTTAATTTGCTAGTTGATCAATAGAATCATAGAGTCATTACAACACAGGAAGGAGGCCATTCAACCCATTGATTCCATGCTGGTTACCTGTAGAGAAATCCAGTCAGTCCCATTTGCCCGGTCCATCCCCATAGCTTTGCAAGTGCTCATTCAATGTTATTGTGAAATCAGAGATCATCTCCACTTCCATCACCATTGTAGGGAGCAAGTTCCAGATCATGACCACCTGCTGAATGAAAATATTCTTCCTCATATTCCATCTCCAATTCCCCCCCCTCGCCCCGGCTTCCCCCAGTTATTGCCCAAAACCTTGGGAGGGACTTTCCAGCCCTTCCTGTCGGTGGGATCATCTGGTCCTGCCAAAGGAGACCCCCACTCACACCCTCTTGCCAATTTCCATGCAGCACATCCAGCAAGCAACGCAAATGGCCACTGACTTTGGCGGGAAAGCTCGCCAGCGGCCAATGCCAAACCGCTCCCGTCGCCAGGGACTGGAACCCAGGCCCTTAAATCAGTGTCCCCGGTCCTCATACAGTGAGAGCTTTTCTTTAGTCTACCTCATCTAAACATATCATAATCTTGTACACCTCGATCAAATCACCACTCAACCTCCTTTGCTCCAAGGAGAATTAACAACGTGGAAAAATACAGAAATCAGATAATGCGGCTCTGGGATTTCCCGACAGACCCCAAAAGATCTGGGTACCCGATAAGTTGTTGTGTTGCTACCCATAACAAAAAGCACCCGTACCTTTTGAAAATAAATTTGATTGGGTTGCAATTTACAGAGTGTCATTGGCATCATCCAAAATTATGAACTGTAGAACTGTGCTCTAAAAACAAACGGAATCTGACAGATTTAAAGATTAAGGATTTTGTCATGAAATTTTAACCAAGGTGAGTCTGCAGTCATTCATTTGGGACAAAATTGTTAAACATGGAATAAAGTAGCATGCAATTTTAATCTATTACAAATGAGCTTCTTTAGGAATCTGTGACAGTTTTGAACTGCTTTTTGAAGTCATATTTTTAAGCCACACCAAGTGACAGAGTTTTCATTTATTCATCCCTTTTAGTTGGCTGTTCTTTGTTATTGAAGACCCAAAGAGTTCACTGAGAATTGGATTGACCCTACCATAATTTAATGGATAATATATTCAGAGTGTCTATTTTTAAGAAATCTTTTCACTACTAAATAGCTGGAAAGATTGGATTGAATTGGATTTGTTTATTGTCACATGTACCAAGGTACAGTGAAAAGTATTTTTCTGCGAGCAGCTCAACAGATCTTTAAGTACATGAAAAGAAAAGGAGATAAAAGAAAATACATAATAGGGCAAAACAAGGTACACAATGTAACTAGCTAACACCGGCATCGGGTGAAGCATACAGGGCTGTAGTGTTAAACAGGTCAGTCCATAAGAGGGTTGTTTAGGAGTCTGGTAAATCCCCCCCATGAAATGCACAGGAATGGGTTAAATTCTTTCAAATAGGAAACCCAAGTACAACCCACCATGAATTAGTCTGCTTCTGGTTTGAGTTGGGGGGTTAGTCAAGAACTTGCGCTCAAAAGATGGGTCAGTAATTATAATATTTCAAAGAGGAGACAAGCCTCAGATTTTAGCAACCATGTGAATTTAAAGAATTAGAGAAGTGAGGCAGCTGAAGGGAGGTGAGGGATGCTACAATCAGCAGGTTAAGTGCACTTCAGGCACAGATTGTGGGCCAGGAGGCACAGGATTGACGTCCCACACCTGGCTCCTACCTCCCAGTAAGTTCATGTGTCTCCCTCTGCCCAATTAGCAAGACCTTCAACTTTGTGTTCATTCAAAGTTCAAATTCTATTACTAAACTGCATTTCCAGGAAAGCTTGGAAAGATCTGGGGCGAGATTCTCCGACCCCCCGCCGGGTCGGAGAATCGCCGGGGGCTGGCATGAATCCCACCCCCGCTGGTTGCCGAATTCTCCGGCACCGGAGATTCGGCGGGGG
Source organism: Scyliorhinus torazame (assembly GCF_047496885.1). Taxonomy (NCBI): domain Eukaryota; kingdom Metazoa; phylum Chordata; class Chondrichthyes; order Carcharhiniformes; family Scyliorhinidae; genus Scyliorhinus; species Scyliorhinus torazame. The sequence continues at coordinate 14,621,558 of NC_092734.1, forward strand.
CGGGAATCGCACTGCGCCGGTTGGCGGCCCCCCCCCCCGCGATTCTCCGGCCCGGATGGGCCAAAGTTCCGCTGCTAGAATGCCTAACCCGCCGGCGTGGATTAAACCACCTCTCTTACCGGCGGGACAAGGCGTCGCGGGCGGGCTCCAGGGTCCTGGGGGGGGCGCGGGGCGATCTGGCCCCGGGGGGTGCCCCCACGGTGGCCTGGCCCGCAATCGGGGCCCACCAATCCACGGGCGGGCTTGTGCCGTGGGGGCACTCTTTTCCTTCCGCCTTTGCCACGGTCTCCACCATGGCGGAGGTGGAAGAGATTCCCTCCACAGCGCATGCGCGGGGATGCCGTGAGCGGCCGCTAACGCTCCCGCGTATGCGCCGCCCGGCAATGTCATTTCCGCGCCAGCTGGCGGGGCAGAAATCAGTCCGGCGTGGGCCTAGCCCCTCAAGGTTAGGGCTCGGCCCCCCAAGATGCGGAGGATTCCGCACCTTTGGGGCGGCGAGATGCCCGACTGATTTGCGCCGTTTTTGGCGCCGGTCGGCGGACATCGCGCCGATACCGGAGAATTTCGCCCTTGAGGTCGCTATCCATGGGATCTTTAATGAACAGTAGGGAGGGCATGAGACATTGGGTTGCTACCAACTGTGACCCCTTCTGTGATCTCTGCCTCCCTTTTTTCTTTGTCGCAATTCCTTATGGCCTCGTACTCAGGTCTTCTCATATGTGCACTACCCAGACTGCCTCTCAGCCCAGTCAGCTGTCTTGCGAGAAACCGAGTTAAAAATATCCATGCTGTTAAATTCATCAGGACTTCCTAATTTCCCGTATTTCCAGGTTTCCTGGCACCCACTCCCTGCCTCCCCCTAAATATCAGGACCCAAGCCTCTCCTGCAAAACTGCAGGTATGTTGATCAGCTATAAGGCGTTGTGTTCCTTCAGCATTCTAAGTTCTATTACTGAATTGTATTTCAAAGAAAGTTTGGAGAGAGATCGGTTCTAGTCGCTATCCACTGGGTTTGTGAACAGTTTCCAGAATAATCTGTAATAGATACCAGGATTCCTAAGTACGAAACCGGCAATTTCTACCTTCGTTCAACCCTCAGTTATGGCTTAATAACTGATTAATCTTAAAGAGCATCTCTTTCCTGGGTTAGTGGTGCCTCGTCTAGATAATGGTGGTGCGTTACATCACTACTTCATTCAGGGAGTCTGAGTTGCTGCAGCAACATGCACTTTTACATGCATGTTGTAGCCTGAAGCTATGAATAATGATGGTAAGGGCTCCAACTTTCTTTTCATCACGTGGCTGACCAGGAATCTCTCTCACTCTTACCACCTGTGATTGACATTCATGCATTAGGAGGATTTGTAGGTTGATAATCAACCTGTTTGGCCTCATTAAATGCACCTTGCTTGGCCATCAAATCCTGGAGTGGGACATGAGGCAAGGACACTACCCAATGTGTAACAAGTCCTCCCATCTTGCTGAATAGTGTCCCCTATATTGCAGCCACCTGGGTGGGCAGCCATCTCCACATTATGTTTATCAGTGACTTTAATGTTGGGTATCAATCAGAGATGGGGATCATAACTGTAATGAAAGTTCTGATGAAAAGTCACCAGTCTAAAACTCCAACTCTGCTCGCTCTACAGATGCTGCCAGACCTGCTGAGTATTTCCAGCCTTTTCTGGGGAAGGATTCTCCGACCCCCACCTGGGTCGGAGAATCGCTGGGGGGGCGGCGTAAATTCCGCCCCCGGTGCCCGCCGAATTCCCCGAAGGGTAAAAAGTCGGCAGGGCGTCAATCACGCCGCCCGCCACGGAGAATGGCAGGGGCGGGCGCGAGACAATGGACTCCGGGGCTGCCCATATTCTCCCGGCCGGATGGGCTGAAGTCCCACCGACGTGACCACGGATCACGTCGGCGTAAATCAAAACACCTTTTTAACGGCGTCAACCAGTGCTGATGGTTGACGCCGTCCAGCGTGGAGGTAGGTCACGGCCTGGGGGGTGGCCACAGGAGAGGTAATGGCGTGGCCGCACTCTGTGTGTGTGGGGGAGAGGTGTGTGTGGGTGTGTGTGCGATGGAGGGGGGTGGGTGGGGTGGGGTGGGCTTCGGGGGAGTGCTGGGGAAGGGGGGGGTGAGTGCCGGCGAGGGGGACGGGGGGGATGAGTGCCAGGTACGGGGGGATGAGTGCCGGGTATGGGGGACTGAGCGCCAGGTACGGGAGGGGGTGAGTGCCGGGGACGGGGGGATGAGTGCCGGGTACGGGGGGATGAGTGCCGGGTGCCAGGTACGGGGGGGTGAGTGCCAGGTACGGAGGGATGAGTGCCGGGGACGGGGGGTGCAAGGGCAAGGGAGTTTGGGGGGATGAGTGCCGGGTACGGGGGGGGTGAGTGCCAGGTACGGGGGGGTGAGTGCCGGGGACGGGGGGTGCGAGGGCAAGGGAGTTTGTCCACCTGGCCAGGTGCCATTCTCCATCAGTCACGCCCATGCAGCCCATGCCACCTGGCTGGGGGGAGGGGGGGTACGGGCAATGATGACATGTCGTCGTTCCATCCCCCCCCCCCGCAGGCCGTCATGTTTTCTAATCAGCCAGCGATGTTGGCCGCCATGGCGGCAGCTGCTATTCTCCATGTTGCCTTGGAGGAGGAGGAGCGTGCCAGAGAGGCGGCGCAGGCTGCCACAGAGGAGCATGCCGCAGAGGGGCAGGCGGCAGCCGCCCAGGCTGGAGGGACACCCGCCCGACAGGACAAGGAGGAGGATGAGCAGAGGGAGCACGTAGTGGAGGAGGAACACGAGGAGGGGGAGGAGGACGTCGCGGCGCCACGGCAACAGAGGCACCCGAGGAGGCCCCGTGTGTACCAGCCCCGGCTGTCGTACCAGGACCTCACGGACCGGGAATGCAGGAGGAGACTCCGGATTAGCCGGGAAACCGTGGCACACATCTGCCACCTGCTGGCACACCTGGCACCGCGTTGCACTGGGGGGGGACACCATCTCCCCGTGTCCATCAAGGTTACGGTGGCCCTGAACTTTTATGCCACAGGGTCATTCCAGACGCCAGGTGGGGACCTGCCGGCATCTCGCAGACATCAGTGCACCGGTGCATCCGGGCAGTGACAGACGCCCTATATGCCATTGCGGACCGCTACATCCGCTTCCCTGTGGACCGGGCCAGCCAGGATGCCCGGGCCGTGGGCTTCTCTGCCGTGGCCGGGTTTCCCATGGTCCAGGGCGCGATCGGTGGGATGCACGTCGCCTTGCGGCCAGCTGCAGATAACAGGGCCGTGTTCACCAATAGGAAGGGGACCTATTCCATGAACATCCAGGTGGTCTGCGATCACCGCATGATTATCCTGCACGTCTGCGCCGGTACCCGGGAAGTGTACATGACTCATACGTGTTGTCGCGGTCTTACATCCCCGGCATGTACGAGGGACACCACCCCCGGCTGAGGGGCTGGTTGCTGGGCGACAGGGGTTACCCGGTGCGGTCGTGGCTGATGACGCCTATACGGAGGCCACAGAATGACGTGGAGAACAGCTACAATGATGCCCATGCAGCGACAAGGGGTGTGATAGAGAGGTGCTTTGGCGTGCTCAAAATGCGTTTCAGGTGCCGGAACCTCTCTATCCGTCAGATAGGGCCGGCCGCATCATTGTGGTGTGCTGCGTCCCGCACAATATAGCCCAGCAGAGGGGCGATGTTCCGCAGACAGAGGAGGGCGGAGTGGGGGAGCAGCAGGAAGAGTCACAGTCCTCCCCAGATGAGGGGGATGGGGGCAATGGTCAGGGCAGATGGGCTAGACATGGGCAGGTGGCTGTCCACCGTTACCGGCTGGGCGTGGGTTGACAGCGGCGGGACTTCGGTCCATCGCGGACCGGAGAATCGCCGGGGGTGGGCACGCCAACCGGCGTGATTTCCACCGACCGGCGCAGCGCGATTCCCATCCCCGGCGAATCTCTGGTGGCGGAGAATTCGGGACACAGCGGGGGCAGGATTCACGCCAGCCCCCGGCGATTCTCCGACCCGGTGGGTGGTCAGAGAATCGCGCCCCAGATTTTAAAAAGAAGATTGATTGTCAAGTTGGGCCTTAAGGTCCCTTCAACCAACCAGAAGGATCCAGAAGCAAGATCTTTTCACTTTTCTGTAAAGACAGTGATTGCATCTTTTAAAAAGAAAAAAATATATATAATAACAAAATAACTTAAAAGGTTTAACCTGAAACAGTGGTTATTAGTCTACTTTACTTCCTTAGCAACGCAGGACCCAGTATATCAATGCTACTGAGGGGTAAGTAGGTAAAATTCTTCAGTGAAGGTATGGGTTATACCGGGGGATAACTTGAAAATATAGTTTGACCTGAATAGCACCCACTGAAGCCTGTATCAGAGTCGGGGAGTGAGAATTCTTGTTCACCATTTAGAATATCAACCCTTTTTTTGGTATAGGGGGAATTCTCAGAATAGTGGTGAGTTTTTAACTTCATGGCGCCCAGCGTGGAGGCCCAGAATATTAGAAGTTTCTAGGTAAAGCGAGGCTAGAATATTAGAAGTTTCTAGTTCAGCAGAGTGGGGCTAGAATATTAGAAATTTCTAGTTCCCAAACAATGGTTAGAATATTAGAAGTTTCTAACCGGCACAAAGGCTAGAATATTAGAAGTTTCTAGTCTATGTGTGAGTCAAACTTTACCTGCCAAATTTAGTTTGGAAAGTCATGTGTGATTGACTTTTGCAAGGATATCCTGTGGATTGAGGGGACATAAAACTCAGGTTGGGTGTAAAAATCAGTAGACTAGAAGATACTGACCCTGAGAAAAAGTCTGCAAGACATCTTGGTGACAGCACTAATAATCTTGCAGCCATTACTGGTAAAAGGAGGCCAAAAAATAAATCATCGTTAGAGTGAGGCAGATTGTGAGGAATCTTAGAGAAATAGGGCGCGGCTAGAAATCTTTAGAGACCAATAACCAATCGACTCTTAACTAAAACAGGAAGATAGTGCCTTAGTTAGCCTTGGATAGGGCCCAGAAAGGGTACTTATCCTTAATTTCAGAGTGCACCTGAAAGGGACAACCGGGAACAGAACTTAGAATTCTGAAAAATGTCAATTAGGGTAATTCTCTTGCCCTGGAATACAGTCAAGAGAGATGAAGCAATGAAACAAGAATGGAAGAAATTAAAAGATCTAAAAAAATCCTGGAAGAAAGAGACGTATCAAGACAGAGACATCTCCTTCTTTGTTAGAGTGCCTAAAGACCTGCAATATAGAGATCCAGTCGGGATTCTTAAAGCACTTTATAAATTTGCATTTGAAAAGCAAGCTGAATCACTAATTTTGTTCGGACACAGACAGAAGCATGCAGCTGCTCAAGTGGGCAAAGAATGCTTTAAACTGGTTAAAATCATTGACGAAGAAAACATGAAAGAAATAATACAGGTCCCTAGTGAACACAAAAGTAAGTCTGAAGTGGCAAACGAATATAGCAAACAGCTGCAGAGAAATGAAGCTTTAGAAATGGAAAATGACGAGGAATCCATCCTAGAAACAGATAGCACAGTGAAAACAATAGGGTTTCAAACAAATGCGCCAGGTAAAATTGAAGATGAATGGCAGGAGACGAGACTTATAAAAAAATAGTACTAGGAGGAAAGCAGATCCACTTAGTGGAAGGAGAATTTACAAATGCCCAAAAGGACGTACAAGTTAATCCTCCCAAAAGAAAGGGGAAATTAGGGGCAGGCATCCGGAGTTACAGCTAAAAATGGACGAAGAGGTAGTTCTAAGAGGAGAATTTAAAGAAGGGATAGCTGGAGCCACAACTCTGAGCCATGGGACAAAGATTATACATGTGGTATCACTAAACAATTCCGGACAGCAGTATAGTATGATGGATGAGACAGAAGTAAATCAAGCAAACATGGAAGGAATCCTGAGACATAGTGTAGGGAGAGATGTTGATATGACATTATTAGGAGTCGGAATATTCAAAAATAACTCAAGGGAATCTCTGAGAGCGATAATAAAGACATGTGCATTAACCCCTCCGGCTAGGGCAGGTCAGATAATAAGGATTTGGCGAGAGCAATGGCCACAATTCTCGATGGCAGTCGCTAGGGTGAGTTGTTTTATTTTAAGGAGCTGCTGGCGTAGGGTGTCTGAGATGACCCCAAAAACTATCTGATCCCGTATCATGGAGGCAGAGGTGGCCCCATAGCCGCAGGACTGCGCGAGGATTTGAAGGTGGGTTAAGTAAGATTGGAAAGGCTCATCCTTACCCTGCAGGCGCTGCTGGAATAGGTACCTCTCGAAGCTCTCATTGACTTCCACGCTGAAGTGTTCATCGAACTTCAGAAGCACCGTCTTATATTTTGTTTTGTCCTCGCCTTCTGCGAATGCCAGGGAGTTATAGATGTGGATGGCCTGTTGCCCATCCTGTGGAGAGGAGGAGGGAAATCTTCCTGGTGTCCGATGCATTCTCCCTGTCTGTGGCTTCGAGGAAGAGCTGGAAGCGCTGTTTAAACAGCTTCCAGTTTACACCGAGATTGCCAGCGATTCGGAGTGGCTGCGGCGGGCTGATGTTTTCCATGGTGCAGGATGGCGGATTTCTGAAAGGGTGCAGGTAGGTCTCACAGTCGCTGGTTTGCGTCCACTACTGGTATCATGTCGTGTTGGGTGTTCTGATGCACAAATGATCCAACACGGCTGTAGATGGTACAACTCTGTTTTAATGTCTCATCAACGGTAACAACTAACTACTGGCTTGGGTACGTGCTTCACCAGCTAACCTGTGGACCCAGCCCTATCACTATCTAAGTGAGGCACTCAGCACATTGTCTATGTCTGAGTGGCACGCTGTGAGCTCTGTGCTCTGAGCTATCTCCTGGTAGAATGAGCGGGAACTGTGGTGTTCCCTGTTTTATAGTGCGTGTGCTCTCACTGGTGATTGGCTACGATGTTATGTGTGTGCTGGTTGGTCCAACTGCCTGTCCATCAGTGTGTGTGTGTGATTGCACCATGATATGCTGATCTGGATATCATGACACCACCCCACAAAAAGTATTTGACATGCATCATAAAGATGCCAGAAAAGTTCCCTTTATAGTGCCAGTAAAACATTACTGGATCTACTTTCAACTCGTAACAGCCTAACTTTAACAAAACTGACCTTACCGAAAAATACCAGACTCTAGATGCAACATTTAAACCACATACACATTTGTTCAACTTCCAGAATACCCCTTCTGTGTTAGCTGCTTCTTTAGGAGGACGGAGAAAAATGTCTCTCTGGAGCTGATGCCCCTGCAAGAAGGCAGCTTTCATATCTATAGATTTGCATTCCCATACCTTTGTGGCTAAAAGAAGATCTTTAAAATGAACCTTTCCTGCTGTAGGTGAATCTACCCTTAAATCCTGATCTTCTAAGCTTTCTTCAAATCCCCTTGCCACAAGCCTGGCCTTTGCCTTATAAGTTCCATCCGGAAGAACCTTTTCCATGCAAATCCATCTGTGGGATAGAGTTCTTTGTCCCCTATCCGGTACTTCCGTGTATACCCCAAATTCACTCCAACTATGCAGTTCTTGCTGTTTAGCACCTTTGATAACTTTTCACATAATTTATTGGAAGCCACCAAAATCTCACGTGCATGTGGGCTTCTACTCCTATTAGTATTCGTAGTCTTACTCATGTTCCGAGACCTTGATAAACTACGTCCCCTCTCTCGCTTGGTAACTTGTTCTATACTGCTACTGCTTGATCTTTCCTATCTGCTGTGGGATGTACTTTCAAAATTCTCGACCTTTTCCTGCGGACCTGTTCACTAACCGATGTACTATCTGAACTGGTACTGCATTTCTGTGACCTCCATTTTTGAACTTTGTGTTCCCAATCCATTGTCTTAACTCTCTCCCCTGAATGCTGTACATTCAACCAATCTTTATACTTTCCAGTGGCCTTCCCTGCTCTAATAACAGTTGCATCCTTCCATTGACTAGGCCCTTCAGGCAAGTATGTCACCTTTGTACCAACTTTTGGTAGTTGTCCTTTCGGAAAAATGGCCTTATCCCAGATCTTAAGGTCCACAGCCACAATGTTGTTAAAATCCCTGGCCAAAGGTAGGGTTACTATCGGTCGTGCCGGTGTCCTTCTGTACTTCCTACAAACTTCACAGCAATCACTAACCTGTTCTTTCAGTTTAGTATAGTCTTCATTCCTTACCCCTGCATCCTTTAATAAATTTTTCAGCCTCCGAGGAGACAGATGTGCAAATTGCCTATGCAGTTTTAATACCACAAGCTTTTTATCAGCTAAAGTCCCATTTTCAACTGCCATTAACACATCCTTAACCACTCTACTTGAAATATTATTTGTCAGTAATGGAATACAATAGTGTCCCAACTGTGTAAATTGTCAGTCCACCGTCTTTCCAAAAACTGTTGCCTTATCCTGTTCCATATCCAGTTTCATGTGTGCTTTCTTCATCGACGGTCTGCTCAGAAGCAAAGGTATCTCACTTGATACAACATCCGACATCCGTGCTAATGAAATGATTCACTCCGGCAATATTGCAAGGCATCACCACTCTTTTCAGCGACTTCAAAGTATTATCATCCCCAAGCCTGAAACTTTTTTAAAAAAAATAATTTTTATTAAAGGTTTTCATAAAATATCAATAACAAAATGAAAAAGGAACCCAACAGGGTTAAGTACAAAACACAGTCCAGAAAAACAACCCTCCATACCCCCTCCCCCCCTGTACATAAATAATAAATTAACATTAACACCCCGACTTAATACAACAAGTATATACACCCCCTCAGACCCTCCAGTGTAAATAACCCCAAACCTGAAATTTGTGGAACTTTCAAATTCCTTAACCTTGTTACGACTTTCAGCATTCAAGGAGTCCAGGTAACATTTTAACCAGTCAATTCCACACACAGTAGATGTGCAGCCACTGTCCAATACAGCACAATTGAAGGATTCTGCGACCAACACCCTCATTACCGGCGTAAAACTGCTTGTTAATAGGACAATGTCTTCTCTCTGAATACTATCTTTTTCCTCTTCTGACTCTTCCGTGTCATGTGTCGCTTCAAACACTCTATCATAACGTTTTGGACAGTTGAAGACATAATGGTATTGAGAGTCATATCGAAAACATTGATTTATCATGCCCCGTGCATTTCTGGGGTTCATCTTCCTATTGTAAGTTCTAACTGGGTTTCTGTCTTCATAATTTCCTTGTCTTGATCTCCTTCTATAGTCTTGGGCCCTGTTCGTAGCCGTACAATTTCGCCATCCTGTTAGTAGTGTATCTTCCATATTCTGCTTTATAGGCTGACCTATTTGAGTCATCGGAGCCATCGGAATCGAATGTTTCCTCAGAAACTTTTGTAAAGCTTTTGTCATCTGATCGAATAAGGTATCCTCATCCGGAAACTGAACTCCTGTCAAAACCAGGTGCCTATCCATGTTGCTCACTCTGGCACAGTCAAGTAATTTAAAGGCCAACACAGACTGTGGAAATTCCAGGTTGTGTTTCTGCAGCCTTTTATATAGTCTGCCAAATTCCATTATATAGTCTTCCATGGAGAATTCCTCTATTTTCCGGAACTTATCAAATTCCGACCATGCTTCATACGCACTTAACAAGTCATCTTTCTTGTAAATCTTATCCATATATTGTAATAGAGTCCCCAGACCTTCTTCTGAGTCTAACTCTTACAATTCCAGCTCAGAAAGCACTTTGTTTCAGATTTTACTGTCATAAGGTAGAGAAAGAGCCAATGCCATACCTTGTTTTCTCTCTCCCAAGGCAGTTACCTTAGTCCACATAACTACTGCACTACTCCATTGGTCGTACGATTCCCTTTCAGAAAATAAGGGGTGATAATCATATCCAGCCATCTTTATCCTGGGTTCAGCCATGTATCTTTTTTTTTCCTTCTCACTCACTCCTTGGTTTGATCAGGAAAAGTTGTATCTTTCAAACTTCACATTTGCACAGCAACCATCCTCTGCTACCATTGTTATACGTTTTAGTTACTGTTGTATGAAGAGTCAGAAGTCCTGTTCCTTTTCACCAAACACCATTTATTTCACTTCCACAGCCTCTGCACAAAACTCCAACAACGCACCACCTGACACAAGGGCCACCTGAAGCCCATTTACATATCATTGGATACTTAACATAAATGAGACAACTAATTGCAATGTCTCTTAATGCATTACTTAACTCTTAACCCATTACTTAACAACGGCCTCTGCCACCTCCCTCCACAGATGCCGGCTGAGGAGTGGGGCGACCCTGCGGCCGTGTCCGGGGTACAGGGACTCCCTCTTCTCCTTCACTGCGTCCAGGAGTGCCTCAATGTCATGCACGGTGGGCGGCCATCTTGTCGGGTCTTCCAGGGTAGGGGGGCGCGTCTTTTGAGCCGTCACGTCGGGTGATGCCATCGCGAATGGCGTCACGCCGCTGCTAGCCCATTCGGGGCTGGAGAATTTGCGTTGTTTGGGGGGGGGCCTGATGCCGGAGTGATCCGCGCCGTTTTTGGCACCGGGTCTCGGACATCGCGCCAGTTTTTGGAGAATCCTGCCCCTTTTTAAAAAAATATATTTTATTGAAATTTTTCATTCACAATTTTTTCCCCTTACACATCAAACATAAAGAAAATTTAACAGTACAAGTAACATGATAACTACAATCTAATAAAGAGTAACTAACTAACATGGTAAACTAACCAAATAACATAAAATGAAATTTTCCCCTCCCCCCTCCCCCACCCTTCCCCCTGGGTTGCTGCTGCTGGTCATCTATCTTCCCTCTAACGTTCCGCTCGGTAGTCGAGGAACGGTTGCCACCGTCTGGTGAACCCTTGAGCCGATCCTCTCAGTGCAAACTTAATCTGCTCCAGTTTTATGAACCCCGCCATATCGTTTATCCAGGCCTCCAGTCCGGGGGGTTTCGCTTCCTTCCACATGAGTAAAATCCTACGCCGGGCTACTAGGGACGCAAAGGCCACGACATCGGCCTCTTTCGCCTCCTGCACTCCCGGCTCATCCGCAACTCCAAATAAAGCTAACCCCCAGCCTGGTTTGACCCGGACCTTCACCACCTTCGAAATCACTCCCGTCACTCCCCTCCAATATCCCTCCAGTGTCGGGCACAACCAAAACATATGTGTGTGGTTTGCCGGGCTTCCGCCGCACCTCCCACACTTGTCCTCCACTCCGAAGAACCTGCTCAACCTTGCTCCCGTTATGTGTGCTCTATGTAGCACCTTAAATTGAATCAGGCTAAGCCTGGCACACGAGGAAGAGGAATTTACCCTGCTTAGGGCATCAGCCCACAGACCCTCCTCTATCTCCACCCAGAGCTCTTCTTCCCACTTTCCTTTCAGTTCGCCCACCAGCTCCTCCCCCTCTTCTCTCATCTCTCGGTATATCTCTGACACCTTGCCCTCCCCGACCCACACCCCCGAGAGCATTCTATCCTGGATCCCCTGTGTCGGGAGCAATGGAAATTCCCTCGCCTGTTGTCTTGTGAAAGCCCTCACCTGCATGTACCTAAAGAAATTTCCCCGGGGCAGCTTATACTTTTCCTCCAACGCTCCCAAGCTCGCAAACGTCCCGTCTATAAATAAATCTCCCACCCTCCTAATTCCCAACTGGTGCCAGCTCTGGAATCCTCCATCCATCCTCCCTGGGGCAAACCTATGGTTGTTCCTAATTGGGGACCCCACCAGGGCTCCCAGCACACCTCTCTGTCGCCTCCATTGCCCCCAAATATTTAATGTTGCCGCCACCACTGGGTTCGTGGTAAATTATTTTGGTGAGAACGGCAGTGGCGCCGTCACCAGCACCTCTAGACTCGTCCCTTTACAGGACTTTCTCTCTAATCTTTTCCACGCCGCTCCCTCTCCCTCTATCATCCATTTACGGATCATCGCCACATTGGCGGCCCAGTAGTAGTCGCCCAAATTCGGCAGCGCCAGTCCCCCTCTGTCTCTACTACGTTGTAAGAACCCCCTCCTTACCCTCGGAACTTTCCCTGCCCACACGAAGCTCATGATGCTCCTGTCTATTTTTTTAAAGAAGGCCTTAGTGATCAGTATAGGGTGACATTGGAACACAAATAGGAACCTCGGGAGGACCATCATCTTAATTGCCTGCACTCTGCCCGCCAGTGACAGTGGCTGCATGTCCCACCTCTTGAAGTCCTCTTCCATTTGTTCCACCAGTCGTGTCAGATTAAGTCTGTGCAAGGTTCCCCAGCTCCTGGCTATCTGAATCCCCAGGTATCGAAAGTTTCTTTCCACTTTCCTTAAAGGCAGGCCATCTATCCCTCTACTCTGGTCCCCAGGGTGTATCACAAAAAGTTCACTCTTTCCCATGTTAAGCCTATATCCCGAGAAATCTCCGAACTCCCTCAATATCTGCATGACCTCTGTCATCCCCCCCACTGGGTCCGTCACATACAGCAGTAAGTCATCCGCGTAGAGTGACACTCGGTGTTCCTCTCCCCCTCTAATCACCCCTCTCCATTTTCTGGAGTCTCTCAGCACCATGGCCAGTGGTTCAATTGCCAATGCGAACAGTAATGGAGATAGCGGGCATCCCTGTCTTGTTCCCCTGTATAGTCGGAAGTACTCCGATCTTTGCTGACCCGTGACCACACTTGCCATTGGGGCCCCATAGAGGAGTTTGACCCAGCTAACAAACCCGTCCCTGAACCCGAACCTCCTCAGCACCTCCCATAGATACTCCCACTCCACCCTATCAAATGCCTTCTCTGCATCCATTGCCGCCACTATCTCTGCCTCCCCCTCTGCTGGGGGCATCATTATCACCCCTAATAGCCGTCGCACGTTGACATTTAGTTGTCTCCCCTTTACGAATCCTATCTGGTCTTTGTGCACCACCCTCGGGACACAGTCCTCTATCCTCGATGCCAGCGCCTTTGCTAGCAATTTGGCGTCCACATTTAATAGTGAAATAGGCCTATAGGACCCGCACTGCAGCGGATCTTTATCCCGCTTCAAAATTAGCGATATCGTCGCCTCCGACATTGTCGGGGGTAGAGTCCCCCCTTCCCTGGCCTCGTTAAAAGTCCTCACCAACAGCGGGGCCAGCAAGTCCACATATTTTCTATAAGATTCCACCGGGAACCATCTGGTCCCGGGGCCTTCCCTGCCTGCATGTTCCCCAGCCCCTTGGTAACCTCGTCCACCCCAATTGGTGCCCCCAGGCCTTCCACCTCCTGCTCCTCCACCCTCGGGAACCTTAATTGGTCCAAAAACTGCCGCATCTCCTCTTTTCCCTCCGGGGGTTGGGACCTATAAAGTCTTTCGTAAAAGGTCTTAAACACCTCGTTTATCTTCCCTGCTCTCCGCACCGTAGCTCCCTTTTCGTCTCTAATTTCCCCTATCTCCCTCGCCGCTGTCCTCTTTCGCAGCTGATGGGCCAACAGGCGACTAGCCTTTTCCCCATATTCATATCTCATCCCCTGTGCCTTCCTCCACAGCACCTCCGCCCTCCTGGTGGTCAGAAGGTCGAACTCCGTCTGGAGTCGTCGTCTCTCCATGTACAGTCCCTCCTCCGGGGTCTCCGCATATTCTTTGTCCACCCTTAAAATCTCCCCCAGTAATCTTTCCCTTTCCTTGGCCTCTGTTTTCCCTTTGTGGGCCCTGATGGAGATCAGCTCTCCTCTGACCACCACCTTTAGTGCTTCCCATACCACTCCCACTCGGACCTCCCCGTCGTCATTGGCGTCCAGGTACCTCTCGATACATCCCCGCACCCTTCCACAGACTCCCTCATCCGCCAACAATCCCACATCTAATCGCCAGAGTGCACGCTGCTCCCTCTCCTCTCCTAGTTCCAGGTCCACCCAATGTGGAGCATGATCCGAGATAGCTATGGCTGAATACTCAGTTTCTTCCACCCTTGAGATCAACGACCTTCCCAAAACAAAAAAATCTATCCGGGAGTACACCTTGTGAACATGGGAGAAGAAGGAGAACTCCTTGGCCTTCGGTCTAACAAATCGCCATGGATCCACTCCCCCCATTTGGTCCATAAACCCCTTAAGCACCTTGGCCGCTGCCGGCCTTCTTCCGGTCTTAGATCTGGATCTATCTAACCCTGGGTCCAGCACGGTGTTGAAGTCTCCCCCCATTATCAAATTTCCTACCTCCAGGTCCGGTATACGTCCCAGCATCCGCTTCATGAATCCCGCATCATCCCAATTCGGGGCATATAAGTGAACCAACACGACCTCCATTCCCTCCAGCCTGCCACTCACCATCACATATCTGCCTCCACTATCTGCTACAATGCTCCTAGCTTCGAATGATACCCGTTTCCCCACCAGTATGGCCACCCCTCTATTCTTTGCATCCAGCCCTGAATGGAACACCTGTCCCACCCATCCTTTCCTTAACGTAACTTGGTCCGCCACCTTCAGGTGCGTCTCCTGGAGCATAGCCACGTCTGCCCTCAGTCCTTTCAAGTGCGCGAACACTCGGGCCCTTTTAATCGGTCCATTTAGGCCTCTCACGTTCCACGTGATCAGCCGCACTGGGGGGCTACCTGCCCCCTTCCCGTGTCGACTAGCCATCACCCTCTCTAGGCCAGTCCCTCGTCCCGATTCCGCGCTCCCACTCGTTCCCCAGGTGGCGCATTCCAGCCCCGACCACCCTTTCTTTAGCCAGTTCCTCTTTGATTTCTGCAGCAGCAACCCAGTTATCCTCCCCCCCCCCCCCACCGCTAGATTCCCACCTAGCGTGATTGCTCCTCCCATATTACTTCCGAAAGTCAGCTGACTTCAACTGACCCCGGTTTCTCCCGCTCACTCCTTGACCCCCCCGTGTGGGGAACTCCCATCTACCTTGCGCCTATCTTCCCGCCATCACCTTTCTGGCGCGGGAACAAGGACAGTAGGCTCCATATTCTCTGTAACTGTCCCGCCCCTTGTGACGCAGCTCCCTCTCCCACCCCACTCCCATTCCTCATCCTCCGCCTATGTCTCTTCTTTCCCCCCACCGACGCCCACATTTCTTAGTGTCCCCCCCCTTCCCAATTTACATCTCTATATACATCGACAGTGACATTTCCCTCTAATATCAGTCCCTCAGTTCCGATCCAGTTTCTCGTCTTTAATAAAGGTCCATGCTTCTTCCGCCGTTTCGAAGTAGTGATGTCTCTCCTGGTACGTGACCCATAGTCGCGCCGGCTGCAGCATCACGAACTTCACCTTCTTCTTGTGTAGCACCTCCTTGGCTCGATTAAAACTCGCCCTCCTTCTCGCCACCTCCGCACTCCAATCCTGGTACACCCGTACCACCGCATTCTCCCATCTACTACTCCGTACCTTTTTGGCCCATCTCAGAACCACTTCTCTATCATTAAAGCGGTGAAATCGCACGATTGTCGCCCTAGGTGGTTCTCCCGCCTTTGGTCTCCCCGCAGGGACCCGATGAGCCCCCTCCACTTCTAAGGGGCCCGAAGGGGCCTCAGCTCCCATCAGCGAGCTTAGCATCGTGCTCACGTAAGCCCCGCAGTCCGCTCCTTCCACTCCCTCGGGGAGACCCAGGATCCGAAGGTTCTTCCTTCGTGCTCTGTTTTCTAGGGCCTCAATCCTTTCAATGCACTTTTTGTGGAGCGCCTCGTGCGTCTGTGTTTTAACCGCCAGGCCCAGGATCTCGTCTTCATTATCCGTCACCTTCTGCTCCACCATGCGGAGCTCTGTCTCCTGGGTCCTTTGTGCCTCCTTAAGCCCCTCAATTGCCTGTAGCATCGGGGTCAGCACCTCCTTCTTAAGTAGCTCCACACATCGTCTTAAGAATTCGTCTTGATCGGGCCCCCATGTCGCCTGGGCTTTCTCCGCCGCCATCTTGCTTCTTTTTCCTCCTGTCCCTATCGTCGAGGATTCTTCGCGATGTAGTCGCCGCCGCCGATATTTTTCTCTTTCGTTGGGGGGGGACTCCCTGTTAACTCACCCCACACCGGGTTTCGACCTGAAAAAATTCCCCGTTGGGGCTCTTAAAAGAGCCCGAAGGTCCGTTTGAGATGGAGCCGCCAAAACGTGCGGCTTAGCTGGGCATCGCCGCAACCGGAAGTCATCCTGCCCCTTTTTTTAATGACCAATGATGTTCCCTTGGTATTTCAGTCAAGGGCTTTGGGCAAAAGCCAACCCTCCCCCATCACCTTCCCAAAATGTGCCCTTAACCACCGGCAGACCTCAACCCCCCAGTTACCTGCATGAAAGGAAGGTTCCTAATTCTCAGAGAAATAATTGAGTCAGTATCACTGAAAAAGCATTTGTATTCTGAATTGTAATTATATACTTTACAGCATCATCCGACCAGGTAACCATGGCTGCATATTTCCTCCTGGTGAGGTTGCTTAGCGAGCTTTATTTACTGACATATTATTTAGGTATATAGAGTGGGGTGTGAACAGCTTGAAAAGCCACTTCATATAAAGCTTGTTTAAGATATGGCTTGCTCTCAACTTCCTGACTCTTTGGATGTTGCGGTTTCTGAGCCACTTTCTCACCATCGTGCAGATCAAAGCTTTTTGTTTTCCAGTTGCGTAGGAAGTCACAAAGATGGATGCGTTGGCCGACTAATGTCTGGGAGTATGGGGACAAGTCATGTGATGAAACCTCCAAGAATACATCTCATCACAGTAGGCAACCTTATTTCCGTAGGGGCCTGCGGTGGCTCGAGAAACACACTGGAAGCTTCCAATCAATAGTACTAAAGGGGTCTAGTGATGAAAGGCAAAGACTGGCAATAATGCAGGCATAGAACACAATAGAATGGATCTTGTCTCTTCAGCTCTGGGGTCCACACTGCCCAGGCCCCTGCTCCCAGCGCCCTGCCCAAACCTCCTATTGGCTGGCACTGAGCTGATCATGTGGCCTGTCAGTCCCATCCCTTTAAAGGGGCCATGCTACCACAGGCCCAAAAGAACAGAAGCATTCTTCCAGGCCCCCACAAAGTTTGAGCCACTGCTCCCCTCCAAGCTACCCCCACTTCACACCCACAAAACTTACCCATCAAAACCTCTGACTGCCTGCAGACTGCTCACCCATTGCAGACCCAAAGCCAAAAAACTATCTCCGGGTGTGCAGCTGGCCAGCATGATGTTAACTGGGTCCACGCATTAAAATGAACCAATGCCACCCACAACAGCTCCCGGGTGGTATGCAGCCACATTTTAGGAGTTAAAATTATTTCTTGCATATTTGATGAATTTAAAACACGAGTTTCTATTTTTTTGTACTAATTCTTTGTTGGATACTACAATGTTGCACATAACCTGTAGGGTGCACAAGGGAGTGAAAAAACATTCTGAAGCAATAACAAGACAGCTTTAGATACCCTAAAGACTCATTGTGGGAAATGAGAAGTTCTTGCTGCAGTCTGCCTGCTGACTCTATGTCTAGAAATTTGCATTTGACCCACCATGGCCTTGTGGGTTACCATATTTGGGTCGGCTGACGCACAATGTCTCTATTGCATAGCACTATAGAGAGAGTATTGGCAGGAACATGGCTATTAACTAATATATTCATTAAGAAATTGTAGCACTGCTCAACATGGTTAGACAATCCAGAAATAAACAAAACTTGATTTAGTATTTTAATATTCCTTAATCTTATATCTTCAAATTGCTCCTGAGGTGAAATCATGCCCTCTGTTAATAACTTGTGCTACAGTCACACCTAATATTTTTCTCTTTTTCTAGGGGGAAGAAAACAAGTCAAATTGCTGATATTTTACAAAACTGCTCCAGGATCCCGGGTTCAATTCCGGCCTCGGATGACTGTCTGTGTGCAGTTTGTACTTTCTCCCTGTGCCTGCGTGGGATCCCTCCGGGTGCTCCGCTTTCCTCCCACAGTCCAAAGATGTGCAGGTTAGGTGGTTTGGCCGTGCTAAATTGCCCCTTAGTGTCCAAAAGGTTAGATCAGGTTACTGGGTTCGGGTGGTAGGGTGGTCTTTCCAAGGGTCGGTGCTGACTCGATGGGTCGAATAGCCTCCTTCTGCGCTGTAAATTCTATTCCATGAAATCACCAAGAATAACAACAACAACAAATCTAAATGACGACGGTGTACAAATCATGCTGCAGACATGCCTGCGCAGGATGCATATGCCAATGGGAATGAAAGAAACTAACCAAGCCATAATAATGTTAAAGTCGCTAAGATTGAGACTTGGCTGGTAAAAATTACACCGATGGTATTCATGAAGCTGTGAATTTTTCCAAGTTGGCACGTGAATGATTTAGGAAAATCTGTTTCACTGACTGGGACACGGAGGTCCTGAATGACATTACCCCAGAGAAAGAAGTGGTGGTTTAAACTTACAGACATTCCTTAAATCTCAGTGTGTCAGCACATCATTGATTACATTAACTCCAGCTGGACATTGCAGGAAGTGTGTATAATGTCAGGGTAAAGCAACAATATCAGACTACCTAAATTATGGAATAAAGGCCATTGATCAGAGATATCTTTGAAGGTCGGTTGTTCTAAAATATCATTCAAAAAGAAGTATGCGCATACAGATAGAACCCAAATCAGGTATATTCTTCCAGTAAGATGATGAAAATGATTTAATTTAAAATGTATGCTTGTGTGTATATAATTACATAAACTTAAAGCACAGAAACAGGCTATTCAGCTCAACTGGTAGATATTGCTTTTTTTCTCCATACAAGCCTGCTTCATTAAACCCCATCAGCAAACCCTTCTATTTCTTTTGCCCCCATCTCACTGTTGCTTCACAGCACCACGGTTCCGGGTTCGATTTCCGCTTGGGTCACTGTCTGTGCGGAGTCTGCACGTTCTCCCAGTGTCTGCGTGGGTTTCCTCTGGGTGCTCCAGTTTCCTCCCACAAGTCCCGAAAGACGTACTTGTTAGGTGAATTGGACATTCTAAATTCTCCCTCTGTGTACCCAAACAGGCGCCGGAATGTGGCGATTAGGGGTTTTTCACAGTAACTTAATTACAGTGTTAATGTAAGCCTACTTGTGACACTAATAAAGATTATTATTATTATCTTGCTTCCCTTATATACATTTATGTTGGTCACTTCACATGATTCCAGATTCCAAATTCTAACTACTCGCTAGATAAAGATGTTTCTTCTGAATTCGTTACTGCATTTACTCCTTTTAATAATGACCCCGCGTTTTGGGTCCACAATAAGTAGAAACTTCAGGCTAGGTTTTGTATTTTGGGTCAGAACGCTGACATTGGGGTCAAATTTGGACCCTCACTCTGCATTGTGTAGGGAGCAGTATTCATTTTTTCTTAATTTAAAGAGCCCAATTATTATTTTTCTTTTTTAAGGGGTAATTTAGTGTGGCTAATCCACCTACCCTGCACATCTTTGGGTTGTGGGAGTGAGACCCACGCAGACACGGGGAGAATGTGCCCGGGTCCTCAGCGCCGTGAGGCTGCAGTGCTAACCACTGCACCACTGTGCCGCACCTAGGCAGGAGCAGTATTCAGACATTGCCTGGCTTAGCCAATTAGAGGCTAGAGGGCACACTCAAAAACCAATTAAGGATGGGCTCTTGAATCTGAAGGATCATTCGGAGGCTATCCAGTATGCAAGCGGCTGCAGCAGGGAAGGGGCAGAGAGGCTGCCACACCTGCCTCCATAGTCATAGCACGATGGGCAGGGTGAGGGGCCCTGGAGTAGTGCTCCTCCCCCACAATCTGCCACTGGGAGGCCACCTCCAGGGAGTTGACTACTTCCAATGCTGTGTGGGGCCTGTAGACCGGTCACATGGACGCTGGGGTGACACAAGTACATAAAGGGTCACATGTTAGGAGTGCAGGCAGACACACAGCATGTAAAAACTGCTCAGAGTAAACAATAAATCTTTAATCTTCTGAGTCCTTGGTCACCAGTCATTGCAACCCATTACTTCTACAGGGCCTGAAGACCAACTGGAAAATTCCAGTTGCCCTCTGATAAGTGACCTTAATTGGCCTCTTATTGACCCTAACAATCTACCTATGCTTGCAGGCAGCTACCTATTGCAGCCGTGATCCAGATCCCAGGGGATTGGCTTGTGGGGGGGGGGGTGGCTGCAAGGCGTATGGTACTGGCAAAACCAGCATGCCAACTGTCATGATATCCACATTAACATATCATGGTGCAATCACGCACACACACTGATGGACAGGTAGTTGGACCAACCAACACACACAACATCGCAGCCAATCACCAGTGAGAGCACACGCACTATAAAACAGGGATCACCACAGTTCCCGCTCATTCTACCAGGAGATAGCTCAGAGCACAGAGCTCACAGCGTGCCACTCAGACATACACCATGTGCTGCGTGCCTCACTAAGGTAGTGCTAGGGCTGGGTCCACAGGGTAGCTGGTGAAGTATGAACCACAGCCAGAAGTTAATAGTTGTTGTGGTACAGAATAATAAACCAGGATTGTACCATCTACAACCGTGTTGGTTCGTTTGTGTATCGGAACACCCAACACGACACCAAATTATGCACCTGCATGCCTGCATTCCCATGCCCAATATCAGGGCAAAATTCCTGCCCTTCTTCTCTAAGCTTACCGTCAAATTGTTTCATGGTTTTAAAGACCTATTTTAGGTCATCCCACAGCCTTCTCTTCTCAAATAAAAAGCTGCACCTTTTAAGCCTTTCCTGATAATTATAACCTTTCAGTTCTGGTATGATCCTTACAAATCTTTTTTGCACCTTCTCCAGTACTTATATATGGTTTATGTAATGTGGAGGCCAGAACTGAGCACAGTATTTTACAAGAAATCTCTTTTTTTATAAGAGGCAATTTAGCGCGGCCAATTTACCAACACTGCACATCTTTTTGGTTTGTGGGGGTGAGACCCTCGCAGACACGGGGATTACATGAGATCTCAACAAGATTCCATACAAGTTTAACATAATATATGTGCGCGTGTGTGTACATGAGTTCACATATATATGGACAGGAGGTGCTGTACCCGCACAGAGAAATGTTAAAAAGGATGTAACAAGGAAAACAGTACAAGTTAAAATAGCAGACTAATGCAAATTGCATTACACTCATCAGGAATGGTGGAACTGAATGAATGTTGCATGGTTTTACATCACTCCCATTGTCCTGCTTGATTTCACGTTTCTCTCATATTTACAGGGAAAACATGGGGGTCATAGATGGAGAGGGACTGGAACTCCACCACCTGGACGTTCACGTTCAAACCACTCACCATCCTGGCTTGGAAATATATCGCCGACCCTTCACTGTCTCTGGGTCAAAATCCTGGAACTCCCTCCCTAACAGCACTGTGGGTGTACCTACACGATGTGGACTACAAAGATTCAGGAAGGCAGCTCACCACCACATTCTAAAGGGAAATTAGGGGTGGGCAATAAATGTTGGCCTAGCCAGCAACACCCACATCCCACGAATGAATAAAAAAAAGCTAATGGACCACCACAGGAAACAAACCGTGCCAAGAAACCCATACGTGTTGAATGGCCATTATCAGTTCTCTTGAAATACAACTACAGAAGGAGTTTCTCCATGACAGCTTGGAGGGACACTCTTATCACACAGTATCTACTGTGTTACAGCATTATACCCATGCATAGGGTACATGTATCTCATGCTGGTAATGCAGGTACAATTTGCAAATCTTCTGTATGCTTAGATACAAACAATACCGCATGTGTTCTCTTCAAAGTGCATGATGAGTCTAATGATCTTGAGTGCAGTGCTACAGAGGAGCATTTATTGTAAAGCCAAGCATCATCGACCACATTTAAATGAATCAGTTTCTGAGACCAAGGCCGGAATGCTCCGGCCTTTGGGATTCTTTTTTCCTGTTGGCAGCGCACATCCCCACCGGCGGGTTTCTGGAAAATCCAGCCCTGTGGGCCTGTTATTTAATGATGAGAAGGCAGCACCATGAGATGAAGCACATGCCACTGGTACAGAAGACATAGCAGTGCTGAGGAACCCACACGTGTTGAATGCCCATTATCAGTTCTCTTAAAATACAAATCTCAGTGAGTCTACTTTCCAAAGACTCGGCACAAAATTTCTTTTTTTTAAATTTAGTGTACCCAATTCATTTTTTCCAATTAAGGTAAAAATTTAGCGTGGCCAATCCACCTAACCTGCACATCTTTGGGTTGTGGGGGCAAAACCCACGCAAACACAGGGAGAATGTGCAAACTCCACACGGACAGTGACCAGAGCCGGGATCGAACCTGGGACCTCGGTGCGTGAGGCAGCAATGCTAACCACTGTGCCACCGTGCTGCCCCTGACTCGGCACAAAATTGAAGCTGACAGGCCTGTGCAGCACTGAAAGCGTGCTGCATTGCCAAAGGGGCTGTCGGGTTAAGATGCTAAACCAAGGCTCCATCTGTCCACTCAACTGGATGTAAATGAACTCACCTCACTCATCAAAGAAGATCAGGGTGGCCTGGACAATATGCCTCAAGCAACATCACTTAAACAGGCTGGTCATTATTAAATTGCTGTTGGTGGAATCTTTCTGTGCATAAATTGGATGCAACACTACCCAGATTGCAACAGTGACTACACTAAAGTGGATGTGAAGGAATTTTAGATATCTTGAGGTCAAGAAAGGCACTATATATATATGCAAAAGCATCTTTCTTTCCATTCTTTAATGATCCACAAATTGTATTGATGTACAATAACTGAATGTAAAATTACCTGCAGCAAAGTCTGCCATTGAACAGAAAGGAATGTCACGGACAACTGTAGGGATGAGTTCAGTAATGTGGACCAGAGATAAAACATTAGGACTAGTGTCGACGCCAACTAACTTCCCCTCAGGCAGATCAGGAAGTATCAGAATGGACTGCAATACAGGTGTAAATGAAAAACATGAGAATCACTGAGTTTCAATAAAGCCAGTGGCAATTCTGAACCACTACTTATCCCCTGCAAGACTGGCTAAAGGTTCTGTTTCAGAAAGCAATCAGAAGATGACTACAACACACAGCGCCTTTTAGATAGTATGTGCTGCAACCACTGGATGCCGAGAGATGGAGGAAGTGGATATTGGTGACAGGATAGCTGCTCAAGCTGTGCTTCCCTGGCATAGGGATTAAATCTTTGCTCTATGACTCACTTCAGTCAGCAGTGAGGTGAAACTTTCAAGTCTTTCTCTTTGAGCAATCAACTCACAGCTCTAGGATTATTTTTTAAAATTTTGCCCTGTATAAGTTTAGGAGACCTACACTTAAAATCAGAACCTTGGCCATTCAGGAAACAGTCTTGAGTACACCTTTTCATGCAAAGGGTGATAGAAGTGCGGAGCTCTCTCCCACAAAAAGTCGTAGATGCTAACCCAATTAATAACTTTCAACTTGTGTCATGTGAGAGTCCCTTTAAGAAAAATGTGTTTTATCAAATGGCTGCAGTGATGTCATTGTGTGGGTGGAGCTGGAATGTGATTCTGCTTTTTACTTTTGTTTTGAGCTGGAAGCTCTTTTTGGCTCTGTGTTTTAGTTTTGCTTTCAGTTGGAGAGCTGCATTCACACCAAGCAGATGTATACTGGTCTCTCTCTGTCTGTTAAACAAGGTGTTTAGATCACTTGATCATTTAAAAGTGATAACTGTTCCCTGTAGATAATTCAAACCTACTGTCTTTGCTAAAAAGTGTTTTGGCTTATGGATGTTGTTAGGAAAGTTGCTAAGGGTTACCTATAGAATATTGTATCCTTTGGAGGGTTTTCAGTGTTGGTAGTTGGTAAGATGTTTACTGTGGGTTTATAAAATGTTAACTGGATTCATAGAATAAACATTGTTTTGTTTTTAAAATACTTTAGATCTCTGTTGCATCACACCTGTAAAGTGGGCCCTTGTGCTCCCCATACCAAAATCTATCAGAAGTTGTGGGTCAGGTGAACTCCATGATATACTTTGGTGTTCTCTAAACCCTGGCCCATAACACTTGAGATCAAAAGATGGATATGTTTCTGGACATCTTATTATCCATGAGTAATAATAAGGGATATGCAGCCAGGGTGTAAGGAGTTAGGAAACAGATCAGCTATGATCTCATTGAATGGTGGGACAGATCTGACAGGCCGAATGGTCTCTTCCTGTGAGTCCAGAATTAGGAGCTTTGGCACATTTCGGACTGTAAAATTAGGTACAGCAACTTTTAAAATCTTTATTTTTTTTCTCAAATTATTTTTTCAATGTTACACTCTGCTTATCTGCTGCTGAAGCACTCTTTAAAGGCTTCAATACCTCTATGCTTGATTATTGTAATGCACTCCTGGCCAACCTCACTAGGTCCACACTCCGCAAGCCTAAAGCCAGTCAAAAAATAAAGTTTATCCATCATCCCTGTGCTCGTTGATCTAGGTTGCCACCCAGCTAAGCACAATCTCAATGTTTAAATTCTCATTCTTGTTTTCAAATCCTTTCATGGTCTCGCCCCTCTGCATCATTGTAATCTCTTCCAGTTTTACAGCCTCTATTGCTCAGTGCCAAATTTGGCTTGATAGCACTGGTAAAAATGCCTTGGGATACTTTATTACATTAAAGGCACTACAATGCAAGATGTTGTTGTTTGTTAATTCACATTCTGGATGTTGACAGGTAAAGCCAACATTTATTGCCCATTCCCTATTTGCCCTTGAGAAGGTGGTGATGGTATAATGTCCCTACTTGTAAATAATGAAACAGCTAATCTACTTGCATTAGTAACTCCATTAAAAAGTGTATCTTTAAGCTCTACATTAGCTCAATTCACAGAGGAAGGCTTCTTAATGAGGAGATTGCTAGAGAGTGAATATGTTATTTTGCATTTATGCTGTTGGTTTCAAGTCCACACTTCTGCCTCTAAAAGAGAGCTCTATACAAGCATGATTGTCTGCACATACAACACGTTTCTCTCAACTGGTAAATCATTCACATTTTGACAATGTGGGAGAAGGGTCTTAAAACCTTTGGTTGTTAATCTCACCTTCATTTTATAAAGAGTTCAAAAGGTCCGGCAGATATTAATTCCCCACCATGTCAACCAGCGGGGTTACATTTGCTCCCTTCCAATCTGTAGGAACAATTCCAGAGTCCAAAGAATTTTGGAAAATCACCACCAATGGATCTAATATTCCTCAAGCCACTTCATTAAGTACACTGGGATGAAGATTATCAGGCCCTGGAGATTTGTCCGCCTTCAGTGCCATTAATTTCCTCAATACCATTTCTTTGCTAATACTAACTTCCTTCACCTCTTCATTAAACTCGTGTTTCTCAGAACTTCCAGTTTGCGAAGACAGAGCAAAGTACGAATTTAGTTCCTCAGACAATTCTTTGTTCCCTGTTATGAGTTCCCCATTTCTGACAGTAAGGGGCCCACATTAGTTTTTGTCAATCTTTTTCTCTTTACATACCTATTGAAACTTTTACAGCCTATAGAAACTTTTACAGCCAGTTTTTATGTTCCCCGCTATTTTTCTTGCTAATTTGTATGCCTCTTCTTTGAATCTAATACTATCTCTAATTTCCCTCGTAAGCCATGGTTTGACCACAGTTCCCTTTCCTACTCTTGTGCCAAATAGGAATAAACAACTTTCGGAGTTGAACTATTTGTTCTTTGAATGCCTGCCATTGTCTGTCCGCTGTCCTATCTTTCCATAAGAACAAAAGGCATTGGGGCAGAATTAGACAATTTGGCCCATCGAGTCTGCTCCGCCATTCAATCATGGCTGATATTTTCTCATCCCCATTCTCCCGCCTCATCCCCATAACCCCTGATCCCCTAATTAATCAAAAACCTATCTATCTCTGTCTTTTTTTTTAATAAACAATTTTTAAAAAAAAATTTTTTTAAACATTTTTATTCTCCTCCATTTTCACATTTTCTCCCACATTTACATCCATCAACAATCAACAATAATCAGCAAGATATGTCAGTCCCCATAATAACAACAACGATCCCATCTACCCACCAACCCCCAAACCTCAACCCGCATGTTTACCTAAACAAATGACAAAAATAAATCAGGGATTACCCGTAGTCACCCTTAATCTTACACAGCTCCCACCTCCTCCACTCCCCACCCCCCCACCCCAGGTCTCCAGCTCCTCCCGTCCACTGCCTCTTGTAAAACTCCTCCCCCTACCCTCGGTTCCTTCCCCCCCATCTTTCCACCCCGGCTAGACCACTCGGACCCTGTTCTGCCAGGCTCCGATGGCCGCAGCCCCTCCCCCCACCTCACTTCCGTTCACTGGCCGGCACACACCGGCCAGTGTGGAGGACCCCGCCCGGGTCCCTTTCCCACTTGCCCGGCCCCAGGAAAGCCCAAAGATCCCCTTTTAGCACACAAACCCCACCTATCCACTTACACCCCAAAGAACCCTCATTTTGAGTGAAAGTCCCGTCCCTTCCCTTGTCCAAATATATACCACATTGGCTCCTTTAATCTTTACACCCGCGCGCAGTGATACAAAAAAGAAGAAAATACAGTCATGAGGTTACATCGGCACATGGCCATTCCTCAAGTTGTCAGTTCTGCCACAGTCCTTCTGCTTTCGCAAACTCCTCCGCTGCTTCCACCATTCCAAAATAAAAGTCCCTGAGCTTGTAAGTCACCCTCAGCTTCGCTGGATATACAATGCCGCACTGCACCTTGCTAATGTACAGTGCCCTCTTCACCCGGTTGAAGGCAGCCCGCCTCCTTGCCAGCTCCACTGTAAAGTCCTGGTATACACGTATACCAGCTCCAGCCCACTGCACCACCCGCTTCTGCTTGGCCCAGCTCAGGACCTTCTCCTTCACCCTGTACCTACGGAAGCACAGAGTCACTGCCCTTGGCGGCTCACTCGCCTTTGGTACAGGCCTCCACGACCGATGAGCCCAATCCAGTTCATATCGGGAGGGGTCCTCCCCCTCCCCCAGTAGTTTTGCCAGAATCGCGGCAAAATACTCAGTCGGCTTCAGTCCTTCAACTCCTTCGGGCAGCCCCACAATCCTCAAGTTCTGTCGCCTGGTTCTATTTTCTAGGTCTTCCATTTTTCCTCGCAGATCCTTGTTAGTATCCATCACCTTCCGCATCTCTTTCCCCATCGAGGCAAGTTGATCACCGTGCTGCAATAACGTCTCCTCCACTTCCTTCAGCGCCTCCCCTTGCTCTCGCACCTCCGCCTCTGCGCTCGCCACCTCCGTCCTCACCGGGGAAACCGCCTCCTCCACCAGCACACTCAAGACCTCCCTCATCTCCTTCCTCACCGTCTCCATGCATTTCGCAATCTGCGCCAACTGCTTTTCAAATTCCGCAGCCATCACCTTGGTTATTTCTTCAGCCGTAAGCAGTGCGGCCTTCCCTGGTGCTCCAGCCTCCATTTTTCCTGGTGACCCCGCGGTGACCTTTCCACTCCCCGACGGACCTCCAGCTGGTTTTTTTTCGGCCGTTTTTTTTCTCACCCTCGACATTTTTCTTTGGGGTTTTTTTTCCTCCTGTGTCTCCACTGTGCCTCCTCCGTGCCTTCTCCCTTCTTCTGCCGCCTCCGTGGACCCTGGGACCGGGCTTAAAGGCCCGAAATTGCCGTTCCCGAGCGAGGGCTCTCCATTGTGCGGCCGCCTCCCGCCCGCCATCACCGGAAGTCTTAATAAACAATTTTATTGAGGTATTGTTGGCATTGTAAACAGTTACAGTGTACAGTAATGTGCAAATATCAACACAAAGCAGAAGCATAGTGCAAAAGCCCACTCCTCTCTCATAAACAGTACCCGCCTATTTATCCCGCCTATTCTACTCTAATCTATCCCCCCCCCCCCCCGCCCCCTGGGTGACATTTAATTCCCCGCGAAGAAGTCGATGAATGGTTGCCACCTTCGGGCGAACCCTAATACAGATCCTCTGAAGGCGAACTTAATTTTTTCCAGACCATAAAAGCTCGACATGTCCGAGAGCCATGCTTCGGTCTTTGGGGGCTTTGAGTCCCTCCATGCCAGCAGTATACATCACCGGGCTACCAGGGAAGCAAAGGCCAAGACGTTGTCCTCCCTCTCCTCCTGGACCCCGGGTCTTCCGAGACCCCAAAAATTGTCACCATTGGACTCATCACCACCCTAGTTTTCAGTACCTGGGACATGACATCCACAAATCCCTCCCAGTATCTCCTAAGTTTTGGGTATGCCCAGAAAATGTGGACGTGATTCGCTGGCCCTCCCGCACACCTAGCACATTTATCCTCCACCCCCAAAAATTTACTCATTCGGGCCACCGTCATGTGGGCCCGGTGGACGACCTTGAACTGATCAGGCTGAGCCTAGCACATGTTGCAGTTGAATTTACCCTACTCAGGGCTTCCGCCCATACCCCCTCCTCCATCTCCTCGCCGAGTACCTCCTCCCACTTGAGCTTCAGTTTCTCTGTCTGGGACTCCTCCCCTTTCATAAGTTCACGGTAAATATTTGAGACTTTCCCCTCTCCTACCTCTCCCCTAGACACTACACTGTCCTGGATCCCATTTGGTGGGAGGCGTGGAAAGGATGGGACCTGTCTACGTATGAAGTCACGCGCTTGCAAGTACCAAAAGTCATTCCCTCTGACTAGTCCAACTTTCTCCTCCAAGGCCCTCATGCTCGAGAAGCTCCCACCCAACAACATATCGCCCATCCTTCCCACCCCCGCCTAACGCCATGCTCGGAATCCACCGTCCAATCTATCTCTGTCTTAAAGACACTCAGTGATTTCGTCTCTACAGCCTTCTGCGGCAAAGTGTTCCACAAATTCACCACCCTCTGGCTGAAGAAATTCCTCCTCAGCTCTGTTTTAAAGGACCGTCCCTTTAGTCTGAGATGGTGTCCTCTGGTTCTAGTTTATCCTACAAGTGGAAACATCCTCTCCCCGTCCACTCTATCCAGGCCTCGCAGTATCCTATAAATTTCAATAAGATCCTCCCTCATCCTCCTAAACTCCAACGAGTACAGACCCAGAGTCCTCAACCGTTCCTCATACGACAAGTTCTTCATTACAGGGATCATTCTTGTGAACCTCCTCTGGACATTTTCCAAGGCCAGCACATCCTTTCTGAGATACAAAGCCCAAAACTGCTCACAATATTCCAAATGGGGTCTGACCAGAGCCTTATACAGCCTCAGAAGTACCTCCCTGGTCAGTAACGTTTCCCAGTCCATCATAGCCAGCTCATGCCTCATATCATCATAGTTACATTTATTGAGGTTCAGGACCCTGGTCTTAGAATCAACTATCTCACTATTCATCTAGATAAAGAATTGTACCATATTATGGTCACTCATCCCCAAGAGTTCTTTCACAACTAGATTGCCAACTAATCCATTCTCATTGCACAACATCCAGTCCAAGATGGCCTGTTCCCATGTTGGTTCCTCAACATACTGGTCCAAAAAAACATCCTGTACACACTCCAGAAATTTCTCTTCTATTGTACTGTGACTAATTTGAGTCACCCAATCTACGGAACTTGGCTACAAATTTCTGCTCGGTGATTTTGCATTGTCGCACGTCCTGAAGGCCACCTTGGAGAACGCTTACCCGGAGATCAGAGGCCTAATGCCCTTGACTGCCGCACACATGAGTATGGCCTCAACCGGGACCTTGGATTCATGTCGCATTACATTCACCCCCCCCACCATCTGGACTGGGCTTGCGAAATCCCACCAACTGTCCTGGCTTGAGACAATTCACACCTCTTTAACCTAGGGTTACCCCTATCTCTGGATCTGTAAAGACTTAATTACCTGCAAATGCTTGCATTCAAAGCATTGTCTTGCATCTTTGACTTTGTCTATATATGTTTCTGGAACATACCTCTTCATTCACCTGAGGAAGGAGCAGTGCTCCGAAAGCTAGTGATTTGAAACAAACCTGTTGGACTTTAACCTGGTGTAAGACTTCTTACTGTGCTCACCCCAGTCCAACGCCAGCATCTCCACATCATTCCCAACATTGCCACTGCAGTTCGGTGGTCTGAATGTCACCCCCATGAATGTTTTTAGCCCCTTGATGCTTCTTAACTCAACCCAGACAGATTCCACATCATCTATACTAATACCTTTCCTCAATATTGTATCAATATCTTCTTTAATCAACAATGCAACTCCGCCACATTTTCCTTTCTGTCTGTCCTTCCTAAAACTGAATAGCCCTCAATGTTTAGTTCCCATCCTTCGTCACCTTGGAGCCATGTCTCCGTAATCCCAACTATATCATATCCCTTTACATCTATCTGCACAACTTATTCATCCATTTTTTTTTGAATGCTCCACGCGTACAAAACCTTAAGGCTAGTCCTTTTAATGTTCATTGTCACGTTCCTACTATTTCTTATGATGTGGAGATGCCGGCGTTGTACCCAGGTCCCGGTTGAGGCCGCACTCATGTGTGCGGAACTTGGCTACAAGTTTCTGCTCGGTGATTCTGCGTTGTCGCGCGTCCTGAAGGCCCCCTTGGAGAACGCTTACCCGGAGATCAGAGGCTGAATGCCCTTGACTGCTGAAGTGTTCACCGACTGGAAGGGAACATTCCTGCCTGGTGATTGTCGCGCGATGTCCGTTCATTCGTTGTTGCAGCGTCTGCATGGTCTCGCCAATGTCCCACGCTTCGGGACATCCTTTCCTGCAGCGTATGAGGTAGACAACGTTGGCCGAGTCGCACGAGTATGTACCGCGTACCTGGTGGGTGGTGTTCTCACGTGTAATGGTGGTATCCATGTCGATGATCTGGCACGTCTTGCAGAGATTGCCATGGCAGGGTTGTGTGGTGCCGTGGTCGCTCTTCTGAAGGCAGGGTAGTTTGCTGCAAACAATGGTTTGTTTCAGGTTGCGTGGCTGTTTGATGGCAAGTAGTGGGGGTGTGGGGATGACCTTGGCAAGATGTTCATGTCATGATATTCAGGTAAACATCATGGTGCAAACAGACATAGATACTGATGGACAGATCAACGGACCAATCAACACACACACACAACACCACAGCCAATCACAGGCAAGAGCATACGCACTACAAAACAGGCACACGACACTTCCCGCGAATTCCAGCAGGAGACAGCTCAGGGCACAGAGCTCACAGCAAGCCACTCAGACATCCACCATGTGCTGAGTGCCACTCCAAGATAGTGTTAGGAATAGGTCCACAGATTCAAGGGTTATGATCGAACCTCAGTAACCAGTTTACCACTGTAAATAAATGTTAGTAATAAAACTGAGTTGTACCATTCGCAACCGTGTTGGTTCTTCTGTGTAGCAGAGCACCCAACACATCATTGTACCAGGATTGGAACCCAGTAACTGTGGGACCTACCTACGAATCCTCAGGAATCTGCCATCCTGCACCAGGGACACCGTCAGCACACCGCAGCCGTTACAAATCGCTGGGAACCTCGGCGTCAATTGGAAGCTGTTCAAACGGCGCTTCCAGCTCTTCCTGGAAGCCAACGAAAAAGAGAGCGCTTCGGACACCAGAAAGATCGCCATTCTCCTCTCCACGTCAGGTCAACACGCCATCCATGTCTACAACTCCCTGCTAGGCGCACAGGCATGCAAGGTTCTCCACCTCGTGCAACGGGTCCACGCTCTGTCTCCAGAAGGCACATCTGACTTCCCGGATGCAGAATTCAGGGCACAGCTCCAATCGCTCCTCGCCCACAACCAGGAGGCATTCGAGGGCATGGGAACACTGCCCTACACCTACAGAATATGGCTCAAACCGGACGCCACCCTGGTCATTCACGCACCTCGCAGGGTCCCAGCGCCACTCAAAGACCGCCTCAAGCAGCAGCTGCAGGATCTCCAGGACCAAGGGGTGCTATCCCGGGTCACGGAGCCCATGCCATGGGTCAGCTCCATGGTGTGTGTTAAGAAACCCTCCGGCGAGCTCTGGATCTGCATTGATCCAAAAGACCTCAACAACAACATAATGAGGGAACACTACCCCATACCCAAACGGGAAGAGATCACGAGCGAAATGACCCGGGCTAAAATCTTCACAAAACTGGTGCCTCGAAGGGTTTTTGGCAAACCCAACTGGATCAGTCCAGCCGAAAGCTGTGCACCTTCAACACCCCTTTCGGCAGGTTCTGCTATAACTGAATGCCATTTGGCATCATCTCGGCATCCAAGGTCTTTCACAGGATCATGGAACAGATGATGGAGGGCATCGAAGTGGTGCGCGTCTACGTGGACGACGTCATCATCTGGTCCACCATACCACAGGAGCACATCAATCGTCTCCAGCGCGTCTTTGCGTGCATACGGGAAAACGGCCTGCGCCTCAACCGAGCCAAGTGTTCTTTCGGCCAAACCGAGCTGAAGTTTCTGGGAGACCACATATCCCGGTCAGGGGTCCGTCCGGATGCAGACAAGGTGAGCGCCATTGCAGCCATGCCACAACCGGCAGACAAGAAAGCAGTGCTACGCTTCCTAGGCATGGTCAACTTCCTGGGGAAGTTCATTCCCAACCTTGCCTCCCACAAGACGGCTCTGCGCCACCTAGTCAAGAAGTCCACGGAGTTCCAGTGGCTGCCCACACACCAGAAGGAATGGGAGGAGCTCAAAATTAAGCTCACCACAGCCCCGGTATTGGCGTTTTTCGACACATCTCGTGACACTAAAATTTCGACTGATGCCAGCCAGTCCGGCATTGGGGCGGTACTCCTACAGCGGGATGACACTGCGTCATGGGCCCCGGTCACCTATGCCTCACGGGCCATGACCCCCACAGAACAGCGCTACGCGCAGATCGAAAAGGAGTGCCTGGGTTTGCTAACCGGAATAGACAAGTTCCATGACTACGTGTATGGTCTCCCCAAGTTTACCGTTGAGACTGACCATCGCCCCCTGGTCAGCATCATACATAAGGACCTGAACGAGATGACCCCTCGCCTCCAGCGCATCCTACTTAAACTCAGGAGGTATGACTTCCAACTGGTCTACACCCCGGGAAAGGACCTTATCATTGCGGATGCCCTATCTAGAGCAGAGAGCACACCGCCCGATTCGGAGGGGTTCATCTGTCAGGTCGAAGCGCAGGTGGCCTTCTCATCGGCAAATCTGCCAGCTGACGACTCCAGTCTGGCTCGTATTCGCCGGGAGACTGCGGCTGACCCCCTTCTACAACGGGTGATGCGCCACATGACGGGAGGGTGGCTCAAAGGACAATGCCCGCAGTTCTACAATGTCCGGGACGACTTGGCAGTCATTGATGGTGTCCTCCTAAAGCTGGACCGGATTGTGATTCTGCACAGCATGCACAAACTGGTCCTCGACCAACTACACAAAGGTCATCTGGGGGTCGAGAAGTGCAGACTGAGGGCCCGAGAGGCGGTATACTGGCCGGGCATCAGTGATGACATTGCCAATATGGTGCTCAACTGCCCCACCTGCCAAAGGTTTCAACCGGCGCAACCTCCTGAGACACTTCAGCCCCATGAGCTGGTGACGTCCCCCTGGGCGAAGGTGGGTGTGGACTTTTTTCACGCGCTCAGCAGGGACTATGTAATCGTCATTGATTACTTTTCAAACTATCCAGAGGTCATACGCCTGCACGATTTGACATCGTCCACTGTCATAAGGGCCTGCAAAGACACCTTCGCTCGCCACGGCATTCCGATTATTGTCATAGCGTCAATGGGCCCTGTTTTGCCAGCCAGGAATGGTCGTCCTTTGCTGCTTCGTATGGCTTCACACACGTGACGTCCAGCCCTCTGCATCCCCAGTCCAATGGAAAGGCGGAGAAGGGCGTTCACATCGTCAAGCGGCTCCTCTGCAAGGCTGCTGCTGCTGGATCGGATTTCTGCCTAGCCCTGCTGGCCTATCGCTCGGCCCCACTAGCCACTGGCCTCTCACCAGCCCAGCTGTTGATGGGTCGCGCCCTCAGGACCACTGTGCCATCCATTCTGGTACCCAAAACCAACCATGCTCCGGTACTACACAGAATGCAACAGCAGCGCATTCGCCAGAAGATGGCATATGACACACGGGCAACTGATCTTCCCGCTCTGGCGCCTGGAGACGACGTCCACATCCACCTACCAGAAGGTGGCTGGTCAGCACCTGCTGAGGTTCTCCGACGCGTGGCTCCCCGCTCATTCCTGGTGCGCATGCCTGATGGATCCATTCGCAGGTGCAATCGCCGGGCTCTTCGCCTACTTCCACGCTCGCTACGGGAACGTACACCCGTACCACGCCCTCCTGTTGTTCCTGATGTCGACTTCGTGGAGCTTCTTGCCACCATGCCCCTTCCATCGTTGCCCGTGGCCAGGCCCATTCCTCAGCCGGTGGATCCTGACCCACCCTTGAGGCGGTCAACCCGAATTCATCGCCCACCTACTAGACTGGACTTATGAGCCTGTTTGTACATTGAACTCATAATACCACTGTGTTAATATGTTTCTGTTCTTCCTTGTCGTTACAGGAGTTTGTTTTGTCGTTCAACATTTCCGCGACCTTTGTTTATGGTACAACCTCGCACCCGACATCACCCCTTGTATATAGTTTAGCCCCATGTACATGCTGTAGATATTGCACACACACACATTCAGCTGCACTCAGTACACATCTCTATTTATAAACACATAGGCACATGTTCTTGCAAAAAAGGGGGGATGTCATGATATTCAGATAAACATCATGGTGCAAACAGACATACATACTGATGGACAGATCAACAGACCAATCAACACACACAGAACACCACAGCCAATCACAGGCAAGAGCATACACATTACAAAACAGGGAACACGACACTTCCTGCGAATTCCAGCAGGAGACAGCTCAGGGCACAGAGCTCACAGCAAGCCACTCAGACATCCACCATGTGCTGAGTGCCACTCCAAGATAGTGTTAGGAATAGGTCCACAGATTCAAGGGTTATGATCGAACCTCAGTAACCAGTTTACCACTGTAAATAAATGTTAGTAATAAAACTGAGTTGTACCATTCGCAACCGTGTTGGTTCTTCTGTGTAGCAGAGCACCCAACACATCATTGTACCAGGATTGGAACCCAGTAACTGTGGGACTTACCTACGAATCCTCAGGAATCTGCCATCCTGCGCCAGGGACACCGTCAGCACGCCGCAGCCGTTACAAATCGCTGAGAACCTCGGCGTCAATTGGAAGCTGTTCAAACGGCGCTTCCAGCTCTTCCTGGAAGCCAACGAAAAAGAGAGCGCTTCGGACACCAGAAAGATCGCCATTCTCCTCTCCACCTCAGGTCAACACGCCATCCATGTCTACAACTCCCTGCTAGGCGCACAGGCATGCAAGGTTCTCCACCTCGTGCAACGGGTCCACGCTCTGTCTCCAGAAGGCACATCTGACTTCCCGGATGCAGAATTCAGGGCACAGCTCCAATCGCTCCTCGCCCACAACCAGGAGGCATTCGAGGGCATGGGAACACTGCCCTACACCTACAGAATATGGCTCAAACCGGACGCCACCCTGGTCATTCACGCACCTCGCAGGGTCCCAGCGCCACTCAAAGACCGCCTCAAGCAGCAGCTGCAGGATCTCCAGGACCAAGGGGTGCTATCCCGGGTCACGGAGCCCATGCCATGGGTCAGCTCCATGGTGTGTGTTAAGAAACCCTCCGGCGAGCTCTGGATCTGCATTGATCCAAAAGACCTCAACAACAACATAATGAGGGAACACTACCCCATACCCAAACGGGAAGAGATCACGAGCGAAATGACCCGGGCTAAAATCTTCACAAAACTGGTGCCTCGAAGGGTTTTTGGCAAATCCAACTGGATCAGTCCAGCCGAAAGCTGTGCACCTTCAACACCCCTTTCGGCAGGTTCTGCTATAACTGAATGCCATTTGGCATCATCTCGGCATCCAAGGTCTTTCACAGGATCATGGAACAGATGATGGAGGGCATCGAAGTGGTGCGCGTCTACGTGGACGACGTCATCATCTGGTCCACCATACCACAGGAGCACATCAATCGTCTCCAGCGCGTCTTTGCGTGCATACGGGAAAACGGCCTGCGCCTCAACCGAGCCAAGTGTTCTTTCGGCCAAACCGAGCTGAAGTTTCTGGGGGACCACATATCCCGGTCAGGGGTCCGTCCGGATGCAGAAAAGGTGAGCGCCATTGCAGCCATGCCACAACCGGCAGACAAGAAAGCAGTGCTACGCTTCCTAGGCATGGTCAACTTCCTGGGGAAGTTCATTCCCAACCTTGCCTCCCACAAGACGGCTCTGCGCCACCTAGTCAAGAAGTCCACGGAGTTCCAGTGGCTGCCCACACACCAGAAGGAATGGGAGGAGCTCAAAATTAAGCTCACCACAGCCCCGGTATTGGCGTTTTTCGACACATCTCGTGACACTAAAATTTCGACTGATGCCAGCCAGTCCGGCATTGGGGCGGTACTCCTACAGCGGGATGACACTGCGTCATGGGCCCCGGTCACCTATGCCTCACGGGCCATGACCCCCACAGAACAGCGCTACGCGCAGATCGAAAAGGAGTGCCTGGGTTTGCTAACCGGAATAGACAAGTTCCATGACTACGTGTATGGTCTCCCCAAGTTTACCGTTGAGACTGACCATCGCCCCCTGGTCAGCATCATACATAAGGACCTGAACGAGATGACCCCTCGCCTCCAGCGCATCCTACTTAAACTCAGGAGGTATGACTTCCAACTGGTCTACACCCCGGGAAAGGACCTTATCATTGCGGATGCCCTATCTAGAGCAGAGAGCACACCGCCCGATTCGGAGGGGTTCATCTGTCAGGTCGAAGCGCAGGTGGCCTTCTCATCGGCAAATCTGCCAGCTGACGACTCCAGTCTGGCTCGTATTCGCCGGGAGACTGCGGCTGACCCCCTTCTACAACGGGTGATGCGCCACATGATGGGAGGGTGGCTCAAAGGACAGTGCCCGCAGTTCTACAATGTCCGAGACGACTTGGCAGTCATTGATGGTGTCCTCCTAAAGCTGGACCGGATTGTGATTCCGCACAGCATGCACAAACTGGTCCTCGACCAACTACACAAAGGTCATCTGGGGGTCGAGAAGTGCAGACTGAGGGCCCGAGAGGCGGTATACTGGCCGGGCATCAGTGATGACATTGCCAATATGGTGCTCAACTGCCCCACCTGCCAAAGGTTTCAACCGGCGCAACCTCCTGAGACACTTCAGCCCCATGAGCTGGTGACGTCCCCCTGGGCGAAGGTGGGTGTGGACCTTTTTCACGCGCTCAGCAGGGACTATGTAATCGTCATTGATTACTTTTCAAACTATCCAGAGGTCATACGCCTGCACGATTTGACATCGTCCACTGTCATAAGGGCCTGCAAAGACACCTTCGCTCGCCACGGCATTCCGATTATTGTCATAGCGTCAATGGGCCCTGTTTTGCCAGCCAGGAATGGTCGTCCTTTGCTGCTTCGTATGGCTTCACACACGTGACGTCCAGCCCTCTGCATCCCCAGTCCAATGGAAAGGCGGAGAAGGGCGTTCACATCGTCAAGCGGCTCCTCTGCAAGGCTGCTGCTGCTGGATCGGATTTCTGCCTAGCCCTGCTGGCCTATCGCTCGGCCCCACTAGCCACTGGCCTCTCACCAGCCCAGCTGTTGATGGCTCGCGCCCTCAGGACCACTGTGCCATCCATTCTGGTACCCAAAACCAACCATGCTCCGGTACTACACAGAATGCAACAGCAGCGCGTTCGCCAGAAGATGGCATATGACACACGGGCAACTAATCTTCCCGCTCTGGCGCCTGGAGACGACGTCCACATCCACCTACCAGAAGGTGGCTGGTCAGCACCTGCCGAGGTTCTCCGACGCGTGGCTCCCCGCTCGTTCCTGGTGCGCATGCCTGATGGATCCATTCGCAGGTGCAATTGCCGGGCTCTTCGCCTACTTCCACGCTCGCTACGGGAACGTACACCCGTACCACGCCCTCCTGTTGTTCCTGATGTCGACTTCGTGGAGCTTCTTGCCACCATGCCCCTTCCATCGTTGCCCGTGGCCAGGCCCATTCCTCAGCCGGTGGATCCTGACCCACCCTTGAGGCGGTCAACCCGAATTCATCGCCCACCTACTAGACTGGACTTATGAGCCTGTTTGTACATTGAACTCATAATACCACTGTGTTAATATGTTTCTGTTCTCCCTTGTCGTTACAGGAGTTTGTTTTGTCGTTCAACATTTCCGCGACCTTTGTTTATGGTACAACCTCGCACCCGACATCACCCCTTGTATATAGTTTAGCCCCATGTACATGCTGTAGATATTTCACACACACACATTCAGCTGCACTCAGTACACATCTCTATTTATAAACACATAGGCACATGTTCTTGCAAAAAAGGGGGGATGTCATGATATTCAGATAAACATCATGGTGCAAACAGACATACATACTGATGGACAGATCAACAGACCAATCAACACACACACAACACCACAGCCAATCACAGGCAAGAGCATACACATTACAAGACAGGGAACACGACACTTCCTGCGAATTCCAGCAGGAGACAGCTCAGGGCACAGAGCTCACAGCAAGCCACTCAGACATCCACCATGTGCTGAGTGCCACTCCAAGATAGTGTTAGGAATAGGTCCACAGATTCAAGGGTTATGATCGAATCTCAGTAACCAGTTTACCACTGTAAATATATGTTAGTAATAAAACTGAGTTGTATCATTCGCACCCGTGTTGGTTCGTCTGTGTAGCAGAGCACCCAACACATCAGTTCATCTTCATCGATGACATGTTGAAGGCTGCGAAGAAGATGTTGTAGTTTCTCCACTCCGGGAAAGTACTGGACGACAAAGGGTACTCTGTCGGTTGTGTCCCGTGTTTGCCTTCTGAGGAGGTCGGTGCGGTTTTTTGCTGTGGCGCATTGGAACTGTCAATCGATGAGTCGAGCGCCATATCCTGTTCGTATGAGGGCATGTTTCAGTGTCTGTAGATGTCTGTTACACTCCTCCTCGTCTGAGCAGATCCTGTGTATACGGAGGGCTTGTCCATAGGGGATGGCTTCTTTAATGTGTTTAGGGTGGAAGCTATTTCTTACAGTATCATTATCTGATACAGGCCCTTGATTGCTCTGCCAATCACTTTTCTTATTCTCCTTTCTGTCTTTTTCTCTTGTTCTTGATTCCCCTTGCTCTGAATCTTTTAAAAAAAAATTATTTAAGGTATTTATAAATAAACATAAGACACAACTACCACCAAGGTCAAAAAGATAATCAAAAGATAACATACAGATCACATCGTAACTCAATGAGTAACCAACAATTGTAGCCCACCCTCCCTACCATACCCCCCTCCCCCCCACCATCTCTGCCTCCACTTTTTCTTGTTAACGCTAAAGCCCCCCCCCCCCAATCCCTGCTGACTTAACTGTCCTGGAAGAAGTCAATGAACGGTTTCCATCTCCAGGCGAACCCTTCCATCGACCCCTTTAGGCAAATTTGATTTTCTCCAACCTGAGGAAATCCGCAAGGTCGCTCACCCACACCCCCGGTTTCGGAAGCTCTGGTCCCTCCACCCCAACTGGATCCATCTCCGGGCTACCAGAGAGGCAAAGGCCAGAACATCGACCTCGCTCAACCCCTGGACTCCCGGATCTTCCGACACTCCAAACACTGCTAATTCTGGACACGGAACCACCTTCAGCCTCAGTACCTCAGACATCACTACAGCGAACCCCCACTAAAATCCCTGCAACTTCGGGCAAGCCCAAAACATGTGAACATGATTTGTGCCCCCCCCCCTGCACACCGCCCACACCTATCCTCCATCCCCTCAAAAAACCTACTCATTCTAGCCTCCATCATACATGCCCTATGGACTACCTTAAATTGGATGAGACTCAGCCTGGCGCACGAAGTGGACCCATTCCCTGCTCTGAATCCTTACATAGGTTCCCATCCCCCTGCCATATTAGTTTAAATCCTCCTCAACTGCTCTAGCAAGTACACCCCCCCCCCCCCCCCCCCCCCCCCCAAGGACATCAGTCCCGGTCCAGCCCAGGAATAACCCGTCCAATTTGTACCGGTCACACCTCCCCCAGAACCGGTCCCAATGCCCCAGAAATCTAAAACCCTCCCCCTCGCACCATCTCTTCAACCACGTATTCATCCGATACATCCTACTATTTCTACTCTGACTGGCAGGTGGTACTGGTAGTATTCCTGAGATCACTACCTTTGACGTCTGACTTCTCAACATTCTTCCTAACTCCCTATACTCTGCTTTCAGGACCTCATCACTTTTTTAACCTATGTCATTGGTACTGATGTGCACCATGGCCACTGGTTGTTCACCCTCCCCCTCCAGAATGTCCTGTAACCGCTCCGGGACATCCTTGACCTTAGCACCAGGGAGGCAACATACCATCCTGGAGTCTCGTTTGTGGCCACAGAAACGCTTATCTCCCCTTACAAACGAATCCCCTATGACTATTGGATTCCCACACTTTTTACGCCTCCCCTCTGCAGCACAAACAACTGTGGTGCAACAAATTTGGTTGTTGCCGCTTTTCCTTGAGAGGTTATTCCCCCCAACAGTATCCAAAATGGTACATGTTTTGCAGGGGAATGGCCACAGGAGATTCCTGCACTGCCTGCCTAGCTCTCTTGTTCTGCCTGGTGGTCACCCATTCCCTTCCTGCCTGTGGAGTCTGAGCCTGCAATATGACCACCTCTCTAAACGTGCTATCGTTGACACTCTCTGCCTGGCGGATGCTCCACAGTGTCCTCAGCCGCCGCTCCAGCTCCAAAACGTGGGCTTCCAGGAGCTGTAGCTGGAGACACTTCCTGCACACATGCCGGCCCCGGGCACTGGCCTCCCACATGGAGCAAGAGGAGCAAACCAAGGCTTCAAGTTATCCTACCATGTCTAACCCTTTAGCACTCACAAACAAATGTTTTCCGAGACTCTCTATTTTCTGGGAAAAGCAGAGCTGCCCAACATCCAGCCTGTTCCTACACTTGTGTCATTTAAATTCATATCTCCTGCTCCTTCCAAGTTGGCCAAACTAGACTAATCTATCAATAGGCACACAAACCAGCCCTTTCACCATTTAATAAAACTCTATCAGATCACCATAAGTCTCTGATGCTCTAAACCAAATACATCCAGCTTCCTAAGTCTATCGCGGTTCTTTAAGTTTGCTCTCCTATGAACCTTTTCCAAGTCACTAATTTTCCTTCTTAGTTTAACAGTTAATGATCGTTTTTTGAAATATAAGTTTTACTGATTAACAGGGTGGGATATATATGTTCAATCAGGTTAGATTGATAATGTGTTATACTGTGCACACAAGTTGTAAAATGCGCCAGTAATCAATTGGAAATTAATCCTGCGCTAATTACTATAGGTCACAGCTGTTAATTCCCTAGTGTTATCTCACATCAAGAAATTGGAACAGCCTGGCAGGTGGATTAGATGTTGACCATTTCCATCAGCTAAAGAAAAAGATGCAGAAGACTTGTGTTGTTGGCTAAAATGGGATGGAAGGCTTCAGGATTATGTTGTCATCCTTAAGCAAAGACACAAACAGAGAGGTTGGTTCGGAGAATTCTGGTTCACATTAACCATTGACCCACATAAAATATGATCAGGGGATAAAGATTATGCTTCTGTAAATACTGCACCTTGAAAAGCTGTCCATTCAGCTAAAATATGCTCCTATATCTATATCTATAAAATATATTTTTAAACCTCCATCCAGTCTACTAAACCTTACTTCCTGATGTTATTTTTCTGTCACACTTGTGTAACAATATATCCATTGTAAATTCCTGTAGCCAC
Organism: Scyliorhinus torazame; assembly: GCF_047496885.1. Classification (NCBI taxonomy): domain Eukaryota; kingdom Metazoa; phylum Chordata; class Chondrichthyes; order Carcharhiniformes; family Scyliorhinidae; genus Scyliorhinus; species Scyliorhinus torazame. The sequence continues at coordinate 14,663,371 of NC_092734.1, forward strand.
AGTTATAACATAAACATGTCACATTGCAGTAACCCAATCCCAGGAGTGATGACACTGTAGCGCATCGGTTTTACGCCCCTCGGCACCTCAGCTTATACTGTAATGACTCCCCCATGCCTAAACCAATTCTACATTTCTACCTCCCATATTGTCATTATTTTGCTATTTAACTATGTATGATATTACATCCATATTATATAAAATTAGGAAAGAATGTATGACTTTAAAATAATGATGGAGTCATATCTACACAACGTAGTCCAATTATCCTTCACCTTGTAACTCTGCTTAATTTGAATGCTGGCATAGAACTGTACTGACCTTTTCTGTGCAATGATTAACAGATGGGCGAATGCAGTCCCCTACTACCACAAATTTTGCAGTCGAGTATCTCGCATTTGGGGACGATGCAGGCGTCAGCACACCCGAAGTGCAATGGGCTAGCCTCGTCCTGGGCGAACCATCTTCTTGAGCATGGTTTCTCCTCTGCCATGTAAGTATCACATGGGCTTTTATATTCAATAGCAGATACAATAATTTCAAGGCTGAAAATTAACAATAAGATACCAAAAATAAAACTAGCTCACATTGATACCGCGTCTTGTCACATCTCAGAAACACCTCAAAGTGTTTTTGAATATCGCGAGTTATTTTGTATATGCAGTTGTTTTGTAAGCTTGACATTTGTTATTGGGACGATATGAGAGGGGATCGTTAAAGATGTCCTTCAGTATCTCTGGAAAAGGGTAGAGGTCAATGCAAATTTACAACAAGACTTCCCAAAAAGATCACGTTGTACAAATGCGTTAAGAGTTTTTTGGGGAAGTCTCTAGTACAGTGGAGGAGGGAAATCCAGTAAATGTTGTTTATCGAGACTTTCAGAAAGCCTTTGATAAGGTACGTCACTAGATATTACACAAGGTAAGATCTTGTATTACAGCTATGAAGAATTTGTGAAGGCCTTGAGGCATAATGGTAGTGCCCCTATCACTAGCCAGAAGCCAGAAGCTCTGGGTTCAAGTCCCACGCCAGGAATTGTTGGCCACAGAATGAGGAATAACATGGTTCATTGGACTGATAATCAGCTCGGAAATCCTTCCATCTTCCCCCACTAATCCCCAAAGGGTAAAAATCATTGTTGGTGTGAAGATTTGCGTTTTTAAAAATCAAGAATTTGAAAAGCTCGTTCAGGAAATAGCTCCAATACCACAGCCAATAAGCTGTAGATAATGTGTGCTTCAGGCTGGTGACATCTTACTAGTGACGTCTCCCCCACCAAGTGATTCTAGGCTTGCTATCTTCATGCCCTTTATTAATGACCTAAACAGTGGTTAGGATTCTAGTCAGTGGGGTTGCAAGTGATGCCAACATCTGTGCAAGGGTTCAGATTTTTGCCATCAAATCCAAAAGGATTTTGATATGCCAGGGTATGGGCCACAATGGCAAATTATATTTAATTTTGATAAATGTAGTGACATGCATGTTGGTAAACCCAATATATAATACACACATAATTTGCAGGGAACAACACTGAAAGAAATTAAGCAAGAGAAAGGACCAGGGTTGCATTGCAAAAGCACTGAACGTTCATGACCAATATGGAGCAACCGTAACAAAAGCTATAAGGTATTAATAAAACCATTTGGAATGAATCAAAAGGCACCATTTTGACACTTTACAGGTTGCTGGTTGGGTTGCACATGCCATAGTTTTGGAGTCCCCAAAGCAGTGGGAGCTATAGCAGTGGAAAAGCCTTGATTCGGACTAAGGTTTCATCGAATGGACTTCAAAGATTGTGAACGCTTGGGTGTAGTGCAGTTATGGTCATAACTCACTCTTTTGCATGTAAAGTTTTTGTGATCTGTTTCACAATTTGGACGGGATTCTGCCAAATTAATCCATTGTCAGGCTGAAAATGATGTGAATACTTCAGACCTAAGTAACCAAGTTGAGCTCATTCTGGTTGCAACTGCATGGGACAAAATATGAGGTGGGAAGAGCTCAAGCATTTGTAGATTTTGCCAATGGCAGGGGTAACGTGTCAAGCTATTAAAATAAAAGCAAAGACATGGTAAATTTCTCCCTGTTGGACACATGACGCACCTGCCTTTGTGTCACAAATGATTGTATCTGAAAAAACTCCGCACTCTTCCTCCTGCTTGGCAGATTTCTGACTCAATATTTCCATTGCATCACCTGAGACTTAGGCTTCTATTGCTAAAACGACGAGCTTGAAAATAGTTATCCAATTCCACCCACACTCCTTAAAATAATTGGATAGAAATTAGTTTGTGAAGAATAAAGGCAGAGTTTAATGATTGTACTGTGACTAATTTCAAGTTAAATTGCAATAAACATATAGTTCCTGCCCTTAATAAGTATGAAGCATAGGTACATGGGCTATGGGAGGTTTACCGAGATGAGCGCCTGGTACAATGGGGCCATGAGTGAGCTATAGATTACCTGCAAATGGACTTGAGTCTACAGCACTGGTAAGAATGTGGAACTCCACTCTGTGCATGTGTCCACAACTGAACCCAGTTCTGCAGCAGGTGTTTGGGAACATGACACTCATGGAATGTCCATGATTCTCCGAACGTCACAATGATACACAAGTCTGTAGTACCATCTGCACGTGAATCTGAGGGATTTATCATTATCTGTTAAAAGCACCATTTCAGTTGCCTTTTGTAGAAGCACTAGACCACTGACCATTGCAAACTAATTTCAGAAGTTCCCATCGGGGGGCAGCACGGTGGCGCAGTGGATTAGCCCTGCTGCCTCACGGTGCTGAGGTCCCAGGTTCGATCCCGACTCTGAGTCACTGTCCGTGTGGAGTTTGCACATTCTCCCCGTGTTTGCATGGGTCTTGCCCCCACAACCCAAAGATGTGCAGGCTAGGTGAATTGGTCATGGTAAATTGCCCCTTAATTGGAAAAAATGAATTGGGTACTCTAAATTTATATAAAAAAAGAAGTACCCATCGTAAAAGAATGACAGATACCCAAGACAAAGCAGCCCGCTTGATGGGCACCCATTCACAAACATCCACTCCCTCCACCACCGACACACAATGGCAGCGGCGTGTACTGTCTACAAGATGGCACTCACCAAGGTTCCTTAGACAGCACCTTCTACCCCACAACGGGTGCCATCTAGAATGACAAGGGCAGCAGACTCGTGGGAACACCACCACTTGGATGTTCCTCTCCAAGCCACTCACAATCCTGACCTGGAAATATATTGCCGTTCCTTCACTGTCACTGAGTCAAAGTCCTGGAAGAAAGTATTGGAAAGACTGGCAGTCCTTCTTTTTTTATAAATTTAGAGTATCCAATTATATTTTTCCAATTAAGGGGCAATTTAGCGTGGCCAATCCACCTACTCTGCACATCTTTGGGATGTCGGGGTGAGACCACAAACTTCACACAGACAGTGACCCAGAGCCCGATCGAACCTAGGACCTTTGCGCCGTGAGGCAGCAGTGCTTAACCACTGGGTCACCGTGCCGCCCGGTAAGACTGACATTACTTAAAGTTGACAAGGCACTGGGACCGGATGAGATGCAACCAAGAACATTGAAGGAAGTGTGAGTGGAAATTGCAGGGACACTAGTCATTATTTCTCAGTCTTCCCTCGGCTCAGAGGAAGTGCCAGAGGACTGGAGAAATTATGTCCTTGTTCAAAAAATGTTGTACGGTTAAGCCCAGCAAAATACAGACTAGTCAATTTAACTTCAGTGGTGGGGAAGCTTCTGGAATCAATTATTCAGGGTAGAATTAATAGTCACTTGGAAAGACTTCCGGTGACAGAGGGCGGGAGGCGGCCGCACAATGGAGGGCTCCCGGTCGGCAACGGCATTTTCGGGGCTTTAAGCCCGGTCCCAAGGTCCGCGGAGGCGGCAGAAGAAGGGAGAAGGCACGGAGGATGCACAGTGGAGACACAGGAGGAAAAAAGGAAAAAAGAAAAATGTCGAGGGTGAGCAAGAAAACGGCCGGAAAAAAAAACAGCTGGAGGTCCATCGGGGAGTGGAAAGGTCACCGCGGGGTCACTAAGGAAAATGGAGGCTGGAGCACCAGGGAAGGCCGCACTGCTTACGGCTGAAGAAATTACTAAGGTGATGGCTGCGGAATTTGAAAAGCAGTTGGCGCAGATTGCGAAATGCATGGAGACGGTGAGGAAGGAGATGAGGGAGGTTTTGAGTGTGCTGGTGGAGGAGGCGGTTTCCCCGGTGAGGACGGAGGTGGCGAGCGCAGTGGCGGAGGTGCGAGAGCAAGGGGAGGCGCTGAAGGAAGTGGAGGAGGCGTTATTGCAGCACGGTGATCAACTTGCCTCGATGGAGAAAGAGATGCGGAGGGTGATGGATACTAACAAGGATCTGCGAGGAAAAATGGAAGACCTGGAAAACAGATCCAGGCGACAGAATTTGAGGATTGTGGGGCTGCCCGAAGGAGTTGAAGGACCGAAGCCGACTGAGTCATTTGCCGCGATGCTGGCAAAATTATTGGGGGAGGGGGAGGATCCCTCCCGATATGAACTGGATCGGGCTCATCGGTCGTGGAGGCCTATACCAAAGGCGAGTGAGCCACCAAGGGCAGTGACTCTGTGCTTCCGTAGGTACAGGGTGAAGGAGAAGGTCCTGAGCAGGGCGAAGCAGAAGCGGGTGGTGCAGTGGGCTGGAGCTGGTATACGTGTATACCAGGACTTTACGGTGGAGCTGGCAAGGAGGCGGGCTGCCTTCAACCGGGGGAAGAGGGCACTGTACATTAGCAAGGTGCGGTGTGGCATTGTATATCCAGCGAAGCTGAGGGTGACTTACAAGCTCAGGGACTTTTATTTTGGAACGGCGGAAGCAGCGGAGAAGTTTGCGAAAGCAGAAGGACTGTGGCAGAACTGACAAATTGAGGAATAGCCATGTGCCGATGTAACCTCATGACTGTATTTTCTTCTTTTTTGTATCACTGCACGCGGGTGTAGAGATTAAAGGAGCCAATGTGGTATATATTTGGACAAGGGAAGGGACGGGACTTTCACTCGAAATGAGAGTTCTTTGGGGTGTAGGTGGATATGCGGAGTTTGTGCGCTAAAAGGGGATCTTTGGGCTTTCCTAGGGCCGGGCAAGTGGGAAAGGGACCCGGGCGGGGGCCTCCACGCTGGCCGGTTTAAGCCGGCCAGGGAACGGGAGTGAGGTGGGGGGAGGGGCTGCGGCCATCGGAGCCTGGCAGAACAGGGTCCGAGTGGTCTAGCCGGGGTGGAAAGTTGGGGGGAAGGAACCGAGGTTGGGAGGAGGAGTTTTACAAGAGGCAGTGGACAGGAGGAGCTGGAGACCTGCGGGGGGAGGGGGGGGGGGGGGGGGGGGGGGGGAGCTGTGTAAGATTAAGGGGGACTACGGGTAATCCCTGATTCCTTTTTGCCATTTGTTTATGTAAACATGCGGTTGAGGTTTGGGGGTTGGTGGGTAGATGGGATCGTTGTTATTATGGGGACTGACATATCTTGCTGATTATTGTTTTTATTGTTTATTGTTGATGGATGTAAATGTGGGACAAAATGTGAAAACGGAGGAGAATAAAAAAAATAGTCACTTGGAAAAATGTAGTTTATTCGAAAGAGCCAGCATGGATTTCTTAAGAAAAAGGTCATGTTTAACTTACTTGCAGTTTTTTTTTAAGAGGTAACAGAGAAGGTTGATGAGGGTAATTCTGTTGATGTGGTGTATGTGGACTTCCAAAAGGCATTCAGTACAATACCACACAACAGACTTGTGAGAAAAGTTATAGCTCATGGGATAAAAGGGACAGTAGTAGGTGGATAGAAAATTGGATGAGTAATAGTTAATGGATAGTTTTTGGGCTGGTGGAAGGTTTGTAGCAGAGTTCCCCAGGGGTCAGTATTGGGGCCCTTGGTTTTCCTTATGTATATTAATGATCCAGATCTTGGTTTACAGGGGACAATTTCAAAGTTAGTGGGTGATACAAAACTTGTAAATGTGGTGGAGGCATGTTCAATCAAGATATTCAAGAGGGCTTTGTATGATTTTGTGAATGTAAATAATGTGCAGGGTTATGGGGAAAAGGCAGGGGAATGGTACTAAGTCATAATGCTCACTCAGAGCTGGTGCAGACACAATGGGCTGAATGGCCACCTTCTGCACTCTAACAATGCTGTGATTCTGTGAATTCCCTCCCTAACAGCTCTGAGGGTGTACCTACACCACATGGACTGCAGAAGGCACCATCTTGTCAAGGACACTGAGGGATGGGCAACAAATTCTTGCCTACCTAGTGATGGCCACATCCCAAGGATGAATAAAAAGAACCTGACGTATTGTTACCTGATCGATACACTGTAACAGACTGTGCCTTTCCATCTGGTCGCCCCTATCTACCTGTGGCAGAGCTTGATCCTCAATTACACTTAGTATCTCTCTCTAGGGGCTGGAGTTGGCAAACATTGAGCATGACATCTGCCTGCAATTTCTAACCACTGACGTTTTAGAAAGTAATATTGTAATAGATGGTATCTATTTGATATATGCTTCTTTAAAGAGTAAGGTTCTCACAGCAGTGAAAGAGTTAGCAAAAGATTATCTCTGAATTTTCAGCACAGCATATTCTTGGATGGTTTTGTTTGTAAGAGGAGGTGGAGGAGGAGGAGGAGGAGGGCAACCTGCCTGCAATTGCCAAGATGGGGTACGAAAGAATCTGTTAATGACTTGCTCCAGTTCTGTTATGCTCCTACATAGTTTTAATTCAATATATTTTATATATGTAATATATTATATTATGCTTTTAGATCTAAACTATTCTTACAAGTCTTCTCTGTATTTTTTAAAAACATTCTAAATGATTTATTTCTTATATTTTCATTAAATATTACACGGGTGTGAGGCAGCAGGCTAATTTTCTACATAAGACAATCTACACGTGTGCAAATGATAATCATTATTTTAAAAATACCTTTATGATTGCTTTGATTAGAATTCTCTCTCTCCCAAATTTTCCCCCACCGCCCGTGTGGGTGGCAGCTTATGTTGGACACAGTTGTGCAAGAGCAGGAGAATTTCAGTTACCTGGCTCCATTCTTTATGTATCAGGGTATTTGACCAAGAGAAGAATCACAATTGAGCCCAATCCTGGCTTAATGGAAACATTTCCTGACAATAAAGGATAAAATTCCATCCAGCTCGCATTCTATCATCCAGGTAGTTGCAAGATGCAATGATAATGGACTAGGTGACTAATCAAATAAACAAGTCTCTTATCAATTAGTCTGCAGAAGACCCAGACTTGACTATGATGAAAATCTTTGGGAACCATAGATCCAAAAATTACCTTTTCCCTCCCAAACACACTAAGCTTACCAAATGCCACATCTCAAATTATTCATATACAGGGTCCTGAAACATTATATCTTGAAAGAAATCATTCAAATTTGCATGAATGAAGGCAAACTGCTTCTACTGACTCCATAGGGAGGATGACCCATCAGGTTGACCCCTTGCCCACTGAAATATTATTTCCGTAGATTAGTTTTGAATTTACCTCTCTCCAGGCGCAAATAGTGTTCTCTGGTTCCACTGCTCGAAACAGGATCAAACCACTTGTTATGGCCTGTATTATCTGGTCCCTTTGGAATCCTAATAGCTGTATCATATCATCGTTCTCTTTTCCAGTGAGAACATTATCCACCCATTATGCGCACCTGCATTTTCCAGCGAGTGTTATGGATACCAGTTCAGGACAAAAGACGGATTCATTTCTTATCCAAACGCTAATGACATATCAAGGCTATTCATAGCAACTCCTCCAGTAGCGGATTTATGCTTTGTGGGGCCCTGCATTCACCTTAATTTCTGCCTCCCTCGCAATACATCATGCCAATCCCCAATAATGTCACACCCCTCCCAACCTCGCCCACCCTCACTCCACAGAACTCTATGACACAAGCCACAAAAATACACAGATTGATCATTGCTTAACTGCTTTAGTGCTTCTCAACGTGTAAAACATGCCTGTATGAATAATTGCTGAAGTAAAATCTAAGTTTACCTTCTGTCAGACTGACGGTAAAATGGTCAATATTGCGATGTCCGTCTTTAAGGCAAGCAAACATGGAACTTGCTGATGAGCAACGAGATGGAAAAATCAGCCAATTACATCACTGCAGCACAGGCCAGTGCAGGAGCAAATACTCCAATCAACAAGCTGCATATGCTGCCATTCAGTATATTTCAGGGTCTCATTCAGTTTCAATAGTTAACTTCCTTACTTTCTCTCGCAAAATCATATACATTATTGGTGTAAATTCACACAAGTGGAATGCCCAATGAGTCCAAATCCAATATCAGTGGCTCTGTCTGCAAGATTCCGTTCTTTGTCCTAGAAGAGATTTTCTGAAGGCCAGTCTTGAGAGCAAGGCTGGTTAAAACTATCAGCATGTGACCAGCTGCAGCCACAATATCAGACCAGCAATGGTCCATCAAAAATAGAATTTAAATAAGGGAATATGGAAGACGGACAGGTTTTAAACATTTTCTTGCTTCAGCCCTTGTTTGCGTGATAATTTAGACAGCTTTTTTTCTGTCATTTCTTTTGTTGAAGATCCTCAATTACGTCATCATTAATAAAATCTTGTAAAGACGCACATTCAATCGTCAATATGGCTGAACTTGTCAAATGTTCCTGACACCTTGTAATGCTCAAATAATTTTCAACTCTTTTCAATATAGAAAAAGAATATTCACTGGAAGCATTTGTGACAGGTATTGTTAAAAATTATTTTCAGAGTGGTTACCACAGTTGGAAAGGTTTCCTGCAAACTATCGCGTATAAGTCTGCACCAATCAGCTGGTGATTTTGAAGCACAGAGCTTATCAATATTGATGAAATGAATGTACTGCTTTACTTCATCAACAAAAATGTTTTTTGTCTCTATGTCTTCCAAGTAGAATTCACTTAATTCCTTAATTGCGGTCACTGCATCCAGAAAGTGTACCTGAGCAAGACACCCTAGGTGTTCAAGTGAAGGCAAGCATCCAGCAGAGGGCAGTAGAGCGGAGCTGCTGATTGGCTGTTGTGGGGAAAATTTGCATCAGTGCATTGCGGTCACTGCATCCATAAAGTGTACCTGAGCAAGACACCCTCGGTGTTCAAGTAAAGGCAAGCATCCAGCAGAGGGCAGTAGAGTGGAGCTGCTGATTGGCTGTGGCGGGGAAAATTTGCATCAGTGCATTGTGGTCACTGCATCCATAAAGTGTACCTGAGCAAGACACCCTAGGTGTTCAAGTGAAGGCAAGCATCCAGCAGAGGACAGTAGAGCAGAGCTGCTGATTGGCTGTTGTGGGGGAAATTTGCATCAGTGCATTGCGGTCATCGTATCTTGAAGGTGGTTTATGGAGGAGCTGTTGTCAAGTGACAGTTAAACCCCAAACACTTCTTCAGTGTTTCCCTCTCTACTTCCTCCTCTAACCAAAAAAAAAGACAATCACTGTAAGGACCCCAGCTGAGTAAAGATCAAGAGGGAGACTCAAGGGCAGGTAGAAGTAGAAAGAAGTTGAACCATGACGTCACAGCCTGCAGGTAAATGACTGGTGACTGGTAAGTAGTTTTTATTTTCCCTGAGGTGTTATCGTGTGGGGCGCAGTGGTTGCTTAGTGAGTGCTTGCTTAGAAGGGGAGTAAAACATTTTTTAAACTTACTGTTGGGAGTTTCCAGCTGAATCCGGTCGGAGTGAGGACAGAGTGACTGCTGGGTAAGTAGTAAAGATTTAAATTGTTTGCGCAGGCCCATAACAGCTGATTGCTGTTCTCGTGTGGGGCGCAGTGGTTGCTGGTTAAGTGTTTTATTTTTACCTGTATTTAAGTTGGGCAGTTTCTAAACCCTAGAAACTTGTAGTGTCCCCCACCCTTCCACCTCCTTTAACCTAAGGGGTAGAGTGAATAACGGGTAAGCTCTTTCTTTCTTTTTCTTTTTTATCTAGAGGGGATGACAGGGAAGGCAGTGCAATGTTCCGCCTGCAGAATATTTGAGGTGAGGGACACCGTCAGTGTCCCTGCTGATTTCACCTGTGGGAAGTGCACCCATCTCCAGCTCCTCAGAAACCGCGTTAGGGAACTGGAGCTGGAACTGGATGAACTTTGGATCATCCGGAAGGCAGAGGTGGTCATAGATAGCAGCTTCAGGGATGTAGTTACTCCGAAGAATCAAGCTAGACGGGTGACGGTGAGAGGGGCTGGGAGGAAGCAGTCAGTGCAGGGATCCTCTGTGGTTGTTCTCCTCAGTAAGTATACCATTTGGGATACTGTTGAGGGGGACGACCTACCAGGGGTAAGCCACGGTGAATGGATCTCCAGCACTGAGTCCGTCCCTGTGGCTCAGAAGGGAAGGAGGGAGAGCAGGAGAGCAATAGTTATTGGGGACTCGATAGTTAGAGGGACACATAGACAGTTCTGTGGCAGCGAAAGAGACTTATGGATGGTATGTTGCCTCCCGGGTGCCAGGGTCCGTAACGTCTCGGGCCATGTTTTCAGAAACCTTAAAGGGGAGGGAGCAGTCACAAGTCGTGGTGCACATCGGTACCAACGACATAGGTAGGAGAAGGGACGGGGATTTAAAACAGGAATTTAGGGAGCTAGGGTGGAAGCTGAGAGTCAGGACAAACCATGTTCTCATCTCTGGTTTGTTGCTGGTGCCACGTGCTAGTGAGGTGAGGAACAGGGAGAGAGTGCAGATAAACACGTGGCTGCAGGGATAGTGTAGGAGGGAGGGTTTCAGGTACGTGGATAATTGGAGCACATTCTGGGGAAGGTGGTACCTGACAGACAGGACGGTTTGCACCTGAACCAGAGGGGCACCAATATCCTGGGAGGGAAATTTGCTACGGCTCTTCGGGGGGGTTTAAACTAATTTGTCAGGGGGCTGGGAAAACGAGCTGTGGTCCGGAAGCCAGTGTCGAGAGTAGAGAGGTACTGAGAAGGGTATCAAGGTCGCAGGAGTGTACCGGCAGACAGAAAGGTGGGTTGAAGTGTGTCTACTTCAATGCAAGGAGCATCCGGAATAAGGTAGGTGAACTTGGAGCATGGATTGGTACTTGTGGCCTTTACGGAGACATGGTTAGAACAGGGACAGGAATGGTTGTTGGAAGTTCCGTGGTATAGATGTTTCAGTAAGAGTAGGGAAGGTGGTAAAAGAGGTGGAGGAGTAGCATTGTTAATCAAGGATAGTTTAACGGCTGCAGAAAGGCAGGGGATCTGCCTACTGAGGTAATATGGGCCGAAGTTAGAAATAGGAAAGGAGCGGTCACATTGTTAGGAGTTTTCTATAGGCCCCCAAATAGCAGATGCAGAGGAAGAAATTGCAAAACAGATTATGGATAGGTGTGGAGGTCTCAGGGTAGTTGTCATGGGTGACTTTAACTTTCCAAATATTGATTGGAACCTTTATAGGTCGAACAGTTCGGATGGGGCAGTTTTTGTACAGTCTGTGCAGGAGGGTTTCCTGACACAATATGTGAATAGGCCGACAAGAGGGGGGGGCCACATTGGATTGGTATTGGGTAAGGAACCAGGCCAAGCGTTAGATTTGTTTGTGGGAGAGCGCTTTGGAGAAAGTGACCACAATTCGGTGTCTTTCACTATTGCAATGGAGAGGGATAGGGCCATACGGCAGGGCAAGGTTTATAATTGGGGGAGGGGTAATTATGATGCGATTAGGCAAGAATTAGGGAGCATAGGATGGGAACAGAAACTGTCAGGGAAAGGCACAAATGAAAAGTGGAGCTTGTTCAAGGAACAAACACTGTGTGTCCTTGGTAGGCATGTCCCTGTCAGGCAGGGAAGAAACGGCCATGTGAGGGAGCCATGATTCACAAAAGAGGTTGAATGTCTTGTCAAGAGGAAAAAGGAAGAGTATGTAAAGATGAGAAAACAAGGTTCAGTAGGGTCGCTTGAAGGTTAAAAGGTAGCAAGGAACGAGCTGAAAAAAGGGCTTGGAGAGGTAGGAGGGGGCATGAGAAGTCCTTGGTGGGTCGGATCAAGGAAAACCCCAAGGCTTTTTACTCTTATGTAAGAAATAAAAGAATGTCCAGGGTGAGGGTAGGGCTGGTCAAGGACAGTAGTAGGAACTTGTGCATGGAGTCAGAAGAAATAGTAGAGGCTTTGAATGAATACTTTTCTTCAGTGTTCACAAAGGAGAGGGGCCATGTTTTTGAGGATGAGAGTGTGATTCAGGCGGGTAGGCTGGAGGAATTAGATGATCTGAGGAAGGATGTGTAAGCAATTTTGAAAAACCTGAGGGTCGACAAGTCCCTTGGGTCAGATGGGATATACCCAAGGATTCTTTGGGAGGCAAGGGATGAGATTGCAGAGCCTTTGGCTTTGATCTTTGGATCCTCGCTGTCCACGGGGATAGTGCCAGAGGACTGGAGAGTGGCGAATGTTGTTCCTCTGTTCAAGAAAAGAAATAGGAATTACCCTGGTAATTATAGGCCAGTTAGTCTTACTTCGGTGGTCGGGAAGATAATGGAAAAGGTCCTGAAGGATAGGATTTATGACCATTTGGAAAGATGCAGCTTAATCCGGGATAGTCAACATGGATTTGTGAAGAGTAGGTCTTGCCTCACAAATTTGATTGAATTCTTTGAGGAAGTAATTAAGTGTGTAGATGAAGGTAGAGCAGTTGATGTCATACACATGGATTTTAGTAAGGCGTTTGATAAAGTTCCCCATGGTCGGCTCATGAAGAAAGTAAGGAGGTGTGGGATAGAGGGAAATTTGGCCAATTGGCTAAGTAACTGGCTATCACATAGAAGACAGAGGGTGGTGGTGGATGGATAATTTTCAGACTGGAGACCAGTTACCAGCGGTGTACCACTGGGATCAGTGCTGGGTCCTCTGCTATTTGTGATTTTTATCAATGACTTGGAGGAGGGAGCTGAAGGGTGGGTCAGTAAATTTGCTGATGACACCAAGATTGGTGGAGTAGTGGATGAGGTGGAGGGCTGTTGTAGACTGCAAAGAGACATTGATAGGATGCAGAGCTGGGCCGAAAAATGGCAGACGGAGTTTAACCCTGATAAGTGCGAGATGATTAATTTTGCTAGAAAAAATTTGAATGCGGATTACAGGGTCAACGGCAGGGTTCTGAGGAATGTGGAGGAACAGAGAGATCTTGGGGATCATGTCCACAGATCTCTGAAGGTTGCCACTCAAGTGGATAGAGCCATGAAGAAGGCTTATAGTGTGTTAGCGTTTATTAACAGGGGGCTTGAGTTTAAGAGCCGCGGGGTTATGCTGCAACTATACATAACCCTGGTGAGACCACATTTGGAGTATTGTGTGCAGTTCTGGTCACCTCATTATAGGAAGGATGTGGAAGCATTGGAAAGGGTGCAAAGGAGATTTGCCAGGATTATGCCTGGTTTGCAGGATAGGTCTTATGAGGAAAGGTTGAGGGAGCTGGGGCTTTTCTCTTTGGAGCAGAGGAGGATGAGAGGCGACTTAATAGAAGTTTATAAGATAATGAGGGGGATAGATAGAGTGGATGTTCAGAGACTATTTCCTCGGGTGGATGTAGCTGTTACAAGGGGGCATAACTATAAGATTCAGGGTGGGAGATATAGGAGGGATGTCCGAGGTAGGTTATTTACTCAGAGAGTGGTTAGGGTGTGGAATGGACTGCCTGCTGTGATAGTGGAGTCAGACACTTTAGGAACTTTCAAGCAGTTATTGGATAGGTACATGGAGCACAGCAGAATGACAGGGAGTGGGATAGCTTGATCTTGGTTTCGGATAATGCTCGGTACAACATCGAGGGCCGAAGGGCCTGTTCTGTGCTGTACTGTTCTATGTTCTATGTTCCTTACAGCTGTGGCTTTGAGCATTCTCATCCAAACTTCTGTCGAAATGCATGGAAAATAAATCACCAGTTTTCCTCAGAGATTCACTTCTGTTCTCTAATTGCACCATTACTGGGTCACAAATAACATTGACAGTCTCAACAATGATCTTCGCTTTCCTTTTTAAACTAATTTCATTGTCTATAGTTTCATTGAAAAATAACTTCCTGCGTCTGTGTGTCACAAATTCCTTTGACGATCAAATGTTTTCCATTTGTGTGCTCCAAGCATGATTGCAACATATTCCACTGATATGTGGAAACCGATAAAACCGATATATGTTCTGAACAAATTGAAAAAAATGTACAGCCTCCTCACAGGATTCAGTTGCAGCATTATAGATTAAATTGAATGAGTGACTGGAACTTGGGGTGAATAATGCACAATGATTTCCAAAACAATTGTCTCTAGACACTCATAAGCTGGACAAAACAAAGAAATCGCACTACAACTTTGCAGTCATTGATCACATATCTTTAAATTAATGTTAATTGTTCCACATGACTTACATCTGGTGTTGAATCAACTATTCTGGAATAGTACTTGGCATCTTTTACTTCATTAGTGAATTGGTTTCTGAGCCATTCTGCCATTATAGTGATGAAGTCATCGTAGGTTCTGTGCGTTAAAAAATTGTCTTCCCTGAGCCACATTATTGAGAACTTTTCAAATTCTCTTTGAGAAGTTCATCAAATTCACTGAGATATTCAAGGCAGGCTAAAAAATTACCTCTTTGAGTTGACAATGATGCCTCCTGAAAAAGACAGCAGTTTGCCTGTGGCAATAACACATCCCAGCACTTTCCTCCAATAAGAACACCCCTTTTCAAACTGAGCAAAAACACAGAATCAATTTTTCCAGATAGTTTACGTCTTTGAGCGAATGCACACATTGCTTTAATGTGAGCTTTGGAACTTTCATGAATAGCAATGTCTCTTCCAACAATTCTCCAGTTTGTGTACCGGTTAACGAATGATTGTTTCCCTTTACTAGGGTCAGGGAATAATTTGCAAACTGTAGACTGCACTAGAGGTTTACAAATAAAATCAACCAATTTCTAATTTCCATCATCCAAATTCTCTTCGCATTCAGAAAATGTGACTTATGACAACTTCCAACCTGCTTTCAGCCTCCAACCTCAAACTTTTTTCTCAAATTTTCCACATTAACTTTGTTTTCTGGTTTATTTAGTACAAATTGTTGTATTAAGTGGGCAGCATGGTAGCACAGGGGCTAGCACAGTTGCTTCACAGCTCCAGGATTCCAGATTTGATTCCTGGCTCGCATCACTGTCTGTGCGGTGTCTGCATGTTCTTCCCGTGTCTGCGTGGGTTTCCTCCAGGTACGCCGATTTACTCCCACAGTCCAACGATGTGCAGGTTAGGTGAATTGGCTATGATAAATTTCCCTTAGTGGCATTGGCCAAAGGTGAGCTGGAGCTTGGAGTGAGAGTCGGCCGCTGGGGGGAATGGAGAGTGTGGGATGCGCGGGCACGTGGTTGGCCTAGAAGAGGGGATGTCTAATCGGCGGGGGAGGGGGGGGGAGGCGGGAAGTCCCCTGATCCGGCTGATAACTTGGAATGTGAGAGGCCTGAACGGGCCGGTCAAGAGGGCCCGTGTGTTCGCGCACTTGAAGGGACTGAAGGCAGATGTGGTTATGCTCCAGGAGACGCATTTGAGGGTGGAAGATCAGGTTAGGCTGAGAAAGGGGTGGGTAGGGCAGGTTTTCCACTCGGGGTTGGACGCAAAGAATCGAGGGGTGGCGACTTTGGTGGTGAAGCGGGTGTCGCTTGAGGCGCTGAACATCGTGGCAGACAATGGAGGTAGGTATGTGATGGTGAGTGGTAAGCTGCAGGGGGTGCGGGTGGTATTAGTGAATGTATATGCCCCGAATTGGGACGATGCTGGATTTATGTGGCGCATGTTGGGCCGGATTCCGGACCTGGAGGCAGGGAGCTTGATATTGGAGGGGGACCTCAACACGGTACTGGATCCAGCATTGGACCGCTCCAGGTCCAGGAAGGGTAAGAGGCCGGTGGCGGCCAAGGTGCTGAGAGGGTTTATGGACCAGATAGGAGGAGTGGACCCATGGAGGTTTGTCAGGCCAGGGGCCAGGGAATTTTCTTTATTTTCCCACGTCCATAGAGCCTACTCCCGGATAGACTTCTTTGTTATGAGCAGGGCACTAATTCTGAGGGTGGAGGGCACGGAGTATTCGGCCATAGCCATCTCAGACCATGCCCCGCATTGGGTGGAGCTGAAGCTAGGGGAGGAGAGGGACCAGCGCCCGCTGTGGCGCCTGGATGTGGACTTGCTGGCGGATGAGGTGGTGAGCGGGCGGATCCGGGGGTGTATTGAAAGCTATCTAGAGGGTAACGATAATGGGGAGGTGCAGGTAGGGGTGGTCTGGGATGCGATGAAGGCGGTGATTTGGGGAGAGCTGATCTCCACTAGGCCCCACAAGGAGAAGAAGGAGAGGAGAGAGAGGGAGAGATTGGTGGGGAGATTTTAAGGGTGGATAGGAGGTATGCAGAGGTCCCCGGGGAGGGACTACTCAAGGAGCGACGAAGCCTCCAGGCCTAGTTCGACCTGTTGACCACCAAGAAGGCAGAGGTGCAGTGGAGGAAAGCGCAAGAGGCGGTGTATGAGTACAGGGAGAAGGCTAGCCGGATGTTGGCACACCAGCTTCGGAAGCGGGAGGCAGTGAGGGAGATTGGGGGAGTTAGGGATAAAGGGGGGAACACGGTTCGGAGTGCGGTGGGAATAAATGGGGTATTTAGAGACTTTTATGAGTGGCTGTATAGGTCTGAGCCCCCGACGGGGGAGGAGGGGATGCGTCGATTTTTGGATCGACTGAGGTTCCCGAGGGTGGAAGACGAGCAGGTGGCTGGGCTTGGGGCACCGGTAGGGCTGGAGCAGCTGACTAAGGGGCTGGGGAGTATATGCAGGCGGGGAAGGCACTGGGGCCAGATGGGTTCCCGGTGGAATTTTACCGGAAGTACATGGACCTGCTGGGCCCTCTATTAGTCAGGACTTTCAATGAGGCGAGGGAGGGGGGGGGCCCTACTGGCCCTACCCCGACGATGTCCAGGGCGCTGATCTCACTGATCTTGAAGTGGGACAAGGACCCATTACAGTGTGGATCATATAGGCCAATCTCTCTCCTCAACGTAGACGCAAAGCTGTTAGCGAAGGTGTTGGCTACCAGAATTGAGGACTGTGTCCCGGGGGGTGATTCACGAGGACCAGACGGGTTTTGTTTAGGGAAGGCAGCTGAATACCAATGTGCGGAGGATCCTTAACGTAATCATGATGCCTACAGTGGAGGGGGAGGGGGAGATAGTGACGGCGTTGGACGCGGAGAAGGCCTTCAATAGGATGGAGTGGGGGTACCTCTAGGAAGTGTTGAGGAGGTTTGGGTTTAGGGAGGGGTTCATTAGTTGGGTTAGGCTACTTTACGAAGCCCCGGTGGCGAGTGTGGCCACGAATCGGAGGAGGTCGGAATACTTTCGGCTGTACCGGGGGACGAGGCAGGGGTGCCCCCTATCCCCCTTGCTATTTGCATTGGCAATTGAGCCTTTGGCTATGGCTCTTAGGGAGTCCCGGAACTGGAGGGGGCTGGTCCGGGGGGGGGGGGGGGGGGGGGGGGGGACGACCGGGTTTCGTTGTATGCCGCTGACCTGTTACTGTATGTGGCGGACCCAGTGAGGGGGGATGCCGGAGGTGATGCGGATCCTCAGGGAGTTTAGGGACTTTTCAGGGTATCAGCTCAATGTGGGGTAGAGTGAGCTCTTTGTGGTACAGCTAAGGAACCAGGGAAGGGGGATGGACGAGCTTCCACTGAAGAAGGCGGAAAGGAGTTTTCGGTACCTGGGGATCCAGGTGGCCAGGAGCTGGGGGGCCCTACACAAGCTCCACTTGACGAGGCTGGTGGAGCAGATGGAGGAGTTTAAAAGGTGGGATATGCTGCCACTCTCCTTGGCGGGTAGGGTACAGTCGGTGAAGATGACGGTGCTCCCGAGGTTCCTTGTTATATTCCACTGCCTCCCCATCCTGATCCCTAAGGCCTTTTTTAAGCGGGTCAGTAGGAGCATCATGGGGTTTGTATGGGCGAAAAAGACCCCGAGGGTGAGAAGGGTGTTTCTGGAATGGAGCAGGGACAGAGGAGGGCTAGCGTTGCCTAATCTGTGTGGGTATTACTGGGCTGCCAATGTGGCGATGATACGCAAGTGGGTAATGGAGGGGGAGGGGGCGGCATGGAAGAGGCTGGAGGTGGCGTCCTGTGTGGGCACGAGTCTGGGAGCACTAGTGACAGCACCGCTGCTGCTCCCACCGACTAGGTACACCACGAGTCCGGTGGTGGCGGCGACTTTGAAAATTTGGGGGCAGTGGAGGCACCACAGGGGTGAGGTAGAGGCTTTGGTTTGGTCCCCGATCCGGGAGAACCATCGGTTCGTCCCGGGGAGAATGGATGGAGGGTTCCTGAGCTGGCACAGGGCAGGAATTAGAAGGATGGGGGACCTGTTTTTAGGTGGGACATTTGTGAGCCTTGGGGCGCTGGAGGAAAAGTTTGGGCTTCCCCCCGGAAATGCCTTCAGGTACATGCAGGTAAGGGTGTTTGTAAGACAGCAGGTGAGGGAGTTCCCGCTGCTTCCAGCACTCAGGATCCAGGATAGGGTGCTGTCGGGATGTGGGTTGGAGAGGGCAGGGTCTCGGCGATCGACCAGGAGATGCAGGAGGAGGAGGAGACCTCGGTGGAGGAGCTAAAGGGTAAATGGGAGGAGGAGCTTGGGGAGGCCATAGACGAGGGTACGTGGGCGGACGCCCTGGGTAGGGTTAATTCTTCCTCCTCTTGCACCAGGCTTAGCCTGATACAATTTCAGGTTGTTCACAGAGCGCATATGACAGGGGGCAAGGCTGAGCAGGTTCTTTGGGGTGGAAGACAGGTGTGGGAGGTGCTCGGGGAGCCCAGCAAATCATACCCATATGTTCTGGGCGTGCCCGGCGCTGGATGGTTCTGCAGGGGTATTGCGAGGATGGTGTCTAAGGTGGTGAACATCCAGGTTAAGCCGAGCTGGGGGTTACCACTATTTGGGGTATCGGACGAGCCGGGAGGGCAGGAGGCGAAAGAGGCCGGTATTCCGACCTTTGCGTCCCTGGTAGCCCGGCGGAGGATTCTGCTACAGTGGAAGGATGCGAGGCCCTCGGGTGTGGAAGCCTGGATCAGCGTCATGGCAGGGTTCATTAAATTGGAGAGGGTAAAATTTGCCTTCAGGGGGTCTGTGCAAGGGTTCTTCAGGCGGTGGCAACCGCTCCTAGACTTTCTAGCGGGGCGTTAGGAGGTGGTCAGCAGCAGCAGCAACCCAGAGTGGGGGGGAGAAGGAGGGGGGGGGGTACTTTGTGTTTTCTCCTGTGTTTATTGTTGCTTAATGGGGGGTTTGTATATTGGGGGAATTCATGATGTAGTTGTAAGATGTTTATTTATGTGTTCTTTGTTTTTCTTTTTTCTGTAAGGGGGGGGGGGGTGGTTTGTTGAAAATATGTTAAAATTTGAATTAAAATATTTCTTAAAAAAAAAAAAAAAATTCCTTCAGTATCCAAAAAGGTTGGGTGGGGTTACGGGGATAGGGTGGAGGCGTGGGCTTAAGTGGGCTACTCTTTCCAAGGGCTGATGCAGACTCGATGGGCCGAATGTAAATTCTATGATTCTATTCTATCCTGCCCAGTGGAACAGATTTTGGCTATAAGGCAACGTCTTCAGGATAGGTTTCTTCCCTCACTTCAACAGAAGGAATATCTTGTAGTTCCACTGTTATTTCCACTTCTTGTTCAACTTTTTCAGGCAATGTGGTTTCTCCGGAAAGTCTTAGACTTAGGCAAGTCTAAGTCATCAGATAATTCACCCATACATTTGGTGGATGAGGTTAAATGTGCAGTTTGTGTACTGATCTATACTTTGAACATTTTAAAGTAAAATGATGAACTGTCTTTTAACCTGGCTTCCTCCCCGTGCCTTCCCTTCAATTTTCTGAGTGCTAGACTGCCAGATTGATGGTGTCGCTTCATATTAACTGATCTTTCTTGATTTTAATTAATATGAATTTTGTGAAACAGCAGGCTTTTTTTGCCCTCCTCAGTCCTGGGGATTGAAATTCCCCTGCTTGACGACGGTTACCCCATGTCGGACCAGCTAGCCACCACCTCCAAATTCAGACAACCCCAACGACGTCTCGCACCTTACCTCAACTATCTCGCCTCTCTGTTGACTCGGCTGCCTGGCTATCGCCTGCCCAGCCCTCCTGAGGCCTGGCCTGAGGGTCGAGTCACCCCTGTCCCCATCGACGATGGCTTGCATCCGAGTCCTAACCGGCTGGCTGGCTCACTCACCACGTCCCTCATGGTTTTATCGCCAATTAGCAAAAATGTTAGTGAAGTAAACACAGGAAATCCTCACCTTGACTGCTGCCTCTCTCCCTCCTAGTCACCTCGACATTCACCAGTGTTTTCCCACTCTAAGAGGACTCGATCAATCAGAGTCTGATAGGCTCAGGCCTATCAACAAATGCAGAGTAATCAGGCCATGACTGGTGTCCATAAACATCGGCCGGCACAGGGACCCCGGGACCGCCCCCCCCCCCCCCCCCCCCCCCCCCCCCCCCCCCCCGCCCCCCCTCTCCACTGGGTGGGGCCCTGTGCAGAGCCATGGTGTCTTTTATTCTAAGTCTGTCTCTGAATTCCTCACTGCTACCTCAGACGGGATCATCTAACTCAGGCCAGGAATCAAATGATGAACCTTTCCTCTCTGAAGGCTCAATTACTCTTCTTCTTAGACAGTTCCTCAGGGCTGCCGATGACTTGCTTCCACACTAAAAATTCATTGACTGAGTAGTCAAAGTAGGCAGCACAGTAGCACAAGTGGTTAGCACTGTGGCTTCACAGCGCCAGGGTCCCAGGTTCGATTCCCCGCTGGGTCACTGTCTGTGCGGAGTCTGCACGTTCTCCCCGTGTCTGCGTGCGTTTCCTCCGGGTGCTCCGGTTTCCTCCCACAGTCCAAAGACATGCAGGTTAGGTGGATTGGCCATGCTAAATTGCCCTTAGTGACCAAAAAGGTTAGGAGGGGTTATTGGGTTACGGGGATAGGGTGGAAGCGAAGGCTTAAGTGGGTCGGTGCAGACTCGATGGGCCGAATGGCCTCCTTCTGCACTGTATGTTCTATATTCTATGTTCTAGTCCAAAGCACAACTTACAGTCTCTGTCACAGGTGAGGAAGGTGGTGGTTGGAGGAATGGGTGGGTGGGGTTCCCCAGTTGCCACGTGTTCATTCCGTTGTCAAAGCTTGGCTTCAGCTTACTCTCAGCGATAAAACTTGAGGTGTTCAGATCCTGCCTATATATTTTTCCTCCACTCTGGGCAGCTTTGGGCCAGGGTTCCTGGTGGAAATCTTGTACTTTTTCATGGAAGCTTCGAGGGTGCCCTTGAAGCATTTCCTCTGACTTCCTGGGGTTTGCTTGCCTTGTTGAAGCTCCAGGTAGAACATTTGTTTCAGGAGTCTTGTGTAAGGCATGCAAATAATGTGGATCACCCAGGGAAGCCGATCAAACGTGGTCAATGCTGTGGCCTGAGCTGGAACACTGAAAATTTGTGCGCTTATCCTGCCAATCGATTCGCAAGATCTTGCAGAGGCAGCGCTAGTGGTACTTCTCCATGGTTTTGAGGTGCCTGTTGTACATTGTCCATGTTCCTGAGCTGTATTGGAGGGTGAGTATCACTACTTCTCTGTGGGCCATGAACTTGGTGGCAGGTCTGAGGTCCTGGTCTTCAAACACTTTCTTCCTCATGCAAATAAAGGCTGAGTTGGTACACTGAAGGCGGTGTTGAATCTCGTCATTGATGTTTGCCCTTGTCAACACTAGGCTCCCAAGATGTAGAAAGTGGTCCTATTGTCCCCACCGTGGATTTTGATAATGACAGAGGTGGGGGGTGGGGTGGAGGGGGGGGGGGGTGGGTGGGGGGGGGGATGTTGTGTGGCGGGGGCAGGATGACAGTGGACCTTTGTCTTACTGATGTTTAGTATAAGATATTTAGCTTCTGAACGCCTCGGTGAAGGTGTTGACGATGGCTTGGAGCTTAGCCTCTGAGTGTGTGCAGATATAAGCATGATCTGCATAGGATTGGGTGACCTAGCAAGCAGCGGAGGTTGAACAATTTCTAAAATTCAATTATTAAAAGCAGCATGAAGGTAAGTCACAGAGTAAAAGTGCTACAATTAGGATTGGTTTTCCCTCTCGAGACGTGGAAGATCCCACGGCACTTGATGAAGAAGAGCAGAGGAATTCTTCCAGGTGCCTGACCAATGTTTACCCCTCAACCAACATCATCAAACCAAAACACATTGTCTGGTCATTATTCAATTGCTGTCTGTGGGACCTTGCTGTCCACAAATTGGTTAACATGCTTCATACATTACAACCCAACAGCACTTCAAAAATACGTCACTCATTTCCTCCCTGTATTTAACCTTTACTGGTGCTGTCGTAAAATTAATATGGGCAAGTAAAAAGGTGTGTCTCACCCATTTCCCTGATTCTCAATCAATGTCACAATGGAGAAAGTCATACAAAGAGATAAACATGAATCTTCCCACAAAAGAGGGGAAGTTGACTCTGCGTCGTTCTTGCACATGTAATGGCATCCTTGCACATTCTTGGTCTTCCGCTAGCCAAGTTATTTCAGGACAGCATTGGCATTTACCAAATAGTGTGAAAAGTTGCCCATGTGTGTCCTGTCCACAAAGAGGAGGAAATATCAAACCTGACCAAATACTCCACATCATCAGCAAAGTGGTGCAGGGAGTCATCAACATTCCAGAAGTAACCAGCACACGAGTGCTCACTTTGGGTTTCACTTGGGCCACTCAGTGGACCTCAGTACAGCCCTGGTTAAAACAGGGACAGAGACACGAATTCCAGTAGTGAGTTGAAAGCGTCAATGGCATTATGTCAGCATTGAACTGAGTATGGCACCCAGGGGTCTGAGTAAAATTGAAGTCAATGGAATGCAGGAGATTCTCAGGGCAATATCTATTTTCAGCGCCTTCCTCAATGATCTTCCCTTCATCATAAGATTAGAAGTACGACTATTTGCTGATGATCGAAGTTCATCTCCATTTGCAATTCTTCAGATAATGAAGTGATCCATGCCGGCAAGCAAAACGACATGGACAAAATCCAGACTTGGGATGATAAATGGTAAGTAACATTCACAGCACAAGTGGCAGGCAGTGGCCGCATTTTTAAAAAATATATAAATTTAGAGTACCCAATTCACTTTTTCCAATTAAGGGGCAATTTAGCATGTTCAATCCACCTACCTTGCACACCTTTGGGTTGTGGGGGCAAAACCCACGCAAGCACGGTGAGAATGTGCAAACCCACCGTGACCCAGAGCCGTGATCGAACCTAGGACCTTGGCGCCGTGAGACTGCAGTGCTACCACTGCGCCACTGTGCTGCCCTGGCAGTGGCCACATTAACAAGAAAGTCTAACCAACTCCCCTTGACTTTTCCTCTTGTATAAAGGTGTGGCACATACAGGGTATACTGAGTACAGTACCACCCATGCAGTGATGTAAGAAAGCACATGACCCAGACAATAGGTCAGTGTGGTGTTGAGCAGAGACATGTGAAGAACTAGACATGGAGATAGCTCCATGTACTCTTTACTGTATACGTATATAGTTCCAAGTAGTTAAGAAGGACTTCCTCTTAAACTACAGAAGACTTCTTTAAGAGACACCATTCTGTAACCAACATCTTCCCAACATTACCATCACCAAATTCCCTACTATCGACATCCTGAGGAGAATTCCCTTGACCAGACTACATCATACATAAATAGCATGGATACTAAAGCAGATAAGTGCTCGGTATTCCATAGAAAGTGGCTCACTTCCTGACACCCCAAAGCCTCTCCACTATCTATAAGACAGAATTCAATAGTGACAGAACAACATCCACTTGCCCAGATGGTGCAGATGCAACAACACTCAAGAAGCTCAACAGAACAAAACTTGCTTAGCATCCATCCATTACCTTAAGCATGCACTCTTACACTACCGCCACACTGTAGCTACTGTAAAGACTATTTGCAGAATTCAGTGCGGCCAAGGACTCTTCGAACTGCAAAACTCACAACCCCCACAACTTAAAAGATCAAGTGAACAGGTGATGGGAACACCATCATTTCTCACTTCTTCTCCAAGTTATATAGCATCCTGACTTAGACATATGCTATATGTTCCTTCAGTGTTGCTGATTTCAAAATCCTAATGGCAATGTGGGAGTACCTTCACCACACTGTAATGGTCCAAGATTAAGGCTCACTATCACCTCTCAATGGCAACTTGAGATGGGCAATAAATACTTGGTAATAATAGTATCCTGAAAAGTATTGTCTTTAATATCCCAAAATGTTAGTTCAAAGCAGCACTGTTAGAGATTCACTGTTTATCCTTCTGGTCACAGTTGACATGCTTCTTGGGAAATCCAAAGGAAAGCCAAATTAGTTTAAGGGAGGAGGCATTTATCCATTGTTTATGGATGCCTAGCGTACATAGAAATTCCCAGTTCAGAGGCCAGGCAGGGAAATTGATTAAGCGAGATCTCTGATAAGCCCATTGTTATCTCAAGCCAGGGGAAGAGGCGCACGTTAACTTGCCTATGTAATTTCCCCTCTAAATATTCACCAGTATTGAAGGATTTGTGTATTGTTCAATACTGTGTGATCCTGTGCATTCCTTATTTGAATTGTTCCAAGCTATTCATCTATGTTTAATTAAAGCATGGTATAATTGCTTAAGCTCATCTGTTGATTTGTTGGCTTAGCTTATCTTTTGGGAACCAGCAAATAACCCCTGAATACATCAATTATGTGCTGCTCGCAATATAATATTGCGGCCTTTGAAAAGCTCCAATTCAAATCTGTCATTTTTTATGTCCTGTCTCTCGTAAATTACATTTTCAGATTTGGTCAGATTCAATTATCACAAATCGTGATAGGCCTGATTGGTTTGTGCTTTTTATTGGTACATGGTACCGCACAGACATGCTTAGCTTCTGGAGGATTTATGTTAATGAAGTCTCTCTGCAATGTGCATCGAAATACATGGTGCAAAAAAAAACCATGGCATTTTGAGCTGCTAGATAGATTCTTTGAGACTGACTTGTTTGTTGCATTGATAAACTGCGTAAAATGTAAATGGTGCCATCTCGTGGACAATGTGAGTCAGTAATCCCTTGCTGAAGAATATAAAGTTCAGGCAAGCACAGAAGGCAGAGACTTACAAATGGTTCATTTTATTCACATTCTGCCAGTTATGTTCCAAAGACATGAGGAAATAAGATCAAGTTTATATCAGCTTCAAATAGGCTACTATGTGTGTCTCCTGTGCACTGAGATCACCGGATTTGCTCCTTCTGCCTTTCAACTGGAGCTTTTCATAGGTAAGAATATTTACTTTAATTTTCCTGTTCCCTTTGATAT
Source organism: Scyliorhinus torazame (assembly GCF_047496885.1). NCBI lineage: Eukaryota > Metazoa > Chordata > Chondrichthyes > Carcharhiniformes > Scyliorhinidae > Scyliorhinus > Scyliorhinus torazame. The sequence goes on from NC_092734.1 coordinate 14,688,806, forward strand.
AGTTCCTTTACAAAAATCCTCCATTTCTCTTTTAATAATGTAATAATCTCCAGGTGGTCTTGTGGTGCAGTGGGTAGTGATCCTGTTGCTAACTAAACCAAAAGCTTCTTCTGAGAATGGTTTGAGTCCAATCCTGGTACTCAATGGCCAAGAAATGTCCTTTAAAAATACGTCCAAACAAGCTGTGTATCAACCTGTTCTCAACACATGCCAATGGCAGTGGGTAAGAGTGGGAGAGATTCCTGGTCTGCCATTTGATGGAAAGAATGTTGGAGCCTCAACCATCACTGTCCATGGCTCTCGACTACAACATGCAGATAAAAGCACAGGTTGCCACAGCAACCCGGGCTCACTGAGTGATCTGTAACCAACCATCACTAGCCTCTTCCTCAGTAAATAGATGCAGTAATGGATTTTACGTCTCAATGACCTGAACAAATTTTTCCTCTAAGCTTCACTCTTACTGATCATTCATCATCTATGTCCCCTTCTACCTGACCCATAGCCAGTGAGAGCTAATAAACCCAGTTAAACACAATTTGATAGAGTTGATCACAGAACATCAACACAGAGCTAAATCGCTGGCTTTTAAAGCAGACCAAGGCAGGCCAGCAGCACGGTTCAATTCCCGTATCAGCCTCCCCGAATAGGCGGCAGAATGTGGCGACTAGGGGCTTTTCACAGTAACTTCATTTGAAGCCTACGTGTGACAATAATCGATTTTTATTTCATTTTATTTTCATGAAGGTAATTGAAGCTAACTCATTGAAATGCAATCATTTGTTCTTCAGATGTGGACTGCACTGAGAAAGCTGTGTTAATGTCCATCCCCACTTGTCCTGTAAAGGTGATAGTGCGACTTCCATTTTCAATAATCACTTTTACACAACGTGATCTAGTTGAGAGGCCAACTAGATCACGGCAGAATGCAGTAAGAATCTCAAGTGTGGGATTAGAATTACTCGAAAGCCCAACCAGTTAAGGACAACTGGTTCCTTTCCCTGAACGACATTGAAGAACCAGTTGGGATTTCAATGACAATCAATCCATAAAAGCTTGTCTGGTCATCTTTCCCTGGTGCAGGCTTATACGTTATCAGATACACTGAGTTCAATTTCACAATTTGTTGTGGTGAGCTGATGAAATCATGACCTCCGATTAAATCCAATATCGCAACCATGACACTTTCATACCTGCAGTTTAAATGTGAGATGCCACTTGCTCAAATGTTCCTTTCTTTATAGAAGTCTGTGTTCTTAAATGAATTCCTTTTTTGAAATGTTTGAAAACCTCTTTCTCCTTGCCAGAAGTTGCATGAAAGGCAACCACCATTCTTATAAAAGTTCAGGACACCCAAGAAGCTAAGTTAAAAGAACATTTAATTAGTTAACATAAAGTAAAGACCGCAACACAGCTTACAACTCAAAGGTCCCAGCCGGGACTACTATAGGTTTAGAGTACCCACTTGTTTTTTTCCAAATAAGGGGCAATTTAGCGTGGCCAATCGACCTACGCTGCACACCTTTTTGGTTTGTGGGGGTGGGACCCACGTAGACACGGGGCGAATGTGCACAGTCCCCACGGACAGTGACCCTGGGCTGGGATCAAATTTGGTTCGTCACCGCCGTGAGGCAGCAGTGCTGACCACTGCTCCATTGTGCTGCCCCGTGGGAAGTGCTTCCTGACTATAGGTTGGCAGACAGGGTGGTCAAGGCAGATTCATCCAGCATGCCTTCTTCCGGAACGGGTTGTCAGCCCTTGAGGTGGTCCACTGCTCTTTATAGACGCCCAATCAAAATGGATGGATGTGCACCGAATGTCTCTGACCACCTCGCGAATCTCAGCCACTACACATAGTTCCTCACAAACATTTTCATCTGTGAAATACCCAGTTATCCACTTGCAAATCTTTTAAGACCGTGTGCTGACCTGGCTGTGGGATGACCACACAAGCCCCGCACGATCCATTCCCTAGTCCTGACCGTTTAAGAAACTGGCTCTGTTTTCTCCACTACAGTCCCTGCCACTCATTGAGCTCTGTCCCCAAACTCTGAACATGAACAGCGCGTCTCTGGTTTAAAACCTCTGTCAAGCGTTCAGTGATCATGGTACCTCTTTTGGAGACCCTGCTTCATTTCTAACTTCCCATCAAGACATGGGGACATTAAAATAGGGGGGTCCGGAGGGATCTGCCCATTAGCGAGTCTGTCAGTGCTACCCCAGTTGTGATGTGCTGCGTCGTTCAGTAGTTGAATAAGAACCGAGCCATCTTTGTTTCAAAGGAATCCGTGTTTTGTTTTCTCATACCTTGTTTAAACATTTGGGCTGCCCGTCAGCCAAACCATTTGAGGACGGATGATATGGAGCAAAACAGGGGCTCGATTAATCAGTGTTTTAATATGAATTCATGCTGTTTTAAAATGCCTGCGCTCCTCCTCGCTCAATCTTCTCAATCTTAATCCGCTGGAAACTTCCTTCAATGTTAGGCAGGCTGAGAGGGCAGGACACAGACATTTTAAAACATGCTGCAAATCAAATGCAAACTGCAAATTAAATGTATAATTATGCATAGAGGAAGACAAAATTACTAAAGTTCTTCCCATTGGTGAAGCCAATTCTTGGCAATGATACAAGACTCTAATTATAAGGAAGAGGTATAGATAATCCAAACAATTCTGAGTGAAAATTCAGAAATACAGACATTCTTTTCCAAACCCAGTCCTAAGTATAGCTCGCTTTCAGGTTATTTATTTTTCTCAGAAGTAATACATCTGATCAGTTGAGTTGCTTGTTGATGCGACTAACAATTGGTGCTGTGTCAATATTACCTGTTGGATGCTTATCTGACTTTTGTGTCCAAGTGCGGTCTGTAGGAATTTTAAAGGGCAACAGCCTTGCATTATAGAGTACCTTTCACAAGTTCACAAATGTGCTTTTAGTTACCAAAGTATATTTGTAGTCAGTGCTATAATGTAGTAAATTCTGACACCTAATTTGCACTTAGCAAGGTTCACAAAGGGCAGGCAACAGGAGAAGCACCAGAACCAATGATCTCTCTCCATGGTGCTGCCCAACTGCCCTCCCAGGTGGACATAAAACATCCCACGTCGCTATTTCGCAGAAGAATAGAGGAGTTCTCCTCAGTATCCTGGTCAATATTGTGGTGCTTTTTGTGATGCTGTTTTCAGGATGGATGTCGGAGTGTTCACAAAGACCACAACAGCTAAGTTCATTAACTAAACTAACATTTATTTATACTACTTAAATTAAGCTCGACCACTTACTCCTCGAGTAAACAATAATTATAATAATCTGCACTCTACTAACACTAGTCTCTACACTCTAACTCTAACTGTACTCTATCATCTCTCGATCTTTCCTATGCACTCTACTCCAGCCTTCACTCTCTCTCCCAGAAGTCTGAGAGTCAGTGCCTTATATAGTATTGCATCTAGCTCCATCTAGTGCTTAATTGTAACATGACATTAGCTTTTTGTATACTGAACATTTCTATAATGTCTCAAATATTTATCCTTTAACCAACATCACTGAAAAACAAATGGACTGTTATTTTATGCCCAGTAAAGATATCATACTTCTAACTTTCAAATTACAGACTGGAAGCAAGTTGATATTTAAACTCCGACAATGTGCCATTAAAATGGGGCAGCACGGTAGCACAAGTGGATAGCACTGTGGCTTCACAGCGCCAGGGTCCCAGGTTCAATTCCCCGCTGGGTCACTGTCTGTGCAGAGTCTGCACGTTCTCCCCGTGTCTTTGCGGGTTTCCGCCGGGTGCTCCGGTTTCCTCCCACAGTCCAAAGACGTGCAGGTTAGGTGGATTGGCCATGATAAATTGTCCTTAGTGACCAAAAAGGTTAGGCGGGGTTATTGGGTTACGGGGATAGGGTGGATGCGAGGGCTTAAGTGGGTCGGTGCAGACTCGATGTGCCGAATGGCCTCCTTCTGCACTGTATGTTCCATGATCTATAAAAATGGTCGCTGGGAGTCAAGTGACCACTGTTTGTAATTTTGCACAAAGACTTAACACATGTCTGAAGCTGCTTTTGGAAAGTTCTCCAATGCAAATTGGTTTACCGGGTGCAAACTCCTATACCAGCTCAAGAGACCGAACAAATAATGGCTAGCAGGCATGTCAGAGCTGTGAGGGTGGAATATCAAATAAAGTCTGCCAGTCAGATAACCATAGCTGGCTATCACTCATTCACCCAGTCTGAATCCAACAACACAAGAAGGGCAATTCCTCCAGCCAGAAAAACAGAAACTGGCTAACGACCAGTCAACCCAGGCAGTGCGAGGGGGCCTAATTTGTTTTCACCTCCAAAGACTCACCTTTACACAAATCTGGTCAACGCCTCATTTGGAAGTCCTGAGATTTTCAGCTTCCATTCATCTTCAAGAAACCAAAAGAGAGGAGCAATCCAAGCGTACAGCATTTGTTTCCTAAATGATTGTTCATCCATGTGACTCATTCTTTGTTTTTTTTTGCTAATGACTTAAATGCATGCTTTGCCTTTAGAATCCATCTTTACTCATGTGAATGTCTGTGTGCATGAGAGAGGGAGTGTGTTTCATTGCGTCTACATTTCAGGGTCTTGTGTGAATAAACGTTACGTTTTCTTCTGAATTAAACTTACCCAAAAGCGTGATTCCTGTCTACTGCTAAAGGTCAGGGGGCGAGATTTTCCGACCCCCCCGCCGGGTCGGAGAATCGCTGGGGGCTGGCGTGAATTCCGCCCCTGGCGGTTGCCGAATTCTCCGGCACCGGAGATTCGGCGGGGACGGGAATCGCGCCACGCCGATTGGTGGGCCCCCCGCCCCGGCGATTGCCCGGATGGGCCGAAGCCCCGCTGCTAGAATGCCTGTCCCGCCGGCATGGATTAAACCACCTCTCTTACTGGCGGGACAAGGCAGCGCGGGCGGGCTCCGGGGTCCTGGGGGAGGTGCGGGGCGATCTGGCCCCGGGGGATGCCCCCACGGTGGCCTGGCCCGCGATCGGGGCCCACCGATCCACGGGTGGGCCTGTGCCGTGGGGGCACTCTTTTCCTTCCGCCTTCGCCACGGTCTCCACCATGGCGGAGGCGGAAGAGACTCCCTCCACAGCGCATGCGCGGGGATGCCGTGAGCGGCCGCTCACGCTCCCGCGCATGCGCCGCCCGGCAATGTCATTTCCGCGCCGGCTGGCGGGAAAGGCCTTTGGTGCGGGGCGGAAATCAGTCCAGCGCGGGCCTAGCCCCTCAAGGTTAGGGCTCAGCTGCTCAGGGGGCGGAGGATTCCGCACCTTTGGGGCGGCGCGATGCCAGACTGATTTGCGCCGTTTTTGGCGCCAGTCGGCGGACATCGCGCCGATACCGGAGAATTTTGCCCCAGGACTTTAAAAAGGTAAAATACCCCCCCTAAACACACATCTTGGGCGGGATTCTCCATCCCGCCGCAGCGGGATTCTCCACCCCAATAGCTGGCCAATGGGGTTTCCCATGGTGGGCACCATTACGCCATCGGGAAATCCACAGGTGAGTGTGCTGCCGGCGAAAGGTAGGATTCCGCCGACGGAGAATCCAACTCCTTGTTCTGGACAACCCAGAGATGAGGACAAAGGATTAAAGTTATTCCATCATCCCTCTCCCCGTCCATAACACTTATCATCACATCGCTGCATGTTTCCTATGTCACAACAATGACCTGACTGCACTTCAAAAGTACTTAATTGGCTGTCAAGCGTATTGGGCCGTTCTGAGGTTGTGGGAGATGCCTTTGACAAGGTGTGGTATACAAGGGTGTTAAAGATGCCAGGAGCCCATGGTGATAAGGGTAAGATACTGGCATGGATAGAGGATTGGCAGACTGGCAGAAGGCAGAGAATGGGAATAAAGGGGTCTTTTTCAGGATGGCAGCTGTTGACTAGTGGTGTGCCTCAGGGGTCAGTGTTGAGACCACGACATTTTGCAATATACATCAACTATCTGGAAGAAGAAACTGAGGGCACTGTTGCTAAGTTACAAAGATATGCAGGGGGACAGGTAGTATTGTGGAAGCAGGGGGGCTGCAGAAGGACTTGAACAGGCTAGGAGAGTGGGCAAAGAAGTGGTAGATGGAACACAGTGTGGAAAAGTGTGAGGTTATGCACTTTGGGAGGAAGAATGGAAGCATAGACTTTTTTCTAAATGGGAAAAGGCTTAAGAAATCAGAAGCACAGAGGGACTTGAGAGTCCTTGTTCAATATTCTCTCAAGGTTAACGTGCAGGTTCAGTCGGCATTTAGGAAGGCAAATGCAATGTTAGCATTCATGTTGAGAGGGCATGTTGAAGAGCAGGGATCTACTTCTGAGGCTGTATAAGGCTCTGGTAAGACCCCATTTGGAGTATTGTGGTCAGTTTTGGGGCCCCATATTTAAGGAAGGATGTGCTGGCTTTGGAAAGGGTCGAAAGGATGTTCACAATAAGATCCCTGGAATGGAGTTTGTCATATGAGGAGCAGTTGAGGACTCTGGGTTTAGAAGGATGAGGGGGGATCTTACTGAAACTTACAGGATACTGAGAGTCCTAGGTAGGTTAGACGTGGAGAGGATGTTTCCACCAGTAGGAAAAACACGAGGGCACAGTCCCAGACTGAAGGAACGAACCTTTCAAACTGAGATGAGGAGGGATTTCTTCAGCCAGAGGGTGGTGAATCTGTAGATTTGTTTGCCGCAGAAGGCTATAGAGGCCAAATCACTGAGTATCTTTAAGACAGAGATAGATAGGTTCTTGATTAATAAGGGGATCAGAAGGGCAGCACGGTGGCACAGTGGTTAGCACCTCTGTCTCGCGGTGCAAAGGTCCCAGGTTCGATCCTGGCTCTGGGTTACTGTCCGTGTGGAGTTTGCACATTCTCCCTGTGTATGCGTGGGTTTCGCCCCCACAACCCAAAGATGTGCAGGGTAGGTGGATTGGACATGCTAAATTGCCCCTTAATTGGAAAAAATGAATGGGTACTCTAAATTTATAAAAATAAGGGGATCAGGGGTTATGGGGAGCAGGCAAGAGAATGGGGATGACAAGCATGGCAGCCATGATTGAACGGCGGAGCAGACTCGATGGGCCTAATGGCCTAATTCTGCTGCTATGTCTTATGGCCTTATGTAAATTGTAGCCACCTAAAATGGCTGATTCCTGATTAATTTGGCCAAAACCCGATGTAAAATGGCGAACTGAGAAGGCTGATGGGAAAATCAGCCAACAGGACACAAACGGACAGCTGCAGACAGAACAGTGTATTCGGCTCTGGGGAAGTCGGCCCAGATCGATACCTGCAACCATTAGCAGCACATCAACCCAGCCATCTGCAGTTTAATCGGCAATCCCCGGGAACAATTGCAACAAATTAGCAATTGAAAGCCGATCCAGACCTCTCGGTGCCAGCAGTGGCCGAGACAAAGAAAGGTGAACGACCACCCTCCGATCAAGGAATCTCCCCATTATTGGAGCATATCGAACCCAGTGATTGGGACCAAGTCCAATCACTTGGGACCAGGGTCAAGGTCCGCCCCGAGAGGCGGGAAGCCCCTGGGAACTATAAAGATAGGGGCCAAGTTCAGATCGACCCTTCGTCTCCTACTCGCAACCTTCGAGACCCTTCAACGAAAGAATAAGTAAGTCTTACTCCAGCGATCGCTACCAGATAGGTGTTCCAGGCTATCGACCCGTACCAGCCTTTTTGAATCCCGCAGGCCAGACCTAATTCGATAGACCATTCGTTTCCCTGACCTGGTGGGCCATCACCAAAGTTAAGTATTGGCCTTTAGTGGTAGGTAATAGTCTAGAAGTAGGATTATTGTCTAAGTATTTATTGCTGTATATAATAAATGATCATTGATTTAACATTTACTAAGCGGTGTGCTGCATTATTAATCATTACTTGAGCTTGAACCACGTGGTGGTATCAGAAAGATACCTGGCGACTCGTGAGCAAAGGTGACAGAATTAGAGCTAATAAAACTAAGGCTAATAAGAGCAACATTTTGGCGACTCCCCCGGGACCCGATCTAGAAGTGGAAAACCACTCCGGGAGAACCCAAGAAATTTTGAATTAGAATCCAATTGGAAACAAAAAAACCCACAAGTGTTCAAGCGGTTCTGATTAATAATTCACAATTCAGAAGTGTGTGTATGCATGCGAAACTAACAGGGCTATAAGGTAAAACTGATAGATTTTTGTTGCATCAAAACTGTCGGAAGTCTGTATTTTCGGAAATTAGCGCAAGCCGTACCCGCATCTACGACACCACCTTAGCCCCCTGTTCCAAATTTAACCGAAGCAAGCAGATAGGAGAGATGGCCATGCAGGCAATGCAACGCCTCATGAACCCCGAGGAATTTGCGGCCGCAGCGACCAGCAGCAGTAGAGTGGGACAGTGCCCCACTTGGGAAGAGGAAATTCAGAAATACCTCAAGGGCAAAGGATGGCCCATGTGGAATGATTTCTGTAATAATGACGCCTCAGGTCCCGGAAGTATAGGGCATACTTGGTGGGAGAACATGAGTGAAATCCACAAAAAGAATTTAACAAAAGCTCGCAAGCCGATGGCAATTGTGTCCTGTCTGGCACAATTGCGGGGCACAGAGGAGGTCGTCAGGATGCTCTGCAAAGAAGTAGAGGGCATACATCGCATGAGTAAAGTCGATGTATGCGAGGTGGAGAAAGAGAATATAGAGTTAAGGAGGAAATTGGCAGCAAAGGACGAAGAGGTGGCTGACGCCAAACTGGGTCACCGGTCTTGTCTGGCGCATTTAAGCAGTTTCCAATCCCAGTACGAAAAGGCTTATCAGGACACGCAGCGTGCAGTCCTGGTAAAGAAAGAGACAGAGAAGCAGGTGGAGACGCTACAGAAGCAATGTAGTGATCTCAAGGCAGCCTTGAGAGCGCTCCACGTTGCAACCACGGAACAACGGCAGAGTACCATAGACCATGCGAAGTGCCGGAAGCAAATTGCAGACCTGCAATCACTGCTTTCTGTCCAAAAGGGATTCCAAGAAACCTTTGGGGAAAGTTTAGAACAGGAAGACGGCCCTGATTGGGAAGAATTGCAGGAAACAGCGCAGAGATATGTTCAGGGAACATGTGCGCAGGGAAAGCCCCAAAGGAGAAAAGCACCCCCACCCCCCACACAGCAGGTAGTTCAGGCTCCCATGAACCCTGTAACAACCCACCGCACAGCCACATCAGACGAGGCGGAATTCCTATATTCCACCCCCCTCAGTGACCCAATTACGGGACGCGTGTGCAAAAATCACACCGTTCCTCCCCGTTTCAGACCCACACCATTTCTTTGCCACCGTCAAACATCAGGCGACCATGTACGGCCTGGATGAGAGAGAGCATGTAAAGCTCATGGTTCTAAGTCTAGACCCATCGGTAGCAGCAGCCCTTCCCGACCCACAGAACGTAGGAGGAGGCACCCTTGCAGAAATGCATACTGCGATCCTGGATGCGATCGGGTATAACCGGGGTGACCCCGTAGATGGACTAAATAAGTGCAGGCAGAAGAAGTCTGAACACCTCACAGCGTTTGCAGGACGCTTGTGGATTCACTTTGAAGCCGTTTTCGGAAACGTAGACCGTGCCCATTTGTCCCCAGACAATATGGCCAAATGGACCCGCACCCTTATCTCCCATGCCACAGAGGCAGGACAGAATGCCTGTAGTAGTTATGATCCCACGGAGGAGGCTCATAACGAGAAGCGGGTGGTTAAAAGATTGTCCCGCTGCAGCGCAGTAGGGACAGAGGGGGACTGGCGCTGCTGAATTTGAGCGACTACTATTGGGCCGCCAATGTGTCGATGGTCTGTAAGTGGATGAGGGAGGAAGAGGGAGCAGCATGGAAGAAGCTGGAGATGGCGTCCTGTAAGTGAACGAGCCTAAAAGCACTGGTGACGGCGCCGCTGCCGTTATCCCCGAAAAGGTACACCACAAACCATGTGGTGGTGGCAACCTTGAGGATCTGGGGACAGTGGAGGCGATGCAGGGGAGTGACGGGTGCCTCGGTGTGGTCCCCGATAAGGAACAACCATAGGTTTGTCCCAGGGAGGATGGATGGGGGGTTCCAGTGCTGGCAGCAAGCAGGAATTAAGAAGCTGAGGGACCTGTTTATAGACGGGACGTTTGCAAGTCTGGGAGCGCTAGAAGAAAAATATAAGTTGCCCCCAGGGAACGCCTTCCGATACATGCAAGTGAGGGCATTTACGAGGCAACAGGTGAGGGAATTTCTGCAGCTCCCGACGCAGGGGATCCAAGATAGAGTGATTTTGGGGGCATGGGTTGGAGAGGGCAAAGTGTCTGAAATATACCGGGAGATGAGAGACGAGGGGGAGGCGATGATAGAGGAGCTGAAGGGAAAATGGGAAGAAGAGCTGGGGGAAGAGATTGAGGAGGGGCTATGGGCGGATGCCCTAAGTAGGGTAAATTCCTCGTCCTCGTGTGCCAGGCTTAGCCTGATTCAATTTAAGGTTCTACATAGAGCACATATGACGGGAGCAAGACTGAGCAAGTTTTTCGGGGTCGAGGACAGGTGTGGGAGGTGCTCAGGAAGCTCGGCGAACCACACACACATGTTCTGGTCGTGTCCGGCACTGCATGAGTTCTGGGGGGGTGTGGCAAGGGTAATTTTAAAGGTGGTGAAGGTCCGGGTCAAGCCAGGCTGGGGGTTAGCTATATTTGGGGTTGCAGAAGAACCGGGAGTGCAGGAGGCGAAAGAGGCCGATATTTTGGCCTTTGCGTCCCTAGTAGCCCGGCGTAGGATTCTACTCGTGTAGAAGCGAAGCCCCCGGGCGTGGAGGCCTGGATAAACGACATGGCAGGGTTCATAACATTGGAACTAATAAAATTTGCGTTGAGAGGATCGGCTCAGGGGTTCTCCAGGCGGTGGCAACCGTTCCTTGACTATCTCGCGGAAGGATAATGAAAAGATAGAAATGACAGCAGTAGCAACCCGGGGGGGGGGGGGGGGGGGGGGGGAGCACTATGCTGTGTTTTTGCTATTTGTTTTTGTTGTAAGTTCACTGTATTATTTAAATAATGTTATTTACCAGTTAATGTATAATCCCTTGTTGAGTTGTAAAAACGGAAAAATTTTTGTTTGAAAAATTTCAATAAAATATATATTTTTTTAAAAGATTGTCCCGCGTTTGGGAGCAGTCTGTTCACAATCAACCCGCCGCTAAAACCACAGAGGAAAAGCAAGCCGCCGCAGACATGCAGGCAGTAAAAGCCACACCTCACAACCCCGCCTGGGTAAATGAGGGAAAGAACAGCCCCCCAACAAAACTGCAAGAATGCTACAATTGCGGACAGTTGCGACATTTTGCCAAAGAATGCAATGCCCCTAAAAAGCCACCGAGAGCCCAACAGACAGGCACTCTCAGTAAGAAAAAGGCAGAGCCCATACATAGCGTTAGCGCCCGTTCGGATCAGACGGACTTGACCGGAACGGACTGATGGTGTACAGGCTCCCCCAGTTGGGTCTGCGATACCCTTTGGGATAGGTCAGGACGACCCGTAGTCGCAGCGAAAATTCGGCGACAGCCTATCGAGTTTCTTTGGGACACAGGAGGGTCCCGCACCACCTTAAATTCCTCCACCCTTGGTCAGGACACGTGGCCCACTACAGCCACTATCACCCTCAGCGGCTTTACAGGCCACTCACAGCAGGGACACATCACAGCCCCTGTACCCATCCAAATAGGAAACATTACCACAAACCACCCCGTAGTTTTAGTCGACCCGCCCCACACAGCAGAACACATTCTGGGAATTGACTTTATGAATTCCCGCCACCTATCTTTCGATCCAGTCAACCGGTGTGTCTGGAAGATGGCGAAATCCGCTAGAGCCCCCGAAACGCTCAACATAGGGGACTTCATGAACAAAATTAGCGCAGTAGGTGAGTTTTGGTTCAACCCCACCACACTCAGCACGGACCGACAGGTTAGGGCAGTCCTGCAAAAAAAACAGGGCAGCATTCGCGACCCACAAGCACGACTGTGGACGGATGACTGGCTCCGTACAAATAACAGGACCGGACCCTAGACCCCAAAAGCAGTACGGATTCCCCCTAGAAGCAGAGCAAGAAATCCTAAAGGTTATAGAGAGCTTATTAAAGCAGGGCGTACTAAGATCGGTAGCCTCAACTAATAATGCCCCGATTTGGCCAGTGAGAAAGCCCGATTGATCATGGCGCTTGACCATTGATTATCGGGAACTCAATAAAGTCACCCCTGCAGCAGCCCCCACCGTAGCAACAAATCCCAAGACCATGCTCAAACAGGGACTCAATTCCCGACATTTCACGGTTTTGGACGTCAGTAATGGATTCTGGTCCATTCCATTGGCAAAGGCGTGCCAGTACAAATTTGCCTTCACTTTAAGAGCGCAGCAGTACACGTGGACATGCCTGCCACAAGGCTTCCACAACTCCCCCTCCATTTTCCACCGACAGCTGGCAAATGGACTAGCGAAATCTTCTCGCCCCGAATGTCTGGTACAGTATGTAGATGACCTACAACTGCAGACAGACACTAAGGAAGAGCACATTGAGCTTCTGTCCGAACTCCTGGAATTGTTACAGTCAATTGGATGTAAAGTAAACCCCAAAAAGGCCCAGATATTGGAAGAAAAAGTGGTATATTTGGGTACTATTATCGCACACGGCAAACGCGAGATCGAGCACAAAAGAATTGACCCGATCGCTAAATTGCCCCTTCCCCAGAATGTTTCAGCCCTCCGGTCGTTTTTAGGACTGGTTGGCTACTGCCGAAGCCACATCGACGGTTTCGCCAGCAAGGCAGCGCCCCTCTCAGACCTCCTAAAGAAAGGAGCCCCCTGGGAATGGCTTCTGCAGCATACGGATGCCGTGGAATCATTAAAACAGGCGCTCATAGCCGCCCCCGCACTACAAGTTCCAGGCCCACTTTCCCCTTACGCCAGAGGTGGCGACCACAGACCGCACCCTTTCAGCCGTGCTCCTACAGGAACGGCACGACCAGCTAAGACCCGTGGCTTATGCCTCCCAAATTTTAGATGCTGTGGAGCAGGGATTTTCAGCCTGTGAGAGGCACTTGCTCGCAGTTTTCTGGGCAGTCCAGTACTTCTCATACATTACCGGACTGAACCCCATCACCATTTTGACCGAGCACACCCCCACCCAACCTTTACTGGACGGACGACTTAAGGATGGTACCGTCAGCCAAATACGTGCTGCTAGGTGCACCCTTCTCTTGCAAGGACGGGACATCACAGTAAAACGGACAAAGACCCACACATACTTAGCGGGCAATTTACAGTACCCCGGAGCCCCCCCATGAGTGTGAAATCATCTCTCCCCACCACAACACAGGCCCCTTTATAGCTAAAACACCCCCCAGAAAATTAGCAAATCCATCTCAGAGCCCCCCTCACCCGGACACGTGTGACCCCATTAGGATTTATGTGGATAGATCTTCCACAGTCTTAGATGGGCAACACATAACAGGTTGTGGGATTTATGTTGAGGACGCACAGGGACGCGCCCTCGAGGAGATAGTATTAAAACTCCCCAGACACTTAGGCACGCAGGCAGCAAATCTTGCGGCCATCGCGTACATTGTAGAGCACCCAGATTCCTTCCCCAGCCCAGCAGACATATATTCAGACAGCCTATACGTCTGCAACAGCCTCACAGAATTTCTGCCCCTCTGGGAAACAAGAGGATTTGTTTCCGCGGATGGAAAACCCCTCCCCTCAGCCCCATTACTCCGCCATATTTTGCAAAAAGCCAAGGACAGGACTTTTGGCATTATAAAAGTCCGCAGCCACCATCGTTCCTCCCCCCCTGGAAATGTAAAAGCCGACGCACTGGCTAAGGCAGGATCCAGACATGGGTACTTTTGGAAACCCCCCAAAAGCGCGCCAGTGAGTGCGCCAGTGAGTGCAGTTCAGGTCACGCAGACTAGGATCGAAGATCTAGTACAGGCCCAGAAGCAGGATAGCGCTCTCACTGAGATCGTGAAAGGGAAGTTTCCAGCCCCCTACGAGAGGTTCAGAAATACACTGACCACACATGACGGTGTGGTGTTAAAGGACACCCTTTATGTAGTTCCTGAGCAGGATAGGAACAAATTAATTTGTTTATTCCATGATGATCATGGACACCAGGGAATCGATCCCACCACAGCCCACCTGAAACAGCTTTGTTGATGGCCAAATCTCAAGGAAGATGTAAGCCATTACATTGAGAATTGCCTTATCTGCGCGCAGAACAACCCCGATAGATATGCCAAAAAGGCCCAACTCAGCCACACCCGACCCGTTAACGGCCCCTGGACTAACCTCCAGATTGATTTTATAGGTCCATTGCCCCCTTGCAGGAATGGCTATAAATATGTTCTGGTGGTCATAGACACTTTTACAAAGTGGGTGGAAGCATTTCCAGCCCGCACCAACACCGCGAAAACCACAGCTAAGATCCTAACCCACCACATCTTTACAAGATGGGGACTCCCCCGCAGTATTGAATCGGACCAAGGTTCTCACTTTACGGGACGGGTCATGCAGAATGTCCTCACGATATTTGGCATAACCCAAAAATTTCACATTGTGTACCACCCACAGTCGAGTGGTATAGTGGAGCGCATGAATCGGACCCTAAAAACCACCCTCAGAAAAATGGTCCAGCAGAACAACACCACTTGGGACTCAGTCCTCCCGTTTGCGCTGATGCTTTTGCGTAACACTGTTTCCACCTCCACAGGTTACACCCCACACACTCTCATGACCGGACGCCCCATGAAAGGGACAGAATACTTGTTAGGTTTAGACCTGACCAGCCCTGAAGTTACGGCCCTCACCCACGAGAAAGCCATTGAGCAATTGGTTGCTAATGTAAAAACAGCTCAGTTGGCAGCCGCAGTTAAATTGGGCACCAAAAAGAAACAGAGCAAGGCCTGTTTTGATAAGGCAGTGCATGCAACGGAGTATGATATAGGACAGCAAGTGATGTTGTCTGTATATAACCCCAGCACATTCCTGTCTCCGAAATACTCGGGTCCGTACACCATTACGGATAAAGTAAGCCCATCGGTATATAAAATCAAATACCCAAATGGTAAGACTGCGTGGTTTCATATAAACCAGTTAAAGGCTTATGGAGCACAGTCAAACCACGCCCACCACGTCATACTTGACGCAGCAAACCACACCCCGCCCAAAGCCAACGTAACCCGACCAACCCCCACCATGTCCAGCCCAGCCACGGACTCGCCCTCGACTCCACCCCCAAAATCTACACTCCCACAGACTGGAACGCCCACAGACTGCCGCAGCAGAGACAGCGACTGTGACTCAGACGATAGCCACAGCGCGCCTCCCTACTATCCCCATACAACCGGACCCACACCCAGCGACTCCGATTTCAACTCCAGTGATCCCTTCATGATCACTTTTCTAAACAAATCCCACCACCAACCACCGAACCACACGGACGATCCCTGCTTTGTCCACACACAACTCGACACAACCTATTGGCACCGCGACAATTCCTACAGACTCGACTTCCGGTTGCGGCGATGACCAGCTAAGCCGCACATTTCGGCGGGCCCAGCTTGAACGGACCTTCAGGCTCTTTTAAGAGCCCCAACGGGGAATTTTTCGGGACGAAACCCGGTGTGGGGTGAGGCAACAGGGAGTTCCCCCCAGCGGAAAAGAAAAATATCGGCGGCGGCAGCCAGATCTCGAAGAATCCTCGAGGGCAGTGGCAGAAGGAAGAAAGAAGCAAGATGGCGGCGGAGGGAGCCCAGGCGACATGGGGACCGAACCAGGATGAATTCTTAAGACTGTGTGTGGAGCTGCTAAAAAAGGAGGTGCTGGCCCCGATGCTACAAGCAATTGAGGGGCTTAAAGAGACACAAAAGGCCCAGGAGATAGAGCTCCGTGTGGTGGAGCAGAAGGTGACTGACAACGAGGACGAGATCCTGGGCCTAGCGGTCAAAATGCAGACGCACGAGGCGCTCCATAAGAAGTGCACCGAAAGGATTGAAGTCCTAGAAAACAGATCACGGAGAAAGAACCTCCGGATCCTGGGTCTCCCCGAGGGAGTGGAAGGAGCTGACGGCGGGGCTTATGTGAGCACAATGCTACGCTCGCTAATGGGAGCTGAGGCCCCCTCAGGCCCCTTGGAAGTGGAAAGGGCCCATCGGGTCCCAGCAAGGAGACCAAAGGCTGGAGAACCACCTAGGGCGATGATTGTGCAATTTCACCGCTTCAATGACAGAGAGGTGGATCTGAGATGGGCCAAGAAGGTACGAAGTAGTAGATGGGAGAATGCGGTGATACGAGTGTATCAGGATTGGAGTGCGGAGGTGGCGAGAAGGAGGGCGAGATTCAATCGCGCCAAGGAGGTGCTGCACAAGAAGAAAGTGAAGTTCGGGATGTTGCAGCCGGCGCGACTGTGGGTCACGCACCAGGAGAGGCATTACTATTTCGAAACGGCGGAAGAAGCATGGACCTTCATTAAAAACGAGAAACTGGATCAGAACTGAGGGACTGATGTTGGAGGGGAAACGACAATGCTGATGTATATAGAGATGTAAATTGGGGAGGGGGGGGACATTGAGAAATGTGGGCGCTGGTGGGGGGGAAGAAGAGACACAGGCGGGGGATGGGGAATGGGAGTGGGGCGGTAGAGGGAGCTGCACCACAAGGGGCGGGACGGCTCTAGAGAACGCGGGGTTTCTTTTTCTCTTTCCCGCGTCAGAAAGATGATGGCGGGAAGATAGGCGCAAGGTGGATGGGAGTTCCTCACATGGGGGGGGGTCAAGGAAAGAGCGGGAGAAGCCGGGGTCAGTTGAAGTCAGCTGACTTTCGGAAGCAATATGGGGGGAGTAACCGTGCTAGATGGGGGTCTATTGGGGGGGGGGGATAACTGGGTTGCTGCTGCGGAGATCGAAAGGGAACTGGTAAAAGAAAAGGTGGTCGGGGCGGGAATGCGCCGCCTGGGGGACGGGTGGGTGCACGGAACCGGGACGTGGGACTGGCCCAGAGAGGGTGATGGCTAGTCGACAGGGGAGGGGGTTGGGCAGCCCCCCAGTCCGGCTGATCACGTGGAACGTGAGAGGCCTAAATGGGCCGATTAAGAGGGCCCGAGTGTTCGCGCACTTAAAAGGACTGAAGGCAGACGTGGCCATGCTCCAAGAGACGCACCTGAAGGTGGTGGACCAGGTTAGGTTAAGGAAAGGATGGGTGGGACAGGTGATCCACTCAGGGCTGGACGCAAAGAATAGAGGGGTGGCCATATTGGTGGGGAAACGGGTGTCGTTCGAGGCTAGGAACATTGTAGCGGACAGCGGTGGCAGATATGTGATGGTGAGTGGCAGACTGCAGGGAATGGAGGTCGTGTTGGTTAATGTATATGCCCCAAATTGGGATGATGCGGGATTTATGAAGCGGATGCTGGGACGTATCCCGGACCTGGAGGTAGGAAACCTGGTAATGGGGGGGGACTTCAACACCGTGCTGGACCCAGGGTTAGATAGATCTAGATCTAGGACCGGAAGAAGGCCGGCAGCGGCCAAGGTGCTTAGGGGGTTTATGGACCAAATGGGGGGAGTGGATCCGTGGCGATTTGCTAGGCCGCTGGCCAAAGAGTTCTCCTTTTTCTCCCATGTCCATAAAGTATACTCCCGGATAGATGTCTTCTTTTTGGGAAAGTCACTGATTTCGAGGGTGGAAGGAACGGAGTACTCGGCCATAGCTGTTTCAGACCATGCCCCACATTGGGTGGATCTGGAACTAGGAGAGGAGAGGGAGCAGCGTCCACTCTGGCGACTGGATGTGGGATTATTGGCGGATGAGGGAGTCTGCGGAAGGGTGCGTGGATGTATCGAAAGGTACCTGGAGTCCAACGACGATGGGGAGGTCCGAGTGGGGGTAGTATGGGAAGCACTGAAGGCGGTGGTCAGAGGAGAGTTGATCTCCATCAGGGCTCACATGGGGAAAACAGAGGCCAAAGAAAGGGAAAGATTACTGGGGGAGATTCTGAGGGTAGATAAAAAATATGCGGAGGCCCCGGATGAAGGACTATACAGGGAGAGGCGACGACTCCAGACGGAGTTCGACCTGCTGACCACAGGGAGGGCAGAGGCACAGTGGAGGAAGGCATAGGGATGAGATATGAATATGGGGAAAAGGCGAGTCGCCTGTTGGCCCACCAGCTTCGAAAGAGGACAGCGGCGAGGGAGATAGGGGGAGTTAGGGATGAAACGGGAGCCACGGTGCGGAGAGCAGGGAAGATAAATGAGGTGTTTAAGACCTTTTACGAGAGGTTATATAGGTCCCAACCCCCGGAGGGAAAAGAGGGGATGCAGCAGTTTCTGGACCAACTAAGGTTCCCGAAGGTGGAGGAGCAGGAGGTGGAGGGCCTGGGGGCGCCAATTGGGGTGGACGAGGTGACCAAAGGGCTGGGGAACATGCAGGCAGGGAAGGCCCCGGGACCAGATGGGTTCCCGGTGGAATTCTATAGAAAATATGTGGACTTGTTGGCCCCGCTGCTGGTAAGAACCTTTAACGAGGCCAGAGAAGGGGGGACCCTACCCCCGACAATGTCGGAGGCGACGATATCACTAATCTTGAAGCGAGATAAAGACCCGCTGCAATGCGGGTCCTATAGGCCTATCTCACTCCTAAATGTGGACGCCAAGTTGCTGGCAAAGGTGCTGGCAACGAGGATAGAGGATTGTGTCTTTGGGGTGGTGCAGAAGACCAGACAGGGTTCGTAAAGGGGAGACAATTGAATGTCAACGTGCAACGGCTATTGGGGGTGATAATGGTGCCCCCAGCAGAGGGGGAGGCAGAGATAGTGGCGGCAATGGATGCAGAGAAGGCATTTGATAGGGTAGAGTGGGAGTATCTATGGGAGGTGCTGAGGAGGTTCGGGTTCGGGGAGGGGTTTGTCAGCTGGGTTAAACTCCTCTATGGGGCCCCAATGGCAAGTGTAGTCACAAATCAGCAAAGGTCGGAGTATTTTCGACTACACAGGGGAACAAGACAGGGATGCCCGCTGTCCCCATTACTGTTCGCGCTGGCAATTGAACCACTGGCCAAAGCGCTGAGAGACTCCAGGAAATGGAGAGGGGTGGTTAGAGGGGGAGAGGAACACCGAGTGTCACTCTACGCGGATGACCTACTGCTGTATGTGGCGGATCCAGTGGGGGGGATGACAGAGGTCATGCAGATATTGAGGGAGTTTGGAGATTTCTCGGGATATAGGCTTAACATGGGAAAGAGTGAGCTTTTCGTGATACACCCTGGGGACCAGAGTAGAGGGATAGATGGCCTGCTGCTAAGGAGAGTGGAAAGAAACTTCCTAAACCTGGGGATTCAGATAGCCAGGAGCTGGGGAACCTTACACAGACTCAATCTGACTCGGTTGGTGGAACAAATGGAAGAGGATTTCAAAAGGTGTGACATGCAGCCGCTGTCACTGGCGGGCAGAGTGCAGGCGATTAAGATGATGGTCCTCCCGAGTTTCCTATTTGTGTTCCAATGTCTCCCTATATTGATCACTAAGGCCTTTTTCAAAAAAATAGATAGGAGCATCATGAGCTTCGTGTAGGCAGGGAAGGCCCCGAGGGTAAGGAGGGGGTTCCTGCAACGTAGCAGAGACAGACGGGGACTGCCGTTGCCGAATTTGGGCGACGACTATTGGGCCGCCAACGTAGCGATGATCCGTAAATGGATGATAGAGGGAGAGGGAGCGGCGTGGAAAAGGCTGGAGATGGTGTCCTGCAAAGGAACGAGCTTAAAAGCGCTGGTGACGGCGCCATTACCGCTCTCCCCGAAAAAGTTTACCACAAACCCTGTGGTGGCGGCAACATTAAGTATCTGGGGGCAATGGAGGCGACAGAGGGGTGTGCTGGGAGCCTCGGTGTGGTCCCCGATTAGGAACAACCATAGGTTTGCCCCAGGGAGGCTGGATGGAGGGTTCCAGAGCTGGCACCGGGCAGGAATCAGGAGAGTGGGAGACTTATTTATAGATGGGACGTTTGCGAGTTTGGGAGCGCTAGAGGAAAAGTATGAGCTGCCCCTGGGAAATATCTTTAGGTATATGCAGGTGAGAGCGTTCACGAGACAACTGGTGAGGGAATTTCCGCTGCTCCCAACACAAGGGATCCAGGTAGAGTGCTTTCGGGGGTGTGGGTCGGGGAGGGCAAAGTGTCCGAGATATACCGGGAGATGAGAGAAGAGGGGGAGGAGCTGGTAGACGAACTGAAGGGAAAATGGGAAGAAGAGCTCGGGGAGGAGATTGAGGAGGGTTTGTGGGCTGATGCCCTAAGTAGGGTAAATTCCTCTTCCTCGTGTGCCAGGCTTAGCCTGATCCAATTTAAGGTGCTACATAGAGCACACATAACGGGAGCGAGGTTGAGCAGGTTCTTCGGAGTGGAGGACAAGTGCGGGAGGTGTGGGGGAAGCCCGGCGAACCACACACATATGTTTTGGTCGTGTCCGGCACTGGAGGGGTATTGGAGGGGAGTGGCGGGAGTGATCTCGAAGGTGGTGAAGGTCCGGGTCAAGACAAGCTGGGGGTTAGCAATATTTGTGGTAGCGGTGAGCCGGGAGTGCAGGAGGCGAAAGAGGCCGATATTGTGGCCTTTGCGTCCCTAGTAGCCTGGCGTAGGATTTTACTCATGTGGAAGGAAGCGAAACCCCCCGGCTTGGAGGCCTGGATAAACGATATGGCGGGGTTCATAAAACTGGAGCGGATGAAGTTTGCGCTGAGAGAATCGGCTCAAGGGTTCACCAGGCGGTGGCAACCGTTCCTCGACTATCTAGCGGAACGTTAGGGGGAAGATAGAGAGCCAGCAGCAGCCCAGGGGGGGAGGGGGGGTAAATAGTTTGTGTTCTAGATGGGGAGAGGGGGTGGGGGGAGCATTACTTTGTGATATTTGGTTAGTTTACTATATTATTTAAACAATGTTACATATCAGTTATCACGTTACCATTTTTGTTGATTTGTAAGGGGAAAAATTGTGTTTCAAAACTTTAATAAAATTTTTTTTTTTTTTAATTCCTACAGACTCGTCCGCAACGACGAAAGCAACCCCAACTCACACCACGCAGCCCTTTCAGCCCTAATTCACTCCAGAGTTTAGCACCCGGGAGAAGGGGACGACCTCGAGTCCGACTCCCAAGCCGCCAACCCCTTTGCGACCCTGTTCGCAACAGAGAACTGAGGTGTCCACATGATGTTTAAAGGAAATGCTTGGGAGAAGTGTTGTCCTTCCTGATGGAACCTGCAGGATGTTTTATGTTGTTCGCACGTTTGTTTTATGTTGTTTGTCCGACAGGAGAATTTTTCTCACTGTCACACACACCCATTCACCTGAAACTTCTGAGCTCTTGCCCTCAGAGACCCACCGTGGCCAGACTCTTGTTCAGCGGTACCAACTTATCTGCAGATACCTGGTCAGCAGACCAGACGCTTGTTCAGTGGAACTAGCTTGTCTGCAGACACTTCAGCTCATACCGGTTCGGGTACCAGACGCCCGATCGTAGCTGCTCTTGTGATTCGAGGATAGAATCACTGTAGCAACCCCACCACGATGACTACATTTTTGCCCGTTCTTGTCGGTTGCTCAGGCAGTGGAGAAACGGCGGGAGACCCGCCCTGCCTGGGGACCCCCCCCCGTTGGTCAAACACGCTCGGGTAGGGGAGATACGGCATTGGTAGCCGTCCTACCCGGGAACTCCATCCAAATCTTACCCGTCGCGGCCCATACGCACCTCATTTGACATTTTCATTTCAAAAAGTTTTTATTTTGTTTAGGCGACCTTTAGGTTGCTGCCATATGCTATTTACATCCTGGAACATTTGGATGGTAAATCAGCACTGGTCCCTCATTGGGCAGTGTGCCGTGTCCTAAAATTTGTTTTGAAAACAAAATGAGGGAGTCACACATAGTGACCAATTATAAGGATATAATTGGCCCAAAAAGGACAGATACACTAACACACCCATATTAAACCAAGGTAGTTACAGATACTATGCTTGTTTTCACAGAACTCCAGAGGCTCCAGGACCGGAGAAAACAAAAGAACACAAGAAGGAAAAGGAACCAGGACAGCCATGAGGACTTCTTTCATCGTGCTCAACATCTTTTTTATGAACATTTGGTTGCACAGGAACGCGGACCCCATTACTCCAAACCTCCCTGCCGTTAATGTTTCACTGCCCCGCAGTACCCAAAGCCCAGTCACCAGCGACACTGCATCTTCCTGGTGTGCCAGGTTCATAACCTGGTACTCCCTGTCCTACGTAATTGAAGCACTGTTAGCGTTGGCGATACTCTGCTGTGTAGTGCAGACTATGCACCTCCGCAAATGGAGAAGGAGAGCGTACCGCGCTCGAACCCCGGTATATCAGATCCGATACCCTATATTCGGTTATGACCAGACCCCCGACCCCCGCGACCTATAACACAATAATAAAGAACATGCACTTGCATTTTTTCTGTAAATAAAAGATGTACAAAACTTTTCATGAACAAAAAAATGTATGATCCTGAGCTTGACTGCCAAGCCAGGAAAGAGTTTATTAAATGTTGTGATTGTTGTTGTATGTTTTAGGAAGATAGGATAATGCAATGTTTAGTGAGTATAGTGTATTTAGGTCAAATTAGAGGTTCCAAGTTTTTTATTTTGTTATTGCATGCCCATGCCTGACATAGCACCCTTAGAATTGTTTAGGTAAAAAATTTTGTGCATAGCTAGGGTCAGAGCAGTGGCCATGTAGGAGGTGTCCTCCCCCGGTCAGGGAACGGAAAGAACAAATTTATGTGATCCTTCACGCTTTGCGTTAGGATCACAAGGAGGGCTCGGAGCCACCTAAAATGGCTGATTCCCGATTAATTTGGCCAAACCCCGATGTAAAATGGCGAACTGAAAAGGCTGATGGGAAAATCAGCCAACAGGGCACAAACGGACAGCTGCAGACAGAACAGTGTATTCGGCTCTGGGGAAGTTAGCCCAGATCGATACCTGCAACCATTAGCAGCACATCAACCCAGCCATCTACCGTTTAATCGGCGATCCCCGGGAACAATTGCAACAAATTAGCAATTGAAATCCGATCCAGACCTCTCGGTGCCAGCAGTGGCCGAGACAAAGAAAGGTGAACGACCACCCCCCGATCAAGGAATCGCCCCATTATTGGAGCATATAGAACCCAGTGATTGGGACCAAGTCCAATCACTTGGGACCAGGGTCAAGGTCCGCCCCGAGAGGCGGGAAGCCCCTGGGAACTATAAAGATAGGGGCCAAGTTCAGATCGACCCTTCTTCTCCCACTCGCAACCTTCGAGACCCTTCGACGAAAGAACAAGTAACTCTTACTCCAGCGATCGCTACCAGATAGGTGTTCCAGACTATCGACCCGTACCAGCCTTTTTGAATCCCGCAGGCCAGACCTAATTCGATAGACCATTCGTTTCCCTGACCTGGTAGGCCATCACCAAAGTTAAGTATTGGCCATTAGTGGTAGGTAATAGTCTAGAAGTAGGATTATTGTATACGTATTTATTGCTGTATATAATAAATGATCATTGATTTAACATTTACTAAGCGGTGTGCTGAATTATTAATCATTACTTGAGCTTGAACCTCGTGGCGGTATCAGAAAGATACCTGGCGACCCGTGAGCAAAGGTGACAGAATTAGAGCTAATAAAACTAAGGCTAATAAGAGCAACAAAATGCAAGTGCTTTCTTTCTCAAAAACACAACACACAGAAGGTTTTAAGGGAGCATTTATGGATGGCATGACTGAGGAGGTGTGGTTTGGGAGGTTTTTTGCAGGTACCAAGATGTAGCATGATGGAAGGGTTTGGAGAAGAGCTCTCATGGCGTGAGGCTAGGTGGCTAAAGACTGGGGACTGAGTCATGCCTACATACCCTGGTCCAATTATTCCCTGCCTGCTAACCCTGCTTTGCCCGACAACTGCAATTAATCTTGACTGCTCATGTGCAATACTATGGTGGATAAGCTAATAAACAAAATAAGTAGACATTTGAAAAGGTGACGCTTGTGTAAATATTTACCAAATTCCGTGAACACTGGTAAATGGTGCTTGAAAGACATGGAGTAAGATTCAGACAGTATTATTTTATGAGAAGTCTTTGCCCTGTTATCTACAGGGATGTGTGAAAATTCATTATAGTCCTTATCAGAATAGTAACATAACACCATCGAATCATATTGATAAAGCTGCAGGCATGTTTAATCAAATAACCATTGTCTGTACCAAATCATGTTCTTACTGGTGACAGGAAGGGCTTGTTTTGTGCCTGTGTCGAAGAGCAGATGGTCCAATTAAGGCTGCAATATGCCAAAAATGTCACATTTTACAACACAAATGTTTCAAAAGTGCTCACACATTTCAAGTTGTATTCCAACAGCCAAGCATTTTTCTGTAATGGAATAGTTACTTTCAATGCCTTTTTCTGGTGGTCCACTCTCAAGGATTTTGTAAATAAAAGGTTCCTCCTACCAATCATACCCACCTCAATGACATCCAGGCATCTGAGGGTTTTGCATTGATCCAGCTGCCACTATCGCAAGAGTCAGCTTTTCGTCATCAGGGAAAAATGCTCAATTAACTTGAAAAAGCAAGTTTCAAAGGCTGGCTCATTTGTATAGACTTGTAGGAAAAAAAGTCAATGTTTCCATGCAATTTACATAAGCTTTACGAATCTATTGAGATAATTATAATAATCTGATTGTTCAAAACTCCAATCTTTCTGTCCTCCTCTGGAAAGAATCATATTTCATCAACATATTGCTGGTAGGAACCTGGTCATCAAGTGTGAAGACCACTTGGTGTTGCTGTACGTGTTGCTCACTCCTGTGCTGCGGCAATCACCCAAGCCATAATTCACTTTATCTGGAGGTCAATGATGTTCACAGGGACTCCATGTAAAAATCTCAAGATAAAATGGGAAAAAGATGCCCAACACTGCTCTTGTTGTCATGGCCACCTTTAAATGAGGCTGTGTTGAGATGTGCATAAACCCTAGGTACAGAACCACCAAATGTCATTACGTGCTGAGGTTCTACCTGACCCCGCTGTTGTGAAAGGTGGGTCTGGTCACGTTGTTGCAATTGGATTGTGCCATAACACCTAAACCCTTGTGGAAAGGTTTATGCAGAAAACACCTTTTATCACAAGTCCATCAAGCAGTGGTGGTCTGCATGTAAAGTCCCAGAGGCCCTGTTGGAAAAGGAGATGGTGGATCCTGTTGGATGGTTCCATGAGCAGACTGTCAAAGTTATTTGGCTGAACACCTCATCAGCAGAACTTTCAAACAAGCACTAAAACATAACTTGATTGGTGGTGAGAAAGGCTCTTCCCGTCAAATCTTTCCTACATGCCTGGAGTCCTCACCCCCTTAACACATTGTCTTGGAGGGGGCTGAGGTGGGGAAGGGATGATTGTTTACCTCCTTCTGGAATGTGTCTTCACAACGAAGGGCTGGAGAGAGATGCAGTGTTTCTTTTTCTAGGTTAATTACGAGCAGATCTGTGACGCTGGACTCTGTTCCCAGAAACGTACACCAAGATAAACATCAACTGCAGCTGGAAGATCAGTAACTCGGTGAAAGATGTTCTTTGATCTGCCTGAACCGTACTGGTCTTTCAGTGCAAAGAGTTGTCCTCGACCAAGTGTTGTAGACTGGCACATTCAAAGTTCCAGGACTGCATGCTGAGGGATGTGCTAAAGTTTGAGGAAGCCACCACAGACACGCAATGGGGAAAATTTGCTGCATAAGGCCTTTCAATCCAAGTACACTGAGAGGCTGGAAAATTTGTTGCACGACCGTAGTCCACCGCCACCCACCCCCCCCCCCCCCCCCCCCTCCCCACTTCGGGCTGTATGACTGACAATGAATGTACCCTGTGAATACAAGTGTATTGAAATTATATTGAGGCACCTAGCAGGGGAATATGCTGTATAAAGAAAAGTTAAATTCTATTGCACTTGTAACTTTTCAATTTGAAATGTTTTGCCCTCGGGCTACATGCCTGATGTAGAATGTATATTTGAAAATATGAAGAGAATGAATACTGTTCTGGACCCAGCGGGGTGAACAAGGTGTTTAAGGACTTTTACAGTAAATTATATGAGTTGGAACCCCCGTCTGGGGTGGAGGGGAATGAGGCAATTTCTCGATCAGTTGAGGTTCCCGAGGGTGGAGGAGGACCTGGTGGAGGGGCTGGGTGCCCCAATTGAGATTGAGGAAATAATCAAGGGGCTGGAGGACATGCAGTCGGGCAAGGCCCCGGGGCCTGACGGCTAACCGGTGGAATTCGATAAGAGGTTTTCAGAGATATTGAGCCCACTGCTGGTGAGGTCATATAACGAAGCAAAAGAGAAGGGAGTCCTCCCCCCAACAATGTCGCAGGCCTTGATTTCATTGATCCTGAAACGGAAGAAGGATCCGGAGCAATGCGGGTCATACAGGCCGATTCTCTACTGAATGTGGATGCCAAACTGCTGGCTAAGATACTGGCCACAAGGATAGAGGACTGTGTCCCGAGGGTGATAGGGGAAGACCAGGCGGGATTTGTTAAGGGCAGGCAACTCAAGGCCAATGTTCGAAAGCTTCTAAATGTTATTATGATGCCCTCAGAAGGAGAGAAGGTGGAGGTGGTGGTAGCGATGGATGGGGAGAAGGCTTTTGATCTGGTGGAGTGGAATTACCTGTGGGAGGCGCTGGGAAGGTTTGGGTTTGGTGAGGGCTTTATTGATTGGGTGCGGTTGCTCTATCAGGCACCAGTAGCGAGTGTGCGTATGAACCGGCTGAGGTTGGGGTATTTTAAACTACACCGAGGGATGAGGCAAGGGTGCCCCCTCTCCCCGTTACTGTTTGCTCTGGCCATAGAGCCATTGACCATGGCGTTAAGAGCCTCTAGGAACTGGAAAGGGCTGGTTCGGACGGGTGGGGTGGAGCACCGGATCTCGCTCTATGCAGATGACCTGCTCTTGTACATTGCGGACCCATTGGAGGGGATGGAGGAAGTAATGCGAATCTTGGGGGAATTTGGCAATTTTTCAGGGTATAAATTGAACATGGGGGAAAGTGAGATGTTTGCGATCCAGGCAAGAGGATAGGAGAAGAGACTGGGAAAGCTGCCACTTATAATGGTAGGGAAGAGCTTTCAATATGAACAGAAGAACATAAGAACTAGGAGCAGGAGTAGGCCATCTGGCCCCTCGAGCCAGCTCTGCCATTCAATGAGATCATGGTTGATTTTTTGTGGACTCAGCTCCACTTTCCGGCCCGAACACCATAACCCTTAATCCCTTTATTCTTCAAAAAACTATCTATCTTTATCTTAAAAACATTTAATGAAGGAGCCTCTTCTGCTTCACTGGGCAAGGAATTCCATAGATTCACAACCCTTTGGGTGAAGAGGTTCCTCCTAAACTCAGTCCTAAATCTACTTCCCCTTATTTTGATGCTATGCCCCCTAGTTCTGCTTTCACGCGCCAGTGGAAACAACCTGCCCGCATCTATCCTATCTATTCCCTTCATAATTTTATATGTTTCTATAAGATCCCCCCTCATCCTTCTAAATTCCAACGCGTACAGTCCCAGTCTACTCAACCTCTCCTCATAATCCAACCCCTTCAGCTCTGGGATTAACCTAGTGAATCTCCTCTGCACACCCTCCAGTGCCAGTACATCCTTTCTCAAGTAAGGAGACCAAAACTGAACACAATACTCCAGGTGTGGCCTCACTAACACATTATACAATTGCAGCATAACCTCCCTAGTCTTAAACTCCATCCCTCTAGCTTTGAAGGACAAAATTCCATTTGCCTACTTAATCACCTATTGCACCTGTAAACCAACTTTTTGCAACTCATGCACTAGTACACCCAGGTCCTTCTGCACAGCAGTATGTTTTAATATTTTATAATTTAAATAATAATCCCTTTTGCTGTTATTCCTACCAAAATGGATAACCTCACATTTGTCAACATTGTATTCCATCTGCCAGACCCCAGCCCATTCACTTAGCATATCCAAATCCCTCTGCAGACTTCCAGTATCCACTGCACTTTTTGCTTTACCTCTCATCTTAGTGTCGTCTGCAAACTTGGACACATTGCCCTTGGTCCCGAACTCCAAATCATCTATGTAAATTGTGAACAATTGGCGCCCCAACACTGATCCCTGAGGGACACCACTAGCTACTGATTGCCAACCAGAGAAACACCCATTAATCCCCACTCTTTGTTTTCTATTAATTAACCAATACTCTATCCATGTTACTACTTTCCCCTTAATGCTATGCATCTTTATCTTATGCAGCAACCTTTTGTGTGGAACCTTGTCAAAGGCTTTCTGGAAATCCAGATATACCACATCCATTGGCTCCCCGTTATCTACCGCACTGGTAATGTCCTCAAAAAATTCCACTAAATTAGTTAGGCACAACCTGCCCTTTATGAACTCATGCTGCGTCTGCCCAATGGGACAATTTCCATCCAGATGCCTCGATATTTCTTCCTTGATGATAGATTCCAGCATCTTCCCTAATACCGAAGTTAAGCTCACTGGCCTATAATTACCCGCTTTCTGCCTACCTCCTTTTTTAAACAGTGGTGTCACATTTGTTCATTTCCAATCCACCGGGACCACCCCAGAGTCTAGTGAATTTTGGTAAATTATCACTAGTGCATTTGCAATTTCCCTCACCATCTCTTTTAGCAATCTGGGATGCATTCCATCAGGGCCAGGAGACTTGTCTACCTTTAGACCCATTAGATTGCCCATCACTACCCCCTTAGTGATAACAATCCTCTCAAGGTCCTCACCTATCATAGCCACATTTCCATCAGTCACTTGCATGTTATTTGTGTCTTCCACTGTGAAGACCCAAAAAACCTGTTCAGTTCCTCAGCTATTTCCTCATCTCCCATTATTAAATCTCCCTTCTCATCCTCTAAAGGATCAATATTTACCTTAGCCACTCTTTATTGTTTTATATATTTGTAGAAACTTTTACTATCTGTTTTTATATTCTGAGCAAGTTTACTCTCATAATCTATCTTACTCTTCTTTATAGCTTTTTTAGTCGTTTTCTGTTGCCCCCTAAAGATTTCCCATTCCTCTAGTCTCCCACTAATCTTTGCTACTTTGTATGCTTTTTCCTTCAACTTGATACTCTCCCTTATTTCCTTAGATATCCACGGTCGATTTTCCTTCTACCGACCTTCCTTTTTGTTGGTATAACCTTTGCTGAGCACTGTGAAAAATCGCTTGGAAGGTTCTCCACTGTTCCTCAACTGTTTCACCATCAAGTCTTTGCTCCCAGTCTATCTTAGCTAGTTCTTCTCTCATCCCATTGTAATCTCGTTTGTTTAAGCACAAAACACTAGTGATTGATTTTACCTTCTCACCCTCCATCTGTATTTTAAATTCCACCATATTGTGATCGCTCCTTCCGAGAGGATCCCTAACTATGAGATGATGAATCAATCCTGTCTCATTACACAGGACCATATCTAGGACCGCTTGTTCCCTCGTAGGTTCCATTACATACTGTTCTAGGAAACTATCGCGGATACATTCTATGAACTCCTCCTCAAGGCTGCCTTGACCGACCTGGTTAAACCAATCGACATGTAGATTAAAATCTCCCTTGATAACTGCTGCACCATTTCTACATGCATCCATTATTTCTTTGTTTATTGCCTGCCCCACCATAATGTTACTACTTGGTGGCCTATAGACTACTCCTATCAGTGACTTTTTCGCCTTTCTATTCCAGATTTCCACCCAAATGGATTCAACCTTATCCTCCATAGCACCGATGTCATCCCTTACTATTGCCCGGATGTCATCCTTAAATAACAGAGCAACCCCACCTCTCTTACCATCCACTCCGTCCTTTCGAATAGTTTGATACCCTTGGATATTTAACTCCCAGTCGTGACCATCCTTTAACCATGTTTCAGTAATGGCCACTAAATCATAGTCATTCACGATGATTTGCGCCATCAACTCATTTACCTTATTCCGAATACTACGAGCATTCAGGTAAAGTACACTTATGTTGGCTTTTTTACCTCTGTTCTGAATCTTAACACCTCGATCAGTAACCTCTCCTAAGTTATATTGCCTCTTAACTTTTCTCCTAATTTTCCTTGTTGTTGAACCCATATCTTCATGTAACAACCTGCTGCGTCGCTTACCAATAATGTTTTTACTTCCCGTTTTATTCCTTTTAGTATTACTGGTCCTATTCACTGAGCTCCCGTCAGTCACTGTACCTTGTACTGTCTCCCTTTTTGATTTTCAAGTATGGCTTCTCTGCCTTACACTTTCCCCCTTACTGCCTTTTGTTTCTGTTCCTGTTTTACTACCTTCCAACTTCCTGCATCGGTTCCCATCCCCCTGGCACATTAGTTTAAACTCTCCCCAACAGCTGTAGCAAACATGCCCCCTAGGACATCGATTCCAGTCCTGCCCAGGTGCAGACCGTCCGGTTTGTACTGGTCCCAAATGTTACTATTTGGTGGCCTAAAGACTACTCCTATCAGTGACTTTTTCGCCTTACTATTCCAGATTTCCACCCAATTGGATTCAACCTTATCCTCCATAGCACCGATGTCATCCCTTACTATTGCCCGGATGTCATCCTTAAATAACAGAGCTACACCACCTCCCTTACCATCCACTCCGTCCTTTCGAATAGTTTGATACCCTTGGATATTTAACTCCCAGTCGTGACCATCCTTTAACCATGTTTTAGTAATGGCCACTAAATCATAGTCATTCACGATGATTTGCGCCATCAACTCATTTACGTTATTCCGAACACTACGAGCATTCAGGTAAAGTACACTTATGTTGGTTTTTTTACTTCTGTTCTGAATCTTAGCACCTCGATCAGTAACCTCTCCTAAGTTATATTGCCTCTTAACGTTTCTCCTAATTTTCCTTGTCGTTGAACCCATATCTTCATGTAGCAACCTGCTGCGTCGCTTACCAATAATGTTTTTACTTCCCGTTTTATTCCTTTTAGTATTACTGGTCCTATTCACTGAGCTCCCCTCAGTCACTGTACCTTGTACTGTCGCCCTTTTTGGTTTTTGACTATGGCTTCTCTGCCTTACACTTTCCCCCTTACAGCCTTTTGTTTCTATCCCTGTTTTACTACCTTCCAACTTCTTGCATCGGTTCCCACACCCCTGCCACATTAGTTTAAACTCTCCCCAACAGCT
This sequence comes from Scyliorhinus torazame, assembly GCF_047496885.1. Classification (NCBI taxonomy): domain Eukaryota; kingdom Metazoa; phylum Chordata; class Chondrichthyes; order Carcharhiniformes; family Scyliorhinidae; genus Scyliorhinus; species Scyliorhinus torazame. The sequence continues at coordinate 14,720,120 of NC_092734.1, forward strand.
CTAGCAAACATCCCCCCTAGGACATTGGTTCCAGTCCTGCCCAGGTGCAGACCATCCGGTTTGTATTGGTCCCACCTCCCCCAGAACCGGTTCCAATGCCCCAAGAATTTGAATCCCTCCCTCTTGCACCATCTCTTGAGCCACGCAGTCATCCTATCTATCCACACATTCCTACTCCGACTAGCTCGTGGCACTGGTAGCAATCCTGAGATTACTACCTTTGAGGTCGTACTTTTTAGTTTAACTCCTAACTCCCTGAATTCAGCTTGTAAGACCTCATCCCATTTTTTTACCTATATCGTTGGTGCCTATGTGCACCACGACAGCTGGCTGTTCACCCTCCCCCCCCCCCCCCCCCAGAATGTCCTGCAGCCGCTCCGAGACATCCTTGACCCTTGCACCAGGGAGGCAACATACCATCCTGGAGTCTCGATTGTGTCCGCAGAACCGCCTGTCTATTCCCCTTACGATTGAGTCCCCTATCACTATAGTCCTGCCATTCTTCTTCCTGCCCAGCTGCGCAGCAGAGCCAGCCATGGTGCCATGAACCTGGCTGCTGCTGCCTTCCCCTGGTGAGCCATCTCCCTCAACAGTATCCAAAGTGGTATATCGGTTTTGCAGGGACATGGCTGAAGAGGACAACTGCACTGCTTTCCTACTCTTGCTCTGTCTTTTGGTCACCCATTTTCTATCTCCCTCAGTACCTTTCACCTGCGGTGTGACCAACTTGCTAAACGTGCTATCTACGATGTCCTCAGCATCGCAAACGCTCCAAAGTGAGTCCATCCGCAGTTCCAGAGCCGTCAAGCGGTCTAACAGGAGCTGCAACTGGACACACTTCTTGCACGTGAAGGAGCCAGGGACAGTGGACGTGTCCCTGAGCTCCCACATCGCACACGAGGAGCATAACACGGGTCTGAGATCTTGTGCTATGTCTTAAACCTTAGGTAAACTTATACAACTACAATTCCAAAAAACGAAAGAAAAAAATAAATAAATTAGACAAAGAAAAGAAAAAACTACTTACCAGTCACTTACCAGGGATAAAAAGTGCCTCCCCCGCCCCAAGCTTCGAATTCCCACCTAGATTCAAATTCCCAAACTCACTCTTTGCTGTCTCACTCTGGCTGTGTCTTCTCTGGCTCACTGGGAGAACTCACTGGGAGTGAGTTACAAGTTGCTCTTTTTAAATAGGCCTGAGTTGACTCCCCTCCCCCACCTGCTTTTAGATCAAGGTAGATTAAAGTGACTGACACTTAACTGAATCCAGGCAGCCCGGAAATGGGAGGTACTACACAAGTTAAACCTAACCCGGTTGGCAGAACAAATGGAAGGGGACTTTAAGAGATGGGACATGCTCCCGCTGTCACTGGCAGGGAGGGTACAGACTGTGAAAATGACGGTCCTTCCCAGATTTCTGTTTTTCTTTCAGTGCCTCCACATCTTCATCCCCAAGGCCATTTTCAAGCTTTGTGTGGGCGAGTAAAACCCCGTGAGTGAAGAAAGTGTTGCTGGAGCGCAATCGGGGGGAGGGTGGGTAGGCGCTGCTGAACTTCTGCAATTACTACTGGGTGGCTAATATAGCCATGATTAAGAAGTGGGTAGTGGGGGAGGGGTCGGCATGGGAGCAGATGGAGGCAGTGTCATGCAAAGACACCAGTCTGGGAGCATTGGTAACGGCACCCCTGCCGTTCTCGCCGGCACGATACTCCACAAGTCCGGTGGTAGTGGCGGCTCTGAGGATCTGGGGGCAATGGAGGAGATATAAGAGCGTGGAGGGAGCATCGATTTGGAACCCGATTTATAATAACTACAGGTTTGTACCGGGTCGGCTAGATGGAGGGTTCCAGAGTTGGTAGAGAGCAGGAATTGGAAGGATGGGGGATCTATTTATAGACGGAAGCTTTCCCAGCTTGAAAGCTTTGGAGGATAAATTTAAATTGCCAGCAGGGAATGGCTTTAGGTATTTGCAGGTGCGAGACTTCCTGAGAGAACAGGTGCCGGCCTTCCGCTGCTGCCGCCACGGGGGATACTGGATAGAGTAGTTTCCAGTACCTGGGTGGGAGAGGGGAAGGTATCGGATATTTACCAGGAGCTTTCAAAGGCGGAGGAAACCCCGGTGGAGGAGCTTAAGGGTAAGTGGAAGGATGAGCTAGGAGGATAGAGGCGGGGCTATGGGCGGATGCCCAGAGCAGGGTTAATACCTCCTCATCATGTGCCAGGCTTCGACTACAATTTAAGGTAGTCCACCAGGCACCCATGACAGCGGCTAGGATGAGTAAGTTCTTCGGGGTTGAGGATAGGTGTGCGAGGAGCGCGGGAAGCCCAGCATATCATGTCCACATGTTTTGGGCATGAAATGAAAAATGAAATGAAAATCGCTTATTGTCACAAATAGGCTTCAAATGAAGTTACTGTGAAAAGCCCCTAGTCGCCACATTCCGGCGCCTGTTCGGGCATGCCCGAAGCTTCGAGGGTTTTAGCAGGATTTTGCTAAGTCAATGTCCATGGTACTAAAAACACGGGTTGTGCCGAGTCCAGAGGTAGCGATCTTTGGAGTGTCGGAAGATCCGGGAGTTCAGGGGGCGAAAGAGGCTGACGTCTTGGCCTTTGCCTCCCTGGTAGCCCGGAGACGGATCTTGTTAATGTGGAGGGACTCGAAGCCCCCGAGTTAGAGACCTGGGTTAGTGACATGGCTGGGTTTCTCAGTCTCGAGAAAAAAAAGTTTGCCTTAAGAGGGTCATTGTTAGGGTTATCCCGGAAGTGGCAGCCGTTCGTCAACTTTCTCGGGGAAAATTAAAATGTCAGCAGATGCAGTATTCCAAAGGGGGGGGGGGGGGAAGGCGGGCGGATTGTTGTTGTATGGCTGAGGTGCGTGAAGATTGGGCTGGGAGGGAAATGTTTATTTTACCATGTTGATGTCATTGTTTATGTTACTGATATAAAAATTTTCAAATACCTTAATAAAATATTATTTAAAAAAAAAAGAAAATATGAAGAGAATTACAATTGTATAGCGGGACCCAAGAGTGGAACGAACAAGTTGAGTTTTATGGCACTTTCTGTAATTTTCAAGTTGAAATATTTTGTAACCTTTTTAATCAATTTTATGAGTAAAGTATATTTTTGGGGGAAATATATCTATTGAATTTTCTGGAGGGTGATCACCGTGCTGTTGAGCCCTGCACGAGGGAGGATCTCATTGTCTGTGATTTTGTTTCCACCGTTGAATTCTCATGATGGACCTTGGATGTCTTTGATGGAAGCGTTTGGAGCTTTGATGTGGTGCCTATAGCAGATCCAGGTTTCTGTGCCATGGTCGAGTTTGCTTTTGATCTTCAGCTTAATGTCATGCTGCTTCAAGACACGATCATGGAGATAGCAGAACTTGATTTCTGGATGTGTGCATCAATACTGGCATCCCTAGAGAGCACACTACAAAGCTCTGAGGATTTCTTATACTCCAAACTGTGTATCTTTAAAATAAAACAGCAGCCTACATGCAAATCAGGAAGTACTATTGCTCAAACATACTTATGAATACCTACAGCATACTACACTTTGGGGGCTGCTGTTGTTTAAATATACATCTAGGAAGTGAATGTTCCTACTTTGCAATGCCGACACAGATTGGTATTGGTAGGATTGCCATGCTAAGTTTCACAGAAACAGATCTCTTTGAATTTTCAGGTCTTTTGAAGGGTTTTGCTCAAATGTTAGTCAAATCCTGTGTCAAGCACTTTGCTGGCATTTACGATTACTTTTACATTTCTACGAGTTGGTTTGCTGCCAGTTCTCTTCCAGGTAGGATACCCATGAAATAAAGTTGGAACAAAAATCCAGTCACAGTAATGAGGGCCATGAAACAACAAATTGTCATAAAAACCCATCTGCGGTTCACTAATGTCCTTGAGGGAAGGAAATCTGCCATCGTTACCCAGCCTGGCTAACATGTGACAGCAGACCCACAGCAATGTGGTTGGCTCTTCACTGTCCTCTGAAATGGCCCAACAAACCACTCGGTTGTGTTAAACCGCTCCGGAGAAGCACATTGTGTATGGTTGTTCAAAAAGGCAGCTTGCAGCCACCTTGCCAACAGCAATTAGGGATGGGCAATAAATACTGGCCTCACTGGCGATGGACGGATGAAGGAATAATAAAGTGAAGCGGTTTTACTTCTCGATGGAACTTGATTATATATTTTTTAGTTCTGTTTAATGCTGTGTCTCCCCATCCTTGTTTTGTCACTGTCCATTTGGCTAACACCCGGCTAGCTGAATGTATGACCCAGTAATGAAAGGGGTATTGTAGGGCTATGGGGTATGAGTGGAGCAGTGAGATGAATTAGATAGCTCTTTCATGGAACCAGCACAGGTACAATGGACCAAATGGCCTCCTTCTGTGCTGCATCATCTATGATCTTATGATACAGAACATTTACAGAAAAGTAATAGGTCATTTGGCCCAACCAGTCTATCGCAGTGCTTATTCTCCGCACAAAATATAAGAGAAGCATAAAAAATAGTCTGGATAGAACAGCTATAGCGACTGAATGATCTTTACCAGCCATATCGCTTTAGTATTTCTGCAGAACATTAATGCTGCGCTATTTTTTCCAAAAGGTTACAATATATCTCCAAGGCTGTCGTTTGCAGTTGTACAGTAGTCACATGAAAGCAAAAAATGCAGTAAATACCCAGCAGGTCAGTCAACATCTGTGGCAAGATAAACAGAATCAACCTTTCAGGTTGATGGCCTTCTGTCCTGAAACATTAATTTGTTGCTCTATCCACGTGCACAGCCTGACCTGAGTACACTGGGCATTTTCTGCTTTCATTTCAGATTTCCAGTGTCCGTAGTGCTTTGTTTCTGCATGATGTTCAGCTCAGATTGCACACTGACGGCAGTCCTCGGTTCCGTTCACCGAGACAAAATGGAAAAAGGCAAGCCGTGGATCTGGTCTGGAGAAGGATGAGGAGGCCAATCCCTATTACTTCAGCACTGAATTATTCAGAAATGTTATGGAATCTTGGATTCTTCGACCTTCTAATTGTAGCAAATTAGAAGAGACCTTACAGGAGTATATATGGCAGCAAATGCAATACATTAAGTGAAACTGAATCACTATTTCAAGTAAAACCAAGCAAGAACAAGACGACTTCAGTGCAATCTAGTAAATATTTAGAAATGACATCTAGAAGCACTTCTTCATGCAAAGAGTGATCATTACTGTTTTGGTCTAATGGGTAGGGCAATAGATGCAATAGCTAAACACATAATGAAGGAAGGAATAGAAAGATGCACAGTAACAATTTATATTTATATCGCACCTTTATGTGACAATTCCTCCCAAAGTGCTGCAGAGGAGTGTTATGAAGCAGAGTTTGACTGAGCTGCATGTAGCAATATCATGGCAGATGGCCAATTTGGCAAAAAGGTAGGTTTTTGGGGAGAGCCTGAGGAAAGAGACAGGGGCAGCATGGTGGCACAGTGGTTCGCACTACTGCCTCATGGCAGCGAGGTCCCAAGTTCGATCCCGGCCCTGGTTCACTGTCCGTGCAGAGTTTGCACCTTCTCCCCGTCTTTGCGTGGGTTTCGCCCCCACAACCCAAAGATGTGCAGGGTAGGTGGATTGGCCACGCTAAATTGCCCCTTAATTAGAAAAATGAATTGGGTGCTCTAAATTTAGGGGGGAAAAAAGGAAAGAGACAGGTGGCGAGGTTTCGGGAGAGAATTTCACAGCTCCATTATCCCTTAATTCCCTGCGGGATCAAAAATCGGACTATCCCAGCATCTACAACCCTCTGTGGTAGAGAACGCCAGAGATTCATAGCCCTTTGAGTGAAGTAATCTCAGTCCTTGATGGCGGGCCTTATACTGAAAGACTGTGCAGCCATGTTAAGATTCCTTGAGCAGGGTGGCACGGTGGTTAGCACTGCTGCCTCACGGCGCCGAGGACCCAGGTTCGATCCCGGCTCTGAGTCACTGTCCGTGTGGAGTTTGCACATTCTCTCCGTGTCTGCTTGGGCTTCACCCCCACAACCCAAAGATGTGCAGGGTAGATGGATTGGTCACGCTAAATTGCCCCTTAATTGGAAAAATAAATAATTGTGTACTCTAAATTTTAAAAATAAGATTCCTTGAGCAGAGGAAACTATCTCTCAGCATCTACCCTATTAAGCCCCTTTGGAATCTGCATGTTTCAAGTGGATCACCTCTCATTATTCTAAACTCAATGATATAGGCCCAAATTACTCAGCCTGTCATTGAAGGACAACACCCTCATCCCAGGGACCAATTTAGTAAATATTCAGCAAGCCAGCTACTTTTTTTTTTAGAAATATTTTATTCAAATTTTAACAAAAAAAGAAAAACAAAGAACACATAAATAAACATCTTACAACTACGTCACGAATTCCCCCAATATACAAACCCCCCATTAAGCAATAATAAACACAGTAGAAAACACAAAGTACACCCCCCCCCCCCCCCCTCCTCTGGGTTGCTGCTGCTGCTGACCACCTCCTAACCCCCCACTAGAAAGTTGAGGAACGGTTGCCACCGCCTGAAGAACCCTTGCACAGACCCTCTCAAGGCTAATTTTACCCTCTCCAATTTAATGAACCCTGCCATGTCGCTGATCCAGGCTTCTACGCTCAGGGGCCTCGCATCCTTCCACTGTAGCAGAATCCTCCACCGGGCTACCAGGGACGCAAAGGCCAGAATACCGGCCTCTTTCGCCTCCTGCACTCCCGGTTCGTCCGATACCCCCAGCTAACCCCCAGCTCGGCTTAACCCGGGTGTTCACCACCTTAGACACCATCCTCGCAGTACCCCTCCAGAACCCATCCAGCGCCGGGCACGCCCAGAACATATGGGTATGATTTGCTGGGCTCCCCAAGCACCTCCCACACCTGTCTTCCACCCCAAAGAACCTGCTTAGCCTCGCCCCTGTCATATGCGCTCTGTGAAGAACCTTAAATTGTATCAGGCTAAGCCTGGCGTAAGAGGAGGAAGAATTAACCCTACCCAGGGCGTCCGCCCACGTACCCTCGTCTATTTCCTCCCCAAGCTCCTCCTCCCATTTACCCTTTAGCTCCTCCACCGGGGTCTCCTCCTCCTACTGCATCTCCTGGTAGATCGCCGAGACCCTGACCTCTCCAACCCACACCCCCGAGAGCATCCTATCCTGGGTCCTGAGTGCTGGAAGCAGCGGGAACTCCCTCACCTGCCGTCTTACAAACGCCCTTATCTGCATGTACCTGAAGGCATTTCCGGGGGGAAGCCCAAATTTTTCCTCCAGAGCCCCAAGGCTCGCAAACGTCCCACCTAAAAACATGTCCCCCATCCTTCTAATTTCTGCCCTGTGCCAGCTCAGGAACCCTCCATCCATTCTCCCCGGGACGAACCGATGGTTCTCCCGGATCGGGGACCAAACCAAAGCCTCTACCTCACCCCTGTGGCGCCTCCACTGCCCCCAAATTTTCAAAGTCGCCGCCACCACCGGACTCGTGGTGTACCTAGTCGGCGGGAGCGGCAGCGGTGCTGTCACTAGTGCTCCCAGACTCGTGCCCACACAGGACGCCACCTCCAGCCTCTTCCACGCCTCCCCCTCCCCCTCCATTACCCACTTGCGTATCATCGCCACATTGGCAGCCCAGTAATACCCACACAGATTAGGTGACGCTAACCCTCCTCTGCCCCTACTCCGCTCCAGAAACACCCTTCTCACCCTCGGGGTCTTTTTCACCCACACAAATCCCATGATGCTCCTACTGACCCACTTAAAAAAGGCCTTAGGGATCAGGATGGGGAGGCACTGGAATATAAAAAGGAACTTCAGGAGCACCGTCATCTTCACCGACTGTACCCTACCCGCCAAAGAGAGTGGCAGCATATCCCACCTTTTAAACTCCTCATCCATCTGCTCCACCAGCCTCGTTGAGTTGAGCTTGTGTAGGGCCCCCCAGCTCCTGGCCACCTGGATCCCCAGATACCGAAATCTCCTTTCCGCCCTCTTCAGTGGAAGCTCGTCTATCCCCCATCCCTGGTCCCCTGGGTGTACCACGAAGAGTTCACTCTTCCCCACGTTGAGCTTATACCCGGAAAAGTCCCCAAACTCCCTGAGGATCCGCATCACCTCCGGCATCCCCCCCCCCCCACTGGGTCCACCATATACAGTAACAGGTGATCGGCATACAATGAAACCCGGTGTTCCCCCCCCCCCCCCCCCGGCCCGGAACAGCCCCCTCCAGTTCCTGGACTCCCTTAGAGCCATAGCCAAAGGCTCAATTGCCAATGCAAATAACAAGGGGGATAGGGGGCACCCTGTCCCCGGGTACAGCCTAAAGTATTCCGACCTCCTCCGATTCGTGGCCACACTCGCCACCGGGGCTTCGTAAAGTAGCCTAACCCAACTAATGAACCCCTCCCCGAACCCAAACCTCCTCAACACTTCCCAGAGGTACCCCTACTCTACCCTATCGAAGGCTTTCTCCGCGTCCAACGCCGCCACTATCTCCGCCTCCCCCTCCACTGCAGGCATCATGATTACGTTAAGGAGCCTCCGCACATTGGTATTCAGCTGCCTTCCCTTAACAAAACCCGTCTGGTCCTCGTGAATCATCCCCCGGGACACAGTCCTCAATTCTGGTAGCCAACACCTTCGCTAACAGCTTTGCGTCTACGTTGAGGAGAGAGATTGGCCTATACGATCCACACTGTAATGGGTCCTTGTCCCACTTCAAGATCAGCGAGATCAGCGCCCTGGACATCGTCGGGGTAGGGCCCCCCCCTCCCTCGCCTCATTGAAAGTCCTGACTAATAGAGGGCCCAGTAGGTCCATGTACTTCCGGTAAAATTCCACCGGGAACCCATCTGGCCCCAGTGCCTTCCCCGCCTGCACACTCCCCAGCCCCTTAGTCAGCTCCTCCAGCCCTACCGGTGCCCCAAGACCAGCCACCTGCTCCTCCTCCACCCTCGGGAACCTCAGTCGATCCAAAAATCGCTGCATCCCCCCCCCCCCCCCTCTGTTGGGGGCTCAGACCTATACAGCCCCTCATAAAAGTCTCTAAATACCCCACTTATTCCCACCGCACTCCGCACCGTGTTCCCCCCTTTATCCCTAACTCCCCCAATCTCCCTTGCTGCCTCCCGCTTCCGAAGCTGGTGTGCCAACATCCGGCTAACCTTCTCCCCGTTCTCATACACTGCACCTTGCGCTTTCCTCCACTGTACCTCTGCCTTCTTGGTGGTCAACAGGTCGCTCCTTGAGTAGTCCCTCATCGGGGACCTCTGCATACCTCCTATCCACCCTTAAAATCTCCCCCACCAATCTCTCCCTCTCTCTCCTCTCCTTCTCCTTGTGGGCCCTAGTGGAGATTAGCTCTCCCCTAATCACCGCCTTCAGTGCCTCCCAGACCACTCCCACCTGCACCTCCCCATTATCGTTAGCCTCTAGATAGCTTTCAATACACCCCCGGATCTGCCTGCTTACCTCCTCATCCACCAGCAAGCCACATCCAAGCGCCACAGCGGGCGCTGGTCCCTCTCCTCCCCTAGCCCCAGCTCCAACCAATGCGGGGCATGGTCTGAGATGGCTATGGCCGAATACTCCGTGCCCTCCACCCTCAGAATTAGTGCCCCGCTCATAACGAAGAAGTCTATCAGGGAGTATGCTTTGCTGGCGTGGGGAAAAAAAGAAAATTCCCTGGCCCCCGGCCTGACAAACCTCCATGGGTCCACTCCACCCATCTGGTCCATAAATCCCCTCAGCACCTTGGCTGCCGCCGGCCTCTTACCCGTCCTGGACCTGGAGCAGTCCAATGCTGGATCCAGTACCGTGTTGAAGTCCCCCCCCATTATCAAGCTCCCTGCCTCCAGGTCCGGAATCCGGCCCAACATGCGCCGCATAAATCCGGCATCAACCCAATTCGGGGCATATACATTCACTAATACCACCCGCACCCCCTGCAGCTTACCACTCACCATCACATACCTACCTCCATTGTCTGCCACGATGTTCAACGCCTCAAACGACACCCGCTTCCCCATCAAAATCGCCACCCCTCGATTCTTTGCATCCAACCCTGAGTGGAAAACCTGCCCTACCCACCCTTTTCTCAGCCTAACCTTATCTGCCACCCTCAAATGCGTCTCCTGGAGCATAACCACATCTGCCTTCAGTCCCTTCAGTTGCGAGAACACACGGGTCCTCTTGACCGGCCTGTTCAGGCCTCTCACATTCCAAGTTATCAGCCGGATCAGTGGGCTTCCCGCCCGCACCCGCCCCCCCCCCTCCCCCTCCCACTGCCGATTAGCCATCCCCTTTTCTAGGCCAGCCACGTGCCCGCGCCTCCCGCACACTCTATTCCCCCCAGCGGCAGACCCCCGCCCCCGACTTTCTCTCCGAGCTCCAGCTCACCTTTGGCCAATGCAGCAGCAACCCAGTTCCCCGCCCCCAGCTAGCCGCCCCCCCCCCCCCCCCCCAGCTGCGTTGCTCCCCCCATAGCACTCCCGTAAGTCAGCTGATTCCTGCTGACCCCGGCCACTCCCCCCCACCCCCTGTCCATCAGCGGGCGCTCCTCTCCAACACCGCCCTTACCCCCCCGGCCCTGCCCCCTTCCTTCCCAAGTGCAAGAAAAAGCCCGCGCTTTCCATCAGACCCTCTCTGGCGCATCTCCCTTTTGCGGCCTAATCCCAGCTCCCCCACCTCAGGCCTCCCATCTCCCCTCCCCTCAACGGGGCCCCGTCCTTCCAACCACCGACGCCCACACTCTCACAAAATCCCCCTTCAAACCAATTCACCCTACCCCACCCAAGGAAACAAAACAGAACAGAACATCCCCCAAAGCACAGTAACCACAGTAGCCCCCCGCGACCTCCCCTCACAACCGACCCTCAGTCCGTGTCCAACTTTTCGGCCTGAATAAAAGTCCACGCCTCCTCCGGCGTCTCAAAGTAACGGTGCCGGTCCTTAAATGTGACCCACAGTCGCGCCGGCTGCAGCATCCCGAATTTCACCCCCTTCCGATGCAGAACCGCCTTAGCCCGATCGTACCTGGCCCTCTTCTTGGACACCTCCGCGCTCCAGTCCTAGTATATACGGACCTCTGCATTCTCCCACCTGCTGCTCCGCTCCTTTTTTGCCCATCCTAGGACACACTCCCTGTCCACCAAGCGGTGGAACCGCACCAATACCGCCCTCGGCGGCTCGTTAGACTTGGGCCTCCTCGCCAGAACTCAGTGGGCCCATCCAGCTCCAGGGGAAGGCACCCGTGCCCATCAATGTGCTCCAGCATCCGACACCTCCACTCCCTCCGGGAGACCCAGAATCCACAGATTCTTCCTCCTCGACCGATTCTCTATGTCCTCGAACTTCTCCTGCCATTTCTTATTCAGCGCCTCGTGCGCCTCCACCTTCACTGCCAGGCCCAATATCTCGTCCTCATTCTCCGAGGCCTTCTGCCGCACCTTCCGGATCGCCGCCCCTTGGGCCTTCTGGGTCTCGACCAGCTTGTCAATCGAAGCCTTCATCGGCTCCAGCAGCTCTGCTTTCAATTCTGTGAAGCAGCACTTGAGAAACTCCTGCTGCTCTTGCATCCACTGCGCCCACGCTGCCTGGCCTCCACCCACCGCCATCTTGGCTTTCCTCCCTCGCACTTTTCGCTGCACCAGAATTACTTTTTTCACCGCTCCACTCCTGGTCCAATCCATAGTGACGGGGAAATTGTACTGTCACCTTCCCACACTGGGAACCGCCGAACAAATGCCGCTGGGGCCCCTCAAAAGAGCCCAAAAGTCCGTTTCTGGCGGGAGCTGCCGGACGTGCGACTTAGCTCAGCATAGCTGCAACCGGAAGTCCCAGCCAGCCATCTGCAATGCAAGTATATTCTTCCTTAAATATGGAGACCAAAACTGCACTGCATTCCAGATGTGGTCTTGCCACAGTTCCGTACAATTGTAGCAACATTTCTTTATTCCAGTACTCCAATCCCCTTTGCAATAAAGGCCAACATGCCATTTGCCTTTGTAATTTCTTGCAGCTATTTCAGCGGGCTGGAAGAGATCAGAGAAGGGGGAGGGGTGTGTGTAAAATCAAGGTGAAACCAATGTAAGTCTGCCTGCTTTGCATCCCATGCCCAAGTGAACCAGATGGGTTTTTGTGTCAGTTGACAATGTTTCGAGGCCACTCTTAGACTAGCTTTCAATCCCAGATTTATCAATTGAATTAAATTCCACCAGCTGCACCTGGTAAGCATTATAGAATCCTCATAGAAACCCGATTTCGGTCTTTCGGTCCATCGAGTCTGCACCGGCCCTTGGAAAGAACAGCCTACTTAAGCCCACTCCCCCCCACCTTATCCCCGTAACCCCACCTAATCTTTTGGGCACTTAAGCATGGCGAATCCACCTAACCTGCACATCTTTGGACTTAGCTTGGGCCTTTGGCATTACTAGTCTAGTGACAATGCCATCGACAAGTCTGTGGGCTGCAATGTGAATCTGTGGGAAGTAAATCCTAGAGGGCACGTTATTGTTGTTGTTGTTGCAATGGTGTCAGGTCAGCAGCTCCTCCCCCTGCCGCGCATGCTCGGCGCTTCCCGCACCGCCTTCCGGTCACGCGCAGCGAGCCGCATCCGGTCGGGGGCAGAGACCCGCGCAGCCGCAGGAAGGAGAGGGAGTGCGAGGGGGGGAGGGGAGGCCGTTATCGTACGCAACATGGAGGCGCGTGTGGTGCCCAGCGACCTGTACCCGCAGATTTACAGCTTCCTGCTGCAGAACAAGTTCGACAAAGCCGCCAAGGAGTTCTTGAAACAGTCGAACGTGGTGAGCTCCCTCTCCGCGCAATTCGGGGAGAGTGTGGGTTTTTTCTCTCTCTTTTAAACAGCCGTCCGTTCTTACCCTGCTGCCCACGTGCGGCCTCCTCCTGCTCCGGCCCGGGTCCCCAGCAACCGCCGCCCGGGAGGCGGAGGGCATGCGCACAAGGGATGGAACGTTGCCCGAGAGCACGCGGCGCAGGGATGGAACGCACGCGACCCCCCAAAGTTCCGAACCTCGACCCCGTCGCGCGTGCTCCCGGGGAACGTTCCATTCCCCCGCCCCAGTCATCCACCTGGGGCTTAGCTCCAGCGCCTTTGCAGCGTGGCAATGTGACTCGTAGGCTTAGCACTCCAGAGGACCAAGGGGCGAGCCTAGGCTCAATAAAACGGCCCATGACTTATCAAATGCACGTGCGATGGTGCCTGTGGGTGTGCATTGTAATAAAGTTGTATACATTGTATAGGACACACAAAAGAGATTACTTTTTAAACACTGCAGCTGGTAGTGACTTGGGATCTTTACTCCCTATGAAGGTAGTGGAAGCAGAACAAAGGAAATCTATTTCAGAGGCTCAAGGTGGCACAGTGGTCAGCACTGCTGACCAGCGCCAGGGACCCGGGTTTGATTCCGGCCTCCGGTGACTGTCGGTATGGGTTTTGCACATCTCCCGCCTACCGGTGTCTATGTGGGCTTCTTCCGGGTGCTCCGCTTTTCTCCCACAGTCCAAAGGTGTGCAGGTTAGATGGATTGGCCATGCTAAATTGCCCAACGGTTTGGTGGGGTTATGGGGATAGAGCAGGGGGTTGGGCCTAGTTAGGGTACTCTATCGGAGCAGGGACCAGTGCAGACTGGTTGGGCCGAATGGCCACTTCCTGCACTGTACAGATTCTATGATACTGGGTGAGCACGAGAAAAATCAACGTACCAGGGGTAGAGCGTGGGAAAGGAATGGGACTGACTGGATTGCTCTACATGTGTAATCATTTGCCCATCTGTACACAAAGGTAGTAAGGCTCAGTGGAATAAGATTGTTACTGCACCCATGTCCTTTGTTCGGAGTAAGAAGTCTTGCAACACCAGGTTAAAGCCCAATAGTTTTTTTTACGAATCATGAGGTTTCGGAGTACAGCTCCTTCATCAGGTGGCTTTGTTCTGTGTGCAGAGATACCACACCAAGCAAGGATAGGTGGGCATCCTAGGCAGCTGTGTAAAACATTAACATGCTTCAGCTGGTATAAGGAGAGAGGGCAATGGTAAAGGCAAGGATTGAGGCACCATGGATGACAAAATCTTGACAACTTAAACATTGGCCGGACAAATCTTCAAATGTCTGGTAACTTATACAATCATCTCATCCTATCCAGCCATCCTATCGTGCTCACCTAATTGATTAATAAATTGCTACTGTGACCAATCCTTAATGAGAATAATTGAGATTATTCGAGTTTACTGGGAGATCTGATGTGTGTTTTCAGATGTTTTTCTCTGTGACTTGTTTCTGTCAGTGTTTCAGATGTTTTATTTTTACTTTTCAAAGAGTCATACAGCACAGAAACAGGCCCTTCGGCCCACCATGTCTTTGCTAACAGTCCACTGCCAATCTGTTAGGGTTAATCCCATTTACCAGCCTACGAAGCCTCGGCGATCCAAGGACTCGTCCAGGTGCTTCGTAAATGTTGCGAGAGTATCTGCCTCTGCCATGCTCTCGGGCAGTGCGCATTCCATATTTCCACCACCCTCTGGGTGAAAAAATGCTTCCTCAGGTCCCCTCTGAACCACTTACCCCTCACCATAAACCTATGTCCTCTGGTCTGAGACACCTCTGCCATGGGAAAAAGATCTACCGTATATATGCCTCTCATACTTTGTACATCACATCCCCCTTCAGCATCCTCTGCGCCAGGGAAAACAAACCCAGCTGATACAGTCTCTCCTCATAGCTGAAACTTTCCATCCCAGGCAACATCCTGGTCAATTTAGGTCTACAAAATTATGAGGGGCATAGACAGAGTGGATGGTCAGAGACTTTTTCCCAGGGTAGAGGGTCAATTACTAGGGGGCATAGGTTTAAGGTGTGAGGGGCAAGGTTTAGAGGAGAGGTACGAGGAAAGTTTTTTTACACACAGGGGAGGTGGTGGAAGCAGGTACGATAGTGACGTTTAAGGGGCATCTTGACAAATACATGAATAGGATGGGACTAGAGGGACACGGAGCCCGGAAGTGCAGAAGATTTTCGTTTAGCCGGGCAGCATGGTCGGCGCAGGCTTGGAGGGCCGAAGGGCCTGTTCCTGTGCTGTACTTTTCTTTGTTCTAATCTCCTTGGACGGTATTGTCCTGCTTTTTCCTTTTTAAAACTTCTTGACTGACAATGGGCAAGTTATGGAGACGGGGAAAGTAGTTGCCTGTCTTCGATCTCAGTCTGTGAGTTGAAGCCACCATGTGCAATCATCGCAAAGGGCTGGAAGTAAGTGATTGCGCTGAGATTAATTTGCAGGACTGTAAGTGAAAAATTACAACAATTACACTTGGCCTATAGTTTCTCAGCCAGCAGTCAAGGAAATGTCCAGTTTAATCCCACTTTCCAGCTCTCGGCCTGTTGCATTGTATGTGACAGCGCTTCAGGTGCATATCCAAGCACTTTTTAAATATTGTGAAGGTGTCTGTCTCTACCACCCTTTGAGGCAGTTGGTTCCAGATCCCCACCACCCTCTGAATCCCCTCTAAACCTAACCAAATTCCTCCCTAGCCAGTCTTATCTTGACTCCTCTACATTTTATACATTTCAAAATGGTCTCTCCTCTGCATCTCCTGTTCCAAAGAAAACAATCCCCTCCCTTCTGTGCGGAGTCTGCACGTTCTCCCTGTGTCTGCGTGGGTTTCCTCCGGGTGCTCCGGTTTCCTCCCACAGTCCAAAGACGTGCAGGTTAGGTGCATTGGCCATGATAAATTGCCCTTAGTGACCAAAAAGGTTAGGAGGGTTTATTGGATTACGGGGATAGGGTGGAAGTGAGGGCTTAAGTGGGTTGGTGCAGACTCGCTGGGCTGAATGGCCTCCTTCTGCACTGTGTTTTCTATGTTCTGTCTAGTTTTCCTTTTAACTAAACTCCTGCAGTCCAGACAACGTGGTCACGAATCTCCTCGGTATCCTCGAGTACCTGTATATTGATCTGAAAATTGCTCATACCTGCTTTTCTCAGAGTTGAGTTCTTTTAAACGATGAAATGCTGGGAATGCAGACTACTTAAATTTTACACACACTATTATAATGCACTGGAGTTTCTGTAAATGTGATATGGCAACTTCTAAATCAGATGTCTATTTTGCTATTTCTCTAAATTTTAATGTTGAAATTTGTTCATTCAAATCTTTCTTTCTCTTCTGTCTTCGTAGAAAGTTCCAGATCTAAAGTCGCCATCTCTTGTGGAGATCTTTGACTTCTGGGTAAAGTAAGTGCTAAATTATGGTTTTTAGTTTGTTTTGGGGGTTTGAGCTCCACTATAGGACTTGAGACTGCAGTGTGGGAATGCTGCATTGTTGGAGGAATCATCCTTTGGGTGAGCTGCTCAGCTTGGGAACCATCTGCCCATTGCTACAACGAGCTGCAGTTTTTTCTGTTAGCAGGCATCTATAAAATACAACCACATTAAAAATGATAGGCAAGATTACCTTCATAAGTCAGTACATTTTACAGTAATTCACTGTGACCTGGATATCGCAGTCAGCGACAAAGTGATGACGCTCTCCCTGGCCTCAAACAAAGCTGCCCCCATAGATTGAGCAATGTGTGTGGCGTGAAATTCACCTTTCCCGGTATATCTTTGATTCCAACGCCAGCTCAAGGGGACCCCTGGCATCCGGTAATGGTGATATCATCAAGCAGGGTGTACAACCAATCACAATGAAGAATGCCCACAGCCGGCAAGCTAGGACATAAAAAACACCGATGTGCCACAGAGCATTTGCAAACAGCAAAAACAAAGATTTGGTATACATCCGATATACATACGATATAAGCTTAAGGCAGAAAATGAAATATCATGAACTTTATTTTTAAAGTTTTAAGAAGCTAGAATTTTTTTGCATGCTTGACATTCCAGAAATGGAACACTTAATTTTTAACGGCCAGATAGGTTATCAAAAGGTTATTATGAACTTAGCACCTGTTAAAAACTCAGTTTCACCTCATCCTACAAGGCATTATTTTTTTCATGGGAATTGACCTAAAGTGGGCGTTCACATCAATTCCAGAAGTGTTTCATCTGCAACGTCACCAACAGCACATCCTAAGAAGGAGCAGGAACTCACTGGAAATGCAGTAGTTGCTATATAAGTGCATTTGCCAGAATCTGCTGTCAGTTTCATCGGTGTACTACATGGTGGCAAATGCTGGCGATTTTGCTGTCATTATAACTGCACAATCTGCATGTAAATCTTTCTTGTCACAAGTAGGCTTACATTAACACGGCAATGAAGTTACTGTGAAAAGCCCCTAGTCGCCACATTCCGGAGCCAGTTCAGGTACACAGAGGGAGAATTCAGAATTCTCAGCTGGTACGGGAATTGAACCCGTGCTGCTGGCCTTGTTCTTGTTCTGCATCACAAACCAGCTGTCTAGCCCACTGAGCTAAACAAGCCCCTGCTGTTTCCAAGCCCATATGTGAAATGCTCTGTGGCATATTGAGAATGTCATAAGATGATGTAATATTCCACCACTCATGGCTCTGAGACTTTTGCTTAATGGTTTGTAAATAACACATGAAAAGTGCTTTAAAAAAAAACTAAAAACAATGTTTCATGTAACAGTTAATCTTCTATTTCTGTTGCGTTTGACTTAGAAGAGGGTGTTTTATGTTGCAGCCACTGTTAGGCCCAAGTTTCTGCATGTTGAACAGAAAAATAATTTCAAATCTCCTGTTGTATGGAAATGAACTGAAATGGGGGGTCATGTTGCATTTGAAATAATTGGTAAATCTGTTGGGGTGAATCCTCTGAGGGTGTCCTTCCTGTCAGGAAGATCATTCAATAGAAGCACTATTGGCAAGTTAAGACCTCCAGGTGTCTAATTCACAGAGCTCCTGATTTTAATGGTTAGGTAATTTGGGGAGTTCTATCCTGAACTCAGCAGTGGAACTACTTGTCTCATGTACACTGAATTGTTGACCTTTCTTTTTAATTCATCACGATAGGACATCTGAAGTATCAAAGAAAAGGAAGCCTGTCCTCAATGGACCTCCTGCAAAAAAGGCAAAGAAAGATGAAACTTCCAGTAGCTCTGATAGCTCGGACAGTTCAGATGAAGAAAGCACTACTAAGAAACCAGGTATATCCAAATATGCCAAACTTTTCAAGTAAAGCAGTGTTGCACATTCAGGAATAAAATAAATTTGTAGCTGACTACTTTGTAGTCTACTATTAGTTGTAATTCCGCAATTGGGCAGCACTTGTACAATCCTGAGTGTGCTGAAAGCTACCCTAACAACCGATTTAAGGTAATCAGTCAATCTCGTAATAAGGCTCATTCACATTTGCAGGTAGCGATATGCATTCGTAAATAAGAACCCATACTCTACAAACAAAATGAATATGTTTAAGCCTTCAATCTGGTTCAAATTACCCAGGTACTTGGAAAGCTATGGTTCCCCATAACTTTCTCCGTGGCAAAGCCTCGGCCGATCAAAGTCTACTTGCCAAATCAGCACACCCGTTTCTCCTGTGGTGTAAAATGGAATGATCATTTGAAATTTGACATTCTTGGCTTTGTCCTGATGAGTGTAAGATGAAAAACTGCAGCAACATGTCTCTCTTTTCCATCAATATTCATAGTTACTCTTATTACAAGTGCACTTTTCAGCAGGGTCCCTTAGATAATGTCCATGGCGCCAAACTATTGTTTGCTTTCTCGTTCTTTCCGCGCAGCCAGCTCCATGCCCACTTTCTGGATAAGATCAGTTATCGCTCGCTGGAGGTTTCCTAATCTCAGTGCAATTACAGTCTGAACCAGTGGAGGATTTGCAGTTTTTCAATCTGCAACTGGACAATAAGTGACATTACAGCAAAGTCCTGAATGTAATTTAGGTTGGCCCTCCAATGTAGTTCATTGATGGATGGTGCTGCCCATTGAATGTGGCACTGAATGGTTGTTCAAGCCGATGTTAACAATGCTTTTGTACTATTGGAAGAGCAGTGAGTTACCCTTACTGCCCTGGCCAACATTATTCCCATAGCAGCTGTTTCCAGGGTAGGGCTGATGAATAGTAACTTGCCTGCCAAGCAGCTGCCATTAAAGATGGCATGTAAGAATATATCTACTAAGCTGTCAAAATACTTCAAGGGTGTCTAATAGGGCAAATCGAAGGATTTGGAGGGTATGTACTAAGTCGACTTAATCCATCTTCTGATAACCTTTTTCTTCGTGAGTTAACTGATTCCCGGAGAGGTGTTAACAGTGCTGTAATCTTTCCCAGTGTCCATCATAGGGCAGGAATGGGAAGTCACTTGGGGCCTTTTGTTTGAGAGTAACAGCAGGCATAACTGCCATGCACCGTAGCTCCTGCCAACATATGGTCACTTGTGAATAAATGGCACCTGACCTGAAATTACATTAGTAAAAAACAAATTGCTTTCTGGTGAAATGTTCGAAGACTTGCATTTGTGTGGCATCATATGTCACAAAGCGATTTGTAGCCAATAAGGTAGTGCGAGTTGCCGCCTTGTTTGGCTGACAATTTTAATGTTTATCGTTTTTCTAGCGAGCAAGCTGCCGGCGCCCAAGGTAACCAAACCTGCAGTTAAAAAGGCTGCTCCAAAGGAGAGCAGCAGCAGTGAAGACTCGAGTTCTTCGGATTCTGAGGAAGAGAAGAAACCGACACAGACGGGAACGCAGAAAGTAATTAGCATGATTATTACGGGACAGATAACAAACCCTTTGGTCAGAGTTGACTTACTGATGACGAACTGTGCAGTAAACATTGTGATTTTTCACGTGTTGTAGTGCTGCCAGTGGAATATGTCTCAAACCATAATCTCCGTGACTGGGATAATCATTTACCAACAATAGATGTACGTATAAATCATGCCATTCTTTTTCATTTCCTTCTTTCTACAACTGGCCCTGCGATCATTTGCTTAAATGCAAATGTGCTGCCTACCTCTGTGATGCTTTCCTGAAGCGGTCATTACATTGAATGTTTGTATGGTATTGGACTGAAGGGGTCATGTCCACCCCTGTTCCTATCCTCACCTAATGTCCAAGATAAGTTCAACGCTGATCACTAGATTCTTTACTTGTTCTTGGATGTCAGTGTCACAGGCAAGTGGATGTCTGTTTAAGGCAGCATAAATAGTCTGTGATTTAAAAAAAAAACAATGACTAGATTATTACTGTGAACAACTAGGAGGCTATGTTGTTAGTGCTGAAGTAACGCGAGGGATGCGTGTGTCGAACATAAACAACAGCATAGACCAGTTGGACTGTTTCTGTGTTGTAAATTCTGCCCAGCAATTAGATTGTCCAGAATCCTGTTGAAAAAGGGGTTTATTTTGTTATTTATTCCCCTTTCCTTGATGGGGGAGGGGTCAAATATCCTGACTGATGTGATGATTCATTTTTTAAACCTGAACCCTTGACATTTAGTGTATGCTAAATATGAAGGTAAAGCCAACAGTAAATTGTCTTTTGCACATTCCCTTTGATTTAGTTTCTTTTTCTGCCCAGTGGCATTCGGCTCTTGTGAACATTTCTTAACTTTTCAGTTAAGTACAAAGGATTGTTTCATTTTTATCTCTTTCCGCTCCTTCCCACTCTTATCAGAAAGCCATCTCTGCTAAAGGTCCAACTCCTGCAACTAAAGCACTGGCAGTCAGTAAGCCAGCTGCCAGACAGAAAGATGAAAGTTCCAGCAGTGAAGATTCAGACAGTTCGGTGGAATTGAAGCCAGCTGTAAGCGCTCCTGCGAAACCTGCTGCAAAGACCCTTGTGAAAACTGCAGCCAAGACCGCTGTGAAACCTGCTGGCAAGACCCCTGTGAAACCAGCTGCAAAAGCCCTTGTGAAACCAGGTAGTAGCAACAATTGATTGTTATTTACCAAGCTGGGCGTTTATAACCAGCAGAGGGGATAAAGCGGTTGGAATCTATTTGGGTTACAGTCCCTGTATGTTAATGCATGTGAATAACCAATGTAATGAACCGCCTGATGTCCAAGACGTACATTGTAGTGAATTACATTTTTCTTTTACAAGTAGCTTCTGAATAATTTTCCGCCCAAAATATGTCTTCCACTTTCAGCTTTAAAAACTGCCAACCAAGCAGCCGAGGAGAGTAGTGAGGATGATTCCAGTGACGACTCTACTGACTCTGACTCTGCAAAGAAGCCACCTGCACAAGTAAATAATTTTATATTAGTCGCAATGACCTGTGTTACTCCGTTAGAGTGCCATATATAATTTTTACACTTTAAACAAAGGGGTTGAATTTCAGTGTTCTTTGTAGCTGCTGTGAGTTCACACGCTCGTCTTTCTGATGCCCACTTACCCGTCTTACATTTACTGCCTTCCCTCTTCCCCCATCCCCATTATGTAGGCATTGTTGACTTCTATATTTTGGTATGAACCACAGGCTGTTTCTTATATTGACCAAATGACCACACAACTAGTGTATTAGTTCAAATACAGTTTATTAATAACACAAGACTTATTACTATATGCAATAATACACACGACTACGCACTAACCTAGACCTAATAACTAAGATGACTTTTACTTAACTTCGGGGTGACCGGCTCTGTGCGGGAGATAAGGCCTTTATCTGTGTCCACGTGGGTCGGTTGGAAGTCTTCAGGTTTGTCTCGGCTGGGCTCGTCCTTCAGGTAGCGATCGGGAGTCCTTGAACTTGGCTAGTTGATATGCTGCAGTTGGTCGCACACAGGCCTGTCCAAAAGAGGCCGAGCCCTAGTGTGCAGGGCTTCTTATCCTCTTTTGCGCCCTTTTGGGCAGTCCTATCTCCAGATCCACGAGATCGATAGGGTTTCGATCACCCTCATTGATCCTGGCCAATTAGGGGCGGATACCTCGGTGGCTGGGCAGGTCCTAGCTGCCATTGTCCTAGGCACCTAGGCCTTTCCAAATAAGGGGAAGTGGTGCCGGTTAGTCTGCTACTGTTGTAACTCCTTGATTCAAACTCTATTGTCCTGGGGAAATGGTGATTGACTCCTAATGGTTGCAAGTTTCAATCAAGTCTGGCCTCTGCACAATACACAGAGACTGTGTACCTGTCTGTGTCCAAGCTAAGCACAATTCCCATGGTCCTTTGCAGGTGGCCATTTTAGATGGCTACAGCATTGAAGATGATTACGGATAGATGTATAGAAAGTGCCCTCAGAAATTATTACTGTATAACTAAAGCCTTGTATAGAGTACACATCTTGAATGTTCTTAAATTCATGGGATTTAAACTGCATCACGTTTATTGCCCATGGGTAGTTACTCTGAGAAGATTGGAGAATGGCCAAGAAGAAAGAGATATGGCCCATCTGTCCATGCCAGCTCTTTGAAAGAGATCAACAGTTAGTCCTACTCCCCCAAAACTCACCCAAGGCTCCTTCGAAAGCACTGTCTAAACCCACGGCCTTTACCACCTAGAAGGACAAGGGCATGGACAAATACGTGGGAATACCCCTGTCTGCAAGTTCCCCTCCAAGCCACTCACCACCCTGACTTGGAACCATATCGTCGTTCCTTCACTGTCACTGGGACAAAATCCTGAAATTCCCCTCCATAAGGATGAGCTGCTGCTGCATCCTCCTAAAGTGGTGTTAACTGTGGTGTTCCATGACTCGGTGCTGATGAAGGAACGGTGATTAAGTTCTCAGGTCAGGTTTGGGCGGCAGGTTGACGCAGTGGATAGCACTGTTGCCTCACAGCTCCAGGATTCCAGCCTCGGGTAACTGTCTGTGTGGAGTTTACACGTTCTCCCCGTGTCTGTGTGGGTTTCCTCTAACAGTCCAAAGATGTGCAGGTTAGGTGGATTACCCATGCTAAATTGCTCCTTCAGGTGAAGTTGCAGGGTAGGAGATTGGTGGTCTTTCAAAGGGTCGGCACAGACTCGATGAGCCAAATGGCCTCTCTGTATTGTGTAGGGATTCTATTATGTGCAGCGCTCTTTGTGACTTGGCTGCCCTTGTTCACCTCGGTCGGTTTGCAAAAGCTTCGGGGTGGAGCTGGGGGCATTGCTGTTGAAGTGTTCCACTTGCTCCAGGAGCAATGCCTCAGGAGAATTCTGTTGCAAATCAATAGTTCCTAATTGCAGCCACTCCCTTTTTTCCTCTGTCCTGTGTAGAAAGTGATTCCCAAGGCGGCTGTGCCTGTCAAGCCTGTGTCAGCAGCAGCAGGAAAAGTGAAAGCAAAACCTGCGACCCCTGCTAGAGCGGTAGCAGCCAGCACAAAGAAGAGCTCAAGCAGTGAAGGGGAATCTGACAGCTCAGATGATGAGGCCCCAGCTGTAAAAACAAAAGCGAAGCCAGGTGAGGGGGAAATGTTCCAATCCACAAATAAAAAGTAAGCTGATTCCTTATTGTAATTGCTACATTTGTAAACTACAGGCCTGCATCTGAACTTGTCTAGGTGATAATAACATTGAAAACAGAAGTTCTGGTGTTCCACTGGACGGTATAGAATGTGCAATTACCGGATTAAACAGTGTTTATATAGTGAGTAGTAATTTATGATGTAGAGGATTGACCTGTGCATGGAAATTGGTTGAGGACAAGCTGTGGCTGAATGGTGAATCATTCTCTTCATTCATGCAGCTTCCCCTCATGGTTCAATATCCTGCCAGAGCTTGCTGTAGAATAAGCACTTGGATAGATGTCAGGTTGTCCAACCGGAATTAGGCACCTTTCAGAAAGGGGGAAAGCTCAACCCAAAACATTGACGTGTGCCTTGGTCTCTCTCTCTCCCGTCTCGCGCCCCCCCCCCCCCTCTTCCCTGTTAGGTGCTTACAATGCAGTACCGCCTCCCACGCAGCAGAATAAAAAAGCAACTGCGGGCAAGAAGACACCTGCGGTCAAAAAGGCACCAGCAGCGGCTGCAAGCAAGAAGACACCAGTGACATCTGCTAAAGGGAAAAGCAGTGATTCGTCGGATGACAGCTCAGACAGCAGTACTGACGAGGAGGCACCAATGAAGCCAGCTAGTAAGTGTTGGTGTTGATTGTTTCAAATTGTGAGCAGTGGTGTCTTCATTTTGGAGATTATTGTCCAGCCTGTTTTTAAAAAGGTTTCTCCGTCAAATCCTGTTCCTCTGAAAGTTGGAGTGAAATATTTATTCGCATAATCTGTCTTTCTGGGTGCAATTAAAGCAGGTGATTGGCTTGCTGTCAGGGAGTGAGGAATTTGTACTCTGGATTTGAGTGGCCTTGGCAAGGCTGCATTTATTGCCCATCCTTGTCGGCTTGGGAAGCTGGCCGTGAGCTGTCGCCTTGAAGTAATAGTTTTTTGCAATTGTTATCACAGATTGTTAGGCTCCTTCAGAGGATATTGACTCCGCATGTAGCGTGGCCTGGAGTTAACTGTCGACCTAGCAGGTTCCACTCCTCGAGGACGGTTGAGGTTTTTTATTACAGGCCAGTAGCTTTCATAGGCCCCTTTTCTGATGCCAATCTTTGAGATACTGGATTTAACAATTGTAGCGTATTGTGCCATGTCCCTGCTGTATCCCAACACACTTAGCCTGATAGAGGCCATGAGCTTTATGTACCTTGCTGGGTCTCTGACTGCCTATGATTTTTTTTTTCATCAACAGCCAAACTTACCCCAGCGAAGCCTGCCCCTGCACTACAGACGAAAGCAGCGGCTGCTCAGAAAACCGCAGCCAAGGAAGCAGATTCCAGTTCTGACAGTGAGTCCGGTAAGAAATTGTATTAGTCAGGGAAACTAGCTGTGTATTCTGGTCCTGCTGTCAAAATGAAGTGGCACGTCTGAGCTTCCAAGAGTGGATATGGGACTTTTTTTTTCATTTGCACTCTGCAGTTTGTCATTTAGGTAAATGCAGTTGTAGCCACTTAAACATGGAACATAATTATGTCCCCAAATGTTCGCATTCGTGTACTGTATGGTATAATATCGAGAGAGAAAAATACAATGGCAGTTGGGACTTTGTTTTTCCATCCAGCCCTGAAGCCTCTGAAGCATTGACAATTTAGTCAAACAGGGAGCACAGTGGTAATATCACTGGACTTGTATTCCACAGGCCCAGGTTAATCCCACTCTCTACAGCTGGTGGCATTTAATTCAGTTAATAGACCTGGAATTAAAAGCTAATCTGACTCCAAGACCATTGTCGTAAAAACCTACTCATCCATACCTGATCTGCCCTACCTATGACTCCAGCTCCACAGCAATGTGGCTGATGCTTAAATGCCCTCTGGCGAGCCCATTCAGTAGTATCAAATTGCTATGAAGCCTAAAGAAAGGAATTAAAATCGACAAGCCACCCGGCATTGACAAACGGCACACCTAGCCCTGTCAACCCTGCAAAGTCCTCCTTACTAACATGTGAGGATTTGTGCCAAAGGTGAGCGAGCCACCGACTAGTGATGCAACAGCCTGGCATAGTTATATGCATGGACGCATACCTTAATGTCCCAGACACCACCATCCCTGGGGTATGTTCTGTACCACTGGTACGACAGAGCCACCCGAGGTGGTGGCACAATAGTATACATTTCAGGAGGAAATTGTCCTGGGAGTCTTCAACATTGACACTAGACCCCAAAAAGTCTCATGACACCAGGACAAACATGGAACAAGAAACCTCCTGCTGGTTACCCCTCAGTTGATTAATCAGTATTCCATGTTGAACACTGTGGCAAGGGCACAGGATGTGCCCTGGTTGGGGGAACTTCAATGCCCATCACCAAGAGTGGCTCAGTCAAACTGACCAAGCTGGCTGACTCCTGTACAATATAGTTGCTGGATTGAGTCCCCGGCAGGTGGTGAGGTTATTTGACCTCCCCTATCAAACCACCTGTCACAAATGCGCCTGACAGTATTTTATATTTTAAAAATAATTTTGTTCACCATAACAACCTTCAATATAAAACATAGACTCGTAAAGCAAAAACTAAAAACAAGCCCCACCCCCGCTTTTAGCATTCAACGGCAACCTGCTCCCGAAAGTGCGTGATAAACAAACCTCAAAAATTGTAGAACCCCTCTTTTGCCCCTCTCGGCTCAAACTTCACTTTCTCCAGGGTCAAAAAACCCAGCAGGTCCCACCTGCCAAGCTGAAGCACAGGGTGGAGAAGCTGACTTCCGTCCCAACAAGACCCTCCTATGAGCGATCAGCGGAGCGAAGGCTGAATGTCCATCCGCCTTGATAGGAGTGATCACTCTACAGTTCTTGTGGCGCTGAAGTTCCACCATCACATTGAAGTTACCCTTCCAGAGTGTTGTGGAGCATTACTGTGCTAAATTAAACAGATCTAGCCACTCAAAACTGCATCCATGAGGTACTGGGGATCACCAACTTAATAGTATAAAACCACAATCTATAACCTCATGACTCAGCATATCCCCCGCTCGACCATAGAGCTGGGGAAATTAACCCTGTTTCAATGAAGAGTGCAGGGGGGGGCGTGAGCCTCATTACGTCACTGGTGAGGGATGTGGAAAATCTGGAAATGAGATCTCACCGGGTTTCCCAATTCTCAAGAGATTTTGCGCCCCCCGCCGCCTTTCCTGCTGCCGGCAGTCGCAAAATTGCACCGTGTCACTGTTCTTTCACTGTCTCAAAATCCTTTCTAACATTACTGTGGGTGGTACTAATGCACATGGACTGCAGCAGTTCAAGAAGGTGGAACACCACTACTTGGCAATTCGTATGGGCAATAAATGCTGGCCTTGTGAATGAATAAAAATAAATAATTTAATCCCCCTTTCTGGTGCACCTGTGCAAATATTGCCACGATCAAATTTTAATTCCGGGTGATAGCATCAGTTCACCAAATTGCCAGAATTAATCAATGGCCGGGTAACTGAGTTTGACAGACCTTTTGGGTTTCATGGTGTTTTAGGATTATTTTAATGCATGTTTTCCTCACTTCAGTTACTGTTCCTCCATGGAACCTATAATCAACCATCAGCTGCAGAAACCTTGAAGTGATGTCAATCTGCCCAGGCATTGCTGTGCATCAGTTTTTGCCATGTGGCTAAGTCGAATATTTCTGTATGGTTAGAATTGCAGATTCTAAGGTATTACCAGTGTGTATTCGCAATTGCCCAATGTTTTGGGTTGGAGATAGAGAGAAATTAAGTTCCCGGAGTCCGTGGGCAATGTAATTAACTACACAGTCCCTTTAAATTCTTACAGTGCGCACATAATTAAACGGTGTCACCGTATCCCGGTCTATACAGGAGCTTGCCTGTTGCTGTGCAGCCCCTAAGTGCTACGGGGATGTTGGTCGTAAACCAAGTTTTATCTCTTGTTGTGGATTCCAGCACTGAAGAAGAAAACCTATCCAATAAGTAGGAGAGCCCAATGTGTGTGCTCCGTCGTAGTCCATTCCAAAGAGCCTGGTTCACCTCACCATCTAAGCTGATTCACAGCGATGTACGCATTATGCTACCTCTGTTCTCAGGCTGTCGTGACCAATAATATATGGTCAAAGTAACTCTAAAACAATATCACCTGAATATAAATTCAATTTTTTGTGTTGTTCCCTTCGTTCTTGTACTTTCATAGTAACTCCCATTCTTATTTTTGTTTATAAAGGAACATTGTAGTTGTCGGACTGGGCCCGGTGGTAGTATCGTCTTTGAGTTGGCAAGTTGTGATTCCTAGAAACCAGAGTACACCGTTTAGTCCAACAACCATTTGGCTACATACAAAATGGTGGCTGTTTTCCAGCATATCAGCTTATTGTAATTCCTTATTATTCAGAGAATGTGGTGGATTAATAGCTATGTATGTAATGTTCACAGATTCTGATAGTTCTGAAGAAGAGCCCAAAGCAAAGATTATGGCTAAATCCACGCCAAAACCAGCTGCGAATTCCACAATCAAAGCTGCCGCCAAGCCCGCACTAAAGCAAGCTGTGAAGCCCGCATCTAAAGCAGCCGCACTGGCTCAAGCAAAGAAATCAGAGAGCAGTTCAGAAAGTGACAGCTCCAGTGATTCTGATGAAAAGAACACGGCTGCTCCTCCTTTCCATCCAGCTGCTAAATCAGCTGCAGTGCCTGTGAAACTGGGGAAGCAAAATACTTCAGCGGCCAAGGCTGCTGCTGACGACAGCAGCAGCTCAGATTCTGATGACTCTAGCAGCGAGGAGGAGGTGAAACCTGCAGCAAAGGTGCAGACTCCCGCCAAAGGAAAGCCCCTTGCAGTGGCTGCAAAAGCGAAATCCCCAGCGGTGACGGGGAAAGCAAAATTGGTGACGGGGACAGGAAAATTGCCGGCGGTGACCAATAAAAATGAAAGTAGCAGCTCTGATGAAACTTCCAGCGACGATGAACCTCAATTGAAAACTCCGGTTGGCCAACTCAAGAAAGCAGTCGCCGCTCCGTCACCACGTGTGGCAAACTCGGCAGCCAAGAAAGCCAAAAGCAGCAGCTCGGAAAGTTCGGAGTCTGAGGAAGAGAACTCAAAAGGAAAGCCAAACGATGTGAGAACGCCACCGTTGATGGCGGCTAAGAAGACAGCAGAGAGCAGCTCTGAAGATAGCTCCTCTGAAGAGGATGAGAAAAGCAATGCCAGGTCCGTAAATGGTGAGTCTGTCTTGTCACTTGTTAATTAATCGAGAAGCTTAAGTGAGGTGGGAAAGGTCGGCTGCTGGGTGAAGCCAAAGTTGGGTTCAAATGGCTTCACATCTGATAAGTTCTTGCTATTGATTTGCTAGCGTCAAGTTAAAGCAAAATGCTTGTAGCATTTTGATGGGCCAGTCTCACACGGGTGATTTCAGGTGATTGCATGAGAAGCCCCGCCTCATTTGTACTATCCGTGTCTTTCACAACTTCTGAAAGACGTCCAAACTCCGTGATCCTGAGCAGCAGCCAGAACACAAGATACGAAGGATAACTGGGTAAACCAATTATTCCTCCTCCCCTTGCATGTTTTTATATGTTCAGCATTCTCTCGCTCCTCGGTTTTACTCTCTCCTGCCACACTGGTTGCTAACCCTCCGACAGTACCAAACATATTTCTTCATATTTGAGCTTGGACTACAAGTGTCTAATTAGCTGTCTCCTTTCCAGAAATGGCCACCTGTCAGGTGCTAACATGACTTCTCTTGCTTCCCTCCTGCGAGTCATAAATGTTGACAGCACAGAAAAGGCCCTTCAGCCCATCTTGTCTGCGCTGGTCAAAAACAACTACCTAAGTATTGTAATCCCATTTTCCAGCACTTTGCCAATAGCACCGTTTGTCTTGGCATCGCAGTGCACATCTAAATACTTTTTAAATGCTACGAGGGTGTCTGCCTTCACCACCCTTTCACGCAGCGAGTTCCGGACTTCCACCACCCTCTGGGTGAAAATGTTTTTCCTCACATTCCCTCTAAACCTCCTGTCCCTCACCTTAAATCAATGGTCATTGATCCCTCTACCTAGAATCCCCACATTGCAGAAGGAGGCCATTCGACCCATTGAATCTGCACCAACCCTCAGAGCACCCTACCTAGTCCCACTCCCCTGCCCTGTTCCTGCAACCCCACCTAGCCTTTAGACACTTGGGGGCAACTTAGCATGGCCAGTTCACCTAATCTGCACACCTTTGGACTATGGGAGGAAACCCACGCAGACACTGAGAGAACATGCAAACTCCGGATAGGCAGTCATCCAAGGCAGGAATTGAACCCGGCTCCCTGGTGCTGTGAGGCGACAGTGCTAACCACTGTGCAACCCTGACTACTCTATCTATAACCCTCATAATTTTATACCATCCCCCACCGTGGCTGCATCCATTAACCAGTTTGGGAAAACAACTAGAGAATTACATTTGAACACCGGGATCGTGTATTTGGTTCAGCGGGCCTCGTCTTCTATCCGTTATCACTGGCTGGTCTTGCAGGATGTAATATCAGGCTGTGCACCCCAATCAGTCGGGCGACGTGATTTTATGAGGCGTAAGCACAAAGTTCACCAGGCTGTCTAACAACAACCACTGCCATGCTGACTGAGCTTTCACCTTTGGGTGCGAAATGGCTGATTGCCATTGAGTTCTCAAAAAAGAGCCAGCAACAACTGTTTGTGTGCTCAGGTCTTCCTAATGTGCCTAATGGCTCAGTTAGCAGCATCCTCGTCTCCGAACCGTAAGACCGTCAGATCCCATCTCCAGTAACTTGAGTGGAAAAATCTAGGCTGGCCCTCTGGTGGAGTACTGAGGTAGTGAGGCAGTGCTCTCTCAGAACAAGATGGTGAACAACAAAGATTGCGCAGCACAGTGGTTAGCACTGTTGCTTCGCAGCATCAGGGTCCCCGAGTTCGATTCCCGGCTTGGGTCACTGTCTGTGCAAAGTCTGCACGTTCTCCCCGTGTCTGCGAGGGTTTACTCCGGGTGCTCCGATTTCCTCCCACAAGTCCCGAGAATTACATTTGAACGCAGGGATCGTGTATTTGGTTCAGCGGGCCTCGTCTTCTATCCGTTATCACTGGCTGGTTTTGCAGGATGTAAAATCAGCCCGTCCCAATTGTTAGGTGAATTGTACATTCTGAATTCTTCCTCCGTGTACCCGACCAGGCGCGGAGTGTGGCGACTAGGGGATTTTTACAGTAACTTCATTGCAGCGTCAATGTAAGCCTACTTGTGACACTAATAAAGATTATAATTTCGAAGAAGAGCAGGGAGGTTTTCCCTGATGTCCCGACAATATTTATCCCTCAATCAACATCACTGAAGCAGATTAACCTGGTCATTATCATTAACTGCTGTCAGTGCAAGCTTGCTGTTGGCAAATTGGTTCCAACATTTCCTACATTACAATAGTGAATGCACATCAAAAATACTCCATTGGCTGTGAAGTGCTTTGGGATATCCTGATGTTGAGGATGCAATCAGGCTCGGCCATGATCTAATAGAATGGGGAAGCAGGCTCGGGGGGCCAAATGGCCCACTTCTCCTCCTAGCTCGTATGTAAGTAAATGTAAGGGTGCATTTCATTGTCTACTGTAATAATGAACTTCCTGTGGCAACTTGTAAATTTAATGCATGGATGCTGTTTATTCATCAGACAATAGGGAGGAGCTGGGCTAGCTCCCCTGGTGGTTCAGTGGATAATTGCACTTTCTGGTGTGGTCTGAAGTATTACAAACTTTAAGTTTGCAAGATAGGTGCAGGTCTCAACCAGACCTGCAGTTTACATGTAATTGTTGGCCTCAATGCTTTTCGTAGAATTGTAGAATTTACAGTGCAGAAGGAGGCCATTCGGCCCATCGAGTCTGCACCGGCTCTTGAAAGAGCACCCTACCCAAGCTCACACCTCCACCCTATCCCCATAACCCAGTAACCCTACCCAACACTGCGGGCAATTTTGGACACTGAGGGCAATTTAGCATGGCCAATCCACCTAACCTGCATATCTTTGGACTGTGGGAGGAAACCGGAGCACCCGGAGGAAACCCACGCACACATGGGGAGAACGTGCAGACTCCGCACAGACGGTCACCCAAGCCAGGGATGGAACCTGGGACCCTGGAGCTGTGAAGCAATTGTGCTAACCACTATGCTACCGTGCTGCCCAGGATCTAGGGAGTGCAAGAGTCAGTCAGGCTCCTGATCATGTTCCACTGACTGGGTACATCTGCTGGTTGATATTGGCACTGTTCAGAACACGTCCCATGGCCAATAGGAGGAAAATGTTAGGTTGGTGCTCACCCAGCAAGTGTGTTTCAGTTCTTCTGAAGAGCTCCGCATGGTGCATCTGTGCTGCACATTTCATCTGTCGGGTGATCTAGTGAGCAACCGCTTAAGACACTTCCCAGGACCGTCACGTGGAAACCCTCAGGAGTATCGATAAATGATTGTCCTGCAATTTAAAACCCAACAATAGAGACAAACGGTCTGCATCACCCAGTTCTCCTTAAATGCTTCTAGTTTGACTTGTGAAGTCTACTAATTCTCTGTCATGCTTGCATAACACGAGAATAATTTTGGCGTGGTTTCATCTATCCAGTGACTATGCCTGCTGAATAATGGTCGATTGTTTTAACATGAGCTTCACACGGCAGTAGCATGCTCTTGAGTCAGTTTAATCTGAGCCTGTTGTGACCTGGGACCTCATCCCTGGCTGTGTGCAGATTTCCCGGCTAACTCTTATGATGTTTATGATTGCTTATTGTCTCAGGTACAGTAAATACCAAGAGGAAAAGAGAAAGTTCGTCCTCGTCTGAAGATGTGGACGGCGAAGGTGATTTGACCCCAGCAAACCAGAAACTGCAAGCGAAAGTTCCAAATACCTTTCCAAAAACTAAAAAGGTGACGCACGTTAGAAAGAATAAATTGTAGTTCTCGCTTTACTGTAGCTTTCGGTGCATTTAATCATGAGATTATAGCTTGTGTGAAAATGGTTCAGATCTCTTCAGGATTGTCATACTACATGGGACGCTTAATTTATTCTCTTTCAGCAAACATTACAGTCCAAGCTGATACCTGGAATTAAGGTAGCATTAATAATTTCTTGATCCATTATTACTTATTTTGCTGATTTTCTGCCTCGTGAAGACTCACTCGGGCTGGACTTGTTATATGTTGTTATATCTGTAAAATCTCATAGTTTGACCAGTGTATGAATCAAAAGCGAGATGAACAAAGGACAAAACGGGTTCACGATTTAACGCAATTTTGTTCACAATTCTCTCACACACACAAAGTATGCCTCAGACTCACAAGCTGAGCTCTAGTTATTACCCGCACTTAGTGAAGGAGGCTGGCCAGGCTACGATCACTCGACGTGGATGTCATCTCTGGGCTTCGAAACTCGCGGTCCCTTCTTCTTGCAATGCTTGTGCCTGGGGGTCTCCCAGGTTATCACTGAAGATCTGTTCCGATGTTCCTTCATTTATACTGGGCATTGGGCCATAGATGTACACCCACAACTGGCCTTTGTCCAATCCAGACCCCAACTCGTTAAAAAACAGAATACTCTTGTTTATCCAGGGTGATTCAATCAAGGCACATTGTCCTCTGAAACACCCTCGGCAATGAGCTCACTGTGGAGTCTGATGGTTTCTTTTGTCTGTCCTTCGTCCTGCTGCAAAGTTGATCACCGGTGTCTGGAAATGTGTTAAATATTCATAGAATGGGCTTGTCCTTTTGTGTAAATGTGAGTGGGTAATCACAAAGTCCATATATCAATAACGAGTTTCTGTTAACCTGTGGGTGGCACAGTGGTTAGCACTGTTGCTTCACAGCTCAAGGGTCCCAGGTTCGATTCCCAGCTTGGGTCACTGTCTGTGCGGAGTCTGCACGTTCTCCCCGTGTCTGCGTGGGTTTCCTCCGGGTGCTGCGGTTTCCCCCCACAAGTCCTGAAAGACGTACTGTTAGGTAATTTGAACATTCTGAATTCTCCCTCTGTGTACCTGAACAAGCGCCGGAATGTGGCGACTATGGGAATTTTCACAGTAACTTTCATTGCAGTGTTAATGTAAGCCGACTTGTGACATTAAAGATTATTATTATTGAGTGCTCTTGCAGACGGCCAGTATTGATTCCAGCCAGGCCATCGTGTGACAGTTTCTGTTCTCGGCCTGGGGGAATGTGCAAACTCCACATGGACAGTGACCCAGGGCCGGGATTCAAACCGGGTCCTCGGCGCCGCAGTCCCAGTGCTATCCACTGCGCCACATGCAGGGGCATCTTCAACCGTGCTGCAGGATTCACTAGCACAGTCTCAGCATTTCTGCCCAGATAGATCTCGAGCATCACCGTGAAGGGGACTGACTGGTTTCCCCTTTTTATACAATCCCCATCCGAGCATCTGTGTCCTGTTGTCCCTGTCCCGGTCATTAACAGTGTATATTTAAATTGGTGAGACATGATATTCAGGGTTTTTGCTAATGGGTTTGCGTAGAAACCTGTAAGTAACGTCTATAAAATTAGCTCATTGCTGAGTCCATTCTGAGTGAGCTCCCGGCCAAAATGTTGTAATTTTTTTGTTTGTGAATGTGCTTTTTCAATCAAACAATTAAGGATATAGGCTGTTGATGCACTGCTCCCATGGTGTATTTTAGAATATTTGAGATTTAAACTTGATCTAGTTAGTGTGAAGCAAGCCAATTGCTTTGGTATTAATCTCATTATCGTAGGTGTAGTTTTATGTATCTGCAAAGCACACATGGGAATAAACGAGGGGGAAATGTGCAAGGTGCTGCTTTCTGCTTTGATTTGCCTCAAGTGCAGCATCAATCTCGCAAAAATGTAAATTGAAGTATTCTCTTGGATTTGTGGATCATGTCATTAGAGGGGCGACTGCAAACATTCAGCTGAGCATTGGCACCAGGATCCGTTGTCACTACAGCTGCTCGCTGAATTAAATCTCTCTAGTTTTAGAATTCATGAATTGGAGGGTGGAAGTTGCCCTTAATGTAAAACATGTGTTAATGTGCTTTGTTCCCTGTTTTTCTCTTTTGTAAAAGAGCCCTCAACGTAATACTCCTTTCCGTAGAGTAAGAGAAGATGAAGTTGAAATTGATCCACGCTTTTCAAATAACTCATTCAATGCAAAGGTAGGTCTGGATTCAGTCAAGGCTCTGAGTTTCATGCTATGAATGAGCAATCCTGTATGGTTTAAAGCTAATTAGTTTGTTAACTGCACAGAAATAAGCAGTGGTATCCTTAGTGGTTGGTATATCTATCAGCAAACTACTTGTGTGACAAGGGCTGTTTCCAGTGCATGGGATGATATACAGGCTGGTGATGACCTATACTGCACTGAGAGGAGTAACTATCAGGTAATCACTGACCGTATGTAAGAGAATATCATATATTGGCCCACAGATGTGTACTAGAGGAAAACCATTTACACCATCAATTTATTCCAACTAGTGAATTTATTGACCATTTTCTGTTTGAACTTATGCGGTCTTTACCATGCAATCCAAGGCTGCTGTAAGTACAATTGCCTTCAGGGCTGGGGGATAATAAAATTGGTATAGTGACATATAGAGTACGTTTTAGAATTTACAATTCTCGGGTCACACAATGAGAGCCAGTAAGAATATGAGGTATTAGGGCAGCACGGTGGCGCAGTGCGTTAGCCCTGCTGCCTCACGGCGCCGAGTCCCAGGTTCGATCCCGGCTCTGGGTCACTGTCCGTATGGGGTTTGCACATTCTCCCCATGTTTGCGTGGGTTTCGCCCCCACAACCCAAAAGATGTGCAGGATAGATGGATTGGCCACGCTAAACTGCCCCTGAATTGGGTACTCTAAAGTTAAAATAGAAAACGAATATGAGGTATTAATGCTCTTGAAGTGCCATTTGTGATGGACTGAAATGAAAACCATTGAGGATTAATTCTAGTGTGAAGTAGTGGCATTGCCACTGGGCTAGTAATCCAGAGACCCAGGATAAACTTTTGGGGACTTGGGTCCGAATCCCACCACTTCAGATAGTGAGATCTGAAGAGTTCAATGACCATTCAATGAATAAATCTGGAATTAAAAGCTAGTCAAAGGGTGACTGCAAAACCATTGTTGATTGTCATGAAACCCCATCTGGTTCACTCATGTCTTTTTAGGGAAGGAAATCTGCCATCCTTACAAGGTCTGGTCTGCATATGCCCTCTGAAATGGTCTAGTAGCAAGGCACTCAGTTCAAGGGCTATTCTGGATGAGCAACAAATGCTGGCCCAGCCAGCGATGCCTATATCTCATGAATAAGTTTTTAAAATTAATAAAAAGCGATTTGTGCCATTTCTTGATTTGACTTGGGATGCAGCAGTGCATTGATAGAGAAGGGTAAATTATCCAGGGCTTCTTGCTGCTGGCAACTGTCTCGTCGATCTGCATGCGAATGCAAGAATGTGGCTGTCAACTGAGGGTAGCATCAGGCTAGGCTTAACTACACCCCACAGGAGGGGCGGCACAGTGGTTAGCACTGCACCTCATGGTGCCGAGGTCCCAGGTTCGATCCCGGCTCTGGGTCACTGCCCGTGTGGAGTTTACACGTTCTCCCCATGTTTGCGGGGTTTCGCCCCCACAACCCAAAAATGTGCAGGGTAGATGGATTGGCCACGCTAAATTGCCCCTTAATTGGACAAAATTAATTGGGCACTCTAAATTTTTTTTAAAACGACACCCCTCGGTATTTTTAAAAATAAATTTAGAGTACCCAATTCATTTTTTCCAATTAAGGGGCAATTTAGCATGGCCAATCTGCCCTGCATACCTCTGGGTTGTGGGGGTGAAACCCACGCAAACACGGGGCGAATGTAAAATTTCCCCACGGCTAGTGACCCAGAGCTGGAATCGAACCTGGCACCTCGGTGCCGTGAGGCAGCAGTGCTAAGCACTGTGCTGTCCCTACTACAACCCACAGTCGCCTGACACTCAGAGTTTAGCAGAGACCTGGGGCTATGTTTATGAGAAGAGGGACAAGACAGCTCGAACCACGAAGAATTGTCCGGCAACTCGGCCGTTCTGTCCAACCAGATCCCATTAGAACCGCAGCCAAGTTCTTTCAGTTGTGTAATTTATTATCTCTTCTACTTAATTCGTAGCCCGTGGAGATACCTGGGCTTTGAATTTGTTTTGAGCAGGTCCGAATTCTGGCATCTTTGTGAACTGAGGTGTAGTTTAATTTTCTGCCTTTACAGTTCTTCAATATCTTCTTGCAATGTTCTTGAATTGATTTCCTGAAGTTTGTCGGTGGTTCTCTCACTTACCCCTCCCCCTCGTCACTGCCGTGTCCTAAGCATTGATAATTTGTGTTACAGAGAGGAGCGTCAGGAGACTGGGGTGAAAAGGCTAATCATGATTTAAAATTCACAAAAGGAAAATCCTTCAGACATGAAAAGACAAAGAAAAAGCGTGGAAACTATCGGGGAGGGCCCATCGGCATGTCTGTGAATTCCATCAAATTCGACAGTGAATGAGTGTACAATGGGCAGCACTCTGTATTGTAAAGTTATAGAATTCAAATCTTTATATATGGTTAAGACTTGGAGTGTATAGTTCCAGTATCTTTTTTTAAAATCCTCCATTATCTCTCTGAAAGTCTGATCGCTCTTTCAAGGGATATTGCTTGTATTTAAAATGAAGTGGTTTTTTTGATGGAAATGTTTGTTTTAAGTACGATGTTAACTTTATCTTAACATTAACTGTCAAAACAAATGCCAGAAATGTAGCTTTTTAAAAAGGGAACTGGCAGTACGATTCTTTCAATGTCGGCATTGTAATGTTTGTTCTTTATTAGATTTGAGGAGCAAAAATTATGGAAATTTTCTCTAGAAGTAACATTTAATAAACCATGTCTGAGCTAAGTTTTTTTTTAAACTTCTTGCCTTTCCTTAATTTGACTCTTGATACAGTTGGGTTGTACAATTTAAGTAGGTGCTACAGTGGCACGTTTTTAAAAATAATAATCTTTATTATTGTCACAAGTAGGCATACATTGCCTACAGTGAAGTTCCTGTGAAAATCCCCAAGTTGCCACACTAGGGCGCCCGTTCGGGTACACTGAGGGAGAATTCAGAATGTCCAATTCACCTAACAATCATGTCTTTCGGCATTGTGGGAGGAAACCGGAGTGCCCGGAGGAAACCCACTCAGACACGGAGAGAATGTGCAGACTCCGCACAGACAGTGACCCAACCCGGGTCCCTGGCGCTGTGAAGCAACAGTGCTACCACTGTACTACCGTGCCGCCCTGATGAGTATGTACGGTTGTAATGGTGACAAAGCTGAGCTTTGACAAAGGGGCATCTGGACTCGAAATGTTGGCTCTTCTCTCTCCTTACAGATGCTGCCAGACCTGCTGAGATTTTCCAGCATTTTCTCTTTGGTTTTAATTCCTGTATCTATTTAGCTTTCTGTTGATCCTGTGTAATCTAACTTTGCTATCTTTCGTGGTTTCACTGCACAAAATGCCTTTAATCTGGAAAATTTCCAAACCCAGCAGATCTTCCAAACATAAATACATCTCACTGCATTTTAGGGAAAGGTGATTCAGGGTCAAGTTGCAGCATGATTTTGTCCTGCATTTGGAATCGGAGGAAACTCCAGTGGAGGAGCTTAAGGGCAAGTGGGAAGACGAGCTAGGAAAGATAGAGGTGGGTTTGTGGGCAGATGCCCTAAACAGGATTAACACATCCTCATGTCCCAGGCTTAGCCTGATACAATTCAAGGTAGTCCACCGGGCGCACATGACAATGGCCCGGATGAGCAAGTTTTTTGGGGTAGAGGGCAGGTGCATGGGAAGCCCAGCAAATCATGTCCACATGTTTTGGGCATGCCCGAAGCTTAGAGGGTTTTGCTAAGGCAATGTCCACGGTACTCAAAACACGGGTGGGGCCGAGTCCGGAGGTGTCGATCTTTGGAGTGTCGGAAGAGCCGGGAGTTCAGGGGGCGAAAGAGGCCGACGTCTTGGCCTTTGCCTCCCTGGTAGCCCGGAGACGGATCTTATTAATGTGGAGGGACTCAAAGCCGCCAAGTGCAGAGACCTGGGTTAGTGACGTGTCTGGGTTTCTCAGTCTCAAGAAAATGAAGTTTGCCTTAACAGGGTCAATGTTCGGGTTCACCCGGAGGTGGCAGCCGTTCGTCGACTTTCTCGGGGAAAATTCAAATGTCAGCAGAAGCAGAATTCCAGGGGGGGGTGGGGGGGGGGGTGGATGCAGACTTTTTTTTTCTTATTGTTGGGGGGGGGGGGGGGGGGGGGGGTGAAGATGGGGGTGGAAATGCTTATTGTACCATGTTTATGTCGCTGTTATAATAAAAACTTGCAAATACCCTAATAAAAATATTTTTTTTAAAAAAGATTGTCCACCATGTGGCAGGGCTGTAATAGCCTGCCCCTGGTGTCTTATAGACCAAGTGGATGTGTCTGAAGAAAATGCAAAGATTTATTCAATGGTTTTTTGAATAAATTTTTATTAAACTTCACATGGTCAGTGACCCAGAACCGGGATCGAATTCCGGTCCTCGGCACTGAGGCACCAGAGCTAAAAGTTTATTGAATGGTTTATGAATGTCTAAGACATAGTAGCAGAATTAGGCCATTCGGCCCATCGAGTCTGCTCCACCATTCAATCATGGCTGATATGTTTCTCATCCCCCATTCCCCTGCCTTCTCCCCACGATAAGGGACGATAAGGGAATAGTGTAGATGGGCTTTAGAGTGGTTTCACAGGTCGGCGCAACATCGAGGGCCGAAGGGCCTGTACTGCGCTGTAATTTTCTATCTATATTCCCTTATGAATCAAGAATCTATCTAAAAGACACAGAGACTTGGCCTCCACAGCCTTCTGCGGCAATGAGTTCCACAGATTCACCACTCTGGCTGAAGAAATATTTGCATAGCCCTGGTGGTTGATAGAGGGGGCAACTCCTGTGGCTGTCCAGCACAGGTTGGGTGACCGCGTTGCTGTTCGCCTCTGCCCAGTCCACAAGCATCATGTTAAATTTCAGGTCACTTGTCATTTGTAACGCCATTCCCACTCTGCCCTCAATCTTCACTATTTTAACGAAGCTCAATGTAGGTTCAACGAACAGCAGCTTATTGTTCGATTTGGCACGTTACAGATTCAACATTGCGTTGCAGTTTCACCAACCTCTGCACCCATTTTTCTGGACCACCCCTTGAGGATGATTCTGCGGTTCTTACTCACGCCCCCTCATGTGCCATCTTGTCCCATTTCCATCCTGGTTTGCCTTATGCCATCGTCCCTGTCATGATATACATCAGCATATCATGGTGCAATCACACACACACTGACACACTGATGGACATACAGTAGGACCAACCAGCGCACACAACATCGCAGCCAATCACCAGTGAGAGCACACGCACTATAAAGACGGGACACCAGAGTTCCCACTCATTCTAGCAGCAGCCAGCTCAGACCTCACAGCCTGCCTCTCAGACATTCACCATGTGCTGAGTGTCTCACCTAGATAGTGATAGGACAGGGTCCACAGCTGGTAATGCACGTACCCATGCTTACAGTATGTTATTACAGTTGAGTTGTTAATAAAATAGTTACACCATCTCCAGCTGTGTTGACCTGTTTGTAGACCAGAACACCCAACACGACATGGTTCCAGGAGTGGACGCATACTAGCCCCTGTGAGACCTACCTGCAACTTATCAGCAATCCTGCAGCATGGAGAACATCAACCCGCCGCCGCCGCCGCTACGCATCGCTGGCAATCTCGGGGTGAATTGGAAGCTTTTTAAACAGTGCTTCCAGCTCTTCCTAGAGGCCACAGACAGGGAGAATGCATCGGTCACGCTGCGCCAGCAGCTCCTTAAAATCAAGCAACTTACCCTAGCGACGGCCATCGAGACCGGCGTCCTGCATGAGAACGCCACCAGCCGG
The DNA here is from genome assembly GCF_047496885.1 of Scyliorhinus torazame. NCBI lineage: Eukaryota > Metazoa > Chordata > Chondrichthyes > Carcharhiniformes > Scyliorhinidae > Scyliorhinus > Scyliorhinus torazame. The sequence continues at coordinate 14,760,461 of NC_092734.1, forward strand.
TACTCACACATCCAGGCGGCTGAAACGGCGCAGCAGGGGCCCCACAAGGCGGAGCGGGTCCAGACGATCGAGCACCTCCCGGCCCGGAGGAGGGCGGCGGCCGTTTCGCGCGCTTTCCGAGGCCTCGCGCGCTTGTACGCACCAAAAGAGGGGACGTTGACGCAGAGGAACGTGATGTGCAGGCGCTCACTATTCAAGACCGCGCATGCACGGTGGCGCAATGAACGCACTGACGTCATGACATGCGGCAACTGTGGCTCCGCCTATTTAAAGCGGCAATGTCCGGCCAAAGCGCGACAATGCCTACGCTGTGGCAGGCTTGGCCACTATGCTGCCTGCTGTCGAGCACCTCAGCCTGTCAACTCACAACAGTTTAACCAGCCTCGCAGAAATGTTCGGGCAATTCTACCCACATTCACCGAGTCCGTTCCTGACATCAGACCAGTGACACTGAGGACAGGGAGCCTTTCCGCATTACTGTCATCAACAAGAACAAGCTGTCCCTGAGTCGAACACACCAGCCGCTGTCGGTGCACAGCATTGATCCGGACGATGAGTGGTGTGCCACCCTGACGGTCAACCGATCCCAGATCACATTCCGCCTGGACACGGGTGCTTCCGCCAATCTCCTCGCATGGTCAGCACTTCAAACCCTGAGGGTCAAGCCAGCAATTCTTCCATCCATCTGTCAACTGGTCAACTATAATGGCAACGTCATCCCCGCCACGGAGTCGTGCCAACTTGAAGTGATGCACAACTCGCGTAAAGCCATCCTACCCTTCGAGATCGTGGACTCTTCAAAGGACTCTCTGCTCGGCGCACAGGCGTGCAAACTCCTCCACCTCGTTCAGCGAGTACACTCTCTCCAGAAGGCACGTCTGACTTCCAAGATGCGGAATTCAGGGCGCAACTAAACTCAATCCTCTCTCACAACCAGGATGCTTTCGAGGGCATGGGTACACTGCCCTACCCATACAAAATCCTGCTCAAACAGGATGCCACCCCGGTAGTTCATGCACCTCACAGAGTCCCAGCACCCCTCAAGGACTGCCTCAAGCAGCAGCTGCAGGACCTTCAGGACCAAGGAGTGCTGTCCCGGGTGACGGAGCCAACTGCATGGGTCAGCTCCATGGTGTGCATCAAGAAGCCTTCCGGCGAGCTCCGGATCTGTATTGACCCGAAAGACTTAAATCGCAATATAATGAGGGAACATTACCCTATACCCAAACGTGAGGAGATCACGTGCGAGATGGCTCAGGCAAAAATATTCACCAAGCTTGATGCCTCAAAGGGCTTCTGGCAGATTCAATTGGATCAGTCCAGCAAGAAGCTGTGTACCTTCAACACTCCATTTGGCAGATACTGCTACAATAGGATGCCATTTGGAATCATATCGGCCTCTGAAGTTTTCCATCGCATCATGGAACAGATGATGGAGGGCATCGAAGGCGTGCGCGTCTATGTGGACGATATCATTTAGTCTACCACACCGCAGGAGCATATCAGTCACCTCCAATGCGTCTTTCAACGGATACGGGACCAGGACCTGCGCCTTAACAGAGCCAAATGTTCTTTTGGCCAAACCGAGCTCAAGTTCTTGGGGACCACGTCTCCCGGTTGGGTGTGCGGCCGGATGACGACAAGGTGGCAGCCATCACAGCCATGCAGAAGCCGACAGACAAGAAGGCGGTGCTACGCTTCCTAGGAATGGTCAACTTCCTGGGAAAATTCATCCCTAACCTCGCTTCCCACACCACAGCTCTCCGGCACCTTGTCAGGAAGACAACTGAATTTCAGTGGCTTCCCACCCACCAGCGTGAATGGGAGGAGCTCAAGGTCAAGCTTACCACTGCCCTGGTACTGGCATTCTTCGATCCTGCAAGGGAGACGAAGATCTCGACTGACGCCAGCCAATCCGGCATTGGGGCGGTCCTCCTGCAACGGGATGACGCCTCATCATGGGCCCCTGTCACCTATGCGTCATGTGCCATGACCCCCACAGAGCAGCGCTATGCGCAAATTGAGAAGGAGTGCCTAGGTCTGTTGACTGGCGTTGACAAGTTCCACGACTATGTGTATGGCCTTCCCCAGTTCACTGTGGAGACCAACCATCGCCCGCTGGTTGGCATCATCCAAAAGGACCTTAATGACATGACCCCTCGCTTCCAGCACATTCTGCTCAAACTCCGGAAGTACGACTTCCAACTTGTATACACCCCGGGTAAGGACCTGATCATAGCAGACGCTCTGTCCAGGGCAGTCGACACTCCATCTGACCCAGAGGGGCTCGTTGGCCAAGTCGACGCACATGTAGCCTTCACTTCTGCCAATCTGCCGGCCACTGACGAACACCTTGCCCACATTCGCCGTGAGACTGCGGCTGACCCCCTTCTGCAACGTGTGATGCGCCACATGACGGACGGGTGGCTCAAGGGACAATGCCCACAGTTTTACAACATTCGGGATGACTTGGCAGTCGTGGATGGTGTCCTCCTGAAGCTGGACCGCATTGTGATCCCACACAGCATGCACCGGCTTGTCTTAGAACAGCCGCACGAAGGCCATCTCGGCGTTGAGAAGTGCCGACGGAGGGCCCGAGAGGCTGTATACTGGCCAGGAATAAATGAGGACATTGCCAACTGTGCTCAATTGCCCCACCTGTCAGCGGTTCTAGCCGGCACAACCACGTGAGACCCTTCACCCCCATGGATTGGTCACGTCCCCCTGGTCGAAGGTGGGCGTGGACCCGTTCCATGCGCTCGGCAGGGACTACATCATCATCATCGACTACTTTTCCAGCTATCCTGAGGTCATACGCCAGCACGACACCACGTCATCGGCTGTTATCCGGGCCTGTAAGGAGACCTTTGCTCGCCATGGCATTCCGCTCACCGTGATGTCAGACAATGGCCCCTGCTTCGCGAGTCAGGAATGGTTTTCCTTCGCTAGTGCATACAACTTTGCACACGTGACGTCCTGCACCCTCAGTCAAATGGCAAAGCAGAGAAGGGTGTCCACATTGTAAAAAGGCTCCTCTGCAAGGCTGCTGATGCAGGATCTGACTTCTGCCTCGCCTTGCTGGCCTATCGCTTGGCCCCACTGTCCACGGGCCTATAGCCGGCCCAACTGCTTATGGGTCGCACCCTCAGGACCTCGACCATTCTCCGGTACTTCGGCGAATGCAACAAGAGCGTGAGCAACACAAGGCGGCTCATGATGCTCGGGCGACTGATCTTCCTGCCCTGGTGCCTGGAGATCATGTCCGCATACATCTTCCAGAGGGTGGCTGGTCGGCAACCGCTGTGGTTCTTAGACAGGTGGCTCCCCGCTCGTTTCTGGTTCTTTTGCCTGATGGCTCCATTCGCCGCAATCGGCATGCCCTTCGTCTGGTTCCACGCTCGCTACAAAATTCTGCACCGGTGCCACGCCCTCCTGTTGTCCCTGACATGGACTTTGTTGAGCTTCCGGATACCCTGCCTCCTCCTCACTCGACCGTGGCCCAGTCCATTCCTCAGCCGGTGGATCCTGAACCACCCTTGAGGCGGTCAACCTGAATTCGTCGCCCACCCCAAAGACTTGATTTATAAACCTTGCACTATTGGACTCACTGACTTGTTCTGCCGTACTGTTTAAGAGTTTTTCATCATTTGTTAATAGCATTTGTTTTGTTCTTGGTGGAGCATAGTTTTCCTCTGCACCTGGCACCTTCCCGTGTATATAACATAGCCACATGTACATATTGATGTAAATAATGCACACACATGATCAGACACACTCACTACACTTTATTTATTCTCATGTAGGCACATATTCTTTGCGAAAAGGGAGGATGTCATGATATACATCAGCATATCATGGTGCAATCACACACACACTGACACACTGGCGTACACAATATCGCAGCCAATCACCAATGAGAGCACACGCACTATAAAAACAGGGGACACCAGAGTTCCCGCTCATTCTAGCAGCAGCCAGCTCAGAGCACAGAGCTCACAGCCTGCCTCTCAGACATTCACCATGTGCTGAGTGCCTCACCTAGATAGTGATAGGACAGGGTCCACAGATAAGTTGGTAATGCACGTACCCAAGTTTACAGTATGTTATTACAGTTGAGTTGTTAATAAAATAGAGTTACACCATCTCCAGCCATGTTGACCTGTTTGTAGACCGGAACACCCAACACGACAGTCCCTTCTGCCTTTCGCTCTTCTGACCCGGCCTATTCTCCCCCCCCCCCCCCCCCCCCCCCGCCCCAAATCCAACCTCTCTGCTTGCTTCTAACCTGATATAAATCGCAACATTTCTGAGACCTGCCAAAAGGATCTGAAAGTTTAACTCTTGTTTCTCCACAGATGCTGGCTAACCTGAGTATTTCCAGCACTTTCTGCCTTTATTTTCTCCCCCGCACCTGGTGATGCACGAGGCAGACAACGCATGGGCTCAAGTCTGTTGCCAGACCTAGTTTTCCCTGGAATAGGTCACTTAGGCTTCGACAGAGATTAAATAGTTTGAGGGGCACCACTTTGCATCAAATGTGGCTAAACCAGGAGATTCTCCAGCTCTTACCATCTGCCAGAAGCATATTGGGAGGATTGACAGCTTGATAGCCAACCTGTTTGCGTTATGAACGCCACGCACCCTCGGTGGCCATCAAGTCCTGGAGTGGGGCTTGAACCCAGAGCATCTGGCTGAGATGTAGCGACACTACCACTGAGCTGCCTCTGCATTTTTTATTCTATATAAATGCAAACTTGTTGTAGTGACTTCCTGGCTTGATGCAATCTGTAATTTTCCATCCTTGAACTCTGATGACGAGGTCGGGGCTTAGATGCAGACATATCTGCTACACCCTCTGAATCAGCCTCCTGTCAATGGTACAGAAAATTCTACTTTTACTGCTAAACCCAGCTCCAACACGGGGCAGGATTTAGGACCTCGCAAGGCAGTCTAAATCAGCACTTGATCAAGGATTGAAGTGAGTTACTACGATTGCCGTGGAAAGCAGCCAATGTGAAACGACCACGATTATGAGAGACTAATGAAAGGCAAATCAGGAATTGAAACTTCAACCAGATCATGAAAAAAAAAAATTCATATAACTTTAGAGTACCCAATTCATTTTTACCAATTAAGGGGCAATTTAGCGTGGCCAATCCATCTACACTGCACATCTTTGGGTTGTGGGGGCGAAACCCACGCAAACACGGGAAGAATGTGCAAACTCCACATGGACAGTGACCCAGAGCCGGGATAGAACCCGGGACCTCGGCGCCGTGAGACTGCAGTGCTACCACTGCGCCACCGTGCTGCTCCATAATGAAAATTTAGTCTCAGGCTCCTGACCCAGAAGTAGGCCTCATCGGTAAAACACTCTTTGGGGTTTCCAACATTGAATAGAACTGGTGTTAGAGTAATTCAAAGGGGTAAATGTTTGAACAGAGTCTCCTGTAAGAATCTATGTGGCCGATCATGCCCAGTCCAACTCAAGTAAACTGTGCCATCAGCCAGAACTTATAACATGACACCCTGAGGGGGCTTGACAGGGTGAATGCGGAGAGGATGTTTCCCCACGTGGGGGAGAGACCAGAACCAGGGGTCACAGTTTAAAAATAAGAGGGTCACCCATTTAAGATGGAGATGGGGGAGAAATGTTTTCTCCGAGAGGGTCTCTGGAATCTTCTGCCTTAACAGGCCGGGTCGCTGAATATTTTTAAGGCCTAGGGTGTATTGATTCCCTTGTGAGTCAAGGGTCTAAAGATATTCGGGGGAGACGGCCCTGTGGCTATAATCAGGTCAGCCATGATCTTGTTGACTGCTGGAATAGACCAGAGGGGCTGAATGGCCTACTCCTGCTCCTAATCGGTTTGTTTGCAAAGAGAAGGGCAACAAATGAATGAATTATTTTTAAAAAAATTATTTGGAAGTGCTGCTGACCTGGGGAATTGGAAATCAGCATTGGTTAATCCAGTTCAGGAGGTGAGGTTAGGTAGAGCAAAGCGGGGGGGGGGGGGGAGATAAACCCTGTTGAAATTGCAAACTTTTAAAGATGGGTAACTACATTCGTCTCAGGTGAACACAAACCTGAAGTTGCTGCGGTAAAAGTACAAAAAACGCAACAATAATTTTTTTAAAGTGCAAACAATTTGCAGCCTGTGGTCCGTTGCTGAATTCCTGCTGGCTGTAAGCAGGAGGATAGCGTTGTCAGAGGTGTCCTGGGAGGCTGGCAGGAGAAGTGTTTTTCCTGTTGGACTGGTTGGGAGGGCGGAGCGATTTCGGTAGGAAGTGGTGGAGGGAGCGCACGCCTTGTGTGAGTTCAGACTTTAGCTGGAGGGACGCGGGGCCAAACAAAGAGGAAGCTTCCCGGGTCTGTCTGCACCGTTCAGCAGGTAGGAGTCCCACACACAGCCCGGGGAGAGGGAGGGAGACTTCAACCACGGTGGGGGAGGAGAAGGAGGAAAGAACATTGTTTGCAACCTGTTGGTTTTAACAGCTCGGCGGTGGCAGGAAGGGGTTGATGGTTCGTTTCATTGGCATGTGACACCGAACAGAATGGCCCCCAGGGACAGAGCTGCCGGCCTGTGGCACACCACTCTGACCCAGTGCATTGAGCAGTGCTCAGTAAACTCCAGTCCCTATCAAAGTTCAACTTTACTTTCCAATTTGCCAGAGGGAGGGAAAGGGAGGGGGTGTCCCCTGTCAGCCCGGGCAGGGAAATAGAAATGCACACGGTGCATATTCATTGAATTTCCTTTTACCACCTTGCCGCAGATGGGGAGTTACAAAGTCCACTGGGGAGATTCAGATCCTGCTCTCCCAGCTATAACAATAATAATCTTTATTAGTGTCACATTAACACTGCAATGAAGTTACTGTGAAAATCCCCCAGTCGCCACACTCCGTGTTCGGGTACACGGAGGGAGAATTCAGAATATCCGATTCAGCCAACTTGCACGTCTTTCGGGACTTGTGGGAGGAAACCGGAGAGCCCGGAGGAAACCCACGCAGACACGGGGAGAACGTCCAGACTCCACACAGACAGTGACCCAAACTGGGAATCGAACCTGGGACCCTGCTAAACAATCTGTATTGTGAAAAGGACCTGCAGCATCCTGCCTGTAATGTTCCTACGTGTTTCACACAACCGTGAATTACCCCAGGATTGCAGTGGCAAGCGGGCAGCCCAGTTTAGAGTCATAGAGTACAGCAAGTTCCCACAACCCGATGAGGCTCTGCCTACTTTAAAATGAATGGAACGTGATTACTCATTTGGGGTTGGCAATGGTATGAATAATTGCTAGCGGGCTCTGCTTCCCGGGATAGTACATTTATTCTTTTTATTTTGCCTGTAATAAAATAGTGTCATAATCAGTGCCAGCTCCCCGTGTCTGTGGGTTTCCTCCGGGTGCTCGATTTTCTCCCACAGTCCAAAGATGTGCGGGTTAGGTGGATTGTCCATGCTAACATTGCTCCGCAGCATCCGAAGAATGGGTGGGGTTACAGGGATGGGGCAGGGGAGTGGGCCTAGGTAGGGTGCTCTTTCAACTGATCGGTGCAGACTCGATGGACCGAATGGCCTCCTGCACTGTAGGGATTCTATAGTTCTAATTCTATAATTTTGGACTGAATATTCAAATGTCTCTGGCAATGTGTCCTTTTTCTTGTAACTTTTTGGCACTAAAAGAAAGCGATATCTCATCTGAGGGTGGAAGGTTGAGGCCCATTTTGTAGATCTGGTGTGTTCCCCCAACTGGGAACACCCATGGGTGGCCAAACATTGTTCCTTTTGAGTATTACGTGGGGACACTACTGAATGCCACAAGGCAGCTTGTCCATTGGAAAATGATGGATTTCGACCATAGTGGCAAAGGGGAAAGGCTTGGAAATGTGGGTGTCTTTGCGATACTATTGAGTCATAGGGTAGGAAGAGGGAGGACTCCTGTCATTCTTGCTTCACAGGAACTATTGTTGAAGCATTGATGAAATCAATTAATCTCTCCTCGGGTGGAGCCTAAAGCAGATGTTTGGTGTTGTCATGGACCCATATTCTGTACTGTAGTGATGTAAATTTGAGGCTGCTTTTAGAATTATCCAATCGTTGGCTTTTATACTTTAAAAAAAAAAATCATGGGGTTTGGCACTGTGGTTAGCACTGCTGCCTCACGGTGCCAGGGACTGTGGCTCGATTCCGGCCTTGGGTTCTTGTCTGTGTGGAGTTTGAATGCCCTCATGTCTGCGTGGGTTTCCTTCGGGTGCTCCAGAGATCATAGAATTCCTACAGTGCAGAAGGAGGCCATTCAGCCCATCACGTTTGCACCAACGTTCCGAAACAGTATCCAAGGCCCACTCTCCCACACTAACTCCACTCACCTTTGGACACACTAAAGGTAATTTTTTACATAATAATCTTTATTGTCACAAGTAGGCTTACATTAACACTGCAATGAAGTTACTGTGAAAAGCCCCAAGTCGCCACATTCCGGCGCCTGTTTGGGTACACAGAGGGAGAATTCAGAATGTCCAATTTACCTAACAGCACGTCTTCCGGGACTTGTGGGCAGAAACAGGAGCACCCAGAGGAAACTCATGCAGACACAGGGAGAACGTGTAGACTCGGCACAGACAATGACCTAAGCCAGGAATCAAACTGAACCCTGCAGCTGTGAAGTAACAGTGCTACCTACTGTGCTACTGTGCATGGCCAATCTACCTAACCGTCCCACCTTTGGACTGAACACCCAGAGGAAACCCACACGGACACGAGGAGAACGTACAAACTCCACACAGTCACCGGTGGTAGGAATCGAAGAAATAAGTCAAATTCTACTCCACCATCCCCTGCAAAGGGAGTATATTCTGTGCTGTATGTATGCCTTGCATTACTTCAGCTCAGTATACCAATCCGTGTGTACAGTCTGAGTCGCACCAATCCATTTATAATCAGGCCTATTTCAAACTGGGTACACGTGTGTCAGATGGTACCTGAACCACCCATAAAATGATGTTGGATGGATGTGATAGATGAAGGGAAAGATTTTTTAAAAATTTAGAGCATCCAATTATTTTTTTCCAAGTAAGGGGCAATTTAGCGTGGTCAATCTACCTCACCTGCACATCTTTCGGTTGTGGGGTTGAAACCCATGCAGACACGGGGAGAATGTGCAAACGCCACACGGACAGTGGCCCAGGGCCAGCATCGAACATGGGGCCTCGGCGCCGTGAGTCAACAGTGCTAACCACTGCGCCACCGTGTTGCCTTAGATGAAGGGAAAGATGATGCAATGACAAATCTTTGAGTATTTAAAGGCTTGTTCCATCAGCCCATGATTCGTACAGTCTGATGAGTTGCGATGCTTCCAATTTCAGATTTGAATTCTTCTCCTGTCTCTTCTTTCACTTCGAGGTTGTGCTGTGATGAGTTCTTTCATTGTAAACCAGTTAATTGCTGCTTTGCAAGTAGAGTTTGAAGACGGGCAGTAATTTGCTAAATAACGAAAGGGCTTACACGTTCACACAATATGCGGCCTGTTGTACAGTATCCTCTGGAATGGTAGTTGCTGGCATCAAAAGTAAAGGGCAGCACGGTGGCACAATCGGCTAGCCCTGCTGCCTCACGGCGCCGAGGTCCCAGGTTCGATCCCGGCTCTGGGTCACTGTGGAGTTTGCACATTCTCCCCATGTTTGCGTGAGTTTCGCCCCCACAACCCAAAGATGTGCAGAGCAGGTGGATTGGCCACGCTAAATTGCCCCTTAATTGGAAAAAAAATGAATTGGGTACTCTAAATTTCGAAAATAAAAGCAGGATCGCAACAACTCTACTGTAACCCTGTCCTTGGTGAGGAGAGCAAGTGATAGAAGAGCCGTTACTGGTTTGCTTTGATCATTTTCCAAATGCAAAACTGCCTTTGGGCAGTTGTGCCTTTCTTTAGTTTATTTACAGGGTGGGGGAGTCGGTAGCAAGCCTGACGCTTATTGCCCTGAGCAGGTGCTGGCAGATTCCTTTGTGGATTCTCGAATGGTGATTTCACACAACTGCATGACCTGCTTGGCCTATTGGGAAGTTAATTAAGCCAAACTGATATGGGACTGGGAGTCACACACAGGCTCTGAGGAAGAGTCACATGGACTCGAACCGTTAACTGTTTCTCTCTCCAGAGATGCTGCCAGACCTGCTGTTTTTCTCTCTCCCCCCCCCGTTCTTATTTCTATGTCGACTAGATTGGGTAAGAGTGGAAGGTTTGTGTCAGTGTAAGCTGGAGATGGGACTGGATTCAACTGTAATTTGCCCCTCGCCTACAACCTCCGCTCATCCTCTTGACTGAGGGAGTGGACGGACAATCTAAAATAGTGGGCCTAGGTAGGGTGATCTTTCAATGGCTCGGTGAAAACTCGATGGACCGAATGGCCTGTAAATAGCCCCTATTTACAGCCCTTGGCGATTGGCTAAAACCCCAGCCACCACTCTCTATCAGCAGGGAGGGACCATCCATAGGACCACAGAATTCATTTGGCCTATCAAACCTGCTCCGACCCTCTGAAAGAGCACCCCACCTAAGCTCACACCCCTACCCTATCCCCGTAATCCCACGTAACCTGCTCATCTTTGGACTGTGGGAGGAAACCAGAGCAGCCGGAGGAAACCCACGCAGACACGGGGGGGAGAATGTGCAAACTCCAGCCAGACAGTCACCTGAGTCGGAATTGAACCCGGGTCCCTGGCGCTGTGAGGCAGCAGTGCTAGCCAGTGTGCCACATGCTGTGGCAGCATCTGTGGAAGGTTTGGGGATAACCTCCAGCTCCAAATGCATGCCAGCTCCTGAGTTGCAGCCACTTCTCTCAATGAGTGGGCAGGGACTCCACTCACGCTAAACCTTCTTTACGGACAAACGTCACCAAGGACACCTTCATGGCTGGACCATCACGCATGTTACTGAGCAGCACAATCGCCACCTTTTAGGGTAACTATAGATCGGCAATGAATCAGAGAGTGTGTTAACCACAGTCTACTTGCCTCACTCACAGAAGGAAGGAATATCTCTGATGGCTAGTTAAACTATGAGACCCTAAATATCTCTATATCTGAACTATCGGAATTAATAGTTCAGACTGGCAAAATTACTGCTCGCGCGGAGTAAGCTCACCCTGCGCTAACATACTCGATTGATTTTGTGTTGGATATTTGTACCAAAATAAGTCTTGAGTGGCATAAAAAATTCATTTTCTTTTTTTCCAGAATGAAACTGTTGCTCGTCACCCTTCCGCTTCTCATAGTGACCTCGGCCGTCTTGAAGTCTTCCATGGCCGCCAAGATAATGGTCATCCCACCAATCATGTTTGAAAGTCATTTGCAGATATTTAAGACACTGGCAAAGGCGTTGCACGAGCAGGGGCACGAGGTGGTTATCGTAGCATCACAAGGCCGCGAGATCGCGGAATCTCCTCACTATAGGTTCCAGCGGTACGCAGGCATGTTCACCAGCCAAACGGCCGATGACTTCCTGCAGGAGAAGATGAAGAATATCTTCTCAGGTAAGTTAACAGCGCTGCAACTCTTTGGAATTTTGGACAGCTACACCGCCAACTGTGACCAGATGGTGGGCAATCGAGACCTGGAGGACCAGCTGAGGGAAGAGAAATTTGATCTACTGCTGGTCGACCCCAATGAAATGTGTGGTTATGTATTCGCCGAAATCCTGGGTGTCAAGCACGTTACGTTCTCCACTGGGCTGTGGTTCCCGGCAGAGCTCGGTGCTCCTTCCCCAGTCTCGTACGTCCCAGAATTTAACTCCTTAATGACTGATCGGATGAATTTCTGGGAGCGTGCTTGGAACAGTTTGACTTACATTGTCAGCAGAATAGGCACCAGATGCGCCATCCTTCCTAAATACGACGCAATTCTGGCGAAACACAGCGTGAAGCCCTACAGATCCATGTTGGAGGTGGTCCAGGGTTCCAGCATGTTTCTCCTCTGCACCGATGTGGCTCTGGAATTTCCCAGACCTAGTCTGCCGAGCATTGCTTTTGTGGGAGGGATCCTCACGAGGCGCGCAAACCCATTGCCAGAGGTAAGACCGCCTTTTACCAAAAAGTAGCCTTCTGATGGTTGACAATGGAACTGTTTAATCCAACATCCAAGTCAACCTGCAAAGAGTGCAAATGGGATTGTGTGTGGAGAAACTAGACCAGGGAAGGATTGAAAATGATTAGCGGAATAATAAACAGCAAAGAAGCACTGCCAAATGCTGGAAACACTCAGAAGGTCAGGCAGCATCTGTGGCGAGAGAGAGAGAACAAGAGTTAGGGCTTCAGATTGATGAGACAGACTCAACTGTTTAATGGCAGGGCCAGGGAAAAGGTGGTGGTGGGGAGAACAAAGTGGAGGATGAGTGGACGAGAGTGATTAAAATGGCGAAAAGCAGGGAGGGTCGGACAAGGCGCGAAAGATGCGTCAGGGAGGTCACAGAATGTTCGTGGCAAGGTGGGAGCATTGGTTCAGCCTTGAAGCTGTCGAACTCAATGTTATCAGAAGCGAGGTAAGCACGGCAGGTCTTGAGGTGAGGCCGGGATTCTTTACTCTGGAGAATTGCTGGGGGGGTGGGTGGGGGGGTTGGATCTGATGAGATTCAATTCTCAGGAGTTCCTCACGGGGATGGGTACATTGAAGTTTGATGTGTTCACAGATGCGACAAAATCAACCCCCCGCCCCCGGGGAAGGTCACCTGATCGTCTGATTCTAAAGTAGGAAAATTAAAGTGTATGGAGCTTTTGTAAACCAGTATTGCCTGAGAACGTAGGCACAGAAAATGAGCAGGTGGTGTTTACAGGGGTGCGCATCGATGACACTCTTGTTTACCGGATACACAAATGATCTGCATGTCGAAACTGGAGGAGCAGTGTGAAACATTACTCCATTGGAGAGGCATTGAGGATTGTGAAAGTTGGCAGGGGGGCGGGAGAACGGGGGTAAAAACATTCAGCAGGTCAGGCAGCACCTCTGGAAGGAGAAACGGGGTTAAACTTTCAGGTCGCCGACCTTTCTCCAGAGCTGGGAAAGTTGGAGATGTACGGTCTCTTGGCTATGGCCGAGCTGTGAAAATTGTAACTTGATGTAGGGTGGCAAGGGGGTTACCACCACTGCTTCACAGCACCAGGGAAAGCACAGTGGTTAGCACTGCTATCGAACAGCACCAGGGACCCGGGTTCGATTCCGGTCTCGGGTGACTGTATGTGTGAAGTTTGTACGTTCTCCCCGTGGGTTTCCTCCCACAGTCCCAAAGATGTGCAGGTGAGGTGGATTGGCTGTGCTAAATTGCCTTTTAGTGTCTTCGGTGGGTTAAGGGAGGCGGGGGGGTGCTTAGTTGGGGTGCTCTTTCAGAGGGTTGGTGCAGACTCGATGAGCTGAATGGCCTCCTTCTGCACTGTAAGGATTCCATGTGCAACAAGTGAATCCGTTAAAAGCTGAGTCAAGGTTCCTTCGGACATTTTGTGCCGGTGCGTTCCTGAAATAATTTGCAACATAAAATAAAAACCACTAAATACAGGACGTATAGTTAGGTACTTCAAGACCTTCCTCAGCAGAAAGAACATTACAAATTTAAATGCTTTACGTTCCTAAATTAAAAAAAAAAAGTAAAATATACAGTAAATGTCATTAAAAAAAAATTCCACTCCCATTGTTTTGGATTGTCTGGGCTCCATCTAGTGCAGGCGTTTGCTCGTGCAGGTAGCAGCTGAAGTCTCAGTAATTCAGTCGAGAGCAGAATGCGGAATCAGGAGAAGAGGAGCTGTTGAAGAATTCTGCACTGGTGGTCACAGACACTGGGAAGAATGGGGCTGGAACTGGCTGGTTGGTGGGGAGAGGGACTTTTATCACTGAGAGCGGGAGTGGAAGTGCCTGGGTAAAGATATTAAGCTCATGCAGACCACAGAACAGGAAGGGATATATTTCTCACTACTTTATTAATAGTGTTAAAGCAATGGACTTTGAACCTTTTAGCCCCAAGAGATGCACTTAAAGGATATGGGCGGCAGGAACATGGGAACAGGATAGTGAGTTGGATGATCAGCCATGATCATAATGAATGGCGGAGCAGTCTCCCGAGGTCTTACTCCTCCTATTTTCTGTTTCCATTAAAACGACATCGAGTGAGCTGATAAAACAGGGTCTTACTGTAATAGGTTTTGAGCAAGAGGTGGGACAGGTGCAAAAAGGAAGGATTGTGATGGGCTGGAATACGGGAGAGATTGAAGAACAGATGAAGCCAAAAGGGAATGACGATGGGACAAGAAAAGAAACAACAGGTGTGCCTATAATGGGTGTACTACTGTCGGAGGACAAAACTAAGAGAAAAAACAAAACTTGCAAAGAAAAGGAAACAAAATGGGGGTGCAGTGTTTACGGTCTGGAATTGTTGAACTTAACGTTGAGTCTGGAAGGCTATAAAGTGAAAGAGTATCCAATTATTTTTTTTTCCAATTAAGGGGCAATTTAGCGTGGCCAACCCACCTAACCTGCACATCTTTGGGTTGTGGGGGTGAAACCCACGCAGACATGGGGAGAATGTGCAAACTCCACATGGACAGTGACCCAGGGCCGAGATTCGAATCCGGGTCCTCAGCGCCGCAGTCCCAGTGCTAACCACTGTGCCAAATGCTGCCCTGCAAGGTGAAGAATTAAAACAACAGATTTTTCCATAAAGCTGTCACCAAATCTGCGTTTGGCCTCTCCAACATAGAGGAGACTACATTGTGAGCAGTGAATACAGTAGACTAGATTGACAGAAGTACAAGTAAACCATTGCTTCAGCCTGGATGGGTGCGGTGGGAAGGGGACGGGTGATTGAGGAGTGGAACAGGGTGTCACAGAGGGGACAGACCCTTCGGAATACTGGGAGGGGAGGAGAAAATGTGTTTGGTGGCTACAGGTGGTGGAAAATGATCCATTAAATACGGAAGTTGTTGGGGTGGAAGGCGAGGGCAGAGGGACCCCTATTGTGGTTTGGGAAGGTAGAGGGAAGGCATGAGGACAAAAGTGGGAAATGTGGCAGTCCCAATTGAGGGCCCTGCCAAACACACTGGGGTTTCTGAGCTGTCCTTTTTCCCTCAACATGGTCGACAGGTGATTTTGAAAATAGAACCTTTTGGCTCTACATTGATGCAGAAGACAAACCAGCAAAGCGAGCAATGCTGAGCAAGGCTTCAGGTCAACAGTCACGGGTGGATGCCATTCATGGATCATAAAGGGCAGCACGGTGACACAATGGTTAGCACTGCAGTCTCACGGCGCCAAGGTCCCAGGTTCGATCCCAACTCTGGGTCACTGTCCGTATGGGGTTTGCACATTCTCCCCGTGTATGCGTGGGTTTCGCCCCCACAACCCAAAGATGTGCAGGGTAGGTGGATTGGACACGCTAAATTGCCTCTTAATTGGAAAAAAAATGAATTGGGTACTCTGAATTTATAAAAAAAAGAAAAACAAGGTACTGTGTTGATTCAGCAAGAGACTGGAGCAATTTGAGCTTTTCCCTCAGGAATTGAGAGGGTAATCCAATAGAGGCTTTCAGGATTTATGTTTAAAAGATGAATGGCGAAGGGTTAAGAACAAAGAACAATACAGCACAGGAACAGGCCCTTCGGCCCTCCAAGTCTGTACCGGTCATGACACCACCCTTGGCCAAACCCCTCAACGAACAATATAGCACAGGAACAGGTTTCCACTGATAGGTTGACACGGTAATGAGAGAGCACTGAAAGAAATAAAGTTGAAATCGGGGTGGGGGGAGGGGGTGGGGGGACCTCTGGACACAAAATGCAATTCCCTGCCATGAGCCATTGTTGAAGTGGAGTCCATAAGTTATGTTAACAAAGGAACAGGATGGTCATTAGCCTATCATTCCAATTGGTCCAATAATTGTTTCCTCCAATGGCACCACTGCTTTTTTTGGCGAGTGAACATAATGTTGGGACAGGGTGTTCCCTGGATTGTGCCGGAATGTGGAAGCAGTGCTCCCGGTGGAGGGTCAGTATGAGGTCTGCCACACAAGCCAGTTTGAGAAAACATTGCCGTGAGGTTATAACATTAATTAACTGATCGCAGTTAACACTGGTCACTCGTACATGGAGCACAGCGAACAGTACAGTAGATGCAAAGAAGGTAATTTTTGTAAGGGCCACGAAGAATCCAGCACGAGTTTAAGGATACAAAGTAATAACATTTATTTACAATAACATATATAACAGCAGCAGCAACTTCCCTTGCTGCACACTCCTTCCTGCTGGTTCCTAAACTGGCCAGCTTTATTTATACTTGGAGTTTACTAATGGTTTCTCCGCCCCCCTCATTGGGGAAGCTCATACTCCCACAGGATTGTGGGATTGTCATTAGTCCCCAGCCAATGGTAAGCAGGCAGGTTATAACAGTAATGTTCACTGATGCGCTCAAGCTCTTGACAATGCTTTCAGTCAGTTACCTTGGCCCCAAGCTCTGGACTTCCCTTTCCAAACCTCTCTGCCTGGCTTCCTGCTTTAAGACACTCCTTGAAACATTGACCCGGATGTCCAAAGATGTGCAGGTTAGGTTAGCCGCACTAAATTGCCCCTTAGTGTCCAAAAGGTTAGGTGGAGTTACTGAGTTACTGGGATAGGGTGGAGGCGTGGGCATAAGTAGGGTGCTCTTTCCAAGGGGCGGTGCAGACATGATGGGCCGAATGGCCTGCACTGTAAATTCTATGATTTTAGTAATCTGACCTAATCATAGAATCCCTACAGCGCAGAAGGAGGCCATTCGGCCCATCGAGTCTGCACCGGCAGACTAATATCCTTGGTGACATACCGGGTGCCGCAGTTTATTATGTTAAGGGCACTATATAAATACAAGTTGTTGTGAGAGCTTTCATTTTCCTAACGATTCTTTGGATTTACACATTAAAAAAGTATTTTTGTCAGCTGTATATACGCACACAGCAGTTACCATGCCAACCAGCCAACACACAGGTACTGTTTACCCAGCACAGAGCTGTGACAGTGTGTGTGTGGAGCCAACTGTCTCTGTAACCCAGGCAATCAGTACAGCGGCAGTAATGTATTCAAGGGAGCTGATGTATGGATTCAAGTGGTTAAAAGGTCCACACGGAAGAGGACGACAAATTAGAAAATGGGTAATGTGTCCATCCCCTCCCCAGCACTTAGTGTGAATCAGAGACTTGCTCATTTGGACCCAGTTAAGTGCGTCACTGAGATAAACAGCAATTGGTGCAAAAGGACAGCTTTGTCAAGTTAATACTTGTACAATTTCAAGGTGGCGCCTGAGTCAGATCTGGAAATGAGAGGCAATTTGCAATATATTACGGAGATATATTGAAGCAGCCTTTGCACTTGTACCGATCATTAGATTGAGACCACACTTACAAGGAGTGATTGGATTTATAAATAAAGTATAGCGCAGTGTGATCACAATTTTCCTTTTATTCAACAGCTGAGCTACATATATGTCACCTCTCCATGGTGTATTCATTGTTCAAACAAATTGTCCCTGGAGAACAGTGATCTCAGATCACTGTGTTTTATTGAAATCCCAGCTGTACTTTCTGCTGTGGGTGGGCAGCTTGATTCACTGGGTGCTTTGCGTTCCTTATTTGGGTTTATACGCTGAGAATCATTTTGGATTATCGACTGCTAAAATAAATCCATTGGAAGCGGTGCGGTTTCTGGTGGCAATCAGTCACTGGTGGGAGGGCTGGTTGAAGTGCAGATGAGATCAAGCTGATTTGCGTGGGTGAGCAAGAAGCAGTTATTCATCTTGTCGGCTGTGTCTATCTCCCAGGGCGATTGTTTGCAGGGAATGGGGGCTACAGCACTATGTAACTTGGGGAGAGCATTCAACAACACAGTTAGATCAGAGGTTGTTTTAAACCAGCCCCCCCCGGCTTGCTGGAGTAATTACTTGCAAGTCACACCCAGCATTGAGATGATGTGATGTTGAAGGTGCGGAATGGAACATTTTCCTGTGCACCTCCAACAAGTCACAAAGAGTCTGTCCCCAAGAGTGTTGCAATTAGCGCCAGAGCAGATATAAAACTGGCGCCTGTGTTTTATATCTGTACCATGCAAGGCTCAATAAAGACATCTGGGTCAATAATGCTATGTAATCCGTATTTTAATATAAAGAAATGGAATTTTGATGCCTTCACTGAGATGCCAGTGGTGGCAGCAGCAATTAAGCTGCTAACTCTGCACATCTGTCAGTTTTTTGGGGAGGGTAGGGTACTGCTCCCATGGCCCTAAATGCCGCTTCAGAGTTGTCCTAACCGGCAGAGGGAGGGAGGGGTTAATACAGGGCTTCAGTACGACGGGTAGAAGCTGTGTACAGCCAACAGGTACCAGTCATATCAGCTTCCAAAACACCGTCAAGAGGAGAGTCACAATATAAACTGTGACATATCCTGGACCATTTTGGTGCTTTCCTGGAAAGGGGGGAGGGCGGGAAGGACATTTTGTGCTTGTATGTCTACGTTGTTTGGAGTGGGGTTTGAGTGAGTGGCAGGGTGAGTGGGGAGTGGTGTGCAGAACGATGCCCAGAATTCTATTAAATTTTTTTTTTAGAGGAACCTGTCATTTTCTTTCCCAATTAAGGGGCAATTTAGCGTGGCCAATCCACCTACCCTGCACATCTTTGGGTTGTGGGGGCGAGACCCACGCAGGCACGGGGAGAATGTGCAAACTCCACACGGACAGTGACCTGGGGCTGGGATCGAACCCGGGGCGTCAGTGTCGTGAGGCAGCAGTGCTAACCACTGCACTACCAAGCTGCCCCTGACGATGCCCAGAATTCTGTTTGTTCACTTAGAAATGACCATTTGGGAGGCATAAAATATTGGCAGCAGTGTCGATGCGCAGATACCTGCTAGCAATCCTGAGTACCCAGGGTTCCTCCTGGCTCCTATGTGCTAATTGGGGCCTGAAGACCAGTTTACAGGGACCTGCTTTCCACAGTGGCTCAACTAGTGCCCACTTCAAGAGGGTTCACTAATCACCTGCATGACCAACCAATTGGTCTCCCTCATCCTCGAGGTTAACTCAGAATTTAAGCCATCGCAGTTCATTCATTTTGTGTCGATAAGGCCCCAGTTTGCAGTGAGCATCAGACCAGGTACATGCTCCCGATGTATTACCACCCTTGTCCGTTTCTGGTACTCGACCAAATTTCTCCCCTTTCGTGCTGCTTGAGGTAGGATTGCCAAAGGAAAAATGAAGTTATATAGCACTTTTTTCACAATCGGTGGATGTGTCCAAAGTGTTTTGCAGCCAAAGAAACGTCATCACTGTAGTAATGAAAGTGACGGCCAATTTGTGCGCAGCAAGCTCCCACAAACAGTAATGTTTAATTATGACCAGATCATCTTTCTTTCTTTTCTGATGTTGAAATGAGTGATAAATATTGGGTTGGACATGGGGAGAGCTTCCCCACTCATCTTCAAATAGTGCTGTGGAATTATTTTACACAGGCAGGTGGGGCTCTGGAAATAACGGGCACCATTCAGTGGCCTCGTTGTGTCCGACTCAGTGTCGGGAGGAGGCTGTTGAATTTTGCGAGAGGCCTCTCCTCGCGAGACGTCGCCCTCACTGGGTGCGATCCAAATCAGTACATTTAAATGAGCCATGCCTGGGCGTTCTCGGCAAGGCGCCGTTTAGTACTCGTTCACACAAAGGTGGACTAATCGTAACAACATCGGCGGGGAGGCTCCTAGGTCATTGCAGACTCCTGGATGGTCTGGGGTAGGGAAAGGGGGTTCCCTGGCACTTCCTTTGGCACCCAGGTACCTCTGAGACATACTTACGGGCGGCACGGTAGCACAGTGTTTAGCACTGTTGCTTCACAGCACCAGGGTCCCAGGTTCGATTCCCGGCTTGGGTCACTGTCTGTGCGGAGTCTGCACGTTCTCCCTGTGTCTGCGTGGGTTTCCTCCGGGTGCTCCGGTTTCCTCCCACAGTCCCGAAAGACGTGCTGTTAGGTAATTTGGACATTCTGAATTCTCCCTCTGTGTACCCGAACTTGTGACAGTAAAGATTATTATTGTCAGTGCCAGGGATTGAGCCTGGGGGGGGGGGGGGGGGGGGTCTTACCAATTAGAGGGGGGATGAAGGGGGCAGTTCCTGGGGACCTCCTCAAGGTTTGGGGGAGGGACAAAAATGGGGGGAGGGGCCAAGGGAGGAAGAAGATTAGGGCTGCCAGACAAAATGGCACCCTGATCTGCGGGGAGCCTTTCCTGCTATCAACCTTCGCTTGTCAGTAGGAAATCCCTCTGAGTGTGGCCTCGGCAGAGAGAATCTGCCTGAGACCAAGAAAAACGGCAAGTGCTGTTGAATAGCAGGGTGTTTATTGTCACTGAAGGTGCCTGGAAACACCCTACTGAACGCACCATTCAGCGGACTTGAACTCAAGCCCACTGGATCGCGCCCAATAACTCACCTGAAAGACAGTGCAGTGCTCTCTCTGTTACGCACTGAGTGACTTTTGTGCTCGAGCTACAGAGTGGGACTTGAACCGAACCGTGTAACTCCGAGGCGAGCATGCTACCAACTGAGCCACAGCTGGCGGGTGTTAAATCTTTTTCCGGGGGAAGGGAGACCCACAACCGATGGAACGGTGTAATTATAAATCCGAACCAACTAGTGGACGTAGACTGCTTGGCATCTGAAGTCAACCTTTTAATTTGCTGTTTCGTTTCAAGGATCTGGCTACTTGGGTGGAAGACGCACCTGAAGGAGTGGTGGTAGTTTCATTTGGTGCTGGAGTTAAATATCTTTCAGATAATTTAACAGAAAAACTAGCAGCAGCTTTCGCCCAGTTACCACACAGAGTCCTCTGGAGGTAGGTATATATAGATATATATATAATAGAGAGATTTGTTAAATCATTAAGAGGACAGAACTGACAATATTGAATTCTTTACCCGTCAGTCTGGCCTCAATAAAACTCGAGATGGAGTTGTAGATATAGTATTATTTACTTTAACCAACTTGCAAGGCTGACTCGCTTCACAGAGATTCAGAACACAGAAGCTGTCTCCTGGAACCCTAGAACCGGGTGAGGTCGGAGACAAAGAGATCTCTGCAAATACATTCAAATGGCATCAAGTTTCACATACAAGATTCCCATAGGTCATCCTATACCCCTCCTGACCTGGCCATACATCCTGATTGGCTCACTTCGCATTCCTTAACCCTGGGCCTCTTGTTACCCAGCATCCTTTTCCCCATCCTTGCTGTGCTTTCTGATTCCTTTGTCCTTTGTGAACTCACTACTATCAGACTGGCCCACATCTACATTACTGTAACTAATATTTGAACTAACTATTTTATATCACATTTGTTTGTTCAATTCCTCATTCCCTCCTTTTATCATTTCATGATAACCTATCTGTCCAACCCGTAGCTACAGCCCCTCATCTAAGAAGATTTGTCGCTGCATTTCCAATTCCTGTTGCAGCCCCCCGACATCCGCTGCACCCTCGTGGATCCTAACAGCCAAGATTCTAGGGGCGTCTTTCTGTTCCAGTGCACCCTGCATTTTACCCAGGTTTCCCTCAGTCCTAAATGAATTAAGTATATCTCCTGCTAACCTACGTTCTAGTTGTACTCCCCTTCTCACACGCTCCGTCCTCTCTCTAGCCCCCCTCTCTCTCTCACAACCTCTTCCTACCCTCTCCGCACGGTCTGACTTTACCTTTATGGCACCAATCTTAACACATCCAAAATCAAATTTACATGTACCCCAAAAACAAGGCAATGTCCATGTAATGTTCCCTTCCCATCGCCGGGACCGGTGCAATTGCTTCATGAGTCCTGCATTGTCCGTTAACCTGATGACCTTCCATGAGTCGTTACCATGTCCTCGTAAATGGGGACGTCACCTCTGCATAAGTGAAATGTCTGTGTAGTTTGGTTGGGGTTACAGGTGTAGATGATATTTCCCTTTTCCATTTCCGTCGCCGATGTCACTCCAAGCGAGGCGAGGCCAAAGATTACACAGGCGGTGCGTAGCCACCCCATCATGCTCCACACCTGTAAAACAGCGCTGGGGAAGGTAGGCAGGTTAGTGACCGACCTTTTTACAGTGGTGGAGGTGGACCCAAGCGTTCCGCCCCTCCACTTTAACTGCAGTGGGGGTGGTAACGAGAACTTGGAAGGGCCCCTCCCATCGTGGCTCCGACCCTTTCCGAGTCCACTTTTTGACCATGACATAACTACCAGGCTGCACTGAAAGTGAGCTAGGTAATGGGAACGGTGGCGGGTGAGCCGCGCGGACCTGGCCATGGAGCTCCTTGAGGACCTTAGTGAGGGCTAGAACATAGGTAGTCATTTCTTCAGTCATATGGTGAAACTGAACCAGTCTGGGAACATGCAGGCTCCAGGGAGTTCTAAGGGGCCTGTCATAAAGGATCTCGGCAGGAGAGAGCCGGGCCGGTCCCGCAGGTGTAGCCCGCAGCTGGAAGAGGGCAACGAAGAGCAACTTAAGCCATGTCAGTCCCGTGTCTGCTCTTAATTTAGCCAATTTAGTTTTGAGGGTCTGATTGTGTCTCTCAACCAACCCGGCCGCCTGCGGTCTGTACGCACAGTATAACTGCTGGCGTATGCCCAACAGGGAGCAGAACTCTTTGTTAATCTGTCCAATAAAATGAGGCCCGTTATCAGAACTTAACTGAGCTGGTATGCCGTACCGGGGAATGATTTCCTGCATCAGAACTTTAACCACAGTAGCAGCTTTATTATCATCCACAATGACCAAAACATATTTATAACATTGACACCTTTCCAACTCAATGTAATCCATTTAGAGCGTCTCAAAGGGACCACTGGGCAACGGGGTTTGCCCCATACCACAAGGGATACCTTTGCCGGTGTTATATTGCTGACAAATCAACCACCGATTACTGATACTCTGGGCCAGCCCCTACATTTTAGGGTGCCACCAAGTGACCAGCAACAAATCACTAGTCCCCCGAGCCCACAATGAGTTGCAAAGTGTACACATTCAATGGCCCATAAAGCCAGTACATCAGACATACAAGTCTGATGGGCTGGCGTGGTCCATAAAGAAGAAACAGAATCATATGTACAACCTAACCGTTTCCACATTTGTTTATCACTCTCAGGAGCGTCCTCCTGTAACCTTATGACGTCTTGGATGGTTGGCATTGGCTTGTCAGAGGCAGACCTATTTATTGCAGAACGTTTAGTCTGACTTAACATTTGAGACACCATCACTTGCTGAATTTGTCCGTGCTGCACAATCTGCTCGTTCATTACCAACGTCAACTGGGGTCTTACCGTTTGTATGGGCAGCGCATTTAATGACGGAAATCTGCGCGGGCATAAGGAGGGCCTGCAGTAGGTCATTAACTAAACCCCGGTGGGATATTTCCGTGCCAGCCGAGGTAAGGAATCCCCTATTCTTCCAGAGCTGTGGGTTGACATATCCCAAAACGTCACATCCCAAGTGATGCTGAAGTCGAGTGTTTATCGTTTCAGGGACCTCAAAATATTTTATGGAAGTGCTGTCTGGCATGACTTGAAGTGCGTACTCTGTTGGGTCTGAATGATCCACTGCCCTCCTTACCATAGGCCCCAGATCCTTGGCATGGTACTGGTCGTGGGCCTGATGTGTAACATGAGGACCTACAGAAGCTGACTGTGGCCATAAATGTGGTGGTATTGTAACAAAATTGGCTGTACCTTCTTTTCCCGTGACTGTGGCTGTGATCTTGACTGGCCATTCGGTCCCAATTAACGGCCGGTATTTGTCCTCCAACTCCCTGTTCTGTCCGGTTCTGTCATAGGCCAGGGTAACGTGATGCAGTGAATGTTCAATGTCTAACATCCACCACTGGGGTGTGATAGAAATATAGCACTGTTGTCTCATCCTCCATGATTGGACCGTTGCCCCTTCGTCTCTGCACTCTAGCTGTAGCTGGAAGATACACAGTAAATCTCGGGCCAACAAGTTACAGTCCAATCCAGTAGTCACCACAAACTGATGATCTGTAGACTTATTCTCATAAGTGACTGTCACAGGTTCAGAAATAGGATACTCACACACCTGTCCTTGGAACCGCGACAAATGCTGGGTGTGGTCAGATAGCGGTAGTCGAAGTTCTGATTGCACCGAAGACATGGCTGCTCCAAGGTCGATTATAAATGGGTAATGTTGATCTCCTGTCTGCAGAGAAATAATAGGTTCCCTGTCCGATTGGAGAGTCCTTATGACTAAATTAGCTAGTCAATCTTGTGTTGGGAAAGGGTTTGCCTGGGAGAAGTCGGTGTACCTCGTCTGTCCTTCCCTTGGTGGGTACCCCCTCCTTTGGGTCGGGTAGTCTCCTTCTGCTGCCCGTCTTTTAAAGGGGCATTCCTGATGCCAGTGATCTGTACAGCCACAATTAAAACACGTATTGTTCCCTCTATATCTGCCCCGTCCTCTTTTCCCAGTAGACCAATGGCCCCTCGGGGGGGGGGTCAGTTGTAAAGCTGTTGGTGCATACGGTGGGCCATAAAGAGGGGCTGAAGGTCCATTTGGTTGGGTTTGATATCCTCTCCAGTGTTGATCCACCCACCCAAGGTCACAATATTTGGGTTCCAGCTGGTAAGCCACCGTATCTGCCGCTTGTTGGGGTCTCAGATCATCCTTTTTCATTACATACTCAGTCTTAATCTTTGTAACTGAGTCTCCTTCCTGGCCTACACCCTCCTTCCAATAAAATCTGACTGCCCGGGCCATCTGGGAAGGGTCGTTCTCTGTCCAATTCATGTTATTACATTTCACGGCAGTAGCCATGGAAGGTGGTAGGCAATGCATTAACATAGCACAATATTGAGGGGAATTCTGACCATTTTGGTACAGCAAGTCGCCTGACTGCCCACGGTAGATTTCATTAAAACGTTCCAGAAATTCCTCTGGCTCCTCAGTCTTTTTAGGTTTGAGATCTAAGATAGCAGAGATGTTTATGGGCTTTTGAAATGTGGCATTCAACGCATTCAGGATTTGTGCCCGTCTATCATCGTCCAAGGCATGGGCTGGCTGAAATGCAGCATGGCTAGCATAATTCAGGTAGTTGAGGTGTCTGCGGTACTCTGCTAGGGTTAAAAGCTGCTGGACTAGGGCCCAGAGATCCCTAGAATCAGCTTGATAAACTGAGATGGTAGTTCTCAGATAGTCCACAAAAGCAGCAGGAGATTTCTTCCTGTCTGGGATTGCAGCCAGAATAGCCATCATCTTACTGGGTCTCCATGGGAAATAAATGCTGGGCTGGGCTGCTGCTGTTGCAACATCCGGGTTGGGTATTTTCCTAATCGGCAACTGTCTCAGAGTCTCACTAGGGGGCGCTTTAGCGGATTCCTCTGGCTCTTCAAAGACTTTGACGTCCTTCCCTTCCGATAGGGGGAGCTCCGGCTCCTCAGAACCATTCCCGTCCTCTTTCTTTGTTCTCATACTTTTCTGTCCTACCATATCAGTCTTAAGGGATCTAAGTGGTATGCGTAATTGTTTCTGGATAGGATCAGGCCCCTCGCTCCTTGTCCGAGATCTGGTCCTAACTGGGCTTGTGGAACAGAGCTCCCCTTCTCTAACAGACGGTGGAGGTGCAGAAATAGGACCCAAACTATCAACCGAAGGGACTGGAGAGGCTGGCATGATTTGAATCTGGGGAGCAGTGACTGGATATAAATTATGGCACCCTGGTGGTTCTGGAATTAGTGCAGACAATGCTACTGGTGCAGTCGGGACTCCAACCGACATGGTCCAATTCTCTAGGTCACCATCTGCCTCTGTCAATACAAGGCCAGCCATTGAACTACGTAGCCCATTTTTTAAACTCGAGGCTGCCCCGCTAGGTGTCTCCCTCTCTTTTAATTGGAATCCCCATTTTAAGGGCATTTTCTTACCAACTTGGTAACACGATCTTATCCCTCTCCTCTTGACAATATTGTCTCCATAATCCAATTAACTCTTTTGCTTTCATACTTTGGCTTTTTGCAGATTTCACCCTGAATTTTATTAATGATGTCCAGATCTTTAGTGCCCCCCTAGTGGCCATTCGTCACCCAATTTCTTCCTTAAAGTCGCTGACATGTTTCTAAAATCCCTCGCTTTATCTGGATAAATATCACATAATATTTGCAATGAACTGTTTGGATCACTCGTGTTATCCAAGCAATTCCCCATAATCTCGAACTAGTCCTCAAGACTGCGTTGTTCGCCACTACAGTCCAAGGATACAATTTCAGCTTAATCAACTATAGTTTCCAAAACACTCACTTTGAATTAAACCGTCTTTTCGACATCCCATCAATTCCAAAACACACACACATGGAATTAAACCATCCTTTCGATGTCCATCAATTCCAAAACACACACGTGGAATTAAACCATCCTTTCGATGTCCCATCAATTCCAAAACACACACACGTGGAATTAAACCATCCTTTGTCCCATCAATTCCACAATTAACCAAAACTGAACTATCAATATTATGATATCCCATCAGTTTAATTTTCTAACCCCAGACTGACCTTTGATTTTGTCGAGACGATCTTTCCGTACCAACCGCGAGTGACCAGACCAATCAGACCATGAGAAGAGGGGAAAACCAATGTGGTCATTTTCCAGCTACACACATTGTGGGCCCATTTCCACTTTCCTTGTCCAACATCAGTCGAATTCTGATTTCGCAGCTGGCCGGTGACCGTCTGGAGAAATCCCGGGTTTCGGCACCATATGACAATATTGAATTCTTTACCCGTCAGTCTGGCCTCAATAAAACTCAAGATGGATTTGTAGGTATAGTATTTATTTTAACCAACTTGCAAGGCTGACTCGCTTCACAGAGATTCAGAACACAGAAGCTGTCTCTTGGAACCCTAGAACCGAGTGAGGTCGGAGGCAAAGAGATCTCTGCAAATACATTCAAATGGCATCACGTTTCACATACAAGATTCCCATAGGTCATCCTATACCCCTCCTGACCTAGCCATACATCCTGATTGGCTCACTTCGCATTCCTTAACCCTGGGCCTCTTGTTACCCAGCATCCTTTTCCCCATCCTTGCCATGCTTTCTGAATTCCTTTGTCCTTTGTGAACTCACTACTCTCAGACTGGCCCACATCTACATTACTGTAACTAATACTTGAACTAACTATTTTATATCACATTTGTTTGTTCAATTCCTCAGAACTTCAAAGGATATCTTTTTAAAAGGAAGTCTGAACACTGATTGCATAAATACGATTGGTAATGATAAACTTTAAACGACCAAGTGGAATAGTAATATTGAGCACTGGACCAGTATGGTCACAGTACGTCATTGGGAAAGCAATGGGGAAAGAAACGAAAGACCAATTTTGCACTGAAGGAACATTTCAAACTCGGAACATAGGAAGAGGAGTAGACCATTGTGCCCCTCCAGCCTGCTTCACGGGACAATTAGATCATGACTGTGATTGGTACCTCAATACCATTAACCCCCCCCCATCTCTTCATACGCCACCTCCAACTGTCCTGACACAAAATATTTCCAGAGTTCTACTGCAGTGCGTGGAAACTTTCCCCCTCGGTTAATTTTGAGGTAAATTCCCATCATTCCCAACTTCCCTAACAGAGGAAATAGCATGTGTAAACACCCTGGTCATTTACAACATCTCAATCAGAGCATTCTTCAATCTTCTACACCTGAGGGAATGTAAGCCAGGTTTATGGAACCTGTTCACATAATTTAACCTCAAAGTCCTGGTATAATTCCAGTGACTCTGAGACCCCCCACCCCGCACCAAGACCCATGTATTGTCGACTGCTTTCCTGCGAGCTGATTTTTAAAAATTTCCCTTTTTATCCTTTGATGGGATGTGGGTGTCGCTGGTCAGGCCTGCATTTATAGTCCACCCCTAATGGACCTTGCACTGAGTGGCTTGCTAGGACATTTCAGAGGGCAGCTAAGAGTTGCTTGTAGGCAAGGTAAGGATGACAGAATTCCTTCCCTAAAGGGCATTAGTGAACCAGGTGGGTTTTTGTGACAGTCGATGATAATTGTGGTGGTTACCATTACTGAGAAGAGCTTTCTATTCCAGATTTGTACATCTAATTTCAATTCCACCAGTTACCTTGTGGGATTTGAACCCATGTCTGGAGAGCAGTCGCGTGGGCCTCTGGATTACTAGTCACGTGACATTAGCCTGTCTCCCAAAGCTGTTTCCTCCGGGTGCTCCGGTTTCCTCCCACAGTCCAAAGATGTGCAGGTTAGGTGGATTGGCCAGGCTAAATTACCCCCTTGGTATCCGAAGATGTGCCGGTTAGATGGGGATACGGGGATAGGGCAGGGGAGTGGGCCTCGGTCGGGTGCCCTTTCGGAGGGTCGGTACAGACGCTGTGGGCCGTTGGGCCTCCTTCTGCACTGTAGGGACTTTGTGGAACAGTGACTGCATGAGACCAAACAATATTTTTTTAACCCTTAGGTTTTTTGGAAAAAAGCCAAGATCGTTGGGGAACAACACAAAGCTGATGGAGTGGATACCGCAGAATGACCTGTTGGGTTTGTGTTAACAGTCTTGAAGCAATGAGATAGAATTAGGTTAAAAAAAGCCTTCCAGGGCAGCACGGTGGCTCAGTGGTTAGCACTGCTGCCTCACGGCGCCGTGGTCCCAGGTTCGATCCCGGCTCTGGGTCACTGTCCGTGTGGAGTTTGCACATTCTCCCTGTGTCTGCGTGGGTTTCGCCCCCACAACCCAAAGATGTGCAGGGTAGATGGATTGGCCACGCTAAATTACCCCTTAATTGGAAAAAATGAATTGGGTACTCTAAATTTAAAAAAAAAAAGTCTTCCAGAAATCTGATTGAGAAACGATAAGACATGGTTAAAAACCTAAATTATAGACAGCCAAGGGACTGGCATTTTGCAGGTGCTCTTATTTTCAAAACGGACATGTTTGTGTCATAGAAAACGTCCCAATTACCTCTAAGGGCCTGTTGGAATTATCAGGTAAGAAACTGGAATCTCAGAAATGAAGTTTGAAAGCAGAGGCCGAGTACAGTTTCCATACAAGGGAACCTGTCTCTAATGACACATGCTTGGGTGAAAGACAAATGTATTTTAAAAAAATAAGTAATTTAAAGTACCCAATTATTATTTTTCCAATTAAGGGGCAATTTAGGGTGGCCAATCCACCTATCCTGCACATCTTTTGGGTTGTGGGGGCGAAACCCACGCAGACACGGGGAAAATGTGCAAACTCCACACGGACAGTGACCCAGAGCCGGGATTCGAACCCGGGTCCTCAGCGCCGTAGGCAGCAATGCAAACCACTGTGCCACCGTGCTGCCCTATACAAATGTATTTTGAGGGGTTGAGTATGTGTACATATTCTGGGGTGTATACAGTCAACAAGGTTGTTAATTGGAAAGTAGCTGCCGGAGGAGAGCTTTTCCCTCGGCCTGATATTTCACTGACTTTCTTAACTTGGTTCTGGCTTTAGGTCATCGAAATGTAAAGGCGTTTTTGAGCCACGGGGGCCTCAATGGCATCTACGAGTCCATCTACCACGGGGTGCCAGTGGTAGGGGTTCCATTCTTTGGAGACCATTATGACATCATGACGAGGATACACGCAAAAGGAATGGGGATTTTTCTAACCTGGAGCACGATGACGGAAGAGGATATTTATCGAGCCGTTGTCGCAGTGGCCACAGATCCAAGGTGAGAACCGGGTATTACAGAAGGCAGCCATTTAGCCCATTGAGTCTGCACTGGTTCTTTTGAAAAGCAGTCCAGTTACCTACCTACCCACCCACCCCCAAATATCCATGTGGTTTACTTTCCTCCAACTCTTTAACAAATTGCTTTCTTTGAAGACTACCTACTGATGCTGTATTCACCACCCTATTTAGGCAGTGCAACCCACTATACGAGGCTTTTTAAACTTACGCTCTGTTTATTAATCATTCTCCATTGTAAGTAGTCTTACAACACCAGGTTAAAATCCAACAGGTTTGTTTCGAATCACTGGCTTTTGGAGCACAGCTCCTTCCTCAGGTGAAAGAGGTGGGTTCCAGAAACACATAAGTCAATGATGCAAGACGATACTTTGAATGCGAGTCTTTGCAGGTAATTAAGTCTTTACAGGTCCAGGCGGAGCAACTGGAGAGAGGGATAATCACAGTTGCATCATTGACTTTGTCTGTATAGGTGTTTCTGGAACCCACCTCTTCATTCACCTGAGGAAGGAGCTGCACTCTGACAGCTAGTGATTCAAAACAAACCTGTTGGACTTTAACCTGGTGTTGTAAGACTACTTACTGTGCCCACCCCAGTCCAACGCCGGCATTTCCACATCACCATCTCCATTGTAGCTACTTTCTCAATGAGTTTTGAAAAAAAAAAGTTTATTCAAAGTTTTTCCAACAAAAATTTTCAACCCCCCCCCATCCCGTAACAGAAAAGAAAAACGATAAAAGAGCAAAACAAAACGTAAACATGTCAAGCAAACATAGTATAGAACCCATACAATGGGTTTCTCCCACACATATTATATCTCCCCTATGTTTGTACAAATACTACCTGGGAAAAAAAACCTCCCCCACCCACCCAAATATCCCCCCCCCCCCACCCCCCCATAAAGAAATATCCCCCCCCTCCCTGGGTTGCTGCTGCTGACCGAGCTCCTTCTAGCACTCTGCGAGATAGTCAAGGAACGGTTGCCATCGCCTGAAGAACCCCTGCGCAGACCCTCTCAGGGCAAACTTTATCCTCTCCAGCTTAATGAACCCTGCCATGTCATTTATCCAGGCTTCCACACTGGGGGGCTCGGCGTCCTTCCATAATAGCAAGGTTCTTCGCCGGGCTACCAGAGACGCAAAGGACAGAATGCCGGCCTCTTTCGCCTCCTGCACTCCCGGCTCGTCCGCCACCCCAAATAATGCCAGCCCCCAACTTGGTTTGACCTGGACTTTCACCACCTTGGACATAGTCCTCGCGAAACTCCTCCAGAACCCTTCCAGTGCCAGGCACGACCAAAACATGCGGACGTGATTCGCCGGGCTTCCCGAGCACCTCCCACATTTATCCTCCACCCCAAAGAACCTACTCAGCCTCGCCCCCGTCATATGCGCTCTGTGAACAACCTTAAACTGTATCAGGCTAAGCCTGGCACACGAGGAAGAGGAATTGACCCTACTCAGGGCATCAGCCCACAGACCTTCCTCAATCTCCTCCCCCAGCTCCTCTTCCCATTTACCCTTCAGCTCCTCTACCGAAGCCTCCCCCTTTTCTTTCATCTCCTGATATATCGGCGAAACCTTGCCCTCTCCTACCCATACACCCGAAAGCACCCTGTCCTGGATCCGCTGTGCCGGGAGCGACGGGAATTCCCTCACCTGCCGCCTCACAAACGTCCTCACTTGCATATACCTGAACGCATTTCCCGGGGGTAACCTGAACTTCTCCTCCAGCGCCCCGAGGCTCGCAAACGTCCCGTCTATGAACAGGTCCCCCATCCTTCTGATCCCTGCCCGATGCCAGCTCCGAAACCCCCCGTCCATCCTTCCTGGGACGAACCGATGGTTCTCCCGGATCGGGGACGACACCGAGGCTCCCATCTCACCCGTATGTCGTCTCCTCTGCCCCCAGATCTTTAGCGTTTCCGCCACTACCGGACTCGTGGTGTACCTTGTCGGCGAGAGGGGCAGCGGTGCCGTCACCAGCGCCCTCAGGCTCGTTCCTTTGCAGGACGCCATCTCCAACCTCTTCCATGCCGCCCCCTTTCCCTCTATCACCCATTTACGGATCATCGCTACGTTGGCTGCCTAATAATAGCCCTCCAGATTCGGCAACGCCAGCCCTCCCTGTCCCTACTACGTTCCAGAAACCCCCTCCTTACCCTCGGGGTCTTGTTTGCCCACACAAAGCCCATGATGCTCCTACCTACCCGCTTAAAAAAGGCCTTGGTAATCTTAATAGGAAGGCACTGGAACACGTAAAGAAACCTCGGGAGGACCATCATTTTAATTGACTACCCTGCCCGCTAGCGAGAGTGGCAACACATCCCGTCGTTTGACGTCCTCCTCCATCTGCTCTACCAACCGCGTCAAATTAAGTTTGTGCGGGGCCCCCCAGCTCCCAGCTACCGAAAGCTCCTTTCCGCCCTCCTCAACGGTAAGTTGTCTAGCCCTCTTCCCTGATCCCCCGGATGCACCACAAAAAGCTCACTCTTCCCTACATTGAGCTGGTAGCCCGAGAAGTCCCCAAATTCCCTTAGGATCTGCATGACATCCACCATCCCCTCCACTGGATCTGCCACATACAGCAACAGGTCATCCGCATACAGCGACACCCAATGCTCCTCTCCCCCTCGGACCACCCCCCTCCATTTCCTGGACTCCCTTAATGCCATGGCCAAAGGCTCAATTGCTAATGCAAACAACAGGGGGGACAGGGGGCACCCCTGCCTCGTCCCTTGATACAGCCGAAAATACTCCGACCTCCGCCGATTCGTAGCCACACTCGCCACCGGGGCTCTATAGAGAAGCTTAACCCAACCAATAAACTCCTCCCCAAACCCAAACCTCCGCAACGCTTCCCAGAGATACTCCCACTCCACCCGGTCAAAGGCCTTCTCCGCGTCCATAGCTGCCACTATCTCCGCCTCTCCCTCCACCGATGGCATCAAAATCACATTTAGGAGTCTCCGCACATTGGTGTTTAGCTGCCTGCCCTTTACAAATCCCATCTGGTCCTCATAAATCACCCCCGGGACACAGTCCTCAATTCCCGTGGCCAGCACTTTTGCCAGCAGCTTAGCGTCCACATTGAGGAGCGAGATCGGTCTATACGACCCACATTGCAGTGGGTCCTTGTCCCACTTCAGGATCAGAGATCTCAGTGCTCCGGGCATTGTCGGGGGCAGGGTCCCCCCCCTCGCCTCATTAAAAGTCCTCACCTGCAACGGGGTTAACAGGTCCGCATACTTCCTGTAAAACTCAACCAGGAACCCATCTGGCCCCGGGGCCTTCCCCGCCTGCATGCTCCCCAGTCCTTTAACCAGCTCCTCTAACCCAATTGGCGCCCCCAAACCAGCCACCTCCTGCTCTTCCACCCTCGGGAACCTCAGTTGATCAAGAAATCTTTGCATCCCCTCTACCCCCGCTGGGGGCTGTGATCTATACAGCTCCTCATAGAAGTCCTTAAATGCCTCATTTACTTTCACTGCACTCCGCACCCCGCACCGTAGTTCCTCTGCTATCCTTGACTCCACCTATCTCCCTCTCTGCCATCCTCTTACGGAGCTGATGTACCAGCATCCGACTCGCCTTCTCCCCATACTCGTACGTCGCCCCTTGTGCCTTCCTCCACTGTGCCTCTGCCTTCCCCGTAGTCAACAGGTCGAATTCCGTCTGGAGACTTCGCCGCTCCCTAAGTAATCCCTCCTCAAGGAATTAAGGGCTATGGAGAGAGAGCGGGTAAATGGAGTTGAAATCAGCCATGATTGAATGGTGGAGTGGACTCGATGGGCCGAATGGCCTTACTTCCACTCCTATGTCTTATGGTCTTATGGTCCTCGGGGGCCTCTGCATATCTCCTATCCACCCTTAGGATCTCTCCCACTAACCTCTCCCTTTCCCTGCCCTCTCTCTTCTCCCTGTGAGCCCTGATGGAGATTAACTCTCCCCTGACCACCGCCTTCAGCGCCTCCCATACTACCCCCACCTGCACCTCCCCATTGTCATTGGCCTCCAAATACCTTTCAATGCACTCCCGCACACCTCATCCGCCAGTAATCCCACATCCAGACGCCACAGCGGGCGTTGGTCCCTCTCCTCTCCTAACTCCAGCTCCACCCAGTGCGGGGCGTGGTCTGAGATGGCTATGGCCGAGTACTCCATTCCCTCCACTTTCGGAATCAGCGCCCTGCTCAAAACAAAAAAATCTATCCGGGAGTAGGCTCTGTGCACGTGAGAATCAAAAGAAAATTCCCTGGCCAGGGGCCGAGCAAATCTCCACGGATCTACTCCCCCCATCTGGTCCATAAACCCCCTAAGCACCTTGGCCGCAGCCGGCCTCTTCCCCGTCCTAGATCTGGAGCGATCTAATGCTGGGTCCAACACCGTGTTGAAACCCCCCCCCCCCCATTTTCAAGCTTCCTGCATCCAGATCCGGAATCCGCCCCAACATGCACTTCATAAATCCAGCATCATCCCAGTTCGGGGCGTAGACGTTCACCAATACCACCCGCATCCCCTGTAACCTACCGCTCACCATCACATATCGACCCCCATTATCCACTACAATATTCTTGGCCTCAAACGACACCCGCTTCCCCACCAGTATTGCCACCCCTCTGTTCTTTGCATCCAGCCCTGAATGGAATACCTGTCCTACCCATCCCTTTCGTAACCTGACCTGGTCTGCCACCTTCAAATGTGTCCCCTGAAGCATGACCACGTCTACCTTCAGTCCCTTTAAGTGCGCGAACACTTAGACCTCTTAACCGGCCCATTCAGGCTCCCCCCTCACATTCCGAGTTATCAGCCGGATTGGGGGGCTTCCCCCCCCCCCCCCCCGCCCCGCCGACTAGCCATCTCCTTTCCTGGGCCAGTTCCGTGCCGGCGCCTCCCACACCCTCCAGTCCCCCAGGCTGGGGACCCCCGTCCCGACCACCTCTTCTGTTTCCAGTTCCCCATCGGCCAATGCAGCAGCAACCCAGTATCCCCCCCCCCCACCCCGCGCTAGACCCATGTCTAGCTCTTTTGCTCCCCCATAACACTCCTGTAAGTCAGCTGACTCCTGCTGACCCCGGCCTCCCCCGCCATCCCTTTGACCCCCCCCCCCCCCCCCCCCCCCCCCCCCGTGTAGGAATCCCCTCTCCCCTCCTCCCCGGCAATCAGCGAGCGCTCCTCCACGCCCCCCCCCCCCCCCGTCTTTCCCTAACGCGGGAAAAAGCCTGCGCTTTCCGAAGCCTGCCCCGCCCCCTCTGGCGCAGCTCCTTTTGCGGCCTTATCCCATTCCCCTATCCCCCGGGCCTCCCCTCCCTCCAGCACCGACGCCCACATTCACACACAATCTCCCCATCAGACCTCTTCCCCCATCCCCATCCATCAGCCAACCCGTGGAACATTCCCGACGCATATTTAAAACCCTGTATACATCCGACATCCCCCCCACAACCACAGACCCTCAGTTTGAGTCCAACTTTTCAGTTTGTATAAAGGTCCAAGCCTCCTCAGGCGTTTCAAAGTAGTGGTGTCCATCCTGAAACGTGACCCACAATCGCGCTGGCTGCAGCATTCCGAACCTCACCCCCTTCCGATGGAGCGCCGCCTTGGCCCGATTAAAACCAGCTCTCTTTGCCACCTCCGAGCTCCAGTCCTGGTAGATTCGGATTTCCGCATTCTCCCACCTGCTGCTCCGTTCCTTCTTGGCCCATCTCAGGACACACTCTCTATCCACGAGACGGTGAAACCTCACCACCACCGCCCGTGGTGGCTCATTGGCCTTGGGTCTCCTCACATGGACCCGATGAGCCCCATCTAGCTCCAGGGGATGCGGAAAGGCCCCCGCTCCCATCAGCGAATTGAGCATCGTGCTTACATATGCTCCAGCATTGGCCCCCTCCACTCGTTCAGGGAGACCCAGAATCCGACGATTCTTCCTCCTCGACCGGTTCTCTAGGTCCTCAAATCTTTCCGCCCATCTCTTGTGCAGCGCCTCGTGCGCCTCCACCGCCAGACCCAAGATCTCATCCTCATTCTCCACGGTTTTCTCCCGCACCGCCTGTCTCGCTGCCCCTTGGACCTTCTGGGTCTCCACTAACCCCTCGATCGCCGTCAGCATTGGCACCAGCACCTCTTTCTTCAGCTCCTCAAAGCAGCGCCTGAGAAACTCCTGCTGCTCCTGCACCCATGCCGCTTGATCTACTCCCGCCGCCATCTTGTTTTTTTCTCCCTCGCACTTTTCGCTGCTCCAAAAACGCTTTTTTGACCGCTCCGCTCCTGGTCCAATTCATATACTATGGAGGGGGACCTTGCTCACCTTCCCTCACTGGAGGTTGTCGAAAAAACTGCCGTTGGGGCTCCTCAAAAGAGTCCAAAAGTCCGTGTTAGCGGGAGCCGCCGAATGTGCGGCTTAGCTCCGCATAGCCGCAACCGGAAGGCCACTTTCTCAATAAGTTAATGAAAGTTTGACCACATCTTAGAAAACCCAGGAATGTCCAGAGGCGATGGGCCCATTTGTAAACCAGGATGTGTTTTAGAATAGGCCACTGAGAACAAGGGTGATGAGTGAATGGTGCATTTTGACCGTTGGAACAAGGGCAGCAGAATTTTAGATGATCTCGCGTTTGGAGGTCAGTCAGATTCCTGATACAGGTGTGTTCCTGGAATAGTCACGGCCGGATGGGGACAATGGCACAAGTGAGAGCTGCACTGGCAGAACGTTACGGTTTAAGAAGTTTCACTGAAATGAGTTTTGCTCTGATTACCAGGTACAAGAAGCAGGCTATGTATTTATCCAGGTTACATCAGGACCAGCCTCTTCACCCAGTGAACCGTGCGGTCTACTGGCTGGAATATGTTCTGCGCCACGACGGAGCAGCACACCTGCGCCCTACCCTGTACGACATGGTCTTCTATCAGTATTACATGCTTGATGTGGTAGCTGTGTTTATTGTATGTGTAATTTTACTTTGTTATTGTTTTTTGAAAATGGTGAGGAAACTGAAAGGATGTGTTTTGCCAAAAGCTAACAACAGCCACACTCAGAATGGCATTCCAAACAGAAAGATGGTACCAGAGAGGAAAAAGTGGGAATAATTCCTGAGCTCTCATGAGATTACAATGGGAAACCGATATCTAACTGGGTTTCTTGCACCTGAAACCAAGTTGCAGAAGTATTTTGATAGTCGAAAGCTGACGTGAGGTTTTAAGTCATAAATGTTATTTCTACTGATTTTTTTTTTATAATAAAGATCTATCTTTATAAATTGGCCTGGAATGTGTGTTTAGAACATAAAGATACAACTAACATAGTAATCTTTTTGAAATTCCAGTTGTGAATTTTTATTTCTCATTTAACTTTGTCTAAACTTTCCACCCTAGTTGCGTTAACGTGGGTGATTTTTTTTCTCTCTAGCAGTATAGTTTTCCACCCTATATCAGATCGCGCACAGGCCAAATGAGATGGCTTGATCCATTCCCTAAAGGAGATCAGTGAACCAGTCTACCTGTATCCTGGTTATTTGTCCAGTATCACCCTACAACCTATCTATTATCTCTCTGGTGGCATCTGAACTCCCAATGTTGGGGTTTCTAAACCAGGATCATAGTCTTTCCAACTTTGTCCCCTAACCTGCCTGATGTTAAGTCCTGTGCATGCCATTCTCTTCACCATCTTGACTAGCACTTTGTCTGGGCTGGCCTACACATTGACCGAACTCCATACTCTGCCTTTCCTTCAGGAAAGGAGAGCCAGAGAGAGAAGAAGGAATAAAAAACACTGCTGTTTTCTGCATTTTTTTTCTGAAAGCTAGTTGGGAGGAGGGGAAGTTCCAAGTGGTTAATTTAACAGAATTTTGTGTCAATCTTTGCAGCACCACCCACGTAGTAGGTAGTAGGTAGGAGTCTTATCAACAATGTAAAAGTGTCACACTATTTGCAGCAGTTTCCCCCACACGTTTGAAAGCTATTTTCTTTTTAACAGGGTATTCTACTTCTCACCTGCCAGGACATAGTGAGCTGATTGAAGTCTCACTTCAATGAAATCTTGCTTCCACATGCCAAAGAATGCCACTTTACAAAGCAGAATGATTACTTCACAGCAGGAAGCTGGGTACACTTTTGCTCCCTTTGAGGCAGTACCGGGTCCATTCAGACAAGTAGAGACAACAAGCTTTATATTTGGCAGAGCCTATTAAGTGGTATTTATTACCAGGTGTTATTTTATTTTCCTGCCACTGCATGTACCTGGAAATAGCAAAGTCATTATTTAAATCACACTTCATGGCCGTGATGCCATCCGAAGGACAAGTGCCTAAAATAGAAAACATGTTGATTGCCGTTAACATGGTGGCAAATTCAGAAATGTCTAACGCTGAAAAAATGCATATTTAACAGGATAAGCACCGTGGTTAAACAGGGTTTGTTTTGCCCACAGCTGGTGTAGTGGCTTACATTAATGGACTGGTAATTCAGAAGCAATGCTTCAGCTGCAACTCTGTAGCCAAAAGTGTGTCTGGAACGAGCTGCCAGAGGCAATAGTAGAGGCGGGTACAATTTTGTCTTTTAAAAAGCATTTAGAGTTATATGGGAAAGATTGATATAGAGAGTTATGGGCCAATTGCAGTCATTTGGTAGCTAGCTTAGTGGTTAAAAACTGGGCGGCACAGTTGCTTCATAGCGCCAGGGTCCCAGGTTCGATTCCCGCTTGGGCCATTGCCTGTGCAGAGTCTGCACGTTCTCCCCGTGCCTGCAAGTCACAAGTCCTGAAAGATGCGCTTGTTAGGTGAATTGGACGTTCTGAATTCTGTGTATCCGAACAGGCGCCGGAATGTGGCGACTAGGGGATTTTCACAGTAACGTCATTGCAGTGTTAATGTAAGCCTACTTGTGACACAAATAAAGACTTATTACAAGTTGGGCTGAAGGGCCTGTTTTCATGCTGTAAACCTCTATGAAAAGCCTGGGCTATTCATCTAGTGAATACACATTTCTATCCCACCATGGCCGCCGGAAAAATTAAATTCAGTTTAAAAATCTAGAAGCAGTAAAGAAAGGTTGGTTGTTTTAAAAGTGACTCATTCGCCGATTTAGAGAAACAAATTTGCCATTGTTGCTTGACCTGAACTGGCCTTAATGCAGCTCAATGTGATTGACTTTCAACTGTCCTCGGATGTGATGTAGGAAGCTGCTCGCCACACCGACTGCAGGAATTCACATAGAAAACCCTCGGCCACCAGCCGCTAACATTTCAATTCTGACAGCATGACTTTAGACCAAATGAACACGGTGACCGTCAGTGGCTGCAATTTTTGTTTTGTTGCAAAAAGTGGGCACACTTACTACATGGTATTATGATAGGATGGCTTATTAAATTTAGATTAATTCTGCAACGTAGGGAGGGAAAAGAAGCATTAGACCGTTAACATGAACCAATTGTATTGAAGGACATCAGACAGTGGCTTCTGTATCTTGAAATTAACTGCATCTGTAAGATGTATCTTCTGCCTGTTTGTCCCAACCACTGCAGAGAGGCACCCTAGAGTAGAGTTGAGCACAGTATTCTCTTGCTGGGAAATGCATGTTTGGGCTTGCTTGATAATGGATTTTGGCTTTAATGTCCTCCACAATTAAATAGCCACTGTCTGGAATGAAACATTAAATTATCGTTTTCTGTGACGGCTAGAAGCTGCTGGTGGTGGTTGTAGTGTCATATTCTGCAAACAAAATTTAAGCAGGCAAGAGGAGGAATGAGGGAGGGTGGGGAGGTTTGCAGAAAATGACTCCCTCCCGCATCCTGAAAAATCTGCAAACGGAACTTGCACTGAAATGGATTCTGTAGAAGTACCTGATAGAAGATTCAAGACTGATAACCGAGGAAGAGGGGGAGAAAAGAACTGAAATTAACTGACTTGTGGCGCGACTCTTCTACAGAGCGCTTGCGCCTCAAGCAATTCCGTTGCCCCCTGTCCCCCCCCTCAAACAGGGCAGGTTGTGTATTTATTAACATAAAAGATAATAGAACCTAATATTTTGGACGTTGAAGGGGATTTTCTTTTTACGGTGGCAAATCCATTGTGTTGTAATTCCAAAAGGGAACTTTGCAATTGCAATTGTCATTTCTGTTGCACACTGCAGCAATACAAAATACTCATTTAAAAAAAAATGATTGCCTTTATTTGCAAGAACAGCATAACCTAGTCACATGACCAGTGCTTCCCAAATGTTCCTTTAAAATCTGGCCACAGCCAGCCAAAGGTGAAGTTGGTAATGCTGATAGTCCAGTGTAGTAACAATACTCAATGGCGGTAATATATTCATTGCAATGTTAGTCTTGATGGATTACTTCCACACAAAGTATCCGGTCAGTTAGCATCATAATCTGCCCCGATTTCAACCGTAGAAACTTAAAATAGAATACGGTTATACCCATTTACTAATTCAATCAACTCTTAGTCCTATCAAGTGTCATTTTCAATTCTTGATAACTTGAACATTTTAAATCTATAAATACCATTAACAAATTTTCACGCCCATGGGAAAACCACGGGCATGATTATTTTAAAAAAAATGCTTTGCACACTAAAAACACATTCGTTTTAGCAGCCCCTCAAAATATATCCTTTTACCAAGTCCTCTTTGTACCGCAACAATTTTCCTGTGTTGCATGATGTTCATTTTTAGGTGATTCCCAAGTATTCGCTCTGCATTCTCGATAAACCAACAGCTACAGGGAACTTCAGGCCCTCCTGTAAAGATTCTGAAATAAAGCTGACAGAATGCCTTCATTCTATCATGCCAAGTATCCAACAGCGGTCCCTGCATTTCCTGCTACGTAACAATTGGGATATGAAATTCAGTACTGTCAAATATCAAAGGTCTCTTGGGCGGGTCTGGGTCCTTGTCAGCTTTGTGGAGCAGCTTGAAAAGCCCTGTTCCTATGTTCATTGGAATTCCCATGATGATGCACTCTGACACACCTTTAAAGAGACAAAGGGTAGAAGCCAGTAAGAGGAATTGTTAGGAGCACGGAGAATGAAGATTGATGACTGATGCAGGTAGCGACTGAACAGTCACAACGCTATTCAATAAAATTACTAAAGGCCTAACTTACCACAGACCGAGTCCTTCTGCCCAAAGTATGCAGCATCAAAGAGATGATCTGCGGTTTTCTCAAACGAGGCCAACATCAGAACACTTTCTTTCATTTTTGCCAAGCCAAACCGGGTTATCCCCAACACTTCACCCTACACAGTTAAGGAAAG
Organism: Scyliorhinus torazame; assembly: GCF_047496885.1. Lineage (NCBI taxonomy): Eukaryota > Metazoa > Chordata > Chondrichthyes > Carcharhiniformes > Scyliorhinidae > Scyliorhinus > Scyliorhinus torazame. The sequence goes on from NC_092734.1 coordinate 14,801,469, forward strand.
TACAATGAGCATTTAATCCAGCCTTAAATGGTTTGCAACTTAATTCTGCTTTAACGTAGAGACAAATGTTGAAAATCGCAAACGTGGACACTGAACATCGCTTGAATTAATTTTGAAAATGGTTACAGATCCTTTTCTGGTGGGAGAAGAGCGGACGAGTGCGCATTACATAAACACTAGTACAGCAAAATGGAATGATTTTAAAATGAAGTACTTTAGAGGACAAAGGACACTTTGTCTCTGTTTTCGAAATGTATTTGTCGCCTTGTATTGCTTTAAGGCAAAGCTGAGCACATTCCTGACATTTATTTCTCTACCACAATGCTTGAACTTTGCAGTAAAGGATAGCCACGTGCCTCCTGTGTCTCAACATCTGTTTGGGGCAGGCAGAAACTGTTTAGCCCAACCTATTGCTATCTTTCTAGTCTCAGGCAACGCACTTTGTGCCTTTGCTGTTCTTGGCAATTCTGGAAACGGCCAAAGGACATCAAACAAGACGGTTTCAAGCCAGAATTCCCCCCCTCCCGCCTGTGGCTGAATGGATTAAAAACAATCGTTCTTAAGTGAATACTTCTTGTTCTGGGAGTTACGGATTCTAACCTTATAAGTCATTAAGTCTGACAAAAGCATAACATGTCTTCTGTCAATGCTCATTCCGTGGTTTTTCATTGTATACTGGATCTCATGGATGATGGTGGATCGAGCACCTTCAATTCCCAACGTCTTCTCTACCTGTGGACAATTTCAAAACCGAGAATTTTACAAAAATACATTTCTATTTTTCAAAACATTTTCAACCAAGCTGATAATTGAAACAACTGAGAAGATGGGCCAATCTGAATATGGCCCTCTATCAAGCGGGAATTGACGTTTTCATCAACAGAGAATAGAAAGCTATTCAGAAGATAATTGTGATTGGTTTATTCAGCCTCACCTTTGAAGAAGGCTTATGTGAGTAAGCAGCACCAATAAATAGTCAGAATGCAATGGAAAAACGCTTGCACACCCACAAAATTGCCATGGGCTATGGAATGAATCAGAGGGTTGCATTTTTCCTGCTACAAGCACTCTGTCACAAACAGGATCGTAAATGAGGGAGATCACGGTCTTAGCTTATTCCTGCAGACAAAAGACCCATTCAAATCATCTAGCTGAATGCTGAATAAGGCTTTCACCTCCACTATACCAGGAAAACCAGTCATGAGAGTTTTTTCTGACATTTGCTGCAAACATGCCTCCCACACATTCTAACCTTTTGCATGCTGGGGTATGGCCTGGAATCCGGCTCTGGATTAACTTCATTTATCCTGCTGAATATGTTAAACCAGTCCGGCCTTTCCTCAATGTTTCTTTTCAAGGAAAAATACAGCCCCAAAGTTGTATTTTTTCATGCTTTAGCAGATATCTTTAGATTTATATTGAACTGATCGAACAATTTTACAAAAACATTCTAGGTTGCTGCCTGGTATCAATGTGACTTTATAATTGCTGAATTTCCAATAACCCGCTCACTTCCTTCAGTCCCATCATTCACTGCTTCATACCTACTTGTGACACCCATTTTTCGCACAATGCCTTACATTAATTTGTATTGAATTTCATCAATCATTGACCTTCCTAACCAAAGAGATGTTATACACCTGCAGACAAATATTCTCCAGAATGCTCGCTGGTCTGATCAGTTGATCCAATTAGAATATTAAATTATACCAATGTTAGGAGGGGGTACAATGACCGCATGTGATGAAGTATGAAATTGTGGTGGTAAAACTCTACTGGAACCATTGCGAAAAGTCAGAGAACAATCTTGGGGGGGGGGGGGGGGGGGGGGGGGAAAGAGAAAGAAAAAGCCCAGACATTGTTTAAAAAACTGCTCTGAATATAGCTCAACACTGTGGCACTTTGCAAACTGATTCAGTGAAATGTTCTCCTAAACCTCTTGAGGGCATCATAGTCTTTTATGATATTGCCAACCATCATTTGTTGCCCAAGCTGATGAACAGAAATGTGACGTGACCGTGACAGTACACGGGCTGGGCCAGGTTTCACTCTATCTCGTCACACATTCTTTTTAAGTTATTTTGATAGATAACTTATTCTGTTTGTCTAACTAAGCCTCCCAACAGGAATGGAAGGAGGAATCTTTGCTGGGCAGCCAAGTGTCACAGCAAATCTGTGGTGACATGGGACCCAACTACGTGCCTTTGATTCCCCGATACAATGAATGTGTGGCCTGACGGGTCAACGGGAAGACACTGGCTGAAGGATGGAAGGTTCCCCACAGGAGAGAGAACAAAGCTCACAAACAGGAGTCACCCTAAACCCTTGTTGGGACATCCCAACACAGATAACTATCATTTGCAGAGGCCATAGACTAACATCTGCCAATATATAATAAAGCAGGACAAAGTCAGTATTTTCTAAGGAACAAGAGTGGGAAAATATATTACCTCGTAAGTATTATTTGATGTTGTGTGCGTTCCCTTGACTCCATGGGTTGCCATGACAGCACGCAAATTGTCACCTTCCACTAACAGTTTATACTTCTTCTTTCCACCTTGTTCATCAATGTGAATAACTGCCCTGGAGACTTCTGGAATACCCTGCACAACAATCTGAAACATTTTGATTTAGTTAGCCGGACTCTCTCCCATGCTGTGCCATACGTTTAAAATAAAGACATGGGGTGAGGCACAGAAACCAGTTCAAATGACCAAGACATTTTGTGGCCCAAACAACAATTCCGGCATGGTTAAATGATGGAATGTGACCAAACAGCGGAAACGTCTTTCCCACGCTTTGAAGCAAATATGGGGCGAAATTCTCCCCCAACGGCACGATGTCCGCCAACTGGCGCCAAAAAGACGGGCATCGCGCCGGCCCAAAGGTGCAGAATGCTCCGCATCTTTGGGGGCCGAGCCCCAACATTGAGGGGCTAGGCCGACGCCGGAGGGATTTCCGCCCCGCCAGCTGGCGGAAATGGCGTTTGGTGCCCCGCCAGCTGGCGCGGAAATGCCGCGCATGCGCGGGAGCGTCAGCGGCCGCTGACAGTTTCCCGCGCATGCGCAGTGGGGAGAGTCTCTTCTGCCTCCGCCACGGTGGAGGCCGTGGCGGAGGCGGAAGGGAAAGAGTGCCCCCACGGCACAGGCCCGCCCGTGGATCGGTGGGCCCCGATCGCGGGCCAGGCCACCGTGGGGCACCCCCCGGGGTCAGATCGCCCCGCGCCCCCCCCCCCAGGACCCTGGAGTCCGCCCACGCCGCCGGTCCCGCCGGTAAATACCAGCTTTGCTTTACGCTGGCGGGACAGGCAATTTCTGGGCGGGACTTCGGCCCATCCGGGCCGGAGAATTGAGTGGGGGGTCCCGCCAACCGGCACGATTCCCGCCCCCGCCCAATCTCCGGTACCGGAGACTTCGGCGGGAGCAGGATTCACGGCGGCCAACGGCCATTCTCCGACCCGGCGGGGGGGGGGGGGGGGGGGTCGGAGAATGACGCCCATGAAATGAAACGAAAATCGCTTATTGTCACAAGTAGGCTTCAAACGAAGTTACTGTGAAAAGCCCCAAGTCGCCACATTCCGGCGCCTGTTCGGGGAGGCTTTTTCAGTACTGGAGTCCATTCAGCCCATCACATCTGTGCCATCGCTCACCAGCATTTTACTACTTTGATTGCTGGCATTATATCTCCCTGTGTTATTGACGGTTCTCAGCCCGTTTGAAAGTGGTGCAACATTAGTGAGCCTTTTCTTTCCACCATCTTTTCGTTACTTGTTTTGGCTCCAGCAACAGCACGGTTACACTTCACGCCGCCGTGCAACCTTGCTGCTCGCTCTTCTCGTAGTTTTGTTTGGTCTTTAACATACAAAAGGTTAACATTTGATTCTCGTGCATTTCCAACTTTTTATTTCACCGCATTCATATCATGTGCAGCCTTTCCGTCAACCTTACCTTTGGCAGCTCCTCTTTTAGGTATTGAAGAACATAATACATTGAACTCTTGCTATTTTCCCGAGGTGTGACACACACGACTGCTTCACCGTGAACTGCAATGTCGCCTGGTTTCACCCGGAGTTTTGATGTGCAGATGGAATACCTCACAGTTTCTGCATTGACCTTGAAATCAGGAAACCAGAATAAAATTACTGCCGTGGTCATTGACTCTAGGGGAGAAGTAGAGGCGAGAAGGCTTTCTGAAAGAGAGGGGCAATCACAGTGCATTCACCTCTAGCCTCAGGAGTCTGGTTCTTTCCAGGGAAAGCTTGATGAGAATGAAGCAGTCATCAGGCAGGAACACCTCTTCAATATATTCTGAAATCTGCAAAATTTGTAAATGAGAATAATTTAGACTAATTATAAACAAAAAGATACACATTTCTGTAAATGCATATCAAATCTCGTGCCTTTTTCAAGGTGAACACTGTGGTGATATGCATCACTGTAAGTACACAAGGGGTTAATGTAAATACACGTAGACTAGCTAGACACTAGAGGGAGCACCAGAGACATGCCACAGACAATCAACCAATAGGTCAGTAAGATAGGACACGACCAATGGGCATTCATGATATACAGAGGTGACACTACCACAGGAGGGCATTACACCAACCCATATATAAGGACACAGCACACATGATCTTCCTCTTTCCAGTGGAGACACTCAGTGAGACACAAGGTTGATTGAACATCACACCCACCACGTGGATTGTAGCAGACTGGTTCGTCAGTCTGAGTAGCTATAGCAGGATTAACAATAGAGTCGAATCCAAGTAGGATAATCGTTCACAGTTTAATAAACGTGTTAAAGCTTTCTCCAAGTCTGAACCTTCCTTTGTCAGAGTGCACATCAAGTAAGCAGCTTATGCTAAATCAACATAACAAAACAAACGTGATGCTACCAATAGTTAATCAGTTCCACCAAGTAGAAATGTTTGCTTTTAATTGTCTCCCTAGTTTAGCTATCTGCCTGACTACCTGATACTCCCATCAACTTCCCCACTTACACAAAGTCCGCTGCTTCAAAGCTTAAGTATCTTATACTTAACGTAATGAAACTTTCCAAGGTGCTTGATCTCAGTACTACAATTTTACAGATGGAAACTTATCATTCCAAATGAATTGCTGCACACGCTGGCAAGAAGGCAGGTGAATGAGAATTTAACCTGACCAGTGAATGCTTTCAATCGATCATAGAGAATTACCTACTTCTCCTAGCAGAGTCTTTTCAATTCTTCCTTTTACCAATCGAGCAAAGTCAGCATCGTCATCCTGATCGAGGTGTGCTGTAATAATCGGGGTGCTGCAAAGTAAATCGACAGGTTAACTATAATTCGTTGTTTCAGGTTCAGCTGGTCGATGAAAATGTAGAAAACAAACTTATCCACGATCAAGTGATTATATGCAAGAGATGGCTGTCTGGAATCTTGAAGCAATGGGACAATTGACTACCCTCTCGGAAATGTGTACTGAATCGGAGGAGCTAACAGTCACTTGAACTTGCTTCGCTTAAGTGGGGAGGTTTTGGCAACTAAGCAAGCCGATATCGTGCAGGCATTGACTTGCTCCTCTGTCTAGATGGTTCTTTCGGCTGAAATGCAGGGCTCCACGCATTAATCTACATCAAGAACATTGTGACACACATTTTGCCCTCATCCTTTCTCTACCCCATCTCTCTCCCAGACATCTGAAAATGAAGTTGTGTAGGAATATATATCCACGGAGGAGAAAACGGACGGAACAAAATCAAGGATCAGATTTCTAAATTACATCTGGTTTGATTTAGCCATGTTTTTTAAAAAAAAAGCCCAAGTGGACGATAAATCATGCTCAAAGACTACCAGTGGATATTAACTGTAGCTTAAAAACTTGAACACAAATTAATTTAAAATTCAGACTGCACCTCAATGTATTATAAACTAAAACCACGCAGAGAAACACACCCATATTTGGATTTACCTTATAGATTTGGATGCGTTAATAATTTCTTTTATTCTGGGTACACCCAGAGTAATATTCATGGAGGCCACACCGGCAAAGTGGAAAGTCTTCAAGGTCATCTGCGTGCCTGGCTCTCCTATACTCTGTGCGCACAAGGCACCAACAGCAGAACCTGGCTCCATCTGTGCTCTTCAAAGGGGCAAAATTGCACAAGATCAGGATAAATATGCAAGCGATGATAATAAATACAACAGTGACTTTTAATAATGGTTAAAACTCCTGGCCAAGTCCTAATACTATCAACTATTTTCCCCCTGATACCAAATCTTCATCAGGGTTTTTTTCTTGAGATTTCAATTTATTTATGCAGAACAATAAAGTGTGATCAGAAGTAACTGTTTCCAGTGATAGTTTTTATAAGCTCAGATTTTGTGGTAAGATTTGACCGGAGATAAACTGGTTCACATTTAGTCTCGTGCTCTATTTGACGCAGCAGTCATTTCTGTTCTGGTATACAGAACAAAACAACGTAAAACGATGCCATTTGCCTCATTGAGTCAGCTTCTATCACCCTGTCAGGTTGTGCATTCCTGATCATAACAACCCACAACATTAAAAAATGTGGTTACGCATTCAGTTCTGGTCCTTTTGGCAATCACCTTGAGCCCGTGTCCAAAGGTTACTGAAACTGGGACAAGTTTCTCCTCATTAACTCTACCAAACCCGTCCAAGATTTTGGACACCAAATAATTCCCCACTCTTTTCTGTTCTAAGTAGCACACACACTATTTCTCTGTTCTTCCAATGTAACTGAAGTCTTTTGTCCCTAGTATACACAGCATTGCTCAGGAATAAGAATAGGAAGTTATTGAAAAAAATATTGTGCATGTGATAGATCTAGATATAAATGTTTGTGAAGGCAGGCCAATCTTTCCTAGGGGTTTTTTGCTCCATCTGCTCGGGATAAACTGCATTATCTACGACAACTTCAGACACACACCCTACATAATCATAATTGTACCCTGGATGATAAATTGCAATTCTAGCTGGTAAGGCCATCGTACAACACATCCTATTTCCACACAACATGAACTTCCCATGAAACAGATTTCACACCTGATACAATTCTCTGCAGGGCCTCATTAGCGTGCACACTCCTGATCAAATACTTCAGTTTACAGTTTAATTTGAATCAGAATTGAATTGCTTAGACTGAACACTTAAAAATTTTTTTTTTTTAAATTTTTTTTTTAAAAAAGAGTACCCAATTATTTTTTTCCCAATTAAGGGGCAATTTAGTGTGGCCAGTCCACCTAGGATTTTCAGAGTAACTTCATTGCAGTGTAATGCAAGCCTATTTGTGACACTAATAAAGGTTATTATTATCACCCTGCACATCTTTGGGTTGTGGGGGCGAGACCCACACAGACACAGGGAGAATGTGCAAACTCCACACGGACAGTGACCCGGGGCCGGGAGCGAACCCGGGGCCTCGGCGCCGTGAGGCAGCAGTGCTAACCATTACGCCACCGAGCCGCCCTACACAAACTTTTACAAAATCAGCACATGTCCGCAAAATAGTTCAACACTTCTTGAGCGGGTTCTTTAAATGAAGTGAAACAGAAAATGTAGCAGCTAGAGTTGCAATTGTACCCAAGGAATACATCATACAAAATAGTGCATGCAATAGAAAATACATTTATTAGAAGGTGAATTGGTAGCATTCTGCACCCAAAACGGAACCTCAGCCTCATGTATTTGGATCTCACCTCATGTACTTGTCCCTACAGGTTTCTAGAAATTTGTCCACCTGCATAGGAGTAATTCGGTCCAGCTGGTATAGAACTCTGGGCTAAATAAACAATTGAAGATTAGTTACTAATTGAAGGTTAGTTAAATAATCTAACCCCAGTGCAAAGTGAAAATATCTTACTCCGTTCTTTTAATGCTGAAAATTCCAAACAAGCAACTTCAGCATTTGAATCCAATGAAATATTACATCATTACATCGAGAGTAATGGAATTTTACATTGTTACATCGAGAGGGAGTAATAGAATATTACATTGTTACATCAAAAGGAGTAACATTCTCCTCTTTCATGTGTATTGACAAATGCACCATAAACATTTATTAAAGAATGCAATATTAAATCTAATACCTCAGTAGTTCCATTGTCATTAATGCCGTATTTGTCTCTAGTTTTCTTGATCTTATCAGAAAAATCCTTGATAAAATTTTTGATTGCCTAAAGAAAGTAGGACACAGTCAGATTCAATATTCAGAACATTTTGAATGAAATTCAATTTACCATTGATGCAGAGCAGAATAGCAAAATAAATTCCTCAATCAAGAGTATATTTGAAGATTCAGAATACAGTGAGATTCCTGGAATGTTCATATGCAAATATTTGATTCCAAGGCAATCAGTAGAATTTCAAATGAACATAGTCTAGCCCCGTGAATTAGGTCATTTTTGCACGTTATTTCATGTATGAGTAACACATCACACTCACTAGTGCAAGTTCAATGTCATGGAGAACCTGAACGACAGAGACTTTTGTAAATTTGTTTCAGGGTAGATTTGAAATCTGTTGGAGCTGTTTCTTCTTCCAATTTTAGATCAGGATAAATCCAAATCATGGTTCATTGTTTGCACTTTACAGTCTGCCGGTGCTGTCATTTCCCCATCCATCAAAGAAATCCAGAGATTGAGAGGCAACTGCCGCTATTTTCGGTGAGCTTATCAGCAGAACAAGGCATTCGTTATTCACCCCAGGTACACTATGCCCCGAATTGCTTTGTGGATATTTCAGTTCATGGGGAATGTGGATGGACCTGTGGAAGCCGCTCATCGCATGAGGACAAGCTCGTGCCAAGCTCTTTAAACACACACCATGCTTAGTCAATAGACTCAACATATCCATGCGTTTTCCACTCGCAATCATGTTGCTGAGGATTCCCAGCTATAGTCATTCCATCACACCTGTTTTAATGGGTAATCCTGAATGTTAATTTGAAGAAACTTGTAAATGGGTAAACACACTGTGCCATGTTCCATTGAGTCATACAGACCAGCTTCATTTATAAAATCAATCCTTATTCTAGCCAGAGTTACCCAATCCCATTTATTGTTATGTGGGGTGGGGGGTAAAAAGCAGAACAACTGACCTCTGCCTCAAATGGAAGAACAGAAATAATTAACAAGGGTTTCCAGTGTTGATATTATCCAACTTCTGATGATTGCTCACTTGCAATGTGGGTTGGGAATTTGTTAGAAATAGGAAACAGAGAGCAGGTACAAAGGGATTGCATTCTGACTGGCAGCATGTGACAACTGGTGCCCTCCCTCAGCTTTTCACCATATGCATCAAAGACATGGATGGAGGAGTACAGGGGGTGAAGTTGGGCATGACCAGGGTCGCAAAACAAGCAGCAAGTACCCCCCCCCCCCCAAAGAAGTGTATGCCTAAATTTGCAGATGACACAAAGATAGAGCAGCACGGTAGCCTTGTGGATAGCACAATTGCTTCACAGCTCCAGGGTCCCAGGTTCGATTCCAGCTTGGGTCACTGTCTGTGCGGAGTCTGCACATCCTCCCCGTGTGTGCGTGGGTTTCCTCCGGGTGCTCCGGTTTCCTCCCACAGTCCAAAGATGTGCAGGTTAGGTGGATTGGCCGTGATAAATTGCCCTTAGTGTCCAAATTGCCCTTAGTGTTGGGTGGGGTTACTGGGTTATGGGGATAAGGTGGCGGTGTTGACCTTGGGTAGGGTGCTCTTTCCAAGAGCTGGTGCAGACTCGATGGGCCGAATGGCCTCCTTCGGCACTGTAAATTCTATGATAGAAAACACAGCAAATTATTTAGATGTGAGTAAGAAGTTACAAAGGGCCATAGGATGCAGCGAGTTGACAAAATAGTGGTAGATGCATTTCAGTGTGATGAAGTACGAGACAATTCACCCTGGATCCAAAATGACAAATTAGAAAATGTCTAAATGGCAAAGGAGTTGGAATTATGGAATAGCAAAGGGTTTGGGGTGTACAGGCACATAATTGATTACATGCTGGTGCATAGGTTCAAAAAGCAATCACAATGCTAATAAAATGTCAGCCTTTAGCTAAAGGAGACTGAAACGTCGAGGTTTTAGCTGTCCATCTGGAGTACTGATCTAGTATTGGACTGGAAGGATATACTGAACTATTGTCCAGTACATCAAATTCACCAGAACGATCCCAGGATTTAAAGGGTTAAATTATGGAGGCAGTTTGCATAAACTAGACATGCATTCTCTTGAATTTAGGAGAATGAAGGCAATCTAATTGAGGTCTTTGAAATGATCGATAGATTCAAAAAGGGGAGATATAGTGAAATTATTTCCCTTTGTTAAGGAGCGAAACAGGAGACAACTGGAGGGGAAAAATGGATGAAGAAAGAGTGATGTTTTAAACCTCTCCTACGTTTTTTTTTTGACACTGACTCTGTGGTTCCTGACCTTTGCCTGGGTTAATGTGTGGAAGACCAGTCTAGGGATGGCCCAACCCCCAGCTTTCCATTCTTCATTGTAGAGAAGAAATGTTACTTGATATAACAAAATGGTAATGATTAGAAACCATGTGAATCAGCTAGTGATGGACCGATGGAGGGCTGGTTTTGCTCAGTGGGCTAGACAGCTGGTTTGTGATGCAGAACAAGGCCAGCAGCACGGGTTCAATTCCCGTACCAGCATACCTGAACAGGCGCCGGAATGTGGCGACGAGGGGCTTTTCACAGTAACTTTATACTTGTGACAATAAAAGGTTATTATTTTTATTATTATGGGTATCAAGGGCTCTTATCCTCCCAACATTTACCACCAATAAAAAATCTGAACTTCCAGGGTGAGACCATTGGGAAAGTCGGTGGAATTTTCCCATTATTTGTCAGGCTCTTACTGAAAACCAGTGTGCATCTCGGCAGAGATTTCAGACCAGATCTGGAGCCGCTCTGGCAAAAGGAAGTTGGGGCTGTGGTCTACGCCATCAGTCTGGCAGGTCAGGGCCTGATAGAGCCAGCCAGGCCACCTCCAGACACATCTTTAATGGGTGTCCCGATCAGCACGGAGGTAAACTCCCCCCAGCCATGCAGGCCCCCACCCCCGAAAAAAAAACACAATTACTGGGAGCTCACCAACCCCCTCCATTATCAGGGGCTCCCTGCCCCCACCAACCACACAATTAACATGGGCTCTTCCTCCCCCACCACAAATTATTCCCCCCCCCCCCAACCACCAAGGCAGTGTCCCTTGTGATGTTTTCTCCCCCCCCCCCCTGCCACTGCCAGGCCCCCCCACACAATACTGCCAAGCGCCCCCTTCAAAGGCCTCGACACCCCATCCCCCAAATCACACATAGCATGAACACTGCCCTTCCAAATTGTCCACCCCACAGGGTCTGGCCCCTGGCACAGGTTGGCACTGCCAGGTCAGCATTGCCAAGTTGCCGACTAAATATTTAGTGAGGTGGGAATCAAGTGGCGTGTAAGCCCTTTGATAATATGTAAATTTGTTAAAATGTATTTAAATAAGCTTCTCACGCTTTCTGGGCGGGAATCTCGGGAAACGAGATCTCACCGGCGAGAATCAGGTTTCCCGACTCTTGCGAGATTTTGTGTCCGCGTCGTCACCCCCTCTGCATTGAGATTTATGTCTACAAGACTTCTTCTTCCATCTTCAGCGAGTCAATTAACATACAAGAAGTATATTAAAGCTTCTTGATGCAATAGTACTTGAAATGGCTGACTGTAAATGCAGTTTTATTTAAAGTTCTGGTCCGAGACATTGAGTAGCAAAAATCAGCCAGTGCATTAGGGAGGCATTTATACAGAGTGACATTTTGTAAATTGGAAATGCCCAATCACACAGGTACAGCCATTACCTCAGTGTACTTCGCACAAACGGTCCTAGTTAGAGCCTTTAGAAATGGGATAGATTAATCAATACAAAAAAAAAAATAACAGGAAATTGTTTGATCTGCATCTGATGTATATTATGCTTTGATGTAAAGAATGAGCATTCTGCCAACCTGCAGATATTCATTTTGACAACACAGAAACTCGCTTCTCTTCATAATTGCCTCAGCAGCTACAACCACTTCATTCTTACTCAGAGCTGGTTCACACGGGCATGGGTAAATGGCCTAGGAGGTAAGAGAAACAAAAGGTGTCAGAGACATTTCTCTCAACAAAAGGGAAAGCAGCTTGCAAACGAAACCACCTGATCAAACATTTCCATGATTCATGGACAACCAAAGGGCTGTCTCCCAGGATTACAAGGTCTCGGGTGATAATTGTTTTGACCCGAGTACAATTTTGTCCAATGCTTTAGAAATGTAAGGCAACAAAAGTCCTGAGAAAAGTTGTCGATTTTTATATAAATATATATATATCTGAGAAAACATTTTCTGTTTTGCGAACTCCATTGCGAAAATTAATGCACCATACAACTTGTTAGACACCTCTTATTGGAACTGAAATTAATACAATTAATGGTTATCTTTTATCCGCAGGAAGATCTTAATTCTCACTATTGGTGTAAAAATTCAGTTGTAGGCATTGGGTATGGCCAGGGTACAGCATCAAGACTTTGCACCGCAAGGTGTTGCATAACTCCAACGAACGTCCCAACCCATCCACACTGTTGCATGGTGGTAATACTGAAGAGCGGGTGATTATAGAGTTCACAAAAATTGTTGTGACTGGTCCAACGGTAATTTGTGTGGCATCTCTTTGCCAGAACGCGGACCTCGGAGTCACCGTCAGCTACACACCGGTTTGAATGTGGGTATGGTTGACTGGTGTCCCGCTATGTTCTCCGCTCTCACTTATGCCTCCAAGTAGCTGGCAGCGTACACCAGCAGGCAGTCCGTGATCCTTCAACTTGGCTCAGGAGCTAAACTGAGGGCATCATCAGATTCGGCGGATCCGGATAGGGGACCCCTTTAAAGTGCTTGAAATCTGGAAGTATGGGAGAGGCAGATAATGCCAGCAAGAGGACCGTGGCTCTAAAAGCAGATACTCACAAAATGCACAATACTTCCATAGCACTCTCCTAATAGTTCATAGAATTTACAGTGCAGAAGGAGGCCATTCGGCCCATCGAGTCGGCTCCGGCTCTTGGAAAGGGCACCCTATCCAAGGTCCACACCTCCACCCTATCCCCATAACCCAGTAACCCCACCCAACACTAATGGCAATTTTGGACACTATGGGCAATTTAGCATGGCCAATCCACCTAACCTGCACATCTTTGGACTGTGGGAGGAAACCAGACCCGGCACCCAGAGGAAACCCATGCACACACAGGGAGAATGTGCAGACTCCGCACAGACAGTGACCCAAGCCGGGAATCGAACCTGGGACCCTGGAGCTGTGAAGTAATTGTGCTATCCACAATGCTACCGTGCAAATTAAGATTTGTGGCCAGTCAGTCACCTGGAACAGATTGGGAAAACGCAGAAGGAACCTGGAGAAGTTGTTCAACAGCAATGTGGACAGAGATCAGAGAAAAGGCCGCCAATGGACATGGAAGGCCAGAACAGCTGAGAAAATTGACGAAGGGACGAGGAAGCTGAAACTGCAAGAACAAATATACTTCCAGGCAATCAATGAACCCTGTTGGACAATCAATCCTTCAGAGTGCCGATTTTACAATTGAACCTTAGTTCGCAGATTTATGAATTCTAACTAACCCGGGAAAATGCACCAGTCTGAGAATGACAGTTCTACAGTGGTGAAAACAAATTAGGCGAGATGCAAAAACATATTTTGTTTTCTACTATTGCTCGAATAATACTTGAAATGGATTGTGATAAGATAATCTTGGCAATTTCCTTTTTTATAAATACGAATCAAAGAGCTTATCCGTAAACTGTAACTCATCCCAATAAAGCCTCCTGCAGCTAAAGCGCATTCTTTACATATTTTGAACTCAAGCTGGCAGAAGCAGTTTAATCTGGAGTTTGCCGAAACAGCACCACGGGTGACTTAAAGGACACCACGCGCAGCAAATTACAGTTTGCTACACGTCAACAATAGTCTTAAAACAGAATGAAATTACCCGAATATTATCCAGAACCCGCTTAAATTCTAACGGTTCATCTTTGCCTTCCATTGATGCTGGATCTAAGCCATCGCCACCATAAATGAACTGGATAATGTCACCAGTTGAGCTGCGTACAGTTAAATCGTACTGTGTGCAAAGATCCTCCAAGGATTTAACCAGCCGTCTCTAGACAAAGACAGAAACAGAAAAAGTATCTTCAGACTGGGGTGTTGTACGCTAAACATTGCAATTGAATTCCTCAGGTGTGTGGGTGCTGAACATCTATAGGCAGATAAGTTTCAATTTAGGATTATATTGGTTTGAGAAATGGCTTCAATTAGAGTTATATAAAACGTACTCAGAGTTGGAGTTTTACCAGGCTCTCGGTTGAAGGTAGAGGGGGGATGGCAGGGGTTGTGGAGCAATGGTGGGTCATGCACCTTGTAACAGTTATGACATGCAGGTTAGGTGGGAGTAGATGGACTGATTAAAGGATTTCAGCCCTCGTTCCAAACCATTCCAATTTTCCCACTCAGCAGAGCACATCCATCTGGTGCCAAGGTGAATCCCAGGCTGACACCCACACTGTGATTCCAGCACGGGCTGGATCTAGTGAAGTGGACCAGACCAGACGTCATCTCACAATGCGGTTTCTCCAGAATACTGGTCAGACCTGATGTGCATAGGATGCAGTTTGAAGAACAAATGTTCAGTTTTCTATCTCAAATGCTTTATTGTTGACCTGGGATTCATGTCACATTACATTCATCCCCCACCATCTGGCCTGCGAAATCCTACCAACTGTCCTGGCTTGATGTAATTCACACCTCTTTAACCTGGGGTTACCCCATCTCTGGACCTGTAAAGATTTAATCACCTACTAATGGTCGCATTCCAAGCATTGTTTGGCATCTTTGAATTTGTCTATGTGTGTGTTTCTGGAACATACCTCTTCATTCACCTGAGGAAGGAGCAGCGCTCCGAAAGCTAGTGGCATCGAAACAAACCTGTTGGACTTTAACCTGGTGTCGTAAGACTTCGTACTGTGCTCACCCCAGTCCAACGCCGGCATCTCCACATCATGGCTTTATTGTTGGTTTAACAAATGAACGTACAAATTATTTTTAGACATTCTTTATGCGCTTTTAGAAAAAGTCCAGCAAGTAAGCAACACAGTGTAAATGTGGCCACAGTCCCAGAGGACCATAGGTTGCTCTCCAGTTTTGAGAGCTGACTGGTGGTGATTTAACCTGAGGGTCACCACACCTCAGGCGAGGGGTAAGGTTCAGAAGGTCAGGCCTTCTTGAATAACCTCGGCCGGTACGGGAATTGAACCCGCGCTGCTGGCCTCGCTCTGCATCACAAGCCAGCCACCCAGCCAACTGAGCTAACCGACAGGGTTAAATTGTCTTTGATGGTATAAGTTAATCAAGAATTGCTAGTCAACAGGGGTTATAAACAGTCTCTGCCATTCATTGACTCACAAAAAGCAAAGAAGATTAGCATCGGCCCTGAATAATTATCTGTACAGAGTCAAATTCTCAGTCTAATTTACTGTCAATGTAGTTCAAGCATGCACCACGTCTTTGTGTAGCAAAGGTCACCTGGCTCTGAGGTTGAGGTGGGGGCAGAGAAGAGGAAGATACGATGGTAGAGGCAATATACTACTTCAAGCTACATAAAAGGCATTAAAGTTGAGCAGTCTTGTGGAGAGATTACTTAGGCCCACTGGAATGTAAAACTCAGCCAGGATAAATTGCAAGCACCAACCAAAGGTTTAATCATTAACACAGAGTGTGATCCACAAGTTACATATACCTAGTTTTACAGATCAAGTGAGAATTCCTGTTCCAAGTACTAGCACGAGGTACGACGTCTAAAAACATGGTTCAAACGGAGTAGACAACCATCAAATCGGATTGTAGGAACAAGTCAATATTTCCAACTCAATTATAAATATGTCCATTTTTGCCATTACCTGCATGTATCCAGTTTCTGCTGTCTTGACAGCAGTATCCACCAGGCCCTCACGACCAGCCATGGTGTGGAAGATAAACTCTGTAGGAGTTAAACCAGAATAGAAACTGTCCGCTACAAAGCCCTTTGCTGCTGGAAGCTGCAGAAAGAAATTGGCCAATTTCATTATAAGCTGCACAGTTTGCAAAGTCATTTGTAGATTAATTGAGTAATTGAGAGATGACAGGGTCTTCATTAACTAAGTAGATTGCTCACCTTCGAATGCTTTTCAAAGTGAGGCAGAGATCTACTCTCAAAACCATCAGGAACGCGTGATCCACTAATAGCCTGCTGTCCTACACAGGCAATCATCTGGGAGATGTTGATGAAGGAACCTATTAAGAGTGTTCATTACTACTTGGTGAATGGAGAATAAAAGACAAATGCCAGGATTTACTTCTTTTTTAAAAAATGTTTCCAATGAAGGGGCACTTTAGCGTGGCCAGTCCACCCACCCTGCACATCTTTGGGCTGTGGGGGTGAAACCCACGCAGACACGGGCAGAATGTGCAAACTGCACACGGACAGTGACCCAGGGCCGGGATCGATCCCGGGTTCTCGGCGCCGTGAGGCAGCAGTGCTAACACTGCACCACCGTGCCGCCCCGACGGTTGGCAATTGTGGTTTAAACAAATAATACAAATGTACAGAACTGCCTCCATCCAAAGAATCATTGGTTACAACTGCATAACCAGCAGACAACCCCAAGAGGAGGCAAGATGCTTTCGCCCAAAAAGAAGCAAGCAAAGAGGTGGTTACAACCTGTTCACATTCAATTTGACTGTTTCAGCAGCAGAGGCCTTAAAGTTAGTCTCTGTTTACGTTTACTCCAATGGAGGAGTCATATTGCCAGATACTGCCAGACCTAATGAATTTTTCCAGCACTTTTTATTTCGACTACATTTACAAATCTGAAACAAGAGCAATTCCATTTGCTATGTTTTTTTCAGAGTTTTAGATACATTGACCGAACCAAAAGACAGCTGCTTCATACAGCTTGATCTGCATATATATGGATTTCAGAAAATAAATGCACTCATACTTAAAACATTAGAACTTTAAAAAAAAAGATTTATTTAAAAGTTTAGTGTTACATTTCCCCATTACCAAATAGGTCAAAGTACCCAAGTTTCTTTTACTAAACACCCACTCAGTGTCCATTTGACTATGTAATCTCTACAAAATGCCTGTCCACCCACCAGTGATAGCATTTGCAATTTAACAATGACTAAATTGCCCACATACCTTTTGAACCACATAGGGCCATAATGAGGGGGCTGTTGCTCTTGTCCAGCTCCCGGAGGCACGCACTGCCAGCATGGTCTCTAATTACAGAGAGTTCCTTGAGGATCAAGGCCTGAAAGTAGTGAAAATATCACGTCAAATCCATTCAGGCAAAATACATATTTTGCTTTCTTCCTGAATCAATCACAGAATTGAAAACAGTTAAGAAAAACAGGCATTCTAAAATCAAAGTGCAGTGTGATCAGCTGGGATATTCCTTAATGTTTTTGCATAATTTTAGGTAGAAGGGGCAAATATGTTTTATAAACTGACTTCAGCAATTGCATTAAGAGAAGCGCAATGCAGTCAGGACTTCTGGGAAGAAACTCAAGCTTTTTGAGATGATCAAATTATTAACTCATTAAAAAATACCGATATTGTGTTGAACACAGCTCTTGCAAATCAAATCATAGATTTTACAGTGCAGAAGGAGGCCATTTGGCCCATCGAGCCCTTGGAAAGAGCACCCTATTCAGCCCAGGCTTGCACCCTATCCCCGTAACCCGACCTAAGCTTTTTTGGGCACTAAGGGGCAATTTAGTGTGGCCAATCCGCCTAACCTGCACATCTTTGAACTGTGGGAGGAATCCGGAGCACCCGGAGGAAACCCACGCAGACACTGGGAGAAAGTGCAACCTCCACACAGACAGTCATCCGAGGCCGAAATCGAACCCGGGAGCTGTGAGGCAGCAGTGCTAACCACTGTGCCACCTTGCCGCATGAAAGTTTCAATTGTTGTTAAGTATCAAATAGACTATTAAATGGCAGTGAGTTGAAAAGGGTCCATTGGGGACACATTTTGATCATTGAACGGCCTGCTTCGGCATCAAACGATACTGCACCACCCAAATGTTTACTGCAGGTTTTGCAAAAATAACTAATGTAGTGTAAGTGTTGCTGGGGAGACAAATCTCTGGCCAACACATTTCTTCATTACACATTACAGCCATTTTCCTTCCACAATGCAAAGAGATTTATTTGTAATTTAACTGGAAGGAATACTCTGCACAACCTGCTAGAAGCAAATGTATTTGTTATTTCAAGTAAAGATGAACAAATTATTTAGGAAATTGACAAAAAGATGAAATTTCAAATACACGTTTCTTTTCCCTCACACCGACAGGATAAACCAGCCCTTACCTCTAATGTTTCTTCCGCTGTGCATCCAGCTTGTTGTTGAAGTTTGCCTGTGTTTAGCGCGTCAATAAATTCATCACACTTCTTGTAGCCAGCATCAAGTAGTTCCTGTTTGGCTTTTAATAGCCCCTTGCCTGGTGTTACGTCACCAATACCAATGGAAAATCCTCGATTGGCTAGATTTGGGAAAAACAAATATAGAATCATAGAATTCCTACAGTGCAGAAGAAGGTAGCATGGTAGCACAGTGGTTAGCACAGTTGCTTCACAGCTCCAGGGTCCCAGGTTTAATTCCCACTTGGGCCACTGTCCGTGTGGAGTCTGCACGTTCTCCCCTTGTCTGCATGGGTTTCCTCCAGGTGCACCGGTTTCCTCCCACAGTCCAAAATATGTGCAGGTTAGGTGGATTAGCCATGATAAATTGCCCTTAGTGCCCGAAAAGGCACAAATATCCAATTTTAAAAAAGAAAAAACCCAACAGCATGTATTTTAAACAAAACATTTCAAGGGAGTGATTACAAAGCAGCAATCTCATTTTAGGTGCTTTACAAAATAAGTTACAATTTAGTCCTGGAGATTACAATGTCATCTGAACCACTGGAAGAGGTGTCTGCTTTTTAAAAAATCATTCGAGGTATCATCTGTCCTCCATTTCCTGCTGCATTCTTGAAATGTAAAGAGGTTCACAATAGGGAATTTGGGAAAAGGCTGCATGAAAGTTTCTAATGTTCGTATTAGTTACTGGCCTTAACTCTGAAAACCATCTTCCTGCAATTTAAAACTGATCACTGCTCGTCATGCAGTTCTATATACCAGATAATTACAAGTAATGCTGTCCCCAAAGTTATTAAAAGTGTAACACCTAATATTCAATGAGACTGTACAGAAGGCTGTACTGACCGCACAGAGGCTGTTCAGGGAGGTGAACCCCCATTTTGCGACTACAAAACACACAGTTGGACATTAAATTTAAAGGGAAGGTTTTAAGTAAAATAATGAATTCCTGGAGGAAAATAAGTGACTTATTATTTTTTTCAGATAGGCGAAATGGTTTTGATGTTGCCTGGTGTGTATGTTCAACATAAAAGATTACAAGTCTCCCAGCTTTACAGAATCTCTGGATACTGATTCAATTTTAAAATCTAAAAATTAAAACCACTTGAACTGTGTGTATTGCATATTCTGTTAGAAATGTTTAATCACTCTCTAATTTAATGTAACAGTGGAGGAAACTGATGTGCATGATTAGCAAATACAGATTAATGGATTGTAAATATCTAGTGCATTAAGCACTGGAAACACACACTCCATGGCTAGATAGGATTACATTTATGGGCTCCTATTATTCAAGATATTCTATTATTTAACTTGAAATAAGGGGAGATATTTTATTGCAGGGGAATTATGTTTTCATTCCGTCAATTTTAATTCAAGTATCAACAGTCACGGTAATCCAGAACAGCGAGCTGATGTCTGGGAGTCTGGATAGAGGAATATTTGGGATCGGGTATCTTATCAGGTAAAAATCTCAAAAAGAATCCATACAGTGCAGGAGGCCACTCATCCCATCGAGTCTGCACCAACGCAGGACTTCAGGAGGTGGGACATGCTGCCACTCTCCCTGGCGGGCAGGGTGCAATCCGTTAAGATGACGGTCCTCCCTAGGTTCTTGTTCATTCCTCACTTAAACACAGCCCTCAGTTCACAGCACTGACCATTTTCAAAATCCTTTCCGCTACCTGGCTGACCATAATTCTGTACGATGGAAATAGTTGTTCCGGGGGTGGATGGCCAGTAGGGGGAATAGGGCCCCGCGGGGGAGGGTGAGGCCTGTAAAAGGAGTTGCGACAGGAGGCGGGGCCGGGCAGGTGGAAAGCACGGGCTTTTTCACACGCTGAAGGCTGGAGGGGTGGGGCCAGGGTAGGGAAGCGTGGCGTTTTTCACGCGCTTGGGATGGAAGGGGGGAGGCGGAGAGCCTGCTGGTGGGTAATGGAAGGGGAGGGGAAGTCCCACAATGGGAGGAGTCGAAGGAGAGGCGGGAGCGGCCGGGGTCAGCAGGAGTCAGCTGACTTGCGGGAGTACAATGGTGGGAGCAATGCAGCTAGGAGGGGTCCTAGCTGGGGGGTGGGGTGGGTGTGGGGAGGAGGGGGGGGGGGGGGGCCGGGTTGCTGCTGGTATGGTCAAGGGGGAGCTGGAGCGAGTAGAGGGTGTTGGGACGGGAGTCTGCCGCTGTGGGGAACGGGCCGGGCGTGGGGTGCGGGCGCGTGGCTGGCCGAGGAGGGGTTATGGCTAGTCGGCGGGGGAGGGTAGCCCCCTGATCCGGCTGATAACCTGGAACGCAAGTGGGCTGAACGGGCCGGTGAAACGGGCCCGGGTGTTCGCACACCTGAAGGGGCTGAAGGCAGATGTGGTCATGCTCCAGGAGACACACCTGAAGGTGGCAGGCCAGGTAAGATTGAGGAAGGGGTGGGTAGGCCAGGCGTTTCATTCGGGGCTGGATGCCAAAAATCAGGGGGTGTCGATCTTGGTGGGAAAGAGGGTGTCGTTCGAGGCGCGAGCATTGTGACAGACAATGGCGGCAGGTACGTAATGGTAAGTGGTAAGCTGCAAGGGGAAAGGGTGGTGCTGGTCAACGTGTACGCCCCGAACTGCGGCGCATGTTGTGTCGGATCCCGGACTTGGAAGTGGGGGGCCTGATAATGGGGGGGGGGGTTTGGATCCGGCACTGGATCGCTCCAGGTCTAGGACGGGTAGGAGGCCGGCGGCGGCTAAAGTGCTGAGGGGGTTTATGGACCAGATGGGAGGGGTGGACCCTTGGAGATTTGCAAGGCTGGGGGCTAGGGATTTTTAATTTTTCCTCGCACGTTCATAAGGCCTATTCCCGGAACGACTTTTTTGTTATGAGCAGGGCACTGGTAGCGAGAGTAGAGGATACCGAGTACTCAGCAATAGCCATTTCGGATCACGCCCCATATTGGGTAGACCTGGAGCTGGGGGAGGAGAGGGACCAGCGCCCGTTGTGGCGCTTGGAGGTGGGGCTGTTGGCGGACGAGGTGGTGAGCGAGCGGGTCCGAAGAAGCATAGAGAGATACCTGGAGGCCAACGATAACGGGGAGGTCCGAGTGGGGATGGTCTGGGAGGCGCTGTAGGGAGAGCTGGATCTCCATTAGGGCCCACAAGGAGAGGAGAGAGCAGAGGGAGAGGCTGGTGGGGGAGGTGGTGAGGGTAGACAGGAGGTGCCGGAGGAGGAACTGTTGAGGGAGAGGCGTAGCCTCCAGGCCGAATTCGACCTGTTGACCACCAGGAAGGTGGAGGCGCAGTGGAGGAAGGTCCAGGGGGCAATTTATGAATATGGGGAAAAGGCAAGTTGGATGCTGGCGCATCAGCTTCGGAAGCGGGACGCAGCTCGGGAGATTGGGGGAGTGTGGTGCGGAGTGGGGTCGGCATCAATGGGGTCTTCAGCTACTTTTATGAGGAACTATATCGGTCCGAGCCCCCACTGGAGGAGGGAGGAATGGGCCGCTTTCTGAACCAACTGAAGTTCCCGAAGGTGGAGGAGGGACTGGTGGCAGGATTAGGGGTCCCAATTGGGTTGGATGTGCTGGCCAAAGGGATAGGGAGCATGCAGGCGGGGAAGGCACCGGGGCCAGATGGTTTCCTGGTCGAATTTTACAAAAAATGTGGGGACCTGTTGGACCCGTTGCTGGTTAGGACCTTCAATGAGGCAAGGGGGGGTTGCCCCCGGCGATGTCCCGGGCACTGATCTCTCTTCTTTAGGTGGGTCAACAGGAGCATAACGGGGTTTGTGTGGGCGCGAGGGACTCCGAGGGTGATCCTGGAGCGGAGTAGGGATGGCGGCGGGGGGTGGGGGGCCTGGCTGGCGCTGCCCAACCTCTGTGGTTACTACTGGGCCGCCAATGCGGCGATGGTGCGCAAGTGGGTGATGGAGGGGGAGGGGGTGGCATGGAAGAGGCTGGAGACGGTGTCGTGAGGGGATGAGTCTGGAGGTGACGAATGTGATATAAAATAGTTACTTTAGAGATACTAGTTAATGTAATGTAGAAATAAGCCACTTTGATTCTTGCAGTTAGGGACAAAGGAATTCGAGACCGCATGGAAAAAGCAGGAAGAGGTGTGTCTATGAGAGTGATGCTGCATTGATAGGGGCCAGAGAAAGGGATTGGAAGTGAGCCAATCAGAATAGATTAAACAGGTCAGGGGGGACCTAGGCTGACCTATGTCCGTCGAGTATGTGAAACTTGATACCATTTGAATTGATTTTGCAGAGATCCCTTTGTCTTTTAGTCAGTCGTTTTTTGGAGTGTAAGAGGCTGGATGTCCTTTTACATTTCTGTAAGATGATTAAGCTTGCAAGCTAAATAAATAACTTCTGTTTACGTGCGAATCCGTCTCAACTTTTATTGAGGCCAGACTGACAGAGAAAGAAATTTGGAGATCAACATTTGGTGCCGAAACCCGGGATTTCTCAGGGCGATCCTGATCCAACTGCGAAATCAGAATTAGACTGATTATGAACAGGAGGACGGGGAACAAAGGGCCCTCAATGTAGAAATGGAAAACGACCAGCATTGATTGTTCCCCTCTTCTTATCGTCTGATTAGTCTGGTCACTCGCGGTTGGCACAGAAAGACCGCCTCGACGAAATCACAGGTCAGTCTGGGGATAAGCACTTTAATTGTGAGTTAATTCGGCTGGGGAAGGCTATATTGTTGATGGGACATTTAAGATAAATGGTTCAACTTTAATTGTGAGTTAATTCGGCTGGGGAAGGCTATATTGTTGATGGGACATTTAAGATAAATGGTTCTACTTTAATTGTGAGTTAATTCGGCTGGGTTATGTTATGAGAGGTAGATGTAACATTTGAAATTGAAACAAATGATTCACCTCTATATGTCTGTGTGTTAAAAATATAGTTGATTAAGTTAAAGAATTTTCCTTGGACTGTAGTGGCGGAAAAACGCAGTTCCAAGGACTAGTTGAGATTATGGGAAATTCCTTGGATAGCACAAATGATCCAGGCATGCCACTGCAAATATTATGTGATAAGTATCCGGACAAAGCTAAGGACTTTAGAAAATTGTCAGCACAGTTAAGAACTAAAATGGGAGATGAATGGCCACTAGGGGGAACCAAAGACCTAGAAATGGTTAAGAAAATCCAGGGACTGATATGGAAAAAAAATCAAAGTATGAAAACTAAAGAATTAATTGGATTATGGAGGCAATATTGTCAAGAGGAAAAAGATAAGATTATGTTGTCCAGCTGGCAGGATAACGCACTTAAAATGGGGATTTCAATTAGTGAACAGGGTAACCTAAAAACATTACAAATCTTGAAAAAGGAATGTGCATTTAAAAAAAGAGCAAATAGAGACAGGAAGGACCCGGGTCACACAAGAGGTGAACTACGTAGTTCAATGGCTGGCCTTGAATTGTCAGAAGAAGAAAAATTCAATAAGTCGGAAAAGTCAGTAGAAATTCCGTCTGCACCCATAGTATGGTCTGCGCTCATTCCAGAACCACCAGAGTACAATAATATATACCCAGCCATTGCTCCCCAGATTTCAAATATGCCAGAAACTCAAGCCCTTTTGGGTGATAGTGTGGGTCCTGATTTACCAACTTCACAACCGAAAGAGCAAAAGGAACTTTGTCCCACAAGCCCAGTTAGCTCTAGGACAAGATCTCGGACAGCAAGAGAGGGGCTTGAAGCTCACCAGAAACAATTAAGCATATCACCTAAGTCTCCCCAAACTAAGGAGAAATCACAAGAGTTGGGAACAAAGAAAGCTGAAACAACTTCGGTTGAAGAGAAAGAACTCCCCCTAGTGACAGGGAGAGACGTTGAAGTCTTGGAACAACCAGGGGAAATACCTAGAGTGCCCCCTGGTGACATTCGGAGACAGTTACCGATTAGGAAGATGCGAAACCCCGATCCAGGGACGGCGGCTGCAAACCCCACAATAGACGTTTACTTCCCATGGACACCCAGTGAGATGATGGCTATTATGACTACAATCCCAGATAGAAAAAAATCTCCTGCTGCCTTTGTGGATTCATTGAGAACTACTATCTCAATTTATCAAGCTGATTCAAGGGACCTCTGGGCCCTAGTTCAGCAGATTTTAACCCCAGCAGAGTACCGCACTTGTCTTAACCACCTGAATTATGCTAGTCATGCCGCACTCCAGCAGGCCTATGCGTTAGACGACGATAGAAGGACACAGATCTTAAATGCGTTGAATAGCACATTTCAAAGGCCCATAAATCTTTCTGTTATCTTAGACCTAAAACCTAAGAAGAATGAAGACCCAGAGGAATTTCTGGGGCGTTTTAATGAAATCTACCGGGGGCAGTCAGGCGATTTGCTGTATCAAAATGGTCAGAATTCCCCTCAATACTGTGCTATGTTAATGCATTGCCTACCACCTTCTGTGGTTACTGCTGTGAAATGTAATAACATGAATTGGACGGAGAACGACCCTTCCCAGATGGCAAGGGCAGTCAGATTTTACTGGAAGGAGGGTGTAGGCCAAGAAGGAGGCTCAGTTACAAAGGTTAAGACTGAGTATGTAATGAAAAAGGATGATCTGCGACCCCAACAAGGGGCAGAAATGGTAGTTTACCAGCAGGAGCCCCAATATAGTGACTTTGGGTGGGTGGATCAGCGAAGAGGGGGATACCAAACCCACCCAAAAGGACCCTCACCCCATTTTTATGGTCCACTGAATGAATCAACAGCTCTACAACCGCAGCCCCCTCTGAGGGGCCATTGGTCTACTGGAAGACGAGGCCGGGGCAGATATAGAGGGAACAATGCATGTTTTAATTGCGGCCGTGTAGATCACTGGCAACAGGAATGCCCCTTTAAAAGACAGACAGTAGAAGGAGATTATCCGACCCAAAGGAGAGGGTACCCACCAAGGGGAGGACAGATGAGATACACTGACTTCTCCCAGGAAAACCCTTTCCCAACACAGGATTGACTAGCTAATTTAGCCATAAGGACTCTCCAATCCGACAGGGAACCTATTATCTCTCTGCAGATAGGAGATCAACATCACTCATTTGTCATCGACACAGGGGCAGCGATGTCTTCTGTGCAATCAACACTTAAATTACCAATATCCGACCACACGCAGCAATTATCAGGGTTCCAAGGACAGGTGTGTGAGTATCCTATTTCTGAACCTGTGACAGTCACTTACGAGAATACGTCTGCAGAACATCAGTTTGTAGTGACTACTGGATTGGACTGTAACTTGTTGGCCCGAGATTTACTGTGTATCTTCCAGCTACAGCTAGAATGCGGAGATGAGGGGGTAACGGTTACATCATGGAGGATGAGACAACAGTGCTATATTTCTATCACCCCCCAGTGGTGGACGTTAGACATTGAACAGTCACTGCATCACGTTACCCTGGCCTATGACAGAACTGGACGAAACAGGGAGTTGGAGGACAAATACCGGCCATTACTTGAGACCGAATGGCCAGTCAAGGTTGCAGCCACAGTCACGGGAAAAGAAGGTACAGCCGATTTTGTTACAATATCACCACATTTATGGCCACAGTCAGCTTCGGTAAGCCCTCATATTACACGTCAGGTCCATGACCAGTACCATGCCAGGGATATGGGACGAATGGTCAGGAGGGCAGTGGATCATTCAGATCCAACAGACTACGCACTTCAAGCCATGCCAGACGGCACTACCATAAAATATTTTGAGGTCCCTGAAACGATTAACACTCGACTGCAGCATCACAGGGGACATGATGTGTTGGAATATGTCAATCAACAGGTCTGGGCGGAATACCCATCACAAGTGGGAAAGACAAATGTTACACCTATCAAGGTAATGATTAAGGATCATGCAAAGCTACCTTCCATTCGGCAATACCCCCTCAAATCTCAAGCTGCTCCATCAATAGATAAATTAATTCAAGAACTATTGAAACAGGGTATTTTGGTCCCTTGCCAATCAGAATGTAACACCCCCATACTTGCTGTGCCTAAACCAGCCAAACCAGACCAGTACCGATTAGTACAGGATTTACGTTCAATTAATGCCATCGCACAGCCGTTACATGCTCTCGTCCCTAACCCTGCCCACATACTGGCTCAAATTCCAGCACAAGCCCGGGTCTTCGCCGTAATTGACCTTCAGCACGCCTTCTTTGCCCTCCCACTTGCGACTGAAAGTCAATATTTGTTTGCCTTCACTTACAATGGGCAGCAGTATACCTGGACCCGACTGCCACAGGGGTTTGTCAATTCACCTACACTCTTCTCCAGATGTTTGCAGACCCAACTCCAGGCCTTGACATTGGAGCATGGTTCCACTCTAGTGCAGTATGTAGATGACATATTGGTGGCAAGTCCTGACGAGCCCAGTAACAGGGATGATGTGATCCAATTACTGAACCACCTATCCTCGTTGGGTTATGTTGTTTCACAAGCAAAGGTCTTGGTGGCTCAGAGAAAAGTTAAGTTCTTAGGAGTTTTACTTACAGCCACAGAAAGAAGTCTCGACCCCAGTAGGATTGAACCAATATGCCAATTCCCTGCCCCTACAATAGCCAAAGAGGTTCGTCATTGGCTGGGTATGGTGAATTATTGTCGGCAGTGGATACCAAACATCGCTGTCTATACAAAGCTGCTGACACCTTATACGAGTAAAGAGGGAAACTTTACTCTCACCACCGAGGCAGTCGAGGCCTTCCGTTGCCTGAAGCAGGCCTTGCTACAAGCACCGGCCCTCGGTAGGCCCCTATACGACCGACCATTCCAGATATACTGTACCGTTCTGGAAGGATGTTCAACAGCGGTACTCACTCAGAAACATGGGGACAAGCACCGGCCCGTAGCATATTACTCTTCCAAACTCGACCCAGTGGCGTTGGGCCACCCTGTTTGCACCCAGATCCTGGCAGCGATATACAATAGTTTGCAAGCTGCTGCCAACATCACTCTACAACAGGATATTATGGTGTATAGCTCCCACTCGGTAATCGCACTATTGGGGCAACTGCAGACTCAGCATCTTACCGCAGCTCGTCAGAATAGGTATGAAATATACCTTTTGAACAATCCACGTCTGACATTTAAATATTGTACCACTATCAATCCAGCCTGTTTTCTTAGCGGTCCCCCTGTCCATGAGGATGCGCCTGGTCACGACTGTTTAGCCTTGATTCAGGAAACTACAACAATAAGGGACGATCTGAGTGATATTCCGTTAGAACAACCTGACATGATTATGTATGTTGATGGCAGTGCATTAGTAAGCCCCACTGGCCGGAGACTGTCCAGTTATGCAATCATAGATCAGGATGGTCTGATTTTAGAAGCAGCAGCTTTCCAGACCCCTTACTCAGCACAACAAGCCGAACTTTTTGCCCTCACCCGTGCATGTATACTTGGGGGAGATCGCCGGGTAAATATCTACACTGACTCCCGATATGCTTTCGGGGTAGTTCATGACTTCGGACAACTCTGGAAGAATAGGGGATTCCTTACCTCGGCTGGCACAGAAATATCCAACCGGGGTTTAGTTAATGACCTACTGCAGGCCCTCCTTCTGCCAGCGCAGATTTCCGTTATTAAATGCGCTGCCCACATGAATGGTACAACCCCAGTTGACGTTGGTAATGAACGAGCAGATCGTGCAGCGCGCACAGCCGCACAAATTCAGCAAGTGATGGTGCCTAAAATGTTAAGTCAGACTAAACGATCTACTATGAATGTGTCTGCTTCTGACAAGCCAATGCCAACCATCCAAGACGTCATAAGGTTACAGGAGGACGCTCCTGAGAGTGATAAACAAATGTGGAAACGGTTAGGTTGTACATATGATTCTGTTTCCTCTTTATGGACCACGCCTGCACATCAGACTTGTATGTCTGATGTGCTGGCTTTATGGGTCATCGAATGTGTACACTTTGCAACTCATTGTGGGGCTCGGGGGACTAGTGATTTGTTGCTGGACACTTGGTGGCACCCTAAAATGCAGGGGTTGGCCCAAAGTATCAGTAATCGGTGTTTGATTTGTCAGCAATATAACACCGGAAAAGGTATCCCTTGTGGGAAGGGGCAAACCCCGTTGCCCAGTGGTCCCTTTGAGACGCTCCAAATGGATTACATTGAGTTGGAAAGGTGTCAATGTTACAAATATGTTTTGGTCATTGTGGATGTGTTCAGCAGATGGGTCGAGGCGTATCCGACTATCGATAATAAAGCTGCTACTGTGGTTAAAGTCTTGATGAGGGAAATCATTCCCCGGTACGGTATACCAGCTCAGTTAAGTTCTGATAATGGGCCTCATTTTATTGGACAAATTAACAAGGAGTTTTGCTCCCAGTTGGGCATACGCCAGCAGTTACACTGTGCTTACAGACCGCAGGCAGCCGGGTTGGTTGAAAGACACAATCAGACCCTCAAAACTAAATTGGCTAAATTAAGAGCAGTCACGGGACTGACATGGCTTAAGTTGCTCCCCGTTGCCCTCTTCCAGCTGCGGGTTACACCTGCGGGACCGGCCCGGCTCTCTCCCGCCGAGATTCTCTATGGCAGGCCTCTTAGAACTCCTTGGAGCCTGCAGGTTCCCAGACGGGTTCAGTTTCATCAGATGACTGAGGAAATGACCACCTATGTTCTGGCCCTTACGCAAGTGCTCAAGGAACTCCATGGCCAAGTCCGCGCGGCTCACGAGCCATTGCCCCCAGTACCTAGCTCACTTTCAGTCCAGCCCGGTAGTTATGTCATGGTCAAAAATTGGACTAGGAAGGGGTCGGAGCCGCGATGGGATGGGCCCTTCCAAGTTCTCCTTACCACCCCCACAGCAGTTAAAGTGGAGGGGCGAAGTGCTTGGGTCCACCTACATCACTGTAAATTGAGTCCATCTCCACTACTGTAAAAGGTCGGATACTAACCTGCCTCCCTTCTCCAGTGCTATTTTACAGGTGTGGAGCATGATGGAGTGGCTACGCATCGTCTGTCTGATATTTGGCCTCACTTCGCTTGGCGTGTTATTGGCGATGGACATGGAAAAGGGGAATATTATGTATCTGTGTAGCCCCAACCAATCTACAAGGATACATCACCTATGCACAGGTGATGTTCTTCACTGCCCCCATATACGAGGACATGGTATCGACTCATGGAAGGTCATCAAAGTTAAGGAGAATGCGGGAGTCATGAAGCAGCTGCACCGGTCCCGGCGATGGGAAGGGAACATTATATGGACATTGCCTTGTTTTTGGAATACATGTAAATTTGATTTTGGATGTGTTAAAAGTGGTACAATAAAGGTAACATCAAGCTGTCAGAAGAGTGTAGGAAGAGACCATGAGAAAGAGAAAGGGACTAGAGAGAGGACGGGGCGTGTGAGAAGGGAAGTACAGCTAGAACGTAGGTTACCGGGAGATACACTTAAGTTAATTAAAGGCCAAACTGAGGAAAACCCGGGTAGTATGAATCTCTTCTACCAGATTTACCACCGTCTGTATGGCCAGGGACGGGTTGTCTGCTACCCAAACCCCGCAGCGGTGTCTCGGTTATTTTCTGTTTCACCGCTTTGGGGCACTCCCCAAACGGTGGTTCATTGTCAGCGTTCCGAGCCATTGCCCGAGCACGTCACTCTTCCTTACGATCCGGATTCAGCACCACCGGCTATTTGCCTTCCCCTCCCTCGGGATAATTCCCATTCACAGTACGATAGGCTGCGACGGTGGAGGGCGTACATACCTAGCCACTTCACTCCCAATAGGGATTCCCGGTCGTACGAGAATTGCTTCAGCAGTGAAGGATATGGCTGTTTGCTGGTAGAGGTGGACACAAATATAACATGTCTGTTTCCCACCTGTACGGACAGGAGGTGCCATATCACCCAGGCGTCTGGCCAATGCGTTTGTTATAGCACCACTTGCGTTCCATTGAACGCTGGCCTCCAGCTCCTTTGTGGCTGGGCGAATGTCTCTCATATCACTGTTGGGAATAGGGCTTTCCGCATTGCTGGGCGGCCCGAATGGGCATTTCAAAATTGGATAAACTGGGCTACTGGGAGGTCCTTACGCAACCGATATGCTGATTGTGATGCTAGTCTCCACACGGAACAAGGATACTACTTTTTATTTAATGGTACGGCGACCAACGTTTTGTCACCCCCATTTCCCCGCCGAATTGCTATAGGGACTCTAGTCCCTACCACAGTCCCCTGCCCTTCGGCGTGGAACCTGCATAATCAGTTAGCACGCCGGGCAGTCTCTGCTGAATTTTGCGAGAACTGGAAAAAACCTCAGGTTCTTGCACCCAACCGGGGCCACTCAGCCGGGTGGGGCATTCTGAGCGTATTGACACTGGGAGGTGTGGGGGGTTCTTTGGCTGTTAGTGATCGGAATTATTTTATTTGCGGCCTTACCATTTTGGGAAATGAAACCTTGGGAGCCCTCGGGGCAATAACTAAGGAGTTGTCTCAGCTACGGTTGTTTGCAATGCAGAACCGGTATGCTCTTGACTATCTTCTGGCCCGTGAGGGTGGGGTATGCGCCATAGTACAGGGCAAGTGTATTATGGGGATTCAGGACTTGACTGCTAACATCACTAAATTTATGGATCGCATACGGGATCACTTGGACGGGATGCAGGATCCTGGCTCTTGGGGTGACTGGGGATTTGGAGGATGGAAGGACTGGTTGATAAATATGGCCATGTATCTAGTGGTAGCTATCGGCTGCATCTTTGTGGGCCTGGCCATCCTTAAATGTGTGATGGGTAAAATGCGGGGTGCACTAGATCAGATCACCGCCCCAATCACCGAGAAAAAAAATTTAACTGTTAAAATCCATGAGGGTGAAGCAGATGAAGGGGGGCTAAGACAGGAATTGGAAATGCAGCGACGGATCTTTTTAGATGAGGAACCGTAGCTATAGATTGGATAGTTCGGTTATCATGGAATGATAAAAGGAGGGAATGACGAATGTGATATAAAATAGTTACTTTAGAGATACTAGTTAATGTAATGTAGAAATAAGCCACTTTGATTCTTGCAGTTAGGGACAAAGGAATTCGAGACCGCATGGAAAAAGCAGGAAGAGGTGTGTCTATGAGAGTGATGCTGCATTGATAGGGGCCAGAGAAAGGGATTGGAAGTGAGCCAATCAGAATAGATTAAACAGGTCAGGAGGGACCTAGGCTGACCTATGTCCGTCGAGTATGTGAAACTTGATACCATTTGAATTGATTTTGCAGAGATCCCTTTGTCTTTTAGTCAGTCGTTTTTTGGAGTGTAAGAGGCTGGATGTCCTTTTACATTTCTGTAAGGTGATTAAGCTTGCAAGCTAAATAAATAACTTCTGTTTACGTGCGAATCCGTCTCAACTTTTATTGAGGCCAGACTGACAGAGAAAGAAATTTGGAGATCAACAGAGGTGCTGGCAACGGCGCCGCTGCCGCTCCCACCAATGAGGTATACCACGAGCCCGGTGGTGGCGGCTGCCCTCAAAATTTGGGGGCAATGGAGGCGGCACAGGGGGGCAAGTGGGGGCCTCGGTGTGGACCCCGATACGGGGGGAACCACCGGTTTGTCCCAGGGAGAATAGATGGAGGGTTTACGGGGTGGCACAGGGCAGGGATAAGATGGTTTGGGGACCTGTTTGTGGATGGGAAGTTCGCGAGCCTGGGTGAGCTGGAGGAGAAGTATGGGCTCCCCCCAGGAAACGCCTTTAGGTATCCACAGGTAAGGATGTTTGCCAGGCGGCAAGTGGTGGAATTCCCGCTGCCGCCAAGCACGACACAGGACAGGGTGCTCTTGGGGGCGTGGGTTGGAGAGGGGAAGATCTCGGCAACATACTAGGTGATGCATGGGGGGCCTCGGTGGAGGTGCTGAAAGGTAAGTGGGAGGAGTTGGGGGAGGGGATCGAGGAGGGGATGTGGGCAGATTCCCTAGTGAGGGTGAACTCTTCCTCTTCATGCGCGAGGTCAGCCTCGTACAGTTTAAGGTGCTGCACAGGGCACACATGACCGGGATAAGGATGAGCCGGTTTTTTGGGGGTGAGGACAGGTGTGTTAGGTGCTCAGGGAGCCCAGCAAACCACACCCATATGTTCTGGGCATGCCCAGCGCTGGAGAAATTTTGGAAGGGTGTAGCGAGGACGGTGTCGAGGGTGGTAGGATCCAGGTTCAAGCCGGGCTGGGGGCTTGCAATATTTGGGGTTGCAGAGGAGCCGGGAGTGTAGGAGGCGAAAGAGACCGGTATTCTGGCCTTTGCGTTCCTGGAAGCCCGGCAAAGGATTCTTCTTCAGTGGAAGGATGCGAGGCCCCAAGCGTGGAATCCTGGATCAACGATATGGCGGGGTTAATTAAATTGGAGAGGCTGAAATTTGCCTTAAGGGGATCGGTGCAAGGGTTCTTCAGGCGGTGGCAACCATTCTTGGACTTCCTGGCAGAACGGTAGACAATGGTCAGCAGCAACCCGGGGTGGGGGGGACATGAGATTGTCCAGTATTTTCTGTTTTTGTTTCAGATTCCAACATCCACAGTATTTTGCTTTTATCTATAAGTACTTATCCGTTCTATCTTATGTGACTGATCATTGAAAGGGTCAAAATATACTGATTGGCCCAGGGTGCCATGGTTAACGTGAACCATTCCAATCCCAACACATTGTTGGAAAACATTTTAAACACTTTCAGCCCCTTTGTTAGTTCCTGTTCTCCCCCGTTAACCTTGCACTCAGGTGTTCTACCCGGTTCTCCAAGCTTTGTTTTTGTCTCCGTCCCACATGTTTCTGTTTTGTTGCGCTCTCTCACTTCTCACAGCATTGTAGCCTTAAGCAACATATTTTTTAGCTGTTCAAAATAAATCAGTTTGCTGTTCGTACAGTAACTTATGGAACGGGTAGTGCAATATTTATGCTGTTATAATATTCATGGTCGAGAGTTAGCAATCCGGGGGCTGGGAGTTCAAATCCAAATTGCGAAATATCAGAAGAAACAAAACAAAAGATTGCCCTCAAGGCATTCATTCAGGCAACAGCATTTTGTGGCCGAGTTACTACTTACATAGATAGACAGGAGCTAGCCGAGCAAGACGTGACATAGCATCTGCAGCTGCCATCTGCCCCCAGTCTCTCAGCAGGATGTAGAAGATATTGTTCTTGGAACCCGATCCCAGTGTTCCTTTATCCAGGCTCCCAGACATCAGCTCACTGTTCTGGATTACAACGACTGTAACACGACCAAAAAAAAAGTAACTATGCAAGAAAGTAAAACTACAGAAGGCATTTGGATGTAGAAAGAGATAAATCTCTGTGAAAGGGATGCGACAAACATTCTAACAGTGCTCATCTCATTCTGATTTGTGGTGAAAGTAGTTTCTAGACAAATGTCAGCAATCAAAGTGGAAATAACAACGTGCATTGCTACAGGTGCATCACTAAAGTTTCAACTGATTTTCTAGGGCTACAAAAGACACCAATACATTACCAAGTATTCATAGAATAGAATACCTACAGTGGCCATTCGGCCCATCGGATCTGCACCGGCCCTCCGAATGAGCACCCTATCCATGTTCCCTCTCCTGTCTACACCACCCTATTCCGCATGCCCCTGGACACTTGAGGTGAAATTTAGCACATCCAATCCACCTAGCCTGCATATCTTAGTGGAGTGTAGGAGGAAACCGGAGCACCCAAAGGAAACCCACACAGACGTGGGGAGAATGTGCAAACTCCACACAGGCAGTCACCCAAGGTCGGAATTGAACCTGGGTCCCTGGCGCTGTGAGACAGCAATGCTCATGACTGAGCCACCGTGCCGCCCCATTTCTATCATCTAAGCACTTATTGTCTACTGTCATGGGAATGTCCCTTTAAGAAATGTGTTTATCAAATAGTTTCAGTGATGTCATTGTGTGGGTGGAGCTGGGCTGTTGTTCTGTCTTTTACTTTCGTTTTGAGCTGGGAGCTGTTCGTGGCTCTGTGTTTTTTTTACTTTCCGTTTATACAGTTGGGAACTGCATTCAGACAAATAAGGTTTATTTTGGTCTCTCTCTCTCTGTTAAACGGTGTCCAGAGCACTTGATAATTTAAAAGTGATACCTGTTTTCTGTAAAGAATTTAAACCTACTGTTCTGTGGGGAAAAGGGTGTTCGTGTTTATGGATGTTGTTACTTGAGTAAAAGCAGTAAAAGGAAGTTATTGAAGGGTATATTCTTCTCGAGAACTGTAGCTGTGTGGGGGAATGTATGTTTGTAGTTGATTAAAAAGCTTATTGTGTGTTTATAAAATGTTAACTGAATTTGCAGAGTAAACTTTGTTCTTGATTTAAAGTGCTTAAGGCCTCTGTTGCATAACACCTGAAGAGTAGACCCTTGTAACCAAAATCTATAAACAGTTGTGGGTCAGGTGACCTCCATGATATACTTTGGTGTTCGTACTGCGCTGTAATGTTTTATGTTCTCTAAACTCTGGCCCATAACATGACCATGCCTATTAAACTTTCTACATAACCTAAATAATGAACATGGGTACAACATATGAGCTCATCTGGATAATCCCAATGTGAGGTGGTCACTATGATTTGGCTTATTAACTGACATGTTTAATTCCACACCAACCACCAAAGAAATACCTAACATTTCTCTTAGCACGTACACAAGTGTTTAGCGATCAAAATCATGGAATTTTATTTGAATTTTCCTACAGGACCTTTTTTTTATTTGACTGTTTAACAAGCTAATATGCCTCTCTCTAGCCACAAACACGACAGAAATTCTGAAC
Organism: Scyliorhinus torazame; assembly: GCF_047496885.1. Lineage (NCBI taxonomy): Eukaryota > Metazoa > Chordata > Chondrichthyes > Carcharhiniformes > Scyliorhinidae > Scyliorhinus > Scyliorhinus torazame. The sequence goes on from NC_092734.1 coordinate 14,836,716, forward strand.
ACAGAAAACAAATAAACCCGTCAAGATCTAAAAATGGGCTTCGAAATGAATGTTTTCTAGGCAAATTATTTTTTTCTATGTGAATATAATATTGCTGGTCGGTGGAAATAGTTTACAACTGTCCCCTTCAATGCAGAGAAATGCCCCAAAGTGTTTCAGGCAAGTAGAGTCGAAAAAGGAGATATTGAGAGGGGTTATAAAAACTTTGATTGAAGAGGCACATTTTAACAAGGGTCGTAAAAGCAGGATAGGGAGGAAATTCCGGAGTTTATGACCTAGGAACAGGAGTAGGCTATTCAGCCCCTCGGGCCTGTCCCGTCACTCAATGAGGCCATGGCTGATCTGTGACCTAACTCCATATACCGGTCTTTGGCCCATGTCCCTTCATATCTTTGCTTAACAAAAAACTATCTATCTCAGCTTTAAAAATTAACAACTGTTCTAGCTTCAACTGCCGTTTGTGGGATAGTGCCAAACCTCTCCCACCCTTTACGTGAAGACGTGCTTCCTAACATTGCTCCTGAACTGCCTGGCCTCAAATTTTAGACTATAATCCCCCAATTCTGGAATTTCTAACCAGTGGAAATAGTTTATCTTTATCTACCATGTATTTTTGTTGATATCTTGAAGACTTTGATCAAATCACCTCCTACATTCTAGCGAACACAGGCCTAATTTGAGTAATCTTTCCTCCCAACTTAATCCCTGTAGTCCAGATATCATTTTTGTAAACCTACGTTGCACTCCCTCTATGGCCAATACATCCTTCCTCAGGTGTGGTGCCCAGAACTGCTCACAGTCCTCCAAGTGGGGTCTATCCAGGGTTTTGTAAAGTTGAAGCATAAACTCGGTGTCTTTATATGCCAATCCTTTAGATATAACGGCTAGCATTCCATTAGCCTTTTTGATTATTTTCTGCACTTGTTCGTTGTATTTTAAAGTTCTATGCACCTGAAGTATAAAAGGTACGGTGTACAAGACATTTGGACACAATGGGGAAATTTTAGCATGGCCAATCCATCTTTGGACTGTGGGAGGAAACCCATGCAGACACAGGGGGGAAAAGTGGAAAATCCGCTTTACCTCACGGTTCCCTAAAGTATAGTCTGCGGTCTCCTGACACAAAGAACAAAGAAAATTACATGTCAGGAACAGGCCCTTCGCCCCCCCCAGCCTGTGCCCACAACAAGGGCAGCACGGTAGCACAAGTGACTAGCACTGTGGCTTCACAGCGCCAGGGTCCCAGGTTCGATTCCCCGCTGGGTCACTGTCTGTGCGGAGTTTGCACGTTCTCCCCGTGTCCGCGTGGGTTTCCTCCGGGTGCTCCGGTTTCCTCCCACAGTCCAAAGACGTGCAGGTTAGGTGGATTGGCCATGCTAAATTACCTGTAGTGTCCATAAGGGTTGGGAGGGGTTATTGGGTTGCGGGGATAAGGTGGAAGTGAGGGATTAATGTGGGTCGGTGCAGACTCGATGGGCCGAATGGCCTCCTTCTGCACTGTATGTTCTATGTAATCTATGTAAACAATTATGGAAAATGAGGTAGGACACAGATAATTATGTTGCACTGGAGACCAAATTCAATTATACAATTAATCCCACTGTACATAACATGAAAACCCATCTCAATGTCAGTCAGCTGGCCAAAATCGGAATATGACCATATGCCAAAACTGATCCTCAATTACTTCCTTTATTCTAATGACCCAGTCTGCTCCACATCAAACCTGTGCCAAATATGAAACAATTACTGTTAAGAATAAATAAAATCTCCTTTACAAAATAATTTCCATCAAAAATCATTACTGTTAGTTTTGATTCAATTGTGTTAATTAGGTTTTAATTGCATGCAGGTGGTGAGCATTAACTAGGGTTTCACTTTTGCTCCTATAAAAAAAGACTGAAATTGTGGTTGTTGGATAAGGAGGTGCATGCTTGTAATGTGTAACTCTGTAGATAAATGCTCATAAACGCGTGTAAAGATTGGCCCATATTCCATCCTTCAATACCTAGCTTTCTGAAACGTAACATTTTGTCCTGATTTGAAGGTTTTGTTTTAAGGTGCAAATTTTATGCCTTACAAGAGTCGTTGAAACAGAGATCTTCGCCTTTTCCACAGTACTGCTTGCCCTTGGTGCGCAGGTTTGCATTAATAGGACAGTCCTTGTTTGGTTTCAAAATGAGGCTAAATATTTGCTTCCCTGTCCAGAGTGTCACGGGCTGTAAGGGAGACATTATCTTGCACTTTAGCATAAATTCGCTTAACTCTCTGTCATAAATCTGAAGTGTGGATTTACCAAGAAATGTACAATTACAGCATCCCTCCCTCTAATAGATGCAAGCGGTACCCACAATTAACTATTAGTTATGCACTTATGAATGGAATCAAATAACAAGTAACATGGACTTCACCAGGCTGTATACACCTCCCAAAAACACGACATCAGGCTTATCCACATTTATGGTATCAAAACTTTAAGAACCATTAATATGTTAACTGCAAACTTGCATACAATTCCAAATGGGTAGTCATCAGCATTCCAGTCGGGGAACACTTCAGCAGTCAAGGGCATTCAGCCTCTGATCTCCGGGTAAGCGTTTTCCAAGGCGGCCTTCAGGACGCGCGACAACGCAGAATCGCCGAGCAGAAACTTATAGCCAAGTTCCGCACACATGAGTGCGGCCTCAACCGGGACCTGGGATTCATGTCGCATTACATTCATCCCCCACCATCTGGCCTGCGAAATCCTACCAACTGTCCTGGCTTGATACTGTCCTGCCAGTGGGCAGCACGGTAGCACAAGTGATTAGCACTGTGGCTTCACAGCGCCAGGGTCCCAGGTTCGATTCCCCGCTGGGTCACTGTCTGTGCGGAGTTTGCACGTTCTCCCCGTGTCCGCGTGGGTTTCCTCCGGGTGCTCCGGTTTCCTCCCACAGTCCAAAGACGTGCAGGTTAGGTGGATTGGCCATGCTAAATTACCCGTAGTGTCCATAAGGGTTGGGAGGGGTTATTGGGTTGCGGGGATAAGGTGGAAGTGAGGGATTAATGTGGGTCGGTGCAGACTCGATGGGCCGAATGGCCTCCTTCTGCACTGTATGTTCTATGTAATCTATGATACAATTCACAACTCTTTAACCTGGGGTTACCCCATCTCTGGGGTATTTTTTAAAATTTTTTTTTAATTAAAAACTTTTTTTTAACCTTTATTCTAGGTCCCGCGCACACAAAATTGTAACATGCATGTCCTGGATCTCAACCTTACTTATCCACAAACCCTTTTCCCTACACGTGCCTGAGCGCCAACGAGCAGCCAAGGGCTCCCTGATTCTTCCAGAGGATGGTAACTGGCTCCCACCCAGTTCAGGTAGAAAGTGGAACTGCATTAATCAGACCCAGTGCTCACAATGTCATGGCCACATATTGCACCACATGCTCTGTACAAATCAGCAAGTCTGGGATGGTAACCCAGTGACAGCCAAAATCCTGCCCCACCCCCACCGTCAACCCCTAATTTCTAATTCAGCAACGTCCCGATTACAAACACGTTATGACATGACAATGCAAGTAAATCGTCAAATGAAATGGGAAGCATTGGGAAAACCCAATGATTTAAAATGTACATGCTTGCAAAGGTTTTATAAAGTCCATCGATAAAATAAAAAGATTAAACTATAGCAGAACATAAAAACTATTTAGCAAAAACAGATTCAAGTTAAGTTTTACGAATCAAGTTAGTTTCATATCGTGCGTAACCCCCAGTTGTGGAACATTAGCATATAGTACATTATAGTACAAAATCGTTGAAGTATCACCTTCCGGATTGCTGGAGGCGGAAGACTAATTTTGATTCGCTCATCTTTGCCTGAAAGAATGGAGGCGACGATCTGACACGTCTTTGCTCTATCAAAGAAAGTGTCTTTCCTGGTCAGCAGATACGCAGCTGTACAAACAAAAATGAAATATCGTCTTTAAAAAAAATAGAACATTTTATCAGAAGCCAAGTACAAAACCTTGAGGAATATACACAAAAGTCAGCACATGATTTATTCCGTAATACTGCAAATTCAAAATTCTTGCCGCTCATATATATTTGCGGTGCCTGCCTGAACTCAACTGTACCAATAGTGGGAGAAGCCAAGCATTTCCCATTAAGAATGACTGAGACAGGGAGGGGAAATTAATCCTAAACTTTAGCTGGTCTCAAATGTAATTCCAGTTGCCAGTTTAAGGGCAGCACTAGCTAAGGATTAGGGACAAGAATGCAGAGATTTCCCACCACCCCCCAAAAGAAAATTTGAAACTGCTACAGGCCTCTTCCACGCTGAATCCAAGTAAATTCCTAAACTCTACAGATTGGCATTCAAAACCAGCTTGGATGAGGTTGTACATTTGCTGACGAAACACAAAGCGAACAATATGGTAAACCTGAAAACTTTTGAAAGCAACTCCTCGACTGAGAACTTTATTGAAACATAGATCATGTTATTGATATTACTACCAACTTAGCATGTTGTTAACCAGAGAACAATTGCACTCGCACCCCAACTAGGCAACTATGTGGACAAATAATTATTTAAAAACAATCCAACACAAATATCGTTTGACAAGAATATAATTACAAAGAATCAGACACTTCAATGCCACTATGAATATATGCTGACAAATATAAATAAATGTTAGCAGCAACAGCAACTAAAAAAAGATTAATGCAAGAACTGTTGTCACATGAAACCTGACATATTGACCTGAAACATCAAATCAGATTTTGTCTCCACAGATGCTGCCTGACCTGCTGAGAATTGAGCATTTTTCAATTTTGGTTTAAGTTGTAAATGCTACTCAAATACTAGTACATAATTGGTTTGATATACTTGGCCTAATCTAATTCCTGCTCCGTTTGCAAAGAATATAAATTCCAGCTGATTCACAAGGTATTTGACCTTTTTATTTTCACTACTCACAACCTTACCTGTTAGAAAATCCTGGATTGCAGCAATCAGCGGTTCCCCATTTCTAGGAGTTACCAAATTGGCTTTTGTCTAAAGAGAAAAGAAATTATGTGGTGGATAAACTAATTAAATTGTAACCACTTTTACAAGTATTCAATGCTCCAGAGAATGAGGCGTTGTAATTGAATCAGGTAAATTAGATCCAGTCAGGTAAAGTTAAAGTGCACAAGACAGTTTGGATAAACAATCTACAGCAAAATGCAAACCAAAAAAAAGACCTCAGTATCAATTAGTTGGTTGAAATGACCATGACACTGAGAAAGTTGCTTTACAAGGTTAAGGACATTTGATCCAACTGGGTTTATCTTCATTCCTCTGTTGTACTCTAGCTTCACTTCTGTTGCTTGATGTGTGCTAACCTCCAGTTGGTAAATACCGAACAGGGTGGTGGCTTCCAGTTTTAATCAACATCTTTCCCAGGGCTACCAACTAATATCTCATTCACCCCATCGACTCTTTGTGGGACCATGCGGTGCACCGATTAGCCAAGTTTGCCTAAAACACAGCTGAAAATCACATTTCAAAAGTAATTATGCTGCGTGCACTTTGGGATCTCCTGAGAACATTGTGACATAATACATAACTTCCTTCTTTACGTTTCCTCGTCAGTGTTCATAGCTAAAGATTTACTTGCTTAAAGTACATGTTAAATTCCTGTTGATAGTATCCTGTTAATTGATCTGAAGCAATTTTTCTTGTGAAAATTAGGTTAAATGGTTTGTAATACCTCGATTCATGGTTTACTCTTTTATGGAACACAAGGATCCATTCAATACTCCCAGTCCTCTGGCATAGCTCCTGCATTAATGAACATCTTAACTGTGTTAGCCCGAGCCAGCTCATTATTTCCTCAAGATTGTATGGTGTTGGTCATCTCACCCAGGTGCCTTGCCATTGAGTTTTGTAATAAGTTTATTTATTAATTCTAATATCTTATCAAAACTTTGAGGGCAGTGAAGATAACAGTTGCCGATTGATTTGCAATAGTAAATTAGCCACAGAAAATAAAACGTAGGTTTATTGCTACATTAAAGAATGCATGAATGTAACCAAACAGTACTTACCCCCATCAGAACAAGTGCTTCAGCCTTGGCTTCCTCAGTTTGAGGAAGATGAAGATTCATTTCATCACCATCAAAATCCGCATTGTACGGTGTACAGACACATTCATTGAACCGGAATGTTCGGTGTGGTTTTACCATGGCCTGAAATTTTTATCAATATAAAAAAGTTGCAATTTCTTTTCATCTTGGTAGATTCTACATTTTACAAAAGTTATCACTGATCCTGGTTATAGATTGTAACATAAATTGGACAGGGTGGGGGGACTGTGGCAGCATAAGGGTGAATAAATTGTATAAATTCTGCTCCCAGGAATCACAGACTGCATTTTGAGCTAATGTACAGCTCACTTTTTTAAACTTTCGCACGCCTTGCAATCATGCCAAAAACCATCAAAACCACAAAAAATTAGCAAGATGCTAAAGACACATTAGTCAAAATATTTTTTGCAGTATTGTACCCTCGAAGCTGATTCAAATTATTTTTACGAACTTAATTATGCAACTGAAAAAGTATCAAACAATTTGTTTCTGCAAACAAAGGTACGAATAATGCACTTTTTATCATCATTTCATGAATTAAAAAACACTTACTATATGGGCCATGATGCTCAGCTTGTGCAGGGACGGTTGTCTGTTGAATAGCACTATATCACCATCAATTAGATGTCGTTCCACAATGTCACCATATTTCAATTCCTGTGCCATCTTCTCCCTATTTCCGTATCTCAGAAACCTTTATATAGAGGCAAAAATTAGGCAGTGCACGTACATAAACATATTTTAAAAAATGAAAATGTTGTTGTCCCTGGAATTGCAATTTGGATTTCCGCACAACCAAAATGTTTGGTACAAACATTGGGTGACTATGTTAGTAAACAAGAAGGTGCACTCAAAAGCACCGTAATATTGCCATGAATATAGACATTTCAGTTATATATTGTCCAATATGTATCCAGTGCAGTAATTGTTAAAAGCCTAAGTTGGTGTGTGTATCGGTCTACTGTTGTAATGTTTTTTAAAATCCTAGTTTAAAAGACAGGCAGACACTGTGGCTACAGAATGTGTAATTAAGGCATCATAAAAATAAGATCATCCTTATTTCAAACTATGCTTATATTTAAATGGACAAGCTTAATAGATTATTGTTACGATTTCTGAGATGTAGCTGAGACATTGTGTTTACATTTAAGTAATCGGGTAATGGGATTAGAGTGGAATAGAATTCTTACCATGCAGTAGGAGGCCATTTGGCCTACTGAGTCTGCGCTGACCCTCTGAAAGAGCACCCTGCCTAGGCCCACTCCCTCATCCTATCCCCGTAACTCCAATATTCTACCCACAACACGTATCTTTGAACACGAAGGGGGCAATTTAGCTAGGCTAATCCACCTAACCTGCACATCTTTGGACTGTAATGGAGCACTCGGGGGGAAACCCATGCAAATACAAGGAGAAAGTGCAAACAAGAATTTGCCGGTTGTTTCCTGCAGGATCTCTCTCTCCAGGCAGTGTTTTGGAGGAATTCTTTATCCAGAGGCTGGCAGGTACTCCTGTGTTTGATAACTTTATTGAAAAGTGGGTTTTGCTCTGTGATGGGTTTTGCGTGATTGGAGAAAAATAAGGTAGCAGTTAGGAGTTGAAGTGTTCCATTTTATTGTTAAGAACTGTTTAACTGTTGAGTGTAAGCTATTTATTTTATGATGTTAAGAAAGTTTGATACTGTGCAGAGTAGGAGGGATAAATAGGCAGGTAGTGTCTAGGGGAGAGGAGCGGGCATGTGCAGTATGGTTTGATTGAAGTATTGGTTTTGTATTGATGTTTGCACATTTCTGTTATCTGTAACTGTTTACAATGCCAAAAAATACCTCAATAAAATTCTTTGTTAAAAAAGAAAGAAAGTTTGATACTGTGGTAATAGGAAGGTTTGTTTTAATACTCCATATCCCTATTTGTGTGTGGATGTAGCACTGTAGCATTGTGGATAGCACAATTGCTTCACAGCTCCAGGGTCCCAGGTTCGATTCCGACTTGGGTCACTGTTTGTGCGGAGTCTGCACATCCTCCCCGTGTCTGCGTGGGTTTCCTCCGGGTGCTCCGGTTTCCTCCCACAGTCCAAAGATGTGCGGGTTAGGTGGATTGGCCATGATAAATTGCCCTTAGTGTTGGGTGGGGTTACTGGGTTATGGGGATAGGGTGGAGGTGTTGACCTTGGGTAGGATGCCCTTTCCAAAAGCTGGTGCAGACTCGATGGGCCGAATGACCTCCTTCTGCACTGAAAATTCTATGATAATCTATGATGTACTCCCGGAGCAAAGTATTCTTTTCCTCACAGTTTTACAAAGTAAATAAAAATATTGGGGTTTCTGTCCAGTATCATGGCAAATGAGAGGTCTGGTCCGGGATTGTAATAATATCCCATAACCAATTCAATCACACAGTAGAGGAGTTTACAGATAATTTCACTCTAAGTTCTTGCTTCAAAACAAAGCTTGGAAAATATGCCAGACCACATCACTCAACTTCACAATCCTTCACTGGTCAGAACAGCGGAAGTGACAAAAATGGCATTTTTCTTCGCTCGTGATGGTTAGTTCATCGGAAATGGTGAGCTCACATTAATGAGACAAGGGCATAACAGTTATGTGGCCAATATGCACTGGTTAAATTTCTATGAAATACCGGCTCATGCCTTGCATCATCTAGCCTGGAGGTCACACTCAACCTAACACCTGGTGGCTCAAATGCACTGCTAAAAAAGATCACCCTTCTAAAAAAAAACTGACCAACTGAAGGTATTGGGGGAAGAAAAGCACCAACTTCCATCAAGTTTAATGTCTTCATTCTGCATAATTTCTGAAAGAAGACGAGCTAAACTCAAGAACAATATTTAAAATTGGAATAGGAAAAACGTAATCAGAAATCCTTCAGCGCTAAAATAAAACTCAAAAGGAAATGATCACCGCTTCAGGTTTGTGTGTCGCTGCTGAATGAAGTTAGCCCCAGGATGTACTTCAGGTCCGTTGCGTACAAGTTTCCTCATGAATTCCAGATTGGCTTTTGTCACCTGTTGTAAAAGTATCTCAGTGAATACGTTTCAACAGATACTTTCCAATTAAAAAAAAAGAATCCTAAAAGGAACTCACCCTTTCCGGATATGTCAGGATTTTTGCCACATGCACTGGAACCGCTACTTCATCTATACGCAGATTAGGATCAGGAGAGATTACAGTTCTGCTGGAAAAATCCACTCTTTTTCCAGACAGGTTTCCTCGAAATCGACCTAGAGTTTTATTTCGAATAAAGAGCAACCATATTCATTAATGAAAAACTCTTCCTGTACAACGGCTGCAGTGCATTGTTAGTATTCTTAAGAGCTTATAACTGTTTTTTAGTTTGACAGACTTGTAATAAGTAATTTTCCCGAGTGTACCTCAAATCTGAACTTGTAGCTTTTGAGGGTGAACCGGGTAATGTCAGAAATCAAGATCAAATGGAATTTAAAGAAGATCTAGAGATCTTAGTGCAGGAGAACAAAGCACAAGCAAAGGCAGTTAGAAATTCCTGAGACATGTAAACCAAACCAAATACAGGCTATCTTAAAAATTAAAACTTTCCTGCATCTTAACCGCCAAGTTATTCAAAGAAATACGCAGGTGATCATGCATTTTCATGGCACCTAAACTTTGAAATAATTATCCAATTTCTTCAGGTTCTCCTGGCCTCACTGGATTCCTGTTGAAGAGAAGCATTCTGAATGCCTTCTTCACCTCCCTATCTACCTGTGCTGCCACCTGGACTTGGCCACCAAGGTCCCTTTGTTCCTCAATACTCCCTGGGGACCTGCCGTTCATTAGGCACATCCTGTGGCATTGTTGAAATTGAAAGTGTTGTGCCACCCTTATGCATTTCTGTTTGTTTCAAATGTTGGGACATAATTTTTGAGAAGAGAATTTGCAAGGCTAGGTCAAATCACAGAACTGTAAACTAAATATTTTGTTTTTTGAAAAATGGATCTCATTAGGACAAAAAAGGATTAATCTGAAATGTTAGCCACTGTTTCCTTGATTCGGAAGGGGATCGCCCGTAAGGTGTTTAACATTATTCTTCCCCGACTATCAAAGTTCCAGGGAAACTTAAACCATTAATGGATAAAATACATTTTAAACACCAGGATTATATATTTTTAAAAAAAACTATCGACAGCTACATGATCTGTGTTATACAATCATTCTTTACAATGTTTTATGGATCAATTCAAATTTTAAAAAATATATGCCGCAGTTGCTGTTCAATGAAGTCCAGAAATGTTCTGCACAACCATCTCCCTTTTTCTCTCATGTCACCGATGGTACCGGCCACTGAATCAAATACAGATCAAAAAATGTCAAGTGGTTGTGAAATTGCGTTTCATTCTACTTGGGAGCCTTGAGCAATTGAACAGAAAGTTCACTACATTGGTAAATAGCCTACCCTGTTTTCCCTTCAGCCTCTGTACAAAACCCCTGGTCCATTTCTTGGGTGCCATGTTGAGAGGAATGCCAGAAAGTTCACTATTGATGTAAAGTGCACACTGTAACTGGAGGAAGTCCCAATCTTCCATGATCATTTGAGTCTTCGCTCCAGACATTCGATGCTGAGGAAAGAGAGAGAGAGAGAGAGTTCATGATCCAATTCTGTGCTCTGGACTGGAGAGCTGCTGCTGGGCTTTGAACTTAAGTTTACAAATGAACTACACAACGATGTGTTAAAAGACAATTCCGCTTCCCTCATTTTGTAACCTTCAGAGACGAGAATAAAGAGGTTTGATCTAACTATTTTCAAACCAATTCCACTGCATAAAATCCCAATGTCCAATTCACTAAATCTGTCTGTGCCTCTTGTGAAGCAATTCCAGATATATTTTTGCCATCAGTAACACTAAGTGTTCATCTGTTTATCTAGAACGCCTTTTCTCCTTATACTTTCTTTCTATTACATTTTCTTTCATGTGTATCTTCCCCTCTTCTATCAGGCAAATATTTTAGATATTCACATTTCTTTATTGATGCCTTTCTCATCTATCTAAAGCCTGTGGTACAGAGTAAGATGAAATCCATTGTGTACTGTGTTAGAGCAGAGTACTGGGATCAGATGGAGATGTAGGAACATTCTTAAATAAGACAAAATATTAGGATGGGGCAGGACTCCGTTTCAGGCGACAAGAATAAGAGGAGAATTTGGAAATGCAGAGTGACACCATGCCACAGATTTGACTTGTGGGACATCTACAGTGTATTTGTTGGGCTAGGGAATAAAGATTTCCTCGTCAGAAGGAAGCACAGTAAAAAAAAAAAAGTAGAAAGACTATGTTGGACCAAAGCGTTTTATTTTATAAAATACCCCAAAAAAGGTTAAGAAATAGATTCCTAATATATGTTTCATATGTACTGGTCTATTATTTCATGCTAATTAAATTACTAAATATAATGTTAAAACGCAAAGTGAAATCACAGTGGCCACAAGGTGGAGCTTGCGCATTTTGTTGAGAACTTATCTGAGACATTTACATTTATACATTATAGTGGATAGTTAACATTATAATTATAAAGTTTGGAAGATTATGTTTTGGGGTTGTCTTTAAGTATAGAGTAAAATGAAGGGGATCAAATGACCTGCTCCAAAGTCTGTCTGACAGCAAAAGCTGGGTGGTTTTGTTGTTATAGATTAAAGGGGTTCCAGATTGTTTTACTGGGAAGAAGGTGCAAGGTGTTTATACTTGTAGAGACAATGCAGCAGCCCGTGTACTAACTGATAAGACTAGGAGAGTCCCAGAAAAGTGTTGAAGATTTTGGGCTGTATACAGTGTCATGTGCGAGTACCTTTAAGAAATGGATGTTTATCTAATAGCTGTAGTGGATGCACCTTTAAGAAATGGGTGTTTGTCAAATATCTGCAGCGATGTCAGAGAGTGGGTGGAGCTGGGCTGTGTCTTTCACTTTTGTTTTTCAGCAGGCAGCTACAGGGTGTTTTTAAGTTTAGTTTTTGAGAGCTGGATAGCTGCAAGAAAAGCAAGCAGCTGTATAAGGATCTCTCTGCAATCTAAAGACTGTCTCCAGATCATTTGGGCGATTTCAAAGTGCTAACTGCTCTCAGTAGAGAATCTAAACCTGATGTCGGTGTTAAAAAGGGTCTTTTGTCTTCTGGATGTTGCAAGGAAAGATTACGTGTTACTTATAGAATATTGTAGCTGTGGGGATGATTGGTGTTGATAGTTGTTAAGATGTTTACTGTGGGTTTATAAAGTGTTAACTGGTTTCATAAATAAACATTGTTTTAATTTAAAAGTACTTTAACTCTCTGTTGCACTACACCTGTAAAGTAGGCCCGTGTGCTACCACAACCACAATCTATTAAAAGGTGTGGGTCAGGTGAACTCCATGATACACTTTGGAGTTCACTAAACCCTGGCCCATAATAACAGTTGTGCCTTAAACTTCCATTTCCATTTACCTCCCAGATCAAAGTGAGTTGGGGGTTCAGGGATAGCTGACCAAATTTCTACCTGGATTTGAGGCCCATGTAATTCACGCGCCTGTAGAAAAGCTTGCAGAGGAAGCCATTGTAAAGATCGGATCAGGGGCTTTCCGAAAACATCACTGAACATTGCAAATAGGTGGGCTAGTCTGTGGAGGTCCAGGACCGAGCAGCTAGAGGCTGAAAGTCTCTATGATTCACTGCGCCAGAACAAGGATGGAAGCTTGCACTTTGATTGAAATGACCAAATTTACGAGGAGTTAGAACAAAGTTGGAAGCTTCACCTGGCTTGCACTAGAGGGAGAATCTCCAGTAATACACATGCCTGGATAGAGATTTCTAGGGTTAGAAGTTACAAAGCTGAGAAATAAAAAGAACAGAAGTAAACCCTCGGGAGCGGAGAATCAGTTTGGACTGATTCTGGGAGAATGGATAGTGTAACCATGTGTAAGTTATGTGATAGTGTAAGTATCGGCAGCCTACAATAATCGTGTTTTTAGTCTGTTAAAGTAAACATCTTAAAACATGACATGTTGTTGTGTTAGCCATTCAGCTATTAGCTGGAAGTTCACATTTCTTTTTAAAAGGTTATTGGTCTCGATAGAGATCATAATACTAATAACATGGAAAATATATCAAGAGGACTTGAACCTGCTATAATTATCCACCACAAATATCCCAACACTATTTTGCTATCAAGCGTGTATCGTTGGTATGATACAAAAAACTAAAATTCCCAAATGAAATACATGCAGACCTCGGTAATGTTTGAGGGAAGGGAATAAAGCCACAGACACAGTCGTACTTTCCTTTCCATTAACCTGATACCAACTAAAGCTCCTCTCAGGTTGTGATGACTCTAAGTAAACTTTGGAACATCAAAAATATTTGCTTCAATCCTTCTCCCGGGAATATCGCTCCGAATCAGAATAAAAAACGGAAAGGATTTTCACTGCAATGGTCTGAATTCAAATAAAGCCCATTTTCATAGTCTGGAAATATAGTCTCAAACTTAGTCGTAGCACACAATCTGTGGAGTAAAACCTCCCAGAATTAAGCACAAAATGCACTCTGAAATAGATAAACCGGTAGGGGGTCTTCTTCAAAGAAATAGAAGTTGGGTGGGTTGGTGAAACAAGACAAATAGAACTTAGGTCAAAAAACAACCGAGTAAAATGCAGTTTCATTTTGCAGTTGGGCATCCTCGATACAAAAACTATTTCTTAAAAGGAAATACAAAATCTTCCATTTCCAAGACCACTCACGCGGTCACTAAAACTAATGGAATACGAGCACGTTTTTGTGGCTTTTCTCAAGGACCAGAACAATGTACTAGAACACAGCGGGGGGGGGAAATGTCTGTCCTTTTAGCATTCCAGAACACAGGCATACTATGGCAAAGCAAACTTTATCCTCTTGGTGCCAGTGTAATTTCTCTGGAATGATCAGTTTCCTGTGTTTAAAAAAAATATATAAACCTACAATTTTAGTGCGATGGGCATTTGCATTCAAGTAAAATTGGTAGATTAAGTAGAATGCCTCCATTCTGATGGATGACTTATGCATATATACAAAACCACATAGAGACTTTTAAGAAAATCAGTGATTTGAATGATGTACCATTTTAAGAATACATACAAGGAGGCAATTCCCTTATAAATCAAATAAATCTTGATATTCAAACAATTCAAATTGAAGGTTATTAAATTTGATTACACAGTCCTACATTTGTCTTAATCCCTGCCACTGACAGGAAAGAAGCCACAGGGTCACAATTGGAAATACAAGAATTGGAAATACACAGGGTAGAAGGAGTGGAAATCTTTGCTAATTTACCTCTAACATATCAAGGGCGCCAAGGAAAGAGACAATGGTTAATATCTACAATGAATATTACATATTTCAGGCTCATGACTACAGGCTACAGATCATTCCTAAATATAAAACCAAAAGGTAGGTATGGAACAAACATACTCGAGAAGACAAAGACACACTTACACTAGTTTAGGCTAATCTTGGCTAGTTTTACATTTATAAAGAATGTTTTTTCTAAATTTAGGGATGTGTACTACTTATTGGAGAACCCTGTTAAAAGTGCAAAATGTGACCGTTATTAGATTGTAGCAATGATCAGTCCACTTCAGTTCTACACATTAAACAGTGCATGCTCATCATCAAATATTGCATTTTAATGCTGTACAAAATGATAATACTAGAAACATGGCCTGACCTTTTTAATTACATCATTTAGGAAGATAATTTCTGTCAGCTTCATGGTTAGATCATCTTCGTTTGTCCCCGATTTCAGGTCACTGACCACTGAAGGCCTAATACAAAGCGGAGGAACCAGTAATCGAGTAAGGACGAGGTCTGCAGGCTTCCCCGCTTCCAGGTTCATAAGAAGCAGTGGGACATCTTCTGAGGGAATTCTTTTAAATATATTTAACACCACAAGGGGGTTTAGATTCTCCTGAAAGATGACGAGATAGCAAGTTGTGTACATACACATAAAATTAATTTCTTTCTGATTTCTGCAACGTGTAATCATTCAGAAGTCTCACACTCTGCAAACAAATTTTAGAAAATTTAAGAAAATGATATACTGTAATGAAGTATGCATTGAAGTATACATGCAAGACATGTGCTTTGCAGTGTATGCTTACCTTCCAGAAGGCCTATATGGTGAATACCAAACACTTTTAAATTCTAATAAATGGATTTACTAAAATTAGAATATTAAAAGTTAATTTTTTTGCAGAGTTGATATGCTCCTTAATAAATAATTACATTGATTGCAGGGCAGTTTCACAAACATATTTCTCACATTGTCTAATGAAACAATCATGCTAATCCATTGAATTTATAAAATAATCCAAGAAAGTTGATTTTGGTAACGAGTTGCAGAATCTAATTTCAAGAAATTGAAGACCACAATACTAACTTGAGCTCTTCCAAGCAATGCTTCCACCTCTTTGTTATGTTCTATGGCTATATCAAAAGATTGGAGAAAATCTGACACCACAGGATCCATCACTTTCTTATTTGTCTTGTACTTTTCATGAATAATTTTCAATAAGCCACATTTTTTCACAGGACCTATTTGAAACAAAGTGCCGATATTTTTCACTTGATCGAACAAGCAATTACAAATAATTAACAATTTGAGATTAAGAGCATGCCAATTTTGGGGGGGCATTTTTCCAATCAAGGGGCAATTTAGCGAAGCCAATCCACCTACCCTGCACATCTTTGGGTTGTGGGCGTGAGACCCATGCAGACAAGGGGGGAATATGCAAACTCCACACGGACAGTGACCCGGGGCCGGGATCGAACCTTGGTCCTCGGCGCCCGTGAGGCAGCAATGCTAACCACTGCGCCAGTGTGTGCCCCCGAGCATGACAGCTTTTGAATAGCATTTGGGATTTACAATCCTTCATCGCATTTCAGAAGTGCCCCAAAACACTTCCCCTTGAATAAATTCATTGTACATTCACAATATGCATTTTTCAAAAAGCAAAACCCCAACGAAAAAGCAATAGTAAATGAACAGCTCATCTGTTTTTGGTGGTCTTGGTTGAAAGAGGAATGTTGAATGCAAGATCTGAATTAATAATTAGAACAGGTAAAACTGTTCTCAGCTTAATATCCCGTCTTTGGTAATGCTGCCCTCCCTCAGTATCGGAGTATTTGTTAAAAATATAAATTAAGAGTACCCAATTCTTTTTTCCAATTAAGGGGCAATTTAGTGTGGCCAATTCACCTACCCCGCATATCATTTTGGGTTGTGGGGGTGAGACCCATACAGAAAAAATGAAATGAAATGAAAATTGCTTATTGTCACAAGTAGGCTTCAAAATGAAGTTACTGTGAAAAGCCCCTAGTCGCCACATTCCGCCGCCTGTTCGGGGAGGCTGTTACGGGAATTGAACCGTGCTGCTGGCCTGCCTTGGTCTGCTTTCAAAGCCAGCGATTTAGCCCTATGCTAAACAGCCCCAATACAGGGCTGTTTACGGGGACACGGGGAGAAAGTGCAAACTCCACCCAAACAACGAACCTGGGCCCTCGGCACCACGAGGCAGCAGTGCAAAACACTGTGCCACCGTGCCGCCCTAGTATTGGAGTGTTAACTTAAATTATATGCACAAGCTTTGATGTGGAACTTGAACCCATGGCCTTCTGGTTTAGAGACAAAACTGTTACCAACTGAGTCAAGCTGACACTTCATTATGTCAATGATTTTTAAATCTACTTATTTTTCCGAAGCAGTACACATCAGGAACAGCGGCCCTGCTAAAAAATAAGAACATCTCATTTGGTTGACCTCCATCTTAACATGAAGAACTTTTAAAATTGTCGTAAGATTTTGTCACTAGATAGGAGGTTTCTTCTTGGACGAAATTCACACGGACAGGTAAAGCTTTCTTCTGAAAAGACTACCCGTCTAATTAACACTTCTGCACCCTGCCCAAACGCCTGCTGTCAAGACTGTGCAACTGTGCCTCAAACTCTCTAATCAGCTATCTAATCAATACAAAATTGTGGAAAGGTTGGTGCTATGGAATCATCTGTTACAAACTGTGATGAAACTTGATAATTAATTTATCAGTTTTTAAAAATTCAATCCATCTGTGTTGAAGTGGGAAGAGGTGCTTTTTGCTTGATCAATAAGGGGATCAGGGGTTCTGGAGAGAAGGCAGGATGGGATGCAAAAAATATCAGCCATGATTGAATGGAGGAGCAGACTCGATGGGCCGAGTGACCTACTTCTGCTCCTATGTCCTATGGTCGAAGTCCACAAGTAAAATATGAACCATTGAGTGCATCTCAACGCACCACCCAGCTACATGCTAAAGTTTATAAGAGGTATTTTTTAAAAGTCATTAATATGGTATCAGTCAGAATGCTGAAAGAAACATAGAAATGGCAGATACAGTAACTGATAAATGGCATATTTTTCCATAATTAATTGAACGCCAGTGGACAATAAGCTCCTACCATTGAAGGATCCACAATAGAGGCAGAAGGTCCTTTTCCTACACTTTTCAGAGACTTTCTTTTTCAGGCCTCGCTTCTGGAGGTAAGTTAAACCTGGCCTTTTCAAAGTATCTAGAAACAGCTTCTTTTCATCTTGAGACAGCATGATGTGAGAACATATTTTACAGATCATCTGTAAAAGAAACATAGCAAAGCATCAGATGTTTGAGTCATTAGCCTCCTGGACAGTTGCATGCAAGACAGAGTGAGCTGGAATTCTAATTAGCTGGGGTCTAATTCCAGGTTCTGACCTCGCATAGCGTGCTTTGTGTCGCCAACTCCAATTCTCAACGCCCCAGCCAATTAAAGACTCGGGAGTTGGTTTGCTGTTCAATCGTGGGATGTGGGCGGGATGCTGACATTGGAGGGCCAATAGGAGGTCCTCAAGCACTCAGATCAGCAGCCCCACTGGAACTCCCTCCCTTTACTCGACAACTTCAAATCTACATTCAGGAGCGAAATTGGCCTATAGGATGTGTACTCTTCAGCATTCTTGCCTGCCTTCAGAATTAAGGAAATATACGCCTCTTGGAGTTTCTACAGCAGCAGGCCTGCTTCGACTGGGTGACTGTACATGCCATTTAGTCAGAAATCTTCTAGGAACACACTATGGAGTATCCACTCCCAGATTAGGCAGCATGTGCCCCGTAAATAGGATGAAAGGATGAGAAGTGCAAGAGCCCACGGAAATGCTGCTATTCCCACACCTGCATCCCGAGACACACCCCCCCCCCCCCCCCCCCCCCCCCCCCCCCCCCCACTGGAGACATGTTTGAGGACCCCATCGAAAATTCAAACTTCCTAGGTCATTCCCGTGGAGTCAATGCACGGGACTTCCTGTAGCACATCTTCTGACATGCATCCGATCTCCGAAAATCAGGAGACCAGAAGATCTGGCCTGTACCTCAGCTGATTCTTCAAGATTGTGGGGAATGTTTTTACTGTGCAAAAAAAAATGACCATTTTGAAAATAAAGGGCTCCTGCAATTTAGGAATATGAATTTGTTGATGCTCAAATGCAGAAATATCCATCAAAATGAATAATACCAAGTGCTTTGATAATTTCTGCCCAGTGACAACATCAAACACTTCCATGCCGGTTTATGTCACTGTATCACAGGTGGCCCAATCCTCAAAGTTCAACCTAAAGTTCACAGAACAGCGTGCTGTACGATGACATTTCCATTTTCCAAACTCTTTCCTTTGAGCCAGATTTTAAACCCTGCCAAATTTTTAAAAAACATCAATGCAGACAAGAGGAAACTAGTTTCAGAACATAGGGCAGTTTGGCCTTCACAGCTAAACAAGCGACATTTGTGTATTCAGGATTGGTGTCAAACAGTATTGCCCCAAGTACATTCTGACACAATGCTATTCAGTTCCCTTTAAATGTTGCCTAGACGTATAACATAGTCAGTTTATTAAGGTAGTCTATAAAAAAGTTCCCCCATGTATATTTGAGATTTTAAAAGTTTATGCCTTTACTTCATCACCATTGGCTTTGCCAATGCCCTCCATCTTAGCTTCCCATAAATCATCCCCCCAAGACTAAATTGTGAAAAGGCTACCACCCATATTCTGTTCCACTGTAAACCCTGCTGTCCAGAATCTCCACACCCCAATGGATCAAATTTAAAGTTCCTATTCTCTTCATAGCCTCATTCTACCCTACCTGTGCAACATTATCCAGCATCATTTCATTTCCCTATGCATCTCCCTATCCACCTGTCTTTTTATTGTCCAAACGCTACTCTCTCTCACTTTCTCACAATCAATGTCCCTCCCACCTCATTATCAACCTTAAAAGACCATGTTAACCCTCAGCACTTCCACTCGGCTATTAGGTGAATTTCTTGACCATCCAATAACAATTCAGCACTAGCTCCTTTTTGAAGTGTCATGGGCTGTTTTTCATGGAAACCCTACAGTGCAGGAGGAGGTCATTCGGCCCAGCGAGTCTTCACCCTAACTAGGTCCACCCGCCCTATTCCTGCAACCTCCCCTTACCTGCACATCACTGAACACTAAGGGGCAATTTAGCGTGGCCAATCCACCTAACCTGCAGAAGGGAGATTTAATAATAGGAGATGAGGAAATGGCTGAGGAACTGAACAGGTTTTTTGGGTCGGTCTTCACAGTGGAAGACACAAATAACATGCTAATGACTGATGGAAATGAGGCTATGACAGGTGAGGACCTTGAGAGGATTGTTATCACTAAGGAGGTAGTGATGGGCAAGCTAATGGGGCTAAAGGTAGACAAGTCTCCTGGCCCTGATGGAATGCATCCCAGAGTGCTAAAAGAGATGGCTAGGGAAATTGCAAATGCGCAAGTGATAATTTTCCAAAATTCACTAGACTCTGGGGTGGTCCCGGCAGATTGGAAATTAGCAAACGTGACACCACTGTTTAAAAAAGGTAGGCAGAAAGCGGGTAATTATAGGCCAGTGAGCTTAACTTCGGTAGTAGGGAAGATGCTGGAATCTATCATCAAGGAAGAAATAGCGAGGCATCTGGATGGAAATTGTCCCATTGGGCAGACGCAGCATGGGTTCATAAAGGGCACGTCGTGCCTAACTAATTTAGTGGAATTTTTTGAGGACATTACCAGTGCGGTAGATAACGGGGAGCCAATGGATGTGGTATATCTGGAATTCCAGAAAGCCTTTGACAAGGTGTCACACAAAAGGTTGCTGCAGAAGATAAAGTTGCATGGCATTACGGGGAAAGTAGTAGCATGGATAGAGGATTGGTTAATTAATAGAAAGCAAAGAGTGGGGATTAATGGGTGTTTCTCTGGTTGGCAATCAGTAGCTAGTGGTGCCCCTCAGGGATCAGTGTTGGGCCCACAATTGTACACAATTTACATAGATGATTTGGAGTTGGGCAGTGTGTCCAAGTTTGCAGACGACACTAAGATGAGTGATAAAGCAAAAAGTGCAGAGGATACTGGAAGTCTGCAGAGGGATTGGGATAGGCTAAGTGAATGGGCTAGGGTCTGGCAGATGGAATACAATGTTGACAAATGTGAGATTATCCATTTTGGTAGGAATAACAGCAAAAGGGATTATTATTGAAATGATAAAATATTAAAACATGCTGCTGTGCAGAGACCTGGGTGTGCTAGTGCATGAGTCGCAAAAAGTTGGTTTACAGGTGTTTAAGGCAGCAAATGGAATTTTGTCCTTCATTGCTAGAGGGATGGAGTTTAAGACTAGGGAGGTTATTCTGCAATTGTATAAAGTGTTAGTGAGGCCACACCTGGAGTATTGTGTTCAGTTTTGGTCTCCTTACTTGAGAAAGGACGTAGTGGCACTGGAGGGTGTGCAGAGGAGATTCACTAGGTTAATCCCAGAGCTGAAGGGGTTGTATTACGAGGAGAGGTTGAGTAGACTGGGACTGTACTCGTTAGAACTTAGAAGGATATGGGGGGGATCTTATAGAAACATATAAAATTATGAAGGGAATAGATAGGATCGATGTGAGCAGGTTGTTTCCACTGGCGGGTGAAAGCTGAACTAGGGGGCATAGCGTCAAAATAAGGGGAAGTAGATTTAGGACTGAGTTTAGGAGGAACTTATTCACCCAAAGGGTTGTGAATCTATGGAATTCCTTGCCCAGTGAAGAAGTAGAGGCTCCTTCATTAAATGTTTTTAAGATAAAGATAGATAGTTTTTCGAAGAATAAAGGGATTAAGGGTTATGGTGTTCGAGCCGGAAAGTGGAGCTGAGTCCACAAAAGATCAGCCATGATCTCATTGAATGGCGGAGCAGGCTCGAGGGGCCAGATGGCCTACTCCTGCTCCTAGTTCTTATGTTCTTATTATCTTTGGACTGTGGGAGGGGATCCACACAGACATGGGGAGAACATGCAAACTCCACAGTCACCCAAGGCCGGCAATGAACCCGGATTCCTGGTGTGCTGTGAGGCAGCAGTGCTAACCACTGTGCCTTAAGAGGCTGTTACGTTGCTTTTCCACAAATTAATTCTCATGTGTTGGAGCTGATAATTACCACGAGTTTTCAACTCACAGCCCACCAGATGAGAAAATTAACAGACTACTCCAAACAGTGGAAGCTGCTCGAGTTGGATCTGTTAGAATCCATGTTTCAACATTGAACTTTTCTGTTACAAAATGGAAGGACGCGGCCCGATTGGTACTTTTGGGATTTTTAAAAAAAGGTCACAAGTTCATATTGGAACTGTCCAACAGGCAGGCCTCCTTCCAGAAATCATCTGACCAGTATGGTGCTCAAGGCAGGGATGGTTGATTGTTTAGAACTGCAATCACTTCAATCAGAGACAAAACTGAAAAGGCTACTTGCTGGAAATCATGAGAGAACGTTGTGAATCTGCTGGTTTCGAAGTTGGTTGTGCTGAGGCACCAGCTGAGGAAGGAAGGCTACCCTAACCGACTCACTCTCTCCACTTTGCCTTAAATTGTGTGGGACTAACAACTTGTAGCCAGAGAACCATCATCTGAGTCCGCATTTGGACCTACAATGCTGAAGCCAATTGGTGAGAATCCCCCAGACGTTCATCAGGACAAATCAGGGAGATTTGTTAGTGCTCTTTGGGGGGGTTTAAACTAATGCAGCAGGGGCATGGGAACCTGGATTGGAGTTTTAGGGTAAGGGAGAATGAGAGTATAGAGGTCAGGAGCACAGATTTGACGTCACAGGAGGGGGCCAGTGTTCAGGTAGGTGGTTTGAAGTGTGTCTACTTCAATGCAGGAGTATACGAAATAAGGTAGGGGAACTGCAGCATGGGTTGGTACCTGGGACTTCGATGTTGTGGCCATTTCGGAGGACATGGATAGAGCAGGGACAGGAATGGATGTTGCAGGTTCCGGGGGTTTAGGTGTTTTAGTAAGCTCAGAGAAGGAGGCAAAAGAGGGGGAGGTGTGGCGCTGCGAGTCAAGAGCAGTATTACGGTGGCGGAGAGGATGCTAGATGGGGACTCATCTTCCGAGGTAGTATGGGCTGAGGTTAGAAACATGAAAGGAGAGGTCACACTGTTGGGAGTCTTCTATAGGCCTCTAAATAGTTCTAGGGATGTAGAGGAAAGGATGGCGAGGATGATCCTGGATAAGAGCGCAAGTAACAGGGTAGTTATTATGGGAGACTTTAACTTTCCAAATATTGACTGGAAAAGATATAGTTCGAGTACATTAGATGGGTCGTTTTTTGTACAGTGTGTGCAGGAGGGTTTCCTGACACAATATGTTGACAGGCCAACAAGAGGCGAGGCCACGTTGGATTTGGTTTTGGGTAATGAACCAGGCCAGGTGTTGGATTTGGAGGTAGGAGAGCACATTGGGGACAGTGACCACAATTCGGTGACGTTTACGTTAATGATGGAAAGGGATAAGTATACACCGCAGGGCAAGAGTTATAGCTGGGGAAGGGCAATTATGATGCCATTAGACGTGACTTGGGGGGGATAAGGTGGAGAAGAAGCGGCAGTGTTGGGCACACTGGATAAGTGGAGCTTGTTCAAGGATCAGCTACTGCGTGTTCTTGATAGTATGTACGGTCAGGCAGGGAGGAAGGCGTCGAGCGAGGGAACCGTGGTTTACCAAAGTGGAATCTCTTGTTAAGAGGAAGAAGGAGGCCTATGTGAAGATGAGGTGTGAAGTTTCAGTTGGGGCGATGGATAGTTACAAGGTAGCGAGGAAGGATCTAAAGAGAGAGCTAAGACGAGCAAGGAGGGGACATGAGAAGTATTTGGCAGGTAGGATCAAGGAAAACCCAAAAGCTTTCTATAGGTATGTCAGGAATAAGCGAATGACTAGGGAAAGAGTAGGACCAGTCAAGGACAGGGATGGGAAGTTGTGTATGGAGTCTGAAGAGATAGGCGAGATACTAAATGAATATTTCTTCGTCAGTATTCACTCAGGAAAAAGATAATGTTGTGGAGGAGAATGCGGAGAACCCAGGCTAATAGAATAGATGGCATTGAGGTACGTAGGGAAGAGGTGTTGGCAATTCTGGACGTTCTGAAAATAGATAAGTCCCCGGTCCTGATGGGATTTATCCTAGGATTCTCTGGGAGGCCAGGGAAGAGATTGCTGGACCTTTGGCTTTGATTTTTATGTCACCATTGGCTACAGGAATAGTGCCAGAGGACTGGAGGATAGCAAATGTGGTCCCTTTGTTCAAAAAGGGGAGCAGAGACAACCCCGGCAACTAGAGACCGGTGAGCCTCACGTCTGTAGTGGGGTAAAGTCTTGGGCGGGGATTATAAGAGACAAGATTTATAATCATCTAGATAGGAATAATATGATCAGGGATAGACAGCATGGCTTTATGAAGGGTAGGTCATGCCTCACAAACATTATCGAGTTCTTTGAGAAGGTGACTGAACAGGTAGACCAGGGTAGAGCAGTTGATGTGGTGTATATGGATTTCAGCAAAGCGTTTGATAAGGTTCCCCACGGTAGGCTATTGCAGAAAATACGGAGGCTGGGGATTGAGGGTGATTTAGAGATGTGGATCAGAAATTGGCTAGCTGAAAGAAGACAGAGGGTGGTGGTTGATGGGAAATGTTCAGAATGGAGTTCAGTTACAAGTGGAGTACCACAAGGATCTGTTCTGGGGCCGTTGCTGTTTGTCATTTTTATCAATGACCTAGAGGAAGGCGCAGAAGGGTGGGTGAGTAAATTTGCAGACGATACTAAAGTCGGTGGTGTTGTCGATAGTGTGGAAGGATGTAGCAGGTTACAGAGGGATATAGATAAGCTGCAGAGCTGGGCTGAGAGGTGGCAAATGGAGTTTAATGTAGAGAAGTGTGAGGTGATTCACTTTGGAAGGAATAACAGGAATGCGGAATATTTGGCTAATGGTGAAGTTCTTGGAAGTGTGGATGAGCAGAGGGATCTAGGTGCCCATGTACATAGATCCCTGAAAGTTGCCACCCAGGTTGATAGGGTTGTGAAGAAGGCCTATGGAGTGTTGGCCTTTATTGGTAGAGGGATTGAGTTCCAGAGTCAGGAGGTCAGGTTGCAGCTGTACAGAACTCTGGTACGGCCGCATTTGGAGTATTGCGTACAGTTCTGGTTACCGCATTATAGGAAGGACGTGGAGGCTTTGGAGCGGGTGCAGAGGAGATTTACCAGGATGTTGCCTGGTATGGAGGGAAAAATCTTATGAGGAAAGCTGATGGACTTGAGGTTGTTTTCGTTGGAGAGAAGAAGGTTAAGAGGAGACTTAATAGAGGCATACAAAATGATCAGGGGGGTTGGATAGGGTGGACAAGTGAGAGCCTTCTCCCGCGGATGGAAATGGCTGGCACGAGGGGACATAGCTTTAAACTGAGGGGTAGAGATATAGGAAAGAGGTCAGAGGTAGGTTCTTTACGCAAAGAGTAGTGAAGCCGTGGAATGCCCTACCTGCTACAGTAGTGAACTCGCCAACATTGAGGGCATTTAAAAGTTTATTGGATAAACATATGGATGATAATGGCATAGTGTAGGTTAGATGGCTTTTGTTTCGGTGCAACATCGTGGGCCGAAGGGCCTGTACTGCGCTGTATCGTTCTATGTTCTATAACTGTCCGACTTCACACAAGGGAACTCCAGGTCATTTGAGATTCTGCAAACTTTGTCCCATATTTTATTTTTAAAAGAATTGTGTATTTTTTTAAAGAGTAACCAATTATATTTATTCCAATTAAGGTGCAATTTAGCATGGCCAATCGACCCAACCAGCACATCTTTGGGTTGTGGGGTGAAACCCACGCAGACATGGAGAGAATGTGCAGCTCCACACGGACAGTGACCCAGGGCCAGGATTCAAACCCGGGTCCTCAGCGCCACAATCCAAGTGCTAACCACTGCGCCACAGTGCTGTCCTTATCCCATATTTTATAATGCCACCATCTCAAAGCCATCTCTACTGTGAGACTCTATCTGTTGGTCCGGGTGTGCATGTTGTGCTGGAGGAATAGGTAACTGTACTTCCCAATCACAACTGTGTGTTAATTAATATTTGAAACTTGTTGAAAGAACTTTAGCTTATAAAAAACAATCGCTCGGAGTTTATTGAAAGAACCCTGGTTAAAGACTTTTCTATTTCTGGGACCAGGAGAGTAGGTGAACAATTAGCCATTTTGGTGAGTAAATTGGACTTTTAAATTAATGGCACGACATGCAGAGTAATGGGGTTAGATAATACGAGTACATCTCCCATTATAGTCATAACAGATCTCTGTGGTTACACAATGATTTTTGCCTGGGGCTGCAAGATCTCACATCCAGAGCCTGGATGTTCCACTGATAAGAACCAAAAACTAATGGCTTAACATCTGGACACCACACAAATAACTGAATTGGAAAAAGGGTAATTGTATTGCAACACCAGATCTGTACAATTAAAGCCATTTCACTTTCGTGGAATTTTTAAAGGTGGAGATCATTTGTGGTGAAAGTATTTGATATGCGGTTACAATGCAGGCCATTTAAGAAATTGTATACTACAATAGGGACAACACTTGTGGAGGTGTTTTTTCAAGATCTTTTGATATAGCCTTCTGGGGACTAAAACCCAACAGTGAAATTGCCACATTTAAGTCAATCACCCAAAATGCTGGGAACGGAGCTTGTTAACATTACATCTACTATCGCCACTAAAACATTAGCGTATTTATCAATTTGTATCCTTCCTGACACGGAATCAAGACGACTTTATAAGCCAATTCGAATCCAATAGACGACTGACCAGCAAGTACGTTGCAGAATTAGCATGCTAAGAGCAACTATGTTACTTCTGCTTACCTGTAAGATTCCAATAATTGCTTTAAAATAACCAACATGGAAACAGGGTAGCTCCAAGTCAATGTAACCGTAGTGTCCAATGCAATCAGCCAGATTCTTCCCACATGTTTCACATGGGCGATCTTTCTCACTGGTTCCCTATTGAGGTACAAGAATCGAGCTTGATTAAGAATACAGTATTGCTGGAGCTGTGCAGTGACAGAATAACAAAGTCACAAAACATGATTCTCAACCACTTCAATAGAAAAATTTGCTGAAATACATTTACAAGTATTTGTTCAGGCCACAGTGAACTTTGACAATAGAGGGAAACAGGATTTGATGGAGAAAATCTGTGTTCCTCAATTTACAATATCGGTACGTTAAAGTAATTAAATTGCATTAATATAACTCCAGAAGAGACAAATACCATACAAGTTATCATTGTGTTAATTAACAACATCACTTAATCGTTTCATTTGAAGTTGCAACTCTTACAGATAGTTATCGCATCCTTGGTGTTATTAGTGAATTAATTCTCAGCTTACCATGCGATGGTCCAGTACCCCATGTGACAATGGAGTATGGCTGTTATCCTGACTGTACAGGTCTTGCTGACTACCTGGATGTGCGCTTGCTGCCTCATCTGTTCTGCAGACTTCATCCCAAAACAGATGTGGCTTCTATATGAGAAAGCAAACCAAAAGTCATTCTGGTTCTGTGCACTGCATTTACCAAGATCAACCCGAATTAAAAAGACTTAACTATCAAATATATTATATCGTTTAGGACAAATGCTGGTTTAATTCTCTGAACTCAACACTGTTGCCAACAGAGCACCTATAACCCAGGACTGCAGTTGGCACGTCAAGTAGGTACTTAGTCGGGTACTGAACTTTGTTCATCTTCATAACTCTATGGTTTATGAGGCATCAGATTTTAATCAATCAAAAATTAATCAAATTCACTGAAATATGGCAATTCTGCATGTGGAAACATTTTTTGTTTTTTTACATATGTAACACTGAAGAAATGCCTCCCAAATGGCAAATGGTAGGTCTATGCAGGAAGTGAAGTTTCTTATGCTAGTAAGAACTTTCCAGCGTGAATTTTACAGGACCAGAGGGACTTGCCCCTTGTGCCACCAATATGGAAGCAGTGAGGACTTCAGACATATACAACTCAAATGGCCAAATCCAGCATTCTTACCAGCATTCAAAAATATCCTGCTACATGCAGTATTGCAACAAGGGGGTGAGTTAGTGAGGTCTGCGGCACATTTTGTTAACCCTTTGGCAGATGCACAGCTCAATGAGGTCTGTTCAAGATAGGGGGAGGTCCAAAACAAGCATGGTGAAATGAACACTGTGAAATGCTGTCTCAACTTCAGATGACGTTACTGCCAACCCCAGCTCTCCATTATCCCGTCCGGTATTTCAATTCGGCAGTTGAATCTTATGCTCCTGGGTAACACAGCCAAACCACTGCTTAACCCGAAAAGCTCTCTGTCCACCAGCTCCCATTTTCCAGTCTCACCAGAGCTACAGGCTCAGAGCCCGTCCTCCCTCCTTCCTACCCTCT
Source organism: Scyliorhinus torazame (assembly GCF_047496885.1). Taxonomy (NCBI): domain Eukaryota; kingdom Metazoa; phylum Chordata; class Chondrichthyes; order Carcharhiniformes; family Scyliorhinidae; genus Scyliorhinus; species Scyliorhinus torazame. Next base: position 14,864,668 of record NC_092734.1, read on the forward strand.
CAAGATGTCAGGTTTGGCTGCAAAATAACTGAAGGTATTCCCGCCATGTACACTCAATTAAATATTATAATCAAATCTACAATTGCCTTACCCTGGACTTTGTGTCACTGCAGGCATGACTGTTTGAACGGCTGTAATAATTAATTGACCAAAGAAATACTTCGACTATTGACAACCTACCATAAGTGAGGCCATGCACTATTCCCATCACCCCCACTCTCCCCTCCCATCCTTACATCTACTCATACTCTCAACCCCACCTCTGATCTACACCGAGTTTAGGAGGAACTTCTTCACCCAAAGGTTGTGAATCTATGGAATTCCTTGCCCAGTGAAGCAGTTTTTAAGATGAAGATAGATAGTTTTTTGAAGAATAAAGGGTTATGGTGTTCGGGCGGAAAGTGGAGCTGAGTCCACAAAAGATCAGCCATAATCCCATTGAAATTGGCGGAGCAGGCTCGATGGGCCTACTCCTGCTCCTAGTTCTTATGTCACTTCCCTCCTCTCCTCCCCCCCTCACGTCTCTTCCCCCCCCCCTCCATCACGTCTCTTCCCCCCCTCCCCCCATGTCTCTTCCCCCATCATCATGTCCCTTACCCCCCTCCCCCCATCATGTCTCTTACCCCTCCCCCATCATATCTCTTCCCCCCTCCCCCCATCATATCTCTTCCCCCTCCCCGCCATCATATCTCTTCCCCCTCCCCCATAACTCTCCCCCTCCCCCATCATCTTTCCCCCCTCCCCCATCATGTCTCTTCCCCCCCACCCCATTATGTCACTTCCTCCCCTCCCTCATGTCTCTACCCCACTCCTCCCAATATGTCTCTTCCCCCCTTCCCCCCCATCATTTCTCTTCCTCCCTCCTCCCCCATCATGTCTCTCTCCCCCCCATCATCTCTCCCCCTTCCTCCGATCATGTCTCTTCCCCCCTCCTCCCCCCCTCATGTCTCTTCCCCCCTCCCCCCATCATGCCTCGTCCCCCCTCCCCCTCATGCCTCTTCCCCCTCCCCCTCATGTCTCTTCCCCCTCCCCCTCATGTCTCTTCGCCCCTCCCCCTCATGTCTCTTCCCCCTCCCCTCATGTCTCTTCGCCCCCTCCCCCTCATGTCTCTTCCCCCCCTCCCCCTCATGTCTCTTCCCCCCTCCCCCCTCATGTCTCTTCCCCCCTCCCCCTCATGTCTCTTCCCCCCACCCCCTCATGTCTCTTCCCCCCCTCCCCCTCATGTCTCTTTCCCCCCTCCCCCTCATGTCTCTTCCCCCCTCCCCCTCATGTCTCTTCCCCCCTCCCCCTCATGTCTCTTCCCCCCCTCCCCCTCATGTCTCTTCCCCCCTCCCCCTCATGTCTCTTCCCCCCTCCCCCTCATGTCTCTTCCCCCCTCCCCCTCATGTCTCTTCCCCCCTCCCCCTCATGTCTCTTCCCCCCTCCCCCTCATGTCTCTTCCCACCTCCTCCCCCTCATGTCCTCTTCCCACCTCCTCCCCCTCATGTCTCTTCCCCCCTCCCCCTCATGTCTCTTCTCCCTCCCCCCAACATGTCTCTTCCCCCTCCCCCTCCCCCCTCGTCTCTTCCCCCCTCCCCCTCATGTCTCTTCCTCCCTCCCCCCAATCATGTCTCTTCCCCCTCCCCCTCCCCCTCCTCGTCTCTTCCCCCCTCCCCCTCATGTCTCTTCCCCCCTCCCCCTATCATGTCTCTTCCCCCCCTCCTCCCACATCATGTCTCTTCCCCCCTCCTCCCCTCATGTCTCTTCCCCCTCCCCATCATCTCTTCTACCCTCCCCATCATGTCTCTCCCCCCCCTCATGTCTGTTCCCCCCTCCCCCTCCCCATGTCGCTTCCTACTCGTCTCTTCCCCCCTCCCCCTCACGTCTCTTCCCCCCTCCCCCTCACGTCTCTTCCCCCCTCATGTCTCTTCCCCCTCATGTCTCTTCCCCCCTCATGTCTCTTCCCCCCTCATGTCTCTTCCCCCCTCATGCCTCTTCCCCCCTCATGCCTCTTCCCCCCTCATGCCTCTTCCCCCCTCATGCCTCTTCCCCCCTCATGCCTCTTCCCCCCTCATGCCTCTTCCCCCCTCATGCCTCTTCCCCCCTCATGCTCTTCCCCCCTCATGCCTCTTCCCCCCTCATGCCCTCTTCCCCCCTCATGCCTCTTCCCCCCCTCCCCCTCATGCCTCTTCCCCCCTCCCCCTCATGTCTCTTCCCCCCTCCCCCTCATGTCTCTTCCCCCCTCCCCCTCATGTCTCTTCCCTCCCTCTCCCCATCCACATCATGTCTCTTCCCCACTCCTCCCCCTCATGTCTCTTCCCCCCTCCTCCGCCATCATGTCCTCTTCCCCCCTCCTCCCTCTCCCCCCCCTCATTCCTCTTCCCCCCTCATGTCTCTTCCCCCTCCCGCCATCATGTCTCTTCCCCCTCCTCCCCCCATCATGTCTCTTCCCCCCCCCATGTCTCTTCCCCCCCCTCATGTCTCTTCCCCCCTCCACCCCCATCATGTCTCTTCCCCCCTCCTCCCCCATCATGTCTCTTCCCCCCTCCTCCCCATCATGTCTCTTCCCCCCTCCTCCCCATCATGTCTCTTCCCCCCTCCCCCCCATCATGTCTCTTCCCCCTCCTTCCCCCCCCATCATGTCTCTTCCCCCCTCCTCCCCCATCATGTCTCTTTCCCCCCTCCTCCCCCAATGTCTCTTCCTCCCTCCTCCCCCCATCATGTTCTTCCCCCTCCTCCCCCCCATCATGTCTCTTCCCCCTCCTCCCCCCCATCATGTCTCTTCCCCCTCCATCATGTCTCTTCCCCCTCCATCATGTCTCTTCCCCCCTCCTCCCCCATCACCATGTCTCCTCCCCCTCCCCATCATGCCTCCCCCCTCTATATGTCTCCCCCCTCCTCTATATGTCTCCTCCTCCCCCCCCTCCTCTATATGTCTCCTCCCCCCCCCCTCTATATGTCTCCTCCCCCCCTCTATATGTCTCCTCCCCCCCCTCTATATGTCTCCTCCCCCCCCTTTATATGTCTCCTACCCCCCCTTTATATGTCTCCTACCCCCCCTCTATATGTCTCCTACCCCCCCTCTATATGTCTCCCTCCTCCCCCCCCTATATGTCTCCCCCCCCTCTATATGTCTCCTCCCCCCCCATATGTCTCCTCCCCCCCCCTATATGTCTCCTCCCCCCCTCTATATGTCTCCTCCCCCCCTATATGTCCTCCTCCCCCCCCTATATGTCTCCTCCTCCCCCCCCCCTATATGTCTCCTCCCCCCCCCCTATATGTCTCCTCCCCCCCCCTATATGTCTCCTCCTCCCCCCCCCCCTCCTATATGTCTCCTCCCCCCCCCCCCTCCTTATGTCTCCTCCCCCCCCCCCTCCTATATGTCTCCTCCCCCCCCCCCTCCTATATGTCTCCTCCTCCCTCCCTCCCCTTACTGAGGTTCGAACCGTCCCCACTCACATTTTCTTGGCCACATCAGTCTCCCTGAACTGCTCCTTCACCATGATGCCTGCCTGGTGCAGGGAGCCTCCGGCCCTGCTCGCTCGCTCCCACCGCCGCGGCCCCGACACCGGCCGTCCAGCCGCCCTCCCCCGATAGCGCCTCCCGCAGGTGCTCAGGCCGCCTTTCGCTGCAAGGGGCTGCAGCACAAACGTGTGGCCGGAGTGTGACACTGCAGTCAGCAGCACTTCCTGTCTGACTGAGCCACTGGCAGAGACACAACAGAACAATTTGCCAGAGGAAATAGTCACAGCCCCATCATTTCAAACCTTCCAGACACCTGTATAATCTGTATATTATTTCATTTAAAACTTTTCATTATCCATTTCAGCCTGCCATGCCAGGTTCAGATAGGGCTGCTCCCATTCATGAAGAAGTCTTACAACACCAGGTTAAAGTCCAACAGGTTTAGACCATAAGACATAGGAGTGGAAGTAAGGTCATTCGGGCCCATCGAGTCCACTCCACCATTCAATCATGGCTGATTTCAACTCCATTTACCCGCTCTCTCTCCATTGCCCTTAATCCCTCGAGAAATCAAGAATTTATCAACTTCTGGCTTAAAGATACTCAACGTCCGGCCTCCACCGCCCTCTGTGGCAAATGAATTCCACAGACCCACCACTCTCTGGCTGAAGAAATTTCTCCTCATCTCTGTTCTAAAGTGACTCCCTTTTATTCTAAGGCTGTGCCTCCGGGTCCTAGTCTCCCCTGCTAATGGAAACAACTTCCCTACATCACCCTATCTAAGCCATTCATTATCTTGTAAGTTTCTATTAGATCTCCCCTCAACCTCCTAAACTCCAATGAATATAATCCCAGGATCCTCAGACGTTCATCGTATGTTAGGCCTACCATTCCTGGCATCATCCATGTGAATCTCCGCTGGACCCGCTCCAGTGCCAGTATGTCCTTCTGAGGTGTGGGGCCCAAAATTGCTCACAGTATTCTAAATGGGGCCTAACTAATGCTTTATAAAGCTTCAGAAGTACATCCCTGCTTTATATTCCAAGCCTCTTGAGATGAATGGCAACATTGCATTTGCTTTCTTAATTACGGACTCAACCTGCAAGTTTACCTTTAGAGAATTCTGGACTAGGACTCCCAAGTCCCTTTGCACTTCAGCATTA